>NC_071999.2:50409653-51659653 GCF_028885655.2 Pongo abelii
AGCCACCGTGTCTGGCGCTACTTTTATATTTTTTATAGAGATGGGGTTTTGCCATGTTGCCCAGGCTGGTCTCAAACTCCTGAGCTGAAGTGATCTGCCTGCCCTGGCTTCCCAAAGTGCTGGGATTACAGGCAGGAGCCACTGTGCCTGGCCAGCCTTTAGATGGCAGTTGAAGCCTTGGGAGTAGGTGAACTCACACAGGGAGCATGTACAGTAAGGAGAGAAGCAGCATAGGATAGATTTCTGGGGAACCCCAGCAGACACAGGTAGGATGCTGTAGAGAAAAGAAAAGAAGTCAGAGGGGGTGATGCTACAGCAGAACAGGGAGGAGACAGCTACAAGTAGGACAAAGGGTAAACAGTGGCACACACTGCAAAGAGCTTATACAAGATCCTACTTGAAAAGCCTCATTTAACTTAGCAACAAAGATGTCAGTTGGTCACCTTGAAGAGGGGAGTTTTGAGGGTGAGGGCAGCAGAAACCCTGACTGCAATTCAAGAAGGAAGTGGGGAAATGCAGAAAGACAGCTGGGGAGTGTTGATGCCACAGCGTGGTTGTGGTTTGGAGAGGATAATAGGACAGGCATGTCGGATGGAGGAAAGTAGGCTTGTTTTTCCTGATTCTGTCTTGAACTTGTTTACTTACATTTTCATTGAGAGTAAATATGAGGGGCCAGGCTTTCACTTAGTGAGCTAATAATTTGCACATCTGGACCCACCTGTGTTTTTGTTGGCTTTTGAATTTTAAGAAATTGTTTTAGAGGCCAGGTGTGGCGGCTCACGCCTGTAATCCCAGCACTTTGGGAGGCTGAGGCCTGAGGTCAGGAGTTCTAGACCAGCCTGACCAACATGGTGAAACCCCATCTCTACTAAAAATACAAAAATTAGCCAGGTGTGGTGGTGGATGCCTGTATTCCCAGCTACTCGGGAGGCTGAGGCAGAAGAATCGCTTGAACCCAGGAGGGAGAGGTTGCAGTGAGCTGAGATCAAGCCATTGCACTCCAGCCTGGATGACAGAGCGAAACTCCGTCTCAAAAAAAAAAAAATTGTTTTAGAGAACGTAGTTTGATTATGGATGGCACTCTGCATGTGGGTTGCCTAGCCGATGTTAAGTGATTTTTAGATTGCTTTTGTCCCTTTGTACATTGGTTTAACAGGATTGCCCCCGCGATGTTACGCCAGGCATCCTATGGCACCATCAAGATAGGCACTTACCAGAGCTTGAAGCGACTATTTGTTGAACGCCCAGAAGGTGAGTGGGGAATCTGTTTTCCACTGTGGACAGGAGGTGGGTTGTTTGTCTTTTTATTCAAGTGGTTCTGGAGCAGGTTTTCTTCAGCTTATTTGTGACTTTCCTACTGCTACAAGAACTCTGGGTGTAAAGTCTTAGTTAATTGTGCTGAAAGCAAGTTGGTTATCAGATCAATTGAGGGGAGAAATAATGAAAAGGAACCATCTCTGCAAACATTTTAATTAGTTGTCCCCATCTTCAAAATGCCTAGACCAGGGGATGTGTTGTTACCATTCCATCCAACTTAAAATTTGCTAAAATCATATGAATTGTCACCAATTTTTCAGGAAAACCGTGAATACATTTCTTAATATTAACAACACTGAATGCTAATATTCTGGCTTTTTGGTTCTGTGGCTTTGTTTTGATCCATAGAACTGTCCATCTTCATCTCTTTTCAGAATGGGATGAGTACCAGACACTATTATGTGAGAGTGGCAAACAAGAGCTAAGATGCTTTGGAAATACTTCAGGATATTTCAAACTAAATACATATGATGTGCTTTAAAAACTTTCTGTGCCAAATAAGTCGTCATGTTATCTCACAGGGATTATTGTCCTAACAGATATAGGATATAGCTCATCTTAATTATGATGGTCTGAATTTATACATAAATGTGAATTGGGGCTGGGTGCAGTGGCTGGTGCCATGCCTGTAATCCCAGTGCTTTGGGGAGGCTGAGGTGGGCGGATCACTTGAGCCCAGGAGCTCCAGACCAGCCTTGGCAAACAACATCTCTACAAAAAATACAAAATATTAGCCAGGCGTGGAGGTGCATGCCTATAGTCCCAGCTACTGGGGAGGCTGAGATGGGAGGATCACCTGAGTCCAGGAGGTCGAGGCTGCAGTGAGCTGTGATTGTGTCACTGCACTCCAGCCTAGGTAACAGAGTGAGACCCTATCTCAAGAGAAAAAACAATCACATTTAGATATCAATAAATTTTGCAAAGCAAAATTCCTTCATTAGTGAAATTTCTAATCCTTTTAAAATCACTTGATTCATGAAGCATACTTTTATTTTTTTGAGATGGTGTCTTGGTCTGTTGCCCAGGCTGGAGTACAGTGGCGTGGTCTTGGTTCACTGCAGCCTGCACCTTCTGTGTTCAAGTGATTCTCCTGCCTCAGCTTCCAAGTAGCTCGGATTACAGGCAGCTGCCACCATGTCCGGCTAATTTTTGTATTTTTAGTAGAGACGGGGTTTCACTATGTTGGCCAGGCTGATCTCAAACTCCTGAACTCAAGTGATCCACCCGCCTTGGTATCCCAAAGTGCTGGGATTACAGATGTGAGCTACCATGCCCGGCCTGAAGCATATGTTTTTAAATCTTAAGGTGAACAAGTAATGTGTAAATAAGTTAGACCTATAGTTGAGTTTCTCACGGGAAGAACTCTAAATATGTAGAGTCAAATAATGTGTCATTGTTTACAGATGAAACTCTGCCAATAAATGTGATATGTGGAATTCTCTCTGGAGTCATATCTTCAACCATTGCTAATCCAACTGATGTTTTGAAAGTAAGCTGTGCTATCTATATCTTATAGGCACATTCTACATTTTCTTATTGAGAACAACATTCGGGTAATGGAATCTGTGAATGTAACATCTGTGTATATGTGAATCTGTTTATAATTTAAGTGCCATGAAGACTAACTTTTAAATGTCCACGAGGTGGACACAGATGAGCTCAAAAGTAGAGCTCATTTTGGAGACAAAGATTTTGGTGATTGAGGAGAAAAAATATTTAGGCTTGGACTGCATTTCATTTTCGTTTTTCATGGAAAATCTTCCTTGTTTTATTGGTTCATTAAATATAGATGGACTGCAAGTTTTGCACAAATCTAGGCTGCTCATTAACGACTATTTTTGAATCCATCTTTTTTTTTTTTTTTTTTTTGAGATGGAGTCTCACTCTGTCGCCCAGGCTGGAGTGCAGTGGCACGATGTCGACTCACTGCAACCTCCGCCCCCCTGGGTTCAAGCAATTCTGCCTTAGCCACCTGAGTAGCTGGGATTACAGGCACCTGCCACCGTGCCTAGCTAATTTTTGTATTTTTAGTAGAGATGGGGTTTCACCATCTTGGCCAGGCTGGTCTTGAACTCCTGACCTCATGATCCACCCGCCTTGGCCTCCCAAAGTTCTGGGATTACAGGCGTGAGCCACTGTGCCCGGCCTGCATCTTCTTTGTTAAATTTTATTTCAGGAAATACAGATGAAAAAATTTAATTACTACAATTAGATTACATAACACATTAGGTGACTTTATTGAAAATAGTAGGAATAGAGCTTCCTTAAATCCTTTTTTGGAAGCAACTAATTAAATACAATAAAAATTTGGCATGACTTTTTGAACCCTCACAGAGTATTCCTTTCCTATCTCCTCTCTTTTCTTTTTCTGCCCCACTATTTAACTAATATTCTATGCTTCTATCTGGTACCAGTTGGTATACGCCATGGTTAGAATCCAAATATGAGTAAGACAAGGACCCTGCCCTCAGAGAGTCTTCAATCTAATAGAGGATTCTGACAAGCATTATAGCCATCTGCAGTGTTCTGGGTACACTACAGTTATATATGCATTGTAGCAAAGGGACCTCGTGGGTAAGGAAGAAATACAAGGTATCTGTGCCATAAGTTTACCAGTGTTGGGGTAAGAGAGCTAGAGAAAAATATTCACACTCTTATTAATTTCTTAATTATATCTTAGGCCTTATGGGAAGGCAGTTCCTGTATCTTGGTTTATTTTTCCATGTTAGTGTGGCAATAACAGTTCTTTTAGAAGTTAGTGGTAATGTATTTGCTCCCTAAACAAAAATAAGGTACACATTTTGTAGTAAAAAATCTTTTTTCATTCTTAAAAATGCAAAGAGCTACATCAAACATTATTTTTATGTTGGAATCTTGGTCATGTGGATTCCACTAATTAAAGTGTAACAGAGTGTAACAGGTATCATGTGGCTCTCACTTGGCTAGCTTGCCTGCATACCTTTTGGTTCAGCTGGTTGGAGACTGTTGTGGCTTGGAGCAGCTGATTTAAGAACTATGCTTGCCTGTGCTTAGTGCTGCCAAGTACACTAGATAACTTATTAATTATATTAAACCTTTGAAATTAACTTTTCTCTCACCTATATAGTAGTAGGGAAGTATGCTGTTTTCTATCCTTCTAGAAAGACTTTCTTCACAAAAATCAATTTCTTTTTTGACATTTAATGAACTGCTGTACGTAGGACTCTGGACTCTCGTAGATGCTTTTTGGAGATCTCAGAGTTCCTAAGAATAAATTTTTATATGTTTTAGTCATTTTAAGGTAGCATCATAGCAGTATTTATATGACAGTTTTTTCCTTGCTAATGGTTATTAAGCAACTGACTGACAGACTGGCTCTCAGAGGTATACATTGGTTGTGGGTGGGATTGTGGTAGTTTCTTTCTGATGTTGGTCTTTAAAATAATCTCTAGATTCGGATGCAAGCGCAAAGCAACACCATTCAAGGAGGAATGATAGGCAACTTCATGAACATTTACCAGCAAGAGGGGACAAGAGGACTGTGGAAGGTAAGCCAGAAGGATGGATCAAACTGATTTATTTAGTTCCTTTTTCCTTTTTTGAATTTATTTGTTCTATTTCTATCACTTAATTTTAATCCAAGTGTCATAATGGAGTAAGGGAAGAAGACTAGCATCTTCTGCCCATGAAAATATCTTTCTTTATTTCCCTATCTATAAAATGGGAATATAAGGAATACGTCATTTTTTTTTTTTTTTTTTTTTTTTGAGACGGAGTCTTGCCCTGTTGCTCAGGCTGGAGTGCAGTGGCACAATCTCGGCTCACTGCAACCTCCACCTCCTGAGTTCAAGTGATTCTCCTGCCTCAGCCTCCTGAGTAACTGGGATTACAGGCATGCGCCACCACACCCAGCTAATTTTTGTATTTTTAGTAGAGATGGGGTTTCACCGTGTTGGTCAGGCTGGTCTCGAACTCCTGACCTCAGGTAATCTGCCTGCCTTGGCCTCCCAAAATGCTGGGATTACAGTTGTGAGGCATTGCGCCTGGCCGATGTCATGATTTTTAAAGTTCCTTTTGAATAATTTATGTATAAGATGTTGTGTGAAGGATAAGCACTTTTTTTGTTGTTGTTTGGTCTTTTGCCCTTTTTTTTTTTTTTTTTTTTTTTTAAATTCTTATGGAGAAGGATTTTAGGTTACAGTTCCATTGGGTGTTTTGATGCATACAGTTTCATGGCTTGTAACTGAAGTCTGTGTTATTAGGCAAGCATGTGGTGTAGAGTGTTATTTCCTAGTATTCTAATGACTTGTCAGTTCATAGAATAGCCCCTAAAGATCATCCAGTGTGATCTCTCAGTTCATACAAGGAAACTGGAGGCTCTGAGAGGTGACTTGTCCTGGCCAAAGTCTGGCCCAAGGTCATATGGTTAATGCCAGCATCAGAATTAGACTTCAGAGTTTTTGAGTTCTTGCCCTGTGATCTTTTCCACTCTGTCACTCTACATTTCTGCCTCCCCAGAGGAAAAGATAAACCTTGATCATAGTTTATGGATTAGAACCTTTGCACATTTGCAAGGCTTGTTCTACAGAGGCATATCAGAATTATTTTTATTGTTAATATTTTTACCCAGGGTGTGTCCCTTACTGCGCAGAGGGCTGCTATTGTTGTTGGTGTGGAGCTGCCGGTCTATGACATCACCAAGAAGCATCTTATTCTCTCGGGCCTGATGGGAGACACTGTGTATACTCACTTCCTGTATGTTTATGGCTTTTTAAAAAATTATAGAAATTCTAAAGAAAGTTTATTATAAAAGTATTATATTCTCATATTTGAAAAGTTGCAATGCAGAAGTGAAGCAGGACCAGGTAGAAGTCCTTATTCCTCTACATAGGCAGCTGTTGTTAACAGTTTGATATGTATCTTCCAGGCGTTTTCTATGTGTATGCAAATATGTCTACGAAAGTGTATCATATGAACTTTATTACACAAATAAGATCATATTTTACATTCTTTTATTTGCTTCTTAAAATTTAACAACAGACTGGGCACAGTAGTTCAGGCCTGTAATCCCAGGACTTTGGGAGGCCGAGGCAGGAGGATCACTTGAGCCTAGGAATTCAAGACCAGCTTGGGCAACAAAATGAGGCCCCATTTCTACAAAAAATTAAAAAATTAGCTGGGCATGGTGGTGCATGGCTGTGGTCCCAGCAACATGGGAGACTGAGGCAGGAGGATTGCTTCAGCTCAGGAAGGTGAGGCTGCAGTGAGCCTTGACTGGGCGATGGAACTCTAGCCTGGGCAACAGAGAAAGACCCTGTCTCTAAAATAAAATACGACTTAACAACATATTCCAAATATCTTTGAGTGCTTACAGACTTCATGTCAGTACTTACAGACTTTATTTATTTATTTATGTGAGACGGGGTCTCACTGTGTTACCCAGGCTGGAGTGCAGTGGTGTGATCTCGGCTCACTGCAACCTCTACCTCCTGGGCTCAAGTGATCCTCCTGCCTCAGTCTTCCAAGTAGCTGGGACTGCCGGCGCATGCCACCACACCCGGCTAATTTTTGTATTTTTTGTAGAGCTGAGGTTTTGCCACGTCACCCAGGCTGGTCTCGAACTCCTAGACTTAAGTGAGCCACCCACCTCAGCCTCCCAAAGTGCTGGGATTACAGGTGTCAGCCATTGCAGGCCTGGCCTTCATTTATTTTTAATAGCTGCAGATTATCACATTGTATGGATATATCATACATATATATTATCATATATATATATATAAATAAAATCATACATAATCCATTGGTGGGCAATGTGTGGAGACTGTTCTGATTGTCACAACCAGGGGGAATACTACTGACATCTAGTGGGGACAGACCAGGGATATAGCTAGTGCTGAGGCGGAGAAACCTTGCTCTGGGTTAATTGATATAAAGTATGGTCTGTGGTAGTCTTGTGGGACTGAAAATATAGCAGAACCTAAGACCTTTGGGGGGCATTATAGTAAGGAAATCTTTTTCTTTGATCTCTAGGAAATGATATAATTATGCTATGGCTAGAATTACTCTGATGTCCACTTACAGGTAAATAGATGGAAAATATCATCCTTGGAGGATTTCCTTTATGTTTTATGATCCTTTGACATTCTAGAATGTCAGGTATTCTTAGCTGTGGCTGGGATTTATCAGCTAGTATAATTGGTGCTAATATGTAAGCAGTTTATCAAGCTCTCTAGATATGGCCCTTCTTGACATGTTTCATGTTGATACATGTTAGTTTAACATAGTTTTGGGGCTGGGCATGGTGGCTCATGCCTGTAATCCCAGCACTTTGGGAGGCTGAGGTGGGCAGATCACTTGAGGTCAGGAGTCTGAGATCAGCCTGGCCAACATGGCGAAACCCCATCTCTACTAAAAATACAAAAAAAATTAGCTGGATGTGGTAGAGTACACCCGAAATCGCAGCTACTTGGGAGGCTGAGGCAGGAGAATCGCTTGAACCTGGGAGGCAGAGGTTGCAGTAAGCCAAGGTCACACCATTTGCACTCCAGCCTGGGCAACAGAGCAAGACTTCGTCTCAAAAACAAAACAAAACAAAACATGAAAACCACAAACAAGAAAACCCCATAGTTGGGGCAGAAGCTGTTTTCTGCCTTTGATGGTGGTTGTAGCTCAGTGGTGGTTAACTTTTTTTTTTTTTCTAATGGCGTCTTTATAGCTCAAGCTTCACCTGTGGTCTGGCAGGGGCCCTGGCCTCAAACCCTGTTGATGTTGTGAGGACACGTATGATGAATCAGAGAGTCCTTCGAGATGGCAGATGCTCTGGCTACACAGGAACCCTGGATTGCTTGTTACAGGTAAGAGCAAATGTCTGTCTCTGCAGGGTTGTGAATTATATATTTTTTTGATCTAAGAAGTAACTAAATTATGAAAGCTACTAAAACTAAGATGAATGATGCTTTAAAGCCCTGAGATGTACATATGGGAGACCATTTTTGCCACACTATGCTTAACTTTTATAAATACAATGTTGTTTTCTTTATACCTCCATTCTGCTGTGAAAGGTGAGGAAATATTTCCTGTGATTATAAAAGAACTGGGTCTCCTTCCAAAATGTACTTTCTTCCTGTTGAGTCAAACTAGTATGAATATCCCTCATTCAGACATCTCTGTTAAAGGAACACATCAATCTTACTTTAATTCTCAGTTTAAATAATTGGGCCTACTGTTTTATGAGTAGGTGAAAGTTTTCACCTGTCTCTGCCACTAGATTGCCAGTAGTCAGATTAGGAGCCACTTTTTTTTTTTTTTTTTTAAGGTGATATTTATTTATTTACTTATTTTCAAGTTTTAATGTATTTTAGATTCTGGGGGTACATGTGCAGGTTTGTTACATAGGCACATGCGTAGTGGTGGAGATTGGGCTTCTAATGTACCCATTACCCAAATAGTGAGCATTACACCAGATAGATAATTTTTCAACTCTAGCCTCTCCCCTTTAGGAGTCCCCAGTGTCTGTTATTTCTATCTTTATGTCCGTGTGTACCCATTGTTTAGCTCCCACTTAAAAGTGAGAACATGTGGTTTTTGATTTTCTGTTTCTGTGTTAGTTTGCTCAGGATAATGGCCTCCAGCTCCATCCATGTTGCTGCAAAGAATGTGATTTCTTTTTTATGGCTACAGGGGCCACTTTTGTGGTTCCTGTTTTCCGACATGACACTAGCACATTTTACGCTTCAGGTGTTGCCTTAATGAAGCAAAGACACTTATCGTATTCATCTACCTGACAACTTGGGAAATAGTGGTACTCTGAATGATATCTCTACCACTATTGCTTCTTTATTTGTGACCTGTTCAGGAGCCCACATGGCACGGAAGCAAAAGACCCTAACTGGAATTAAATCTAATTTTTTACTCATTCAACACTGTTTATGTCCTTTGTGTGGAGTTCATTCAATCCTTTATGTGGGGTTGTTGGGCATGGAGCCTTAGTCTTCCACCCACACAGAAGCCTCTGAAGAGCAAAGACTTCTTAGGCAGTCCTTCCAAACAGGATTTTATTTTTAAGAAAAATAAATCAGTCTGGCCACTAATTATTATTATTATTATTATTTTTTGAGACGGAGTCTCTCTTTCTCGCCCAGGCTGGAGTGCAGTGGCATGATCTTGGCTCACTGCAAGCTCTGCTTCCCGGGTTCATGCCATTCTCCTGCCTCAGCCTCCCGAGTAGCTGGGACTACAGGCGCCTGCCACCATGCCCGGCTAATTTTTTTTTTGTATTTTTAGTAGAGACAGGGTTTCACTGCATTAGCCAGGATGGTCTGGATCTCCTGACCTGGTGATCCGCCCGCCTCGGCCTCTCAAAGTGCTGGGATTAAAGGCGTGAGCCACCGCACCCTAATTATTAATGCATTTGGCATAATTAGAAACTTGGAAGTTAACTTTTTTTTCTTCTTTTAACAGACATGGAAGAATGAAGGGTTTTTTGCTCTCTATAAAGGCTTTTGGCCAAACTGGTTGAGACTTGGTCCTTGGAATATCATTGTATCCTTTTCTGTTGCAATAGATCTGAAAAAAGATATAGCTAAAGAATACTATTTGTATAAACTCTCATGTTATTAATTATAATTTAGAAGTAGGTTCTGATTATTTTGAGTTCCTCTGATGCTAAGAAGTCACTACTTTGTTTCTTTTTTAGGAAGTGTAAAGTCTCTGTGCTAGACACTGAATCTTGCTTTGATGGTGGTATTATTCAAAAGTAATGATACTACTAAAAAGGTTTAGTTAGAGTCTGTTCTAGAAGCTGAGGGTATTTATGATTTCAGAGAGAGAGAGAGGAGGATTGGCTTTATAGCCCTAGCCACCTAGGGAAGGATGTGGTTGGCAACAGTGTCTTAGAATGCTTATCTTAGAAAGTGCCTGAAGATAAACAGGAATTAGCTCCGGAATTGTTTGTCAGGCTAGCACGCTTCCTATGTGCCACAGTGGGAGGCAGGAAAGGAAAGGCAGTTAACTTTTTTTTTGTTTTTGAGACTGAGTCTTTACTCTGTCGCCCAGGCTGGAGTACAGTGGCGTGATCTCGGGTCACTGCCACCTCCGCCTCCTGGGTTCTAGCAATTCTCTTGCCTCGGCCTCCTGAGTAGCTGGGATTACAGGCACATACGACCACGCCTGGCTAATTTTTGTATTTTTAGTAGAGATGGGGTTTCACCATGTCAGCCAGGCTGGTCTCAAACTCCTGACCTCAAGTGACATGCCCCTTGGCCTCCCAAAGTGCTGGGATTACAGGCGTAAGCCACTGTGCCCGTGAGGCAGTTAATTAGACACTGAAGGGCAGAGTGATGAAGCAGGAATGCTGGCTTTTGCTGTCCTCTTGTTGGTCTTCATCGGCTCCTGCCTCCCAAGGAAGGATGCATAGTGGAAGCCTTTGAGGAGAGCTTCCCAGGGCTTGCTAACTGTCTCTCTCTTTCTCTCAAAAGCTTACTGTGCTGGAAAGTTTTTCCACCACAGCAAAGCCACAAAAGCTAATCAGTGTAGATGCCATCTCAGAAGAGGCATATCTCAGCTGTGATCTTTCTGTTCCAAGTTGACCCTGGAAGGCTTATGGGCAGAAAGTTTGACGTGGTTAAGGATGGAACCCCTTTTGTTTAATCATGTCTATAGCCTGGGTCTGCCTGTACCTATTTCTTATTAAGTGTGCCATTTGTAAGTCCGTTGTTATGCACTGGAGTTGTGAAGATGGCATTTTCTGTGTCATCCTTAACCTATAACCACAGTTCTTTGTGACATACGAGCAGTTGAAGAAATTGGATTTGTGACAAGTCAAGGCTGCATGAGACATCTTTCTGAAAATGGTAACTTCTGAAACAGCAAAGCTTCCTGTGTTTCACTCTGCTTCTCACTGCTTGGCTCATCACAGATTCTGGGATGTGAGCAACAGATGAAGACTGGGTTAGTTGAGATTGCTGTGTGTTGGCATTGGATGTTCTTCATCAAACGTTTAATGGCATAAACTAACATCCAAACACTAGTCTTTACCATTGAAGCGCCCTTCAACATCAAAGATAATATATGAAATGCATGTTTCTTGCTAAAGAAAACTTGCAAGAAAATCAGGAGCGATGTATTGTTTTATTCAGGGAGAGTAGCTCCTGATGCATCTCAGCTCATGACTGAGAACATCAGACTGCTCTAGAAAAGCTCATTGGAACCATGGAATGGAGCCTCCGAGAAGGTATTATGGTTTCTGAATTTCTGGGAGCTTTTGCTCCTTGTCAACTGAAGAAATTTCATGTATGGAGACCTGGACTGTTCAACCCCAGGTATAAACGGTGCAGGAAATGGATCCTAGGAATATCACACTGCTTTATAATTTCCTATTTTGGCAGGATCTTCCACTTATAATAAGTGATTTTAAGCTTTGAAGACTTGACATTTGTGAGAAATTGTTACAAAGTAATAATCTCTAAATTTGTGGTGGTGTTATGTGTTGGCTTTGAAGGTTGCGAGGTCTGTATTGTTGGGGGGTGTTTTCAAGCAGCTTAGGTTCTGTCTTAGGTCATGTTAGTAATTAGCTTTATGATTTTTAGCAAAGCATATATATTTCCCAATGTGTAAAATCGGGATAATAACATCTATTGATGTAGAGGGTCAAATGAAGAACAAATAGTAGCTGCTGCTACTTGACTGGAAAGGTAAATGTGTTTATGTCATGCTGTGGAACAGCTCTAAACAGTCTATGTAGAAGAAGGGCATGTTATCATGGGCTTCTCATGGTAATTGTGAATGAAGCCCTTTGTTAAGGTCTTGTTGAAGAAAGAATACTGTATAAGTTCAGGCTTTAGTACATTTTCCTTAGCAAAATGTTGGTAGTGAATCAAAGAGTTGATTTTTCCAGGTTTCCAATTTTTACTTTAGTTTATGTTGTGCCTGTCTTGGACTTCCTGTTTAGTTTGGATGGAAAATACCTGCTTGAAATTTTAAAAATGATTTCTTTAGTGCATCTATTTAGCTAGTTTCTGATAGGTGGTATGTAATATTTTCCCTTTTTGTTTCCTTCTATAGACACAATAAGTCATTCTCCCTCTTCTTTTTTTCTTTTTCTATTTTCTTATTCTTTACTCTAACCTGCTTCAGAGGAAGAGCCCTCTTCCTTCTTGTCTTCATCTTAGTCTTTTCAAAATAAAAGATGACTGTGAGAACCCCAAGAACTTCCACTTCTGGGAGGCAGCCACAGGACAGGGAACATATTTATTTGGGTCCCTTCAGTTCCCCCTTTGAGAACAACATTAAATACATGCTAGCTGGGGCTCCAGGGCATTCTCCTTCCACAGTAGTGCGGCCAAATTCCCAGTTTGGCCAGTCTCTTTGTTGAGACAGAATAGAAGGACTGCAGGGTTTTTTGGAGGATCAGATAATTTTTCCTCCCATGCATTTTTCCCTTGCCTTCCTTATGAATGAATGGTCCCTTTGAATATTATTTCCAAAAGTGCGAGCTAAGACAAAGTCATCAAAAAGAGAGGATAAAAGAAGGTGGGGTGGGGGGGGGGGTGCAGTGGGGTAGGGTTACCTGTTAATTGCTTAGACTCAGATGAAAGTCCAGCTCTCCCTGGGCAACCGTAGAGGGCAGCAGAGGACCCCAGAGCTCATTCAGGCCTTGCTGCTTGTTCTAAACTACACCTCAGGATTTTTTCTTCTTTCCAAAACATTCCATTGATTTTATAAAGACTTTCTATAGAGAGGCTTTCACTTTTGAGTTCTTTGAGTTTAAAGATTGCTTTTCTTCAAACACTCTTTTTTTAATGTAGAAAAATTTTAGTTTTTCAAATGTGCATACAGTTTTTAAAACAGTAGAAGCAAATTCATTTTAATGACCGTGTAAAGAGCGAATGTCAGACAGTATTCATTATTACCAGTTTGTTCAAATTGCATACATGTTCCTACCAAGGTGGAAAGAAATTCAAACCTCATGGTAAAACTTAAGCACGATTTAAGATAAAAGCATAGTATTTCTTCAGTGTAGACTTATTAAGTGCCTTATTGAACAGGATCTTAACCTGCTTTTTCTGTTTTTTTTAAAGAGTTAATGCAATTGTTGAAGCTTCTAACCAAGAAACAACTTAAGGAATTGGGAGACTTGGTCCCCTTGTTTTCAGGGGTCTGGCTATAAGTCCCTACCCACCTTTGGGTGTTCTTAAATATGCCAAAAGGAATTCTAGTTTTTATAACCAATGGGATTTTTTGTTTGTGTGCTTATGGATTTGTGTAATCATTGATGCTTAATTTTGTGGATTCGAAATATAAAAAGTGGCTCCTGTCCTTTATATTTATTCATGTGCTAGAAATAGTATGCATTATATAAAGAGTATGAAGTTTTCATAAGCCTTTATATTTCAAGCTCTTTATTTAAACATTGTTGGAATATGTGGCATAAGCCTTGTTTCATTTATTTAATAAACTGGAGTAATATATAATAATAAAAATGATTTCTGGTTATTTCAGATAAATAGAGACATTCAAACAAAGGCAAACTACATGGAGTCTAGAAGGCTGGAGTAGAAATAGTGTTGCAGCTGCAGACATTTCTCTCTGCATGGAGAAGTTGCTGGGATAATCTTACTCATTGCCTGGCACCTGTGTGATTTCCCCCCCCACCCCCATGTATGAAATACCTGGCAGCTCAGTTGAGGCCAGTGAACTTGATTTGAGGGCTGGCTTGGCATTTGAAATACCAGTGGGAGGATGTCAATGATGTGAACTGTCAGACCCCCTCAGTCCTTCATACAGTGTTGGGTGTTGCTAGAGGCAGATGCAGGGATCCTTGGTCAACTGTGGACCAAACAGGGACACCTGGTTGGCAGAAAACAACCAGCTAACTCAATGCGAAGTGGGTTCATTAATCTTTTTACTTGAAAGTATTCTCTAGGTGCCTGTTTTAGCATGTGAATTAAACATAGTCGTTTATTTAAAAACTAACATTGGGGGCTGGGTACGGTAGATCACTTGAGTTCAGGAGTTCGAGACTGGCCTGGCCAACATGGTGAAACCCCATCTCTACTAAAAATACAAAAATTAGCTGGGCATGGTGCCATGCGCCTGTAATCCCAGCCTCTCAGGAGGCTGAAGCAGGAGAATCTCTTGAACCTGGGAGGTGGAGGTTGCATTGAGCTATCACTGCACTCCAGCCTGGGAGTCAAGAGTGAGACTCCATTTCACAAAGCATAAATAAATGGTAAAACTGGGGAAAGAGGGGAGCTTTTTTTTTCTTTAATTTTATTTTTTAGAGTAGTTTTAGCAAAATTGAATGGAAGGTATGGAGATTCCCATGTACCCCTGTCTCCTCCATCATCAACATTCTGCACCAGAGAAGTGCATTTATTACAACTGATGAACCTATTTGATGCATCATTGTCACTCAGAGTCCATAGTTTACAGTAGGGTTCACTCTTGGTGTTGTACATTCTGTGGATTTGGACGAATGTACAGTGATGCATATCCACCATTATTGTATCATACAGAACAGTTTCACAGCCCTAAAAGTGGGGAGATTGACCTCAGTTCTCCTACCTAAGAGACTAAATGACTTACCCACATGTGGTTGCCTGCATATGAAGAGCAGTGAGAACCGCCGGCTGCTGGTGTGTCTCAACTGCCTGTGAACAGTGAAATCCTCACTTGGATGGTGGCACCTGTTAGACACAATTGGCTTTAAATCCAGGATATTTATTTTTAAACCAGCAGCTGGGGAAATGTGACAGGGTAAATTTTTGGTAGGTTACAAATAGATTCATTCTGTAGCAAGGAGGGAAATATAAGACAGTGTATAAATCTGTTTCTCAAAAGGTTGATGTAAATAGTGGAACCATGAGTACCAAGAGCAAAACACTGCAAACAACTTATATGTCTGTAAGCATCCCCTGCTTTCCAGACTATGGCCCCTCTGTATAATGCTTGCCATGTTCTTCATGAGAAGAATGAGTTCCATCTCAGCCTGCTGAAATTTCTTTCTTTCTTTCTTTTTTTTTTTTTTTTTTTGAGACAGGGTCCTGCTCTGTCGCCTAGGCTGGAGTGCAATGGTGCATGATCATGGCTTAAGCCTGGTTAATTTTTGTATTTTTACTAGAAACAGGGTTTTGTCATGTTGCCCAGGCTGATCTCAAACACCTGGATTCAAGTGAGCCGCCCATCTTGACCTCCCAAAGTGTTGGGATTACAGATGTGAGCCACCGTGCTTGGCCAAGATTCCTTGATGGTCAAAGAAATCAAAACATCTGTCAGCTAGTGTTCAGTTCAGGCTGAGGTGAAAAAATTTTTTTACTTGTAAAATATACATAACATAAAACTTTACCATCCTAACCATTTTTAAGCGTACAGTTCAGTGACATTAAGCACATTCACATTGCTGTGCAACCATCACCACCATCCATCTCCAGAACTTTTTTGAAACAAATGGTTTTGAGTAGATTTTGGTTTTTAATTGATTTAGCATTGTATGTCCTTGTAGCCCTGGTACAGGCCCAAGCTGGAAAATAAGAGCCCCAACTTCTATCTGAATACTTGGATTTTTCATGCTTGTGAGAGGCTCCCACAGTTCCCTGAATTGATCTAGAAATAGCAACTATCGTGTCAAGCAAATATTTTTCATTCAACCAGCCTACTCCCTGGGCTTCGAATCCTTTCATATGAGGAACAAAGCCAAACACCAGCAGTTGATGATTGCTGTTTAGGTTGTTCTTCAGTGCTGTTCCTCAGCATTCCTGTATCTATACACAGGCACGGCCTCACCGAACACAATACAGAGTGGTCCAGTGCACAGTTGCTTTTGAGTTCTGTAATAACTGGTGGTGCCTGTAAAAGTCCCAGTGCTTTGGGAGGCCAAGGCAGGAGGATTGCTTGAGCCCAGGAGCTCAATTTTTTTTTTTTGAGGCAAGGTCTCTTACCTAGATTGGAGTACAGTGGTGTGATCTCAGCTCACTGAAACCTTCACCTCCCAGTTTAGGTAATCCTCCCACCCCAGCCTCCCGAGTAGCTGGGACTACAGGCGTGTACCACCACACCCTGCTAATTTTTAAATTTTTTGTAGAAATGGGGTCTCCCTTTATCGCCCAGGCAGGTCTTGAACTCCTAGGCTCAGGAGATCCTCCTGCTTCGGCCTCCCAAAGTGCTGGGATTACAGGCAGGAGCCGCTGTTCCTGGCCTCAAAAAATTTTAAAAAATTGGCTGGGCGCAGTGGCTCACGCCTGTAATCCCAGCACTTTGGGAGGCCGAGGTGGGCGGATCACGAGGTCAGGAGATCGAGACTATTCTAGCTAACGCGGTGAATCCCCGTCTCTACTAAAAATACAAAAAATTAGCCGGGCGTGGTGATGGGCACCTGTAGTCCCAGCTAGTTGGGAGGCTGAGGCAGGAGAATGGCATGAACCCGGGAGGCAGAGCTTGCAGTGAGCAGAGACTGTGCCACTGCACTCCAGCCTGGGCGACAGAGTGAGACTCTGTCTTAAAATAAAAAAAATTTTAAAAATTAACTGGGTGTGTTGGTATGTGCCTGTAGTCCCAGCCCCTTGGGAAGCTGAGGTGGGACGATCTCTTGATCCCAGGAGTTTGAGGCTGCAGTGAGCCACGATTATGCCACTGCACTCCAGCCTGGAGGACAGAGCAAACTCTGTCTCTAAACAAACAAACATACAAAAACAAACAAACAAAAAACTGGTGTGGCCATGTAACTCAGAAGTTTGCCCACCATGCCTTCGCTGTAACTGTATGCTGAGGCGTGGGGCAGCTGGAGGTTAGAGCAGATCCCACAACTGGGGCAGGAACAGTGGCGTGCTGGAACTGGTCCAGCAGCGTATGAGAGCAGATTGTCACGCTTTCAGGAATTTTGTGAGCAGGTTGTTACAGACATTATTAACAATTAAGTTATATAAACATAGTTAAATACATTATATTAAAGACAGAGGCAATAAATAAACTTCACCACTTCCTAATTATTCACTAGTGTCTGTGCTCTTGAGGTTATTTCTGTCTGTTGTATCTGTCTGGTAGAAATACTGTAAAATGTGCTATTGCACATCTTCCCAGCTGCAGGTTAACATTGTTGATAGCTTGATATTGGCCATGATGGTGAGAAGTGAAGCCAGCTGGGCTTCTGGGTTGGGTGGGGACTTGGAGAACTTTCTGTCTAGCTAGAGGATTGTAAATGCACCAATCAGCACTCTGTGTCTAGCTAGAGGATTGTAAATGCACCAATCAGCATTCTGTAAAAATGGACCAGTCAGCACTCTGTAAAATGGACCAATCAGCACTCTGTAAAATGGACCAATCAGCAGGACATGGACAGGGGCCAAATAAGGGAATAAAAGCTGGCCACCCCAGCCAGCAGCAGCAACCCACTGGGGTCCACTTCAACGCCGAGAGATCTTTGTTCTTTTGCTCTTAATTAATAAATCTTGCTGCTGCTCGGTCTTTGGGTCCACAGCAATTTGAAGAGCTGTAGCATTAACTGCAAGGGTCGGGGGCTTCATTTCCTTAGCCAGACCACCAACCCACAGAGAGGAACAAACAACTCCAGACGCTCCACCTTTTAGAACTGTAACACTCACTGCGAGGTCCGTGGCGTTATTCTTTTTTTTTTTTTTTTTTTTTGAGATGGAGTCTTGCTCTGTTGCCCAGGCTGGAGTGCAGTGGCCTGATCTCGGCTCCCTGCAACCTCCGCCTCCCGGGTTCACGCCATTCTCCTGCCTCAGCCTCCCTAGTAGCTGGGACTACAGGCACCCACCGCCACACCCGGCTAATTTTTTGTATTTTTAGTAGAGACGGGGTTTCACCGTGTTAGCTAGGATGGTCTCCATCTCCTTACCTCGTGATCCGCCCGCCTCAGCCTCCCAAAGTGCTGGGATTACAGGCGTGAGCCACCGTGCCCGGCTGGCTTCATTCTTGAATTCTGTGAGACCAAGAACCCACCAGAAGAAATAAATTCCGGACACAGTGGGAGTGCTTATACTGCAGATACTGACAGATGCTACAAATCAGGCCTTTGTTTTGTTTTGTTTTTGCTCTGGAGAGCTGGTTGTTAAACATTTGCCAGCACTCTGTTCACCACTAGGTAGGAGGGCAGACAGAGCCAGGTAGAATATCCTATGAAGTTAGCCACCTGACCCTGGTGGGAACAAGTTGGGATCACATTGATGCAGCCATTGTTATTTTGCATCATATGTGGACCTTCACACTAAGATTATAAAAAAAATTCATCCTTTGACTGTGTCCCTCAGGGTCCAGAGGACACTCCCTTTAATGAGGTTTTAAGAAATGTGCAGGCTGGGTGTGGTGGCTCATGCCTGTAATCCCAGCACTTTGGGAGGCCAAGGCGAGAGTATCACTTGAGCCTAAGAGTTTGAGACCAGCCTGGGCAATGTAGGGAGACCCTGTCTCTATAAAAAATTTAAAAATTAGCCAGGCATGGTGGTGTATGCCTCTAGTCCCAGCTACTCAGGAGGTTGAAGTGGGAGGATGGCTTGAGCCCAGGAGGTCAAGGCCACAGTGAGCTGTGATCATGCCAGTGCACTCCAGCCTGGGTGACAGAGTGAGACCTTCTCTTAAAAAAAAAAAAAAATGTGCGGAGGAGAGCTCCATTTCCCTTTAGGAGCTTTGCAGTGGGTATCCTCTCCCTGCTGGGGGTGACAATAAGAAATGCTACTCTTTAAATGGCCTTCCTTATTTCAGAGACCAGGTGACAGGGTTTAACACCAGAGACACAGTGGGCACAGTTACTTTCATGGGCAGCAGGGCCACAGTGGTAAAATGAATGTTTTTGACTTGTGAGGGTCTTTGGTAGTATCTCTAGGAATAAAATAGCCTACTAAAATATACGTTGATCTACATAATTAGAAATTATCAGGTAAGTAGAGTTCTAATTTGGATCACCATAATAGTCATGGCCCTTCCCCCAGTTCTAGGAGCTAAACAATTTTGCAGTCCTGGAGCCCACTGACATTGCTGCAATATATACTAAAAATCATTCTTCAAGCCCTAAGAGACCCATGGCCATTGTCATGGGAGAGGAAAATACTTGGGACTGTTTCAGGATCACCGAACACTGACTCTGACCTGTTGCTAATCTCTGAGACTGTATGTGTTGGGTCAGGCTATTTTAGGCTTTGGTAGCGTCATCAAAAATCCCAGTGGCATACAACAAAAGTGTCACTCTGTCGCCCAGGCTGGGGTGCAGTGGCACGATCTCAGCTCACCGTAACCTCTGACTCCCTAGTAAAAGCGATTCTCCAGCCTTGGCCTCCTGAATAGCTGGGATTACAGGTGCTCCCCACCACACCTGGCTAATTTTTGTATTTTTAGCAGAGACAGTGTTTTACCATGTTGGCCAGGCTGGTCTCGAACTCCTGACCTCAAGTGATCCTCCCACCTTGGCCTCCCAAAGTGTTGGGATTGCAGGCATGAGCCACCGCGCCTGGCCAACAAAAGTTAACTTCTTATTCTTGCTATGTGTCTGCTGCAGCTTGAGTGAAGCTCTTTTCCATTTTATCTTCACTCCAGATGGAGGCTGTGGATCAGCCTCTGTTTGGAACATTGCTTAGTCTTATGGCAGAGGGAAAATACATCATAACAAAGCACACATCAGCTCTTAGATCTTCTGTCTAAAGGCGACGCATGTCACTTTTGTTCACATTTCATTTGAAAGTCACGTGGACAAGACTGGGGTTAAGGAAGTATGATTCCTCAGTAGGAAAGGAGCCAGAATATTTGGCAAACAATGGTATATTCTATATGATTTCCTGTTATCTCTCCATTGCTTATTATCAATATTTAATTGATTGCTGCTGCTGTTTCAAATGTGTTATTCTTACTAGAGTAAATCAAAATGGCTTTTGACATCTGGGATGCAGCTATTTATGTAAAATATACTTTTTTTCCTGCTGTATTGGTTACAGGCACTTTTGGAAGGTGTTTGCTTTCACATGGCAGGGACAGCAGTACATCTTCACGATTTGAGCTCAGGTCTATGGCAACTCTCCTGTTCTGTCATAAGCAAGGCTTCAGGAATCTTGATAATCACAACATCCCATAAAATGCAGAACTAGTCCATTATATGGATAATATGTTGAGCATGTGACATTTCTAGGAGTTCAGTGGCCTGAGGCATGTTGGTTTTCTCCTTCAAATGAAAACAAATTGCTGCATCATGTACTCCTATGCTAGGAAAGAGTTAAAAAAAAAACTTGATGGGTCTCTTAGGAGGTAATATATAGCACATTTGACCATGCTGCCCTGGCCCATTTACGAAGGAATTTGTAAGTTTGCTGGTTTTGAGTGGGGCCCAGAGCAAGAGAAGGGTTTCAGCAAGTTCAGGCTGTTGTGCAAGATATTCTGTCACATATGGCACATATGCCTAAAGTGTCCAAGGCAGATAGAGACACTGTATGGAGCCTTCAGCCAGCCCTGATAGGAGAATCACAGTGCAGACCTCTGGGGGTTTGCAGCAAATCCATGTTATCTTTTGCAAATAACTTTTTTCTCTTTGAAAAATAGCTCTTGTTACTGGGTCCTGGTTAAAAACTGGACATTTGATTTTGGGACCTGATCATGAACTGGGTGTGCACAACAGCACTCTGTCAGCAAATGGAGGTGGTATGGTATATACAGTGTCAAGCTCAAACAGTTCCTGAAGGCATGAATCAAGGCTCAGATATCTACTGCTGCCTTTCCCTCAGACCACACCTGTAGCATCATAGGCATTTCCCTATGGCCAGTCAACAGAGAAAGAAAAAACTGAGGCATCATTTATTGATGGTTCTGAACAATATATAGGCACCAGATAGAAATGAATTGCCACACTGTGACAGCCCCAGTCATGAGTGTCACTGAAAAATAGTTGGAAAAGAAAATCTTCCAAGTGTTTAGCACTCCAGCCAGTGTGTATATACTTCCAGGACTGGAAATCTTGAATCCATGATCAAGGACAAGATGGTTAATCTCCATTTGCCCTCAGATCTATAACTTTTGTGCCCTGCTCTATGTTTTTGGATGCTGGCTTCTTGCATGACTCAGAGACTGCATTACTCAGATTCCCTTACCTTCTGGCTTCCAATTGCATTTAGCGAATGAAAAATACTAGCAGGAAATTGGAGGCAGAGAGAGAAAATGGTATTTTTTCATGCTTTCCCTGCTTCACTGCCATGTCCCTGGCACTAGCTGTGGTTCCCCCACAGCTACAACTCTCATTGGGCTCTGCTAACACTATTTTCTAACGTTGTCTCTTCAACCCTACAGGTGGTAATGGTTTCCCACTGTTGCTAAGTCTGTAGGTGCCTGATATGGCTTGGTTCCATGTGCCCACCCAAATATTATGATGAATTGTAATCCCCCAGTGTTGGAGATGGGGCCCGGTGGGAGGTGATTGGATCATGGGGGTAGTTTTTAATGGTTTAGCACCATCCCCCTAGTGCTGTCTCGTGATAGAGTTCTCACGATATCTGGTTGTTTAAAAGTGTGTAGCAACTCCCTTTTGCTCTCTCTCTCTCTCCTGCTGGCCATATGAAGATGTGCTTGCTTCCCCTTCACCTTCTACCATGATTGTAAGTTTCCTGAGGTCTCCCCAGCCATGCTTCCTGTGCAGCCTGCAGAACTATGAGCCAATTAAACCTCTTTTCTCCCTCTCCCTCTCCCTCTCCCTCTCCCTCTCCCTCTCCCTCTCCCTTTTTTCGGTCTCCCTCTCCTTCTTTTTTCGGTCTCCCTCTGTTGCCGAAGCTGGACTGTACTGCTGGGATCTCGGCTTGCTGCAACCTCCCTGCCTCGGGCTCCTGTGACTCTCCTGCCTCGGCCTGCCGAGTGCCTGGGATTGCAGTCGCGCGCCGCCACGCCTGAATGGTTTTTGTATTTTTGGTGGAGACGGGGTTTCGCCGTGTTGACCGGGCTGGTCTCCAGCTCCTGGCCTCGAGTGATCTGCCTGCCTCGGCCTCCCGAGGTGCTGGGATTGCAGACGGAGTCTCGCTAACTCAATGCTCAATGGTGCTCAGGCTGGAGTGCAGTGGTGTGATCTCGGCTCTCTGCAACCTCCACCTACCAGCCTCCTGCCTTGGCCTCTTAAAGTGCTAAGATTACAGCCTCTGCCCCACCGCCACCCCGTCTAGGAAGTGAGGAGCGTCTCTGCCCGGCCGCCCATCATCTGGGATGTGAGGAGCGCCTCTGCCCGGCTGCCACCCCGTCTGGGAGCAAGTGAGGAGCGCCTCTGCCCGGCTGCCCCGTCTGGGAGATGAGGAGCACCTCTGCCCGGCCGCCCCGTCTGGGAGGAAGTGAGGAGCGCCTCTGCCCTGTTGCCCTATCTGGGAAGTGAGGAGCGCCTCTGCCCGGCTGCCACCCCATATGGGAAGTGAGGAGCGCCTCTGCCCAGCCGCCCCTTCTGGGAGGTGAGGAGCGCCTCTGCCCAGCCGCCCCGTCTGGGAGGTGAGGAGTGCCTCTGCCCGGCCGCCCCGTCTGGGAGGTGAGGAGCGCCTCTGCCTGGCCGCCACCCCGTCTGGGAGGAAGTGAGGAGCACCTCTGCCCAGCTGCCCCATCTGGGAAGTGAGGAGCGCCTCTGCCCGGCTGCCACCCCCTATGGGAAGTGAGGAGCGCCTCTGCCCGGCCGCCCACTCTGGGAAGTGAGGAGCGCCTCTGCCCGGCCGCCCACTCTGGGAAGTGAGGAGCGCCTCTGCCCGGCCGCCCACTCTGGGAGGTGAGGAGTGCCTCTGCCCGGCCGCCCCGTCTGGGAGGTGAGGAGCGCCTCTGCCTGGCTGCCACCCCGTCTGGGAGGAAGTGAGGAGCACCTCTGCCCGGCCGCCCACTCTGGGAGGTGAGGAGCGCCTCTGCCTGGCCACTCCGTCTGGGAAGGGAGGAGCGCCTCTGCCCGGCCACCCCGTCTGGGAGGTGAGGAGCGCCTCTGCCCGGCTGCCACCCCGTCTGGGAGGAAGTGAGGAACACCTCTGCCCGGCTGCCCCATCTGGGAAGTGAGGAGCGCCTCTGCCCGGCCGCCACCCCATATGGGAAGTGAGGAGCGCCTCTGCCTGACCACTCCGTCTGGGAGGTGAGGAGCGCCTCTGCCCGGCCGCCCCATCTGGGAGGTGAGGAGCGCCTCTGCCCGGCCGTCACCCCGTCTGGGAGGAAGTGAGGAGCACCTCTGCCCGGCTGCCCCGTCTGGGAGATGAGGAGCACCTCTGCCCGGCCGCCCAGTCTGGGAGATGAGGAGCACCTCTGCCCGGCCGCCCCGTCTGGGAGGTGAGGAGTGCCTCTGCCCGGCTGCCACCCCATCTGGGAGGAAGTGAGGAGCACCTCTGCCCGGCCGCCCCCTCTGGGAAGTGAGGAGCGCCTCTGCCTGGCCGCCACCCCGTCTGGGAGGAAGTGAGGAGCGCCTCTGCCTGGCTGCCCCATCTGGGAAGGGAGGAGCACCTCTGCCCAGCCGCCACACCATCTGGGAAGTGAGGAGCGCCTCTGCCTGGTCGCCCCGTCTAGGAGGTGAGGAGCGCCTCTGCCCAGCCGCCCAGTCTGGGAAGTGAGGAGCGCCTCTGCCCGGCCGCCCTGTCTGGGAGGTGAGGAGCGCCTCTGCCTGGCCGCCACCCCATCTGGGAGGAAGTGAGGAGCGTCTCTGCCCGGCCGCCCCGTCTGGGAAGTGAGGAGCGCCTCTGCCCAGCCGCCCCCTCTGGGAAGTGAGGAGCGCCTCTGCTCGGCCGCTCCGTCGGGGAAGTGAGGAGCGCCTCTGCCCGGCCACCCCGTCTGGGAGGTGAGGAGCGCCTCTGCCCGGCTGCCACCCGGTCTGGGAGGAACTGAGGAGCGCCTCTGCCCGGGCGGCCCCGTCTGGGAAGCGAGGAGCGCCTCTGCCCGGGCGGCCCCGTCTGGGAAGCGAGGGGCGCCTCTGCCCAGCCGCCCTGTCTGGGAGGTGAGGAGCGCCTCTGCCCGGCTGCCCTGTCTGGGAGGTGTACCCAACAGCTCCGAAGAGACAGCGACCATCGGGAGCGGGCCATGAGGACGATGGCGGTTTTGTTGAAGAGAAGGGGAGGAAGTGTGGGGAAAGGAAGGAGAGATCAGATTGTTGCTGTGTCTGTGTAGAAAGGGGTGGGCATAGGAGACTCCATTTTGTTCTGACTAGGAGAAATTCTTCTGCCTTGGGATGCTGTTGATCTATGGCCTTTCCCCCAGCCCCCTGCTCTCTGAAACATGTGCTGTGTCAACTCAGGGTTAAATGGATTAAGGGTGGTGCAAGATGTGCTTTGTTAAACAGATGCTTGAAGGCAGCATGCTCTTTAAGAGTCATCACCACTCCCTAATCTCAAGTACTCAGGGGCACAAACACTGCAGAAGGCCGCAGGGTCCTCTGCCTAGGAAAACCAGAGACCTTTGTTCATGTGTTTATCTCCTGACCTTCTCTCCACTATTATCCTATGACCCTGCCATATCCCCCTCTCCGAGAAACACCCAAGAATGATCAATAAATACTTCAGAAATTAAAAAAAAAAAAAAAAACAAAAAAAAACAAAAAACCTCTTTTCTTTATAAATTACCCAGTCTCAGGTAGTTCTTTATAGCATTGTGAGAACAGACTAATACAGTGCCTCAACATCTATTATTGGTCTCCTTAACTCTCCCCACACCTCTGTAATTATTTCCTTTACTAAAGTCTCTTTATTTGAACAATATACATTCTGTTTCTTGATGGGACCCTAACCAAATACAATCTGTTAATTCTCTCCTCCATGTTGCTAAACCTCCTATTTTCCATCTTCTTGTCTTATGCTGTATTTGGAGAAATGTCTTTATATCTATTTTCCAACTTACTGTAATTCTCTCTTCAACTATTTACCTATCTATTTTAATTCCAATAATAGTATTTTTCAGTTTTAAGGATTGTTTAAAAAATACAATTTTTAAAAAAACTATAAATTTATCACTACAATTATGCATTGGTATATGCAAGGAGATTACAGGCATGCACCTCCATGTGCAGCTAAGTTTTTTGTATTTTTGGTAGAGACGGGATTTCTCCATGTTGATCAGGCTGGTCTCGAACTCCCGACCTCAGGTAATCTGCCCACCTCGGCCTCCCAGAGTGCTAGGATTACAAGTGTGAGCCACTGCACCTGGCCTCAAATTCTGCTCTTAAAAGATCAGAGCCTTCATTTGGGAACACAGCCAGGCACTGGTTTGTGCTATAAAGCCTGAATAAAGCCTGCAGACTTTACCCAGACAACGGTCAAAATTGCTACGAAGCTGTTTCCACCTGCCTTGACTCCAGGGAGGAGCAGGAAGAGGCCTCCATAACTTGTGTTGGCTCAAATGAGTTGGGTGTCTCCCTCTTACGGCAATGATTCCGTATGGGGCATTAGTCCAGCAATAATAATTGCAAACATTTTATAGTATTATGTGTTAAAACAGTCCTCTAGAACACAAGGTAGGTACCATAAAGAGGGGCCCTAGCAGAGCAAAAACACACCTTGTCTAATGTGCTTAAGGATGGAGCAGAAGAAAGCTCCCCTTCTGCAGGTGACTGCCTGTGCCCACTGGCCCAGAGCAGACTGTGGGCCATCTGCCCTGGACCTCAGCCTGGAAGGAGAGTTGGGGCACGGGGACTATATGTGTGGGTTTGAATAGGTGTTAATAGGATATAAAGTATTGCTATAAATATGTACATTTTATACATGTTTATAGGAAGTTAATTTACATAACCAGAGCTAGTTGCAGCAGAGCTAGAACTAGAATTCACTCTGATCTTCAGTTCAATATTCATTTTTAAAAAACAACCCTTTTTCAATAATTTTTTTTTTTTTAGACAGGGTCTTGCTCTGTCACCCAGGCAGGAGTGCACTGGTGTGATCTTGGCTCACTGCAGCCTCCACCTCCCGAGTTCAAGCAATTCTTTTGCCTCAGCCTCCCAAGTAGCTGAGATTACAGGTGTGTGCCACCTCGTCTGGCTAGTTTTTTTCTATTTTTAGTAGAGATGGGGTTTCACCATATTGGCAAGACTGGTCTCGAACTCTTGGCCTCAAGTGATCCACCTACCTCGGCCTCCCAAGGTGCTGGGATTACAGGAGTGAGTCACTGCGCCCGGCCTTTTTCAATAATTTTAAAATATGGAAGACCTTGTCCTACTCCCTTCTACCTGCTCTGCCAATCCAACCCGAAGAGGTTAACTACAAATAACAATTTGCTACGTGTTTTTTTCAGACCTTTTTACTCTGTGTGTTTGTGTTTTTGTACCAGAAATGGAATTGTGGCAGGCCAGTTCTCCCTGACAATCACACAGGCCTGCATGACAATCACACAGACAGGTCTGCATAGCACTCCAGTTACAGACAGATATCCACAGCACTGCCTTAACACTGAGCTAGTAGTTAAACCTAGGGAAACCAGTGCCCAGACATCCTAGCTAGAAATGAAACATATGGTCAGTAGGAGCCTTGCATAGGCTTCTCCCTAACCTGGAGCAAGTCAAAATAATAGAGACAGTCTCACATTCCTAGTGCCAGGACCCGTCTCGGGTCAACAGAATCTGAGACAAGTCAAGGTAACAGAGGCAGCTGTTTGAATAGATTCATTGGAGAGTCTAAGGCAGCTCTCCGGACCAAACTGTAAAGGAGATAAGATAGAAATAATCAGTCCGGTACCACAGTAGCCAGGCCTTGAAGGTACTGGGGCCCTTTTAATCAGACTTAGCAAGCATTTTTTGCCTCTGACCTTCGAGTTGAAACAAAATTAGTTACCAGTAGACTTAGGCGAATGCTATACTGCATGTAGGCACATAATCCCAACCTATATAAGCACTAAGAAAATTGTAACACTTTGAGTTGTTCTGGTGGAATTATCTCCAGCTTTCTCCCTGTATCCAGTTACAGCAATAAATTCCCTTCTTTCCTAGTTTGTCTGCTTCTCATTATTGGGCCTCAAGAAAACGCAGCCGAACCCGGCTTGGTTCCGGGAACAAAATTACATTCGTATGGTAATTGATGTAACTTGCTTTCTAAATTCAATAATATATGGTGAACTTTCTTCCATGTCAGTACTTACAGATATACTCAATTCTCCCCTCCCTTTCAGTTCTATTAAGGTATAACTGAAGTACATTGCATGTGCATGTATATACTACATATTTAAAATGTACAATTTGATCAATTTTGGGATATGTGTATACTTGTGAGACCATCATTATACCAAAATAACTTTTTAATCACTTTTGAAAATTTTCTCATGACTTTAGGTAATCCACAGATTACATAGAAGCAGAAACCACAAAATACTTCCTTTTAATTGTTGTAAAGTATCAGGTTTGTGGTAGATTAAAAATGTTACAAGTTGTTTGCAGCTGCTCTCATTCAGAAGTGGAGTCAATTTCTCTTCTCTTGGATCTGGGCGGTCTCTCTCTCTCTCTGTCAGCACAAGTGACCTTCTATGAAGGTCAAAAGAAGACTCTGGGAACAGCCTCTTCAAATCTTGAGCCAGGTTTGAAAGAAATCCAAATGCCCTGAGGTCTTTATGCTTGAGAGACTGCCTGGAGACAGCAGACACAGAGGCTGTGAGTCTATGTGAGGATGTAGAGATCCACAGTCAGTTTCCAGCTGTCCAGCCTGTGGCCATGTGAGTCATTGCAGCTGTGGCTCCAGACATTGTGAGCAGAGACAGATCTTTCCTAACGTGCCCTTTGGAAATTCCTGACCCACAAAATCATAAGATAATAATAAAATGGTGATTGTTAAGCACACAATTTTTGGATTAGTTTTTTTGGTGTGTGTGTGAGACAAAGTCTCACTCTTGTTGCCCAGGCTGGAGTGCAATGGCGTAATCTCAGCTCATTGCAACCTCCGCCTCCTGGGTTCAAGTGATTCTCCTGTCTCAGCCTCCCGAGTAGCTGGGATTACAGGCGCCTGCCACTGCACCTGGCTAATTTTTGTATTTTTAGTAGAGACGGGGTTTCACCATGTTGGCCAGGCTGGTCTCGAACTCCTGACCTCAGGCGATCTGCCTGCCTCGGCCTCCCAAATTGCTGGGATTATAGGCATGAGCCACTGCGCCTGGCCTGGTTAGTTTTTTATACAGCAATTGGCAACAGGAACAAAACTATGCCCCTATTGATGTATATTTAGGTTGTGTCCAATTTTTCTCCATTAAAAACCGCCCTGTAAATGTACTTTTTTGCATAAATAAGAATTTCTCTAGAATAATTTCCCAGTGATAGAATGATTGAATGGCTGGATCCAAGGACTATATTATCTCCCTCTTTCTTTCTCTCTGTCTCACTCTCCATTTCTCTAGCCTCTGTTTTGATAGGTGTTGGCAAATTTCCCTCTAAAGAGAGCATATCAACATCTGCCACAAAAAAGTGTCCTTTTCCTTCACCCTCTGAAAAGTCTTTGACAACTCACTTCATCTCCCTGTGTTTCATTTGCTTATCTTTAAACGGAAAATAATAACCCCTACCCTGCTTATGCACAGGGTTGTGATCAAGAGATCAAAA
This sequence comes from Pongo abelii, assembly GCF_028885655.2. NCBI lineage: Eukaryota > Metazoa > Chordata > Mammalia > Primates > Hominidae > Pongo > Pongo abelii. Next base: position 50,438,431 of record NC_071999.2, read on the forward strand.
CTGAAATCTGTTTTTAAAAATTTATTTTGTTTTTTTCTTTTATGCATAGACATGCTATTTTGACAAACAAAACTGAAATCTGAATAAGATCTTACAAACAAGGTATCATCTACTATGATATGGGGACCTTAATCATTTGGGGATAAGACTCTTTTGACTATCTTTGTCCCTTTCCCAAGATATTTTATGCAATCTTGTCTCTCATTCTCTTGCTCTTTCTCACTCTCTCTCAAACACAATATGAATATATATTTAAACCTTTCATGTATAGATATACTCAATGTATATGTTTATTCTATCAATTTCAGTGGTTTTATGGGAACAATTACCAATACTTAAATAAACATATTTTAAGAACTGCAATTGTATTCGTCATGTTGTCCAGTTCTTCTGGGAGTAAGCTAAACATCACCTAGAAACAGGAAGAAATTTGACTTGTAGTACAGAGAATAACAGTGAATCCATTATAGGAAATTTGTACTTTTGGGTGGTGGTGGAGGACTAGACAATATTTCTTTATACAGAAAAGAAAACTAGAATGAAGTAGAAGGTTCAGCATCTTGTATACCACACTTTCCACTAGATTTTGAGCAACACTGCGTTGTTTAAATGTATATACTTCTATGCTACTGTTCTACACAATTAAAATACCCCATAAAAATTGCTGTTAGTCTGTTCCATTGGCTCCTCTCATGTCCTTCATAAGCCAGCTGGTGACTGCTGGATCCTCCAGGCATGGCTGTCTTCCTTGGCTTCCTCAATTCCTCATTCAAGAATAGATCAGGCATCATTGTGTCTTCCTTCCTCTCCCCTCATTTGACCTGATTAAACCTCCCGCCTTGGCCCAAATGTTTTCCACGGGTATCATGACCTACCTTGCATCCCTTTAGCACCGTGAATCACCAGTTGGTAAAAATATTTTGGCCGGGCAAGGTGGCTCATGCCTGCAATCCCAGCACTTTGAGAAGCTGAGCCAGGCGGATCATTTGAACCCAGGAGTTCGAGACCAGCCGGGTAATACGGCAAAGCCCTGTTTCTATGAAAAATACAAAAAATTAGCTGGGTGTGGTGGCCCACGCCTGTAGTCCCAGCTACTCAAGAGACTGAGGCAGGAGGATCCCTTGAGCTGGGGAGGTCAAGGCTGCAGTGAACCATGATTGTGCCACTGCACTCCAGCCCGGGTGACAGAGTGAGATCCTGTCTCAAAAAGGAACTGAAAATAATGCTTAGAAGAAAGTGGAGTGATCAAGGATTTAGGAAAATCTCCAGTAGCAACACATTTGGGAGAGAAGTTGCTTACATTTGGCCCTTGAAGGATAATGTTTGGTAAAGAGCTGACATCACAAAATTCAATGGAATTAATCTTATTTTTGAGAATTGTGGAACTAAAGATCACTCTGGTTTGAAGAAGAGAATTTATGTTTTAGGCATTTAGGCAAATAGTGTCATATGTCTACACATATCTACAAGATTACTTTCTTTAGAAAATAGTGGTGGATTGATGATGGGGAAACAGTGCTCTGAAGCTGGGTTGAATATTTAAAAAAAATTCTTATTCTAAAATGCAAAACTCATTACAAAAAAAAAAAAAAAGAAAAGAAAAAGGAAGGAAGAAAGAAAAGAAAAGAAGAAAATTATCAGTAATTCCAACCATCTGTCAGTGTTTTGGAAATGTTCCTTTTGGCCAACAGGATCATATACTGCTTCATTTGCTTTAATTATATCAGAACCATTTTCTCCAAACAAATATATATTTTCTATAACATGAGATTTTAAACACTATTTTGAGATAATTTTAGACTTAAGAAAACTTGCAAGAGTAGTTCAGGTATGTTCTTCACCCTGCTTCTCCTAATGTTATCATCTTACCTAACCATGTATAGTAATCAAAACCAGGAAATGAACATTGGTACAAAACTATTACCTAGCTACAGACCTTATGTGACTTTCTATATTTTATTCTATAATTTTCCCCACAAATGTCCTTTTTCTGTCCTAATATCCACTTCAGGATCTCACATTGCATCGAGATATCTTGTCTTCTTAGCCTCCAAAATGCAATGGTTCCTTAGTCTTTCCTTTGTCTTTTATGACACATTGACACTTTTGAAGAATACTGGTCAGTTGTTTTGTAGGATGCTCTTCAGTTTGAGTTTGTTTGATCTTTTTTCATGATTCGAACGACATTTTGCATGTTTGACAAGAATACCACAGAAGTTATATCCTGTCTTCAACCCATATTGTCAGGAGTTTCATGATATTGACTTTGATCACTTGGTTAAGGTGGTGTCTGTCAAGTTTCTCCTCTGTGAAGTTACTATTCCCTCTTGTTATTAATAGATGAAGTTACTATTCCCTCTTGTTATTAATAGATATCTCAGGGAGATTCTTTGGGATTATGCAAATTTGTTTCTCCTTTAAGTTTCACCCAATCGTTTTAGCATTCATCCTTAGATCTTGCCTGCTACAATTATTACCGTGGTGTCCTAATGATGATTTTTTATTTCTCTCACTCTTTCTACATTTACTGATTGGAATTCTTCTGTAAGGTAGAAGATTGTCTCTTCTCCACCATTTATTTATTCAATCGTTTATTTATAGCAGTATGGACTCATGAGTATTTATTTTATTCTGTAAATTATGATCCAATACTATCATTATTTATTTTGTTGCTCAAATCTACAATATGATTTTAATGGTAGAGTAGAATTACATGTCTGTACTACAAATTATTATTATTATACATTTTGAGACAGAGTCTCACTTGATGCCCAGACCGGAATGCAGTGGTGAGATCTCTGCTCACTGCAACCTCCACCTTCCGGGTTCAGGAGATTCTCCTGCCTCAGCCTCTCAGGCTGATTACAGGCATGTACCACCATGCCTGGGTAATTTTTGTGCTTTTAGTAGAGACGGGGTTCAACCATGTTGGCCAGGCTGGTCTCAAACTCCCGACCTCAGGTGATCCGCCCACCTCGGCCTCCCAAAGTGCTGAGATTACAGGCCTGAGCCCCCGCGCCTGGCCTGTACCACAAATTCCTGATCCAGTTCTTCAATGTTGGACATTTAGGTTGTCTCCAGTTATTTTATACCATTAATGATGTCTGGGATGCACACATCTTTGAATTTTTTATGTGTTTCCATAAATTAGTTTTCTAGTAGGGGAATTACTGGATGTTGGAAAAGTTTATGCTTTTGGTTTTGATCCAAGAGGCATAAATTGTCAACATGCCAATATGGAAATCATACACTCCACACATTCTACCTAGACTACCCAGCTGTAAGCAGAGAGGTGTAGATCCAAGTCTCCAGCCGACAGGGTGATTTAGCGCAGTTGTCAATAATCTGCACAACAAGTAACAATAAAGTTACTGATGTTGAGGAAGAGACTTCCGGTAGGGGCATTTTTATTTCCATTGGATCCCGTCTTCTCCACCTTCTATGTTTCAACCGGAAATAGTCGTACCCATTTAAAGCCACGTCGGTACTGGCCTCGGTCCCGCCCCCCACACTGCGAAACCGCTTCCGGGGTCAGGGCATTCCGGCCCGCCCCGCCGCCGGTGCAGTGTTGGAAGCTCCGGTTCTCCCGGAAGTGGCCCGGGTCTGTCTGTCGGGGTCCCCTCCGTCCCGCTGCTGCTGAAGGCCGCGGGGGCGGCGGCGATGGCGGAGGCGGCGGCGCTGTTGCTGCTGCCTGAGGCGGCGGCGGAGCGGGACGCTAGGGAAAAGCTGGCTCTCTGGGATCGGAGACCGGACACGACGGCGCCGCTGACCGACAGGCAGACGGACTCGGTGTTGGAGCTGAAGGCGGCGGCAGAGAACCTGCCGGTGCCAGCCGAGGTGAGGTGATGGGCAGGAACCGGCCTGGGGCGACGGGGCTGGTCTCCTCGGGCGCCCCGGCAGGACCCCGGCCTCACGAACGTCTGCCCAGAATATCTCTCCACTCCTCCACGGCCATAGTGGCGGATCCGGTGGGAGGGGCCTCTCACCTCCCAGGCTGTTAGGCTTCGCTCAGCCTGCGACCCCGACTCTAATTCCGCCCGGGGACGGCTGTGGGGTGTCCTGCGGCTGGTGCTCGCCGGAACCCACTCCTCCCCCAGCAGCATGGGACGGTTGGCCCGGAGCCTTGCACCGAGCGTCTTGCCCCAGACGAGGCGTCCTGTCAGCCTAGGCGTAATCCTGCTGCCCACTCTCTCCCAGAAGGAGAGGCAGCCAACCCGAGGTGCTGTGCTGCAGGACAGTCTCCAGCGCGTGCTCATTTACCGCCTTAATGAATCACCTAGGTTGCTTTGTCCATGGGGGTCTTGGGGAGACTAAAACTTGGTCCTGAGTGAGTTTAATTTATCGCACATTGAACTATGAGCTCTCAATCAAGTGCAGGTTATGGGAGAACAGATTTATTTCACCTATTGCAAAGCAATAAAAATGAATTTTATTTGAAAGCTGGCTCAGTACATTATTAAGCAGTGCTGGTTTTCGGTGTTAGAGTCAATGTGTTTAATCCACTTACCATTAGGGATATTATGCACTACTGCTTCTTGTGTGATTCAATTCAATTAGTTGTAATAGCAGGAAGTAACATGAATTGTCAGATATTTGACAAACGTTTTCCAGTTTTGAGGGCCAGGTTTAGGAGGATTATTTCATATAAGCAGTGGTGATGGTTACTTTTGATGTTGGAAGCATTCTTTTCTCTCGCTCTGTCGCCCAGGCTGGAGTGCAGTGGCGCGACCTCGCTCACTGCAACCTCCACCTTCCGGGATCAATCGATTCTCCTGTCTCAGCCTCCTGAGTAGCTGGGATCACAGGTGCCTGCCACCACACCTGGCTAATTTTTTGTATTTTTAGTAGAGATGGGGTTTCGCCCTGTTGTCCAGGCTGTTCTCGAACTCCTGACCTCAAGTGATCTGCCCGCCTCGGCCTCCCAAAATGCTGGGATTACAGTCGTGAGCCACCGTGCCAGGCCTGAAGCATTCTTTTTATACGATTTGGAATTGTGTCCAAATGCAGATTGAGTTTAGAGTCTTCAACTTTTTCTGTCTTCCAACTTTAGACGTTTGATTTAAATGTTGTCTTCACATTCACTGTTGTATGCTCAGCCATCAAATAGGCGTTCTTTCTTGGGTTTCTTTTTCCACCTCTAGGATGTGGTACCGGAAGTGGATCTGAAATAAATGAAGGAGCAGGTGGAAATTTTTTTGGCTCAGCTATGAAACTCTTTTATTCTCTGGATAATAAAAGTTGTTTGCTCTATAAATTTTCCAGTCTGTTTATAATTGATTTGGCTCCTACTGCAGCAGGATGCTTGGACTTAATAGCACTGAGGGTGTGATGGGGGAGATACATATTCTACAAAAAAATTTGTTTTCATTGTCATGGGTCATAAACTATTGAGAACGTTTGGAATGAACTAAATGGAATCTTTCATTTTCACCCCATTCTTCCATATTTATCATTAGCCACATGCAGTCTTTAACGTATGTTATGTCCCTACTCTGAGTTAGGTATTAAAGGTAGAAATATAAATAGGAAAGATGAGATCCTTAGCCTCATAGAGCTGACATAATTGTGGGGATCATGAACATGGAAAAAAAACAAGGTATGTTCAGACGGTGGTCCATAATATAAGGAAAATCAAATAGGATGGTGTGACAGAAAGGGATGAGGTGTGCCCTTTTAGAGAAAGAGGGAAGGCCTTTCCAAGGAAGTGACAATCTGAGGTGAGAACTGATGATGGAATACCTGAAGCTAGCCTTATAAAGACTAAAGAAATAACATTGCAGCTGGAAGAAAGAACAGCATAAGGTCATGGGTAGGGGATGAGCTTAATGAGTTCAAGAATTCAGTGAGGGTCTTCTGGTACGTGCAGCTTGGTATTGGATTCCTGTGAGAATGCAATAGCTGAGGCCAGGCGCGGTGGCCCACGCCTGTAATTTCAGCACTTTGGGAGGCTAAGGCGGGCGAATCACTTGAGGTCAGGAGTTCAAGACCAGCATTTTATCAAGAATATGCGAAACACCATCTCTACTAAAAATACAAAAATTAGCTCGGTGTGGTGGTGCATGCCTGTAATCCCAGGTACTTGGGAGGCTGAGGCTTGAGAATCACTTGAACCTAGGAGGTGGAGATTGCCCTGAGCCGAGATTGCACCACTGCACTCCATCCTAGGTGGGTGACAGGCAAGATTGTGTCTCAAAAAAAAAAGAATGCAGTAGCCGAGCTGGTTATGCACACATCCTGGAATCTTTGAGAAGGCGGTTCTCATTGCTCTTCAGCTTTACAGCCCTCATTTTCCTTTTCTGAAGTGTTTATATGTCTGTTGGGAAGACTTTGGAATTAATTTTTTTAGCCCTATACTACTCTTTTAACATTGGCACCAAAAGAGACTGCCACAATTTTCACTTTGTCCAATCAGTATAACTCAAGGATTTTCTGTAGTGTTTCACAATTTTCACGAGATAAATTACTTCCTGAACAACTGGAACTGAGCAGGCTAGTAGAATAGCAAGAGGCCAACTAACTCTTAAGTACCTATGATAAAGATGTTAACTTCTTTAGAAAATAGCTTTCTCTTTTATGAAAGAGAACTAGTCTTATCTTAAAAAGGAATTATGCCCCGGCATTAGAGAAAATAATTTACAATAGAATATTAGGTAGACTTTTGTAGCCAGGGCAAACTTAGTAATGAGGGGCCTATTTCTTTCTGTTGAATTTAGTAATTCTTGATAAAATACTAAAATAATTTACCCCGACATTTACCTATAATTTACTGTTACATCTGTTGTTTTCTTGTAGGCTGTGTGACCTTAGATGTGATGTTTATCTTTTCTAAGCCTTAATTTTCTTCTTTATAAAATGGGGACATAACTCATGATGAGTACGTATCTCATAGGGAGTCGTGAGAAATATGTGAAATCACGTATGCAAGGTGCACGTGGCAAGTTACTTGCTATTATTGTTATGCTTTCTTTCAAATCATTAACATCTTAAAAGAATAGATTAGAATCCTGTGATGCTGAGCTGGTATAGGTGTCATTCAGACCAAAGGTAAGAAAAGGAGAGGTTAAGTGCCTTGAGGAAGGTTCTGAGACTCCACCTATACCTCTTCAGTAATTTGCTCCAAGCAGAGAACATGACATCAGGTTTCGTTTAGGGAATTAATTGATCAGATTGATTATAAAAGTGGTTTTCTCTAACCCAGAACTCTGCAAGAAGTAAAGCTTGGGAGAGAAAGGTATGTTACTTGTTATTTCAGGGACCTGCTCAGCTGGTCAGGCAAAGCTTGAGAATTTATTGTAGTTACTATTTAATGTTAGTGTCTCCATTTGCATAAACTATACCGTAGCTTTGCAGCACTGGCCCATTAGCAATCTAGAACTGTGTTCTGTCTCTAGTGGTATCTGTCTGCTCCATCTGGAAGCCAGGACAGTGCTGGTAAGCAGGAGGCATTCAGTCACCTCCTCCTTAGAAGTGAATGAGAAGTCAGAACAGGAAAGTGTGTGATACCACCACACCCCTTTTTGAGTTGTCATTCTCTACCAGGTGATTTGAGAAAGGAAGGCAGCTGCCTAGTCTACTTAATGGGGGCATTTTCTCATATGTTAAAAAGCAACTTGTTTTGCTACTTTAAAAAATTATTTGTTTGAAGTGATTGCATTATGGCTTCTCTCTTGCTTGGTTTGAGAGAAGATGGTTTTGTATTAGAACAAGGAAACAGGGAGTCTCCTTTTGCCTCTAGTTTTTAAAGTTCTTATGATTGGAAAGTAGTATTTGTACTTGAAGTAATCAAATAGAATACTCTTATAAGTTTAGAATGTATTTATTCACATCTAGGTTACAGAACATGTCCGGAATATCTATAGTTTCTCAAGTAGAGTTTTCAAATTATTTTATTTTCTAAAGTTAATTAGAGGATAAACTTTTTTTGGTTCAAGATAACAGACTGAGCACACATGTATGACATCCCTAGATCCCTTTGAAATGACAGTAATAAATGTGTGGCACACCAAAACCAAAGATGGTATCAATGAACCTGAAAGTTGGGCATATTCATAGAAGGCAGGAAGCATGTAGTATCCTTTAAAAAATCATTCTAAAGACTTAATCACAGAACCAGGTGCAAATATTATAAAATTTGATAATCTAAAAAAGAGATAGTACAGGTGACAGAATTTGAGAGTAAACAGGGAACAGATATAGAGTTACTAATTTCTTTATCTTACATGGTGAAGTAAGAGTGTATATATAGGACCTAAAATTGATGAATTCAAACACGAAGCAGTAAATCTTTTTTTTTTTTTTTAAAGAGTTGTAGAGCTACCATAAAAGAATACTGAAAATGGTTAAACTGGTGAAAAGTGAGGGTGGGGGAGAATGTTACTTTTCATTTTAACTCTTCTGATGATTTGGATTAAAAACAATTATATTCATATATTTTGAATAATTTTCATAAAAGATTGATCAAAAATTCAAAATTGTTTCTTTAGTTCCTTCTACTTTTATAGTTCTTCATTTTACCCTCAAATTCCTTAGAAAAACTCTCAAATTATAAACATTGGTATTGGCTTAAAGAAGAAGAATTGGACGAGCAGGGGAGAGGGAAGAAGGGAGACTTGCTTTTCACTTAAATATCATTCTGTATTCTTGGGACTTTTAAAATAAGCACCCCTTTATAGTTTAATGACAATTAATGACAATGTAAGAGTAAATTCTGTCTTTTCCTTATACTCTGTTGAAGGGACATTTTAAAATATTGCATATTAAGTGAAAAAGGTGAGGTGTGTATACCGTTATTTGGGTTTAAGAAAGGTATACTTCCTTTGTATATGCATAGACCATCTTAGAAAAGATACTTAAGAAACTAGTAACATTGATAGCCTGCCCCTGAGGAGGAAACTAGATGGCTGGAGAATGAGTTCCAGGGGAAGGAGACTTTTCACTGACTCCCTTGAGTTTTGTGCCTTGAGATTTATTACCTATTCAAATAAATACACTTAAAAGGACAGCTCTATGTATTATAAATGATTCTGGAACAAAAGGAATTATACTTTTTATCTGGAATTTGTTATATGTTGTGAGGTAGTACTAGAATTATGCAGTGTAAGGCCTGATGAACTCTGATGGGAGAATATGATTATTATATTACTTATTAAAAAGGTGAAATAATGTAGATTCACTTGCAGTAATGAGAAATAATACTGTGATCTGTACACTTTCCCCACTTTCCCTCAATGGTAACATTTTGCACAACTGTAGTATCTGGTGTCACAACCGGGATTTTGACATTGATCTACATTCTTTCAGATAGATTTATAATCGTTTTTCTCAAAAGAAATTGAATTACAGATGGATATGGGTCTAGGTGATATTGGAAGACTGAAGTTTGCCAGGTCCTCTGTGTATTTTCAGTTTTTTTAGTGGTTGCCTTAGGATTTACAATATACAGATGGTCCCTGACTTATGATGGTTCAACTTACGACTTTTTGACTTTATGTGAAAGCTACATGTATTCAGTAGAAAGTGTACCTGTGGTGCTGGGCATGGCAGTGAGCCACAGCTCCCAGTGAGCCACATACTTTTGACTTAGGATATTTTCAACTTCTGATGGGTTTATTGGGACACAACCCCATCATAAGTTGAGGAGCGTCTGTACTACTTTAATTAGTCACAACCTACCTCTAAATATTATACCACTTCATTATGGTATAACAGCCTTACAGCAGAATTCTTTGGCTGGGCGTGGTGGCTTACCCCTGTAATCCCAGCACTTTGGGAGACTGAGACAGGGGGATCGCTTGAGCTCAGGAGTTCAAGAATAGCCTGGGTAACATAGTGAGACCTCGTCTCTACAAAAAAAAGAAAAAAAAAATCAAAAAGTTAGCTGGGTATGGTGGTGCACGCCTGCAGCTCCAGCTACTTGGGAGGCTTAGGCAGGAGATGGCTGGAGCCCCGGAAATCAAGGCTGCAGTGAGCTGTGATTGCACCACGGCACTTCAGCCTGGGTGGCAGAACAAGAACCTGTCTCAAAAAAACACCTAAAACAGTATTCTTCCATTTTTTCTTTTCCCTGTTTTGTGATATTGTTTCAGGCATTTTACTTTTACATATGTTATAAACCCACAATACATTGTTACTACTTTTGCTTTTGACATTTCTTGCTGAGTGATTAAAAAAAGAAACTGTCATATTTACCTTCATTTTAATCATTTCTGGAGCACTTCAGTTTTTTGGGTAGATACGTTTCATCTAGCGTTATATTCTGCCTGAAGAATTTCCTTTAACATTTCTTGTAGTATAGGTTTGCTGGTAATGAATTCTCTCAACTTTTTTTTTTTTTTTTCGTTTTTTTTTTGAGATGGAGTTTCGCTTTTGTAGCCCAGGCTGGAGTGCAATGGCGCCATCTCGGCTCACTGCAACCTCTGCCTCCCGGGTTCAAGCGACTCTTCTGCCTCAGCCTCCCGAGTAGCTGGTATTACAGGTGCCCGCCACTACGCCTGGCTAATTTTTGTATTTTTAGTAGAGACAGGGTTTCGCCATGTTGGCTAGGCTGGTCCTGGACTCCTGACCTCAGGTGATCCACCTGCCTCGGCCTCCCAAAGTGCTGGGATTGCAGGTGTGAGCCACCACGCCTGGCGCTTTTGTTTGTTTTAAACAGTCCTTATTTCTCCTACGTTTTAAACAGATATTCTCTATAGGTGTAGAACTCTGAGTTGAGTGTTTTTCTTTTGGCACTTTAAAGATGTCGCTCTATTGTCTTCTGGCTTGTGTAATTTCTGATGAGAAGTCTGCTGTAATTTTTACCTTTATTTCTCTGTATAGAATATGTTTTTTTCCCTCTGGCTGCCTTCAAGCTTTTATCTTTGGTTTTTGAGAGTTTGAATATGATGTGCACAGAGGGGTTTGCCTGTGTGTATGTGTGTATTCTGCTTGGGATTCTCTGAATTTCTTAGAGCTGTAGTTTTATATCTTTCATTATTTTTGGAATGTTCTCAACAGTTATTTCTTCAAATATTTCTTCCACCCTGTTCTCTCTCGTTCTGCTTCTTTTGGGATCCCATTTCATATAATTTGATACCATCATATAATTTGATACCATCACACAATTCTTGGATGCTATGTTCAGTTTTTATTTTCCCACTCTGTTTTCTCTGTATGATTCATTTTGAGTGATTTTTATTGACCTAACTTCAAGTTCACTGATTTTTTTCCTTAACCGTGTTCTGTGTACTGATGACCCCATTGCAGGTATTCTTCATCTTTGTTACCATTATTTTTATTTCTCACATTTCCATTTGACACAGTTTTCAGTTTTCTGTTGAAATTGTATATCTGTTTATACTTCTTATCTGTGTGTTACACCAGAGCCTTTAACATGTTAATTACAGTTATTTTAGATTCCTTGTCTGATAGTTCTAGTCTCTTGCTCATCTGAGTCTGGCTCTGTTGATTGCTTTGTCTTTTGACTGAGTTGTTTTCTCTTTTTTTTTTTTTTTTTTTTTTGAGATGGAGTCTCCCTCTGTCACCTAGGCTGGAGTGCAGTGGTGCGATCTCAGCTCACTGCAAGCTCCGTCTCCTGGGTTCATGCCATTCTCCTGCCTCAGCCTCCCGAGTAGCTGGGACTACAGGCGCCCGCCACCACGCCCGGCTAATTTTTTGTATTTTTAGTAGAGATGGGGTTTCACCGTGTTAGTCAGGATGGTCTTGATCTCCTGACCTTGTGATCCGCCCATCTCGGCCTCCCAAAGTGCTGGGATTACAGGCGTGAGCCACTGCGCCCAGCCTGTTTCCTCTTGTAATGTTTGCCATCTCTTTTTTCCCATGATTTGCCACAGGTGAACCAGTGCTTGCAGCCTGTCTCTTCCTGGATGTGCCTGTTGCTCCCCAGATTTTTATCTACTTGGTTACTGTGCAACACTGATGGATTCAAGACTAGTTATAATCTTGTGGATTATTTGGCTTTTTGTTATTGTAAGGGTGCAAGCAACATTTCTGTCAGCTTTCTTCATCCTAGCCTAGTTTTCATGTGTTTTCTGGTGTGTTTTCCAAATGTGAGCCATATCACCCCAGCCCCCCTTAGATATAATCTAAACAGTGCTGATAGAATTATGTGATTGAATTTGTGATGATCTGTTCATACAGAACTAAATTTTATTGCTAATAAAATATAATTTTGTAAAGACGGCTTTACAAGAAGTTGATTAGATTTATAAACTTACTCTGTTGCTGCGAGTAGATAGGAATAATAATATAATATCAGTACTCAAATTTATTGCTTACAATGTGTCAGGTCTGTGCTAAGTGCTTTACATGCAGCATTGCTTCAGGTGGGTTACCTTGCGTCTTGGGTGGCTCCCCAAGGAGACAGCTCATGTTGCTCATTAGAAGGGTTCTGCAGAGCAGGTGTAGATGCGGCTTATCTCAGCACAGCTTCCTCTGTCCTCCAGAACCCCTAGTGGCAGCACACGGTTGCTGATGACACTTTAGACTCAGGATAAATTCTTACTGGATTTGAGAAACTTAATTCTTGCTGGGCCACAGTCCTTTTATACTCAGGGATTGTGTTACCATTCAGAGAGAGTTTACATGAACAAGTGATGCCCTTAATAAGACCTGTTTACCTACACCTGGGACCCTCCTGACTCTTGAGGCAGGCTCATTTGTGGGGAGAAGGCAGATCAAGGACCTTCCTAAATACTTTGTCTGCAGCTTTCCAGCATTCCAAAAAGCCAATTTTCCCACATCTTTGTTTTCTTTTTTACTCTTTTTTTTTTTTTTTTTTTTTGAGATGGAGTCTCACTCTGTCGCCCAGGCTGGAGTGCAGTGGCTCGATCTTGGCTCACTGCAAGCTTCGCTTCCCGGGTTCATGCCATTCTCCTGCCTCAGCCTCCCAACTAGCTGGGACTACAGGCGCCTGCCACCACGCCCAGCTAATTTCTTTTTGTATTTTTAGTTGAGACGGGGTTTCACCATGTTAGCCAGGATGGTCTCGGTCTCCTGACCTTGTGATCCGCCCACCTCGGCCTCCCAAAGTGCTGGGATTACAGGCGTGAGCCACCGTGCCTGGCCTTTGTTTTTACTCTTTATAGCAGTGTTATGATACAGACAGTGTATCCATATCAGCTAAGAGAAGATAATTGAGGATTAGAAACATCAAGTAATTTGCCCCATGTCACACAGCTTATAAATGAACAGGAGCAGGATTCTAACTAGGCTGCATTGTAATGTACTTTACTGTACCATAAGTATAGCCCTATTTGAACCCATACACAAACAACTTTATTTTTAAAGGACAGTGTTTCTAAATTAGTGGTGCATTTTGCATCTAGCTTATTTTAGTTTTGAAGAGAAAATGCTATCTTCAGATGAAACTTCCATATTTAGAAAGTAGACAGGGCAGCAACTTCCTAAGACCTTGGATCTTGTCTTATATCAGTGGACCTTAAATGTCATAAACTAAGAACTGAGGGCTGAAAACTGGAATTGAATCTAAACAATTAGGCCCTTTTACTTTCCCCAGCATCTACTTTCCCTTTGTTTTGGTCTAAAAACAGTTTGTCTATATGCCTATAAATAAATTAACACCTGGTCTTTCTTTGGTAGTGGAGAACTAGAAAGTACTGTAGGTCCAATATTGTCAAAGTGAGACCTTGTCTGTGGGCCGCTTCTGAAACTGATGGGAAACTCTAAAATTCTTCCTATTCAGTTTTAATTTCAAAATTTGTCAGCAGGAAGGTGTGGTGAGATGTGCCAGTGGGTGGGTGGAAATGGTAGGAGGAGGTAATGTTTATTTCTAATCAATTCTTGGGTGTGATTTATTTATTTATTTTTTTAGACAGGGCCTCACTCTGTCACCCCGGGTGGAGTGCAGTGGCACGACCTTGACTCACTGCAACCTCCACCTCCTGGGCTCAGGTGGTCCTCCCATCTCAGCCTCTGTGGTCCAAGTTGCTGGACCACAGATGTGTGCCACCACACCCAGCTAATTTTTGTTTTTTGTATTTTTAGTAGAGACAGGGGTGTCACTATGTTGCCCAGGCTGGTCTCAAATTCCTGGGCTCAAGTGATCCACCCAACTCTGCCTCTCAAAGTGCTGGGATTACAGGCGTGAGCCACTGAACCTGGTCATTGGGTGTGATTTGTTAATCCTGTTGGTCAGGCTTTTGTGTTAGATACTGGGGAGGGCAAGCTACTTTCAATAGCACACAGGTTTTCTCTTTGCCTGGTGGTAGTTCACAAGAGGCTCAAGTGAGAAAATGTGTGTGGATTAGCACAGATTTACCACCCTTATTAGAAAGCTAACTCAGACCAGACGTGGTGGCTCATGCCTGTAATCTCAGCACTTTGGAAGGCTAAGGTAGGAGGATCACTTGAACCCAGGAGTTTGAGACCAGCCTGGGCAACATGTATAGACCCCCAACGCTACCAAAAATACAAAAATTAGCTGGGCGTGGTGTTGTGTGCCTGTAGTCTCAGCTACTTGGAGATTGAGGTGGGAGGATGGCTTGAACTCTGGAGGCAGAGGTTGCAGTGAGCTGAGGTGGCACCTTGCATGTCAGCCTGGATGACAGAGCAAGACCCTGTCACCAAAAAAAAAAAAAGCTTACTAATGGTGGGACCTCAGTGTCATGTTTATATTTTGAGATGAGCATTTAATATAGGGCCTAAAATGTTAGTATTACATAGTATTTATTAACTTAATGTGATTTAATGGAAAATATTTCTTTCTCTTTCAAAACAACTGGGATGGAAACCCAATCTTGAGTTAAGTTCAGAGAATTTTCAAGTCACTTAAATATCTTTGTGACTCTCTTTTTTCAAGCTTCCAATTGAAGACTTGTGCAGTTTAACATCCCAGTCACTGCCCATTGAACTGACTTCAGTAGTGCCGGAATCTACAGAAGACATTCTCTTGAAGGGCTTCACTTCCTTAGGAATGGAAGAAGAAAGAATTGAAACCGCACAGCAGGTGAATTGCAGTATCTTTTCTAAGGATGTTTGAATATTTCAGATGTCTCAAGACAAGGCTAATAAAAAAAGTCCTGATTAAAAGTTCTGAACATTTGTCACCATAATTAACACCAAGTCTTTCTAGAACATTCTTGATTTTGCGTTAGTTGTGGCTGTTTAAGTGTTTTAAATGAATCTGTTGCCCAATTATAGTTATGATATAGGTAAAAAAACATGAGACTCCATGTTTGGACATTGACAGATTATTGAGGTTTTAATGTCTTGTGCACTTTTGACTTCCCCCAATGTCTCTTCTGTTAACCTGTTCCCTCAGTGTGTGCATGGGCACCCCTCCATCTCACTTGTTGCTAGGTAGTCCTTTTTTTAAAAACGCAAATATTCTTTTTATATTAACACTTGTAGTTATTTTTCAGTAATTTAGCATGTGTAATTTTTTCTTGGTTTTTGTTCATTCCTAATTAGAAACCTAAACTTATAGTAGTTTCTTCTGCCACTTTCCTTGTCTCCTCTTTCTTTTCCTATTAAGAGTCAAAGTTGAGGCATTTACCAAATAAAACATAAAGTACATGTGTTGGAACTGGATTACATATATAGTAAGTTGAGAGAGGCAGTTCTACAAACTGATGAAGAATTACGGTTCCTGAGCTTGGCTGATCTGCACCTGAAAGTCAGCTCCATCATTTAGCATCTTTGTGAGCTTAAGCAAATTACTTAGCTTCTTAGATCTTTAGTTTCCTAATGTATAAAACAGGGATAATTATATATTATTTCATAGGATTTTTGTGAGCATTAAATAAGATAATGCATGTAAATTCATTGTGTAGCAAGTACACAGTAAACGCTCAGCAAATGATAGCCAAGGTACATGGCAAGCCTGTATACCCTTGACATTGAATCTTACTTGAGATTCAGTGTTCTCAAGTTCACTTGAAGGTAGTCTTGCACCACATCTATGAACTTGTTTGGCCTGCTTAAAAAAAATCCTCTGGATGAAACTTGTACCTGTTCTCTCTTTAAAATTAAAAAAAACTAATATGCTGACTTATAATTTATGTACAATAAAATGTATTCATTTTAAGTGTCAGCTCAATGAGTTTTGAAAAGTGTATATACCTATGTGTGTAACTAACAACTATAATTGAGATATAAAATATTTCTATCATCACCCCAAAAAGTTTCTTCATACTTGTTTAAGGTCAACTCCCCACATCCCCCTTTTAAATAATAGATATTTTTCAGGCCAGAATTCAGATCCAGGGCTAACTGATACCAGAGTCCATATTCTTTTTTTTTTGTTTGTTTGAGATGGAGTCTCACTCTGTCGCCCAGGCTAGAGTGCAGTGGGCGATCTTGGCTCACTACAAGCTCCACCTCCTGGGTTCACGCCATTCTCCTGTCTCAGCCTCCCGAATAGCTGGGACTACAGGTGGCCGCCACCACGCCAGGCTAATTTTTTGTATTTTTAGTGGAGGTGGAGTTTCACTTTGTTAGCCAGGATGATCTCAATCTCCTGACCTCGTGATCTGCCTGCCTTGCCCTCCCAAAGTGCTAGGATTACAGGTGTGAGCCACCACACCCAGTGAAGTGGCCAATGTTTTAATATCCTTTGCTTTTCCTAGCATATGGATATTGTGGATATAATTAAATTATTTTCTCCTGGCTTAAAACTGATTATGTCTGAGCCCTAAACAATAAAACTTGGATAACGCCTGTCCTTTTGACTTGCTGTTTAGCATGTAGCCACTTTTAATTTTGTCAGTTTTAGTTTTGTTCACAATATAATACTCTATTTTTCCAGTTTTTCTCATGGTTTGCAAAGCTGCAAACTCAGATGGATCAAGATGAAGAAACTAAATATAGGTATGTGTGTCTCTTGCATTTGTTGAATATCTTAATTTTTAGATCACAGTCATCTGAAGCATTTCATGATCAGTGTCTTTAAATAAAATTGAAGTATTAAGAAAACTGTAACAGCCATATATTCTCTAAGAATAGCCAGTGAGAAGATTTGGGTCTTTAAAACTGTTATTTAGAAGTTGTGTGATTAAAAACAAAAAGAATTACATTATAATTAATAGGTTAGGAAGGATAGATGTTAGTTTTTAGATAACTCCAGAAAGAACTAGGTTCAGGTAGGAGTTGTTGAGGAATTCCAGGAGGTGTTTGTTGCTTTTTAGAAGGAGAAACATCCCCGAAAGACTTTCAGGATGGCCACTTAGGTTGGTTGTAACTATACTTCTGTCAGTGGATGTTGACAGCATGGGGGAAATGACAGTGTACAGTTTCTAGCTGATTTGGGGGCTGTGGGTTGAGTGTCCACATTCAGTGTATTGATTTGTTGATGACTATTATTGCTAGGCAGTGTGGTAGACTCTTTAATGTATGATCCCATTTAATCTTCGTAACAGCTGTGAGGAAAGATATTACTATTCTTATTTTACAAATGAGCAACCTGAGGCCTGGAAATAATAAGTTACTTGCTTAATCTCATGCAGACTGGGCAGAGCTGGGGCTTGGACCCAGGTCTTCTAATTCTAAATCTAGAATTCTTTCCATGACATCACACCATCTTTTAAAGTGGGAAGTGATCTGAAGGATTGGCCTTACTTGGTGCCTTGGGATGGCTTTGGTGTCCCAGTCTTTAGAAGTTGAGCCGGTGATTCATTGCCTTATATGTGAAAAGCCAGATTATGGCTTCAAGGCTAATTCCTTTTGTTACTTATAGTATTAGTGATTTGCCTTCTTAAGTATTGAAACGGTTTATGACATAACTTTTGGTACATTTCTTAACATAATCAACTTATGTGCGTAGGTCAGACTTTCCTCCTGAAATTCGAACATTTTGGGAAAAATGAGCCTTTGTTGTTTTTTTACTGTGCTTATTGGGGGAAAAGATTATTGCCAATCCCCTTTTGGTTCTGTTTTCTAGACAGATGAGGGATTACTTGTCTGGGTTTCAGGAGCAGTGTGATGCTATATTGAATGATGTAAACAGTGCTCTTCAGCATCTGGAGTCTTTGCAGAAACAGTATCTTTTTGTGTCCAATAAGACAGGAACCCTACATGAAGCCTGTGAGCAGCTCCTAAAAGAACAGGTAATTTGGAGTAAGAGAGAGGATCAGTCATTATATTTAATATTTTAAAATAGATGAATACAGTTTTATTTTAATTTTCTTAATTTCTCCAAGGTGTTCATCTCTGCTTTGTTTGAGGCCCTGTGCTCAGCATGCAGATTGTTACACTGACAGCCTACTTTTTAAGTGCATGTGAATAGCAAAGGCAAGCCTTTTTCTGTTTTGAGCTGTTAGGTCTCAGTACAATTTCCAAATGTAGTGGCTATGTTGGTTTGCTCTGACCACTCTTTATTACTGACACTTTTATTTTTTATTTTTATTTTTTTTGCTCTGTTGCCCAGGCTGGAGTGCAATGACATGGTCTCAGCTCATTGCAACCTCGGCCTCCTGGGCTCAAGCGATTCTCCTGCCTCAGCCTCCCAAGTAGCTGGGATTACAGGCGTGTGCCACTACACCCGGCTAATTTTTGTATTTTTAGTAGAGACAGAGTTTCACCATGTTGGCTAGGCTGGTCTCAAACTCCTGACCTCAAGTCATCTGCCATCCTTGGCCTCCCAAAGTACTGGGATTACAGGTGTGAGCCACTGCACCCAGCTACTGACACTTTTCAAAGAAGCATAGTGATTGTACCAATGGTGAGATTTTGAAAAGATCAACTGATTGATTACTTTTGACTTAGAGCTAGAACACTTAAGTTAGTGTATCTCAGAATTTTCTCTGTATGTACTTTTATGTGTTTTAAAAATGCGATCATTTATTATTTTATGAAGAGATCATATAAAATTTACTGTAATATTATCGCCTATTTTAGTTCATGATTGTAGAAATACTTGAGCTGAATTCTCATATCTGATATAAACCTCTGTGTCTAATGTAAATCTATTTAGTGTGACTTTGAGACTGGCATGTTGATTCTTATATTCTTATAATAATTGATTTTTCTCTTTTAAAAAATGCAAGTCGGAACTTGTTGATCTGGCTGAAAACATTCAACAAAAGCTTTCCTATTTTAACGAATTGGAAACTATTAACACAGTAAGCATTGTTCTTTACTTCTTATAAAGTTAGTGACTTCTGTTTTATTTTTGCCTTTCTTCGTGTAATCTTTAAATCTATAAATTGGCTTGAGTGATATTTTAACTTAGCTTGCTTGCTGATAAATATTCCTATTTGTAGACAGTGGAGATACCATTACCAGTTCAGATTTTTAAATATTTGAGTTAAGATGTATTTCTTAAATTGTATTCTTGGTATTAAAATCTCTTTATTGGCTACCTCTTATAGTTTCTTTTTTGTAAGCTTTGAAGAAGATCATAAGAAGAAATATTCAGTTTTAGATTTTGCTGTGGTTATGCTACCATGATAGTAGTCAAAACATTTTTAAAACTTATTCTCATGTTTAGTTTGAAGAAAAGTATAGTCCTCAAAATGTATAGTTGCATCCCAATAAAGTATAATAGTTCCAATAAAGACAAGTGTGTAAATTATATTTCTGTGTTTCTGACTCATAAATTAATCATAACTATGTATAAGTCATGTTATTAAAATCATTTAATCATAGGTATTTAGTTTATTAAAGACATAGAACTAAAATTTGTGGCTAGTTAACAATGGAATGCAATGGAAAGTAGTTCATTGCCAAGCTATTTGTATATCAGGATAAGAAATGATTGGTTGTATTTTACTTTCATAGTATGACTGCTAAATATAGTATGACTGCTAGTTAATCCTTTAATCTTCAGAAAAATCACCACTGTTTGCAAGCAGAAAAATTATGCATATTGTATACCAGAAAGTGAGAAATCTAGGTATTTCATATATTATTTGAATATGACATTGTATAGTGGGGTAATATATACCATGTCCTAATTCATGAAGAGTCCCATTAAAGCTTATTAGGAATAAACTGAATTAAATCAGTATGCTTTTTCTATTTGTCCCTTCTTTATTGTACATGTGGGCTACATTTGAGGATATTTTGGTGACTTTTAAAATTTATTATAAAGACATGTTATGTCCTAAAGGCAAATATGCTGACTCTAATCTATAGTTTCCAACTTTTATCTGTATCATTTTTTATGAATTAAGATTGTTTTCTTTTTCTCTTAAAGAAATTGAATTCCCCTACATTGTCAGTGAATAGTGACGGATTTATACCTATGCTGGCCAAGTTAGATGATTGTATAACATATATCTCATCTCATGTAAGTCAGAGTATTTTTGCATGTTTTAAAGAAATCTTTAGATTCCTATTCCTGTTCCTATCTTTTTGTGTTTTTCAACTTTTCTGTGTTTAGCAAACGTTCCTATTATATTACTTCTTGTGCTGTAAAGTGATTATTTCTGCCCAAGGGAAAAATATGTATTTGTAACATATTAAAGAAAAGTTGTAGTGAATTCTTAGTCGTTATTAGCAGTGGTGTAAAAAGTACTTTTAGCTCCTGCAACAGCCCCTGGAATGGAACGCATCCTGGCTGACTCAGCTTTATCCCATCTAACAGGATGAGCCGTTTTTAAATTGTTGGAGTCTTGACGTGCTCGGTATTTCTTTGGAAACAGAAAGTGTTACTTGGGGGGAAATAAAGGGACAAGCCCTTTGATTTAATCACCCTCTATTTCTGTTTCTTCAGGATTTATTGCTGTGTTTATTTCCCGTACTCCTATTCTTTTCCTAGTTGGGTCTTACATATTAGCCTTGAAGTCCGTGGGGTGCTGAAAATATCTTTTACTAACAACTGCAAATATGTATTGAGCTCCTACTTTGTGCCAGGCACAGGGGGTTTGACTGTGACTAAGACAGTCACAGTATTTATTCATCTTCATGGAGTTTATGATCTTTATGAAACCTGTTTTTGAACTGTATATATTGCTTTACATAGGGACACCTTGGTTTCACTAAAAGCTTGCTTTTTATCTGTGTTCATTTCCACTTTGTAAATCTTTCTCTTTTCCTTACAGCCTAATTTTAAAGATTATCCCGTATATTTGCTGAAGTTTAAACAGTGTCTTTCTAAAGCTTTGCACCTCATGAAGACATATACTGTGAACACACTACAGACCCTCACAAGTCAGTTACTGAAAAGAGTGAGTTAACTGATCTCAACAACAGGTTTTTGTTATTGTTGTTTTGATTCATTCATCTTCCATAATCTTTGGCTGAGATTAATTAGTACTTTGTAATTCCAAAAAATTTTAACCTTTTGTTAAGAATACGTACTACAGCTTTTTATTTATAGTAGGGAAAAATGACTATGTTATAAATATCCCTTGCAAATGTTATTTTCAAATAATGTTTAATAGTGTGAGGAGTATTCAGTACTATATGATGAATAATAAGATACAAATTATTTGTCTCTTAAAACATTCCTTTTCTATCTTTTTCATGAAAATATTAGAAGGAAATATACCAAAATCATAAAAGTGGCTCTGTCTGAGTGGTGGGTTAATATGCTTTTGAAGCATATTCATATTCATACGCATAATTATGCATCTCATAATGCATAATTTAAATTTTTTTCTTTACCCTTTTTTTGTATTTTTCAACTTTTCTATATTTAGCAAACATTTTTATTGAGCACTGCCTAGTGCTTGATATTATATTAGGAATTGTATAGAAACAAAGAAGAGCTAATAAGGTCCCTGCCCTCATGGAGCTTATATTCAAAAGAAATAACCAGTACAGAAAGAAGCAAATCAATTAGTTAGTTATGGATTGTAGTTGATTCTAGGTGGAAAATTAACTGAGTGTAAGGTTAGAAAATAAGAGTAGAATAAGCTAAGATGGTCATTGAAAATATTCCTTTCCTAAGAAAATAAAATCATAAACGTTATGTTTTAGTTTTTAAGCTTACTTTCTAAAGAATGTGGAGTGTCTTCTTGAACTTCCCATTCAAAGCTTGTGATGTTTGGCTTGCATTTTTACTGTTCACATTGTTCTTAGCTGACATACCAACTAACCTATAAATTTTTTTATTTTGCAAAATTTTCAGTAAGTTTAGGAAACTAATAGCTGATAAAGACTGGTACCTATTATGTGCTAGTGCTTTGCTATTGAGCTGCACCAAACCTTTAGGAGTTTAATGGATGCACTGAGTCTTAGAGGGATGAAGTACTTGGGCCAGTGTCCTACATTCAGTGAGTGGCAGAATGTGAATCTCAATTCACATCTGTTTACCACCAAAATTTAAATAATGTAAGGTTAATTTTAACTATAAAGGAGAGATGACAGTTCCATTTAATTATTTCTCATGTGTAGCCATAATAATATTTAATCTTCCTGAGATTTTTCTCCCTAAGCTTTGATTGGTATGCAGGCCAAGCAGTAGCCATAGGAAATGGTTGCTGTTGGGTTTTCTGAATTATTTGTTTGCTAATTATCTTCCTTCCTTATCCTCCCCCATGTTTCTTTAGGATCCTTCATCTGTACCTAATGCAGACAATGCCTTCACATTATTTTATGTGAAATTTCGAGCTGCTGCCCCCAAAGTCAGAGTAAGTCTATTGACATAACTAGGACATTGCTATGAAATTTGTTCATCTGCCCTTTTGAAGTACTGTTTTATGTTAGGCTCTTTTTATACCGAGGAAGTGAACTTGAATTGAAAGATCAACATTGTCCTTCCACATTATAGCAGTGTATCTTAGTGTTGTGTCTAGGTTCTTGAAGTCCACAGAGCAGGAAGCATCTAGCTTTTCCTATGATGCTCAGGGACGGTTTCTAGATGAAGGTGATAGACGGATTTTAAAAGCTTGGCTGGTGGTCTTGAAGGGACCAATAAGGTGTTTTGATAAAGAGAGAACAGCACATATAGGGAAGGTTGTAGGAGACATAAAAGACATACATTTTGGGAGAGATCTTTATATTTCAAAGACTCTCTCACGAGGGATGTTACATGTCGTGCTAATTTAGGAAAAGTAGAGAACCAATGAAGTGGTATCTTAAACAAAGGAGTTATTTGGTCAGATTTGCCTAACAGACATGTAAACCAATGGAACAGAATAGAGAACTCAGAAATAAATGCATGCATTTTCAGCCAACTGATTTTTGATAAAAGCACCAAGAACATTTTGTGGGGAAAGGATGATTGCTGGGAAAACTAGATATTCATATGCAGAAAAATGAAACTAGACCTCTGTCTCTCGCTACATACAAAAATCAAAACAAAATGGATTAAAGACTGAAGATCTGAAACTATAAAACTACTAGAAGAAAACATAAGGGAAATGTTTTAGGACATTGGTCTAGGCCAAGATTTTATGGCTAAAACTTCAAAAGCATAGGCAACAAAAACAAAAATAGACAAATGGGACTATAATAATCTTAAAAGCTTCTGCCCAACAAAGGAAACAATCACCAGAGTGAAGAGACAACTTGTAGAATGATAGAAAACATTTACAACTATTCATCTGACAAGGGACTAATATTCAGAATATACAAGGAACTTAACAGAAGACCCCAAATAATCCCATTACAAAGTAGGCAAAGAGACTGAGTAGACATTTCTCAAAAGCAGACTATACAGATGGCCAGCAGGTATATGAAAAAATGTTCAACATCACTAATCAGCAGGGAAATGTAAATCAAAACCACAGTGAAATGTTATCTCACCCCAGTTAGAATGGCTGTTATCAAGAAGACATAAAATAAATGCTGGTGAGGATGCAGAGAAAAGGAAATTCTTATACACTGTTGGTAGGAATGTAAATTAGTACAGCTGTTATGGAAAACAGTATGGAGATTTCAAAAAACTAAAAATAGAGCTGTCATACTATCTAGCAATACCTCTACTGGGTATTTATCCAAAGGCAAGGAAATCAGTATATCAAAGGGATACCTGTGTTGATTGCAGCACTATTCGCAATAGTAAAGATATGGAATCAACCTAAGTGTCAATCAGTGGATGAATGGATAAAGAAAATGTGGTATATATAAACAATAAGATACTATTCAGCTGTAACAAAAAATGAAATCCTGTCATTTGCAGCAACATGAATGGAACTAGAGGTCATTAAGTTAGTAAAATAAGCCAGGCACAGAAAGACAAATATTGTATGTTTTCACTCATATGTGGGAACTAAAAAAGTTGGTCTCATGGAGGTAGAGAGTAGAATGATAGATACCAGAGGCTGGGATGGGTTGGGTGGAGGGGAGGTGGAGAGGTTGGTTAATGGGTATAAATGTACAGTTTAATAGAAGAAATAAGTTCTAGTGTTCAGTAGTGTAGTAAGATGACTGTAGTTAACAATTTATTGTATATTTCTAAATAGCTAAAAGGGAAGATTTGAAATTTTTCCAGTACGAAGAAATAATACATGTTTGAGGTGGTGGATACTCTAAACACTCTGATTTGATCATAACACACTGTATCCATGTATCAAAATATCACATGTACCCCATAAATATGTACAATTATGTATTAATAAAAAAGATTAAGGATGTAATATAAAAAATGGATTATGGTGAAGAGAGATTTGAGACAGGGAGGCCTCATTACTAAGGAAGATTATGCAGTAATCCAGGTGAGATTAGGGGGTGAATTAATGCATTGGTAGGATATTTCATGAGGTTGGGTATGTGCCTTTTTCATTCTATGTGGCAGGAATCCATGATGTATTTATTTTGATTAATTGATAGGATGGAGGGGGCAAAGATCAATATATGTTGTATTTTATAACATATCTGAGATACATTTAATTGAAGCTGGTGCATATATATTCTTTCTACTCATTGTGAGGTTTCTAGAAATAATACTCTACTTTTGCTGACTGACTTCACTTCCTTGCTTGTTTCTGTCTTGAAAGTCAGCCGGTTGATGGCTGGGCGCAGTGGCTCACACCTGCAATCCTAGTACATTGGGAGGCCGAGGAGGGCGGATCCCTTGAGTTTAGGAGTTCGAGACCAGCCTGGGCAACATGGCGAAACCCTGTCTGTACCAAAATTACAAAAATTAGCTGGACATGGTGGCAAGCACCTGTGGTCTGGCTACTTGGGAGGCTGAGGTGGGAGGATTGCTTGAACCCAGGAAGTCAAGGATGCAGTGAGCCAAGATAGCACCACTGCACTCCAGCCTGGGTGACAAAGTGAGACTCTGTCTAAAAAAAAAAAAAAAAAAAGCCAGCCAGTTGAAAGGAATTTTTTTGACAAAGTGAGACCCAGCCTCAAAAAAAAAAAAAAAGCCAGCCAGTTTAAAGGAGTTTTTTTTTTGAAATGGGGGAAACTTAGTTTTGTTTATAGACTATATATGTGGAATATGTGTACAACCTAGATGTCTAACAGATGTCTAACTGGATGTCAGTTTATGGCATGAGATTTAGATTGTGCCTGATTGATTGCTTTTGCTTATTAGCCAAATACTAATGATAAAAATTTGATTAGAAAAGAAAAGGTATAGATAAGAGGGCTCAGTGTGGTGGGTGATTATAAAATGATTATATAGTTATCAGTGGCTTTCCTACGTACCATTAGTAACAAATTAATATATGTGATGGGGTCCCATTTATATCAGTGACAAAAAGCATAAAATACTTACCTAGCAGTAACCTTAACAAATATAAGGATGAAGAAAATGACAAAACTAGACAGAAAATTATAAAAGACTGAATAAATGGTAAGCCCATCTTCTTCCTGGTTGGGGTGATTTAATTTTTAAAATGTCACTTTCTCCCAGAGTAATTTGTTGGTTAGAATGTACTCCTAGCAAAAATTCCGATGGATTTTTTTTTTTTTTGCATGATTCTAAACTTTATGTGGTAAATAGGCAAGACTAAAGAAGAAAATTTGGAAAAAAACAGTGTCATTGATTCAAGCATTCACTGACAGATTGGAATGGAAAGTTGTGGTACTTGATATATTAAGAAACATCCCAAATAAAAAAGGAAGGACTGGAGTTTTCTACGCAGTATTGGGAAGATTTGCTAAATATTTGAAAAAATAGTAAGCTTTTTACTCTATAATATTACCAAAATAATATATTCTAAGTGAATATATTCACTTAGTGGAAAATATATGCAAGTTAAGGCTGGGTGACTTTTGTCTGTCATAAATTGGCAGATTAAGGTCAGTGCTTCTGAGGATTTATGAGACAGGCAATACTGCTGATAGGAATGTAATTGGATTATTTTCTAAAAAACATTTTAGAAGAATAGACCAAAAGCCTATAAAAATACATACCTCTTTTGACCTGGTGTTTTGGGGTCCCCACCTGGGAGGTAGGTGCTATTACACCAGTTTTATACAGTAGGGAGTGGAATCTCAGAAGTGAACCAGCTTGCCTGGGCTCAAACAGCTACTAAGGAGCGGGTGCTGGAACCCTCTAGTTTCACTCAAGGGTCTTCACAAATGGGCTCTGATTCTTCAGAAACAACCTAGATATCAGTAGAAATGGGATATTATGTAGCCTTTTAGCATAATGTTTTAAATCATGCTTGCAATGATTCATTGAGTGTTGACTAGGTACCAGGTACTATGCTAAGGCCTTCTATACATTTTTATCTAGTATTGAAAAGTATTTAATCATAGGAAAATGTTTATGAAATAATGTTAATTTTTAAAAAACAGATTATAAAGCAGAATATGTAGTATAATTACAGTTTTACTTAAAAATATAGGAACTGTGGATATAAAAAAACTGAAAGAAAATATACTGAAATGCTGTGATGAATTTTTGGTATAAGTGATTTTTATGATTTTTAACTTTCTTATATTTATAATTTTTCTGAGTATGTGATACAATTAATATTATAATCAGAAAGTAATGGATAATATAACAGAGATGGTTTTTAAATGCATTTTTTCTTACTTTGCAGACTCTTATTGAACAAATAGAACTGCGGTCTGAAAAAATACCTGAGTGAGTACCTAGAAGTTAATCTGATTTCCACATGAGCCTTTGTCTTGTAGTACTGTTTTTCCAGATCTTGTTTTATCTCTGATATTTTATGAGCAATTGCCTTCCAGCTTGTTCTTGTAACATACAACTTATTTTGGGGAGCAAGGTCACAGACTTAGCCAGTTTACACGACAGCAGTTTTTTCCCATACTAGGATTTCCTTCTTGTTTGGGCAGATGTGGGGTCCCTTTTCTTGGAAAAGAAAGCTTTCTTTAAAAGATAAAGCTTATGGCGTCACAGTTCATTGTGGTGTGCTTTTGTTTTATGTCTGTATTTCTAGTATTAAATAGTTAATGTGGGCAAATGAGAGGTGACCGTTATAGCTTTAAAAGAGGTTTGGCAACCTACACTGGGATTTAAGATGAAATTTAGTTTACATATCTGAAATGAAAAGTTTAATCTCGTTTGCTTTCTGTCAGATACCAACAACTGCTAAATGATATCCACCAGTGTTACCTTGATCAGCGGGAGCTCCTTTTGGGCCCTAGTATTGCTTGCACTGTTGCAGAGTTAACCAGCCAAAATAATAGAGATCACTGTGCCTTGGTAAGTTTCTACTTGTTGTGGTTTAATGTTAAATCTTCCTCTTGAGTTATGTTGATATCCTAGAAACTACACTTGGTTAAATAAGTTTTGGTGCCCATAGTTAACTGAAAAAGCATGTTTTTCGTTATGACAAATCTAGTTTGGTAATTAGCCTTATTCACCTTTGCAAAATATTCTCATTTTTTACTTATTTTTTGAGATAAGAAGATTCACAAATAAGTATTGTTCTTGAAAAATGAGATTTCAAAGTTTGTAGATTTATATTAACAATTTAGCTTTTGCTGCAGAAGTGCTTTTTTGTTTAGTGTAATTTTATTCATACTATAAATTTTTTTACTATAAAAAATGCATAAGGGCTCTTTTTTGAAATGCTTTTGAACTAGAAAAGTAATTTGTGTTTATTATGAGAAGTTTAGAAACTAAAGCATTAAGAAAATAAGTCACCTATAATCTCATTATGCAGTCATCTATCGAAAACCAACCATTTTCTGTTCTTCAGTAAGTTGTTTTAAGAGTATGTATGTGTTATCTCTGCACATAAAGTATAGGCTTTATTTCATAAACATCAGAAATGTTGTGTGTCTTTAACTGTAGGTGGTGTGTGTTTGTTTACTGCAGGTTCGTAGTGGCTGTGCCTTCATGGTTCATGTCTGCCAGGATGAACACCAACTTTACAATGAATTTTTCACAAAACCAACATCAAAATTAGAGTAGGTGTACATGGAATCTAACTCTTGTTCATAAAATTTAACTTGCTAATGACCATAATGAATCGGTATATTATAGGAGTATTCTATCATTAACTGGAGAACGTTTTAACTTGTGTGTGTCTGTGAACAGAATATTGTTGGGTGGGACAGATATTTTCTTAAAAGTTACTTTCTTAAATGTACAACTTACATGCGTTTGTATTGTTTGTAATGTAATTATTTAGATATTATGGTGTGATAGGAAGAAATCTGTACAGAATTCTGTAGCCTCGGGATCTAGATCCCTTTATCTCCACTAAGTACAATAATTCCTTCTAGTTAAAAAATTCTATGAGTCTAACTAATGAAAGTTTTAAAAATACAGATACTATTTAATAACCTTTATTTTTCTCAAAATGTCTTTCAGATCCACTGTTAGTCACTTTTGGTTTCTTCATGTTCACTCTTTTGACTCTTATAAACATTCCAAGCTTATGACTCTCGTAATGAGGAAGAGAAAAGTATTTTATGGTTTTAGTTGAAGTGATCACTTTTGATGAAATTCTGTGTATAGAAGAGTACCATTGACAGTATGAAGCATATAGACAACTTAAGTTTTTCTTTTTAAATGTTTAAAATTTCTCAAAATACTTGGCATATGACCAAAGTACTTTGAATTTTGTTTATCTAAATCTATAAGTATTCAATAATTTTAAACTTGTCTTTCCTGGGGGAAAAAGTTACCATTTGCTTGATAGTGAGGTAGCATATAAAAGGTAATTAAGTCTTCTGAAATACTTTTTATTGTTTTTGAAAGGACATATAGAAAATTATTGCTGAAATAGATAAAAGTTGTAATAGGTTGACTTTTGTTTGGGGGCAGCTACTTTGAATTGACTGCTGTGGATTGCTTGATTCTGAGCTTTTAAAGCAAAAACTGTTTATAGAATTACTTTCAGCTTTTCCCTTATCATTCGATAATGTCCTCAGATACTATTTTCCAGTAGATACTTACTGTTCTTACCGACTGGAAGAAATCAATGAGGATTTCTAAACTATTAGAAAATCCTGAAAAAACTACTACTAATAGACATTTTTATTCTTTCATTTTAGTGAGCTTTTGGAGAAACTGTGTGTGTCATTGTATGATGTCTTCAGGCCATTGATCATTCATGTTATTCACTTAGAGACTCTGTCGGAACTTTGTGGGATTCTTAAAAATGAGGTGCTTGAAGATCATGTGCAGAACAATGGTAAATGAATAGAAATGATAATTTTAAGTTATATCACTGGCTCAATGAATTTGAAAAAAAAATAAGTGCTTCTTCCCTCACCCCACTAAATACATAAATTTAATATTTTTGAAGCTTGGCTTGATGCCTTACCCCTTCATGAATGAAGTTGCACCTTATTCTGTCACTAAAGACACAATCAGATAGGGAAAGAATCTTAAAATCTGGGTAAAATTAGTAATAAAATAATTATCATCACTTTTCTTTCTGGCATCTGGAATCCAGATAGAACACATCATTACTTTTGGGTTAGGCATTTCTAGCACACTGTTACCAGAATACAAAATACATAAATAAATAATTGAATATATTGTATACTTTTGATTAAAAAACAGGAATTTTTGTGTATATTCATAATAATAGTTGATCTGTTTTGAAATTACAAATAAAGAAAAGCGGTTCTCTGGAATAGCTCTACTTTGTCCATCTGATACATTCTTCAGTATTTGATTTGATTGTCATAGAGAACATGATTTTCCTAATAGTACCTAGGTACCTTTAAAAAATACCCTTTAGGCCAGGCATGGTGGCTCATGTCTGTAATCCCAGCACTTTGGGAAGCCGAGGTGGGTGGATCACCTGAGGTCAGGAGTTCGAGAACAGCCTGGCCAACATGGTGGAACCCCGTCTCTACTAAAAATACAAAAATTAGCCAGACCTGGTGGCAGGCGTCTGTAATCTCAACTACTCGGGAGGCTTAGGCAGGAGAATTGCTGGAACCTGGGAGGGGGAGGTTGCAGTGAGCCGAGATTGTGCCATTACACTCCAGCCCAGGCAACAACAGCAAGACTCTGTCTTTTAAAAAAAAAAAAAAAAAACCTTCAAGTAATTATTCTACTCACAGAATTTATTGTCCTCACTTTGGCTTTCATTGAGACACTGAATTTGTTACTCTTCCAAAGTTACTCAATTGCATTTAACGCATTCATTTTCTCACATTTTACTGCTTCTAAATTTTTTATTGCTTCTGATTTTAAAATACATATGGTTTTTTTGTTTTGTTTTGGTTTTTGAGTTGGGGGTCTAACTCTTGTCATCCAGGCTGGAGTGCAGTGGCACGATCTCGGCTCACTACAACCTCTGCCTCCCGGGGTCAAGTGATCTCCCACCTCAGTCTCTTGAGGAACTGAGACTACAGGTGCATGCCACCATGCCCAGCTATTTTTATATATCTTTTGTAGAGAGGGGGTTTTGCCATGTTGCCCAGGCTGGTCTTGAGCTCCTGGACTCAAGCAGTCTGCCCTCTTTGGCCTCCCAAAGTGCTGGGATTACAGGTGTGGGCCACTGCACCTGGCCGAAATTAATGTGTTTTTTTTTTCTTTTTTTTCTTTTCTTTTTTTTTTTTGAGACGGAGTCTCGCTCTGTGCAGTGGCATGATCTCGGCTCACTGCAGCCTCCGCCTGCCGGGTTCAAGTGATTCTCCTGCCTCAGCCTCCCGAGTAGCTGGGACTACAGGTACGCACCACCATGCCCAACTAATTTTTGTATTTTTAGTAGAGATGGGGTTTCACCATGTTGGCCAGGATGGTCTCGATCTCTTGACCTCCTGATCCTTCTGCCTCGGCCTCCCAAAGTGCTGGGATTACAGGCATGAGCCACCGCACCTGGCCTCTTTTTTTTTTTTTTGAAATAGAGATAGGGTCTCACTGTGTTGCCTAGGCTGGGCTCGAACTCCTGGACTCAAGTGATCATCCTACCTGCGCCTCCCAAAGTGCTGGGATTACAAGCATGAGCCACCATGCCTCGCCTAATGTGATTATGTGTTATCTTTAACCCCCTATCTTTTGGAAGGCTGTTACAGGATTACTAGTGTGTCTTAACATTGATGGCATCTTTGTATTTATTTATTTATTTATTATTTTTGAGACAGGGTCTTACTCTATTGCCCAGGCTGGAGTGCAGTGGCATGATCACAGCTCACTGCAGCCTCAACTTCCCGGGCTCAGGTGATTCCCAGCTCAGCCTCCCAAGTAGGTGAGACTACAGATGTGCACCACCACGCCTGGCTAATTTTTTGTATTTTTATGGAGATGGAGTTTTGCCATGTTGCTCAGGCTGGCTGATCTTGAACTGCTGGGCTCAAGTGATCTGCCTGCCTCAGCCTCCCAAAATGCTGGAATTATAGGCGTGAGCCACTGCGCCTTGCTGATGGCATCTTAGAAATAAAGAAATACTATGTAAATTCATACTTTATTTTACTTTTTACTTTTGTCTGTGAAAATGTTAACAAGTCATTTAATATCTGTGGTACTCAATTTATTTGTAAAATGGGGATGATGATAGCCCAGTTAATAAGCTACCTTAGCAATTTCTTAGGCTTGGTCTGAAGCTATATGAAATAACTTTTAAAGAGCAAAGCACTCTTAAAATTCAAATTTTATTATTCGTATTAATAATATAATTAAACAGAGTACTGCCCAGTTTTAAAGTTGAGGAAATTGGAAGATGTTTATTAAACTTTTTCAAGCTCATTGAGTCATGCTGAAATAGAATACAATCATAGCCTCTGAAGCAAAAGTGGTTCATACTGTTTCTGAACAATTTAGTAACATCTTTGCTTGTTTAAAAGAAAGTGTTTTTCTAAATCTAAAAGAATGGATGATTGCACTTTTTTATCAGCTGAGCAACTGGGGGCATTTGCAGCTGGAGTCAAGCAGATGTTAGAAGATGTACAGGAGCGGCTCGTCTACCGAACCCACATCTATATTCAGACGGACATCACGGGCTATAAACCAGCTCCTGGAGATCTGGCATATCCCGATAAGTTAGTCATGATGGAGGTAGGGTCTCCTTACTTGATCTGCCATCTGCCCCCACACAGCTTTTAGATGTTTTATTTATTATTTTTTAAAAAATTTATATATTAAAATAGAGACAGGGTCTCCCCTTGTTGCCCAGGCTGATCTCGAACTCCTGAGCTCAAGTGATCCACCTGCCTCGGCCTCCCAAGTGCTGGGATTACAGGCGTGAGCCACTGTGCCTAGCCTAGATGTTTTTTACTAGTTAAAATGGGATTTTTCTTTTTAATTCTTCCTCAAAATGTAAAATCAAGATAAGTTTGCCATAAAAATTAAAGGAGATAAAATTTAAAAGAATTAAAAATAGTTTGTTAGGTTGTCTTTCCTTCAAGTTATTTTTTATTTTTTATTTTTTTGAGATGGAGTCTCGCTCTGTCGCCCAGGCTGGAGTACAGTGGCGCAATCTTGGCTCACTGCAAGCTCTACCTCATGGGTTCGCGCCATTCTCCTGCCTCAGCCTCCTGAGTAGCTGGGACTACAGGCGCCCGCCACCACACCTGGCTAATTTTTTATATTTTTAGTGGAGACGGGGTTTCACTGTGTTAGCCAGGATGGTCTCAATCTCCTGACCTTGTGATCCGCCTGCCTCGGCCTCCCAAGGTGCTGGGATTACCTGCGTGAGCCACTGCACCCGGCCCCTTCAAGTTATGTTTTATAAACATTCTATTCCATTCCCTTCCCATTGGCAGGAAATACACATTCTCAATTTTAAAATTGAATTAGTGATCCCTGTGATTTCTCTTTTTTTTGAATAAGTGGCATAGAAGAAGGTTGATAATGTAGGAGCCACCAGGTTGACGGCGATGATGTAACCGTGTGTCATGCTCCCTCATAAAAACCCTGGAGGCCATCTCCTCAAAATTATACCTTACAAGTATCCAGTTTATGGTTTGAAGACTTGGGTTTATCTTCCTGATCTTTCAGTTCCATATATGTCTTCGTTTTCTTTGAGTTCTGGACAGACTTTAAATAATGCCTAAGATATTAGTATTGAAACAGAATTAGAACTTCTTAAATGGAAATTTTCAAATATAAGCAAAAGTAGAAACTGTAATATGATGAACTCTTAGGTACCATTACCTCAGCTTCAACATGGCTAGACTTTTTGTACTCCCTTTCACCCCCATTAATTATTTTAAAGCAAATTCCAAACATGATTTCAATGAGTAAATACTTTAGGCCGGGAATGGTGGCTCATGCCTGTAATCACAGCACTTTGAGAGGCCTAGGTGGGAGGATCACTTAATCTCAGGATTTCGAGACCAGCCTGGGCAACATGGCAAGAAACCCCATCTCTACTAAAAATACAAAAATTAACCAGGTGTGATGGTGTGCTCCTGTGATCCCAGCTACTCAGGAGGTTGAGATGGGAAGATTACTTGAGCCCAGGAGGTGGAGGTTTCAGGGAGCCGAGATCACGCCACTGCACTCCAGCCTGGGCGACAGAGCCAGACCTTGTCTCAACAACAACAACAACAACAACAAAAAAGTGTGACCACTGAAGGCTAAGCAGGACAGAATATAAATTTACACTCCTGAAGGTTAATAGATTCTGGGTTACTCCTTCTAAGTAGCAGAAACCAATGAGTAAAGATATCGAGTCAAGAGGTTAAATAAGCAAAACAACAATAACAAAATTAAAAAAAAACTTTTCAGTAGGTAACTCTAAAAAGTTAAGGGCATTTTTATTTTTAACACAACCATAATATAATTATCACACCTAAAAACAGTGTAGTTCCTTAATATCATCAAGTATCTAGAACTTATTTTTCAGATTCACCAGTTGTTAATATTTCATCACATTTACTTTAACTCTTTGTGTGTGTGTGTTGCTGAGCCATTTGAAAGTTGCAGACATCATGACTCCTCATTCCTAAGTACTTCAGTTCTTATTCTCGTAAGAATAATGACAATTGTTCATATAACCACAGTATCATTTTTGTATTTAAGGAAATTAACATTAATTCAATAATATTATTTATATATAGTCCATACTGAAATTTCCCCATTTGTCCTTCAGATGTCTTTTTTTTTTTTGAGACATAGTTTCACTCTTTTCACCCAGGCTGGAGTGCAGTGGCGCCATCTTGGCTCACTGCAACTTCTGCCTCCCGGGTTCAAGCGATTTCAAGAAATTGTATATGATGTGAAGTAGGGGTCCAGTTTCATTCTTCTGCATGTGGCTATCCAATTGTTCCAGCATCATTTATTGAAAAGGCTATTATTTGTCTATTGGATGGTCTTGGCACCCTTGTTGAAAATCAGTTGACCATAGATTAATGGTTTTTTGTTTTGTTTTTGGACTCTCAAGTTTATTCCATTCATCTTTTATGTCTTATCCTTGTGCTAGCACCAGACTGTCTGGATTACAGTTGTTTTGTAATAAATTTTGTACTTGGGAAGCAGTTTTGCTATTTCGTTCTTTTTTTTTTTTTTCAAATTGTTTTGGCTATTTTGGGCTCCTTGCAATGCCATATGATTCTAGTAATTTGAATCTTCTTTATTTTTTTCTTGGTCAATCTAGAGTCCTTTGTTTTCTTGCCCAAGATGATCCAGGCATTCACCTTTTCCTTGCTCCAGGAATGTTTCACATTCCTTGCTCCAGACCTACGGTCAGGTCTTTCTCCAGGAACCCTTGGTTCCTTAAGGGGAAGGAGGGTGGTATTTAGAAAACAAGATCTGAGTATTAGGTGTGCTCATTTCTAGTGGTGGATTACTTCTAGCCCTCTTTAAAGAGCTAGAAAATATACATTTTAAAATATCATGAGTTCATACTGAAATCTCCAGTTCAGATCCAGTTCCACAGGGTTCTTCCTTTTCCCATATCTCGTATTCGTGTTTCCAGTCTCACAGAAGAAACCCTGGTTCCTAGCACCTCTAATGTATTTACTCATTTGCTTCAAGTTACAACATACGCAAAATAATTTCAGAATTACAACACTAATGCCATGACTAATAGCAAACTTAATTCAAGATTTTTATACTACTTTTGTTCTTAGAATATATCCTACTAAGATATATAATGAGATTGCTGTCAGACATTTGATTCTAAATATAGATCTGCAGATTTTTGCCCATATAAGTTTGCCATTTGCATGGCATTGGGGAAATGTAAGAGTGAGATAGACCTGGGTACAAATCCCAGCCCAGTTAGTAGCTCTTTCTTATCTTTTATTAGTATGTTTAATTATTTATAAAACAGGCGTAATACTGACCCTGGAGGATTGTTGTAAGAGTAAAGATAATGACCCAGAAAGCACTTAATGCTGGTAGTCATATGAGAGACAGTGGCTGTTGTCATTTATTTAACCCTTGAAATATTTAAAAACAGAACATTTGACTTTTTAAAAATAGTCTTGGCCAGGCTTGGTGGCTCCACCTGTAATACTAGCACTGTGGGAGGCCAAGGTGGGCGAATCGCTTGAGCCCAGTAGTTCAAGACTAGCCTGCGCAACACAGTGAAACCCCGTCTCTACAAAAAATACAAAAATGAGGCAGGCATGGTGGCGGCTGTAGTCCTAGCTACTCAGGAGGCAGAGGTGAGAGGATCACCTGAGCCCGGGAGATGGAGGCTGGGGTGAGCTGTCATTGTGCCACTGTACTCCAGCCTGGGTCACAAAGTGAGACACTGCCTTAAAAAAAAAAGAAAAAAAAAAAAATATATATATATATTAGAGGCCTGATTATTTTATTTGAAAAATTCCAGAGGCAGTTTTGATGCTAGTGAATTTAAAAAATGTCCCTTGAAATAATTTTGCTAAGTCATCATGTTTCTAACATGTTTTAAAAAAATATAATCTTGAGAAATCTGTAAGCTATTAAATTTTAAAAAAATGTAATCTAATTTTTGCCAGGTCTAAACACTAATCTTGCTTAATTAGTTTATCTAAGGAGTGCTATAGACCTAAATATCTGTGGAAAATAGATTAAAGATAATTTCTTCCTAAGTGTATCCTGTATTCATCAGCATATCTTTTGTCACAAAGTGCCAATCTGTGTTGTTAAAGTTGTCAGATGTGGCTCAGATACTATCCTGTTTCTATTTAGACTGCTTTTCTTGGATGTCAAATGTCCTAATTTCTTTTATTTTTATTTTTAAAATAGACTTTATATTGTAAGACAGTTTGAGATTTACAGAAAAATTGAGAAGGTGGTACAGTTTTTATATACCCTGCACCCAGTTGCTCCTATTACTAAGATCTTCTATTGGTGTGATACATTTGCCACAATTAATG
Organism: Pongo abelii; assembly: GCF_028885655.2. Taxonomy (NCBI): domain Eukaryota; kingdom Metazoa; phylum Chordata; class Mammalia; order Primates; family Hominidae; genus Pongo; species Pongo abelii. Next base: position 50,474,917 of record NC_071999.2, read on the forward strand.
AACCAGTAGTGAGTCACTGGTATTTATTTACTAAGGTCCATAGTTTATTCAGATTTTCTTAGTGTTTTTCATGTCTTTTTCTATTTCAGGATCCCATTTACAACACCACATTGCACTTAGTTTTTATGTCTTTTTAGGCTCCTTTTGTCTGTGACAGTTTTTCAGATTTTTCTTGTTTTTGATGACTTAGCAGTGTTGAGAACTGGTTTATAGTGTTGTCATGAGTATTTCAAGCTTTTTATACGATGCCCCTTTGTTGGAATTCGTCTGATGTTATCCTTATGATTAGATTAGTGTTTTGGGTTTTTGGGAGGAAAACCACAGTGGTGTAAAATGCCATTGTTATTACATCATATTAAGGGTATAGCCTTTCAACATAAATGTTCACTGTTGATATTGAACTTGACCATCTGGCTGAAGTAGTGTTGTCAGGTTTCACCACCGTGCAGTTACTCCTCTTCCTCACTTTCCACACTGTACTCTTTGGAAGGAAGTCCCATGTGTAACCCATGCTCAAGGAGTGGGTTGTGCTCTACCTTTTTCGAGGGCAAAGTATCTGTATAAATACATGGAACTTATCTGTAAGGGAGATTTGTCTCTTTTTCCAATTTGTTGATTCAATCACTTACTGATTCAGTGTGGACTTAACGGATATTTATTCATACTTTGGGTTATAGTTCACTGGTACTTTATTTTGCTGCTCCAGCTTTCACCACTGGGAGCTCTTTCAGTTGGCTCCTATGTCCTTTTGACATACTCATTTATGTAGATTTTTTATTTTGAGAACTTCGTTATTTCCTGGCACTATAAGAACTTCAGGTGCATCAGTATATTTCCTGTCTCTGTCCTAGAATCGACCATTTCTTCAAGGAGTGCTGGTTCCTTTATTGAAGGATTGTATTAGAAACAGATCTGGGCATTAGGTGTGCTCGTTGCTACAGGGGTATTGTAGCTTTTAAGCTCTCTCAGGTGACAGCATAGAAATACTTGTGTGTACTAGATCATTCCTGTTGCTCCACATCCTCACCAGCATTTTGACTTAACCTAATTTATTTCAATGCCTAGGTGGATAAATGTGTAATAATAGGTATGTTCGTTTTAAAGTTAACAGGCTGGAAATATGCCCTTACCTGTTTTGAGGATGTTCTCCTAAACTCACATCTCTTCCTCTGACTTCTATTTAAACTTATTGCATTTTGGCTAGTTATATTAATTATTTATATGTTGTTACTTTTTAAATAATATACAGAATCAACCTTGCAGGGATCAGATCCCCTTGTAGGGCAGGCAGTGGGGGCTGTTTCTTTGCTGTGGTCCATAGCAGGAATTATCTTTATGTATCTTGGTATTGCGGATAACAACAGGGAGCAGATGGGTGGTCCATTTGCAGGAGCTGCCTTGACTTTGAGGGCCACAAAGCAGGTATGGTGAAGACTAGGTCTGTTTCCCAGCCTGATCTAGCGAATGGTGCTCCCTCCTTTTCCTCCCCTCCTGGCCTTCATTAGGAATATCAGTTTTTGTATTATAGATAAGAATGCCTGTTTTAATTGCTGTGTCTGATAGGATGTTAGGTGATAAAGTTTTCTATATGCTCCCCTCCCAGTGTAGTTTAGTGGTATATTTGGTATGTTTATTCAGTCATTACATGGCCTGTATCCTGGATGCTCCCTTGTGTAGTAGACCTTTTGGCTTAAGGGTAACCACTTGCGGTAAATGTGCTTACTTTGTTTTTCTTTTGGTGAGGGACTGGGGTATAAGAGTGGTCTGGCTGTGACATCTGCATGCTGGTTAGGGATTAGCTGTACTTTCCAATTTCTGCATGCAGAATGAGTGGACTGGCCTGTGTGGTAGGGAGTCTGTTTCCTAATCAATTCTCTGGCCATTAATTTTTTTTTTTTTAATTTCAATAGTTTTTTGAGTACAGGTGGTTTTTGGTTACATGGATAAGTTGTTTAGTGGTGATTTCTGAGACTTTAGTGCACCTGTCACCCAAACAGTGTACACTTTACCCAATATGGAGTCTTTTATGCCTTACCCGCCTCCCAGTCTTTGCCCCGGAATTCCCAAAGTCCATTGTCTCATTTTTATGATTGGCCATTCTTTTTGACAGTAACTAAATGACTGTTAGGTCTTCATTTCTGTGTATTTCCATCTTTATAATTAATGTAAATTAGTGGGATTTTCATTACTAATTTAGTAGTTGGTGTCCTCCTTTGTATACTGCATGATATTCTTTAGGCAGTGAGTCTATGCTAATTTTTAAAAAATATCTGTTTCAAAAATAGCATATTGTAGCTATTATCACATAAAGAAAAAGCCTGTTATTTGGATTGGCCAGTTACTTGAACAAAAACATTTCTGATATTCAGAATGTATCCAGTCTTAAATCTGAATAGTTTCCAAATGTCAAGTTGAAAAAATATATATGTACTTTGTATAAAGAACATGTTCATGTTGCCAAACACTGCTGAAAACGATAACATTCCTTCTGATTTCTTTATACAGCAAATTGCACAGAGTTTGAAAGATGAACAGAAGAAGGTACCTTCAGAAGCTTCGTTTTCAGATGTTCACTTAGAAGAAGGAGAGTCTAACAGTCTGACAAAATCTGGTATGTTATGATGTCTTAACTGCCAGCATTTATTCATTTGGGTTAACAAACCTTTACTGAGGACTTGTCCTGTCCCAGGCATGAAAAACAACTTGTGCCTTTGAGTAGCCCACACTTTATGGGGGGAGATTGCCAAGCCACAGACAGAATTCAGTGGTGAGTGAGATGCTAATGGTTTGCACAGGGTGCCCTTGGACCATGGATGAGGGGCATGGAAATTGCGAAGGGAGATGAGCTCTGTGTGTGGGAAGGTGGGCTCAGTGTGGGGTGTGGTGTCTGAGAGCTATAATGTGTTTATACAGAGTGTGAGAGAGCCAGGTGAAGTAAGTTTGTTTAAGATAGATAGAATAGAATGTAGGAAGGCATGCAGGAATGGAAAACCATGGCTATTTTGCATAATTCAAGTGGTTTGGTATGTTTGGGCCCAGGTTGTATGTGGGGAAGGAGCAGGTAAAATAGGCCAGATAGGGATAGATGTCATGTGATAGTCTCATGGCCTTTGGACTTCTAGCTGGCATAGCGTATCATGGTGACTGGACCATCAGATTTGCATTTTGTAAACAGACTGAGTGTCTGGGACTGGAGTAAAATATTATTGACACAGTTGTATGGGATGGCTTGGACTAGGGTACATGTTATACAAGGAGCAAAATTGTCCCAAGAATCACCCTGGATACTCATTAGGGACCTAGATAGCAAGCTAGATGGGAAGTAAGCCATCCCTTCCCCACCCAGCTATAAGAGTGGCCCTAAAGCCTAGCTCCCCATAGGACGACTGGGAAGGTGGGTACTGTAACACCATGGGCTTTAAAGAGCCCCAGCTACCTCAAGATCCCCAGGTGAAGGGCATCATCAGGTGTTCTGAGTCTACTCTATAAACAGTTGCTACACTAAATCCAGACTGTCAAGCAGCTGGATATTGCCCATCTGACAAAGCCATTTTATCATGCTCGCCCTGTAGGAGGGAGGACCCACAGAGGGCTGAAATTTCCTCCTCTGCAATAGAACCCATACCATGTCCTAGTATACCTCTTGGTCCTAGTATACCTCTTTATGAGTACTGGAGAGACGAGAGTACATTTCTGTCTTGCCAACCCCGGACTTGTGCGTTTTCTCTTTCCCCACTAAAGCCTACTTTTTAACCTATTGCTGGCATTACAATGAGGCAGTAATGGGTTATTGGCAGAACTGTAGAGACTGATCAGGAAGTTGTTATGTTTTTCCATCTGAAAGATAAAGGTGGTTTGAACCAGGATGGTGTTGGGGGGATGGAGAGAAATACAGAGATGAGGGATATGGTTAGAAGTTTGAATCAGTAGAATTTGATGGCACCTCAGATGTGAGGGTTGAATAAGGTCCATGTGGAACAACTGAGAAGGTCTGTATTATATGGTTCTAGAAGCTGTACTGTCCAATATGGTAGCCACTGCCATTGAGCATGTGAAATGTGGCTAGTCTGAATGTGCTGTAATTGTGGCTAGTCTGAATGTGCCATAATTGTGTAAGATTCACACCAGATTTCCAAGACTTAGTATGATATAAGGAATGGAAAACAGGCTGGGTGCAGTGGGTCACGCCTATAATCCTAGCACTTTGGGAGGCTGAGGCGGGCGGATCACCTGAGGTCAGGAGTTCAAGACCAGGCTGGCCAACATGGTGAAACCCCGTCTCTACTAAAAATACAGAAGTTAGCCAGGCGTGGCTGCATGCGCCTGTAATCCTAGCTATTCGGGCAGATGAGGCAGGAGAATCTCTTGAACCTGGGAGGTGGAGGTTGCCATGAGCCGAGATTGTGCCACTGTACTCCAGCCTGGGCGAAGAGTGAGACTCCATCTCAGAAAAATAAAAAAAAAAAGGAAAATATCTCAGTAATTTTTATATCGATTACATGTTAAAATGATATTTTGAACATATTGGATTGAATAAAATATACTAAAATTAATCCTGCTTCCTTTTTTTTTTAATTTTTTTGAGAGACAGAGTCTCACTCTGTTGCCCAGGCTGGAGTGCAGTGGTGCAGTCTTGGCTCACTGCAGCCTCCGCCTCCCGGGTTCAAGCAGTTCTCCTCCCTCAGCCTCCCGAGTAGCTGGGACTACAGGTGCGCACCAGCACGCCCAGCTAATTTTTGTATTTTTTAGTAGATATGGGGTTTCGCTATGTGTTGGCCAGGCTGGTCTCGAACTCCTGACCTCAAGTGATCTGCCTGCCTTGGCCTCCTAAAGTGCTGGGATTACAGGTGTGAGCCACTGTGCCTGGCCAATCCTGCTTTCTTTTTACTTTTTTTTTTTTCTTTCGAAGAGATGAGGTCTCACTGTGTTGCCCAGGCTGGTTTTGAACTTCTGTGCTCAAGCAATCCTCCTGTTTTGGCCTCCCAAAGTGCTGGGATTACAGGCATGGGCCACCATGCCCAGCCATTTTTTTTTTTTTTAATAGACATGGAGTCTTGCTGTGTTGCCCAGGATGAGTCTTGAACTCCTGGGCTCAAGCAGTCCTCCCACCTTGGCCTCCCAAAGTGCTAGAATTACAGATGTGAGCCACTGTGCCTGGCCTCTTTTTACTCTTTTTTTGGAGACAGGGTTTGGTTCTGTCGGGTAGGCTGGAGTGCAGTGGCATGATACTGGCTTACAGCAACCTCTGCCTCTTGGGCTTAAAGCTAACCTCCCACCTCAGCCTCCCAAGTAGCTGGGAGTGTAGGCTCATGCCATCACGCCTGGCTAGCTTTTTTACTTCTTAAAATGTGACGTTTTACTGTGTCACATTTATGATTTACATTATTTCTATTGGACAGCACTGCCCTAGAGCTGTAGAGAGAAAGACTGATGTAGAAATAAAGGATGAGGTGTAGTTGGTGCTTTGGGCTTGTGTAAGATCATCCTAGGACAGATTGTAGAGTGACTGTAGCAGACGTCTTGGGAGAGAAACTGAGCCAGTGCTGACGTTAAGGAGCAAATGGAGATAGAGGAGTAAACTAAGCCCACCAAGAAAGAACAGCCAGCGAGGTCAGAAGTGGGCAAGTGAGAGAGTGTGATTGATGTCAGAGGAGGAGGGGTTGGCAGTGTAGTTTGCGTAAACAGGTGAGAAGATTGAAATCTCAAGAACATTGTAGTTGTAAAGTGGCATGCTAAGTTTTAAAACTTTAGAGGTGGAATAGTTGAGAGGAAGAAGGAAGTCTGTAGAAAGTAATAAGAATGCGATTCTGCAAGTATTAAGAAAATCTGCCCCTGGGGTAGGCGTGTGAGGATGGAAGAGAAAGTCTTCGGGGTTGAGAAGGTAAGGATGAACAGCTCGTCATCTGTGCAGTTATCAGTGTTATCACAATGGCGATAGAACTTGGGGTGGAAAGCAAGGCTCTGAGTCAGGTAGGAAGTGGAGCAAAACCAAAAAGAGTACGTCATAATCACTTTTCCTGGTTTCCTGGTTCCCTGGTTCCCACCTCTAAAGCTGGAAGTGAGAGAATGAGAAGCCTCTGAAAGGAGGGCTTTAAATGATGTGAAGTTCATGGCATAGAAGGAGGTGTCAGGGCAGATTGGTGGAGGGACCCATCTTGTGAAGAGACCAGTTATCAGTACCTCAAAAAGTACAGCTTTGTTCTGTATGTAGAGCAAGTAAGGGGGAGGTGAGGCCCGTGGAGGACGACGGAGGCAGACGTGCGGGAGGGCTGTGGGAGAAGCCCTGGTCCCGGGGCCTGCTCTGCTCCTCAGGAGAGGCAGCCAGAGGGCACTTGGCTTTTGATGGTTTGCCCCGGTGAACTCTAGTATTAGTTACATAGGAAAGGGAAAAAATGAACACAAGCCGACTTCTGGCTTTAAAGTACTTAAACACATTTGTTTGACTAAACTTTTATTTGGGAGAATTCTTTTGGCACTTTATTTTGAAGAAGGGATCCTGCACATACCATATTCCTAAGGAAAACTATAAATATTTCATCTCCTAAATATTCTTTGGTGTAATTTGTTTATTCTTTTTCTTTAAGAAACTTAATACAAATTAAATGTTAGTTTAAAGTGAGCTCTTATGGAAGAAATTTAAAAATTATACAAGTTAAAGAGTGGTGAGAGAGAGAGAGAAAAAAATTATACAAGTAGTACTTGTTTTTGGAAAAAAAGCTTACAGAATTGTAAAGTGAAAGTACTGGCCAGGCACAGTGGCTCACACCTGTAATTTCCAGCACTTTGGGAGGCTGAGGCGGGCAGATCACCCACGGTCAGGAGTTTGAGACCAGCCTGACTAACATGGCAAAACCCCGTCTCCACTAAAAATACAAAAATTAGCTGGGTGTGGTGGCACATGCCTGTAATTCCAGCTACTCGGGAGGCTGAGGCACAAGAATTGCTTGACCCCAAGAGGCGGAGGTTGCAGTGAGCTGAGATCGTGCCACTGTACTCCAGCCTGGGCAACAGAGCCAGACTCTGTCTCAGAAAAAAAGAAAAAAAAAAGGCTGGGTGTGGTGGCTCATGCCTGTAATCCCAGCACTTTGGGAGGCTGAGGTGGGTGGATCACTAGGTCAGGAGATCAAGACCATCCTGACCAACATGGTGAAACCCTGTCTCTACTAAAAATACAAAAAATGAGCCAGGTGTGGTGGCATGAGCCTGTGGTCCGAGCTACTCAGGAGGCTGAGGCAGAAGAATCACTTGAACCCAGGAGACGGAGGTTGCAGTGGGCCGAGATCGTGCCGCTGCACTCCAGCCTAGGTGACAGAGCCTAGGTCCATCTCAAAAAAAAAAAAAAAAAAAGGAAAGAAAGCACTTAAGCTTCAACATTTCCCTCATCCTGTTCCCCTCAAATCTGTGCTATACAACCTCCAGGCCTTCTTGTAAGCATGTGCTGCTATAACCATTTATAAAAAGGAATTAATGTGTGCTCTGTAACTTATTACCAGTGTATCATAGATCTACTTCTATTTTCTTATTATTGAAAACATTCCAAATATACAGAAAAGTTGAAAGAAAGATGAATGATGAACACCCATACCCACAACTTTGATTCAAGACTTAACATTTTATTTTTTATATATATTTATATATATATACACACACACACACATATATATATACACACATATATACACATATATGTGTATGCATTGGGGTGTGTGTGTAAATGTATATTTTTTGAACTATTTTAAATTATTGACATCATTGACACTTCACCGTTGAGTATTTCAGCATCTCCAAAAAATAATGACATCTTTTACTTAACAATAAACCATTATTGCACTAAAAATTTAATGAGTTTGCTAATGGCCTCTAATGCCTAGTCCATCTTTCAATATCACCTGTTGTCTCAAAGTATTATACCAGCTCCACTTTTCGTGCTTCATTTGAAATTTGGTCCCTCGACCCAGAAGTGATTGTACTTCCCTTACAGAGGTGTCTTTGCTCAACCATACTCCCCACCTGCTCTTCCTCACAGTCGCCAGAGTCTGCCTTTTCTGACCTTCCCAGTGGTGGGGGAAGCCCGCTCTGGTCACCTGGGAATTGGATGTACTAACTAGGCCTGTATGTGATTTGACTCAGAGTGTGGAAGACAGGCTGACAGGTGAACCTAATTTGATTAATCCCCTTGTTTAGAAGTGCTTTGTTTTCTTGTTACTCCCCCACCTCCACAGGCTCCCACCTGCTTCCTTCCTCATGACTACATAGAGATCTGCTTCCTTTTTTTTTTTTTTCAGACGTAGTCTCACTCTGTTGCCCAGGCTGGAGTGCAGTGGCGAGATCTTGGCTCACTGTAACCTCCGGCTCCCAGGTTCAAGCGATTCTCCTGCCTCAGCCTCCCCAGTAGCTGGGACTACAGGCACACACCACCACGCCTAATTTTTGTATTTTTAGTAGAGACGAGGTTTCACCACATTGGTCAGGATGGTCTCGAACTCCTGACCTCATGATCCGCCTGCCTCGGCATCCCAAAGTGCTGGGATTACAGGCGTGAGCCACTGTGCCCGGCCGATCTGCCTCCTTTTTAATGGCTGCATTCTATAATGTGATTATGCTTTTCCTATGTTCCATAAAGATTATTGATCACAATTTGGGAAAAGCAACTTGGGTTGAGCATATATATATGAAACTGGAATGTATGTATGTCCATATTCATGTGTATTCTCACTTACTGTGTTAAATCTCGCCTGTCACTGATTTAGATTTCTTAGGGTATTCTTGATGAAAACTGAGGTGGGAAAAAATTGGTGCCCTCTAGCTATTGACAGCTAATGAGAATAAGCAGTTTATAGTTGCCATGTAAATTATTGTAAGACAAATATCCACATGTGTGAAATGTGTCTTCTTTTCCACTTGGGTTTTAGGTTCAACAGAATCCCTCAATCCTAGACCACAGACCACAATTTCTCCAGCAGATCTTCATGGAATGTGGTATCCTACAGTTCGAAGAACTCTTGTCTGTCTCTCCAAATTATACAGATGCATAGATGTACGTGTATCTTTACTGTGAATTGCTTGCTCTTTCACTTGAAATATTTTTTAATTTACATTTTAAGATCTTGATAAAGTATTTTGTTGGATATTCTTAAAATCATGATTTTTAGATATAGAAGTAACTTGAGGTCAAGCTAATTTAGGAATTTCTAACCTGAACTTTCTATAGAAACTTATAATTCAGTAATGGGCTTTGGGGAGTCTATGGACACCTCAAAATTGTGGGCAAATTTTGCATGACTGTTTCATATGTGCATTCCTGAGGAGAAGACCCTGACTGCATTTAGAGCAATGATTAAATACAGCAGTCATGTAATGAATTGTGTAGATGCCACTATTTCTTAAGGATATGGTTCAAAAGGAGTATGCATTTACCCTTACACCACAGAGATATTTTATACCGGAGTCCTAGGACTGTACAGTTGTTTCATTGGGTAAGTAGAATGTATACTACTCTATATTTAATTTAAAATGCATAATTGCTGGGCTTTGTGCTTATAGATTTTGAAAGGCTACCAAAAGTGCCTTTTGCCCAGTTCTGGGACTCTTAAGGACAGGCCCAGATCACCTTTACAGACTTAGATGTCTCAGCCTTTTTGCCCAGCGCCTGAGATCTCTTCCAGAGAGAGGTTTGGACATTTGGCATCTCTTCCTCCCCAGGGTGTCCATTAGGTTTATTGAATAATGATATTAGGCTAAGATTCAGCAACTTCCTGCAGTGGAGTCAGGATCCCAAGGAAAATACGCAGGAGGCATATTCCACATAGAACCCATTGTCATCACAGACTCTAGTAAATAAAGCCTCTTAGGGTGCTTAACAGGGATTTTAGCTTAATAGTAGGTAGGCCTGAGGAGGTCACTATGCCAGTTTTGTCTTATGCCTTAGGCTTGCTTATTCTTTTTTCACATAGCTTATATTCAAATCTTAACACTTTTAGTCTTACCGATCAAAGGTGAGGAAAGACAATCCAGTGTAAAATACATTAAGGCTGAGCAAGGGAAGGCGAGGGTCTTGGTCTAAGCTGCTCATCTTAAGCTCTCTTAGGCAGGGTTAGTGACCCAGCAGGTGGCAGCTCTGATCTCTCCTTCCTATAGTAATAGCCTTGTGGGAAACCACAGAACGGGGAGAAGCAATGTAAAAAGAGAATAACATCAAGTTGGAGACCAGGGCCCAGGACAGTGGCCTAATAATGAATAGGCTCATATTTATGTAGAGTGGAGGCTGGGAGGGAAGCAAGGGGACTGACAGGAGTCCTGGTCCAACCACCATGCCACACCTCTGGGAAGATAGTAATGGCAGAATTAAATTAAGAATCATATTGCCCATACCATTTGGTAACCTGTTTTTTTTTTTTTTAAACTCCATTATGAATTTCACCGCTTCCTTCAGCATTCTTTGATTTCATAAACAGTATTCTATAATTTAGATTTAGTTCTATTTTATTTGTCAGTCCCGTGTCTTTGAACATTTATGTTATTTCCAGTTTATGGCTGTTCTACATAATACTGTAATGAAGAGCCATGTACATGATTTCCTAAAATACAATTATGATGTATTTTTAGAAGTGGATTTACTGAGGGTTTGTTTTAAAGTTGGTTTTAGAGATTTAAAAAACAGCCCCATATGAGATCGTGCTGGAGCGAAGGCTCCATGAGGTCAGAACCATGCCTGCCTATATTTCTAGCATCTAGCACAGTGCCTAGCATGCTAATCAATATTTATTGAATGGTCACATGAATGTTTCCAGAGATGACTGCATATTACATACCTATGTGTTGGTCTAGAAAGGTTGCATTGGAATAGGAAACCAGGAAGGATCATACAAGTAGTAAATTAATCCAACCATGAGGGCAAGCAGGCATTGTCATTTGCACTTACAGCCTAGGATTTTCCTTTTTTTTCGTTTTGTCAAGTGCCACAGGCTGATTATTCTCTTTTATTCCACCAGAGGGCAGTGTTCCAAGGATTATCACAGGAAGCATTGTCTGCCTGCATTCAGTCCTTACTGGGAGCGTCAGAGTCTATCAGCAAAAACAAGGTTTGATGAAGTGTTAGGTGAAATCCTGTTTCCTGGTAAAATATTGTGGAATATAGCATTTACTTATAGGCACAGAAGTTTAAAGCTGTTTTGGCAGTAGGATTTGTTTAACATGATTGAATTTTGAGGCTCTTTGAGAGAAACTGTTATTTCATTATAGTGCTAAATAAAGACTGTACTATATAAGAGAGTCCAACTTTGCTAAAGTACCAAAAGTGGTATTTAGGTTACACATTCTGTAGCGTAAAGGTTTCTTGTTGTAGTCCTAGCCACTGGAGAAATGGTACTATTTCCCTGGAATACCAAGAAAGCATTTTCAAGGAAACATCACAATTTATAATCATCTCTCTCTACGATAATGTTTTAAATAGTTGAATGTTCTTACATGGAGGAAATGAGTCAGTCAATTTTGAGGACAGGTAATTGTGGCTCTGGGTTGTGTGACTAGAAGGAGTCACCATGACTGTGTGGCTTACAATTTTGTTTGTTTGTTTTTGAGACAGGATCTTGCTTTGTCTCCCTGGCTGAAGTGCAGTGGTGTGATCATAGCTCACTACAGCCTCGATCTCCTGAGCTCAATCCATCCTCCTACCTCAGCCTCCCAAGAATCTGGGACTACAGGCATGTACCTTCATGCCCCGGCCAAGTTTTGTATTTTTTGTGGAGACAGGATTTTGTCATGTTGCTCAGGCTGGTCTCAAACTCCTCGGCTCAAGTGATCTGCCCACCTCAGCCTCCCAGAGTGCTGGAATTACAGGTATGAGCCACTGTGCCCGGCCTATTTTTTTTTTTTTTTTTTTTTTTTGAGAGAGGGTCTTACTCTGTCACCTAAGCTGGAGTGCAGTGGTATGATCTCTGTTCACTGCAGCCTCAACCTCCAGAGGTGAAGCAATCCTCCTGCTTCAGCTTCCTGAGCAACAGGACTACAGGCACCTGGCTAAATTTTTTATTTTTTGTAGAGACAGGATCTCACCATGTTGCACAGGCTGGTCTCAAATTCCTGGGCTCAAATGATCCTCTTGACTCAGCCTTCCAAAGTGCTGGGATTACAGGTGTTAGCCCCCGTACTTAGCGGTTTACAGTTTTTAATCCAGAAGGGGTCTGGGGCTGAAGGCTGCCGGCATGTGCTTCTCCCACAGACCCTGAGATTTTTTTTTTCCCCCAGGAAGTAGAGCATGTTCAAAAGTGTTGCTTTGCTTAACTCTCCTCTTAAAACACCTGTCACCTATAGGGAAGGAGCTGTGGGAGCTGTTTCTAGCCAAAATTTTCTTCCCACTTGGAGTATTCAAATCCTGTGAACTTTTTTTGATATATGGATTTATAAACGTGACTTTTAAGTTCAAGGCTTTTATGTATATATATAATATATACATATAAATTATATATATAAAAGTGATATATACATTTTATATATATGTAACTCTCCACAGAATGATTTGGGATCTCGTTGCTAGGAAAGCTCTATCTTTGTGACCGCTATATTTTTCTCGTTCATGAAATGGAGAGGTGAAATGAAATTTTCACTTGGGGACTAGAAATAAAGTTATAGACAGGCAGATTTAAGTTTTAACAAGTATTTCCAAGTCTGTGCTCGCATATTTTTGATAATAGGTGAAATTAGAAAACACATGTCTAATGTTAAGGAAATAGTTAAGTAAATTGTGGCATGTTTTATATAACAGTATTACGTAGTCATTAAAGTTTTAAAAATGAAACAATAAATTTAACTTAAACATGAGACAACAGATATTTAAGATGCAAATCAGATAATATGGTATGACTATGTAATAAAATGCACTGAAGAAAATATGTACCAGTGAAAGCTTTTAGGTGACTATGGATGATTTTTTGTCTCATTCCCTATGCATTTCTTTATTTTCTACAGTGATCCTATGTTTCTCAGATCTCAGGAGGGAAAAATATGACCTAATTTTAAAAAAAGTTCATAGGCTTATGTCCTCTTGTACCACTGTCCTCTCTCTCTTTTTTTTTTTTTTTTTGAGACAGAGTCTCATCCCGTCACCCAGGCTGGAGTGCAGTGGCGCTATCTCAGCTCACTGCAACCTCCACCTCCTGGGTTGAAGCCATTCTTGTGCCTTAGCCACCCAAGTAGCTGGGATTACAGGTGTGCGCCACCACGCCCAGCTAATTTTTGCATTTGTAGTAGAGACAGGGTTTCACCATGTTGGCCAGGCTGATCTTGAATGCCTGACCTCAAGTGATCCACCCTCCTTGGCCTCCCAAAATGCTGGGATTACAGGTGTGAGCCACTGCACCTGGCCATGTCCTTTCTTTTAAGGGAGGCATGAAAAGCCTTTTGATAGTTTGGTCTTTTGCCCTCCTTATCTGTAGGCCATCCTCTTTTATCTAATTCTGTTTCCTACATATTATAAGAGGTTTAAATATGTATGGGGAAGCTCTCAATTTGATAGACACTAGCTTATTATTTTCATGGTTGAGCTTGTGTATTTTTTTTTTTTTTTGAGACGGAGTCTCGCTCTGTTGCCCAGGCTGGAGTGCAGTGGCGTGATCTCGGCTCACTGCAAGCTCCGCCTCCCAGGTTCACACCATTCTCCTGCCTCAGCCTCCCTAATAGCTGGGACTACAGGCGCCCGCCACCATGCCCGGCTAATTTTTGTATTTTTAGTACAGATGGGGTTTCACCATGTTAGCCAGGATGGTTTCTATCTCCTTACCTCGTGATCCGACTGTCTCGGCCTCCCAAAGTGCTGGGATCACAGGCGTGAGCCACCGCGCTGGGCCAAGCTTGTGTACTTTGATCTTAAAAAGTGATCAGTGAAAATGGATTAATGTCTTAAAGAGTTTTTTAAGGCAAGGAATTGTTCTTACATACTTAAACTGAGTACCTGTCAACAAATTAACATGATACTATTTGCTGGATTATAATAGCTTTAGTGAAGTAATAAAATCTATATGATACTATTTTTGTCATCAGAGTTGTTAGGTCTTTTAAAAATAGAGCAAGTATTTAAAATGTGTAGCATTTCCCACTTACTTTGTGCTCTGTGTTCCCGTATGCAGAGTGAGTTTCCATGACATAAGTCACTGATTATGTTTATTAAAATCAGTGGAGAGAGTAAGCGAGACTGGGAAAGAATCTTCATTTAATAACTCCTTTAAAATTTATATTGCTTACTGTAAGATAACTTTATCTTTTCCTAAGGTAATATAAAAGTTTCATTAGCAATATTTTCAAAATAAGATTCTGCCTTGAGTAACAGCAAGAAGGAGCAAATACAGCCTTGCTCTTATTAATATACAAACTTTTCTGAAATGAGAGCTATGATTATTCAGTATTTGAGGACTGGGTCAGAGGTTTGAGAACTGAGCTTGAATCACAAGACTCTTGTGGATGGGTCCTGAGAGGGCAGAAGGACATGCTGGACCTTCAGGGATGTGGGTAGTCAGAACTCTGTTGGTGGCAGGAGGATCCAAAATGGCAACCCCAAATCATTTTACATTTGTATAAATATAAGTATGTCTGATGTTCTAGATATTGAAACCACTTTGACCAAATAGTGAAAGCCATGTTCCTGAGGAGAAACTAGAATGCCAGGCCAGGTCAGGATCCTGCTTATTCTTTGAGCCTTTGTTTACCTCCTCTGCTCTGGGCCACTGTTAGGCTGCATCATCTCTTCTACCTCTGCACCAGGTGAAAGTAGATTGGACTTCTCTTTGTAAATGTGTTGCTTTACAGCCTTGTGTCTGACTTTCTTGGATTTTTAAAGTAGAGCAAGTGACAGTGCAAATAAGAGTTTGAAGCAAGGTTTTTTAACTTAATTCTAGCATGGGGAGAGTTCATTGCACAACAAAAGGGAATTGACACCATAGCCTGTAAACCTAGGTAGATTAATGTTGATTAGTAATGTATGCTGTATATGCTTTTATTTTGATTTAATATGTGATAATATCCATTTTTCTATCTTATAATTTAGACTCAGATTGATGGACAACTTTTCTTAATTAAGCACCTTTTGATACTTCGTGAACAAATTGCTCCATTTCACACTGAATTCACCATTAAGGAAATTTCCCTGGACCTCAAGAAAACTAGAGGTACTTTGCTGTCCTGGCTGGCACACTTGGGTGTGTTTGATCTGTCCAGATGTGTCAGTACAGGTTTTAGGTTTATTTTATGTTCATCTGCAATTCTTTGCATGCTTTGCTTGCCAAATACGTTATTTGTTCGTACTAAGCTGAGCTGTCACATGCTAATGACTTCTAACTTGCTGTATTTTCTTTATGAAGGGAACTGTATCTGGACATTTCAGTTTGTAATATTAGGCTCATTTAGACTCTGCCACATATTCCTACAACCAGTTAAAAAGTGAAAAATCTGTATAATAACTGCTTTCTAAGTAAGTAATGTCAACTAGTTGGGATGATTTTAAGCACTGAGTTGAGTTTGTCAGTTTATGAAAATTCAGGAAGCCAGCTGGGTAAAATGAGAAGAGTACTTATCTAAGAATCTGAAAGCATTGGGTTTTCTTCCTGTCCCATCATTTCCTGGCCCTTGTGTGATCTTGGGTGGGTGTTTTAGCTTACCCATGCCACCTTCCTTTTAGGTAAAATGAGCATAATGAACTTGTCATGATACCTTCACGAGGTTATCAAGATCATTAAGACCGAAAAGGAATGAAAATATATGTTAACATCTTCATAAATTTCAGGTGCTTAAATAAACTTCAGTGGTATTAAATCAGTAATCATGTAAGATAGGGTCTTTGAGTTGGTAATAGACATTGAATCATCTTGAGAAAGATGATTCATCCATCCTAATGATTTGTCTCTGAATTAGTAAGAGATGATTTCTAAAAGACCAGAGTAGTTAATTTCTAAGATAATTGATCTTAAGCAGTTAAGGATATACCATAAACATCCCTCATGTCCCTTAATTACTTACAAATTTATGTAAACTTTATCTTAAACATTTCTAAGAGATTTATGCTCTGATGCCTTAAGCCATTCATTTATGTGATCAGTTAACTTCTCTCTAATGTTTTGGGGCAATTAAAAAAACGGTCACTCAAATTATTTTCTATGTGTTACAGTTTAGAGGAACCCCAAATATAGGATGTTCAAGGATAGCAGGCTTTTAGTTCCCCAATTCCTGTGCCTATCTGATAGTGGATTTGATTTAACTCACCCGAGAGCCAGTGTAACCTCATGATGAGTCCTCTTAAAACAGTTTGCTCTTTTTTGTTCCCTAGTGCTCTCTCTTGTCCACCACGGAGAATATGTTTTGGTTCTGTAAAGCATGTGTGTTATGTACTTTGTGATTTTAAAATTTTTAAATTATTTTTGTTTTTTTCTCTAATCTTGGAAGTGGCACACCATGTGTTTTTGTTTTGGTTTGGTTTTTAAATAGGAGCCAGATTTCCTGGCTTTTGCCTTTACAGAACACATAGTTTTTTTAAAGCTTATTCTCATCAGAGGCTTCCATCTCCCACCCATTCTGGTTGATTTCATTCATTCCTTTCAGTGTGAGGTGTGGGAATCATGCTTTTACACCTCGAAGAATTCCCAGCTTCTGACAGTTCTTACTTTAAGTGATGGGATAGAGCAGGGTTGATTTACTTTCTTTCATTTTTTTCTAAGTTGTAATTTGTTGCTGCTTGGTTCTAGTGTAGATCAACTGAGGTGCGAGAAAGTGAAATATCTTGAGATTGTGGCAAAATTTGGTTGAAAGTGTGTTTTCCTCCAAATATTACAAAGCCTGTGTAACTCTACCATATGATGATTTGATTCTGTGCAGACAGAATCTTTTAGGGGTCTTATAGAAAAGACAGCAGACACAACTATTTACTAAAGCTTTACTCTGAATACTGAACTGATAGAGAGAGGGTCTTCTTCATTACTACCAGGGTCAAGGCAGTAAGTATTATGGTAGTGTGTGCTTGCAAAACCAGGGTTAGAAGCATTTCATGCTTTGCTTTATCTAGTCTGGCAAAGCAAAGAGATGTTTTTTTCTTACTCACTTAATAATACTTGCTATCTTTTACGCCTCTAGTCTCTCAAGACTAACATTATATCGTATTGCATTTGAACATCAATGAGACCTCAGCTAATACTTTACATAGATTCTAGTTAGTCTGGAGGTTAAGGGGTAAATATGTCCTTTTGGTGTTTTCTTCTTGGCTGACACATTAGTTTATTACTCTACTTCAAATGAATAAATTTCTGTGCCAGCCAAGATTTTAACAAAGAAGCTGGGTAAGTATATGAGCATTTTTTAAAAACCTATTTAATATCCTGAAAGTAAAGCAGTGAAATTTTAAGGTGCCTATTACCATTTATCATTTTTCTTTTTTTTGGTAAGTGAATAATTGAGATTAATAGTCATTTTGCAATTTGAACTTCTAGAAAATAACTGTGAGTACCGTAGCCATCATTGGTGCTCATCTCACTCTCAACCTTTCATGGAGGTGAGTTGCTGAAGGTGAATTGGCTTTTTGCCTTGTGGTGGTAGAGAACTGGTGTATGTTACTCATGGCTTTGCTGTTGAAACTTTACATGTTCACTGGATGAGTAATTTTGTTTCACAGATGCAGCATTTAAAATCCTGAACCCTATGACAGTTCCAAGATTTTTTAGGCTGAATAGCAACAATGCCTTGATAGAGTTCTTGTTGGAGGTGAGAAGGAGTCTGTTTCATTGGTGGTGGGAGATAAACGACATTCTTTACCTGTCTGGTGATTTCTAGGCACATAAAAACAGGAGGAAATTGTTATCTTCTTTTTAAGGGTACTCCTGAGATAAGAGAACATTATCTTGACTCTAAAAAAGACGTAGACCGTCATCTGAAATCGGCCTGTGAGCAGTTTATTCAGCAGCAGACCAAGCTGTTTGTAGAACAGCTGGAGGAGTTCATGACAAAGGTATAGACCTTGGTGCCTATTTGGTAAAGTCATTTTGCATTCTTCCCTAGATTTCCTTTTGAATTACTCTCTTGTGTAAACTCTGGCAGAAGGAGATATTAAGCCCAAGTCTTAATGATTCTGTCTAGGAAATCACTGTGTTTCCTATTATGGAAGCTTTCTGGTTTATGGACTTTTAGATATGCTTGCACGGTTTTTGTTTTTAAGAGGAAGAGTCGAAATATTGCAAAGCTAGTTATAGCTGACCGCTGGTTAGCTGTGTTCTGTTTATCCTCCTTGTAGGTTATCTGCATGTGGGCTGGGACTCTCACTTTCTCCTGGACTTGCATGGCAGCAACCACAGTCCTGGGAATCAGGGTTTCCTATTCTTAAAATGGGTGATTTGTTTTCCTCTTTGTTTTACATGCCATTTTTCTCTTCCATTTTGCGTGGATAATTGAGAACTGAAGACTTTTATAACATAGCATTGTTAACTGTCAGATATATGGATTTAATGTACAGTCGGTCCTCCTTCACATCGGTGGTCTCCTCCTGGAAACTGACTTTAAGTGAAACAACATAAAATGAAACCAATCTTTTTTTCCTCATCAACAGTATAATGAAACAATGTTGAACCGTTGAAGGAAACGACTTTATTTGAGGACATGCTGTGCGTCATTTCACTTAAAGTCACAGTTTTCAGGAACCTATTGCTGATATTGAGGACTGACTGTATGTGTGGATAGTATATTCTCTCTGTCTGTCTGTCTTCTAAGCTAAAATCCATTAACTGGCAAATGTCAGCAAAGAGAAAAGCAGATCATGGCTATTTTGACATTCTTGTTTCAACCTAATCATTTAAAAAAAATTTAAGTGTCATCACTAAGGACTTAAAGATATTTAAGAAGTCTTGAAATTAGGCTGGGTGTGTTGGCTCACACCTATAATCCCAGCACTTTGGGAGGCTGAAACAGGAGGATTGCTCGAGCCCCCAGAGTTTGACACTGGTTAACAGTCCTGGGCGACATAGTGAGACCTAGTCGCTACAAAAAATGAACAAAATTAGCCATGTGTGGTGGCATGTGCCTATAGTCCCAGCTACTTGGGAGGCTGAGGTGGGAAGATTGCTTGAGCTGGGAGGTCAAGGGTGCAGTGAGTCAAGATCATCCTACTGCACTCCAGCCTGGGTGACAGTGAGACTGTCTCAAAAAAAAAAAAAAATAAATAAATAAATAAAATAAATTTAAAAAAGAGAGAAAGAAAGAAAAAGTCTTGAAATTTTTATTTATTAAGCCACTACTGTTTACCCCAGACTTGTATCAGAGGACATCATAAAAATAATAAAAATATGATGGCTCTTATTTTCAAATTTGGCTAGTCTTAACTGGACAGACAGGATATATGTATGAAATAACAAGGAGACAGCTATGCAATTGTTCATTAGAAACTTCTTGTTGGGTCCATCAACGCTAATATGCCTGAGGCCTGTGGTAAAGACAGAAAATACGAGTTTTAAAAAATAATTAAAAAGGCCAAAAATGCATAGAAATGTTAAAACAAAGTACTCTTTTGTTTATCACTGGCATATATTGCTTGTTAAGTGGATTTTATTCCAAGTATTTGGAATGTGTGCATATGCATTTTTTTTCCCACCACAAAAGCCATGAAAAAGGAGGGGGATAGAAATACTTTCTCCTAGGTTTTGATTTTTTTAGAAAGGTTTGAGTATTGGTACTTTGTAATTTACAGATAACTTACAGTTTTTACTGAAACTACCCTTGTGAAAAACAAGCTGGTAGATTGTAGTGTATATTTCTGGGAGAACATCCACAGTAGTACTGGTGGGAAGTGTTATAGATGAATATTGTACAATAACAGAACAGCAGAATGAATCTTCTGAAATAAGCAAGTTGATTATAATGAAATCTAGGATTAAAGGGTTGTTCTAGAACAGCACAGTTTTTTTAGAAATCAAGAGAATAAAAATTCACACGTGCCCATAGTCTTAGCTACTCTGGGTGCCTGAGGTGGGAGGATGGCTGAGTCCAGGAGTTCAAGACCAGCTTGGGCAACATAGCAAGACTCTGTCTCAAAACATTTTTTTTTTTGTAAAAGGAAATAGAGGTTTATGTAGAAAATATTCCAAGTCTGAATTATGTAATGGTTCTCCGTGGACATGCTACATGCATATAGCAGGGATCCCTGAACAAATGTTCATGGACCTGTTTTTATATTCCCTTCGTAATGGGATTGGGAAGGGAAAGGCCTTGCCTCTCATCCCCATTAGAAGCCAGTCTCATCCTGCGTGATCAGTCTCTGCTGCCCTTGCTCAGACCACTTGTAGTTGCCTCCCTTTTCCTCTGTCAACCCTGGGCCGTCACTGCTGCTCACTGAGTTTCTACTGAGTGGACAGTGCAGCCTGGAGGACTGAGCTTCCCTTTTATGGTGTCATATTCCAGATTCAGTTCCCTTTCATCCTGTGGCATAGAGTGAGTCAGAGACAAAGATACATATATGCGCACACACACACACGCGACCATTTCAGATACTGCATCTTAAAATTTGTGGACCAAAGATTTTTCACTTTTTACCTAGTGACTGTTACTAGCATTCTGAATAGCAGAGAAAGAGGAAGATTTTATAGAAAACTTTAAAATGATTTTCTTTAAAGGTAAACCTCAGCATTAATTACCTGCAAGTGCAGAATCTCATGCCTCTTTTATTTAGTTAGCTTTTTTTTTTTTTGAGACAGTCTTGCTCTGTTACCCAGGCTGGAGTGCAGTGGCACGATCTCGGCTCACTGCAACCTCTGCCTCCCGGGTTCAAGCAATTCTTTTGCCTCTGCCTCCTGAGTAGCTGAGATTACAGGTGTGTGCCACCATGCCTGGCTAATATTTTTGTATTTTTTGTAAAGACAGGGTTTCACCATGTTGACCAGGCTGGTCTCAAACTCTTGGCCTCAAGGCATCTGCCCTCCTCGGCCACCCAAAGTGCTGAGATTACAGGCAAGAGCCACTGTGCCTGGCCGTAGTTAGCATTTTATAATGCTTGTCCCTTGATAAACGATTGCAGGAAAATCAACACCCATAGGTACAGATGGGAAACAGTCTTTCATCTCATTTGGATATGTGTTTGTAGGTCTCGGTATTTATCATTTGGGTGTAAGCCTCATCAACAAAATGTCCTCAGCTTGTTTCTAAGTTTGGACTGGTTTTTAACAATATAGATGTATTACCACGTAGAGAATATTTTTAGGTTGTCAGAAGACTTGTTTTTGAGCTTAAAGAGTTGGGGTCTGATTTGGATCCCTTTCATCTACTGTAAATTGGCCTTGTTGTTTATGTAGCTTCTTCCTCTGTGCTCCTTGTTGAGACACTTTGTATGCATTAATTCTTACTACATCCCTGGAACCTGGAGTAAGAGAAGCATCTTTATTTGACAGGTCGAGAAACGGGTTGAGTATTCATGAGATAAACATTTCTACAACATCTTCACCTGTCTGGTTTCTGTTTAATACCTGATTTTTGGTACAATTATTGGTCTTTCCTGAGAAAAAATAAAATAAGTACTAGAAGAGGATATATGCTCTGTTGCCTCATTTCCTGCCCCTGGAAAAATAACCACTTCTCTAAGTATTTGGCCTGAGGGAATGTAATACTATTCTAAGGCTTAGGAGTAGAGGCTCATATGAAAACATTTGGCTTAGATTATTTTCTACCAAACTTCAAAAACTGTTGATACTTTTCTATCGTTCTAGAATTCCATTGTACTAAATGTTGCTTGAAACAAACTCTTAAGTAGGACTTGGGATGGTAATGGTTATAGTAGAAAGCAAGAACTTTGTGTCAAGGCAGCTGAGCCCTAGATCCTGCAACTGCGTCTGCCACCTTCTGACTGAAGTTAAGGTTATCAGGAGACAAAACAAGATCATATGTGTATCTGTAAAGTACTTGCTGCAGAAATGTTATTTTGTAGTACAGTTTGACAAATTTGAGGTGAAGATTTTGCTTTAGCACAAAGTCTAAATTAAGGCATTTTAAAGGAAGTATAATTCCAGGTTTGTAGCTAAGCTTAAAAGTGTTTTTTTTTTTCTAATGGGACCAATTTATGCTAAAAACTCAGACTTATATGTAGAAAATATTCATTTTCTTTCAAGCAATTTGATTATTACGAGTTTATTCTTAATATTCTCTCTGAAGTGTTGTTAATTTCTTCAGTAACACTATAAACTTAAATTTTTTTTCTTGATCTAGTGCATGTAATGGAGTTTGATCTGTAAGTTTAATTACTGCTCTCAAGGAGGTATAACCTAAAGGGAAATTAAGATAGAAAAATAGGTAAACATGAAACTGTATACAGCAATGTTATTGTGAGACGATGGGTGTTTGTTCATTGTGTAGGAATTTTTAAAAAGATGGGGCTTCACTTGACTAGCCTTAAAAAAATGAGGCTGATTGGGGAAAACTTTTGAAGCAAATGCTCTTTGAGGTTTGACTTAAAGATAAGTAAACTATCTGGATAGTAAATAGAGATGAATATACTAGTTTATATTTGTTTTTAACATAAAAATACTTGTGCGAAACCTAAATCTATGTTATGAAATTGGTTAAATTCTGGAGCAATCAGTGCAACAGCAGGCAGCCATTACTATTAAAACAAAACTGTTGGATGTGGGAAAATGACCAGAATGTAGATTTAGTGGGGAAAAAAGTTCACAGAACACTGTTCCCAGATTTGTAAATGTATACACATTAGTATATTTATATTTTTACAACGGACAATATTTTGGATAACATACACTAAAGTGTGAATGTATTTTTCTTTTAGCAGTGTCTAGTATCTATAATATATATGATTCATTTTTTAAAGTGCATCTCAAAAAATAAAGATATGGAGAGGGATGGAGTGAGAGGAGGAAAGAGGTGATTTTATACAGGTAGGCAGTATGAGCAAAGGCCTAGAGTGGTCCAAGAGGAGAAATAGAAACTAGAAATAAAGGGGAGGCTGAAGAGATCCAAGTCAACATTATACCCTGTGTCTGCCCATTATATACCCTGTGTCTAAATGTTTGTATGGCCTTTTGTATGAGAAATCTAGAGCTGGTGCTCGGGTTTTTCTGATGAGACTTTCCCGTGAGGCCAAAGCCGTGGACTGCACCTTTGGCACATGACTGTCTATTTTAAAACATGTTTTATGCAGTTTCTCTCTCTTACCCTCCCCAGCTTCCGCATAGCTCCACCACAGCTTACTGTCTTAGAAGCAGTCTTGTCTTGTTCAAGCAGCTAAATGCCCTTTTTTGGATCCGCTTCTCTATACTGCTGCTAAGGAATGAAAAGAGATGACTAGAAGATGGTCATTCAGGTCTATCTTTAGCACTGATTGGTGGGTCATATGTGACTTTTTGATGGTATTTGAAAATCTTATTTGTTTGTTTTAATGACATTCTCTCTGCCTGTGATACAGGAAAAATGATCCTCCATATGTAAAGGAGATTTTATCCAGCTAGGGTGACATTTTTCCAATTACATACAAAAATAATTTAATATCGACGTAACAGTCCCCTTAAGAGACACCTGTTTTGTGTTGACATTTCTCTAGGGCTTCATTTTTGTCTTCCTAGTGGGAAGTATTTCAGATAGAATGCCTCAGGACTTAGGTATGATTTTTAGCACGATAACCATATGCCTTGAAATCACAAAAGAAGTTTTACTAAAAATGTTGATTACTTATAAAGGATTATGAGATAATGCATTTTTTTTAGGGCTGCACATTTGATTATCATTGTGTTTTAATAGGTTTAAATGGTGTTGTGTATCCCTTGAGAGCAGTACCACCCTTGAGAGCAGTACCAGTTTAATTTGTCATTGATGAAATGAAACTTTTTTTCTTTTTGTCTCCTCTATAAGGTTTCAGCGTTAAAAACAATGGCCAGTCAGGGAGGCCCCAAGTATACTCTCTCACAGCAGCCTTGGGCACAACCAGGTATTCTGATTTGACCATTTTGGATTTCTTTTTTAGGATGTTATTAATTTGCATTTATATAGTCCTTACTGTGACAGCTTGGAGTTGGTTTCCTATTCACTCTGGGGTGCTGCAATCTGAGTTAATGCAGGATTCAGTTTGGAGCTGACAGGTCTTAATTGGTTAGCACTACTTGCATTTCAGCAAGCATTCCAAGGAAGGAAGAATTTTTTTTTTTTTAAATCACCCAGTTAAAAATAAAATATGGCTAAGATGGAAACCCTTTGAGTCTGTTGATTTCTGTACACCCACTATTCATTGTGTTCAAGCTTTGATGAAAATACTGTGGTTGATAGGAAGAAATTATGGCGAGTGTACCCACTTTCAAGTGTATGAAGAAATGTTGGGCCACTATTTGGTTCCACATTTTGTCCAAGTTATCCTCTGTTGACATTTTAGAGTATTGGGAAAAAAAATTGTAAAAATTGAGGCGTCAGTTGGGAGTTGGCAGGCAATACTGTTGTCGGATTGGCAGATGTATTTGAGATGTTCCCAGTCTTACTCTTTCTTAAATGTAAATTTTTTTGTGCTGGAGGGTTTTGGGTTTTTTTTTTTTGGTCTTTAGCGTTAGACATTTAAAATCATGACTAATTTTGTGAGTTATTTTTGGTACATCTTGTGGCATTTTAAGTTGCCATTAAACCAGAATAAATCATTTTGTTAAATTGATATTTCTGGCCATTCTCTGGCCAATACTGTGATAGAGAGCCTTTGAAACTAAAATGGGCAAAATGATGAAAGAATGAGTGTTTTAATTATGGGTAAGCTGTGTCCAAGTTGGAGGGCAGCTTTCCACTCAGTGAGAGAGATCCAAAAAATGATTCTGGCTTTGCATCCATGAAAAATTGGCTGTGCACAGGCACCTAATCTGGAATCAACTTTTTAATATGATTGGTTTTCCATATTGAAAGAGCATTATATCTGTTAGGTATTCATTTTCTTTGGGAAAAAGGATTGAAGCTATTCAAAGCCTCCAAAATTTTAATTTTTTTTTTTTTTTTTTTGAGATGGAGTCTTGCTCTGTTGCCCAGGCTGGAGTGGAGTGGCGTGATCTTGGCTCACTGCAACCACCTCCTGGATTTAACCAATTCTGCTGCCTCAGCCTCCCAAGTAGCTGGGATTACAGGTGCCCGCCACCACGCCCAGCTAATTTTTGTATTTTTAGTAGAGATGGGGTTTTACCGTGTTGGCCAGGCTGGTCTCAAACTCCTGACCTCAGGCGATCCGCCCACCTCGACCTCCCAAAGTGCTGGGATTACAGGCCTGAGCCACCGCGCCTGGCCTCAAAATTTTTAATTATGAATGCCTTAGGTTAACTTGAAGTTGAACTGAGAAATTAGAAGAGTAGCTATGTATCACTTAGGAAGATTTGTAAATGTAGAGAATGTCAGTTGTCTTTTAAAGGAAGGTAGGATTTTATTTCAAAGGTTCCTCAGGTGAACTTTGATGATGTCAATATAGGTTTGAGTTCATTTGATTGCAAATAAACTGTGACATGCTTTAGGTGTTTCGTTTACCATGATGCAGACAAGGAACATTCTATTGTCTTTATTATTTTAAACGTTCGTGTTGTGTGTGAAATAGAAATCTTTGACATCTTACTACAAAAGCACACTTAATACAGTAGTACATTCTGTCAGAAGACAGAAAATCAGGTTCTTTTACCGACAATACTGGAAATTCTAATCATAGTCTGGCATAGTATTAACCACCTCTTCTGATTCCTCACAGTCAAGAGGCAGACTTTTCAGTTCACAACTCAGCATACTTCTTGAAGGAATTCTGATGATTTGGGAATTAATTGGAGCCTTTGACTCAAGGTTCCAATTGCTGTTATAGGGCTTAGTTAGACATAGGAGCTGATTTTTATTTTGAACATTTATGTAAATGAAACTCTTGGGTATGATAAATCTTTCTTAAAATTTAAAGGTAGAAACCAGTACAGCTAAGCCCAGTCTCTTGATGCATAAGTAATGTATTGCTCTTTCCCCTTTGGAAAGATCCTTTCTCTCAAAATAGGGACTGTCATTTTCTCAAGTGGAACCCTAATAGGATTCAAAGTCTTAGATGTATTGTGCTCTTAAGCATTACTAGAATTTAGAATTGTCATAGTAAAGCAGGAGTAGATAAAAGGAAACTGGCAGGAGTAGACAAAAGGACAGATTGAAGTAGGACTTGCTGCTTTGTCATTTAACCCAGTTCCTTCTTTCTTAGTGAGGAGATCTTAGTGAATATAGCAATGACAGTTCAGTTTATCTTGTAGTTGTATCTTCTATCCCATTTAGGCATAGCAGAGGTATGGAGTTGGTTTTTATGAATCTGTAGTACTTGAAGCCCACACTTGAATGCCAAAGAGAGATTTATGGCCCCTTGGGGTGGGAGCATTGAGGACAATCTAGGAACTGTCTTGGGCCCCTCTGCCCTAAAAACTGAGGGTTACTGGTTCATTCAGACTTGGTCAAGTTCTCGGGGATCATTTCATGATCAAACAAACTCACAGGAGAGTGAGTTATAAATTAGGATGCCCATTTGTTAATTTACTCTGACGAAGAAACCTTTTTTAGGAATTAGAGGACACTTTAGTCACCAGCCTGTACACCCACTTTCTGCTTGTCAAGGGCTCTGAAGACCGATTTAGTGATCCCTGAGGTGTGTTAGTAATGATAGAACCAGAGCCCATGGAAGTAAGGGTCTTGAAGGAGCTTTCATCTATTAATGAAAAATAAGCAGTTCCTGAATTATTTATTCTTTCTTCCTGAGAGTGTCAGAGGCATTTGAACAAGAGCAACTCCATCTCGAGACAGAGCTAGGAAAAAAGGGGATGGGATTTGCTGGGCTGCATTCCCAGGAGGTTAGGTATTCCTAGCCTCTAGATGTTTACATTTAAGGAAACAGATTAATAACGTTTACTAAACACACCCAGGCCCAGGAATGTCTTGAGAACAAAAGCATTCCTAATTTTGCTTTAAAGATAGTAATATTGATTCTTGCAAAAATAGTAATTAAGAAAAATTAACCCTTTATCACAAATCTTTGTAGCAGAGTACATATCCCCATGATGTTTTTTGTTATCCTATATATAAACAAGCATTGTACCTAGGGTGGGCACGTTACTTCTCTTACTTTTGGAAACACCCTACTCTGTCTATGGAGTAGCTACTCTTTCACCACTTTACTTTTTTAACAAACTTGCTTTTGCTTTATACTGTGGACTCGCCTGAATTCTTTCTTGGATGAGATCCAAGAACCCTCTCTTGGGTTCTGGATCAGGACCCCTTTCCAGTAGCAAGAGCATTGGTACTTTCTTACCCTGCTTTACTGCAACCCTCCTCAATTAAAATATTTTTTTTACATGGTATATTATTTGAACTATGAAAAGCTATAAAATGAAAAGTAATTATATTTTCTACCTCCAAACTAGTCCTTCTTGTCTCAGAGGCAACTACTATTAAAGTTTCCTTCCCAAAATTGTTTATGTGTTTACTAGCATATGTGGACTTTAAAAATATTACCCAAATGAGATTGTAATATACCCCTTGCTATTTCACTTCTTATATATCTTAGAGGCCTTTCTGTATAGCATATCCAACTTGATCCATTCTATTTATTGGATGCATCGTATACATCACTATAGCATGATTTCTTTTGTAATTCTTGTAATGGAAACCTAAATTATTTGCAGTTTTTGTTTTTCCTTATACTCTTAACATGTCTGTATATTCATATCTTGGTATTTTTTTAGTATATCTGCGAGTAAATTCCTAGCAGTGGAAATACTAAAGGAAAAAGTATCTGCATTTTCAGTTTTGCTAGATACTGCCTAATATTTTTCCAAAGAGATGAACCATCTTGTACTTCCATCAGCAGTACACAAAGATGCCTGTTTCTCCATACCCTCGTCAAACATGGATATCACAATCTTAGTAATTTTTGCCAATCATCTGTAAATATCTCACTGCTTTAATTTACATTTATTTACTTATGAGTGAGGTCGAGCATCTTTGAAATTGTTAATAGTCTTTTTTCTTTGTAGTTTTCTAGATAACTTCTTTTAAATACTTCATACAGATTACTACTCTCCTTTTCTATGTAACTCCTTCAGACATGACACTTGGGTTTCATAGTTATTTTTGTTATAACTTTTTGGGATTCTGTTCCCTTTCTGATAATACAGTATAAGAATATAACAAATAGATATTTAATTCCCCTTAAATATATGTGGATATTTTCTGAATGATCTAAGCATCTCTTACTGTGAGTCATTTCTGCAAATGAACAAACTCATTCATTATGAAGTAATTCTTACTAGTGTCTCTCTGAAAATGACTTTTTTTTTTTTTTTAACATTAATCTCTTACCTCCAAATTCCAAAGGTACATATTACAGCTCTTATGAATGTCCTGAAGCATGCTAGGGGAGTTTTTTTGCTGCCTTAGCCCTTGGGATTAGAATTTTGTATAGTAGATATTTAATGAATGTTTATAGGGCTTATGATTAAACTTGGTAAATAACCTATAAAAATGAAAGAAATTCTTTGGGGAAATAAAGAGTCTTTTCTTCTGCTATTTTTTTTCTCCCTTTATTCCCCTTTGAATTAAAATGGAAATATTTCTTTTCTTTTTCTTTGTGACACTAATGAGGTTAATTTATTTCCAGCAAAGGTCAATGACCTTGCGGCAACTGCGTATAAGACAATAAAAACAAAGCTGCCTCTGACATTGAGAAGTATGTCCTTGTACCTATCCAATAAAGATACCGAGTTCATCTTGTTTAAACCTGTGAGGGTGAGTATCAGATAACTCATTTGAATGTTGGCGGGTGACTTCAAGTATTCTTTGCCTCATTTACCATTTTCCTTTTCCTGTAGACATTTAGAAATGTTGGTATACTGTTCTAGTGAAGTTGAATAATCACTGTGACTCATGAAAGGCTTACAAAGTCTGCCTCTGTCTTGATTATCTTTTTTTCCCACTGTCACTTTGTCTTAAGTTTTTAATGTTACTATTGAAAGTAGAAATTAGTAAATAAACCAAAAAAATCAGACCCTTACATTGCATGTGACCCAGCTCTCAAGAGAGCAGCACTTCAGGAATTATGCCCTATTTTACTGGTGAGTAGTAGAAATAAATGGCTTGCAGTGGCAACCAAGGGATTAAATATCAGAGCAAATTTAGGGCTTATAACTTCCAGCTCTGTGTTGAGCTCTTGTTCTTACCCAAGGCATGGGTTGATTTTTAAAGTATATTTTATGTGTCTAGGAACTTTATTATCTTTTGTGTAAGAAATTGCTGCAGAAGACCCTTAAAATTATTCTCTGGGGGGACAAGGCTTGCTAGAGTTTAGTCTTCCTGGGAAGCATTATCTGATAAGTCTTCATCAGGTTATGCCAGCATTGAACTATTAAGAGCAAATTATGCGTCTTTGGTAATATCATGAAAGATACATTGCTTCCACTCGCTTTGGCAAATGTCATTACAATTTAACATTCATGTTGCTTCATGTTTAAGACAACTCACTTGATAAGATCTCCTCTTCTCCTTTCTAAGAATAATATTCAGCAAGTCTTCCAGAAGTTCCATGCTCTGTTAAAGGAAGAGTTCAGCCCTGAAGACATCCAGATCATTGCCTGTCCATCTATGGAACAGGTAATGGGTAGACCGAAGATCCTTATTACTTTTATGCCCTCTTGGTTACTTCACTTGAGTAGATAATGTCTTTGAGCAAACATATTTTTAGTATTAATTTAAAAAATATTACCTTCTTTTATTCTGATGAGTGAGAATTCAGACTTTGAATTGTTCTCTCAAACTTTTGGGGGATAGTTTTAGAATTTTCAGTTAATCTCAGGATTAAAATTCTGTTTAATCCTTTCTGATATGAATATTGCTGTGTTTAAGAGAATGACCTGTTTGTAAAAGACTCAAATAGTGGCATTTAGCTTGCTGAATAATTTTGTTTGAAATACACATAATAAGAGAAATACTTTTTTTAAAAAAAATTTTTGATTTTTCTGTAGGTTATTGGGGTACGGGTGGTATTTGGTTACACGAGTAAGTTCTTCAGTGGTGATTTGCAAGATTTTGGTGCACCCATCACCCGAGCAGTATACACTGCACCCTATTTGTAGTTTTTTAATAACTTCCAGATTAAAAAAATGGAAGTTATTGAGTACCCAGTATGTATTAGGAGTAGCCTGGCACTGTGGAGGGTATTTTATATCTGGTCTTAAGTTTAGGATAGTTTAGAAATTTAGTATATGGTAAGGACTAGGAAATTTGGGGAGACTGATCAGGCTGGCAAGAGCCTGACTGGGCTGTGTAGAAACTGGGGGGATAAGACTAGGCAATGGTGAGTGTAGATAAATCTTGTGTTTTTTTTTGTTTTTGTTTTTGTTTGTTTTGAAATGGAGTCTCACTTTGTTGCCCAGGCTGGAGTTCAGTGGTGTGATCTCGGCTCACTGCAACCTCTGCCTCCCAGGTTCATGCAATTCTTGTGCCTCAGCCTCCTAAATAGCTAGGACTACAGGCGCCTGCCACCATGCCCAGCTAATTTTTGTATTTGGTAGACAGAGGGTTTCACCATGTTGGCCAGGCTGGTCTTGAACTCCTGGCCTCAAGTGATCTGCGTGCCTCAGCTTCCTAAAGTGCTGGGATTACAGTCATGAGCCACCATACCCAGACAGAATCTTTTTAGCAGTGTTACTGTAGTGGAGAGGAGAAAGATGGGGTGGTAGCTGGAGGGAGAAATGAGGTCATTTTAAAATTGAGATGTTCATATACTATACAATTCATCTTTTTAAAGTGCAGAGTTCAATGGTTTTTAGTATATTCAGAAAGTTGTGCAGTCCTCACCACTATCTAATTCTAGAACATTTTCATTACTCCCCAAAAAAACCCCTTAGCCATTAGCAGATCCTGCATTTCCCCGTCTTCTACTTTTTGTCTCTGTGGATTTGCCTATTCTGGATATTTCATTAAATGGAATCATACAATACGTGGCCTCATATCGCTGCTTCATTCACCTAGCGTGTTTTCAATGCTCATCCGTGTTGTGTGTATCAGAGCTTCCTTTTTATGGCTGTATATATTCCTTTATGTGGATAGATGGGTCACATTTTAAAAAGATATTTGTATCATTCTAGGATATTTGTACAGTCAAAATACTTCCAAATAATTTACTTGAAGTAATTACTTTCTATATGATTGTACCACTAACTCAATATATAATTGGGTTTCTTTTCAATATTTAGAGATTTTTTTTCTATTTTGATTTAATTTTGTTTCTTAATGATATAAAATACTTGCATGGTTTCCAAGTCAGAATTACAGAACAAGGTATATTTGGAGAAGTCTTGTTCCTTTTCCAATCCCCTCCAGCCTTTCCCTTCCCTCCCCTATAGATAACTCTTTTTATTAGTTATTGGGTTATCCTTCCATTGTTTTTTTTTTTTTTTTTTTTTTTGAGATGGAGTCTCGCTCTGTCGCCCAAGCTGGAGTGCAGTGGCGCGATCTCGGCTCACTGCAAGCTCCGCCTCCGGGGTTCATGCCATTCTCCTGCCTCAGACTCCCAAGTAGCTGGGAATACAGGCCCCGCCAATTTTTTTTGTATTTTTAGTAGAGACGGGGTTTCACTGTGTTAGCCAGGATGGTCTCGATCTGCTGACCTCGTGATCCACCCGCCTCAGCCTCCCAAAGTGCTGGGATTACAGGCGTGAGCCACTGTGCCTGGCCACATTTTTCCGCAGGGTAACTTGTTTTTTTTTAAAGATAGGAGAAAAACGCATGTTTTTGTGTTCATGGGGGAAGATCTACAAGGAGGGGAAAATATCTTGAGAATGTGGGTGGAATTTCAGGAACAGGCAGGGTGGGGCCTTTGTGAGACACATGGGGGTTCAGTCATGGTAACAGGAGGAGGCCGAGTGTATGGGCATGGATGGGGGCTGTGAATGTGGCGGGAGCTCATGGATGTGCTCTTCTGAGTGCTTCACGTTTCTGAGTGAAATAAGAAGCAAGGTCATCACCGAGAGGGAGGAGAGAGGCTCGGGTGAGTTTAGTGGATATGAATCTAAGAGAGACCATTCAACTTAGTTGTCTATTTTTTTTTTTCTCCAGTTATAGTCACTTGCATGAATGTAGATGTGGAGTACTTGATCATAAGATCCATTTTATGGCAGAAGACATTATTTTTGTAAGTTTAGTTTGTTATAATTTCAAACTTACAGAAAAGGTGCAAGAATAGTGTAAGGAGTGCCCATATATCCTTTACCCCATTTTCATTTTGCCGCATTTGCTTCATTTTTCTCACTTTTTCCCTTCCCTGTCCCTGAAGCCCTACTTTTAAATCATTGGAGAGAAAGTTGGGAGACATTGTGCTCCTGTACTCCTAAATACTTCAGAGTGTATTCCTGAGAACAAGGAAATTCTCTCACTACTCCTGTATAGTTACCAAAACAGGAAACTTAACATTGATAATAGTGTCTAATTCACAGTTCATACGCACATTTCATCAGAGTCCCGGTACCGTTCCTGCTGATCTTGTGACTGACATTTCCCCAGTCCAGGTCCAGTCCCAGGTCATGCATTGCTGTCAGGTGTCACGTCTCTTTAGCTTCTTTTAACCTGGAGCAGTTAGACAGCCTTTCTTGACCTTGACAGGCCAGTTATTCCGTAGACTGTCTCTCCATTTGGTGTTGTCTCTTTCATCATGATTACATTCAGGCTTTGTACTTTGGCAGGGAAAGCACAGAGGTGATTCTGTATCCCTCTTCCGACAGCACTCATTTATAAATGACATCGGGGTGATGATCTGCATCAGCAAAGCAGCTGTACTGATAGAACGGTTCACAGCTAGGTCCATTTACCCACAAGGTTCCAGGGCCTGGGTGTCAGACACCTGGAGTGCAGGCAGCCATTTCCCTCCTGTCACTGCTGTGACCCGGCTCTGGTGTCCCAGTCCTCCGTTACAGAGTGGGCAGGTTGCTCCTGCAGTTGGTCAAAATTGGCATGTGAGTTGAAATTCACTTGTCATGTCTGTTCTTGTGCGTTTTAAAAAGTCACTTAAAGGACAGCTTACAACTCTTCCAACAACACACTGCATAGAACAAGGCACAGTGGATTATGGAGATATGTTTCTGTCCTTGTCAGTGTTTGTGTATAGTTTTTGACATTATTCTCATTGGATTTTAAGTGATTTGATGGCCTAGGTTTGGTGATGAAGTGTGACCCCTGACAGGGCCTCCCAATGCCAGTGCCCAGTGGCTGCCTCAGAAATAGACCAACATTGTGGGCCAGTTTCTACTTTATAGCCATGTTTACTGGTCTCATAAAAATCTTGGTCTTTTTCTCTCATTGTTTTTGGGGCTCTAAACAACTTTTTTTTTTTCCATTCTAATTGCTTTATTTTATTTTTCAACTTTTATTTTAGATTCAAGGGGTACATACATGAAGGTTTGTTGCCTGGCTGTATTGCATGATGCTGAGGTTTTTCAACCCTTGTGGTTCCCCTCCCTCCTTGGCTTTTCTTGAGGATGGTCCATAGGGGAACTAACATAGCTTTTCTTGAGGATGGTGTTCCATAGGGGAACTAACATAGCTTTTCTTGAGGATGGTATTCCATAGGAGAAGTAACATAGCTTTTCTTGAGGATGGTATTCCGTAGGGGAACTAACATAGCTTTTCTTGAGGATGGTATTCCGTAGGGGATCTAACATAGCTTTTCTTGAGGATGGTATTCCATAGGGGAACTAACATAGCTTTTCTTGAGGATGGTATTCCGTAGGGGAACTAACATAGCTTTTCTTGAGGATGGTATTCCGTAGGGGAACTAGCATAGCTTTTCTTGAGGATGGTATTCCGTAGGGGAACTAGCAGAGCTTTTCTTGAGGATGGTATTCCATAGGGGAACTAGCATAGCTTTTCTTGAGGATGGTATTCCGTAGGGGAACTAGCATAGCTTTTCTTGAGGATGGTCCATAGGGGAACTAGCATAGCTTTTCTTGAGGATGGCATTCCATAGGGGAACTAGCATAGCTTTTCTTGAGGATGGCATTCCATAGGAGAACTAGCATAGCTTTTCTTGAGGATGCTATTCCATAGGGGAACTAGCATAGCTTTTCTTGAGGATGGTATTCCATAGGGGAAGTAGCATAGCTTTTCTTGAGGATGGTATTCCATAGGGGAACTAGCATAGCTTTTCTTGAGGATGGTATTCCATAGGGGAGCTAACGTAGCTTTTCTTGAGGATGGTATTCCATAGGAGAGCTAATGTAGCTTTGAGAACTAACATAGCTTTTCTTGAGGATGGTCTTCCATAGGGGAACTAACATAGCTTTTCTTGAGGATGGTCTTCCATAGGGGAACTAACATAGCTTTTCTAGCTTTTCTTGAGGGTGGTATTCCATAGGGGAAGTAACATAGCTTTACTTGAGGATGGTATTCCATAGGGAACTAACATAGCTTTTCTTGAGGACGGTATTCCATAGGAGAACTAATATAGCTTTTCTTGAGGACGGTATTCCATAGGGGAACTAACATAGCTTTTCTTGAGGATGGTATTCCATAGGAGAAGTAACATAGCTTTTCTTGAGGATGGTATTCCATAGGAGAACTAACATAGCTTTTCTTGAGGATGGTATTCCATAGGAGAACTAACATAGCTTTTCTTGAGGATGGTATTCCATAGGGGAACTAACATAGCTTTTCTTGAGGCTGGTATTCCATAGGGGAACTAACATAGCTTTTCTTCAGGATGGTATTCCATAGGAGAACTAACATAGCTTTTCTTGAGGATGGTATTCCATAGGGGAACTAACATAGCTTTTCTTGAGGATGGTATTCCATAGGGGAACTAACATAGCTTTTCTTGAGGATGGTATTCCATAGGAGAACTAACATAGCTTTTCTTGAGGGTGGTATTCCATAGGGGAACTAATATAGCTTTTCTTGAGGGTGGTATTCCATAGGGGACCTAACATAGCTTTCCTTGAGGGTGGTATTCCATAGGGGAACTAACATAGCTTTCCTTGAGGATGGTATTCCATAGGGTAACTGACAGACCTTTTCTTGAGGATGGTATTCCATAGGGGAAGTAACAGAGCTTTTCTGGAGGATGGTATTCCATAGGGGAAGTAACAGAGCTTTTCTTGAGGATGGTATTCCATAGGGGAAGTAACAGAGCTTTTCTGGAGGATGGTATTCCATAGAGGAACGAACATGCTTTTCTTGAGGATGGTATTCCATAGGGGAACGAACATAGCTTTTCTTGAGGATGGTATTCCATAGGGGAACGAACATAGCTTTTCTTGAGGATGGTATTCCATAGGGGAACGAACATAGCTTTTCTTGAGGACGGTATTCCATAGGGGAACGAACGTAGCTTTTCTTGAGGACGGTATTCCATAGGGGAACGAACGTAGCTTTCCTTGAGGACGGTATTCCATAGGGGAACGAACGTAGCTTTTCTTGAGGACGGTATTCCATAGGGGAACGAACGTAGCTTTGCTTGAGGACGGTATTCCATAGGGGAACGAACGTAGCTTTCCTTGAGGGCGGTATTCCATAGGGGAACGAACGTAGCTTTCCTTGAGGACGGTATTCCATAGGGGAACGAACGTAGCTTTGCTTGAGGACGGTATTCCATAGGGGAACGAACGTAGCTTTCCTTGAGGGCGGTATTCCATAGGGGAACGAACGTAGCTTTCCTTGAGGACGGTATTCCATAGGGGAACGAACGTAGCTTTCCTTGAGGACGGTATTCCATAGGGGAACGAACGTAGCTTTCCTTGAGGACGGTATTCCATAGGGGAACTAACGTAGCTTTCCTTGAGGACGGTATTCCATAGGGGAACTAACGTAGCTTTCCTTGAGGACGGTATTCCATAGGGGAACTAACGTAGCTTTCCTTGAGGACGGTATTCCATAGGGGAACTAACGTAGCTTTCCTTGAGGACGGTATTCCATAGGGGAACTAACGTAGCTTTCCTTGAGGACGGTATTCCATAGGGGAACTAATGTAGCCTTTCTTGAGGATGGTATTCCGTAGGGGAACTAACGTAGCTTTTCTTGAGGATGGTATTCCGTAGGGGAACTAACGTAGCTTTTCTTGAGGATGGTATTCCGTAGGGGAACTAACGTAGCTTTTCTTGAGGATGGTATTCCATAGGGGAACTAACATAGCTTTTCTTGAGGATGGTATTCCATATGGGAACTAACATAGCTTTTCTTGAGGATGGTATTCCTTAGGGGAACGAACATAGCTTTTCTTGAGGATGGTATTCCATAGTGGAACTAACATAGGTTTTCTTGAGGATGGTATTCCATAGGAGAACTAACATAGCTTTTCTTGAGGATGGTATTCCATAGGGGAACTAACATAGCTTTTCTTGAGGATGGTATTCCACAGGAGAACTAACATAGCTTTTCTTGAGGATGGTCCATAGGGGAACTAACATAGCTTTTCTTGAGGATGTTATTCCATAGGGGAACTAACATAGCTTTCCTTGAGGATGGTATTCCATAGGGGAACTATCATAGCTTTTCTTGAGGATTGTATTCCATAGGGGAAGTAACATAGCTTTTCTTGAGGATGGTATTCCATAGGAGAAGTAACATAGCTTTTCTTGAGGATGGTATTCCGTAGGGGAACTAACATAGCTTTTCTTGAGGATGGTATTCCATAGGGGAACTAACATAGCTTTTCTTGAGGATGTTATTCCATAGGAGAACTAACATAGCTTTTCTTGAGGATGGTATTCCATAGGAGAACTAACATAGCTTTTCTTGATGATGGTATTCCATAGGGGAACTAACATAGCTTTTCTTGAGGACGGTATTCCATAGGGGAACTAACATAGCTTTTCTTGAGGATGTTATTCCATAGGGGTACTAACATAGCTTTTCTTGAGGATCGTATTCCATAGGAGAACTAACATAGCTTTTCTTGAGGATGGTATTCCATAGGGGAACTAACATAGCTCTTAATTTTGCTTTTCAGCTGAGCCTTCTGTTGTCAGTTTCTAAATAAGCAGGCCAGCCGGGCTGTGCACCTAAATGGTCTGTCTGAGAGGAGCAAGCTGAGAAGTCTTGGAGTCTGCAGGACCCCGAGGAATCGTATGTGGGAACGTCCCCGAGAACCACACGAGCGTGCTGCTCAGTGCTGACTGCAGAATGAAATAGAAGCAAAATGTTACAGGATCAGTGTTTTCTTTTCTAAAACATCAAAATGCCAAAGATTAATCTGTGATTGGTGATAACTGCCTCATTTAAATGGTCACAAGAAATGTGAAGAGAGAGCTAGGGCAGACATGCAGTGAAATCGTTCTTTGTTAAAAATGTGCAATAAAAATAGATTACAATAAGTAGTGCAAAGAGCTTTACAGAAATACAGCGAATTAGAAGGCCTGTAAGAGTAAGGTTTGCTAAAACGTGAAACACTGTAACACTTTTAACCACTGAGCATTCCACAGTGAAATGTTATTTCTATGCTCTTATTTAATGTAATGTTTCTCCTGTCATTTTGAAGTTTAGTTTGGAGTAGATTGGTTGCTTCTGAGAACAGGTTCTGCCTTCCTGGGAAGTCGGGGTGTCATCCTTTTCTCTGTTTGATGTGAGGTAGTTTAAAGATACAAGGACTTTGTGTGAAGCTCCAGCATCTCTGCCCCTTGAATTGCTTAGGTGCAGACAGTTCTAAAGCAAGGAGTTGCAGCATTCTCATCATAGATACGTGCAGTGTCTTTAATGAGTATCTTCATGGTATGATAGTGTGTGTTTGTGAGTGCAAAGTACCAATTAAGGTGTCTTAAATTTGGCGCATAAAGGAGAGAAGGAAACCTGAGCAGTAGTGTTCCTCCTGAGTGAAGGTTCAGGTCACCAGCCTTCTGTACACTGCCTTTGGTTTTAGCAGTTCTTTGAAAAGCAAACACTTTCATGTCCTGTCTATTCATTCAGCTGGCTGTGCTGTGCTGTGGACCAGCTGTGTGGATCTCTAGCCCGGCTACAGCAGAATACATTTTACCAGCAAACCTAAGGATGACAAACACTATCCACATCTGAAAACTACCACACCATATCAGGGATCATAAATTATGCATATCAATGAATTTTCCAACAAATTCCTACTTCCTGATTGGATTGGTTTTGCCGCTGATGTTAAGGCAGCCAGCTTCTTAGTTCAAAAAGAATTCTGAGTTTTTCAAACACTAGTTTAGAGGTGGACACTGTCAGGGGTTCTAGAATGGGACCAGGGGACCTTTTGGTGCAGTGGGCGCCTGTAACTCATTAGACGTACCGAGGCAGCACTTCTGCAGGGTGCAGATGGGTTACCTACCCTGATTGTTGTCATTTGTAACAGGTCACTTCCTTTTCACTCAGTTTAAATTGGTGATGGACGTTGCTTGATTGAACTTATTAGTCTCTATTTTGAGAAGGTAGAAGGTAAGAGGGCCCATATTCATTCTTTGCCATGAAATGAATGAATTAGGAAGATTGTATTTACTTGTTTTTTAAATACATGTTTAATGAAATAAACTGTAAAATATCCAGTTTTGTGTATTATATGTACATTTGATTTTTAATAGCCTTTCCAAAGAAATGAGGGCATGATTATTGTACAGTAAGTACGTGACTGATTTAATTTGATGTGCAGAGCGGAGTGTGTTCTTATAAAAATATTTAATGACATTGGTTCTTGTGTTTTGATCTTTTATTTCTGAAACAAACACCTTACAAAGTGCTGAGTAGGTAATAGTGACCCAACTTGTTTGCTAAATGATTATTTGTTTAAATCTGTACAGTTTCAAGTGTTCACTTATACAAAGAGTGTATATACTTTCAAATAATTTAAAATGCTTTATATTATTTGGCTAGAAATTGCTGTTTTTAATAAATGTGAATTTTTTAAAAATAAAGATTTTTGCTTCCTACCTTGTCCTCACGTGTCTGGTATGTGTGTGGTTCCTTGAGGAAAATTTCTTTAATTAAAATTTTAATTGAGATAACTTGTGTCAGACTCACATGCAGTTTTAAGAAATAATACAGATAGATCCCATGTACCCTTTGCCCAGCTTCCCCCAGTGGTAGCATCTTGCAAAACTATAGCACAGTATCACAACCAGGATATTGACATTAATATACTCTATCAATCTTACTCAGATTTCGCCAGTTTTACTTGTACTGTATAAATTCCTTTGGCAAGAAAATTATTAAGGGAAGACATTTTTGAAGCATCTTAATGCTTCCTTAGTTAAAAGACATTTTAACTTTTTCTTTGTGAAACTGACAATTTCTTGAGTACTGTCAGCATAGTACTGACATACATAGTTGTACTGAAATTTAGTAGTATTGTATTCTTCCCTCTATTTTCCAAAAATATTTGTATTTTCTCCCCTGGCTTCACAACACCATATCTTTAAATTTTCTCCTGCTGTTATAAGTAAGACAACTTATAACTGCCAACCACAGTTGAATGTTTGGCATATAGCTTCCAGATTTTTTTCTATGTATATTCTAAAATAACATGTCTTACAAGATTGGGCCCTTTTACACATGTTAAAGGAAATCAAGTGGGTTTTCATTATTAGTGTATACAAACACACCCATACATATTCTTTTGCTGAACTATTTGAAAGGAAGTTGCAGTCATCGTGACACTTCACTGTTAAATTATACCCCTAAATAATTCAGCATCCGTTTCCAAATAATAGGGACGTTCTCCTACATAACCCAATGCCATTATCACACCTAAAAAAGAAATTCAGTAGTATCTAATATGAAGTCCATATTTCAGCTTCCCTAATTGTTCCCCCAAAATGTTTCATAGCTTTTCTTTATCCTGGGTTCAACATTTTACTTGGTTGTCATGTCTCTTTACTTCCTTTTAGCTTAGACCACTACTCTTAGAGTTTTCATATGTTTATTTTCTTGACATTGACTTTTTTTTTTTTTTTTTTAAAGGAAGAGTCTAAGGCCAGCTATCTTATAGAATGAATCACAGTCCGGATGGTCCTGTTTCCCATTAGTAAATTCAGAAACCCTAACGTTGCAGATATACCTTCTCATATACATGAAGCAGTTGCCAAGATAGATGTGCTGGGCCATAAGAAAACAAAACCAAAAAACCCAAGTATGACCTGCAGCAGTGGCAATCCCTGCCCCTGCCCCCAGCCCCGGATATACGGCAGTATCTGAAGACATTTTGGTTGTGACTGGTGTGTGTGTGTTAGGGGTGGGGTATTACTGGCTTCTAGTGTGTAGAGACCAGGGATGCTGCTAAACATCCTACAGCACTGAATAGTCCCGACCACAAAGAATCATCCAGCTCTAAATGTCAGTGGAGCAGAGGTGGCGAAACCCTGCTATATAGAATAGCAAGTCCCAGTCCCCAGCACTTGCTGTTCCCCTCACCTGCATTAGTTGTCTTTGTACCTGACACATGATGTATTTTGCTTGTTTGTTTTTTGTCTTCCCCACCAACCCAGATCACAAACTCCTTGGGAAAGGAACTTTGTTTTGTTCATACGCAGCACCTAGAACAGTGTCTGCAGAAGATGCTCTATAAGTGTTGTGTGACTTTGTTGTCCAAGTCATGCAGCCTTCCCCACATCATCCCATTACTACCAAGTCCTGTGCATTTTCTATCCCAGACAGCTGTTCAATTTTTTCCCTCTGTTTTTCCAATACCATTGCCCTGGCTAGGGATGACTTGTGTGTTGCTGAGATCCACTTGGGAGCTTCTGTCTTTGATGTGTGGTAAGGACGGGTTTCTGTGCACCCTGAGCATAGGTGCGGAACTAATCAGGCACTCAAACTTTGTGGCTATATAAAGGGATGTTACCACAGTAGTCATTTATGGCTCGTTACCTTGCAACAAAGGAACTGTTGTGTGTTAGCCAATGACAGCATTCACCAGCAAGGTATGACTGTCAGGCCAAGGAAGTGACATGTAGCACCCTGCCTGTGACAGCCTGATTGTCCTAGTCCCAGCTCAGCTGCACAGGTGATGGTTTGGGGGTGAGGACAAAGCATTAAGTGGAGGTTGGTGGCAGACAGTGGGAGAGCCTCAGGGAGAAGGGCCATGAAGACAGCACTTGGGTGTCACTGTTCACAGTAGAGAATGGCTAATTGCTAGAGGAAGGGTCCTCTCCCCTCTCCTTCCCTCCCCTCCCATTCCCTTTCCTTCCCTCTCCTCCCTCTCCTCTCCTTTCTTCTCTGACAGGGTCTCATTCTGTAGCCCAGGCCAGAGTGCAGTGGCATGAACACAGCTCACTGTAGCCTTGACCTCCTGGGCTCAGGTGATCCTCCCACCTCAGCCTACCAGGTAGCTGGGACTACAGGTGCACACCACCGTGCTAATTTTTTGTATTTTTTGTAGAGATGGGATTTCACTATGTGGGCCAGTCTGGTCTTGAACTTCTGACCTCAAGTGATCCACCTACCTGCCTCAGCCTCCCAAAGTGCTGGGATTCTGGGTGTGAGCCACTGCCCCTGGCCTGGGGTTTTCTTTTTTCTTTCTTTTTGAGACAGGGTCTCACTCTGTCACCCAGGCTGGAGTGCAGTGGTGTGATCTTGACTCAACTGCAACCTCCCTGCCTCCTGGGCTCAGGCGATTCTTGTGCCTCAGCTTCTCGAGTAGCTGGGATTACAGGCATGCACCACTACACCCAGCTAATTTTTGTATTTTTAGTAG
Source organism: Pongo abelii (assembly GCF_028885655.2). NCBI lineage: Eukaryota > Metazoa > Chordata > Mammalia > Primates > Hominidae > Pongo > Pongo abelii. Next base: position 50,516,576 of record NC_071999.2, read on the forward strand.
AGGTGGGGTTTTGTCATATTGCCCAGACTGGTCTCTAACTCCTGGCCTCAAGTGATCTGCCCACCTTGGCCCCCCAAGTTGCTGGAATTACAGGAGTGAGCCACTGCGCCCAGCCAGGCCTGGGGTTTTCTATACTGTCTTGGTTGACGCTGGAGCTCAGGTCATTCTGGGAAGTTTGCAGGTGTCCTGAGATTGTATGAAATCATCCCCTGGGGGGCTGCCCAGCTCAAGTCTCCTATTTTTAGAAACAGCTACCTCTACTCCTGCTCTGGGATCAGCTGGGAGCCATTTACAAGACGTAATCCCACCTGCTCTTACTGCACTGGATTGGACCAAGGGTGGTCTCCTGATTTAATCAAGGCCAACTGCAGAGACCACTGGGGTGTTTTTGAGAGTGATTGGGAGACAAAGCCATGTGACCTGAGATGCGTAGAAAACGTCTCCTGGACAAGATGAGTGTCGAAGACTGAGAGGCAGAAAGACGGGGTCTGCAGCTTCTCCACTCCAATCATTTCCGAGACCCATTGCATCTTCAGTTCGGGTCAGTGTTCTTCTCTCCAGATGACACATTTTCCCCTTTTGTTTTAGCTATTCAAGTTGGTAACTGTTATCAGTGATCCCAAGTGTCCCACCCAGTTCCTGAGGGGAGATGGCACGTGGGTCCTTTCAGGCTCTCAGTCACCTACTGGTATGGGGGACTGGGTTTGGGCCAGTGTGGGTTTGCCTCTGGCTTGGCAGGGGTGGATGAGGTGTGATGAGGTCAGGGTTGGAGAGAGCCTCTGGGACTGTGCAGGAAGCGTGGGGGATCCAGGCAGGGTTGGAGAGAGCCTCTGGGGCCGTGCAGGAAGCATGGGGGATCCAGGCACTGGGCCACATGTAGCCTCCCCTCTCAGCCTCAGGAGGAGGCGCTGTGTTCTGGGGTGGTGCCCAGAGGCTCCAACACCAGGAGGAGCGGCTGGACCCCGCCCCCCCAAGGCTGATGCATGATTAGTGCCAAGTCAGCAGCAGCTGAGTGACCGGGACTGGCCTCCAGAGCTCCCTGGAGAGGGGTGGGGGTGGGTAGGGGCTGTGCAACAAGGTAGGATAAGGGCAGTAGCACCTGGAGTGGCCTTCAGTCCTTGAGATGCCCTGGAGTGGTGGTGGTGGCGGGGTCATAAACATATTATCACCACAGTGATGTCATTTTGTAGTCGAGTAGGCTGGAATGCCAGTCTTTACCATCACGTACTCGTGTGTGATCCTGGGCGAGTCCTTTAACCTCTCTGCATCCCAGTGTCCTTGAGAAAATACTGCCCACATCCTGGAGCCACACGAGCTACAGCTTGCACAGTGCTTACAACGGGGCCCGCCTGGTTCATGTGCAGTCCCAGTAACAATAGGGAGCATCATGAAGAAAAAGGCCTGAGGAAGCTGAAGGGGCTGTGCCTTTGCAGCCCAAGGAAGTGCAGACACTCAGCCTACCCGACTGTCTCACAGACCCTTTCCAGGAGCTGCCCAGACGTGAAGGAAGGGCCAAGCTGACAGTAATTGGAGTGACACTGAGTGGCTCCTATGGGCCAGACCCTGTTCTAGGAACTGTACGTGCATTAACTAATTTAATACTCCGAACTCTGTGGTGATCGTTGCTATTTTTAGGCCCATTTTACACATGAGGAAACTGAGGTATAAAGCTACTTGCCCAAGATCACACAGCCAACAAAAGACAGAGCTTGGCTGTGAGCACAGTTGTTGTCCTGAGTCAAGGCCCGTACTGAAAGCCACAAAAGAACGGAGTGAGTGACCGTAGAAGCAGGCAGGACAGGCATTGACATGTCACTTGCTTCCGTGCTGTTGGGTCAGGGCTGTCAAGCCTTTTCTGTGCTCAGCCACAGACTCTGTCAGCCCTTCTGCCAAAAATGTTTACTTCAAATCAAGGAGCTACGACAGGTCCCAAATTACAAACCAACTCTCATAAAAGGTCAACAGGTCTTTGGGTTTTTTTCCCTGGAGCTCCCAAGTTCTCCAACTTCCTAAGGCAATTTGGTGGATGCCAGAAAAGCCCCGCCCTAAAACCAGAGTTTAGAAATCATCTTCTTCAGGTACTTGTTGTCCATCAGTGATATACTGACGGCCTCTATGAAGTTTTCCAGATCAGGGATGGTCACGTAATTCAGGAGCCTGTTCATTTTCCCCAGAAGGACCCGGATCTTCTGGGCTGTTGGGCCAGGTTCTGCCTCCAGGATGGTTTTCTTCTTCATTTCGCTCAGCACCTCCGGGATCACAAACTGCGGGGATTCACAGAGGACTGGGTGAGAATGCAAGCTGCCTGAGCACAGTGCCCCAGACCCAGGCCAGACCTCCTGTGGCCAGGACCAAGTGCTCCCTGAGCCTTCACTCGAGAAAGCAGATCCATGTTCTCAGCCCCACCACCTGCCACCTTCCTGCTGCTTCCAAATACACTCACTTGGGTTGTGTTGTGGTCAGGTGGACCATGGTGATGTGGGCTGAGGCCACACCCATGCCTGGCCCTAAACTGGAGGGAAAGCAGTTCTGGTGCCCTGGCGCGGCCTGCCCTCCAAAGGCGGTACTTTCCTGGGGCTGCTGGGCTTCTCCCCATGGGGTCCCGACCATGGGGCCCTGCAAGAGCTGGGATGCCTCACAGTGGCTGCCCGCGAGTCCTGCCTCCACCTTGGGCTCCTTGGGAGTGTATCTGGGTTTTGTTGAGATGAAGGCCTGGCCCAGGGAGGCCACCTCTATGCCAAGTTCTGCCTGGGCCTGCAGCCTGCAGAAGACTGAGGACAGAGTCTCCTGGAGGGGATAAGATAGGACGATACCCGTGTGCTCCGTTCCTATGCGTATGAAATGTCTTCACACAACATTGTTATTGTTTTAGCCACGTAATAACCTATGTCCATCTTATAGAAGACTATGGGCTCAGACCACAGGCTAGCATCACCCAGGAAGTGGAGAGGCTGGGCACGGAGGGGCCTGTTCTTCCCCGGGCACACTACTGCCTGCCTGGGCTGACCCTGTGCCAGGCTGTGTCTCCTTTCTTTGGCTCTGATTAGTTACACTGGTGCTGATTTGCTTCATTTGGGACACACCCTGCACAGGCACAGCTGCCCCTCCCCGGGACTCTAGCTCTGCAAGGCGTCAGGCCCCCTGGTCTCTCTGCCCACAGCAGCCCTTCCTGCAACCTCGCTGGGCACCGCCTTCCTGTCCCTGCCCTCCTCCCTCCGCCATTCAAAGGCCGGTGCCCCAGGCCCCCATGCTGTCAGCCCCAGCTGGTCCCGCCACTTGGGCTTGGTAGTGCTGGCCTCCTCTTCACTGGATTGGCTGCTATGAGAAATCCAGGATAGGCAAGGATGCTGGGATGTTGTTATTTACCTGCAAAATAGGAGGGCTTGCCAGGCGAGGGAACCTAGGGGGGCCAGCAGGCCAGGCCTGTTTGGAACTTTCCCAGTTTTAGCACTCAAAGTCCCATGTCCCAGGAAACTCCTCAGTACTGAGCAAACCGACTTGTCTGGCCACCCTAAACCTAGCACACTCCCTCCTCTCTTCTCAGATACTCTGCACACAGCTGCATCTATTCTACTGGAGTCTGCTGTTATCAGCCCACTTCTCCATCTGCCTCATTCCCAGGGGACATGTCCATCTGTCTGTCTGCCAAGGCAGTCCTGCTCCCAGGGGCCCCGGGCACCTCTCTGGTGGGGTAAGGGTCTGTAAGTGGAGCCTTCTGTGTGGAATGGGCCGGGGGAGCTGAGCAGGAAGAGAACCTTGCTTAGGCTTCACGGCGGGGAGCCAAGGACACTCTCATTCCTCTCAACTCTGGTCCTCAGGAAGGGTCTCAGGAGCCCACCTTCTTCCCCCACTACAGTTGGAGCTCCAGGAGTCCAGCCTCACCATTTCGAGTAGGTGGAACTGTGTCCCCCAAAAGTGATGTCCAAGTCCTAACCCCAGTGCTGGTGAATGTAACCTTATTTGGAAACAGGGTCTCTGTGGATATGATTAAGTTAAGGCTCTCAGGATGAGCTCCTTCTGGATTTAGGGTAGGCCCTAGATCCAACTACTAGTGTCCTTTTAAGAAAAAAGAGGAGGTTTGACACAGACACACAGAGGAGAAGGCCGTGTGAAGGTGGAGGCAGACACAGGAGTGATGCTGCCACAAGCCAAGAACACCAGAAGCATCAGAAGTTGGGAGAGCAAGGAAGGGTCCTCCATTGGAGCCTCTGGAGGATGGTGGCCCCATGGACACTTTGATCTCAGACTTGGCCCAGAACTGTGAGAGAGTAAACTGTTGTTTCAGGCCTCCTAGTTTGTGCTGATTTGTTCCAGCAGCCCTAAGAAACAAATACAGCATTGGTCCTCTCCTGCCTGCCTGGGGAGTATGCCTCGAACTTCCAGGGGCTCATCTGTCTAGAGAAGAGCGTGTTTGGGGAGGAGGGAAGAAGACACAACAGCAGGCCTGGGGACACAGACTCCCCCTTGTTTCTGGCCCTGACTTCTGACACGGCCACTGCGAGTGTCAAGTGAGATAAGCAGGGTGACATCTGTGTTTTATTGTCAGGATCATATCCTGAGCTCAAGTGACCCTCCTGCCTCAGCATCCCAAGTAGCTGGGGCTACAGGTGCGAGAGCCACCATGCCCAGTTAATTTAATTAATTTATTTATTTACTTATTTATTTTTTGAGACAGGGTCTGGCTCTGTCGCCCAGGCTAGAGTGCAGTGGTGTGATCTCGGCTCACTGCGACCTCCGTCACCCGGGTTCAAACAATTCTCCTACCTCAGTTTCCCGAGTAGCTGGGATTAAAGGCGTGAGCCACTGAGATCAGCTAATTTTTTTGTATTTTTAGTAGAGATGGGCTTTGACTGTGTTGGCCAGGCTGGTCTCGAACTCCTGGCGCTAAGTGATCGACCCGCCTTGGCCCCCCAAAGAGCTGGGATTACAGGCGTAAGCCACTGCACCTGGCCCACGCCCAGTTAATTTTAAAAATTTTTTGTGGAGAAGGGGTCTTGCTATGTTGTCCAAGCTGGTCTCAAGCTCCTAGGCTCAAGGGATCCACCTGTCTTGGCCTCCCAAAGCCCTGGGGTTACAGATGCAAGTCATTCTTCCCAGCTAGCCTGAGCATTTCAATGTGAATTTCCTCAGAGCCTAAGCTCACAGTGCTGGGAAGTCACATGAATGTGTTTGTGTGTACTTAAACATCAGGTAAACCAAAGTGGCCTTGTTTTTATACGGGTTGGCATATATAGAACAAGCCTGGAGGCCTGTGGCATGGGCCAGTCCAAGCCAGCAGTGGCCTTTGTACAGGTGGGCACCCCACCTGATGGAGGGTATGGGGAGTCGTGACCTTACCTTGTACCTGGTGCCCAGGTTTAAACAAATCTGCTTCTGTTCATAGGTGAAGCAGAAGATGATCTTATCCTGGCTCCTTATTTGTACCTGGATGTACTCATTGATTTTCAAGGAGATGGGCTGGACAGGGGGTGCGTGGACATGGATGTTCAGATTCCACCAGTTCCAGGCCTTCTGGCGTTTGTCTTTGGGGAAGTAGTAGCCCAGGTTGGAGCTCAGGTTCAACCTGGACCAAGAGAAAGCATGTCAGGCAGCTAGGGCGCTCAGCCCTGGGCCTCTGCTCCTCCTCCTCTCCTTCCCTTTCTTTTTCCCCACTTGGCCACAGAAAGACTGACAGGGACTTGATGGGTTGGAGAAGCTCTAACATGGACAACCAACCCAACACCAGGCACTGTCCCCTGCGCTGGCCTCACTGTATGGTCCTGTCCTGCCCTCCTTCCCTCTCCTTAGTCACTGGCACGCACAGGCTCTTCCTGCTCACAGCTTTGCCATGCTCTGCCCTCTGCCTGCAAAGTTCCCCTGCTCCACGTGGCATGGCTGGCGTCTACTTATCCTCTAGGTCTCAGCTTAGACGTCACCTCCTCAGCCTGAGCAGCCTCCCTGGTTCCCTACGGGACTCTCTGTTGCCATGCCTTGTTGGTTTCCTTCATATAATTTACGAATAGATATGGTAAATTCTCATTGTTCACTGTATTATGTTCTAGAAAGCCAGTGATTTAGTGAATACCAAAACAACCCACAGCTCCTAGGGGAAATATGCACACAGACACATCTCACATAGGTTATCATCTTAAATCCTAAAAGCAGCCCATCCTGCTAGATACCGTTTTTTTTTTGTTTTTGTTTTTGTTTAATTTTTATTTTACAAAAGAGAATAGGAGGCTCAGAAGTGTCATGTGACTTGCCTGAGGCTATCCCAGTAACACTTGCTGGAGCTGGGATTCAAACCCTGTCCCACCAGCCCCAGAGCTGCAGCTTCTTGCACAACACTGCCCTGTGTAGGGACACCTGTGTCCTCTGGTTGCCTCTGCAGGAGAGCTGAGCAGAAAGGCAGAGCGTGGCCTTGTTCAATCTCAGCCAGCAATGTGCACACTGGGAAATCAAATTTCCCACTGCTCTGGGCATGTCCCTGGCTCCACATGAGTTACATATTATATATGTATGTATTTCCCCTAGGAGCAAGGGGTTCAGTATTGGCCAATTCAGTGTTCTCAATTACTTTATAGATTATAACTACCATGAATCATGAGAATTGACTGTATTTGTCCATCATCTCTCTCACTAAAGCACAAACTTCTGAGGGCAGGGACCTTGTCTGTCTGCTGCGCTGCTGAATTCCTGTTGCCCAGCCTTGTGCAGGGCACCCATATCGATAGGTACAAGGGAATGAAGGGTGGATGGATTTCTCTCTCATCCATTCCCGACCCTATTCTCTGGGGCTTGCCTGCCCTCTGAGCCATCCTCTCTTGACATTTCAAACCCATCGTGTTCCTCTGGCCCTGGCTTCTGCTTTTCAAATCCCAAAGGGCAGTTCCTAGAATCAGTGCCCTTGGGGCAGCAACATCTCTAGGGAATCACATGCAGAAAGGAAGCGATGCTGAGGCCTGGGTTTGTCTGGAGAAGGAGGGCTTGGGGAGCTTGGGTTACTCAGTCTGCCAGGTCTCATCCGAGCTCTCCAGGGTGTGGCGATGTACTATACTTTATCTAGAAATACGTATTCACTGTAAACTTTGCCTTTCTTTGAAAACAATCCTTGATATTGTTGCATACATGACAGGCTTTGACGCCCATAGCTGCCTTCCAGGGCACGTGTACTTTTTCCCCAAGACGTAGGCCCCAGGTCTGGGAGGTTTTGGTGCAGAGATATACCTGTCTTGCATCTACCCTAGACCGCACTTCTGTCTGTAAGTTCCCCTAGTAAATCACCTTGTCAGAGACAAACCGGGTTTGTCTGCCTTGTTTGGTTTCTCAGCTCCCTCTGCATTTGGGGGTCACTTTGTATATGTGAGCCTTTCATGGAACACAGGGGCCTCATTGGAGTGAGAAGGTGGCTCAGAGGCCTGCTATGGGAAGCCTTGCTCACCTCCAGTGGGGAGGACTTCCAGTCACTCAATCCCAAATCCTCCTCTTGCTTCCCACTTTCCATTGAACAAAAAGCAAACTTCTAAGTTCCTTTGTCTTGGGACCCCAGCCTGTCCAACCTCATTCCTCCTTCTCTAAATAAGAGGTATATACATACCGAAATTATAAAAATAACAAATGAACAAACAAAAACCTGGGCTCTGGAGCTAGACTCTCAGTTAAAAGTCCGGCTGTGCCACTTGCAAACTGTGTGACCTTGGGCCAGTCACTTAACCTCTCTGTGCCTCCATTTCCTCAACTGTAAAAAGCAGATAATAATAGTGCTTTGTTCAGAGGGCTGTGTAAGGATTAAATGGCTATACACAGCAATAACTGAGAAAACGTTAAAATTTCCTTGTTATCATTGATGGGGAGGAGAGCAAAGAGAAGAATCTTCTTACTTCACTCTGTGGGGAGCAGATCCTGCTAGCTTTTAACCTTTTAAATGGCTCCCATCAGAGTTCTCACACTGAGATGGGCAGGCTGTTGGGTTCTCAATTTTAAGGTGGTCTGGAGGAAAAGAATAAAAGTCCCTCACTCAAGCTCTAGCTTAGCTGGCTCTTAACCAATCAGTAACAAAACACCCAAGAAGCCCCTATTTCAGGTGGCTACGGACTTCCCTGGAGCCCTGGATGTGCAGTTAGACTTAAACTAATGCTAAAAGCCACACCCAGGGGTGGAGACTTAAAGTGAGAATGTTACATAAGATGTATGAAGAAGTACGTTGAGCCACTGTGCAAGCACTAGAAAAACTGCTCCTATACATGCTCTGTCATAAACATAACCCTTTCCTATAGGAAGACCTTATAAAACCAACCCACGCATTGAAAAGAGTAGCCCATTCTTTTCTTTTCTCAGGGCTGGTTCCCTTGTGCACAAGCTGATATAAACTTTACTTTGCTGCTATGTTTGGTGATCTCTCTTGATTTCTATTCTGGGAGATCCAAAGAACCTAGGATTCCAGTAGCAACACTAGGCCATCCCCCACTCCCTAGTGTTAGAGATCTGCTTCTGCCTGAGGGTGCCCAGCTCTGGGCTAAGTCTCCCTTAGGAAGATGGGATCTGGAACATCTAGAAATGGTCAGAATTGGGAAGTTCCTGCTCAGTGGGTGAAAAGATCCTGAACTGTTGAATGAGTAGAACCCACCCACCAGGGACCCTGAGTTTGGGCAGGTCTCAACACTGTGTGGGACCCTGAACCCAGATAGGAAGCCTGGCCTGAGACCCCTTGGGCTGGGAGTCAAGATGGGTGCTGGATTTTAGTTTCCACACACCTGGCAAAGGACAGCCACGCCTTCCATCTTCCCTGAGGAAATGGAAATCAAAAAATAACCTAAGAAGTATTCAGCTCTTGAAATAGCTTGGCTCTAAGTCCCTCCCAGTGCACGAGGCACCAGTCCTGTTGGTGTTGAGGAAATTTTAGCAGTTAGGGTCGTGCCCTGACCAAATGGCTTTGTATTCACAAGTGACTCTGGGAGGCTTTTCCATAAAATCTTCTCCTAGCGTCAATGAGACTGCAGTTTTGCTGATGAATTCCCTCGGGGACTAAGCCCTTCCTCTGTTGGTAACATTTTTCCTCTCGAGCGGCTGCCCCTGGGGGAAGGAATCAGTTTGCGGGTAGGACAGCCCATTCACAGAGAGAGGGAGAGGGGCTGGCCCTGTGGTTTGACTTTTGCAGGGGTGAGGGGTGCCGTCAAGGGATACACAGGGACCGTCTGTTTCTCATCCAGATGCTCAGGTGCAGAGGGGCTGGGACATGCTCATAGGACTGAGAGGGGGAGCTCTTCCCTCCCTGGCTTGCTTGATGGTCTGTCACCAGATCCTCTCTGAGGTAATTAACTGAATTTTTTGCCCCACTCCTTTGTGCTTTCTGTACCCAAGACCTTGGTCCACTCTTGGACAGCATTTTCTATACACAAGGCATTCAGGGGAGGGCAGATACCTCCAGAACAAAGAAGACAATCAGGAAATGGTGTCTAAAAAGACTCACAGCAGAGAAAATATTGTTAAAAACCAAAGTCTGCGGAATAAAAATCCTTTTTTGGAATTATGTTTGGCTTTGACCAGCAAGAAGAAAGTATAAAGTTGATCCAAGATAATCTAAGTCCCTTTGGCTGGGCGCTGTGGCTCACACCTGTAATCCCAGCACTTTGGGTGGCTGAGGCAGTTGGATCACCTGAGGTCAGGAGTTCGAGATCAACCTGGCCAACATGGTGAAACACCATCTCTACTAAAAATACATAAATTAGCTGGGCTTGGCGGCACATGCCTGTAATCTCAGCTACTCGAGAGGCTAAGGCAGGAGAATTGCTTGAACTGGGGACGCAGAGTTTGCAATGAGCTGAGATGACACCATTGCACTCCAGCTTGGGCAGCAGAGTAGACTGCATCTCAAAAAAAAAAAAAAAAAGTATATATAGGTCCCCACACTGTGACCACTTAGAAGAGGGAGGGAAGGAAAAAATCCTGAAAAAAGAGTACTTTACCTCAAAGAGATGGAGAAACATTTTGAAGTGACTGAGTGGTCTTGAATTGGTAAGATGGTTTTCCACCATTACCAGAAATGGGAACTTAAGAACTAAGTTCAGTTATAGTGAAATATTTAGAAGTCACCTTTTGGACCATGGACTCTGTATGCATGTGTCTCCAAACCCTCACCAAACCCTCCTCTCTGAGGCACCCAGAACAGGGAGGCACTGGGTCTTCCTAAGCAACTTATCACAAAGGTGACTCTTAAGAGGTGTTTAGGAGATGAAACCAATAGAATGTGGTGGTTGTGGAGCCTTGACTGCTATTTCACCCATGGAGGAGCAATGGTGCAGTAAGAACATTGTGCCTCCTCTGTGGTCAGGGATCTCACGGACTGGTCCATCATGGTGCTCATTCTCCCATTTCCAACATGTGTAACTCTGAGACAGGGAGGAAGTTCATGCAGTCTGGGAGTCACGCTTTTTCCAGCTGCTTCTCCATGGGCAGGAGGGTTGGGGACTCATGACCCAAGCTTACCAGATATCACTATTTTCATCATAGAAGGTAGCATTGCCTGAGTTGTTGATAAGGGCCCGGATCCACCCTTCTAGACTGTCTTCCAGAATGATGTATGTGAACTTTTTCATTTTCGCATATAAGATGAGCATAGCCAGGTTTCCTGATGGATAACTGGGAGAAGGTTAAGGCACAAGTAGTCAGTCCTTGGGGTCCCCTGGAAAAGGTAGGGCCCTGCAGATGATGCAGGCCTCAGTCAAACCCCATACCCTGAATCATAGACATTTTAGGTGCCAATATATGTCAATATGAGCATCCCTGTGTTTCTGTGGATACTGTATCTGGCCTGTCCCATCAGGAAAGAGAATTTGATAGACATTCTTGTTGGGGTAGAGAATTAATTTTCCATCACCTTGATGCACCTGGGAAGAAAAGACAAGCCAAAAGTGTGAAAAGTGCATGGGTACCAACTGTCCTACTGCAGAGCATGGTGTGGACCCCATCTGCTTGCTCTCTGATGCCACATGCTACCTCATCAACTTGCTGGGGAGCTGCGGGGCTTCAGTTTACTTGTCTATACAATGAGGAGGCTGAACTGGATCTGTGTGTGTGTGTAGATTTTAAACTGTCATTTCAATCACCCCAATGGTTATTGATTGCATTAGATTCCCAGGGATGCTTGAACAAAGTCTCACAAACTGGGCATCTTAAAGCTACAGAAATTTAATCTCACTATTGTGGAGGCTGGAAGTCTGAAATCAAAGGGTCCCCAGGGTTGGTTCCTTCTAGAGGCTTTGAGGAAGAATCTCTTCCATGCTTTTCTCTTGGCTTTTGATGATAGACAGAGATCCTTGACATTCCTGGGCTTGTGATGCATCGCCCCAATCTCTACCTCTATCTTCATGTGGTGCTCTCTGTATCTTCACATGGCCATCCCCTTAGGAGGACCCCATATTGGATTAGGGGCACACCCTACTTCAGGATGACCTCATCTTCACTCATTACATCTGCAAAGACTATTTCCAGATAAGGTCACATTCTGAAGCACTGGGGGTTGGAACTCTGACATGTCTCTTTTGAGGGAACACAATTCAACCCATAACATTGGTATACTCAAATTTTTTATTTCTTCTTCAATCAGTTTTTGCAAACTGTTTTTCTAGAAAATTATTCATTTTAGGTAAACATTCAAATTTATTGTCATAAAAATTTTAAGTTTATAGTGTTTTAAAGAAATCTCTGCTGTAGTTACGTCCCTGTTTTCATTCTCTTTATTATTTATACCTTCTGAATCAACCTTGTCAGAAAGTTTGCCTATTTTATTAATCTTTTCAAAGGACCAAGTTTTGGTTTGTTTATTCCATTATTTCTTTGTTTTATAGTTTATCAATTTCTGCTCATATCATTATCATTTATATCCTCTACTTTCTGTGGGTTTTCTATGTTATTCTATTTTATTTTTCTGATTCCTGGAATTGAATACTAAACTCTTCTGTTTTTGTTTTCTTCTTCAAGATCTTCCTCCTACTCCTCCTTCACATCCTCCTCCTCCTCCTTTATCAGAGAAAGCATTTAAAAGAAAGCCCCCTGGCACCCAGTATTCCCAGGCAGTCTTCCATCCAAGTAGTAACCAGGCTCAACTCTGCTTAACTTCTGAGATTAGACAAGATTGAAAGCATTCAGGGTGATATGGCTACAGATTTTTAAAATATGTGTTTAAAGCTGTTACGGTTTGAATGTGTCCCCCCAAAAACATGTGTTGGAAATTGAATCCCCGATGCAATAGTGTTGGGAGATGGGGCCTAATAGGAGGTATTTAGGTCATGGGGGCGCTAACCTCATCAGTAGATTAATATCAATTATGAAAGGGCTTGAGGCTACGAGTTTGATCTCTTGCTCTTGTTCTCTCTCTTGCCCTCATTTTGCCTTTCCACCATGGGATGATGAAACAAGAACCCCCTTGCCACATGGGACAAGTCCCTCCAGCTTGGACTTTCCAGCCTTTGGAACCAATAAATTTCTGTTCATTGTAAACTACCCAGTCTGTGATTCCCTGTTACAGCAGCACAAAACAGACTCAGAAAAAAGCTGTAACATTCCCCTCAATTTACTGTTTAGCTGTTTCCCATGAGTGTAGTTATTTACCTTTCATTTTACTCCATTCTAAATATTTTCAGATTTGACACACAAGTTATTTACAAGGGTGCTCTTAAATTTGCCAATGTATAAAGGACTTTTGGTTATGTTATTACTATTCTTGATTAAAATGCACTGGGGCAAGAGAACATAGTCTATACAATATCCTTTCTTTTGTGTTTGCTGAGATTTGTTTTCTGACCTAGCATGTGATCAATTATAATAGATGTTTTGCATGTGCTTGGAAAGGGTGTGTGTCCTCTAATTGTCCCTGGCCCCATGTTGGTGGGTTGTCAAGACCCATTGTTCCCCTGCTTCCTCAGCACACACACCTGGCTCACAAGCTCACTCTTCTGGTTTTGTAGTTTTCTCTTTATTTCTGGTGTTGGCTATTTCCCTTACTTTCTTACATTCTCTGTTCTGCATTGAAAAGGATGCTTCTTATGTTTTATTTCAATTCCCAGGTGTTTGCAGCAGGAAGGATTTGCAGACCATCTAGTATCCCACATTAACTTAACTAGAAGAAGTCAGATTAGTGATTTTCAAGCCATTTTTATTTTGATTTTTTTTTGAAGAAACAATAGTTTTTCTAACCAAGTGACCCAGCTACTGAATCTTAAGGCCTCAAAAAATATTGCCTCTTATTGTCATTGAACAATAAGTCCCTCTATTTTGATATTCCAGGGAAATAGAGATTTTGTGTCTCCAGTAGTTTCCATTTGTCAAACAGTCATGAGTGATGGTTTAACATGGTGGCTGCTGCTTTCAGGAGATTCTGTTGGATGAGTCCTCATTTCTAGTGCAATAGCTATTGGACATTTTTTATTAAAAGTTCATCCATCAGGACTTCTCTACCATGGTTGGCCATGGAGTCCTGTCTGGCTGCTGAATGATATTCCTGAAATCTCATGGATATTCTTTGCATGATTTAAAAACATTTCTGTAAGCAATGTTCTGAGCAGGTGGTCTCTTCAGGTTTTAGTTCTCTTGTTGTGAAGTCTTTAACTCAGTAAAAAAAGCAGTTTTCTGGAAATTTCTTGTAGTTGCGAGACATTCCTTACACTGTTTTATCTGATCAGATTCTGGCATTTGTGCAGCCATATTCTTTTAGTATGTTTATTAGTCACCATTTTTGACACATAAGTTTCCTTTCTGTTCTGGAAAAGCAGTTGTCCAATCTTTGCTTGAATGTCTCCACTGAGGCCTGATTTGTTAGTTAAGTGCTGATTCTCCCTTCCGACACTGGTGTGAAGCTGGGGACCGCATTGCCAGTTAAATCTAGGGGTGGAGGGTTGGGGCCATAGTGGGCGCTGTGGTCACTGGATGGGCTCACATTATTATTGTAAAAAGCTGAAGAATTCTTTGCCCAAAGAAAGCTTATAGCAGAATGCAACATTTAAGGTGATAAGAGACAGAGATGCAGTTCTGTTTGAGAGAAAGCTGTTGGTTTCCACCTAGACATCAGGTAGAAAGCACTCCTCAAGGTGACAATGATCATATAACCAACATACAGTGGCTGTTTCCTTATGCCGAGCACTGCACTAAATACCTTAATTCCACAGTATACTGACCTTACAAAATATGCACTATCATTAATTCCTGTTTAAGAGAGGCTAAATGACTTACACAAAGTTATCTAGTTAGAAGAGAGCCAGGCTCCAGCAATCTGACCCCCAAGCTTCAGATTTATCCCTGATGCTGCCTCTAACCACTAAGCTCCTAGCCACCTGCGACATTGAGTATACAAAGCACTGCTTTTTTCTTTAAACCTAAAAAAAGCCCTTTAAAATTTTTTCATTCTTTAATTGACAATTTAAGATTGAATATATTTATGTTGTACAACATGATGCTTTGATATATGTATACATTGTGATTGGCTAAGTCAAGCTATTTAACATATGCATTACCTCACATATGTTTTGTTATGGTGAGAAAACTTAAAATCTCTCTTAGCAATTTTCAGGTATGCAATGTATTGATATATATTATATATAATATCAATATGTAATATTAGCTTTATTCCCCATGATGTACAATAGACCTCTTAAACTTATTCCTCCTGTCTAGTGGAAATTTTGTATCCTTTGACCAACACCTCCCCATTTCCCTACTCCTCAGCTCCTGGCCACTCTCTGTTTCTATGAGTTTGATGTTTTTACATTCCACAAATAAGTGATGTCATAAAGTATTTGACTTTTTGTGCCTGGCTTATTTCGCTTAGCGTAATCCTCTCCAGGTTCATCCATGTTTTCACAAATGACAGGATTTCCCTCTTTTTTAAGGCTGAATAGTATTCCATTGTGTATATAGACCACATTTTCCTTTTTCATCCATCCGTTGATAGAGACTTGGTTTAAAAAGTGCTTTGTATTTTACCCACAGTTGGTTTGCCTGGTGACCTGTTGGAAATGTCCAGATGTTTTTCATGGTTAGCAGGTATTTGTCACTTAGGTCTTATTTTCAAAAGCCACTCAAAAGCCAGAATTTCTTGAGATGCTTTCTGTCGTCGAATTCACTTGTTATGTAATGAAATTTTCCTGATGATAAGAACCCCATGGACAAAGCAAAATCTCTTACACAGAGCTGGAGTTGGCACATGTTCTCTCACTGGGAAATATATAACAAACAGCATGTCTAAGAGCCTGAAGCTCATCAGCATTTGCTTGGGGACAGAATAGGAGGCAAGAGCTTAAAGTGCGGAGTAAAGAGACTGTGTCTCTGGCCTGTCCTGCAGGCGGGACCCCGAGCTGTTTTGTGAGCTCACCATGGCTGCTGTGAGGCCCTGGGTCCTGGCCTGGAGGGGTTGGATTTGGCCTGAACACCAGCACACACAGAAGGTGTGCACTCAGCAAACAGCTTGGGATTTATTGCCTGTTTGTAAAACAAACAAACAAAACCAAATGTGCCACTCCCTGCCATACCTCATGGGTGCTTGGTGCAGCCCAACATGAACGGTAGGTGAGAAAGGATCCTCTGCTTAGAGATCTTGGTGAGAATCTTCCTCTTGGCTGCAGAGAGGACATTTTAGATGTTAGTAGGGAGGGGGTGCCATGGTGGGTAGATGGTGCCAGAGCTGGCAAAGATCTGAGGCAGGATAGGGCCTGGAGTGTGGAAGAACATGGAGTTATATAGCCTAATTGGAGCAATAAGCCAAGTAAGGTTTCTTTTATCTATTAGAAGAAGTGAGGAGAAAGCTGAAGACTTTATATGAGGGCTTCCAACACCCTTACCATTGTCTGCTACAACCTGGAGAGCCCCCTTCTCCTGTCTATAGGAGTTCTGACTGGTCCCACAGACTTCCCTTCTCAATGCAGGCCCAAGAGTTGAAGGAATACTGAACTTCTCATTCCTCGTCTGGAGGCCAGAAAGGTCCATACCTTGGTTAACCATGTTAATTTCCTATGCTCTTCCACTTTTGCCACAATTGAGGCCACACTCACGATGTAAAGCTGTCCTATTGCTTTTCCTCTTAGTGCAAGCTGTTCCATTTCCCAGCTCTCTTGCAGCTAGCTGGGGTCATGGGGTCCATTCTGGTCAATGGAATTTAAGCCTGGACCCTGGCTTCACTTCTTGTCCATACAACTGGACATAGACAACTGCAAGATGGTAGAGACCTATGATGAAAAGACCCAGATCCCTGAGATGCACTTTGAGAGGGAGCCACTCAAAAGAAATACAAGGCTCAAAATAGACATGACATGAGAAAGAAATAGACATCTGTTCATTAAGCCACTTGGCTTTGGGAAGCATTTGCTTCAGAAGCTGATGAGCATTGTCCAGACGAATACAGCTTTGTGTCCTTGAGGCAGTGGCTCTATTTGACTTGGGCACCCAAGCTAATTTCCTATTTCTTTCCCACTTGCCTATGGCTGTCCTTGAGGCAAAGGCCTCAGGGCCTTTGCACTTGTTGGCTCTATCTAGAATGCCCTTTCCCCAGGAGTCTCCATGGCTCATGTCCTCATTTCATACATGCCTAGGCTCAAATGGTACTTGTCCCAACTGGCCTTCCCTGATTACTCTATAGGCATGAGAGCATCTCCTCTCTCAGCCCAGCTGGAGGGCCCCCTCTGCTGCTGTTTCCTCGTGGCTCCTAAAAATAGCCGACATAGCACCAAATAGTACTTTGTGTATTGACTCTCTTCTGAACTGGAACATATAAGCTCCATGGGAGAGGGGGCTGTGTCTCATTTGCCTCTGTATCTCCAGCTCTTAGCAGAGTGCCTAGGGCACAGTATGTTCTCAACATGTATTTACTGAAGACATGAAGACTATCACATCTTTTAAATTCCCATCTTAAGGCCTCTTTTCTGAGCTTTAGACCTGATTATTAGCTCACTCTCAATTACTCTAATATTTTTTTCCCATAGGTTTTTGGGGAACAGGTGGTATTTGGTTACACGAGTAAGCTCTTCAGTGGTGATTTGTGAGATTTGGGTGTACCCATCACCCAAGCAGTAATCACTGAACCCAATTTGTAGTCTTTTATCCATCACCCCTTCCCACCCTTTCCTCTTGAATCCCCAAAGTCTGTTGTGTCATTCTTATGCCTTTGCATCCTCATAGTTTAGCTCCCACTTATGAGTGAGAACGTATGATGCTTGGTTTTCCATTCCTGAGTTACTTCACTTAGAATAATAGTCTCCAATCCCATCCAGGTTGCTGCAAATACCATTAATTCATTCCTTTTTATGGCTATTAGTATTCCATCATATATATATGTGTGTGTATATATATATACACACACACACACACACACACACACCACAGTTTCTTTATCTGCTCATTTGTTGAAGGGCATTTGGGTTGGTTCTACTTTTTTGCGATTGTGAATTGTGCTGCTATGAACATGTGGGTGCAAGTATATCTATTTTGTATAATGACTTCTTTTCCTCTGGGTAAATACTTAGTAGTGGGATTGCTGGATCAAATGGTAGTTCTACTTTTAGTTCTTTAAGGAATCTCCACACTGTTTTCCATAGTGGTTGTACTAGTTTACATTCCCCCCAGCAGTGTAGAAGTGTTCCCTGTTCACCGCATCCACACCAACATCTATTATTTTTTGATTTTTTGATTATGGCCCATTCTTGCAGGAGTAAGGTGGTATGGCATTGTGGTTTTGATTTGCATTTCCCTGATCACTAGTGATGTTGAGCATTTTTTTCACTTTTGTTGGTCATTTGCATTTCTTTTTTTTTTATATTCATATAATGGAATATTATTCAGTGATAAAGATAAATGAGCTGTCAATAGCTATTATGAAAACATGAAGGAACCTTAAATGTATATTGCTAAGTAAAAGAAGCCAGTCTGAAAAGGCAACAATACTGTTTGACATTCTGGAAAACGCAAAATCATAGACAGCGAAAAAGATCAGTGGTTGCCAGAAGCTCAGGGAGTGGGGAAGGGGAAGAATCAATAGTTGTACCAGAAGGCATTTGGGGGATGGTAAAACGACTGTGTACAGTACTGTAATGGTGGATACATGACACTATGCACTTGCCAAACCCATAGTACTGTGCACCACAAAAATTGATTTCCTAATCTAAACTATGCACTTAAATTTTTTTTTTAAATTAAGTAGTTCCTTTGTGTTTAAATTTTCTCTGATATTAGTACAGCCACTTTGGCTCTTGCAAAGTTATTGCTTGCATGAGATATCTTTACCATCCTTTTATCTCGAAACTCTTTGAATCAAAGTCATGTCTCTTGTAAAGAGCACATACTAGGTGGGTCTTGTTTTTTGTTTTTTGGTGTTTTATTTATTTATTTATTTTTTTATTAAGTATTTATTGATCATTCTTGGGTGTTTCTCGGAGAGAGGGATATGGCAGGGTCATAGGATAATAGTGGAGAGAACGTCAGCAGATAAACACATGAACAAAGGTCTCTGGTTTTCCTAGGCAGAGGTCCCTGTGGCCTTCTGCAGTGTTTGTGTCCCTGGGTGCTTGAGATTAGCGAGTGGTGATGACTCTTAAAGAGCATGCTGCCTTCAAGCATCTGTTTAACAAAGCACAGCTTGCACTGCCCTTAATCCATTTAACCCTGAGTTGACACAGCACATGTTTCAGAGAGCCGGGGGCTGGGGGAAAGGCCATAGATCAACAGCATCCCAAGGCAGAAGAATTTCTCCTAGTCAGAACAAAATGTAGTCTCCTATGCCCACCTCTTTCTACACAGACACAGCAACAATCTGACCTCTCCTTCCTTTCCCCACACTTCCCCCGCTTCTTTTCAACAAAACCGCCATCGTCCTCATGGCCCGCTCCCGATGGTCGCTGTCTCTTCGGAGCTGTTGGGTACACCTCCCAGACAGGGCGGCCGGGCAGAGGCGCTCCTCACTTCCCAGACGGGGCCGCCGGGCAGAGGCGCTCCTCACCTCCCAGACGGGGCGGCCGGGCAGAGGCGCTCCTCACCTCCCAGACGGGGCGGCCGGGCAGAGGCGCTCCTCACCTCCCAGACGGGGTGGCCGGGCAGAGGTCCTCCTCACTTCCCAGACGGGGCGGCTGGCCAGAGGTCAGACGGGGCGGCCGGGCAGAGGTCCTCCTCACTTCCCAGACGGGGCAGCCAGGCAGAGGCGCTCCTCACCTCCCAGACGGGGCGGCCGGGCAGAGGCGCTCCTCACCTCCCAGAGGTCATTTGCATTTCTTTTGAGAATTGTCTATTCACATCCTTGGCCCACTTTTTGATGGGATTTTTTTTTCTTGCTAATTTGTTTGAGTTTGTTGTAGATTCTGGATATTAGTCCTTTGTCAGATGTATAGATTGTGAAGATTTTCTCCCACTCTGTGGGTTGTCTTTTTACTCTGCTGACTGTTCCTTTTGCTGCGCAAAAGCTCTTTAGTTTAATTAAGTCCCAGCTATTTATCTTTGTTTTTATTGCCTTTGCTTTTGGGTTTTTGGTCATAAAATCCTTGCCTAAGCCAATGTCTAGAAAAGTTTTTCCAATGTTGTCTTTTAGAATTTTTATAGTTTCAGGTCTTAGATTTAAGTCCTTGATCTATCTTGAGTTTATTTCTGTATAACGTGAGAGATGAGGATCCAGTTTCATTCTCCTACATGTTGCTTGCCAATTATCCCAGCACCATTTGTTGAATAAGATGTCTTTTCTCCACTTTATGTTTTTGTTTGCTTTGTCAAAGATCAGTTGGCTATAGGTATTTGGGTTTGTTGCTGGGTTCTCTATTCTGTTCCATTGGTCTATGTGCCCATTTTTGTACCAGTACCATGCTGTTTTGGTGACTATGGCCTTATAGTATAGTTTGAAATCAGGTAATGTGATGCCTCCAGATTTGTTCTTTTTGCTTAGTCTTGCTTTGGCTATGTGGGCTCTTTTTTCGTTCCATATGAATTTTAGGATTGTTTTTTCTAGTTCTGTGAAGAATGATGGTGCTATTTTGATGGGAATTGCATTGAATTTCTAGATTGCTTTTGGCAGTATGGTCATTTTCACAATATTGATTCTACCCATCCATGAGCATGGGATGTGTTTCCATTTGTTTGTGTTGTCTATCATTTCTTTCAGCAGTGTTTTGTAGTTTTCCTTGTGGAAATCTTTTACCTCCTTGGTTAGATATATTCCTATGTATTTTATTTTATTTTTTGCAGCTATTGTAAAAAGAGTTGAGATCTTGATTTTATTCTCAGCTTGGTCACTGTTGGTGTAGAGGAGAGCTACTGATTTGTGTACATTAATTTTGTATCTGGAAACTTTGCTGGATTAATTTATCAGTTCTAGGAGCTTTCTGGAGGAGTCTTTAGGGTTTTCTAGGCATACAATTGTATCATCAGCAAACAGTGACAGTTTGACTTCCTCTTCACCAATTTGGATGCCCTTTCTTTCTCTTGTCTGATTGCTTTGGCTAGGCTTTCCAGTACTATGTTGAGGAGAAGTGGTGAGAGTGGGCATCCTTGTCTTGTTCCAGTTCTCAGAGAGAATGCTTTCAACTTTTCCCCATTCAGTATTATGTTGGCTGTGGATTTGTCATAGATGGCTCTTATTACATTGAGATATGTCCCTGGTATGCCAATTTTGCTGAGAGTTTTAATTATAAAGGGATTCTGGATTTTGTTGAGTGCTTTTTCTATGTCTATTGAGATAATCATGTGATTTTTGTTTTTAATTCGTTTATGTTGTGAATCACATTTATTGACCTGGATATGGTAAACCATTCCTCCATCCCTGGTATGAAACCCACTTGATCATGGTGGATTATCTTTTTGATATGTTATTGGATTCCGTTAGTTAGTATTTTGTTCAGGATTGTTACATCTATGTTCACCAGGGATATTGGTGTGTAGTTTTCTTTTTTTGGTATGTCCTTTCCTGGTTTTGGTATTAGGGTGACACTGGCTTCACAGAATGATTAAGGGAAGATTCTCTCTTTCTTTCCCTGTGGAATAGTGTCAATAGGATTGATACCAATTCTTCTTTGAATGTCTGGTAGAATTTTTTTTGTTAGTAATTTTTAAAATTGCCATTTCAATCTCACTGCTTGTTATTGGTCTGTTGAGGGTATCTAATTCTTCCTGATTTAAGCTAGGAGGATTGTATATTGCCAGGAATTTGTCTGTCTCCTCTAGGTCTTCTAGTTTATGCATGTAAAAGTGTTCATAGTAGCCTTGAATGATCTTCTGTATTTCTGTGGTGTCAGTTGTAATGTCTCCCATTTTGTTTCTAATTTATTTGGATTTTCTCTCTTCTTTTCTTGATTAATCTTGCTGAGGGTCTATCAATTTTATTTATCTTTTCAAAGAACCAACTTTTTGTTTCATTTTTCTTTTTTTTTTTGTTTCAATTTCATTTAGTTCTGCTCTGATCTTGGTTATTTCTTTTCTTCTGCTTGGTTTGAGTTTGGTTTGTTCTTGTTTCTCTAGTTCCTTGAGGTGTGACCTTAGATTGTCTATTTGTGCTCTTTCAGACTTTTTGATGGAGGCATTTAGGGCTACTAACTTTCCTCTTAGCCGCCTTTGCTGTATCCCAGAGGTTTTGATAGGTTGTGTCACTATTGTCATTCAGTTCTAAAAATTTTTAGATTTCCATCATGATTTCATTGTTGACCCAAAAATCATTCAGGAGCAGGTTATTTAATTTCCATATATTTGCATGGTTTTGAGTATTCCTTTTGGAGTTGATTTCCAGTTTTATTCCACTGTGGTCTGAGAGAGTGCTTATATAATTTCAATTTTCTTAAATTTATTGGGACTTGTTTTGTGGCCTATCATACGGTCTATCTTGGAGAAAGTTCCATGCACTGATGAATAGAAAGTATATTCTGCAGTGTTGGGTAGAATGTTCTGTAAATATCTGTTAAGTCCATTTGTTCCAAAGTATAGTTTAAATCCATTGTTTCTTTGTTGACTTCTTGTCTTGATGACCTGTCTAGTGCTGTCAGTGGAGTATTGTGTTGGTGTCTATCTTATTTCTTAGGTCCAGTAGTAATTGTTTGATAAATTTGGGAGCTCCAATGTTAGGTGCATATATATTTAGGACTGTGATATTTTCCTGTTGGACAAGGCCTTTTATCATTATATAATCTCCCTCTTTGTCTTTCTAAACTGCTAT
This sequence comes from Pongo abelii, assembly GCF_028885655.2. NCBI lineage: Eukaryota > Metazoa > Chordata > Mammalia > Primates > Hominidae > Pongo > Pongo abelii. The sequence continues at coordinate 50,538,717 of NC_071999.2, forward strand.
TGCTTTAAAGTTTGTTTTGTCTGACATAAGAATAGCTACTCCTGCTCACTTTTGGTGTTCATTTGCATGGAATGAATGACTCTAATATTTTGAGACTAGTTTTCACTCAGATCTTTGTATAATAGTATCAGTCTTTATAAATACTACCATGTGATAGATTTTTTATAGGCTTCATTTTTTAGAGCAGGTCATGGAAAAATTGAGTGGAAAGTACAGTTTCCCATATCTGCACAGCCTCCCCAACCATCAACACCCCCCCACCTGAGAGTGGTACATTTGTTATAATTGGTGAACCTACACTGACACACCATTATCACCCACAGCCCAGAGTTTACATTAGGGTTCTCTCTTGATGTTGCACATTCTGTGGATTTGGACAAATGTACAATGACATGTATCCAACATTGTGGAATCATATGGAAGAGTTTAACTGCCCTAAAACTCCTGTGTTTCACCTTTTCATCCTTTCTTGCCCCCATCCCCTAGCAACCGCTGATCATTTTACTGTCTCCATAGCTTTGTCTTTTCCAGAATGTCATATAGTAGGTATCATAATATGCAACCTTTTCAGATTGGTTTCTTTCACTTGGTAATATATGTTTAAGTTTCCTCCATGACTTTTCATGGCTTAATTGCTTATTTCTTTTTAATGCTGAATAATATTTAATTGTATGAATGTACCATAGCTTATTTATCCATTCACTGTGTGATTGATTTTTGATATGGATTCTAATTTGTTAGGGGGATGGATCTATATATATCTTTTTCTTTTTAGAGGTGGGGTCTTGCTATGTTGCCTAGGCTACTAGAGTACAGTGGCGATTTACTGGCGCAATCATAGCATACTGCAGCCTCGAACTCCTGGGCTCAAGTGATCCTCCCTCCTCACCCTCCTAAGCAGTTGGGACTACAGATGCATGCTGCAGTGTCTGGCTGGGGCCTATATAATATACATTTCCTTTATTCCACTCTCAAACCCATCCAATTGCCTAATAGAGACCCTGCAGGCAGAAGACTCTCAATAAATCCTAGTAAAAATCCTAGTCAGTCAGCCAACAACCCACACACTCAGGTGTACCTCTGATATCTTGGATGCATTTTTGTGTTTACATTGTGTGTTGTTCCTCACAGCTCTCTGGTGGTGTATGCACACCTCACCAGAGCCAAAAAAATCCTGTGCAAAGTAAAAAACAGCAATGTACCGCCCCTCTTACCACTGTCTTCTTCTGTATCCATTCCTTATCTCGTTCTAATTTCTTCCTACGACGACGAACAACACGTTGAGGCTTTTGGATTTCCTCTGTCTCAGGCTTCTCAGGTGTTGGTTTGCTCATTAAACGAAATGTGAAACTGGTCATCTCTGTTAACTTTTGAGCTGCCATTCAATTCAATGATTGCATTGAATAAGATTTTGGTGGGAAAGAGAAAGGAAACTTAGATCTGTCTCTCTCAAGGTGCCAAAGGGAGTTTGAGGGTTTGGGAGATCTGCCATTTTTCCCCAGTAAGGAAGGCTGTCGGGTAGTGGGAAGATTAAGGCCTTTGAAGAAAGAAATGTTGGGGCTGACATTCCAGCTCACTGTTTGGTCACACATTCACTCAACATGTAGTTATCAAGTGCCTAGTGCGTGTCAGCCCAGTGCTGGATGCCTGATATGACAGTGATGATCAACCTGTACAGATGTGGGGGTATGAGTGGGTGACGCAATGATAATGCCAACTACAACGTAATGACAGGAATGCTCACCCAGTGAATGGTGTGGCTGCTAATTGAAAAAACAGGCGAAAGTCAGGGAGTCATCAAAAAAAGGTACAACGGAAGTGTACATTAACATGTCATTTAAAAGGTAAGACAATGTACAGGTCTGATGATTGGGCTCTGTGATCATTTTTGCTCAAATCACACCAATGATTGATTGACTGATTGACTGAGACAGAATCTTGCTCTGTCGCCCAGGCTGGAGTGCAGTGGCATGACCCTGGCTCACTGCAACCTCTGCCTCCTGGGTTCAAGAAATTCTTGTCCCTCAGATGGGATTACAGGCGTAATCCCACATTAGCCTGTGGTAATGTAAGATTACCACAGGCGTAATCTTACATTAGCCACCACACCTGGCTAATGTAGAGACGAGGTTTTGCCATGTTGGCCAGGCTTGTCTCAAACTCCTGGCCTGAAAGGATTATCCCGTCTCAGCTGTCCAAAGTGTTGGGATTATGGGCATGAGGCACCACACCTGGCTGAGTTTTGTTTTTTAAAGCATTCAACTTAGTTTTCATTTCATAGCAACAAGTTTCTTTTTATATTCATTTTGTCCATTTTTATGACAATTGAATTTTGGAACTAAACTAGTAAGGACAACTGAAAAACAAGCCTAGCAGCTTTTGATAAGTGCTTAACAGTGGGAGCTGAGTGGCTGGAGCCGTGGTGAGGGGCTTCTAGCTGCGGTATCAGCCAACATGCTCTTGGTGGGAGTGAGGAGCCCCAGCTCACTACTTAAGGGGGAAGTCAGTTAGGAGAGCGTCGTGTGTCCCATCATTGAGGTCAATACAGGCTTCCATGAGAGCTCATGGGAGGGAACTTAACCAGGCTTTGAAGCTGAGAAGATTTCCACCTCCAATGGAAGGTAAATCTGTAGCATGCAACGGAGGAATCCCAGCATAAGCACTGTGTGGTTGGAGGCTGGAGTGGGGATGGGTTAGAGGTGACACAGGATTCAGGAAAGGCAGGCAGGGCCTGCAGCAGCTATTCCTTAAGAGTTAGGTCAGGGGCATGAATTGGTACTGGGGGTAAGTATACTCTATTGAGACGGAATCAGGCAGAGACAAGGCTCAGCAAGAAAAAGTACCATGATTGATTAGCTATGTCTCCCATGAATATTGCTATCATTTTCATGTTAATTGGGTCCAGTCACCTGGAAGATACTTCATGTTGTAGTTTGAGTTTTTGAATGAAGATAGCTTAGTCCCTTCACTGAAGCCTTCCATGATTAGATCCATGAAGCTGGTAACTTCCATGATTTGCAAATCTTAATAGCTGGACACCAATGCCTTTAGTCTCTTGGTAAAGGAGCTATTTGTTTTCCAATTTTTGCATTAATATTCCTTTCCTGGAGTACCCCACTCCCCCAAATCTGTGTTAGATCCCTTACTGTGTGGTCCCACAGTGTCCCCTTCCCATCACAGGGCCTAACCATTCTATATGGTAATTCCCTACTTTCTTGTCTATCCTTCCAAGAATAGACCAATGAAACCTGAGAAGCTCACTCTTTCTGGAGCATTCTCTTTCAAAGGAGCTCTGATCTGAGAACCAGAAAACACAGCTGCCATGGAGAGCATCCTTACTGGGAAGTAAGACAGTCCACACCACTGAAATGCCAAGGTGACTCGCTCTGTGTTCGGATCCCCCACCTGCCCCTGCCACCAAGAGAGAAACTCACTGGGGCCCTAGACTGTGTCTGTCATGCTCGGTATTTCAACCCTGGAAGCCAGGACTACATTAGCCCTGTAGGCACTGAAGTGAGTGAATGAGCCCTTCCACCTTCTTTACAGTACATGCAGAAGGCGAGAGGCGGTGGGATGCGGACAGGAGAGCCAGCACGTGGTGGAAATTGGTGGAGTGGTGCCTACCTTCACGTCTCCTCTTAATCCATAAGATTGTTTCCTTGAACTTTTCATAATTTTTCTTCAACCTAAAAGTAAAGTAGATCATCTTTAGAAGCCAAGACTAAGTTCACGCATACATGCCATCACACACAGTGCAGACAGTACTGGAGCCTGCAGAGTCTCTTTCGCAGGTGGAAATGGGGCCAATGGCTTTGCTTTCTAGGCCAGTTTTCTTTGAGTCAATGCCCAGGAGTAAAGGGATGGTGCCTGATATCCACTTAGTGCTTCCCTCGTGTGGTCTGACCCACAATCAGGGCATACGGCTGAACCCTAAACCCCTCGAAACGAATTCAGCAAGGGTAATCTTGGGGGCAGCTGACAGAGCAGGGAGGTCCAAATGCAAGTATGGCCCTATTAACTCACACAGATGGATTTGATTTTCTGTGGCTTGTCTATATCCCAGTGAAACCCAGAACCACCTGAAACCCCTTTGCGTTTAGTAGGACAATTTCAAATAGCCTACTCAAAAGGACTTATGAAAGCCACACAAGTCACAGCTCTTCAATGTGATCAAGCCCTTTTCTCCCTCTCATGTCAACACACAGAGTCATCCTGGCATTTCAGTGGTGTGGACTGTTTTCCTTCCAAATAAGGGTGCTCTCCAGGGCAGCTGTGTTTTCTAGTTCTCAGATCAGAGCCCCTTTGAAAGGGAATGTGCCAGAAAGAGTGAGCTTCCCAGGCTTAATTGGATCTGAAAAGGAGGCCTTTGCCATTGCAGATTTTAAATCCTTGGATCAGATTCCTTGAAGAGGGCATATTAATTTAGCCCAGAGTAACTCCAGGAAGCAAATATCCTTTGCTGGAAAGGGCTGCACTGTTACCTAGCACAGAGCAATGGTTTCCTTATTCGTACCCTAGAAGCAATAGGGAAATTTGAGAATAAGTCCATGGCCCATTTGTACCAAATGTTATTCATTTATAATGCAAGGACTTTTAATGGAATTGAAGCAGTTACCTAGCCTATTGGCACCTGTGAAAAAATAAGGACCAAGGAATGGGTGGAGTGGGGACCTATCCTTTATGCTCAGAGCAGGATACCAAACACAGATAAGAGTTAAACTCCAGTGAGGGGATCTAGCCAGAGGCACCCAAGGCCCTTTTGGGAAGACTGGCTGTTCGTCTCCTATTTTTTTGCCCACCTTTGCAAGTGAGTGGAATACCCATCAGGTGGCTCTTCAATACCAGAGACTGGGGTACACTCTACTGTATCCCTAGAGCCTAAATTAGCACATAGTAGGTGCATATGAAATATCTATTGAATGCAATTAGGTTAGAATCAGCCTTTGATACTGTGTAAATGGGAAGAGAGGGAGGAAATGGCACAGAGGCAGTAGGATAACATATAGAGATATTATTTGGTGTTTGTTTTTGCTGATCCAAAAGCTTGGGAGTTCTTTGTGTTTTGCCTTCCCATTTCCCAGAGAAGCCCTGGGGGTCTCTTGCCCCATGCCTTTACTGAGTCCACAGTGGAAGTTGCTGGCAGTCAATCTCTTCCTGACTTTTGTGAACACCTGAACTTGCCCACGTGATTAGGTAGGGCACCTTGTTTCATACAGCCTGTCCCTGGTGCCACTGCTGGAGAATCTGCAACAGACCCATGGGGACACAAACTCATACCTGGCTCTCCAGGTTTCTGACAGTGGATAAAGGAAAGAGCAGACTTCCATGCTGAGAGCATGCCTGCACCACAGGCTGGGTGTATATATGATATAGTTTGACTGTCTCGCCACCCAAATCTTATCTTGAATTCCCATGTGTGGTGAGAGGAACCTGGTGGGAGGTAACTGAACCATGAGGGCATCTTTTCCATGCTGTTCTTGTGATAGTGAAAAAGTCTCATGAGATCTGAATGTTATTGAATTTCCCTGTACAAGCTCTCTTCTCTTGTCTGCCACCATGTGAGATGTGCTTTTCACCTTCCACCATGATTCTGAGGCCTCCCCAGCCATGTGGTACTGTAAGTCCATTAAATCTCTTTCTTTTGTAAATTGCCCAGTCTTGGGCATGTCTTTATCAGCAGTGTGAAAACAGACTAATACAGTAAATTGGTACCAGTAGAGTGGGGTGCTGCTCAAAGATACCTGAAAATGTGGAAGTGACTTTGGAACTAGGTAACAGGCAGGAGTTGGAACAGTTTGGAGGCCTCAGAAGAAGACAGGAAAATATGGGAAGGTTTGGAACTTCCTAGAGACTTGTTGAATGGCTTTGCCCAAAATGCTGACAAAAAAGTCCAGGCCGAGGTGGTCTCAGATGGAAATGAGGAACTTGTTGGGAACTGGAGCAAAGGTGAGCCTTTTATGTTCTAGCAAAGAGACCGGCAGCATTTTTGCCCCTGCCCTAGAGATTTGTGAAACTTTGAACTTGAGGGAGATGATTTAGTGTGGCTGGTGGAAGAAATTTCTAAGCAGCAAAGCATTCGAGAGGTGACTTGGGTGCTGTTAAAGGCATTCAGTTTACTAAGGGAAGCAGAGCATAAAATTTCAGAAAATTTGCAGCCTGACAATGCAATAGAAAAGAAAATCCTATTTTCTGAGAAGAAATTCAAGCTAGCTGCAGAAATTTGCATAAGTAACGAGCAGCCGAATGTTAATCCCCAAGACAATGGGGAAAATGTCTCCAGGGTGTCAGAGGTCTTCACAGCAGCCCCTCCCATCACAGGCCTGAAGGCCTAGGAGGAAAAAATGGTTTCATGGGCCAGGCCCAGGGTCCCTGTGTTGTGTGCAGCCTAGGGGACTTGGTGCCTTGCATACCAGCTGCTCCAGCCATGGCTGAAAGGAGCCAACATAGAGCTTGGGCCGTGGCTTCAGAGGGTGCAAACCCCAAGCCTTGGCAGCTACCACATGGTGTTGAGCCTGTGAGTGCACAGAAGTCAAGAATTGGGGTTTGGGAACCTCTGCCTAGATTTCAGAGGATGTATGGAAACGTCTGGATGCCTAGGCAGAAGTTTGCTGTAAGGGCGGGGTCCTCATGGAGAATCTCTGCTAGTGCAGTGTGGATGGGAAATGTGGGGTCAGATCCCCCACACAGAGTCCTTACTGGGGCACCACCTAGTGGAGCTGTGAGAAGAGGGCCACCGTCCTCCAGACCCCAGAATGGTGACTCCACTGACAGCTTGCACTGTACATTTGGAAAAGCCTCAGACACTCAGTGCCAGCTCATAAAAGCATCTGGGAGGGAGGCTATACCCTGCAAAGCCATAGGGGCAGAGCTGCCCAAGACCATAGGAACCCACCTCTTGCATTAGCATGACCTGGATGTGAGACATGGAGTTAAAGTATATTATTTTGGAACTTTAAGGTTTAATGACTGTCCTATTGGATTTTGGACTTTCATGGGGCCTGTAGCCCCTTCGTTTTGGCCAATTTCTCCCAGTTGGAACAGCTGTATTTATCCAATGCCTGTACCTCCATTGTATCTAGGAAGTAACTAACTTGCTTTCAATTTTACACGCTCATAGGCAGAAGGGACTTGCCTTGTCTCAGATGAGACTTTGGACTGTAAACTTTTGAGTTAATGCTGAAATGAGTTAAGACTTTGGGGGTCTGTTGGGAAGGCATGATTGGTTTTGAAATGTGAGGATATGAGACTGAGAGGGGCTGGTGGTGGGATGATGTGGTTTGGCTGTGTTCCCACCCAAATCTCATCTTGAATTCCCATGTGTTGTGAGAGGGACCCAGTGGGAGGTAATTGAATCATGGGGGCAGGTCTTTCCAGTTCTGTTCTCGTAATAGTAACTCTCATGAGATCTGATGGTTATTATAAGGAGGAGTTTCCCTGAAAAAGCTGTCTTCACTTGTCTACCACCATGTAAGATGTGCCTTTCACCTTCTGCCATGATTGTGAGGCCTCCTCAGTCACATGGAACTGTAAGTCCATTAAATATCTTTCTTTTGTAAATTGCTCAGTCTTGGGTCTTTATCAGCAGCATGAAAATGAACTAATACAGTGTACAAATGGCTGGAACATTTTGTGACCTGGGGCCTTGCCAGCTAGAAAGACCTGATGCCAGTGACACAGGTCTACAATAACCTTACAGGGGTCCTGGCCATGACCCCAGGTTAGTGAAGCTCAAGGCTCTCCCTCCTTCAGGATGCATGGAAAAGCATTAGCTCACCTAGCATGAAGCCAGGGAATTTGGTGGGCAGCTGCCTCAGGTCTTGATTACCCAGTGTCTTCTCCTTAAGTGCCAGGGGTCTGAACTTTGCTCCCTAGACTTTTGTACAAGTTCATGGTCCCTGCAAGCCTTTTCTTACCCTGAATTTCCAGCCTCTGTCACCATCTGCCTTGATCTTATCCTGTACCTCCCATGCTTGCAATGTCCTTGCTCTTGAGTTTGATTTTGGTCTGGCAGCTGGATCATTCTGCCCATCTGACCCCTGGATCTTACCCTTTCCCTGTGCTTGGCCTGTTCCTGCTCCTTGACTCAGGGAACCTGTCTGGTCCTGACTTGCTCTTTTTTGTTGATGGCTCAATTTACACTTTCCCTGCTGCCAGCTCTGGCGTACCCAAATCCACTGACCAATCACTTGGCCTCACCAGTTACTTACATAATTACCAGTTTCCATCTGTTTTCACTTTCCAGTAGCTTAGTTAGGGGAATGTCAAAATCCTCTTCCAGTTCATTGCGAGCAGCCATTTCTTTGATTACTGTTTTAAATACTGTCTGATAGGAGCTGTTCAAAAACTACAAAAGTATCAAAGAATGAAATATTCAGAAAATGGAAATTAATGATTTGTTAATCACTTTTCTGACTCTCAAAGGTACTGTGTGACACTTCAACATATTATTCTAAAAACACAAAAATGGGAACCAGGGGCAGGGGGAGGGAGAGAGCAACAGAAAGGATAGCTAATGGATGCTGGGCTTAATACCTAGGTGATGGGCTGATCTGTGCAGCAAACCACCATGGCGCGTGTTTACCTATGTAACAAACTTGCACATCCTGTACCCTGAATTTAAAAGTTGAAGATAAAAAAACAAAAGGAAAAAGAAAACAGGACCCATAGGATGGTTAGCAAGAATTCTTTTAAAGAGTATTTCCATTATCATCATACCCTCTTCTTGTTCCTCAGTTTCCTTGAAATTTTTTTTTAAACATCAATATGCCAAAAAATCTTTGGAGAACATACAATTATCTTCTTTTTTCAAATGTGGAGATGGCTATGGAATGTAAAAATGCTTCCATGCTTTAAGAGTATAACAGGTTTTCTGCATTCTACAAATGGCCAATCTCCCAATGATGATTTATTTATTCAGTGTGAAGAATGAGTCTTCAGAAAAGTAGCATAGCACCTTGTGCATCACTGTATTGGGCAGTTCTGCTTTTAAAGATTCTTCCAAAGTAATGATGTTACAAGCTGCCTTTTTTTTTTTTAAGATGGAGTTTCACTCTATCGCCCAGGCTGGAGTGCAGTGGCACAATCAGGGCTCACTGCAACCTCCACCTCCCGGGTTCAAGTGATTCTCATGCCTCAGCCTCCTGAGTAGCTGGGATCACAGGCATGTGCCACCATGCCCAGCTAATTTTTGTATCTTTAGTAGAGATGGGATTTCACCATGTTGGCCAGGCTGGTCTTGAACTCCTGGCCTCAAGTGATCTGCTTGCATCAGGCTCCCAAAGTGCTGGAACTACAGGTGTGTGCCACAGCACTTGCCCACAAGCTGTCTTTTTATTTGGCCAGTTTGATCATTCTTTTCCATGTCTGTGCTGCTGACCAGGATTGACCCATAGGTGGGTCCTCACAAGAGTTTGTGTTTTGGATCCCTTTTGATGGAAAAGTTGGCTTCTTAGGACAGCCAGGGATTGGTCATGTTCCCTGTTCTTTGCTTACCAACAGGTTGAGATTGCTGTTGTTCAATGTATGATCATGGAGAATATACCATTAACTCACTATCTTCCTACAGCAAGTGAAAGACCAACATATCCGAAGTTTCACATGATCTGGGACAGATACAAGGATATGGCTTATGGCTGGCCAGTGTTTCTAGGTTGGGAGAAAGCTGGGGTGCTTTAGGTCCGGCTTGCCTGATTCCTAGCCTCTGAGCCCTGTCTCTCTATTTCTTGAGTCAGTGCTTCAGGACAGGTTGAGGTGAAGGCCTTTGCTGCCCATATTCCTGCCTCTAAATTCCTCATTGTTGACAATCCCTCCTTTGGGATGAAGTGACTTTCTGTTTGCCTAGGCCAGTGATCTATCCCCATTCTGTTTGCATTTTATGTTCTGTTCTCCAGAAAATAGAATGTCTGTCGTGGTCTGCTGGATGGCCGACCACGTGGGTGGGTCTAATTGAGGTTCTCTAGACTGTGCCACCCTACTCTATGAAGCCAGTATATGTGACGTCTTATGGGGTTTATTCCATTTGCTTGCCTAGCCTACAGAGTGGAACTATCCCCATCATCATGGTAGGTGTATTGGGAACCTCATTGATGAGGTCTCCCATGCCCAGAGACCTCTCCTGGCTTAATATCTGGTTCTTGGAACCAAAAGAATTTTCACAGCAAGGTTTGCGATGCATAAGTGTATCACTGAAATAAAAAATGAAGGCTGGGCATGGTGGCTCACACCTGTAATCCCAGCAATTTGGGAGGCTGAGGCGAGTGGATCACTTGAGCCCAGGAGTTTGAGACCAGCCTGGGCAACATAGTGAGACCCTACCTTTATAAGAAAAAAACGAAACAAACACGTGATAGTAAATTAAAAATAGCAATGAGTCAAGTTGTCAGAATAACTGAACTATAGGTTGATAGACCCCCTCCAAATAGGAGGGCTTTAGCTTCCTCTCCCTAGTTTGTACCCCTCTTGTTTCTGGTAGTCTCTCAAAATGTGCCTCAGAAGTTTACTTAAACAAGTCTTGCAGCCGCAGGTTCTGTGTGGCATTCACCCCATTGCAGCCGCCGGTTCCATGTGGCTTTTTGCCCCATTGCAGCTGCAGGTTCCATATGGTATTTGCCCCCATTGCAGCTGCAGGTTCCGTGTGACATTCACTCCATTGCAGCTGCAGGTTCCATATGGCATTCACTCCATTGCAGCTGCAGGTGCCGTGTGGCATTTGCTCCATTGCAGCTGCAGGTTCCGTGTGGCATTCACCCCATTCTTCTCCTCCTGCTCTGTCCCTACTTGTCCATATCTGCTGCCTACCCTGTTGCTTGGAGACATGCTGCTTTGCCAAGCTGCATCACTGCCTATCCTGGGAATGCAGTGTCTGTGCCATATGTGCTGCCTCAGCACCCTGAGCATTCAATGCTTGGGGAACAGAGTGGCATAGATATCAGGAGGAAAGGACTCCTCAGCCCTGGGACATACTTTGTCACCTGGACCCTGGAGTAGCACTGTTGTGTCTAGAGTTTCACAATGTGTATCATGACTAGTTTTTGTAAGTGACTAGTCTTTACACCCTAATCGTAGGGGTCCTATTTCTGTCTATGGCATTTAGATAAGAAGATATGGCATCATTCCCTCCAACCATTTTTTTTTGGATTCCTCCTTGCTTACCAAAAACTATTCTCCACACTAACTGCAAACCAAGAAAGCTCCTAGGCTCATGTGTAAACACCAGCTAATGCTGGAATGTTTTTATGAGTTGGGGGACAGGGGGTATTGTCTACCTGCAGTAGTCAGACAAAAAAATGCCTTGTGATCCTCTCTCCGTCTAAGGCTTCAACTGTTGGCTAAGGATTCTGTTGTGGTTGAATTGTGGTTCCCCGCTTCCCTGCCACCCAAATCCGTATGTTGAAGTTCAATACCTTAGACTGCAATGAAGTCTGTGAAGTCTCCCTTAGACTGTGATTGTTTGGAGATGGGTTCTTCACAGAGGTACTCAAGTTGAAATGAGGTCCTTAGGGTGGGCTCTAATCCAGTATGACTGGTGTCTTTACAGCCAGGGGAAATGTGGACATAGAGACATGCACGGAGGGAGAATGGGGTGAATAGATATAGGAGAAGATGGTCCTCTGCAAGTCACGGAGAGAGACCTGGGCCAGATCCTTCCCTCACAGCCCTCACAAGGAACCAACTCTGCCAACACCTTGATTTCAGATTTTGAGTCTTCAGAACTATGAGATAGTAAGTTTTGTTGTTCAAGCCACTCAAAGGTGGCACTTTGTTAACAACAGGGCTTAGCAAACTAATACAGATTCCAAATAAAAATCTTTAGCCAAGAGCTTTCTCCCAGGAGACCTAGATTGTATATTTCTGGTTTTCAATTGAACTTTATCTGGATATCTCATAGAAACTTAACACTCAGTGTGTACCAAATAGAACTTTCTACCTCACCCTACAAATGTACCCTTTTTCTCCTCTTCAGCTTTCCAGCCTCTAGAGTAGAAATCTGTACCATGTCATGGCAGCTGTGCTGGGCACTGCCGTGAGCTGCCGTGCTTTCCCATGTGTTCATCTGTACTGCTACATATTACTAATCTTCCTGCCCTCAGCCTCTCCCCTCCAATTCATCATCCACAAAACCACCAGAGTGACCTTTAAAAATGCAAATTTGATCCTTTCCTTGGAGAAAGGACTCAGTATTGTTGGGGGCTTTGGCTAGATCTCCTATGTCATATTGTTTCCCCCAAATAAAGTCCACATAGTTTTAAAGAGATCCCTTAGAGAGCTAGAAGAACACATAGATGAATTATAAAAACTCTTTTGAGGAGTGAAAAGACCTCTCTACACGTGAAACAATACTTAGTAATTAGAAAAGAAAATACTGATACCTGAGACTACCTGCACATAAAAAATGACCCTGTCATGGAAAATACCAAGAAGAAGATTGGAAAACAAAATACAAACTGGAAACAAATTTACATGTATGTCAGAAAAAGAATTAAGGTCTTTCATATATTAAAAACCCTCACAAATCAGAAAGAAAGAGAAATAAGCAACATGGTAGAAGAGAAGACAACACCAACTGGCCAGTCACAGAGAGACACAAATGTCCAATAATTGTGAAAATGCCCGGCATCTTTCATAATGGAGGAGATGCAAAAACCAACAATGAGACGCTATTTCCACCCTATCAGGTGGGCCAGAATTATGACCCTTGGTGGTCGAGGATATGATGGAGGAGGCATTCTCATGCCCTCTAGGTGGGAAAAGGAAAATGGTACAACTTACTTGTAGGGAAATTTGTCAATGCTTTTTGAGTTAAGGATGCAGATAGCTCTGGTTCCAGCATCAACTGCTAGAAATTTATTCTTTACATACACTTGCATTTGTATGTAATAATATATGTATAATTCATTGCATTGAATATATATATATTTATATGTACACACACACAATACAAGACTGGAAACAACTTAAACATCCATTGACAGGGCGCTAGTTAAATTATGGTACAAGATGTAATGGAATACCAAAGCTTTCCAAAATATGTTATTAAGGGAAAAGTAAGTTTGAACATAATGTACATCATGATTCCATTTGTGGATATGCATGTGTTTTAAGATATATGTATATGTGTATATGCATTAAAATTTCCAGGATACATAAATAGCAGTATATAGCAGTTATTTCATTAAGGAAGTAGAGGCTTGTGACATTTATTTCATAGCCTTCTTTACTACTTCAATATTTTAAAATGGTGTGCACACCATTTTAGCTTCACAGTGTAAAAGCTAGATAGTTTAGGTAGTTTGAATCGAAATACTTAAAGAAATTAAAAACAAGTCTAATGGTGTCACATTCTTGCCTAAAATCCTTTCGTAGCAAAGTCCTGGAATGGCATGGTGCTTGTGACGAGAGCTCCCCTGCTCAGCCCACCTGTCCCAAGGAAAACTCTGGAATGCTCCCAAATCTGCCATGTCCTTCCAGAACACACGCATGGAAGATGTGTCTGTCACCTGAGAATTCAGTGCCACCTGATATAGCAAAACATCAATGGACAGGAGCCTTGAAGATTTCTGAATAATTTGTGTCTAACTAAAACAATTCCTTCAGGTTTCAACTCTAGTTGAATAATCTTTCCAAAATGCCTGAGTTTACTTTCCTGCCTTTGTAAATCCAAAGCAGTAAATCTAAATTTATGTCATTTTTTTTCTTCCCTTCATTGCAGTATTTCAGTAAATCTTAGTAATATGGTGCTGTATAGAGGCAAGTATAGAATTTAGGACTAAATATGAACTGAGACCAGAAAATTTCTCAATTAAAAACATTTAAAAAATGAAATATTTAGTTTTTTGCATTTTCTTTTATAAATTTAGGAACATATATCTGCTTAACTTTGGGTCCAGAGACACAAGATTTCATTTTTAGGATTGTAGTCAGCACCTACAATCTGAGAAGTCTTCTTAGCAGTCGAGAACAGGATGAATAATAATGCTTCCCTCAGAATCAGCATGGAGTGTAAGCCCTAGAGGAAGCTGATGCAGGAAATTCGAGCCACCAGGCTGCCCCCGTAGGCAAAACATTCATGTGGCATATTTACAAAATCATAACACAAATTTTGTCTTAAAGACAAGAAAACATCCAGTGGATGTAAGGCTTATTGAAACAATGATGACTCCCCATCTCCCCTCTGGTGATTGGGAACAGCTGGGGAGAGCACCCTTTTGAATTTCCAGGGCTGGTTCTGTATCTCTCTGCAGGGTGGTGGTGGTCACAGGCCTGCAGAGATGGGAGAGAACACCACTGCTATTTGCTGTGGTGGCTGCCTGGAGTAGAGAGGTTAGCATCTGGAGTTTTCTGTCTTGCCAGGTTGCCCCATCTACGTAGAGGGAGTAGGTTTTCCTTGGGGCTTTTCTGTCTGTGCTTGTTGGAGTTTCTGGGTTGCTGTCTTCTCTAACACCCAGTCTGGGATATATGAGGCAAAAAGAAAACCCAGGTCCTCAGAACCCAAGACCTCAGCCAGCTTGCCTGGGCTAGGCTTGGGCCACCCTACTCTAACATTTGGAGGAAGGAGGGGTCTCAAGTTTTTAATCCAACTTACGTTTTCATCTAAGTCTTCCACTTCCAGCTTGTCAATGGACTCATCTGTTATACCATCCCAAAAGTTCTCTTTAGAAGCAAACTCCACGACTTTCAATTTTGGAAGGAGCATCGAAAGGAAGGGCATGTGGAAAGAAAACCAAAAACATAAAAAATTTAAAAAGAATAGAAATAGATTGATGGTATTTACCTTTGCCCTTCCAAAAAATGCATACGTCATCAATGAGATGTTAAATAGGTTAATCACATGACCTAAAACTCAACTTGGGGATACTAACAAAATAGGAATAAGAGGGTCAGTTTCAGTGGCTGACTTAAGAAAGCGAGTGCATGTTCCTGGTGGCTGGTGAGGGTCAGTCTGACAAAGTGATTTTGGATGAGTCCTGAGTGAAGTAAGGAATGCGCAGGCAGAAGGCCACGCAGGCAGAATGAACATTCCCGCACATTCCGGCAGAGGACTAGGTACAAAGGCCCTGAGGTGAGTGTGGGAGGCGCGTGTTTGACACATGGCAGGGGGAACCCTATAGTATGCCCGCAGTAGAGCAGACATGAAGTTGCACATCCTGAGGGGAGGTCAGAGAGGAGTCGGGCGAGTGAGGGAGGGAAGGAGGAGTAGGTGGGCAGGTGGTGGGCTGGGGCCAGCTTTCAAAGGACCCTGTAGGCTGTGGGAAGGACTTTAGATTTTGTTCCGAGGGAGACTCATTCCGAGTGTGATTTTCACTTGGAAATTCCAAGAAATACATCTGTCTTCCACCAGGCTTGTCAAAATTTGCCAATTTCTAGAATTGCATATGATTCATAATTACTAATCAGAGCACAAGAGATGAATCCCCGAGCCAGTGAGCTGGATGGAGAATGTCTTCCAGAGACAGTGAATGCCCTTGTTCCTAAAACGGTCAGCTGCAGGCTGGTGACTCTCCGGGCCAGGAGAGTGGCTTAGAGCCTCTGGGGAGCCTGGGTGCAAGCTGAACTGTGGAATTGATCAGTACAGCTTGGGCCTCTCTTCCATACTCCTGGGAAGGTGATTCTGAGAGAAGAACTCAGGAAGTGGCTCTGGCATGATAATTGGGCCCCCAGGAAAATGATGGTGGCCGATTGTCTCAGCTTCTGATGACACCAACCCTTTCCAGCTAGCCTCTCCGGAGAGCCTGGGAACCCTGCCAGGTTGGCCCTAGACTGATATCCTGTTTGATTTTGTGTCCTTCTTATGCCTTTGGGGACAGAGATGGGATGTTCTTTGTGATCTCTACACATTACTTTTGTTGTTCTTCCCAATTTTGGCTCTGTAGCAAAAACTCTGACTCCTTTGGGCTCCTCCTGGGATGGAGAATTTTACTGGGCTGGGGCTGTGTTTACCCACACAGTCCTGGGGCCTCTCTACTTGCAAACCTTCTTCTGCAGCCTTGGCTTGTGCCTGACAGACTTGCTGCGTATGAGGTGGGCCCCATGCTTCCAGAATTCCCTGGCAATTCTTCCATCACTTCCCACAGGTGCACACAATGCCACCCCCACTGGGGTACCCACAACAGGGCAAAGGCAAGGGCATGCTCAGCTTGATTCTAAAAACACTATATGTTCCCGAACTGTCTGCCATGGAAACGACCAAGGACATTTTTAAAAAAACCATTGAGGAAAACCCAGCAAGAATCCTTGGGAATTCAAGCAAGCACTGGGGAATCTCCTTGTGGGTGGCATTAGAGAGGAGAAATGAATGAGCTGGTAGAAAAGGGGCCTGAGAGACCAAGGAGCAGGCTGTCGTGGAAGGTGCCCTGAGCCTGCCTCAGATGTGCCTGCCCAAGATGAAGATGAGTATGGCTGTGGCCCTGGTAACTCAGCAACTTCCCATCATTTGCGATTGCCATATCTTAGTAGTTTTTTTTTTTTTGAATGATGCATAATGTGAGGTGGTACAAAAGGAAGTGTTTATTACGGGAAGAAGGTGAACTGGGCAGCACTGAATACTCAACAGTGGTGCTCAGAAACATTCGAGTCAATGTAATAATTAAGCTTATTAACGTGGCTGGGCACTGTCAACATGTCAAGTGTAATAAGCAGTATCATAGCTGTGACTGGGGCTGAATGAGAAGAAAAAGCCTTATTTCTAATTAACTTTCCCTTTGGGGACATCTGTCAACCTCTACCTCTCTTCTAGTGATATCATTATCTCCTCCTGAAGTCACTCCATGAGAGGATGGGAAGGGTCTAGGGGGAGTATCAGGCCAAGTTCGAGTGATGGCTCTGTCATCTGGAACCTGGGCCACTTCCGGCATGTCACTGTTGCATGTCCCCCTTGCACCCCAGCTCCTTATCTGTGCAATGGGACAATAAGACTTATCCTGAGGGTGGCTCAGAGGACCAGTGCTAATGTAGGTCAATGCTAGCACACACTGTTCCCCAGGTGGAGCATGTCTTCTCCTGGACTGATTAAAAACAAATCTTTTTTTTTTTTTTTTTTTGAGACGGAGTATCGCTCTGTCAGCAGGCTGGAGTGCAGTGGTGCGATCTCAGCTCACTGCAACCTCCGCCTCCCGGGTTCAACCCATTCTCCTGCCTCAGCTTCCCGAGTAGCTGGGATTACAGGCGTGTGCCACCATGCCAAGCTAATTTTTGTAGTTTTAGTAGAGACGGGGTTCTACCATGTCGGCCAGGATGGTCTCTACCTCTTGACCTCGTGATCGGCCGGCCTCAGCCTCCCAAAATGCTGGGATTAAGAACAAATCTTAACTCTTCCTTATTCCAGTGCCTCTCCTCTATCATTTTTCTTTTTTATTAAAACATTTTTTTAGGGACAGGGTCTCTCTCTCTAGCCCAGGCTGAATTGCAGTGTTGTGATCATGGCTCACTGTGACAATCCTCCCACCTCAGTCTCCTGAGTAGCTGGGATTACAGGCACACACCACCATGCCTGATTAATTTTTAAATTTTTTGTAGAGATGAGGTCTTGCTATGTTGTCCAGGCTAGTCTCAAACTCTTGGCCTCAAGTGATCCTCCCTTCTTGGCCTCCCAAAGTGCTCGGATTATAGGCATGAGCCACTGCACCCAGCCTCTTAACATTTTTCGTGACAGAACTACCATTCTTGAATTTGGGATAAATGAGCTGTGTGTATTTGCCCTGAGGGGCAAGTATTATAATTCCCACATTACGCGACAAAGATTCTTTGCTTGACCAAACTTTAGTCAGGCTCCCGAATCTTTTCCTAGGCCCATCTGTGCACTTCCTTATAAAATCCAGTTTCAGCAAGAACCTCTGCCCTCAATAGCTGATCTCCCTCGATATCTAATGAGGTTCTTCATCCTCCACCATCACCTGGTTAATATCTGATCACCTGACCCATCTTTAGCAAGAATCCCATTAGGTTGGTTTATTCAGAATTCCCCATGCCCCTGATGTTTCCTCTTAGTGATTTTCCATCCACTGACCTCTACCCTGCTCCTTGGGTATAAATTCTCACTTGCCCATGATGTATTTGGACTTGAGCCCAAGCTCTTTCTCCTCCTGCAAAATCTGATTGCTGTGGTCTTTAAACTTAACGCAGTGGTTCTGAATCTAGTCTACTTACTCTTACTGTGCTTTGACAAATGGTAATGAATAATTTTTTCTTTAACAATAGATGAGGAAATGGAGGGGGAGAAGCAGTAAGTGATCAGTAAGTGATTAGTAAGTGACTAGCCCAGGACTAGCTCCAAAATGAGCAACCCAGTGCCACTGATTGACAAGCACACAGATGAAACTCAATCCTGTTTTTACCTCCTCCATGTAGGGAATTCACAGTGAATTCCCTACTGTCCTAGGCAGATGGCTAAAGGGTGGGGTTGGGCTGGTGGCTGCTATGGACACAAATCTATAAACTGTTCTAAAATCTAGCTACTCAAAGTATGGTCCATGGATAAGAGAGCTTGTTAAAAAGACCAAATCTGGCCAGGCACAGTGGCTCACGCCTATAATCCCAGCAATTTGGGAAGCTGAGGAGGGAGGATTGCTTGAGCCCAGAAGTTGAGACAATCCTGGGCAACAGAGTGAGACCTGGTCTCTTTAATAATCATAAATTAGCCAGGCGTGGTGGCATGCACCCATGGTCCCAGCTACTTAGGAGGCTGAGGTGGGAGAATCACTTGAACCTGGGAGGTGGAGGCTGCTGTGAGCTGTTCTCATGCCACTGGGCAACAGAGTGAGACCCTGTCTAAAGAAAAAAGAAAGGTCAGATCTCAAATTTCAGATCTGCTGAATGAGAATCTGCTTTTAAACAAGATTACCAGGTAGTTATCCTGCACATTAAAGTTTGAGCATCGTAGCTCTAAAATGCCCATGGAAATGGAATAAGATGGAGAAAACTGTTGATCAGTAGTACCCTTCTGGCGGTGCGATGGGTTGGGTGGGATGCACACTCTAGAGTTTACAAGAGTTTATTTGATAAGCCATGGAGTGGGGATGGAGGTATAAGCAGCTGTTGTGTGTGTGTAAGACCTGATCCTTCTCCCACTACCCCTATGTTCAAGTAAAACAGATCTTAGTCCCTAAATTGTGTTCTAATAAGGATGGGTCTGGTTAATTGCAGGCTTTTGTTTTGTGGAGTGGTGCTCAACAAGTTGAGATTCTGTTGCCGTAAGGATTCTCCCCTGTTCTTCGCCCTCGTAGGATTCAACCAGCCCCCTCTTAATAAACATTTAATAAACACTTACTGCACCATTTGTAGGGGCTCCAATTTATTCATTACCAAGATGCCATAGGACCCTGAGTCTATCTGGGGAGGTGCAGGTATCCCAGTCAAACCCTGCTTCCAGGGCCTCAGGGAATCCAGCAACTCCCTGGATGCTCTTAAATGTGGGAGTCCCTATCCCAAGCTTTTGAGTAGGAAGATGGACTTACAGTCCTGTTCCTTCAGAGACCCTCTCTGTGTTTCTCGTTTTAGCCTCCTTCTTGAGGAGGTTTGGGGTCCATGTGACCAGGATGCCCCTCAGTCCCCTCTGGGCCCTGGGGCATGCTGGATCAGAGAGGGAGCCACCTGCTAGGGGCACCTTCCCCACCCAGGGCACTCTGAAGAAAGCAGGGATCTTTGGATGTATTATGTCAGATGCTCACCATTTTCTTCCTTTTTTTGCACACGCTCTAAAAAAGAATAAGAAAAATTATTAACAGGATACGGTATAGTGAACTAGTCCAGACCTTTTAATCCCTTATGGAATCAATTTAAAAATCACCTCCTAGATATCTGGGAAGCCTCAGGGTGGAGTGCCTGTGTTTTGGGATAAAAGCCTGCCTTGATCTTCAGCAGTTGGAGGCCCGCAGAACATGCTCACCGAATATTGATTCCCCTCCCTTTATTCTTATTGTATCTTGCCCACTAGAGTTCAGGTTCTGAGAGGGTGAGATGGGTTGTGTCTACTTTATATCCTGCCTCATATACAGTAGGGATATAGTAAATGTCATTGCATGAACTAAGTATGGGTAACACCATTATCTTCCCTCCTAATTGCAGTGATAAATATTGTGTCCTCTCCTTTCAAAATGCCAGAACACTTAACTTTCTGGCTCAATGTCTTACTTGAGCCTGGAGCCTCAACATTAGATTCCAGAAATAATGCCTTGGCCATTGGCCTCCATTAAGCCTGCTCTGTTCTAAAATGGCCAACAGCATGCTCTCCTTGGCTGGGGGCAGGCTAATTCTGTGCTTCTTACCTTCTCCAGGATGGATGACTAACTTCTACAGATCATTTAAAATCATCATAAACTTTACCTTCCGGAGCAGGCTTCGTGGTGGTTTCTTGCTCTGGTTTTGATTTCGATTTTAAAGATTTTACTGTTAAAAGGCAGAAGAGGGTGGCTATTAATGATTTAAACCTTATATTTTCCAGTGGGTTCATACTGGGTATTTGGGGTCTCAGGTTCTTTCTTGGCACCCAAGCCTGGTCAACAGTTGGGGGGAACTGAGGCTGGCGGCACAGCTGGCATATAGAGATGCCCCACTGCACCCCACCCTCTTTGGCTTTGGTAAATCACTCTAGGATTGCAATAAATTAGTCGTCAGAAAATGTAACCCTGTTGTGGCCTTCTCTTCTGGTTACCATGAGGCTAGTTTTGGTCCTCAGAATAGCTGGAAAGGCTGAGGCAGGGTAAGAGGAAGACTTTAGAGGTATCCCTCCTGCTGTAGGAACCATAGAACCAAGTGGCTCCAAGGCCATGTAGACACACAATGCGGTGTGCCTGTCACTGTACAAAGTAGTGTGTCTGCTCTGTGGCCATGGGGTGTGTAATGGGGACTGGATGGGAAACATGGGGATTGCCTAGGATAGATCTGCTAAGATTTGCAATGGGAAGCTACTGTATATATGTATTTAGGACTTTTGTAAGTTCTTGATTACCCTTGTTTTCTGTCTTCTGGAACTTTATGATCCCTGTTCCTTTTTGCCTCTTTCCCTAGTGTTTGTCTACCTACTCCTGAATGCTAAATACATGTGTGTACATGTGTGTGTACACACACTCAAAGACAGACACACACATACACATCCTACATTCCATTCTTTTTTTTGAGACAGAGTCTCACTCTGTTGCCCAGCTTGGAGTGTAGTGGTGAGATCTCTGCTCACTGCACCCTCCGCCTCCCAGGTTCAAGTCATTCTCCTGCCTCAGCCTCCTGAGTAGCTGGGACTACAGGTGTGTGCCACCACATCTGGCTACTTTTTGTATTTTTAGTAGAGGCAGGGTTTTGCCATGTTGGCCAGGCTGGTCTCGAACTCCTGACCTCAGGTGATCTGCCTGCCTCAGCCTCCCAAAGTGCTGGGATTACAGGCATGAGCCACCGTGCCCAGCCCATTCCATTCTTCATAGCAGGGACTAATAGGCCCATGAGGAAAAAGCCAAGTAAACTGCTCCATTAGCTTATGGGAGTGTCCTAAATTCAAGATGGACAGGGTACAAAAACAAAATCTTGTGTTGTGGCCTGTGGCATTAAGAGGACTTTGAACACTTGCCATATCAGTGCCTATTTGTTCTTCAGCAAGAGGCCGGCACTTCTACAGACAAGGAGCTCTCCAATTTCAAGAAAACTCACTGTGCCATGGCACAGTTCTGACTGTTAGGAATAATTTCTTTTCTTAAAATATTTCCCTAGGATTGCATTAGTGTCCTATTCTAGCCCTTCAGTCAGGAGTGTAAGACTGAGGTCTCGGTTTTGTGTGGCAGATTGTCAAATATTTAAAGTCAGTTTTTACATCTCAGAGTCATGTGTCTTTCAGACTTAACATCCTCCTTTGCTTCAGCAGTTCTTTGTGTGACATAGTCTCCAGGTTACTGTCCAGGACACCAGCCCTTCTGTTGAGCCCCCACCAAGCTCCTTCTAGTTCTTAGAGTGTGGTATCCCCCAAACTGAATGTGCCATTCCAGGGATGGCACTCCGATGCGGGGCACAGCAGGATGAAATCCTGTTTACATAACCTTTCAGTTGTATCTGGTTGTGTTAACTTTTCTGGCAGTGACATCAATTATACTATTGAATTATTGAGCTTGTGGTTGAAGAAAGCAGCTAACAACAAACAGGGCTTCCTCACTCTGCACTTCTCCAGCCTGCTGTTTTTGGGGGCCTGATAGCAGGATCTGATATCAATGACCAATATCTTTCATCTAGCTAATTCTGCTCCGATGTTTCTGCCTGCCAAAATCTTTTAGAATCTGATTATGTTATCCTCAGCATTCAACAGCTTCAGGGCATCTACAAATATAAATATTCCTTCTAAATCTGCATCCAAGCGTATTATAAAAAATGTTGTACTGGACAGAGCCCCACAGCTCTGTGCTGGAAACTGGGTTGACTCTGATCTATGAAACAGCATCTTGAGGTGCTGTTCAGTCAGTTATTAGTGATGACATCATCTTACAGTAGCACCCACCTAATATATCTCTATCTTGTCCAGGAACATCAGGAAGCCTTTGGAAATGAAATGCCTTGTGGAATTTCACCCTATGGGGTTTCCACAGTTCCCTAATCTGATAACCTTGTCAAAAAGTGACCTAAAAGCCAGTATTATGTAATTGGCTTCTATTGATCTTAGGCTGGTTTCTTGTGGTCATTTTGCTCTCAGTATTTATCCCAGATTGGTCACAGACTCATTTCACCAACTTCCCACAGTTCCTCAAAAACCAGAAGCATGATTAAGCTATTCTCTCACTATGTACACATTCTGGAGTATATTTTATCCAGATCAGGAGACAGCAGTTACTATTCTCTTTTGATTTCTTTTCACCAATCTTTAGTTTCTGCTAAACTCTTTTCAGTTTGAGGATAATTTTCTTTTACAGTGAAGTCAAAATTAAATAGCAATTGAACAACTTGATTTTTCCCTGAATCATTCATCAACACTACACTAAACAGTACTAGCCTGTCTGTCTTGATTTTTTTTTTTGGCTCAATTCTATTTTAAATGGGCCTCTGTCTTTTGTTGCTGCCTGTATGATCACTATTATTATTATTATGTTTTGCTAAGAATGTTTATCCTGGGATTGATTCAGTTTTCCTGACACTATTCTTAAAGTTCACAGCCATTTTCCTACATTTATTGTTGAGAGCTTCCTCATCTTCTTAACCTCTGCATGTGATATTTCAAAATCTGAGTCCACTGAAGGAAACACACCAGTTTGCACTTTTGAGAGCTTTCAATCCTCTTCCCCATCTGATACGGTTTGGCTGTGTCCCTACCCAAATCTCGTCTTGAATTGTAGCTCTCGTAATTCCCATATGTTGTGGGAGGGACCTGCTGGGAGATAACTGAATCATGGGGGCGGTTTCCCCCATACTGTTCTTGTAGTGATGAATAAGTCTCATGGACCTGATGGTTTTATAAGGGGAAACTTCTTTCGTTTGGTTCTTAGTTCTGTCTCTTGCCTGCTGCCATGTAAGATGTGCCTTTCCCTTCTGCCATGATTGTGAGGCCTCCCCAGCCACGTGGAACTGTGAGTCCATTAAACATCTTTTTCTTTATAAATTACCCAGTCTCAGGTATGTCTTTATCAGCAGCATGAAAACAGACTAATACACCATCTGACCTCTCCTTACACCTCTGCGTATTCTCACCCACATTTCTATACACACAATGTCTCTATGTGTACATAGTTCCATCTACAGAGCTCCTTTCCTACTAAGACTGGTTTTTTGTAGTAGGATATACCCTTTTATCACCATGATCTGACCTTGAATCAGATGAGGGTTCAACAACAATTTCACAAGTATTTAATAAATATTCATTTGTGCTTACTATGTGCCAGGCACTAAGTGTGGAGAATTTCTGTGAGCATGGATGTAATGTTCGGCGTTAGAATTTCTGGCTGACTTGGTTTATGATCCTGCTCTGTGCCTGGATAGACACATGAGGCCATAACTAGTGTTTCCAGTGCTCCAGAGTGTCTCCTCATATGGATCACGAGGTATTTCCTGTGCCTGTTGCAGGCTTTCCATGTCAGACCTGCCACCCTCTGGAGTCATAGGTCCCAAGTATTTACCTGGGTATTTTTTCCTCCATATTTGGCCAAAGTCCTATTTGTCGAGAAAGGCTGAGCCATGTGGAACACAATTTTTGACTCATTGTGGTTGAACAATCCCATAATAAAATCATGCTTTGGAAGCGGGAGCCTTGAAACCAATTCATCTTAAACTAGAGGTTCTCCAGTTCCTCACTGTTCGTGTCCCTGAGCATCCTCTGGGGATCTGGTTAAGAATGCAGATTCCAGGATGTTTCAGGCAGGGGTTCTGATAAGCGCTGAAAAGCTACATTTTCACGAGTGCTTGGTGACAGGGACACCCAGTTATGGGCCTCCTGGAGCAGCAGTGACCATGCCTGGCTTCCTCTTTGCTGGCTCCTGCTGGCCTCAGCTCCACGTGCCCAGTTCTTTGGGTTGTGTTTGCTGTGGTCACCTGTGTTTCTCCAAGTGACCAGGCGGCTTCTTCCCTGGGCTGAAAGCTCTGCTTGTCTGCATCTGCCATGCTTGGGAATCCTTAGTAATGTGTACCCCACCTGCAGGAAGACCGCTTTCCCCTCCTGCATGGATGGTTTTCCTGTGTCCCTTTTCTCCACCTCCTCCTGACTGGGTTTTGCACTTCCCTACCTTCCTGGAGTTTTGTGCTTCCTGGTTCCTCTTTGTCGCCCTCTTCAGGCATGTGGACAGCCTGTGTTTTACACCAAGCAAGGGAACATGGACACTGCTCAGTGCTCCTTGGTTCATTTGGGACTTTCATCAGAGTATGCTTGTTTGGAGTGAAAACTGGAGCATTTCAAAGTCAGTTCGCAGTATGGCTTGGTAGAGAGTGTGGCTAGGTAGCTGGTTGCCTTCTCCCTCTCTCAGCAGGGCTCACAGGACCTAGGCTTCCCTGACCCTAGAAGGCTGCCATTGGAGATGGAATATTCCTTTTCATGCCTTTCTTGATAGCTGACTGGCTGTCTAGCCCATAAACATACTCATGGCATTTGATGGTGACCCAGGACCCAGGAGCTGCTAAATCTATTCATTCTTTGTCCCTCTTTGTCACACTTGCGCCGTTCTGTTGGCCAGACACAATCATATACCTGTTGCCACCAATGCTCTCCAGAAAGATAGATTGGAAACTATAGACAGAAGGGGAAAGAAAAACCTCCATGAATTTTTAGGGAATTGCTTGCCTTTCCTTGTGTTTCAATCTTTGTTCTAATGACCATCCCCCCCACCCCAAGTAACTGCAGGAAACTGGGATGTCATTAAGCCTGGCTTAGAGGCTCCAACACAGTCCATATCTTTGGCTCAGGCCACCAATGTCACAATATTTGATCAGTGGACATTTCCTGTGGGTAGTCAGACTTTTACTAAACACTCAGATATGTTGGCTTTAAGGAACTCCAAGACATAGCTGCAAAATGTGCCCATACAGACTGAATATACATGGTGATCACAACCTCAATGAAATACAGACATAATTAGCTCTATTAATAATGCTAATGAAGGGCCAATGAAACAATGATTTCAATGGGGCCCCTCTCAGGGCTGGGTCCACAGTGGTGTGAACAGGCTTGAGTCCCCTCTGTTGCATACCCCAGCCTTTTCCCATTACCTTTCTCCTCTCCCACATCCTCTCAAGCTTAGCATTGGCACTTGACTGGCAATTACTCGGTAAATGACTTTCAGAATCCTTCTTATGAATATTTAGATAAATGCTCAGATTTTCTCGGTGATCACGCTTACTGACTTTGAGATGGCTCCAGTTCTTGGGGCTCCGTGGGAGCACACACACTGAAAAAGGTCCCCAGTGAACCGATGTAGCCTGTGAAACACTCCTCAGCACATGCTGGCGGTGTGTGCCTGTCCTCTGCCTCTCCATTCTCCCTTATAGGGTTTCTGGCTCCTAATTTCATTTAACCACATTGGAGCTACAAAATTTAGCAGCCACAGATAGGGGCAGGGAGGGGAGATGACGGGGGAATCCAATTTACTGCTGCCATGACTACAGATGTGAAATAAATCTGTGAATCAGTGATGGATCGATCCCACTAAAGCTGGATTTAA
This sequence comes from Pongo abelii, assembly GCF_028885655.2. NCBI lineage: Eukaryota > Metazoa > Chordata > Mammalia > Primates > Hominidae > Pongo > Pongo abelii. The sequence goes on from NC_071999.2 coordinate 50,564,819, forward strand.
ATCATTAATAATGGCAAGAAATGCTATTCGGTCTTCCACCCCCAGGGTCCCAGACTGAGGATTTGGGGGTTTAATTGGGTAGAGAATGAAGACCCTTAATGCAATTTTGCCAGACTCTCTCCTGTGTGTCTTAGCTGTAGCCACGAAAGTTCACTACATGGATAGTTTTGGTGGGTTCTGAATCAGGGCTGGCTTCGACCCCACACTGAGACTGTCTGAGGTGGGCCCATGTCCCATTTTCCATTTTCCACATGATTATCTGGATATGGCCTGTCACCCCAGGGAGCCAGTGTGTAATCTGGGAAGAAAATGGCCTGTGTCACTGAGGGAAATTGTGCTTGTGTTCATGTAGAACAAGAATAGGAAGACGAATGAAAAACGGGAGGAGACAGAAAGATGGAAGAAGCTATTTGTTTCAGCACTTTGCGGATGTTCTTTCTCTGAGGGTGGTCTGGGATGGGAGGAAACAGGAAGCAAGGCTAGGAGAGGAGTTAACATCTTACCCAAAATGAGACCTCAGAGGGCAACAGAAACAGTAGGATATCATTAGCATGAGAGGAAATACTTCACAATATTTCACATGCACAAAATGCTGCAAAACCATTCCTCCCCCAGCTCACAGAGCCCGGCCGCGCCTCGCCGACAGAGCGCAGCTTCTCTCACCGGCAGTTCCGTCGTAGCACCAGTCCGTTTGACTGGCCTGGCTCCTCCTGTACAATGTCAGAAGCAACTCAGAAGACTCTGTGGCAGATTCAGAGACGGGAGAAGGGGCAGTGAAAGTCAACGGGACAGTCAAGGAGGTGGTCACCTGAGAGGGGCCAGCGTCTGGACTCCTGTCAGAGGGGAGAACAGGAAGGTCAACTTCCAGACAGGGGCCAGGTCAGGAACCCCTTCTAAGGCATGCTAGGGTTTGAGGGGGTGCTCTTGACGTCCAGACCCAGATGATGGACATCACAAGGTTTGAAGAGACTAGCTGTGAATCATGAAAAATAGGCCAGTGTGTCACTCTGGGCAGCAGAGCCACACATTGCCGCTGCTGCTTCACTAAACCGTGAGAGGATCTGTGGCTGCCTTCAAAGGCCACTGGGCCAGATGGTTATCACTGACAGATGTTCCAGAACATTCTTCCTCCCTGGCTCAAAACCCTGCTTATTCTAGTACCTCTCCCTGCCTCACAGTTGTTTTGGGCAGAGTGGAAAAGATACTGAATTAGATGCTACAGCAGTTTAAAATCAAGCACTGAGGTCTGTCCCTGCAATCGGCTCACCACAAACACCACCACCATCAAAAAGGCTTTCCAAAGGGCCTGAGGGCAGAGCACTGGGTGTGAGGTGCAGGCTCCACTACCTGGTAGCTTAGGATCAAGAGGGATGACCCTGACACATCAACCCACATATGTTCTTTCTCAGGAGTCTCTGGCTTTTAACTAGGGGCAAGAAACTAATTCAAATGAATGAGAGGGGTCCTCGGGGGTGTTTTGGCCCTGGAGTTATTTCATGTCAACTGGCCGAATTGGCAGAGATGGACACAAGGAAAAATGCCCAACATATAAATAGGTGGTGACTATGGTTGGTAGAAAAGGCATAGACTTTGGTGTCAGCTCTTGACACCTGAGCTTAAATGTTGGCTCTTGCAACATAGTGGAGGCACTTGGGGTAAGTTACTTGTTTGCTGTTGCTCTTGCAGAGGAAGTAAGTTAGGCCTGTCCCCATCTGCACCAGGGAACTCAGTGTAGGGGCAGGGAGTGGGGTAAGGGCTGGAGTCTGGGTAAGGGCTCAGGCAAAGAGGTGGAGGGAGAGAGCAGAAGCCTGTTTTTTCTCACAGGTGGATGCCCTCGGAAGTCTCCCTTCAGGGTCTGTAGGAGTTTCAGGCAGATCTTGCAGGTGCCTCTGAGGGACCAGTAGGGGAACTTGGGTCTGTGCCAGCCCAGCAGGCTGGGGCTGAGCAGCTATGTTCTTAGGACACACCATCAAGAAGGGGCCCCTGAGCAAGTGGCCAGATGTTTGGGTCCTAGGTCAGGTGACTGCAGGGATTAAGAACAGGTGGATGCAGGTGAGTTCCTTAGGCTCATGTCAACTCTTGCCCTGCTCCAGGCCCCAAGGCCAGGTGAAGAGACTCTCCAGGGCCTGTTTCTTTATCCTTCTAGTGAGATGATGACTGTCGTACCTCACTCGCCTGGTGCCCACTGGGACCCACAGAGATGATGCCAGTCCTCATGAAAGGACTTAGAAAAGTCAAATCTGCCAAACAAACTTAGAGAGTTATCTCACAATATTGGCCTCTCTGGTCATTTCCACTATCATGTACATTTCCCCCCATACACTGTCGTGCCTGCTCCAGGCTGGATCATCGCAGGGCCTTCTGGGGTTCCTGCCAGGGCTCACCTGCTGGGAAGCAGAGCTGGGTTGCAGCCACCTGGGCTGAACACTAGCCCTGTGTTCTGTTGCAATGGAGAGGACACAGGGAGGAGCCTTTGGATCCTGGATCCTGGGGAGTTGGACCGCTTGAGGCCTGCTTTTGTAGTGCTTTAGCGAGGGGAGGGCCGATCATGTGCCTGGAGGACCTTTGGTAAGTGGAGAAGTGAGAGAGGGAGCCGCTCCAGGCTTGGGGTGGCTGATAGCCTTTCTGTTTATAAGGGACACATGACACATTTGATCTGTACCTGCTATCCTTCCCCAACCCTTGCCTGTCATACACGTGCACGTGTGAATGTAACACTTATTGCCTAAAGGAGTCTGTGGAAGGTTTGGGTTCTCAGCTTTCTCATGTAAAGAATATCCTGGGCCTCTCTGAGAACTTGGAGGCCCAGATCTGGCCCCTGGGGACCCAAGCCTGGTGTGGACACCAGGAAGGCCCCCCAGGGCCTCTCTGATTGTCACAGCTCTCCATGGGCTCTGGGAACCCATTGGAAACCCCATCAGCTGAAATATGAACAAAGGATTGGCTGGGTGTGTGTGTTTGGAATAAAGCTGACCAGGAATCCTGACTCTTGTTCCAGGCATGCTAAGTTTTCTACCTGGTGGTTCATGGGGTGCAGAATGGAGGATGACACAGATCTGTGGCACTTACTGAGAGTGTGCTGTATGCTGGCCACTGTTCAGCCTCCCGCTGAGTAAATATACATTTCATCCTTACCAAAACCCCGTAAGGCTGGAACTCTTCTGCTCCCCATTTTACAGATGAAGAAACTGAGGTACCAGGAGATTAAGTGGCTGCCCTGTAGCACACAGCTGCCTGGGTGGAGGAGCTGAGTTTCAAATCCAGGCAGTCTGGCTCCAAAGCCCCAGTTCTCAATATCTTTAAGGTGGTCACATCACTGTCAGGCCCCTTCACTGTGTCTGGGTACATTGCTTCACTTGCTTTGAGTGTCAGCAATTGGGGTGAACGGGGGCCTTTGGAATGCCACTCCCTCATTTGTGCATCACCTGCAGTGGAGTTACCTGTCAGAGGCCTTGCAGTGCCCCTGGAGGTGTGCAGTGGGGAACAGAGCGGCCAGTGCAGGGCTGGAGGGGAGCAGCCTCGCCGGTTCAAGGGACAGCACCGCGTGGGAGCCCTGTGCCCTCAAGTTGTAACTTATGGGTCCCCTACTTGGCAAAACTGTGATATCATTCCTGCTTCTTGCCATAACCAAACTGGCCCCGTGCTTTTTTTTAGATCTAGCGGAGATAAATTATCCTTTGGGGAGAAAGTGTAGGGGACAAGACAAAAAGCCAGGGACAAAGCTTGTGTACCCCTGCAGCTGGGCACGTAGCAGGCCCAGCATATTCAACAGAGGCTCTCTTATTCCACAGATATTTCATTGACTGTCTAGTGTGTGCCAAGTCCTGTCACAGGATTTTAATGAGTATTCACTGAATTAGAATTCAGGCCTTGGAAATATGCCTAAGCCTATTCTCTTCCTAGACAGACTCTACCTTCCCTTGGGGGCATTCATTCATCTGCTCCCCTGAGAGCACTGCTTGCAAGCCCTTTGCGGTCTCTCCTGGTTGAGACCTTCTCTCCAGACTCTGACGACCTCTGTCCCTTTCATCTCTAGTGGTTCTGAGTACCCAGGACTCTGATCTTGGGACCTGCCTCTCCTGTGAGTGACTGAGTGGCAGAGGCAAGCAGGGTTGTAACTTCCAGGAGCCCCCACTAAACTCCTTCTTCCTCCCCTACTCCACGCCACTCCCCATCTTGGGTTCTCCAAGGGCTGCTGAAACATTGTCCCCAAGCGGGAGTTTCCACCTGATTTATCCCAAAAGAAAACTATTACCTTGCATCACGTAGAAGCATGGTTTGTGATGAATAACTTGCCTTGGGTTCTATTGGAAAAAAGAATAAAAAAAAATATTGGCAAAAAAGCATCCTTCTTTCTATTTAAAAATATGTTGTTAAGTACATGGAGAGGGCCCTAGTTATAGAAATTTTCTATTTTTACTTTTCTTTAGTATTGTCTCTTAATGGTTTCCTTTAAAAATTACTAGGTTGAAATTTTATAAAATTAGTGAGAACTCAAGAAGATACTTTTCAGGCAATCATGGATTTTGGAAATTTGAGTTTGCTTTGCTTATCTCTATGGTTATCCCAGAAGCCTACCTCTGTATTGGGATGAAGGACATCTGTCCAGCAGAGGTGACTGAGGTGCAGGGATATATGTATTTTAAGAATTATTTTTAATTTTAAAGGACCTGCTTGTGTCATGTAATCACCTGATTGTTTGCCTTGAATGATATGGCATAAAGAATTTCTTGTAGACTTGGGATAAATTATGCCACCAATTCTGGTAATACAAAATGGCAACAGGGGAAGCAGTAGAGAAACGAGAACCAGAACATTTGAATTGGAAAGGGAAATGTGAACACTTCCACTTATCCATAGCTTACCTAGCTTACCCATGCAAGAAAATATTATTGAGGAACATCCCTTGGCTATTAAAATGATGTCTCAGCCGGGTGCGGTGGCTTATGCCTGTAATCCCAGCACTGTGGGAGGCCGAGGCGGGCGGATCATGAGGTCAGGAGATTGAGACCATCCTGGCTAACGCAGTGAAACGCCGTCTCTACTAAAAATACAAAAAATTAGCCGGGCATAGTGGCAGGCGCCTGTAGTCCCAGCTACTCGGGAGGCTGAGTCAGGAGAATGACGTGAAGCTGGGAGGCGGAGCTTGCAGTGAGCCAAGATCGTACCACTGCACTCCAGCCTGGGCGACAGAGCAAGACTCCATCTCAAAAAAATAAAAAATAAAAAAAAAATAAAATGATGTCTCTAAAAAATTAAGCAACATGGGCAAATGGTGAAGTTATAATACTAAGTTACAAAAGTAAAGTACTAACTTGTATAGACAGCATGTTTAAAACAGTAAAAACCAAACCACAGAACAGGGACCATCACTACCAAAAATGCAAACAATGGCGGCAGACAGACAGAATACAAATCACTTAAGTGTGAATTAGCTTTATTTATATTTGAATGTTCGTGGGTTGGGGGATGTCTTTCTACTTTTTACTGTTCAAATTTTTCATTTTTTAAAGAAAGGAACAAGAAGATATTTGTTTTTTGATGTCATTTTTCTAAAAATAGGTACACAATTTATTAAAAAGCAGAAACAAAGCATGAAAGGAGGAAGGAAGGGAGGAAAGGAGGAGAAGCAACTGGAAGAGGAGAGAAAGTTTGGGAGCCTGTCCTGGCCCTTCTAATGATTTCCTGTGACCTTGGAGTAGTCACATACCCTCTTTCTAGCTCCAAGTTGCTCATCTGTGAAATGGGCAGGAAGAGATAATGGTTGGGACAATTAAAGGAAATAGAGATTGTGAAATAGACAATATGCACCCTGTGCCATCAGACTATGTTCCCTAACTTTCACTGGGACAAGACGTGCAGAAAATGATTCTGTTCTTTTGGGAGCACATTGGAGGAAGAAGCAACCAGCTCTGGGGCTCAGCATTCCCCCACCCACCAGTGGCTGATTCAAGGTCACAGAGGTGAACTTCCTTGCATGAAAAGTTGGCTGGCTTTCTCATCTCTGCCTTGTTAGTATCTCTTGCACCTTTCTTCTGAAATTTCCAGAATTGCTAGGTTCCCTGTTGGAAATGGTAGTTGGGACACCAACTCTCAACTGGAAATGGCAACTGAATTACAGCATTTAGGTCAGATGGCATTCGGAGCTGCCGAGGAGGATCTAGCAGGGTAAAGAAAATAAAATTCGATGCACTATGTATATCAAAAGATTAGGCAAAAACACGATGAATCAAAATCAATGTACTGTGACATCTCTATAGCATTATTTGCCACAGGGCAGAATTTATCATTAGGAATGTCTTGGGTACTAAAAAAACTAAAAGGGGGTCTCATTATGGGGTTGTTTCACTCTACAGCATGTTCTATGGCAGCAGGAGAGCAATGTAGCCTGGAGGCTCGTCTAGCGCCTTTCTTCTTGTAAGATTAGAAGCGTATTTTATACCTTACAATTGTGTGGTACAGGGGAGTTTTAAAGCAGTTTCAGATATGTTACTTCATTTACTTATTACAACCCACTGTGAGAAAGGTGTTTTTGCACATGGGGAAACTGAAACCTAGAGATGGTAAGTGACATGACCAAGGTCTAGACTCCACCGTGTGCTGGGTTTTCTGACTTGGACACCACAGCACTCACATCCATGTTGTGCATTCAAAATCTGAACTCCCCCAGCAGGCCAGTCAGATGCGACTAACCAATTATTCACTGGCAATTGATGCTGCATTTATATTCAAGTTGCTCACCCAATTTTACGGATTTCCCCATAAACTTTGGGGGGAATCAACCCTTTAAGGAAGAGAGGTGGGCAGGGGTTGTTAGTCTGATGTAACCTGATTTGTCCAGGGCTATGGGAGTCTCTGAAGTTGACCAGCCTGTAGGGTGGATGAGTGGAGGGTGCAGATCCCTCCCACAGCCTGGTTCATTGTGTCTCATCTTTTGGTTATGTCCATTTCACAAAGCAGGTAATGCGGCTAGGGGTGTGTGGCCAGGCACAAGTCAATGGCAAGGGAATAATAATACATCATGTGATATAATAATACTTATAATGGCTAACACTTGCTTAGGCCTAAAATGCTATATGCCTGGCATATCTCTTAATTATTTACCCAATTAAACCCCTTTAACCCTCCCACACATCCTATGAGGTAGGTCTAATGCTGTTCCTATTTACAATGAAGACAACCAAGACATGGAGAGGTTAAGCCACTTGCCCCAGCTCATGCAACTAGTGAAAGGGAGAGAGCTGGCATTCAAACCTAGGCAATCAAGTTCCTGAGAGAAAGGAAAATGTGCTCTTCATGACAGACTCCTATCTGCTATTAAGTAGATAAATAAATGGCACTCAGGCACCCCCTTCACTGTCTGCTCCTGTGGCGGACATCACTAGTTGCTCACAGCACTCTTTGCTGCTGAGCCCAGACAAGGCCTCAGAATTCTTCTCAACGTAGTTTTCCACTACTAACCTCAAGTAGTTAATGCATCAGCATGAGAGATAAACCCATTTGTCATGTCTAGGGCTCATTTTATAGATGCCAATTAATGGATAAGGTTAAAAAAAATTTGTGTGCACCCATGTATATGTGAGTGTGACTGGCTCTAGTTAGTGAATATGATCACTTGATTCAATTTACATGTACTGAGCATCTGCTATAGGTGAGGAAGGCACTCTTGTTAGTCACTGAGGTTCAACACAAGGGTAAACAAAGTTATATCTTAAGGGTATTAGGAGACTGTTCTACATAAAAATATTGATTTTTTTTGAAAAGTTAAGAAATTTCTTATAAATTTTTTCTTAACCTGTTTTGTACAATCTATCTTGAAACCCTAGAATTTCATAGACCAAGACATTCTTTCATGAACCTTGAAAGGCATTTCAGCATCTCCCTAGTGTTTTTTCAGTGCCTCTCCAATTTTTCTTAGCAGGACATTTATTTTCAAAGTGTTTGCTTTATACACAGTTCCATTCGCTTGACAGCATTGTATTTGTCCTACTCTAGTGGGTAATATATTTACAAAGATCCAGCACATCGAGGCGACATGTTAAGAATGCTTGATTCATACCGTGCAAGAGAAAAAGCCCTGAATGCTATTTTTCAGTATTAGAATTACATTTGATACTTGAACAGCAGGGATATTAGGATTCCAAGAGAGAGCTTAATGGTAGAGGCACACAGAAAAGAGTTTCCCAGCAATAGCGGAATTACCTCTCCAATGCAACAACTAGATTTCCAGGAGGGGAGTAGGAATCAAGGATGGTACATCTGATTTGATGGAGAGGGACATAAAGGTAAAATGCCTGTGTGGCTGCTGAGAACACCCAGCTTTTAGGATGTAGGTTGTATGTAATCAGATTTTTAGGAATTTAAAAATTCAGGCTGCCTAGGATGCTTGCAGTTGGTAGCAGAACCAGATCCAGAAAAATAGTTTAGTTCTACTTATAGGCCAGAATGAAGATGATGTAGGTGACCTGAACCTTTACATTTCTGTACCTAGTTGAATATGGCCATGCAGTCACGACATCAAGAGATGACACTGCAGGGGCATATGAGCAAAAGCACATTAGTCACTGCTAGCAAACAGCACAGGGAGGCTGCTGCCAAATAATAAAACCCAACATGAGGAAATGCTGCCAGTTGCTGAAACAGTGTTGGAAAAACTTTAGCCCTTGGATGAGAAAAATCACTCCAAAGTCAAATACCCACAGACTAAAATGATTCCTTTAAGGGGGCCGAATGGGTATCCTGAGAAGCATGCCAGTGTCTGTTGACATAGCAACAGAGTGTAGGAATGTATTCCAGGAAATAGAGATCTCTGATAAAGCAGTTCACGAAAATGCCATTTTTAAAAAGTAACAAAAAATTGGAAGCAATAAATGGTCAATCATAGGAGATTGATTAAAAATATTATAGCTTATCAACACAACACAATGTGATGCAGTCATTAAAAAGATTTGTAGAAAGCTTAATAACATATTGAATGTATATAATATTAAATGATATTCATATAAGTATACAGTGTTTATATAAATATATAAATAAGTGTATCTTTAAAAGCAGGTTACAAACACAATATAAAGCATGATCCTTTTACAAAAGAGGTGTGTGTATATGGGTATATATATGTATATATAAATATGTGTGTGTGTGTGTGTGTATATATATATAAAATAAGTCTGGGGAAGATATAATCAAAAGTGTGGAAAGTGATTATCAAATCTGATAGTCAAGTGGTGGTGATTTTTGCTGTCTTCTTTTTGCTTATATATAGTTTCTTTCTTTCTTCTCTTTTTTTTTTTTTTTTTTTTTTTTAGAGATGAGCATTCTGTTACCCAGGCTGCTCAAAATCTTGGGCTCAAGTGATCCTCCCATCTCAGCCTCTTGAGTAGCTGGGACCACAGGTGTGTGCCACCACACCCGACTAAATTTTAAAATTTTTTTGTAGAGATGAGGTGTCGCTATGTTGCCAAGGCTGGTCTCAAACTTCTGGCTTCATACAATCCTCTCACCTTGGCCTCCCAAACTGCTGGAATTGCAGGTGTGAGCCACTGCTCCTGGCCTGCTTATATATAGTTTCTAAAACATCTGCAATGAACATGTATTACTTGTGTAATATGAAAAAGGAAAGATACAAATAACAATTATTATTATAAGCAGGTGCTTTATGTTAATGAGTCTTCCTGCCTGCTTTGTTGGTGCAGTGCTTTGGGGCAAGGCTATTGTATTATAGTTGTGAGCAGAACTTGGTTAGTAAATGAGTCTTCCTACCTGTCAGCACAATGGATAGAGCTGACAATTTGTGCTCTGGCTCTATGTCAGGTTTGTGCTTTTTTCCTGGGCATCCTGGTAAACTAGAGTTACCATCCTTTGGGAGGCCCTCCTCCAGATACTCATCCCTTTCCAGATACTCTTCTTCATCCAACCTTCTTTCCCTTTCAGATACTTTTCCTCCTGTAGATGCTTTCCCTCCTCCAGATACTCACCTTTCAGATACTTTTTATACAGATTTTCTTTTCCATCCAGATTCTCTTCCTCTTCCAGAGCTCCTTCCTCCTCCAGATTCTCTTCCTTCTCCAGAGCCTTTTCCTCTTCTAGATATGACTCCTTCCCCAGATACTCCTCCTCCTCCAGATACCTTTTCTTCCCCAGATAATCTTCCTCTTCAATATACTCTTCCTTCTCCAGATACCCTTCCTTCCCCAGATACTCTTCCTCCTCCAGATGCTCTTCCTTCCCCAGGTACTCTTCCTTCTCCAGATACTCTTCCTTCTCCAGATACTCTTCCTTCTCCAGATACCCTTCCTTCCCCAGATACTCTTCCTCTTCAATATACTCTTCCTCCTCCAGATACCCTGCCTTCTCCAGATACTCTTCCTCCTCCAGATGCTCTTCCTTCCCCAGATACTCTTCCTCCTTCAAGTATTCTTCTTTCCTCAGATACTCTTCCTCTTCCAGATCCTCTTCCTCCTCCAGATACTCTTCGTCCTCCAGAGACTCTCCCTCTGGAGAAAATGGAGATTCATCCTGTAGACTTTCCTCATCTAGTTCTACTTCAGTATCCTCTTTCTTTGAAGGCAAGGTCTGTGTGGAACATTGGGGAGTTGTGGGAGGGTGAGGAGGTGATGCTCCTGATAACTGATTATTTTCAGCAGACATGCTGGAGAAGTCGTAGGTGGTGAACTCCTTCTGCGGCAGCCAACGTCACTTTATCATCCTGTATCCAAGAAAGGAATAAAATCCTATTAGCCAGTAATAGCAACTGCATATTGATTTAATACCATTTTTGCTCACTTATTTCATTCAGTAGTCTTTGGAGGGCTCTTTAAATATGTAGATCAGTACATAGTGGCCAGTGAAAAAGGCACAAGAAGAGGGAATGGAAGCTTACCCTCAGTGAGCTGGGTGGTGAGACCACACCTGAAGGCCAGGCCTTTGAAATTGTTGCACAATATGAAGTCAACGGGGAGGGCTGGAAAGCAATCATTGTTCAGTGGTGCTATTGCTAGAGAAGATTTTTATTTTTTGTTAAGTATTTACTACCACAATAAATAAGACAGAGACTGTCTTCCAGGAGCTTGAAATCTGGGGAGGAAGGAGTCACAGAAAAACAGATTTCTAAACACAGGTGACCAACACAATGGAAGGGGTTCCCACAGCATAGGATGGACACAGTGGCTGGGGCTTCTGGTCAGTTAAGGCCCCTGTGGTCAGAAGTCTGTGGGTCATGTCCTCATGGCTACCACATGCACTGTCAGTCCCGCCCGCAGCACCATCTGCCCTCAGCTCACCAGCCAAATGCTACATATGTTTTAACACTGAGCATCTTGACTCCTCCAGGAAGGCTTCCAGGCTCCCTCTTCTGCTCCATCCATGTCCTCTATGTTTTTTTTATTAAAGTAACTATTTTGCTGTATTAAATTGTTTGCACGTTTGTCCTTCCAACAGTATAAGCTCCTTAAAAATGGGTGGGGTCAGTGTCGTTCTTTTTTGAAAATAGATTTTGAATTCTTCCACTCCCCCTCCTCTCCACTGTGGCCCACTGTGATTCCCCCTGGTGAACCTGCCATCTCTAGACTGAATTACTGGGTTTCCTGAGACCCCTGCCACTGCTCTGCTAGTCATTTGCTGCAAAGAGTGTTCTTGTAAAAATATAAATCAAATAAGGATTTCCTTTGCTTAAAATCTCCCAGTGGCTTTCTGTTGTGCTTAGAATATGATGTCACCTCCATTCCATGCCTGCCTGTCTTTCTGGCCTTATCTATCCCCATCCCTCCTCTCCTGCCCCCACCCTGTTACTCTTTCCTACAGCACTTATCATTGTGTCTAATTATGTGTCCATTTCTGTGTGTTCTTGTTCAATTTTTCTCTTCCACTAGGTGTAAGTGTCTCAATGATAGTGACCTTCTATAACCTGTTCCCCACTGTATCTCTGATGGTTAGCTCAGAGCCTGGTGCATAATAGATGTTCAATTAACATATGGCCAGTGACTGAATGAAGGGCCAAGAAGACGTGGCTCTATAGCAGTGCACCCTGAAGGTCTAAAAATGACATTTATTCTGCACAACAGGACAGACTGAAGAGGCAACCAGCCCAGAATCCTTCTGCTTGCTCTGGGGACTTAAGAGATACATATCTTGGCCTGCCTCTTTCTGGCTGTCTGAGTGGGAAACTCTGTTCTAGGGAACCAGCCAGATGAGACGACCAGGATCAATTTTAGCATATGCAGCACGATGTCCAAGATGAGGGGTATGATGGACAAGGCCATTCATCATGGGCAAATGGCACATTTACCCACCCACATCACTGTTGGAGCCCTTGGATTGCTGGATTCCAATAGGGTTAGCCTAGGGCAGTGAACACAGAAGTGCACTGCCCAGATCCCCTTTTCAAAGAAGGACTTGCTGTCCAGTGGTGAGGAGTGTGGTCAACAGGTGGCCCCCAGCGGCCATCTCCTTCAGGGTGTGTCTCAGCTGCAGAGTCCCTTTCTGATAGTGATGCCATTCTTGAGACAGCCTGTATCTGAGGACCAGGCAAGGTGGAGGTAGAAAAGTGCAGTCAACTCCAGGCAGCACACCTCTGAGAGGCCACATTCACCCCAGAGCTCTCCAGCAGGCTGACCAAGGCTCACCAAGCCTACTCCACAAGTGCCATCTCCATCTGGCCCAAGCCCGCTTCCTCTCCCTTTTTCCTCCAGGGGCTGACCCCAAGAAACGTTTTGTATCTCAACAGTTGCATCTCAGCAGTTTGCATTTTAGAGTCTATTTCCAGAGAACCTACCTTGTGATAGCTTCACAAAATGTAAATCTGGGAAATAATTGACTGAAAGAGTTGGTGGAGAGAAAAACAAGGCCTCACTGGTAGCCTGATCACTTAAAAGGTCAGTGGCTGAGGGTAGGGAGTAACCGGATCTGCCTGGGGCAGGGAAAGTTGGTCGTGTGGAGAGATGACAAAGATGGTAGCAGTAAAGGGGGAGCCTGTGCATGGAGAGTTTTAAAACCCATCATGAAGCATTTTGTGTTGGGTGGCATCAAAAGAGAAAATTGCAACAAATTTAGTTATTAATTGAATTGGCTTTTATTCATGATTCATGAATAGAACCATTCTACAAACAGAATGAGAGCTCCCATCAGGCAGTAGCAATAACAGCGGGTTCTGTGAGGTGGGAACACAGAAACAGAGCAATAAAAAAAAAGTGGATTGGCTAACATTAGGTTACTTCAGGTTACTGTTTTTGGTAAGGGTTAAAGCAGAGAGAGGACTTGCTTATTATTCTCACTCAGGTAGACTGGAATTTCCTGTTTTCAGGAAAAAGTGTGCTGTTTTGGGATCTATCTGTTTCCTTACAGTTTCAGTTTGATTATATGGCACTTAGCATGAGTGACTTCATTCTGATTTGGTCTTGTTTACTGGGACCTAGTGCGGGAGCCCAGTCCAAAATGATGGCTTTCCATAAGTTTTGCTTCACAGTGGTGACGGTGAAAGTGTTAGGATTAAAGCAACTCTGGAGCAAGAGGATTCCCGTGGCCATTTGCCAGACAGTTAAGAAGCAGCGGAGAATGGAAGCTGTGCCTGCAGTTGGCTTGCCCTTTTATCCTTCATTTTATGGCTGTGTGGTATATGCATGTCTTTTCATGTAGGCTGCCTCCAGTGCTTTTTGGAGGAGGTGAGGTATAAATAATACATGAGCTGATGGTGGAGGACACTGTCTTTGGGGCAAAGGGTGAGCTACGGAAAGCTTTGGGACCCAACCACAGCTATGTCTGCAGAAGCCTCTTCCCTTGTAAAGGAGGCCCCTTCAGCTTTATTCATCTAAAACCTCAACACACCACCTATTATTGCCGTCTACTTCTAACCCCCACTGGCTGCGGCTCCCTCGCCCTAAGACAGAGCTGGGATGGCGAGAGCAATTGAAGAGTGGTGACAAGGATTCTTTGCTTGACCAAACTCCAGTCAGGCTCCTGAACCTTTTCCCAGACTCATCTGTGCACTTCCTTGTAAAATCCAGTTTCATTTTACTTATTATTTTATTTCGTAAAAATTTATGGGGTACCAGTGTAATTTTGTTACATTCATAGGTTGTGTAGTAAAGTCGGGGTTTTTAGGGTCTCCAGCACCCAAATAACACACATTGTACTCATTAAGTAATTTCTTGTTATAATAATTTCTCACCATCCACTCCTCTCCTGCTCCCTTACTCTTTCGAGTCTCCATCATCTATTATTCCACACTGTATGCCTACTCAGAAGTGAGAGCATGTGGTATTTGTCTTTCTGTGACTGACCTATTTCACTTAAGACAATGGTCTCCAGTTCCGTCCATGTTGTTGTGGAAGACACGATTTCATTCTTTTATGACTGCACAGTATTCTATTTTGTATATATGCCACATTTTCTTTGATCATCCATTGGTGGACACTTAGGTTGATTCCATATCTTTGCTATTGTGAATAGTGCTATGATAAACATACAGTTGCAGGTATCTTTTTGATGTAATGATTTCTTTTCCTCTGGGTTGATACCCAGGAGTGGAATTGGTGGATTAAATGGTAGTTCTATAAAGTCCAGTTTTAGCAAGAAACCTGCTAGGTCAATTTAGCAAGAATCCCGCCCCATCCTCCATATATGACCATCCTTGTTACCTGATCAGACTTCTCATCCTCCCCGTGCCCTAGGCCTGCCTTCATCAAGAATCCTGTCAGGCTGGTTTAGCCTGAATCTCCCTTACCTCTGATGTTTCTTGTTAATTTCCCATCTACCCTGATGAATGCCTTGATGTTTCCTCTGAGTTAATTTCCTATCCATTGATTCCCCACTCTGTCCTTGGCTGTAAATTTCCATTTGCCCATGCTGTATTCAGAATTGAGTCCAGTTCTATACTGGGATCTCTTTTCTCCTGTTGCAATAGTTCGTGACTAAAATATATTTTTACTGTGGGGCATGGTGGTGTGCACTGATAGTACCACCTACTTGGGAGGCTGAAGCGGGAAGGATCACTTGAAATTAGGAGTTCAAGATGAGCCTTGGGAACATAGTGACAGCCTATTTTTAAGCAATTTTAAAATGTATATATTTTACTGCTTTGAATGCTGTCCAGCTTTGATTTTCTTTGACAGCCAGTCTGTCCAGCCCTCCCCTGGGAGAGGTGAGGAGCACACATAGGCACTGGCCACTCCATCAAAGGCTTACACTTCAGGGCTCCCTACCTCTCAGATTTTTGTAGCTGCTTTAGCGATCAAAATCAGCTGGTCCCCTGGATAGCCCCGGGGAGCATTTATCAATAGCATGCCATCATTCCGGGTGACGGGTCTTTTCTTCCTATTTTCTCATCAGGCCTTGTAAAAAGGGTCCAGTCAGCTGCATTCTCATTTCAAAGATCAGAAAAAGAAACTGCATTCCAGACACTCTCCCTTTAATTCTCTTAGAAATTTGTAAGACAAGCCTACAGGTGGAATAAATAGTAACGGCAACTTGATACCCAGTGTCTGGGGCAAACATCCTGGCTCCAACTTGTGATTCAGACCCTGACCCATTTGAGAACAACAGGACCTATCTCCTGGAAGGATGCAATGAGGCAGTGTGTACAGGCATAAGGAGTGTCAGGCATGGTTATTATTGCACACTTATTCCTAACCAGCTCTGAAGGTGCGTGTGTGTAAAGGTCTATGTGTGTGAATGTGTGTTGTGGGTCCTTCTGAGGCCTTAATCAGTTCATGCCATGGGGAGAGAAAAAAGAGATTTGCTTTCCAACTACCCTGCTCCAGGGACTGTCTGCAGCCCAGCTGAGAGGTTTAGAGATTGGGGTCCATCTGTCCTTCATTCTGGGTCCTAGTGGCTGGGTCCCAGGAGAAATGATGGTGCTGGGGCAGTGCCGGGGTTGAGCTCCCTTTTCCTCAGGAGGCTGGTACCTCTCCCTGGGAAAGCGGCCTGACTTGAGGGATTTTCTTGGTGATGTTTGTTTGCCCAGAGAGAACCGCCCTCACAATGGGTCAGCACATTTTCTGACTCTCAGTCATGCTTTCAGGAAGTTGTTATCTATAAATGTAAGATAGCCTGTGCTTTATAAAGCTCATCATTCAATTTCCAGACAGCTGCAGTCCAGAAGTCCTTGGATTGAATCAGTCTTCTTGCTTTGACTTCCACTCATCACTGGCCTTTTTCAGTCCTGGGGGAGCCAGGATGAAGAGTTCTACATGACAGCCTTTTAAGGGTTTGAAGGTAGCAATTAGACTTTCCTCCAGGACTCCAGGCTCAACTCCAACAGCCTTCTTGGCATCTCTGCTGGGATGTCTAACAGACGTCTCAAACTCACTGTGCCTAAACTGGGATCCTAGTCTTCCTCCCCAGACCTCTCAGCCCTGGGACTAAGACTCTTCTCTTTCATTCTCACCCTACCTCATATCCACCAGGAGAGCAGTCTGGCTCCTTCTTCAAAGGATCTCATCTCTTCTCATCCCTCCATTTTCCCACCCTGCTCTGAGCCACGAACACATCTTGCCTGCATTATTGCAATTACCTTCTGTATCATTCAGGGTTCTCCAGAGAAACAGAACCAGTGGGATATATATAGAAATATAAGTGGGGATTTATTATGGGAATTGGCTCACACAATTATGGAGGCCAAGAAGCCCACCATCTGCCATCTGCAAGCTGGAGAACCAGGAAAGCTGGTGGTGTAATTCAGTCCAAGGCTGGAGGCTTAAGACATGGAGGAGGGGGTCCCCTAGTGTAAGTCCTGGAGTCTGAAGGCCTGCGAACAAGGACCTCCAAGGTCCTAGGGCAGGAGAAGACGTCCCAGACCAAGAAGAATGAGAAAAAAATTGTCCCTTCCTCCACATTTTTCTTCTAGCTGGGACCTCAGTGGCTTGGACAATGCCCACCCACATTGGGGAAGATGATCTTCTTTACCTACTCCACCAGTTCCAGTGCTAATCTCTTCCAGAAACACCCTCACAGCCACACCCAGAAATAATGAGCCTCCCTTAGTTCAGTCAAATTAACACATAAAATTAACAATCACACCCCCTGACAGGTCTGTTCTTCACAGAGTCGCTGGCTTTGAAGATGTGGGGCAGACCCCTCACTTCCCTGTGATAGCTCCCCTCTCCCAGATGAAGTTAAAGCCCTTTCGGTGCCTGCAATGTCCTCCCGACTCTTCTCCCCCTGCCTCCCTTGGTTCCTGCCCTGCTGGTCCTAGACCTGCTGGTCTTTCCTAACATGCCAGGTGCTGGTCAGGGCATTATTTCTGGTTAAGGCCCTTACTCTCCCTGTGTCTGGGTCCTGTCCCCAGATCTCTGCCACAGTCCTGCTCCCTCTGTCACCCCCTTCCCCAGTGCCTCAGTGAAGCATGCCCCACTGCCCTGGGTCCTCCCCTGCCCGTTGCTAGCACTTACCATATCCCTTAACCTGCCGTCCTTTCCCCTTTGTCCCCAGAGCACCTCTTACCATCTAATGTACCAAGTGCCTTATTCATTTGTGGTGTGCGCCGTCTTGCCCATCTCATTACAAAGTAAGTTCCCTGGGAGCAGGGATCTTGGTTTAATTTACTGGTGTAGCCCAAGGGCCTAGGGCCCTAGCCAGCACACAGCGGGTATGATGTGTGTTGAGTGAATGTGTGACTACTGACCCCTCCCTTTCCCATTCCTTCCCCCCTTCTGTGGATGGTGAGGTTTCTAGGGTCTTCTCCCCAGATGCACTGTTGTGGGCCAAGGGCTCTCTACACAGGTGGCCCAGAACAGAAGGCGAGCCCAGGCCCAGACACCTGGAGACAAGGGCACACTCGTGATCACCTTTCACGGTGCGGTGTGGTGTATCTGAGAAGAGGGAACTCTGCTGACTCTGTGAGGATGTTTGGAGCACCCACTCCAAAAGGGGAAGGGGGCTCCTGCCCCTCTAACCAGGACGTTACTTTTTCTTTGGCTCATCCAAATAATTGTTCATCGACTGCTAGCCATTTCCTGTTCCTCCCAGCTTAGTCTTATCTGTATCCTCATCCAAACCACTGACACAAATGTCCAACCAGAAAGCCCCGGGGATGCTGCGGCAGAAGGCACTCATGCTGCCCATCTCCAGCCGTCAGTCAGGGGAGGCTGTGGGGAGGGGAGCTAAGGTTCTGTGTGGCCAAAGCTCTGGCCCCCTCCACCCTCACAGCGAGCCCTGATGTGAGCATCATCACCCTCACTTCATAGGTAAGGAAAATCAGCTTTCAGGGGAAACAGAAGAGTTTACAGTCTTCATTTACAGGTGTCAAAAAAAAGTTGTTTGAAAGAAAAAATTGTTTTCTACCTGAGCATCAAAAATAGTCCAACGGTGGGAGGAAGAAAATCTTACTACAAACATTTTTGGCTGGAAAACAAAAAAAGAAATACCAAGAAGAAGCTTGGCTACCACAGTAAGACCCTATCTCTAAAAAAAACCTAAAAAATTAGCTGGGCATGGTGGTGTGCACCTGTGATCCTAGCTTACGTGGGAGGCTGAGATGGGGGGATCACTTGAACCCAGGAGGTCAAAGCTGCAGTGAGTTGAGATCAGCCACTGTGCTGGTTTCGAGACCCTGTCTCAAAAGAACAAAATAAAACAAACCAAACCCAAGAAGGTTTCGATGAAAGCAGCTCTTTCTACAGGCTGCTGGCTGGGCCAAGCTTTTGAGGCCCTTCAGTCTCCACTCTCTAAAGCTCTTCCCAGCGTGCTCCCTGAGACCTGGCCCCTGGAATCCCTGAGGCCACTCCCACTTTGCTCCCGAGGCCCCTCCCCCTCAACTTCCTGAAGCCCCTCCTCTTTGGTTCCCTGACTCCCAACCCACTCAAGGTGTCCTCCCATCTCTAAGGGTGGTCAGAGAGGTGCAGTGCCCCTGCCTCACTCTCCAGGGAGCCCTGCTGCCTGTACCCTGTCCCGAGTGAGATGTTCTAGAATTCTGCCCAGCATCAATATCACATGGACTGGGCTGTAATTTGCCACGTCTGCCTTTTCTTCTCCTTTTATCTAAATTAGGAAAAGGTTCTTCTGGTTCCAGACTGGAGTATGGCCCCGCTTCTTCTCTATGCTTTAGCTGTTTCTATAGTGCTTTGTGCTGCAAAGTGCTTTCGTGGGCCCTGTTTAATGGATTCATCATTGCAGCCTTATGTGATAAACACTATCATCTCCATCTTTTAGATGACAGCACTAAGGTTCAGAGAAATCAAATAACTCCACCAAGGTCAGGCAAGTCCTAAGTGGCCAGACTAAGATCTGGACCTAGGTCTGCTCTTGCTGAGGGCAATGTTCTTTCCCCAGTGCCAAATGTCATGTGTGTTTTGGAGGAGAGCCCTTCTCAGGGAACCTTCTTAGGGGTCTCCCCCTGTGCACTGGCTTTAGCTCTCTCACAGCCTCTTCCACAAGCTCTGGTTAAACAATAATTCTCCTTGATAAAGAAAGTAAAGAGGGGGAGAAGAGGAGGAGGGAGAAGTTGGGTTTCTGTCATTTGCTGAGCACTTACTATGTGCCTAGAACAGAAAAAGGTATTTTCCTTTTCTTTTCCTTTTTCCTTTAAAGATTGAACACAATCTGGCAAAGTATAGTTATCCTATTAACCAACTAAGAACCAGGGCAGTGAGCTGGTCTGAGGTCATAGCTACATAGTGCCATATTTGATATTCAATGTCTGTCTCATTCCAAAGTTTAAATACTGCAAAAGAGGAGATAAGCAACATATGTCTTCTTTCCAATCTTTATAACTCAAGTTCTTAGGGATTCCTTCAAATATTTAAAAGCTTTCATGAAAATTATTTAAAAGAATGAAGAAGTAATATTTAGAGTTCCTACTTGCTAAAATGAAATTCACTGAGATGAAAAGACATCCACAGTTACAAGTTGACTGCACTAATTTTCAAGTCAGATAAAGAACCTTTCAATTAACCTCTCTTAAATAGTCACAATTATCAGCAACAAAGCAGAATTATTGATACTTGTTATAACAGATGCCATATTTAATTTCAGATCTCAGAAGAAGGGTATTTTTGCGGTGTGTGAAAAATACCTTTCTACCCACTAACTGTGCTGAGATGCCAGGGTTTCAGCAATTATGAGCACATGTTTAGGCTGCCTCGTGGGGTGGTGGGCAGCTGGTGGCGGGAGAAATTGCACTGTCTTCTTGGCTGAGATCCCAAAAATACATGGTTTTTTTTTTTTCAGACAGAGTCTTACTCTGTCACCCAGGTCAGAGTACAGTGGTGTAATCTCGGCTCCCTGAAACCTCTGACTCCCAGGTTCAAGCGATTCTCCAGCTTCAGCCTCCCAAGTAGCTGGGACTACAGGCGCCCACCACCACACCTCTCTAATTTTTGTATTTTTAGTAGAGACGGGGTTTCACCATATTGGCCAGCCTGGTCTCAAGCTCCTGACCTCAGGTGATCCGTCCGCCTCAGCCTCCAAAAGTGCTGGTATTACAGGCGTGAGCCACTGCACCTTGCCTAAAAAGTATATGATTCTGAACATGTTCGCTGCTTCTGCCACATATCTCCAGGCAATTAATAGATTGACCTAGAAGATCCATAGGTTCCTTTCTACCCTGTGTTTCGGAGACTAACTATCCCTTGTTCAAAATCCTTGCGGCCAGTTGTGCTGTGGAATTTAGATATATCAATTACATTGTAGATAAAAAAACAACCCCAGAGGGCTCTGGGGAAGCACACTGTGGTGAGTCTTAGTATTTCTGCAGCAAACATGTAAACTTTTACAATGAGTGGGATAAAGAAAAGCTTTTAGTCCCACTTCCATTTAGGTTGGATTTTGCTCCCAATGGAGTTCTGGAAGGTCAGGTTTTGTGGAAAAATGAGTGTCACAAACTTATCAGGAAGACTCAGTTCTCAGAACTTTTTGTATTTTAGAGCTTGCAGATAAGAGACTTTAACCCTGCAAGAACATTTCTTTGGAAGCCCTACTGGTGGTATCATCTAGAATTTATTGAATGCCCAGTTCGTAATGAGAAATGCGATGCATTTAAAATGCTGTTTCTGTAGGAAAATAAAATCCACTTCACGGAGATCTATTTTGACATGACTGTTTCTAGGATCACAGAGTGGCTAACAGGGAGGACAATAAGAATTATTTGAAATCATGACTGCGTAATCTTCAAGACATGGGACAATGGAGCCCAGTCAGCCTCCTGGCTGAGTACTTACAATGTCAGGGGGTAAACTGAGTCCAAGCCAAGAGAGTTTTCAACAATAACAGCTGAAAGAAAAACGTTTTCTGGTTAGTTATCCAGGAAGTTGGTCAGAGAAAAACATATTTCTTAATAATGCTGGAAAATAGATTTTTTTCTATACTAACATTGGATGAATTTAGTTTTGTGGTATGTTTCTTCCTTAAAGTTCCTTGGTCAGTAGCTTTCATTGAATGTCCAACAGCAAATCAAACCAAAGCAGCCCTTACTTACAATGTGCCTCTTCTGCCAACCCCACCGCCACCCCTAAATGGCATCACCAATCTGTGCACCAAGGCTCCCTGGGCACTGCAGAGAACTCACAGGGACGCCACAGTATAGTTTAAATTTTTGAGGGAAACAGTGATACTTGACATCTGTTGGACATCAACTAACTTTAGATTATGCTACATTCCTTTCAATTATGGCATATTTTGCAAAGCTGGGCATGTGGCAGTTGTTGAGATAAAAATCAAGCACCACCCCAAAATCAGTATGGAACAGGAAATGAGGGTGGCCACGTCCAATTGATTCCAAGATTTGGGAAGTTGTGCAATGCCCAATGGGTACACACAATTCATTAGTAAGTCATTGTGGGGAAGGAAATAAAAATATTTTCCTCCATAATATTGAGAATTATTAAGTTAAAGACACTGAAAATGCAGGGGAACACTCGGCCTCAGCCTCTGTTTGCTTGATGGCAGCACAAAAATCCTGCCTTATTGGAGATGGCATTTGCTTATTGGCCCAGAGAAGGCAGCAGCAGACACCAGAGGAATCTGGGAACAGATTTACTCTCTTCCCACGCACTTTCCTGCTTTTTAATAGACTGGAACTGCTCTTTTCTTTGTCTTGTCACTATATAGTATTTATGGCTCTTTGTTAAAATACTATTTAAGCAAGGTCCCTAAGCCACTGCCTTGAGAGAGAAATATTTTTGAACTGAGTCCTCTCCTGTATGATAGGTACAGCAAGCATTCGTACATTTTTGCATGTTTTTTGTTAATCTGACTTTTGTTTTCAGGAGATGTCTCCACTAAGAACCTAAAAAGGGAAATAAAATAAATTACGCTTTCTCCCCTGCAGTGGCTATTTAAGAAGGAAATAAAAGCATTATTTTTTCCTTCAATTTCTGTGTATTAAATTGTGACATAAATATGTGACACAAGGATGAGATATGCATGAAGTTATTTGGATGTAACGATTCAATACATGAAACCTTTAGGGATTTCTTTTGGCCTGTGGGCACCGTGAAAAATTCAGAGACATTGAGGGCGCCCTGAATGGAGAAAATTTGGGAACCTCTGGTATAATTCCCTGAGTGCTCAGATGAAGAAGCTTGGAGTCACCCTTGATTCCTCTTTTTCATCCTCCCAAACCCACGAATCAATCCGTAAGTCCTCTTGCACCACCTCCCACAAAATGTCCTGAATCCGTTCTTCCTTCTACCACCACTGCCATCGCCATCGTCAAACCCAGCGTTTTCTATGGCAGTCTTTCTGCTTTGGCTCTTGCTTTCCAATAATCCATTCTTCAGAGGTGGCTTTTAAAAACATAAAATAGACCACATTGCTCCACTGCTTCTATGTTGCTCCCAGCCATCCTCCAGTGGCTTCCACTTCCCTTTAAAAGCCCTCCTGGGCCAACCCAGGTTGGCCCCACATCCTCTCCTGCCCTTCTTGAACTCCTCCTTCCCTTGTTGCTGCCTGTTCTCACCTCAGGATGCTTCCACTTGCCCTTCCCACTGTCTGAAGAGTTCTTCATCCATTTGAAGATCTTCCAACACCTGGCTCATTCTCAAGTGTCTGCTCCAATGTCTCCCTAGCAAGGCTTTCTAAAACTTCCATCCCTGACCCTTACCTCCAATCACTACATGTATTATCATGTTGTTTTATTTTCCTCATAATATTTGTTACTCCCGAACATACCATGTTCTTTGGTCTGTAGATTTGAGAGTAGGAACTTTGCTTTCTTGTTCACCATTGTATTCCCACCAGCTAGAATAGTGCCTGGCATTTGATAGGAACTCGACAAATAATTGACAACATTAGTAACTGAGTGATTATCTCATATGGTTGTGTGTTTGGATTGTTCACTGATAGCTCTTAACTGAGAAGATCCAGAAATGAATTGGGAGAAAGGGAGCCAGTGAGTTCATTTTGACCGACATTTTTATATAATCATACATCACTTAATGATGGGGATAAACTCTGAGAAACTGCATCATTAGGCAATTTTGCCATTGTGTTGAAACCACCTTTGCAAAAATTATAAAAGTGAGAAAATCATGGGAGTGAAGGAGATCTGACCTGGCCAACCCTCGTCTTGCCTTTGGCCTTCAAGATGCTCATAAAAATTCCTGGGCTTAGGCCAGCTAACTTTAGGAGACATTTAGCTTATAGTTGAAATGATAATAGCCCTTCCCCAAACTCAACCACCTTTGTAAAGCTAATGAGAGACCACCAGGCCAGGAGGAGAGAGGAGGCTGAATTCTGCTAAGGGGTAGACATAAACTTTTGCCAGTCATTATTCTGGAGGTCACAAGATATGCAACTTCAATCACTCCTGCAGACAACGTCACTATTGTAGAACCTAGGATTGGCCTTTTGAGATGTCTTTTTCAGGTTTTTTGCATGTCTGACACCTATGGCTCCTCCTGGACCCACCAACTACTCCTGTGGCCCACTCAAAAGAAGTAACTCAGCAAGCAGGAGAACCATTTCTTGTACCCCTATCCAATCAGCAGCAATAACCCCTTGCCTAGCCACCCCTAACCCTTTTCCCCAAACTATCTTTGAAAATCCCTAACTTCCAAATGCTCAGGGAGATTGATTTGAGTAATAACTCCATCTCCTGCGTGGTGTGGCCTGCCTCATGTCAATTAGACTCTTTCTTACTCCAGTGCCATGGTCTCTGTGAATTGATTTTGCTTGTGCAGCAGGCAGGAAGAACCTGTCAGGTGGTTACAGTGTGAACATCACAGCGTGTGCTCACACAAACCTACATGGTGCAGTCTATTGCTATATGGTGTAGACTGTTGCTTCTATGCTACAAGCTGGGCAGCATGTTACTGTACTGAATGCTGTAGGCAATTGTAACACAATGGTAAGAATTTGTGCATCTAAACATATCTAAACATAGAAAAGGAAGAGTGAAAATATGGTATTATAATCTTATGGGACTACTGTTGTATACATGGTCTGTCAAGTGAAATGTTATGTGGCAGGACTCTGTGTGTGTGTGTGTATATATATTTATATTTATATATATATTTATATGCAAAATATATATATATTTATATGCAAAAGATATTTTACAGACTAGGTCTAATCAAGGACAGGGGTTTCCTATATGCTTGGGAAGAGACAACAAATAGTTACGTTATATGAACCCCATTTTTCTTAGCAATACTGATGTTTTACTGTAAGTAATCATATTGAGTTGGATAGTTAATGAAGCAATTTCATCATATCATTTGTTACTCTTCACAACAGGCAAGCATCCCCTACCCCTAACTTTTCTTTCCTTTTCTTTAACTAATTAAGAAACTGAGGTAATACTTATAAAGGAACTTTACTATAGCTATAGCATCCAACCGAATGCTAGAATCCCATTGTCCAGCCTGATCAAGCCAATGCATTTTCCTTAACAATAAATCCAGGAAGAGTGCACAGTAAAGCAGCAGTAGGAACAGGTGTCGAATTATTTGACATCTCTGGCAAACAGCAGTGGGGATTAAACAGAGCTTTCTTTAATAAGATTAATTCTCAAATACTGAGTGGTTTGGCATATCCCCAAAGATACAAGGCATTTGTATCTATATAAGATTAAAGAAGCTTTTACACAAAGCAATTTTGTTTTTCAACATCAAAGAGATGCTTCAGTGGCGTTGCAAGAGGGAGGCACGCTGCAACTAATGCAAAGAGTGCAAAACCTTTATAGAAAAGACAGTTTCCTCAGTCAGGAATTGCATCTAGAGCTTTCACTACCCAGGACATACAGGGCATTATTCTTAGGGTCATAGGATTAGGGAAAAGGGGAGGCCAGGAGTTAGGAATCAGCTTGACAAACACCCCACACAGGTGGGCTGACCCCAGACACAGGTGGCTCCCCAGTGATGACCTTGGCTTTCCAAGGATGGGAGCTCAGTGCCTCCTGAGACCGACGGTTGGATAGATCTAATAAACAATAAATAATGACCATGACACTGTAATAATAAGGATAACAAAAATCACAGCCACCATTTCCATGTGCCGGGCACTATACTTAGCATAAATCAAATGGCACACACTTCTGCTGCTAAATCTTCTTCCCTTGGGTTTCCAGCCAGCCTTCTGAGATCTGCTCTCTGAAGCTACATAGTCCAGACTTGCTTCACAGTAAGCTGCAAATATTTGAAGGTAGCTTTTATGTTCTTTATCTGTTTTTTCTTCTGTGCTAAACTTCTACTTATTTTTTGAACCAGATACAGGTATTTACATGGATTGATGTTACACTCCATCTTGCAGGTTTTGCCTCACCCCTCTAGGCTGCCCAAATATTGGTGAGTCCTGATACTATCATTTAGTGTATTCACCAGACCTTATCCAATGTGCTTCTGAAAATGATAAGCTTCCAAGTCTCCCTCCTCTCCTTTTTCTCTTTCTTCTTTCCTTCCACAAACATTTATTGAGGACTTTTTAATGTCCCAGACACTGTGTCAGGCACTGGGGCCACAAGATTGCATAAGGCACACCTATAGATAGTCTTCAAGAAAGCTTCTTGCTTAAGCAGAAAGACAGGAAAATAAATTAAAATACAACATAGTATGATTATGTAATGAATGAGAAAAGAGGAGAGTTTTAACAGGAGTTGGAAGAGAAATCATCTGTAAGGGAGATGATGGGGAGCTAGCAGATGCCAGCACTACCTCTGGCCCCTGGGGTATGGGACCCATGAGAGAATTGGGCAGTCTCCACTTAATTAAAACTAGCCAGAGGATGTTCCAGGGGAGCTTATTTATGGAAGGAGCCTATGCTGTTAATGCCCCATGTGACATCCTTTCTCCTCTCTCCTACCTGCCTGGCCAGCAGGGCTCTTCCTCCTGCTGCTGACCTCCCTAAAGAATCAAGGGCAGCTGCCTTGGCTAGAGGGTCTGTGTTTTCACATGACAGACTACAGAAGCAGCAAGCATTCTAGATTTCAATGGGGGATCAGGGAGGCATAGAATCAGAGAGGAAGGGCATCTTTTATGACCTGAAATTGCCCACTTAGTCATTGGGAAGGCTGGTAAGATCAGGAGCAAAGGGACTTTCGGGTTTTGATTGCTTGTGGATTTCTTCCAAGCATAATTACCCAGGTCACGTAGAGGCCATCCTCAATGTGAAGACTGGACTCTTCAGACATCCAGGCAAAAGAGCTCATTTGCACATACCACAGAGTCCAGGATGGTGTCAGGAGTTTGCAAGTTTCCAGGAGTTAGGAATTTTGCAGGATAGAGAATGGTTGACCTTGGTAGACATGTTATCCTATGTTGGACCTATGTCCTTGTTCAAGAGGGGTACCCTTGTGGCAGTGAGCCCTTCCTAATGAAAAAAATATCCACAGCCAAAAGGCTACAGAGTTCTGGGAATTGGGTTGTGGACCAGGTTCCTAATAGTACCTGGGAACTGTACCTGAATCTTTCCTCGGTGCCTCCAAAATCCTCTGAGACCTTGTAGAAAAGCTAGTTATACAGACTGGTTTGATTAGGGCTGCAAGCTCCAGCTTTTGTCAGGGGTTCAGAAAATTAGGCCTGGGTGAGGAATATTGACACTGTTTATTTTGTTAATTGTGTCCATGAACATGATCAGGTGTAGCTCCCAGGGCACTCAGCCCATGGTCATGGCTAAGTGCAGAATATAGTCATGCTCACACACATATAGTCATGCTCCAAAAGCATTACTTGAAGGGGTGAACTAACATAAAGCTGAAGTTTATCATGACCACCAGTCAAAACTGGACTGGGGATCTTCTATGGATATAGAGCTGAGAGCCAGGCTTAGGACTTGGGGTGTGCTGCCTAAGCAACCACTTTCTTCTAGAAAGCATCAGTCGGAGAGGGCACAGATGCCTGGTTCCACATTTGGAGTTTGGAGGGATTAAATATGAAACACAGAATAAGCTCTGTTATTAAGCTCACACTTGCTATTTTTAGTGGGATAGGAAGAACATAGGCAAATGTTTCTATACAAAGATTTTTTGAGTTACACAACACAAATGAAGAGGCCGGTAAACCACTAAGGTCTAGGAGGAGACCAGTCGGTGTTGGGCTGGGGGACTCATGGATACAGATTCTTGGCTGAGGTCTGGAAGGGCTGAGGAATTTGCTGCTGGGGTCTGCCTTAGCAGGATACATCAGCCCCCTTTCCAACAGAAGAAATAGAAGGACAGGGCTTCACCCTGTCTCCTGGTGCAAGAGAAGCCTTGAGCTTTGGTAGACAGTTGTATGTGTCCCTTCCAACCAGAGACCTCAATATATTAACAGGCCCTCTTTTTTCTCTGCAGGATCCAGTACATATTTCTGATGGCTCCTCCAGGGTGGGATTTTATTTGGAGTCCCACCCTTTCTTTTGAATTTCCTTATCACTTGATAGCAACTTTATTCACTCATTAAAACCCAACCCAAAGTCACCTCGTCTGGGAAGACACACAAGCTCTTCCAGAAACAGTCTCTCTTTTCCCCACTGCTCTCTCATTGCCTTTCTCCTATTGCACTTCTCCTTGGTTTGTGTGTCTGCCTCATCCATGAGACTGTAGCCTGGCACCATGTCAGGCACGTAGCAGGATTTCAACAGAAGGATGTGGATCGAATGGATGATCCAATGGAAGGAGAGGCACACAGGAGGCTGACCACAAATGAAATATCTGGTTTGGACTTTTCAGCCACCATCACTTCACTTTCCCTCCTGCTATGGGGGAAACTCAAGAGATGAGTTATGGGTGGGCTAAGACAGCAAGCTGGGAGCTGGTGAAGAAGATGGAGTGGGCGACCCTTGGCTGTCACTGGGCTTCTGCCAGCCAATGCTTGGAAACCCTAGATGGATCAAGGTGAGAAGCCTCATTTCTGTAAAGGACTCCAAGGATTCCATGGTGCTCTGCAAATGTAATGTGTTCTTGTTGCTGTTATCGTCTACCATAGCTGTTTATAACCTTGTTCATTAACTTGCGTGATTCTTGGCTGAAGTCTGCTGCTTTCCCCCATGAGGGGAACAACTGATGACCTACTTCTGTGAGTTCCATGGTGCCAGGCCTGGGCTGATCTGGATCCACATTAAAACATGCCAGGGGGCAAACATGAAGTCAAAATGTTCTGGCAACCCCCTTA
Organism: Pongo abelii; assembly: GCF_028885655.2. NCBI lineage: Eukaryota > Metazoa > Chordata > Mammalia > Primates > Hominidae > Pongo > Pongo abelii. The sequence goes on from NC_071999.2 coordinate 50,593,336, forward strand.
GACCAATCAGTGCAGTTTTTAGCACTATAGACACCCAGTGCACTAATTACAACATAATTTCCTAGGGCCTTTTTTATAAATAGAATTTCAAATATATTCAGGTTTGAACTTTCAAGGAGGGTGACTTTGAGCCGTCACTTGGCACAGAACACTTGTAAAAACACTGACCTTGGTTACTGCTCACCATCTCCCTGGAAGGCCAGTTAGGACTGCTGTTTACCCCCCACATTACAGAGGTAGGGGGAGGAAACAGGGGAAGCTGAGTGACTTGCCTTTGGGCCACAGGAGTTGCTGTGGAGGGCAAGTCACAGGGCAAGGCTGGAGTTTTCGATCTGGGGAATTTGTTCCTGGTTGGGGGACTGGTCTATATGCGGACTGTCAAGGAAGAAGTCGTACTATCCACACTCACAATTTCCCCCAGAGCTAGGGGCTCTCTGGAGAGAAAGTGACCCCTTATCCTTTATTTGTAGGAATATCATGACCCAACAACGGCCTTCACAATGGGAAGAAGCTGGGTCGAAGCAGAAGTCAGAAAGGCCAAGGGAATGGAGAGGCCGAGAAAGGGCGAGAGAAACAAAGAAGTCTATGTACTTGGCGCTTCTTTGTTGCCCAGATCCTCCACTCTGCTCCCTGTTTTCTCCCTCAGAGAAGGAGGGGGAAGAGGAGGAGGAGAGTGGGTGGACAGGGAGGCGGAGGAGAAAGAGGTCAGGAGGAGCGCATTGCTAACGTGCGCAGCCCTTACCCAAGCCAGGCGTCGGCGCGCGCATCTACCGCGATCTCAGGCCCCGGCGTTTGTGGCAGCTCTCGGTTACCATGGGAACCGCACTCCGCAGCCTCCCCGGGCCCCATCTAATCTGCGTGTGTGCGTGGCGGAGAATTCTAAGCCTCTGCACCTGCCCTCGCCTTCCCTTTCCCAGCCTCTCTCCTGGCGGGGAACTGTTTGGACTAAGCGTCAGCGGCGGCCAGAAAGTTTTCCTGCTGTCTGCGTGAAGGTCGCCTGTGTCAGGGGGAAGTTGCAGCCGTGGGGATTGTGTTTCCCTGAATGGAGACAGTACACGTCAGACCTCCAGGCTGGGACTTTCTAGAATCCTGGGGTCCAGCGCTAAGCTTGTGGTGGCTGCGTAGATGAAGAGATGGGACATGTGGCTCCCAGAGCCCTGAATGGGCTCACTGGAGCTGGTCCCCAGGACAAGGCCCTCAGCAGCCTGGATGACAGCCCCTCTGCCCTCGAGTCCTTTCCAGGGGGAAAGGAACTGCCCTGAAGGGGATAGAGAGACTCACAAGGGGTTGATCAGGGGGCAAGGGTTGGAGAAAGCTAAGTTCCCATGTCCTGGCCACTGTGAGTGGACTTGCAGGAGTGGCAGAATGGTCAGGTGGGGTGGGAGGCTGGGTTGCAAACCGCTTCTGTGTAGGCATTCCTGGTCAGTTGTCACAGAGGTTTCAGAAGGACCTCAATCTTTGAAGTGCTTGCAATTTGCCTTTTCTTTTCTTTTTCTTCTCATTATACTTTAAGTTCTGGGATACATGTGCAGAACGTGCAGGTTTGTTACATAGGTATACACGTGCCATGGTGGTTTGCTGTACCCATCAACTCGTCATCTACATGACGTATTTCTCCTAATGTAATCTCTCCCCTTGCCCCCCCACCCCCCGATAGGCCCTAGTGTGTGATGTTCCCTTCCCTGTGCCCATATGATCTCATTGTTCAACTCCCACTTATGAGTGAGAACATGTGGTGTTTGGTTCTCTGTTCCTGTGTTAGTTTGCTGAGAATGATGGTTTCCAGCTTCATCCATGTCCCAGCAAAACGACACGAACTCATTCTTTTTTATGGCTGCATAGTATTCTGTGGTGTATATGTGCCACATTTCTTTATCCAGTCTATCATTGATGGGCATTTGGGTTGGTTCCAAGTCTTTGCTATTGTGAATAGTGCTGCAATAAACATACGTGTGCATGCGTCTTTATAGCAGCATGATTTATAATCCTTTGAGTATATGCCCAGTAATGGGATTGCTGGGTCAAATGGTATTTCTAGTTCTAGATCCTTGAGGAATTGCCACACTATCTTCCACAATGGTTGAACTAATTTACACTCTCACCAACAGTGTAAAAGTGTTCCTATTGCTCCACATCCTCTCCAACATCCATTGATTCCTGACTTTTTAATGATTGCCATTCTAACTGGCATGAGATGGTATCTCATTGTGATTTTGATTTGCATTTCTCTAAAGAGCAGTGATGACGAGCTTTTTTTCATATGTTTGTTGGCCGCATAAATGTCTTCTTTTGAAAAGTATCTGTTCATATCCTTCACCCCCTTTTTGATGGGGTTGTGTTTGTTTCTTGTAAATTTGTTTAAGTTCCTTGTAGATTCTGGATATTAGCCCTTTGTCAGATGGATAGATTGCAAAAATTTTCTGCCATTCTGTAGGTTGCCTGTTCACTCTGATGATAGTTTCTTTTGCTGTGCAGAAGCTCTTTAGTGTAATTAGATCCCATTTGTTAGTTTTCGCTTTTGTTGCCATTGCTTTTGATGTTGTAGCCATGAAGTCTTTGCCTATGCCTATGTCCTGAATGGTATTGCCTAGGTTTTATTCTAGGGTTTTTATGGTTTTAGGTCTTACTTTAAATCTTTAATCCATCTTGAGTCAATTTTGTATAAGGTGTAAGGAAGGAGTCCAGTTTCAGTTTTCTGCATATGGCTAGCCAGTTTTCCCAAAACCATTTATTAAATAGGGAATCCTTTCCCCATTGCTTGTTTTTGTCAGGTTTGTCAGAGATCAGATGGTTGTAGATATGTGGTGTTATTTCTGAGGCCTCTGTTCTGTGGCTTTGGTCTATAACTCTGTTTTGGTACCAGTGCCATGCTTTTTGGTTAGTGTAGCCTTGTAATATAGTTTGAAGTCAGGTAGCATGATGCCTCCAGCTTTGTTCTTTTTGCTTAGGATTGTCTTGGCTATACGGGCTCTTTTTTGGTTTCATATGAAATTTAAAGTAGCTTTTTTCTAATTCTGTGAAGAAAATCAATGGTAGCTTGATGGGAATAGCATTGAATCTATAAATTACTTTGGGCAGTATAGTCATTTTCATGATATTCATTCTTCCTATCCATGAGCATGGAATGTTTTTCCATTTGTTTGTGTCCTCTCTTATTTCCTTGAGTAGTGGTTTGTAGTTCTCCATGAAGAGGTCCTTCACATCCCTTGTAAGTTGTATTCCTAGGTATTTTATTCTCTCTGTAGCAATTGTGAGTGAGAGTTCTCTCATGATTTGGCTCTCTGTTTGTCTATTATTGGTGTATAGGAATGTTTGTGATTTTTGCACGTTGATTTTGTATCCTAAGACTTTGCTGAAGTTGCCTATGAGATTAAGGAGTTTTTGGGCTGAGGCAATGGGGTTTTCTAGATCTACAATCATGTCATCTGCAAACAGAGACAATTTGACTTCCTCTCTTCCTATTTGAATACCCTTTATTTCTTTCTCCTGCCTGATTTCCCTGGCTAGAACTTCCAATACTATGTTGAATAGAAGTGGTGAGAGAGGGCATACTTGTCTTGTGCTGGTTTTGAAAGGGAATGCTTCCAGCTTTTGCCCATTCAGTATGATATTGGCTGTGGATTTGTCATAAATAGCTCTTATTATTTTGAGATACGTTCCATCAATACCTAGTTTATTGTTTTTAGCATGAAGGGTGTTGAATTTTATCGATGGCCTTTTCTGCATCTATTGAGATAATCATTTGTTTTTTTTCATTGGTTCTGTTTATGTGACGGATTACATTTATTGACTTGTGTAGGTTGAAGCAGCCTTGCATCCCAGGGATGAAGCTGACTTGATTGTGGTGGATAAGCTTTTTGATGTGCTGCTGGATTCGGTTTGCCAGTATTTTATTGAGGATTTTCACATCGATGTTCATCAGGGATATTGGGCTGAAATTGTCTTTTTTTGTTGTATCTCTGGCAGGTTTTGGTATCAGGATGATGCTGGCCTCATAAAATGAGTTAGGGAGGAGTCTCTTTTTTTCTATTGTTTGGAATAGTTTCAGAAGGAAAGGTACCAGCTCCTGTTTGTACCTTTGGTAGAATTTGGCTGTGAATCCATGTGGTCCTGGGCTTCTTTTGGTTGGTAGGCTATTAATTACTGCCTCGATTTCAGAACTTGTTGTTGGTCTATTCCAGCATTTGACTTCTTCCTGATTTAGTCTTGGGAGGGTGTATGTGTCCAGGAATTTATCCATTTCTTCTAGATTTTCTAGTTTATTTGTGTAGAGGTGTTTATAGTATTCTCTGATGGTGGTTTGTATTTCTGTGGGATCAGTGGTGATCTCCCGTTTATTGTGTCTGTTTGATTCTTCTCTCTTTTCTTCTTTATTAGTCTGGCTAGTGGTCTATCTATTTTGTTAATCTTTTCAAAAAATCAGCTCCTCGATTCACTGATTTTTTTTGAAGGGTTTTTCGTATCTCTATCTCCTTCAGTTCTGCTCCGATCTTAGTTATTTCTTGTCTTCTGCTAGCTTTTGTATTTGTTTGCTCTTGCTTCTCTAATTCTTTTAATTTTGATGTTAGGGTATTGATTTTAGATCTTTCCTGCTTTCTCCTGTGGGCATTTAGTGCTATAAATTTCTCTCAAAACACTGCTTTAGCTATGTCCCAGAGATTTTGGTATGTTGTGTCTTTGTTCTCATTGGTTTCAAAGAACTTATTTATTTTTGCCCTTATTTTGTCATTTATCCAGTAGTTATTCAGGAGCAGGTTGTTCACTTTCCATGTAGTTGTGCGGTTTTGAGTGAGTTTCTTCATCCTCAGTTCTAGTTTGATTGCACTGTGGTCTGAGAGACTGTTTGTTATGATTTCCATTCTTTTGCATTTGCTGCGGAGTGTTTTGCTTCCAATTGTGTGGTTGATTTTAGAGTAAATGCTATGTGGTGCTGAGAGGAATACATATTCTGTTGATTTGGAGTGGAGAGTTCTGTAGATGTCTATTAGGTCTGCTTGGTCCAGACCTGAGTTTAAGTCCTAAATGTCTTTGTTAATTTTCTGTCTGGTTGATCTAATATTGACAGTTGTGTGTTAATGTCTCCCACTATTATTGTGTGGGAGTCTAAGTCTCTTTGTAGGTCTCTAAGAACTTGCTTTATGAATCTGGGTGCTCCTGTATTTGGTGCATATATATTTCAGACAGTTAGCTCTTCTTGTCGCATTGATCCCTTTACCATTATGTAATGCCTTTCTTTGTCTTTTTTCATCTTTGTTGGTTTAAAATCTGTTTTATCACAGACTAGGCTTGCAACCCTTGCTTTTTTTTTTTTTTTTTTTTTTTTTTTTTTTTTTTTTTTTGCTGTCCATTTGCTTGGTAAATCTTCCTCCATCCCTTTATTTTGAGCCTATGTGTGTTCTTTGAATGTGAGATGGGTCTCCTGAATACAGCACACCAATGGGTTTTGACTCTTCATCTGATTTGCCAGTCTGGGCCTTTAAATTGGAGCATTTAGCCCATTTACATTTAAGGTTAATATTGTTATGTGTGAATCTGATCCTGTCATTGTGATGCTAGCTGGTTATTTTGCCCATTTTTTTGATGCATTTTCTTCATAGTGTTGATAGTCTTTACATTTTGGTATGTTTGTGCAGTGGCTGGTACCAGTTTTTCTTTTCCATATTTATCGCTTCCTTCAGGAGCTCTTGTAAGGGAGGCCTGGTGGTGACAAAATCCCTAAGCATTTGCTTGTCTGTAAAGGATCTTATTTTTCCTTCACTTATGAAGCTTAGTTTGGCTGGATATAAAATTCTGGGTTGAAAATTCTTTTCTTTAAGAATGTTGAATATTGGCCCCCACTCTCTTCTGGCTTGTAGGGTTTCTGCAGAGAGATCAGCTGTTAGTCTGATGGGCTTCCCTTTGTAGGTAACCTGACCTTTCTCTCTGGCTGTCCTTAACATTTTTTCCTTCATTTCAGCTTTGGTGAATCTGATGATTAGGTGTCTTGGGGTTGCTCTTCTCGAGGAGTATCTTTGTGGTTTCCTGAATTTGAATGTTGGCTTGTCTTTCTAGGTTGGGGAAGTTCTCCTAGATAATATCCTAAGGTATGTTTTCCAACTTGGTTCCAATCTCCCCATCATTTTCAGGGACACCAATCAAACGTAGGTTTGGACTTTTCACATAATCCCATATTTCTTGGAGGCTTTGTTTGTTCCTTTTCATTCTTTTTTCTCTAAACTTGTCTTCATGCTTTATTTCATTAAGTTGATCTTCAATCTCTGATATAATTTCTTCTGCTTGATTGATTTGCCTGTTGATACTTGTGTATGCTTCACGAAGTTCTTGTGCTATATTTTTCAGCTCCATCAGATCATTTATGTTCTTCTTTAAACTGGTTATTCTAGTTAGCAATTCCTCTAACTTTTATCAAGGTTCTTAGCTTCCTTGCATTGGGTTAGAACATGCTCCTTTAGCTCGGAGGAGTTTATTATTACCCACCTTCTGAAGCCTACCTCTGTCAATTTGTCAAACTCATTCTCTGACCAGTTTTGTTCCCTGGCTGGCAAGGAGTTGTGATTCTTGGATCACAACTTGGATGAGAAGAAGCATTCTAATTTCTGGAATTTTCAGCATTTTTGCCCTGGTTTTTCCTCATCTTTGTGGATTTATCTACCTTTGGTCTTCTCTGTTGGTGACTTTCAGATTGAGTTTTTGTGTGGGTGTCCTTTTTGTTGATGTTGATGCTATTGCTTTCTGTTTGTTAGTTTTGCTTCTAACAGTCAGGCCCCTCCTCTGCAGGTCTGCTGGAGTTTGCTGGAGGTCCAGTCCAGGCCCTGTTTGTCTGGGTATTATCAGTGGAGGTTGCAGAACAGCAAAGGTTACTGCTTGCTCCTATCTCTGGAAGCTTTGTCCCAGAGAGGCACCTGCCAGATGGCAGCTGGAGCTCTCCTGTATGAGGTGTCTGTCAAACTCTGCTGGGAGGTGTCTCCCTGTCAGGAGGCATGGCGGTCAGGGACCCACTTGAGGAGGGAGTCTGTCCCTTAGCAGAGCTCGAGTGCTGTGCTGCAAGATCCGCTGCTCTCTTCAGAGCTGGCAGGCAGGAACATTTAAGTTTGCTGCAGCTGTGCCCACAGCCACCCCTTCCCCCAGGTGCTCTCTCCCAGGAAGATGAGAGTTTTGTCTATAAGCCCCTGACTGGGCCTGCTGGCTTTCTTTCAGAGATGCCCTGCCCAGAGAGGAGGAATCTAGAGAGGAAGTTTGGCTACAGCAGCTTTGTGGTGCTGTGGTGGGCTCCTCCCAGTCTGAACTTCAAGGCGGCTTAGTTTACATTCTGAGGGGAAAACCTGACTACTCAAGCCTCAGTAATGGTGGATGCCCCTCCCCCCACCAAGCTCCAGCATCCCAGGTTGACTTCAGACTGCTGTGCTGGCAGCGAGAATTTCAAGCCAATGGATCTTAGCTTGCTGAGCTCCATGGGGGTGGGATCCTCTGAGCTAGACCACTTGGCTCCCTGGCTTCAGCCCCCTTTCCAGGGCAGTGAATGGTTCTGTCTTGCTGGTGTTCCAGGTGCCACTGGGTTATGAAAAAAACCTCCTGCAGCTAGCTCGGTGTCTTCCCAAATGGTAGCCCAGTTTTGTGCTTGAAACCCAGGGTCCTGGTGGTGTAGGCACCCAAGGGAATTTTCTGATCTGTGGATTGTGAAGACCGTGGGAAAAGCATAGTATCTGGGCCAGAATGCACTGTTCCCCACGGCACAGTCCCTCAGGGCTTCCTTTGGCTAGGGGAGGGAGTTCCCTGACCCCTTGTGCTTCCCAGGTAAGGTGATGCTACACCCTGCTTCGGCTTGCCCTCCGTGGGCTGCATCCACTGTCTAACCAATGAGATGAACCAGGTACCTCAGTTGGAAATGCAGAAATCACCCACCTTCTGTGCTGGTCTCGATGGGAGCTGCAGACCAGAGCTGTTCCTATTCGGCCTACTTGCTTGGGAATCCCTGCAGTTTCTTTGCTCATTCTAAATAAATATTCACTTTTGCACCTAAATTCATACTTATGATTTTATATTCTTTTTCTTGAAGAGGGTCCATCAAATTGTATAAGCTCCAGGTGTTCACAAAACCTGAAGAATCATGAGTACCCTGCACATACCAGGTGTATGTTAGCGGGTTTTTAAACATTGTCTCTTGGTGACCTGTGCCAGGATCTTGGGAGGGGGGTGGGAATGCTTCCAAAAAAGGGAAGTTCAGTGGAAGAGATGTGGGGCACAGAGAACCCAAGGCTGCTCTGCTTGGTGATCCCATAGGAGCTAAGCAAGAGGAACGTGATCAGATGACTATCTCTGACTTTCCCCCTCCTCCTCCTGATGTGGAGAAAGTTGGAGAAAACAGAAGAGAGGCCAAGCCCATACCAGTATCAGAGGGTATGGGGAGGAATGTAGGAGGAACAGGAAGACAGAGGTCCTATGAAGTGTCCAAAGAACTCTTTAGACCACACCCCAAGGATCTCTTGAGCACAAAGGAAGAATTTGAGGCTGGGTTATGACAACCAGCTTTGCTGGTGATGGGGATGAGAAACTTGTCAAAGACTACTTTTGAAAGCTACACCTCTCAATTATACTCAGGGGCAATGCCAAGGGCTGGCTTGGGGAAACTTCTGTAGCCCCCTATAATCTTTATCGACCTCACCTGCATCTAAAAAGTATATTTGTTGTGCAAACACAGCTTCAGGACAACTTTCCTAGCCCATCACTTCCAACAGTCCACTGCGCCTAAATCCCTGTCACACAGACATTTCCATGTCCACTCACTGGTGACTGGAGTCTTGGTTGTTGTCATGATAAGGCCTTCCACAAGATGGTGCTCATAAGTTTTGTTTTTTAATTTTTTTTTGTTGCTACATTCATTACTTTGTCGATATTTTATTGAACATCTACTTTGTGGTAGCTTTGTTCTAGGAGGTGTTATAGATACAAACTAAGCAAAACGGACTAAATTTCTGTTTTCAAAAAATTTTAAAAAGTTGTGATTCTTATGCTCTCAAGGTGAAACTGAACAGTGATGTAAGTGTCTCCATTTATGTTGCTGATATGCTGCATTTCCGACAGTTGCACATTTTTCTTTCTCTAGACTGATGTGGCCTGGAGGAACTATAGATTCTTTTATTATTTGGCTAGGGAGAGAATTACCTTTTATCTGTCTGTGTAAGCTACCTTCTGAGATCCATCCTTTCACCAGGGAAACACCAAATCTTAATTTGAATAATTCCAAATTGTTGCTAAACACCAGCTGATCATTCTAGGGTCTCAGCTTTGGGTTTGCCTGACATCTGAGTAAATTCATGGCTCCTTTTAAAGAAAAATTCTGATAGGTCTTTCAGGTATCCCAGTGACCTGCCTTCAAGTAAGGGTGAGATGGACTTTGATCTGGGTGAGAATTTATCAGACTCTTTTGCTTTCATAAAAAAAAAAAGTTGGCCCTGCTATTTGACCATCTGCCCCAGAGAATGCATACAAAGAGTTCATCCTTGCCAAAGGCAAATTTGAAATCACAGTTGCAAGAGACGGGCCTGAGGACCATGTGAACTGCCCATTCCTCCAGGTTCAGTAAGCTCTATGCTTGTTCCAAGTTAGATTCCCGAAGGCAACATCTTTCAGGACGTTTACTACACTAGCTTGGCTGCTTCCGGAAATGCCTTCACTTAGCTGTGATTGAAGAGTATGCCCTTGATTTTTATTGCAGGCTAATATAAAAATGGTCATAAAACAAATGTTTCTGTACTTTCAGCAAAAAGATCTGTTAAAGACATCCACCTTACAATTCCGTGTTTTTAGTGTAAGGATTCACAAGAACCCCAGATTCATATCTAACCACCTGCTTGACTTGGCATTTCTACTTGGATGTCCTGTAGGCATATCACATGTAATGTGGCCCAAACTGAACTTCTGATCTTCCCCCAGTGATCTGCTCCTCCTTCAGTCTTTGTCATTCAGTAAACAGTACATCCACTGCTCAGACCAAGCAACCCACAGCCATCTTGAGTCCTCTTTCTCTTTCTCCGCATGTGCAACCTGTTATTAAGCCCTGTTACCTCAAGCACAGTCCAGAATCGAATGGTTTCTCATTACCTTCTCTGGACTGGGACCCGTCACAAGTTTCCTAACTGACCCCTCTGCTTCTGCCCTTTGTTCCCCTACATCCATGCTCAATATAGCAGCCAGAACCATCCTTTAAAATGCGTCTGGTCTTAACACTTCTCCACTCAAAATCTTCCCGTGACTTTCCATCTTCTTGGGAGGAAAATCCCCAAGGTCTCCACTTCCCGTCCTTCCCTGCCCCACCCCTGACTTGATGTCCTCATCATCTGTTCCTGATTCATGTTGCCAAGCCACACTGGTCTCCTGTGCCCCCATCACTGGGCCTGGGCACTTGCTTTTCCTTCTGTCTGGAAGACTCTTCCCAAGATGTCCACACAACTGCTGTCTCTTCCCCTCTGCGACTCTCCTCAAATGTCACCTTCTCAATGAGGGGTTTCCTAAACCCCGTGTATTAAAACTGTATATAGGGGGCTGTATGAAAACTGCAGCCCCTCTCTGAGCTCTCTCTTTTCTCCCATCCAGCTTTACTTTTTCTCTACAGCACTTATCACTCTCTGACCCATGATGTATTCTATTTATTGTCTGTCTTGTCCGACTGGAACGTTAGCTCCCTGAAGGTAGGGATTTTTATCTGTTCTGTTTTGTTCACTTCTGTATTCCAAAACCTACTTAGAACAGTGCCTGAGACATAGTAGGTTCTCAATACATATTTATCGAATGTATAATTAAATTCTCATGGAATTTAGTGTCAGGAGAAAAAAGATATTTCATGTTAAAGCTGCATGTCCTCAGGAAATATAATTGATGTGATACATTTTGTAATTTACTTTTTGGTTTTACTACTAGGAAGCTCAAAGTCAAATATAGGAGGAATTAGAATTATGGTTTTGTCCGTGGTCTCTAGCTTAGTCATCTTCTTCCTCTATGTGGTTGGGTGGGTTTTTCTTTGGCGATGGAGTTTCACTGTGTCATCCACACTGGAGTGTGGTGGCTATTCACAGGTGTGATCATAGTGCACCACAGCCCTGAACTGCTGGGCTCAAGTGATCTTCCAGCCTCAGCCTCCCAAGTAGCTGGGACTACAGGTACATGCCACTGCGCCCAGCTCTCTGTGGTTTTTGTTACCCTTCCTTTCCTTTTAACTTTCATTTGAACAGCTTCGTGCATAGGTCTATCCTCAGGTGGTATTCATGGACCTTTTAGGCTTCCTATAAATATTTGCCAAGTGAATGCATTGCAAGCCATTTTAATTTCTTTTGGATATAGGTGGGATATATATATATTATATGATATATATAATATATTATATATTATATATATAAAATATATAATATATTATATATTTTATATATATAATATATAATATATATTTTATATATATACTATATATAATATATTATATATTTTATATATACACTATATATAATATATTATATATTTTATATATACTATATATAGTATATATTTTATATATACTATATATAGTATATATTTTATATATACTATATATAATATATTATATATTTTATATATATACCATATATAATATATATAAATAAATAATACATTATTAATGATCTATGGTATAACTAAAAAAAGCAATGGGCTAGAAAGGAGTAGAAGGTTATTAGGGGAGGGGAGGTCGATGGGAAAGAAGTTTTCCTTGTGATTTATGGCTGGGGTGAGTGTAAGATTTGTCATCTGGCCTGGGACCCTTATGGCAGTGAAGATATGAATAATTTTGCTCAGACAATAGGCATGAACTGGGACCATTCCCAGTGGGAATGTGATAACTAGGCAAACATCTGTCAAACTAGGACAAATGGCAAAGGTTTCCAATAGGAGTTTAATAACCTTTTAGCAAAGGTTATGATTTACCAATAACAGTACAAATGTATTCTCACTTTTTGATCGTAGTCAAGAGTTTATTTAACCTTTCTCATTACCAAACCTTACTCAAGACTCATTTACAACTCAGAATAGAATTTTTAAAATATTCATTAGTTAGGCTCAAGTTCAGAAAAGTAAGACTAAGTAAAATGGTCTTCATTGCCAGGACGAAACAAAAGCCACCGTGAAGTGCCACCAGCACTGGATAGAGATATGTTCCTCTACATTAGAAAAGAGTTTCAAAAGCAGATTAACTTTTGTTGTTGTTTCTTTTCTCAGCATTGACTTTGGCAGAGCATTTTTAAAACCTGGTAAAGAGGAAGCAGTGAAAAGCAATAGAATCAAAGGGGGTAAACAGAAGGATACCAAATAGAGTTACTCCCTGGAGCTCAGAGAAATTCTGCTGATTTCCACAGGCAGCACTCCCACCCCGAATTCCTGGGTGCACTTTGAGCTAGGTCTGGTGTCTGCCTACCCCTGAATCAAGAGGGAAGTGAGCTCACCTCACTTCTCTTCCTGCCTTCTGTTGCTCCTTCATTCCCAAAGCCAGTCTTTCTCTCCTCTTGGCCACTGGCCTCGAAATGACTCATTCAAAGGCCAATTATTTAGGTTGCTGGTAGTAATAAGAGACCCCAGAGCCTAACTGACGTTTCCAGAGATAACATCTATTGCTTTCTAGCATCTGCCTGTTACACTGTGGAGCCAAATGAGGTTAGGCTGATAGCAATTTGTTTTTCACAAAACCAAGCTGATGGCTTCTCCTTACCTCATATTGTTCCAATGACTGCAAACAGACTTGGGGAAAATCCATTTTAACAACGGTCCAGATATTACGGTTTGGCAGAATACTCTAAAATTGCCAGGGGCACCTTTTTTCTTTACAAAGCAGGGTACTACCTTTATCTTCTTTTAGAGCCCAGGCACGGGGATGGGACAGAGGGCTTGCTTTAACCCTTATCAGGGTCTTACTCGTACTAGGTTCTGTGCATCATGTCCTGCTTACTGGTAAGGCTTCTCAATTCTTAGTCTCATTTGGATTTCCATCTTCTTATTTTAAGAGTGAATGGCTCTGACAATTGAAACTCAGATAACTTTTTTTCTAAAGAACAACAGGGGCAAACTAGTTTTTGAAAATCCTGCCTTTTCATATATTGATAGTCAGTGTTTCCTCCCCAGGGCAGTGCTTCCTTTGGTCCTTCTGTAATTGAAGAATGAAAGAACACCCTCCAGGATGAATAGTTCCATTATGTGTCTTCAAGCTCTTTGCCTCATCCAGCCATAAGAAGTTGTACCCCAGGGTAACAGAGGCTAGGGATTATCTACAGGCCCAGAAATATAAGAAGAACAAACAGATCAGCACATTGCTATCTTGGCTTTACTATACAGAGCCCTTAACCACATTTGAGAGTGTCGTAAGAAAAAAAATAATCCCTGAATAGTTAAAAAGAAAAAAAAAGAGGAAGAAATCAAACACCATGTGGATCTCTCTCTTTGGTTGTACAGCAGATCTAATTCTGCTGTACCTGGTGGTTCATATAGAAGTTTTTTTCCTTCTTGTGTTATATCCTGCCTAGAAAATTTAAATCTCTTAATAAGCTAAAGGGTAAAGAGGTGTGCTTCAAGTTCCTTTACCTTGTTTTTAGCAGGGTGATCAGCTTGCATTTGTGACACTCACAAGCTGTATGTGCCTTTGTAGGGAGCCTAGCACAATATGTTCCTTGTGGATTGAGGGGACTGAGCTTCAGTCAAGCACCCTACTGTGGGGGTCACTGACTGAGTCCCTTGAACAAGGCAGATAAATGCCAACCACAAGAACACTGTTTCTCTGGAAGCAGACTCGTGGGATGTCTGGTCTGAAGCAAGCTCAGCTGTTGTCCCAGCCCAAGAGCCCTCTGCTACCACTCTGGATGGACCAAGCCCCTTCTTAGACATAGATGACCCCATAGCTGCCAAGGAAAATCCTGAGCTGCCCCAGTGCTGGTGGCAATTGGTAGCAAGCCTTCTTCACAGTTCTTCCTGGATCCCGTTGGAGAATCTCCCTGGAAACTGATGGAAGGAACCTCTTATGGTACACTTGTTTGCCGCAGGGTTTCTTGTTCTCTGCTCGTATAGTGATTTGGGATAGAGGTAAACTTTGTATCATCAGCATTTAAGGATGATCAGATTTAACTGCATCCAGGGATTGAGAGAATTTTTCAAAGCTTTTCTCCTCTGGCCACATTGAGCAAAGAGAACATTGTCTTTTAGGAATCAAGAAGCATTTTGCATCTCAAGGCAAAGCTTTGCTGTAATAAAAAGATGATATGAGCTGCCAGTTAGCTCAGGCTGCTTTTGGATATAAGGTCTGTGAGGCATAAGCAGAGCGCTGCCAAACTGAGGGCAGGTTCATTGCAGGGTGTGAGCATGGATCTGAGGGCAGTGTTCTCAGAGTAGGGATAAACGGAAGGCTCTGTGGAATCTGGCCGCTCCATTTGTCTACACTCTCACTTGGTTCAGCCAGGCGGATGATGAGCCACAGTGTAAAATAAAGAGACTTTGAATTATTACCTCAAAATGTGAACAGTTTTTATAACCTGTTCTAGGGGATGATGAACTCATCAAGGGAAGAAAGTTGCCTGGCTCCAAAAGAGCAGAACTGTGATTGGATGCCTGCGTTCCAGTGATTATAGTTCCTTTTAATGCAGTTGGGATTGGGAGTGAAGGTTAGAGCGGGTATTTTAGTAGATGTATGAGAGTGGATTTTGGATATAAATTATGCAACACTGGAAGTTAAACACAGATACAAATTCAGCAGCTCTTTCATGGTGTTTGGGGATTTATGACTGATTTGTGGTCTGCTTATGAATGGGAATAGGTCGCCCTTCAGTTACGAAAGTATTTTTCACATTAGGACACTCATAATTAATTAAGGGTTCATGTGGTGGGGTCATGAATGGGAATGCTTCGTGTTTTGACCCCCTAAATCTGTGTTCCTGCCAACAAAGCCTCAGTGATAGATTTCTTTCATAGTTCACAAAGGAATTATTAGCTCTTTTCTCTGAGTACCGCAGGAAGCACTTCTATGGCTCCATTAAAGTCAGAGCTTGTTCAGGTTATGGTTGGGAAGCTGATTTTTCCTAAGACAAGTCATACAGTATATTTTGTTTCAATCTGAGGTTTAACATTGAGACTCCTGGGTAATGCTTTTGTTTTCTAAACATTTGGGATATAATTGATTTAACTTTTCCAATAGGAGTTTAATAAGAATTCTAAACAACTCGGCCTTTACCTGGCTGAGCTAATTAAATGAAGGGAAACTAGAAGCTATGTACCAGCCAGGCATTATTTACCGCTTGGTTTACTAACCTGTGTCCCTTTCAGATGACAGCCTGGTGGCTAAAGCTGTGACTTGAGTTCTTTCTGAAGCAGCAGAAGCCCCAGGAGCCAAGGTCATTATTTTTGCATGAGGTATTTATTGCTAAACATAAATAGTGAGAGGGCTGGGTTCTTGGGCAAGTCAAGATTTTATTTTGAGCCCCAGAGGGTGGCTCCCCATATCTCACTGGAAAGATGACAACTTAAGTCAATGAAAGACTGGTTGAAACCACTACAGAGGACTATCTATGAAGACCTGTTTTCTGTTGCAAGCCTGTTAAGATCCGAGGCAATCTCATCTTAGAGAACTTTTATTTCTGGAACTCTGAGTGGCAATGCCCACTGGTTATGTTCATTTGTTCCTGAAACAGTGTAAGAATTTTGTACTTAAGTGTCCCAGAGCACACACCAAGACACAACTACCCAGCAATACGGTAGGCTTTTGGAGTCTGCTATTATGGTTTGCAGGTTCAGTATGCAAAATTCTATCTTCCATGTCATTATCCACATTGTTTGCCATGTTGCAGGATTTTTTTTTCTCCTCTGCATCAGAGGGGGAAATTTCTCTATTTCTTCTTTGTAGCACACCCCTCACTTTGCTCATTTCTTTTCCCTTTGCTCTCATTCACTAGCTTCATGATTCTTTGAACAGTTTATCTTCCCTCTTTTACACAGTAGAAACAGACAAGGTGGTGGAGGGGTGGAAAAAGGATGCAAAGAGAATAATAGATCCTATTGACTAGGTACTTTTAGGTGTGTGGCCCTGTTCTTAGTACTTTACATGTGTTTTGTCACTCAAACTTGAAGAGCAGAAGCAGCCACCAGCCTTGGATTCAACAAGGAACTTTGAAGCATTCGAGGGCAACACATTGGAGAGTGAATTGGTTCAAGCACGACCAAGAACTGTGTTGGCATCCTCTGGTGTGTCAGCCTGGGGAACCCAGCCAGACCATGCCACAGTAGCCCCTAGGGCAGGCGAGAATATTATAAGAATTAGGAAAGGAATGCAGATTTACTGAGGGCCTCCTCTGCGCCTGGCCCTGAGTGTTTTCTCTTATGTGATCTCATTTAATCTTCACAGCACATTCAAGTAGGTAATATCTTTTTAGTGTGACTGATGAGAAATCGGAAGCAAAGGTTAAGTAAATTGCCTGTGGCTAAGCTGTGACCACGTTCGAATGGAGGGCTCTGAGGCCATCATCTAAGCCATGCTGGCCAGTCCTCATTCTGGATGAATTCCCTGAGAAGTTGAAATGCTCTTTTTGCTGGTCTTATGTGAATTTCTACTCGGTGGAGGAGGGGAGGGGTATGCAGTGTGTTTGTACCAAAACCATTCCGAAGTTTCAGCTTCTAATCCTCTTGTGTCATATCTTCTGTTCCTATCCCACATCAGTTCCCATAGGCAGATACCTGTTCTTATGATGTGAACTGCTGAGCTACTTCTCATGGTGAGATAATGGTTCCAATGGTGGGAAGAAATGGAATGGTATATGTACCCTGACCATTTCTTTATATTCTACTTAGATATCTTTCATCTTTTATAATCAACATACAAGAAAAAAGCTGAGGCCTCTCTGGGAAGGTGGTGACTGGAATGTGTCCCACCTTCCTTCCATTTCCAACTCCAGCTCCTCTACTCCTTCTGATGAGGCAGATCTGACTCTACGTGGGAGTGAGGCCTCAGTTGGGGATTGCGGAGCTTCCTAGCCCACTTCTGGCTGGGGCAGTGGCTTGATGCATACCATTAAATGACCAGAAATGAATATGAGTCCTAGGACTGACTGTTGTATGAATCCGTTGAAATATTCTGAACAGATTTTTTTAAAAAATGATAGCATCAAAATCTGAAGAATGGATGTTAGTAGCTTGGATGAAAATCCTGGAAAGAATAATGGAGCATTCTTTCAGGAACTCTCTCGATGGTAGAGAAGATGATATTTTGTGGGAAAACAAATTGTCACAACTGAGATAATGAGCAGTTTAGGATTCTATGGGAAGACGCTTTAGGAGTGCCTTACCCAATTTATTGGGTCAAATTCTCGTTTTTATTAATGCACAAGGGTAAAACATGATAAAAATATATATCTGTCTAAGCTTGAAAGAGCTCCTTCAATAACTATAAAATAAATCTCCAAGTTATAAGAAAGCATTATGTTCTAATTGAATCAAAAGTGTTTTTTCTTTCTTAGTGATACCTAAAATAATGGTTCATTTTACAATAGATGAAATCTTGGATCCAAAGAAATATGCTACATACTTTAGGTAGAAGAAAATATATTTGTAAGTATGTAAGTATGCAATGATTTAAGGAATATATAATCCACATCTGAAGAGAATATTTGAAAGAAAAAGAAACATAAATAAAAAATTAGAATAGAAAGATGGAATATAAAGAAGAAAGAAAAAAATGGTTAGCAGTGAACCTTCCAGTATGTAGTTAAGGAATGTTACCCATGGAGACAGATCAGCACTGGATGCTCAGAGGCTTATCACAATGGAGGCTCACTTCTCACTCATGTGAGAACATTGTGGAGGTTGCGGGGGAGGCCCTCCACTCCTATCAGGGTCACAGCTGTGAAGGCCCTGCTGTGTTCAATTCATCCCTCCCAAGCTTGCCCATAGTGTCTAGCCAGGAGAGAGAGAGAGAGAGAATATGAGAATCCAGAAATTGGAGACTGTGCAGAGTTGCAAAGGTCATCTGCTTCTAGACTTTTTGATAAATCTGAGAAATATTGTGAACAACTAGTCCCCATTAAGATTAAATTTTATGCTGGGCGTGGTGGCTCACGCCTGTAATCCCAGCACTTTGGGAGGCCGAGGTGGGCTGATCACCTGAGGTCAGGAGTTTGAGACCAGCCTGGCCAACATGGTAAAACCCCGTCTCTACTAAAAATTCAAAAATTAGCTGGGTGTGGTGACAGGTGCCTGTAATCCCAGCTACTCAGGAGGCTGAGGTAGGAGAATCGCTTGAACCTGGGAGGAGGAGATTGCAGTGAGCCAAGATCATGCCATTGCACTCCAGCCTGGGCAACAAGAGTGAAACTCTGTCTCAAAATAATAAAAATAAAAATAAAAGTAAAAATTAAATTAAAATTTAGTACCATGGAAAATATCATATTAATGGGATGGCATTTTCACCAACTATTTCAAGGAAGTTGAGAGAGGCATGGAGGCCAAGGGCCATGGATAATAAGAACAAGTTATTCATCCAGAGAATAAAATCACGGCCTCAGCGAGCAACATCCCCAACCTCAGGCTGGGCCTTCATTGTTCCTGCCAAGCAAGCCTTCACAATCTTTGTGGACTCATAACTACTGTGACTCTTCCAATTCTTTCTGTTTCCATAAGGGAGTTTTTACCGGGGTTATTCTGTCTCTGCTTGGGACATTCCAGATTGGGTCTGTGTGGTGTACATGTGTGGTGGGGTGGTAAACTTGTCTTTTTATTTCTTAGGTCACTGCTGCTCAGGGCTATAGCTCCTCCTTATGGAGAAGACTTTACATCACTGGAAAGTTTCTGGATTTTGAGCTGGATGCAGTGATGAGGTGATTTTGGGTTGCGTTTCTTTTCTTTTCCTTTTTGAGTTGAGGAGGTCTTGCTTTGTTGCCCAGGCTGGAGTGCAGTGGTGCAGTCATAGCTCACTGCAGCCTTGACTTCTGGGCTCAAGGGTTTCTCTCACCTCAGCCTCCCGAGTAGCTGGGACTATAGGCATGCACAATTACACCCGGCTAAATTAATTTTTTTGGAGAGATGGCATCTTACTATGTTGCCCAGGCTGGTCTCAAGCTCCTGGCCTCAAGTGTTCCTCCCACCTCACCCTCCCAAAGTGCTGGAATTACAGGCATAAGCCATTGTGCCTGGACTGGGTTGCTTGCATTTCTTGAGTGAGGTTGAGTAGTTCTTCATCAACTGGATATTTAATGACTAGAATTTATGGGCCAAATATATTTCCACTCCGTCCTGGGGGCATAGCAAAGCTACACTTCTCCAACTTCTTTGCAGTTTGGTGTAGCCACGGGACTGAGATCTGGCTGGTAGAATGCAGGTGGAAGGGCTGTAAGCTTCCCTCAGGCTGGCCTGTGCTGTCCCTTTCTCTCCCTGCCAGTCAGATGCTGACACTCAGGGTGAAGCCAGGAGTTGGAAAGAGAAAGCCTTTCAACCTAGATTTCTGAGTGACTGCACAGAGCAGGGTTTCCTCCCTCAGATTTGACTTTACAGAAATGTGAAAGAATCTGACATTGTCTCAGGCCTCTTTGATTTCAAGATTTACCTGTTATTACAGCAGTTGGTGTTACCTTAGCTATTGCTATGGTGAAACATTACTGGAGAGCTGGGCACAGTGGCTCACACCTGTAATTTCAGTGCTTTGGGAGGCAGAGGTGGAAGGATCACCTTGAGACCAGGAGTTCGAGGCTGCTATGATTGCGCCACTGCACTCCAGCCTAGGTGGCAGAGTGAGACTTTGTCTCTAAAAATAAATAAATAAATAAATAAATAAATAAATAAATAAATAAAATGACTGGAAAGTGTCAGACTGAAAGTGTGTAATATGAATATTAAATGAGTAGTCTTGAAATACAAGGGACAAAGAAAGTTTTAATAATATTCTGGAAAATAAAGTGCTAAACTGTCTTACATAAACATAGAAATTGAGATGGGGAGAAAAAAGGGATAGTAAAGGCATTCCAAAATATCTGCATAGAACACTCAGTCCTATGACATTTATAATAAACGTGTTAGTTGATAAAAGTCAAACAAAATTATAGGCAAAGAGACAGAAGGCAAAGGCAAAGAAAGAAAGAAATGGCAACACTAGGCAAAGTAGAATTTAAGGTTAAAACATTCAACAAGATAAACAGAAACATTTTGCAATGATTGAAGATTCAATTTATGAAGAATATATGCTAAATATAACCTTATGCATAAATATAGTAGCAACATAGTACAATCTACTAGAAATTCAGGAAAAGCAATTAGAGCAGGAAATTTTTTTACATTCCTTTTAAATTTGACCAGACATAAATAGTAGATAAACAAGAGGAAGGACATAGAGGAATTAAATAATACAATCAACATTAATTGTTTTAATAGATTTGTCTAGAATAGTGTATCCTTTAAGAAGCAAATATACTTTTTGTTTGTTCAAAAAACAAAATAATTCATAATGTATTTGGTTATAAGGAATCCCCCACAAATTGAAGAAAATAGAAATTTTATTTTTTATTTCTATTTCTTATTATACTTTAAGTTCTGGGGTACATGTGCAGAACGTGCAGGTTTGTTACGTAGATATACGTGTGCCATGGTGGTTTGCTGCACCTGTCAACCTATCATCTACATTAGGTATTTCTCCTAATGTTATCCCTCCCCTTTTACCTCACTCCCTGACAGGCCCCAGTGTGTGATGCTCCCCCCGCCACGCCCATATGTTCTCATTGTTCAACTCCCACTTATGAGTGAGAAAATGCAGTGTTTGGTTTTCTGTTCCTGTGTTAGTTTGCTGAGAATGATGGTTTCCAGCTTCATCCATGTCCCTGCAAAGGACATGAACTCATTCTTTTTTATGGCTGCATAGTATTCCATGGTGTATATGTGCCACATTTTCTTAATCCAGTCTATCATTGATGGGCATTTGGGTTGGTTCCAAGTCTTTGCTATTATGAACAGTGCTGCAATAAACATACGTATGCATGTGTCTTTGTAGCAGAACGATTTATAATCCTTTGGGTATATACCCAGTAATGGGATTGCTGGGTCAAATGGTATTTCTGGTTCTAGATCCTTGAGGAATTGCCACACTGTCTTCCACAATGGTTGAACTAATTTACACTCCCACCAACAGTGTAAAAGCGTTCCTATTTCTCCACATCCTCTCCAGAATCTGTTGTTTCCCAACTTTTTAGTAATTGCCATTCTAACTGGTGTGAGATGGTATCTCATTGTGGTTTTGATTTGCATTTCTCTAATGACCAGTGATGACGAGCTTTTTTTCATATGTTTGTTGGTGGCATAAATGTCTTCTTTTGAAAAGTGTCTGTTCATATCCTTTGCCGACTTTTTGATTGGATTGTTTTTTTCTTGTAAATTTGTGTAAGTTCCTTGTAGATTCTGGATATTAGGCCTTTGTCAGATGGATAGATTGCAAAAATTTTCTCCCATTCTGTGGGTTGCCTCTTCACTCTGATGATAGTTTCTTTTGCTGTGCAGAAGCTCTTTAGTTTAATTAGATCCCATTTGTCAATTTTGGCTTTTGTTGCCATTGCTTTTGGTGTTGTAATCATGAAGGTATTGCCCATGCCTATGTCCTGAATGGTATTGCCTAGGTTTTCTTCTAGGGTTTTTATGGTTTTAGGTCTTACGTTTAAGTCTTTAATCCAGCTTGGTTAATTTTCGTATAACGTGTAAGGCAGGGGTCCAGTTTCAGTTTTCTGCGTATGGCTAGCCAGTTTTCCCAAAACCATTTATTAAATAGGGAATGCTTTCCCCATTGCTTGTTTTTGTCAGGTTTGTCAAAGATCAGATGGTTGTAGATGTGTGGTGGTATTTCTGAGGCCTCTGTTCTGTTCCATTGATCCAATAATAGGCAATATATCTGTTTTGGTACCAGTACCATGCTGTTTTTGTTAGTGTGTCCTTGTAGTATAGTTTGAAGTCAGGTAGCATGATGCCTCAAGCTTTGTTCTTTTTGCTTAGGATTGTCTTGGCTTTATGGGTTCTTTTTTGGTTTCATATGAAATTTAAAGTAGCTTTTTCTAATTCTGTGAAGAAAGTCAATGGTAGCTTGATGGGAATAGCATTGAATGTATAAATTACTTTGGGCAGTATGGCCATTTTCATGATACTGAATTCTTCCTGTCCATGAGCATGGAATGTTTTTTCATTTGTTTGTGTTCTTTCTTATTTTCTTGAGCAGTGGTTTGTAGTTCTCCTTGAAGAGGTCCTTCACATCCCTTGTAAGTTGTATTCCTAGGTATTTTATTCTCTCTGTAGCAATTGTGAGTGAGAGTTCTCTCATGATTTGACTCTCTGTTTGTCTATTATTGGTGTATAGGAATGCCTTTGATTTTTGCACATTAATTTTGTATCCTAAGACTTTGCTGAAATTGCTTATCAGCTTAAGGAGCTTTGGGCTGAGGCAATGGGGTTTTCTAAATATACAATCATGTCATCTGCAAACAGAGACAATTTGACTTCCTCTCTTCCTATTTGAATACGCTTTATTTCTTTCTCTTGCCTGCCTGCCCTGGCCAGAACTTCCAATACTATGTTGAATGGAATGGTGAGAGAGGGCATCGTTGTCTTGTGCCAGTTTTCAAAGGGAATGCTTCCAGCTTTTGCCCATTCAATATGGTGTTGGCTGTTGGTTTATCATAAATAGCTCTTATTATTTTGAGATATGTTCCATCAATACCTAGTTTATTGCGTGTTTTTAGCATGAAAGGCTGTTGAATTTTATTGAAGGCCTTTTCTGCATCTATTGAGATAATCATGTGGTTTTTGTCATTGGTTCTGTTTATGTGATAGATTATGTTTATTGACTTGTGTATGTCGAACCAGCCTTGCATCCCTGGGATGAAGCCAACTTGATTATGGTGGATAAGCTTTTTAATGTGCTGCTGGATTCAGTTTGTTAGTATTTTATTGAGGGTTTTCGCATCGATGTTCATCAGGGATGTTGGCCTGACATTTCCTTTTTTTGTTGTGTCTCTGCTGGATTTGGGTATCAGGATGATGCTGGCCTCATAAAGTGAGTTAGGGAGGAGTACCTCTTTTTCTATTGTTCGGAATAGTTTCAGAAGGAATGGTACCAGCTCCTCTTTATACCTCTGGTAGAATTTGGCTGTGAATCCGTATGATCCTGGGCTTTTTTTGGTTGGTAGGCTATTAATTATTGCCTCAATTTCAGAACTTGTTATTGGTCTATTCAGAGATTTGACTTCTTCCTGGTTTAGTCTTGGGAGGGTGTATGTGTCCAGGAATTTATCCATTTCTTCTAGATTTTCTAGTTTATTTGTGTAGAGGTGTTTATAGTATTCTCTGATGGTAGTTTGTATTTCTGTGGGATCAGTGGTGATCTCCCCTTTATCAGTTTTTATTGTGTCTGTTTCATTCTTCTCTCTTTTCTTATTAGTCTGGCTAGCTGTCTATCTATTTATTTAATTTTTATAGAAAGCCAGCTCCTGGATTCATTGATTTTTTTTGAAGGGTTTTTCGTGTCTCTATCTCATTCAGTTCTGCTCTGATCTTAGCTATTTCTTGTCTTCTGCTAGCTTTTGAATTCGTTTGCTCTTGTTTCTCTAATTCTTTTAATTGTGATGTGAGGGTATCGATGTTAGATCTTTCCTGCTTTCTCCTGTGGGCATTTAGTGCTGTAAATTTCCTTCTAAACACTGCTTTAGCTGTGTCCAAGAGATTCTGGTACATTGTGTCTTTGTTCTCATTGGTTTCAAAGAGCTTATTTATTTCTGCCTTAATTTTTTTATTTACCCAGTAGTCATTCAGGGGCAGGTTGTTGAATTTCCATTTAGTTGTGCGGTTTTGAATGAGTTTCTTAATCCTGAATTCTAATTTGATTGCGCTGTGTCTGGGAGACTGTTATGATTTCGGTTCTTTTGCATTTGCTGAGGAGTGTTTTACTTCCAATTATGTGGTTGATTTTAGAATAAGTGCTATATCGTGCTGAGAAGAATGTATATTCTGTTGATTTGGGGTGGAGAGTTCCATAGATGTCTATTAGGTCTGCTTGGTCTAGAGCTGAGTTCAAGTCCTGAATATCCTTGTTAATTTTCTGTCTCGTTGATCTGTCTAACATTGACAGTTGTATGTGAATGTCTCCCACTATTATTGTGTGGGAGTCTAAGTCTCTTTGTGGGTCTCTAAGAACTTGCTTTATAAATCTGGGTGCTCCTGTATTGGGTGCATATATATTTAGAATAGTTAGCTCTTCTTTTTGCATTGATCCCTTTACCATTATGTAATGCCCTTGTCTGTTTTTTTGATCTTTGTTGGTGTAAAGTCTGTTTTATTAGAGACTAGGATTGCAACCCCTGCTTTTTTTTTTGCTTTCCATTTGGTTGATAAATCTTCCTCCATCCCTTTATTTTGAGCCTGTGTGCATCTTTGAACGTGAGATGGGTCTCCTGAATACAGCACACTGATGGGTCTTGACTCTATCCAATTTGCCAGACTATGTCTTTTAATTAGGGCATTTAGCCCATTTACACTTAAAGTTAATATTGTTATGTGTGAATCTGGTCCTGTCATTATGATCCTAGCTGGTTATTTTGCCCATTAGTTGAGGCAGTTTCTTCATAGTGTCAATAGTCTTTACATTTTGGTATGTTTTTGCAATGGCTGGTACCAGTTTTTCTTTTCCATATTTAGTGCTTCCTTCAGGAGCTCTTGTAAGGGAGGCCTGGTGGTGACAAAATCCCTGAGCATTTGCTTGTCTGTAAAGGATTTTATCTCTTCTTCAGTTATGAAGCTTAGTTTGGTTGCATATGAAATTCTGGGTTGAAAATTCTTTTCTTTAAGAACATTGAACATCAGCCCCCACTCTCTTCTGGCTTGTATGGTTTCTGCAGAGAGGTCTGCTGTTAATCTGATGGGCTTGCCTTTGTGGGTAACTCGATCTTTATCTCTGGCTGCCCTTAATATTTTTTTTCCTTCATTTCAACTTTGGTGAATCTGATGATTATGTGTCTTGGGGTTGCTCTTCTCCAGGAGTATCTTTGTGGTGTTCTCTGTATTTCCTGAATTTGAATGTTGGCCTGTCTTGCTAGGTTGGAGTTTTCCTGGATAATATCCTGAAGTGCGTTTTTCCACTTGATTCCATTCTCCCTGTCACTTTCAGGTACACCAATCAAACGTAGATTTGGTCTTTTCACATAGTCCCATATTTCTTGGAGGCTTTGTTCATTCCTTTTCTTTCTTTTTTCTCTAATCTCGTCTTCATGCTTTATTTCATTAAGTTGATCTTCAATCTCTGATATCCTTTCTTCTTCTTATTTGATTCAGCTATTGATATTGTGTATGCTTCATGAAGTTTTCATGCTGTGTTTTTCTGCTCCATCAGGTCATTTATATTCTTCTCTAAAGTAGATATTCTAGTTAGCAGTTCCTGAACCTTTTATCAAGGTTCTTATCTTCCTTGCATTGGGTTAGAACATGCTCCTTTAGCTCAGAGGAATTTGTTATTGCCCACCTTCTGAAGCCTACTTCTGTCAATTCATCAAATTTATTCTCTGTCCAGTTTTGTTCCCTTGCTGGCAAGGAGTTGTGATCCTTTGGAGAAGAGGCATTCTAATTTTTGGAATTTTCAGCCTTTGTGCGCTGGTTTTTCCTCATCTTCATGGATTTATCTACCTTTGATCTTTGCTGTTGCGGACCTAAGGAGGGAGTTTTTGCGTGGGTATACTTTTTGTTGATGTTGATGCTATTGCTTTCTGTTTGTTGGTTTTCCTTCTGACAGTCAAGCCCCTCTTCTGCAGGTCTGCTGGAGTTTGTTGGAGTTCCATTCCAGACCCTGTTTGTCTGGGTATCACCAGTGGAGGCTGCAGAACAGCAAATATTGCGGCCTGCTCCTTCCTCTGGAAGCTTTGTCCCAGAAGGGCACCTGCCAGATGCCAGCCAGAGCTCTCCTGTATGAGGTGTCTGTCGACCCCTGCTTGGAGGTGTCTCCCTGTCAGGAGGCATGGGGGTCAGGGACCCACTTGAGGAGGCAGTCTGTCCCTTAGCAGAGCTCGAGCACTGTTCTGGGATATCTGCTACACTCTTTAGAACTGGCATGCAGGAACGTTTAAGTCTGTTGAAGCTGCACCCACAGCCATCCGTTCCACCAGGTGCTTTATCTCAGGGAGATGGAGGTTTTACATATAAGCTCCTGACTGGGGCTGCTGCCTTTCTTTCAGAGATGCCCTGCCCAGAGAGGAGGAATCTTCAGAGGGAGTCTGGCTACAGCAGCTTTGCCATGCTGCGGTGGGTTTGGCACCCAGTTCGAACTTCCCGGTGGCTTTGTGTACACTATGAGGGGAAAACCGCCTACTCAAGCCTCAGTAATGGCAGACGCCCCTCTCCCCATGAAGCTTGAGCATCCCAGGTCAACTTTAGACTGTTGTGCTGGCAGTGAGAATTTCAAGCCCGTTGGTCTTAGCTTGTTGGGCTCCATGGGGGTGGGATTTGTTGAGCAAGACCATTTGGCTCCCTGGCTTCAGCCCCCTTTCTAGGGGAGGGAACAGTTCTGTCGCGGTGTTCCAGGCACACTGTGGCATGAAAAAAACCTCCTGCAGCTAGCTCGGTGTCTGCCCAAATGGCCGCCCAGTTTTGTGCTTAAAATCCAGGGTCCTGGTTGTATAGGCACCCAAGGGAATCTCCTGGTCTGTGGGTTGTGAAGATAGTGGAAAAGCGTAGTATGTGGGCTGGATAGCACCATCCCTAATGCCACAGTCCCTCATGACTTCCTTTGGTTAGGAGGGGGAATTCCCTGACCCCTTGCGCTTCCCGGGTGAGGTGATGCCTCATCTTGCTTCTGCTTGTCCTCCATTGGCTGCACCCACTGTCTAACCGTTCCCAATGAGATGAACTGGGTACCTCAGTTGAAAATGCAGAAATCACCCATCTTCTGTTTAGGTCTTGCTGGGAGCTGCACATTGGAGCTGTTCCTATTTGGCCATCTTGGCCAGGAATTGAAAATAGAGATTTCAAAGGTCACATTCTCTGGTAACAATCCAATAACAGTAAAATAATAAGAAAAAGATTCTTCTTACTGCTGTTCTCATCTCTCTCAAAATTTAATTATTTGAAAATCAAGACTTGGCTACTCTGTCTATTGAGTAGCCATTCTTTTATTCCTTTACTTTCCTAATAAATTTGCTTTCACGTTATGGACTCACCCTGAATTCTTTCTTGTGTGAGATCTGAGAACCCTCTCTTGGGGTGTGGATCAGGACCCCTTTCCTGTAACATCTTTCTGGTGACCACTGAAGAGACTATAGTGTGGAAACCCCTAGCTTTTGGTAAGTGGTGGGATCCAGTAACATGTTTCTTCTGGTGAAACATGGAAGGGATGATACTAAGGAGACTCCAATCCAAAGGAAATAGACTGCAGAACTGATTGGGGCTGACTTTTTCTAGGTAAGACCTGGCACATGTGAAGTTAGATGCTGGAAAGAATCACACCTTATCTGCACTTCTGTCTGCTGTCCTAGGCTCTACACCTAGCACATAATTAAAATCCCAAACTTATTAAGGTTTTCACCAAAAGTAAAAGTTACTAAGAGTCAACACTGTAATATGAAATTGAGACTACTGAAGAAAGAGTTTTATATATGAGTCAAGAAAACTTTTCTTTTGAGCTATTTACAGCTTTTAACAATTGAGTAATGTATACTCCTGTGAACAAAATTTGGACCATATTTGTTTCTCTCTACCTGATTTCTCCAAAATTTGAAAACTATGTGTGAGTATTCTTAACATATGGCAACATAGTTATTTGCATAAGTGCAATAAGAATCTGTTTTCTTTTGTAACAGGACACAATTGGAAAAACTGGTTATTTTACCAAGACTTTGACTGGAATGCTATGCTATGCTTTAAGGAATCAAACTTGACTTTTAAAGCCAATAAAAGCCCCTTGGGGAACTGGCCTCATACTTTACCTATGCAGTCCCTGTACAGGGTTTATGACCGGTGATAAGTAAAGAATGTCACTTTCTCACAGACCCAGGAGCCCCAAGTTATCTTGGGACCCCAAGAGGAGAGGAACTTACTCAACTAATAGGTATTTGAGGGTACAAACCCATGGCAGGCTTGGCTTAAAAAAAAGTCTTATCTGAGATTTCTTCTATGG
Organism: Pongo abelii; assembly: GCF_028885655.2. Classification (NCBI taxonomy): domain Eukaryota; kingdom Metazoa; phylum Chordata; class Mammalia; order Primates; family Hominidae; genus Pongo; species Pongo abelii. Next base: position 50,621,498 of record NC_071999.2, read on the forward strand.
AACAGAGTTCCATCAAAGCCAATTTAAAAAGAACCTGTGTGAAAAATAATTATTCTTCCTGCACTTTATACAAATAATCAGGCCAAGCATAATAATGCAAATCAGTCTTACCATGAGTTGTCTTTAGTAAAAATGGAAAACGAGAGAGAAATATGTTCCAAGAACTATAGTACACTTGTTACTAAATTTTAGTCTCATAAGTTATTTTTAAGTTTGTTTCTGAAATTTAGGCTAACCCTACTTATTCCTGTGAACCAACCAGTGATCTCTTGACTGCTGCTCAGAAGAAACAAAAGGGATTGGGTAATGTAAAAATCTGGATCAATATTCTAATTTTGGGTATATTGGTATCAGCTAGCGATCCCATATCAGCTTGGTTCCACGGTTGCCCAGTTCATAGAAAGCCTTCTTATTTAGTTTACTTGGAATAATTTTACTTATTGTGTTTTACTGTTGTTGTGGAATAAGTTGCTGTTGTGCTCTTTGTGTAGGAAGGCAGGACAAGCTTACTGAATATTTTCTTAAATTCAGCATGTATTAATCTTCCAGGTATCACCTTTTGTTGGAACTCAAGAGTTATGAATGGCCCTTACCATACTGATGCTTTCTGACTGAGCTCCTCTCTACCCCAAATACAAGAGACACTCACAGTTAGGCAGGAATATCATTATCCTTATTTAGCCTGAAGAAGTTACAGAAGATGGATCTTTATCCCTCTGCAACCCTTAGGATTAAGGGTTCTCTTATGAAAGGGAGGGGGGAAATGTCAGAGACGTTTGAACCAGAGCAACTCCATCTTGAATAGGAGCTGGGTAAAACGAGGCTAACACCTACTGGGCTATATTCCCAGATGGTTAAGGCATTCTAAGTCACAGGATGAGATAGGTCAGTACAAGATACAGGTCACAAAGACCTTGCTGATAAAACAGATTGCAGTAAAGAAGATGGCCAAAACCCACCAAAACCAAGATGGCGACAAGCATGAACTCTGGTGGTCCTCACTGCTACACTCCCACCAGCACCATGACAGTTTACAAATGCCATGGCAATGTCCAGAAGTTAACCTATATGGTCTAAAAAAGGGATGCATGAATAATCCACCCCTTGTTTAGCATATCATTAAGAAATAAACATAAAAATGGGGAACCAGCAACCCTTGGGGTTGCTCTGTCTATGGAGTAGCCATTCTTTTATTCCTTTACTTTCCTAATAAACTTGCTTTCACTTAAAAAAAAAAAAAAAAAGAGAAAATCAAGACTTTTCTAGATAACTTTCGAATTGAAGAGGAAATTGAAATTACAAATGATCTAGAAGACAGAAAATGAAAACACATTGTACCTTTATTATTAAAGAAGACAGATAAAACAAGGATTTTAGTTTCATCTTAAGAAATTAGAAAAAAAAGTAACAAAGCAACTTACAGAGAGTTGAAATTAATAAAATGGAACTCTCTCCAAATGTGGAAGTTAAATGAGATGATTTCTTTAAAAAATCAATACAAGAGAGAATAAATTCCTTGCAAGCAAGCCTGATTAATGTTGGTGGTGAGAGAAAGAGGGTGAGAGAATGAGAACGAGAGAGAGAGAGAGAGACTGAGAATGTATCTTAGATTATGATACAAATGTGAGGGCACAACTACTGGCCTATGAGAAATCATAATTTAAGTCACTAAAATTGACTAAAGAAGTTGAAAACTCGACTAGACCAATCAATTGCCAAGAAAGAAGTTGAAAAAGGTATGAGGACCAGATGAATTTACTGTTGAATTCTGTCTAATTCTTACAGACCAGATAATTCCAATATTATATAAATGATCCTAGATCAAAGGAAATGAGGGAGGTATTCTCACTTCATTTTGTGAACTCAGTATGATTTTAACATTAAAAATTGATAATGATATAGTATAGAGAAAACTGTAGACTAATTTCATTTATTATGTATGCAAAAATTCCTAAAAAATTATTAACACATGTAATCCAGTAATTAAAAAACAACTAATAACTATGACCAACTAGGGTTTAGTCAAAGTGTGCAAGCATAATAAAATATAAGGAATTATATTTTATTCCTGGGCATGGTGGCTCATACTTGTAATCCCAGCACTTTGGGAGGTTGAAGCAGGAGGATCACTTGAGGGCAGGAGTTTGAGACCAGCCTGGGCAACATAGAAAGACCCCACATCTAAAAAAAATTAAAAATTACAAAAGAAAAGAAAGAAAATCTATCAACATAATTCATCACATCAATGAAGGAAAAATTATCATATCAATATTGAAACATCTTTTGATAGAATTAGCAGCCCATTCTAGATTTTAGTGAAGTATAACTGGTTTAGAATGTCTGGCATATACTATGATTGGTTAACCGTAACCCATTTCCAACCTCCTTTTCCCTTGACTGCTTTAATTATTGAGGTTAAATATGTTCAGTAACTGCTTTCTTGAAGTGAGAGTTTGCCATGTGACTCATGCTCTCTGAAATCTGCTGAGGTTTTCCAATAAAACTTTTGCTAATCTGATAAAAAGAGATCAGTAGTTGGTGCCATCCCTCTCTCCCTTCTTTTTGCCTTGAATGTGACTGTGATGCCTGGAGCTGGTACAGCCATTCTGCAGCCATGAGGCAACAAACATGAGGGATAGGCCAACCTAGTCACAAATGTATTTCTGACATTCTTGAGCTGCTACATCAACACCAGTAGTTGTCAATCTCTAAATTTCTTGTTTAAATTACAATCAGGTTTTCTATTACATTCACCCAAACACACTCCTGACTTAATCAGAAAGAAGCAACTTAAAACCAAATACTAAAACCCCTAACAGTTACCAAAAGACGGTAGCAAATATTATTCTAAGTAATAAAATACAGACACTAATTCAATTCAAATCAAGCAAGAGATACACCAAGATGCCTTCTTCTGCCATTCTTATTCAACAATTTTCTTGAAGGTTCTAGGGAATAAAATAAGATCACTTCAAAACACACACATGCACACACACACACCCCCCAGACACACCAAAGCAAAAGAAGACAAAACTAGTAAAACCCTACCATAATGCCATAAATGAATCTTCTAAAATTCAACTGTAAAGAATGTGGAGTTGTATTTTTGTGAGTTAATAAAATGATATCAGTTGTGCAGCTAGCTGGGAATTCTGGAGTTGGGGTGTATTGTCTAAATCAATTCTGGGATTACTGATAGAACATGCGTGCTCCAGTTTAAATATCAGTTGATTGGACTCTTCAGGACACTGGCAGTAAATCTGGGAATTTCCCACTTCTTTGGTTCCTGTTTGTTGGGGAGATTGGTCTAAGAAAATAATGGGGCTACAGGAATTCATCATCTACCTCCTCTACACATGTTTCCCACCCCTGCTCCCAGATAAAAAGTTATCTTGTTCTCATTTGAACTCAATTGCTGACTGTTTTAGAGTGGAATTTGCATTGTCATAGAGGGCATTTTTTAAATCAATATAAGCAACGAGAAAAAGATAAAACTCTTTTTTTGCTTACCATGTGATGGTTTTCTCAGAAAATCAAAGAGTCTTTAGTAAAAATCTACTGGAATTAATGCAGAATTTGCTGAAGTGTTCAGATACCAGCTAAATACAGAAAAACAATGTCTTTCACTATTTTATCAATACCCAAGTAAAGGTTAAAAATTTCATTAACTGTAATTGTAAAAATTATAACATACCTATGAAAAAACTTAACAGAATGTACAGCACCTATAAGAAAATAAACCATTACTTGAACAATGAACAATCATACTATATTCATGGATGGGAAGACATGCTATCATAAAAATATCTCCCCCGAATTAATATAAATTTAAAGCAATTTCGGTTAGAGCTCTGCATTAGTCAGAGGGTAGGAAAAAAATATATATATATATGAGTTTATTGGAAAGAATTGGCTCAAACGATTACAAGGCAAAGTCCCATAATAGGCCATCTGTAAGCTGGGAAGGCAGAAGCTGGTAGTAGCTCAGTCCAAGTCTGAAAGCCTCAAACCAGGGAAGCCAACAGTGCAGTCTTCAGTCTGTGGCCCAAGGCCCAAGAGCCCCTGCCATGCCACTGGTGCAAATCCCAAAGTGCAACGGCCGAAGAACCTGAAGTCTAGTGTCCAAGGGCAGGAGGAGTTGGAGGAAGCATCCAGCATGGGAGAAAGACGGCAGGCCGAAGACTCAGCAAGCCAGCTTATCCCACCTTCTTCCGCCTGCTTTTGTTCTAGCCGAGGTGACAGCCAACTGGATGGTGCCCACCCACCTTGAAGGTGGGTCTTCCTTTCCCAATCCACTGACTTAAATATCAATCTCCTATGGCAACACCCCCGTAGACACACCCAGAAACAATACTTTACCAGACATCTAGACATCCTTCAATCCAATCAAATTGACATCTAATATTAACCATCAAAATGCTAACAGTGTTGCATTTGTTTGTTTGCTGGTTTGAATTGGGTAATGTGATGTTAAAGATTATTTGAAAGGATAACTGTATCTGAGATTGCTAAAAAATATTAAAAACAATAGTGAGAGAGTCTTTCCATTACCATATTTCAGGACATATTCTAAAGTCACTGTAATAAAACCAACCCGATATAAGCAGGATAAAAAAGAATATGGAGCAAAGTAGAGAATTAGAAATGGATTCCACTCAGTAGGAAGAGCTTGATTTATTTAATCAAAGATGTTGGCTCAGCTGGTTCTCCATCTTGAGGAAAATCAAATTAGTTCCTAATTTATATCATAGTCTAGAATGAAAAAAGTTAATACAAAAAGAGAACAATAAAAATTATAAAAGAAATTTGGAAAGCTGAAAATGCTACCCAGGATTTGAGGAAAATTTTATTAAGATGGAAATCCCAGAATTTATAAAAAGAAAGCTTAACTTATTAACTTATTATATTATATATAATATAGAAAAAATACAGATTACAAATGCATTTGACAGATGTATTAGGCTGTTTTTGCATTGCTATACAGAAATACCCAAGGCTGGGTAATTTATAAAGCAAAAAGGTTTAATTGGTTCATCATTCTTCAAGTTGTAGAATCATGGCATCAACATTTGGTTGGTTTCTGGTGAGGGCCTTGGGAAGCTTACAGTCATGGTGGAAAGCAAAGTGGGAGCAGGCACATCACATGGCAAGAGCAGGAGCAAGCGAGCGAGGTTGGAAAGATTCGAGACTTTTAAACAACCAGATCTCACATGAACCAGCGGAGTGAGAACTCACTTATCACTAGGGGGATGGTGCTAAACTGTTTATAAGGGATCTGCCCCCAGGATCCATTCACTTCCCACCTGGCCCCACCTCTAAGATAGGGAGTTGTGTTTCAACACGAGATTGGAAGGGGACAAACATTCAAACCATATCATTCTGCTCCTGGTTCCCCAAACCTCATGTTCCTCTCACATCTCAAAATACAATCATGCCTTCACAATCGTTCTCTAAAGTCTTAACTTGTTGCAGTCATAACTCAAAAGTTATTGAATTGAGACTCAATCACTTTAGTTACTGACTAAAGTTCAGTAACTAAGTTCCAAGTTCCAAGTCCCAATTCTCATCTTGAGATGAGTTCCTTCCTCCTATGAGCCTGTGAGATCAAAAACAAATTATTTACTCCCAAGATACAATGATGGTACAGGCACTGGGTACATATTTCCATTCCAAAAGGGAGAAATTGGTCAAAAGAAAGGGGCTACAGACCTCGCACAAATCTGAAACCCAGTAAGGCAGTCATTAAATCTTAAAGCTCCAAAATAATCTCCTTTGACTTCATGTCCTGCATCCAGGGCATGAGGGTTCAAGGGGTGGGCTCCCAAGGCCTTGGGCAGCCCTGCCCCTGTGACTTTGCAGGGTTCAGCCCCCATGACTTCTCTCAGGGGTTGTAGTTGTGTGCCTGCAGCTTTTCCAGGTTAAGGATGTGAGTTGTCAGTGGATCTACAATTCTGGGATCTGGAGGGCAGCAGCCTCTTTCCCACAGCTGCACTAGGCAGTCCTCTGGTGGGGACTCTGTGTGGGGCCTCCAATCTCAGATTTTCCCTCTGCACTGCCCTAGTAGAGGTTCTCTGTGAAGTCTCTGTTCCTGTGACAGGCTTCTGCCTGGGACCCAGTCTTTCTCATACATGCTCTGAAATCTAGGTGGAGGATGCCAAGCCTGCTTCACTCTTACATTCAATGCACCTGCAGGCTTAATACCATGTGGAAGCTACCAAGGCTTATGGTGGCTTGTGCACTCCCAAGCAGGGGCCTGAGCCATATCTGGGGCCCTTTGGGCCAAGGCTGAAGCCGCAGCAGCTGGGATATGGGGAGCAGTGTCCTGAGACTGCACAGGGCAGTGGGGCCCTCGCTGTGGCCCGCAACTAGAGCCTCCTAGGCCTCTGGACCTGTGATGGGAGGATCTGCCTCAGAGGTTTCTGAAATGCATTTGAAGCCTTTTTCCCTTTGTCTTTGATAGTAGCACTTGGCTCTCTTTTAGTCATACTAATCTCTCTAGCAAGTGACTGCTCCATAGCCAGCTTGTATTTCTTTCCTAAAAATGCCTTTTCCTTTTCTACCAAATGGCCAAGTTGTGAATTTTCCAATTTTTTTTAATGCTCTGCTTCCGTTTTAAATATAAGTTCCAACTTTAAGTCATTTATTTGCTGCCATATCTAATTGTAGGCTGTTTGAAGCAGACGGCCACTTCTTGAATGCTTTGCTGTTTAGAAGTTTCTTCCACCAGATAGCCTGTCTTCACTCTTAAGTTCTAACTTCCACAGATCCCTAGGACATGAACACAATGCAGCCAAGTTCTTTGCTAAGGCATAACACAAATGACCTTCACTCCATTTCCCAATAACTTCCTTATTTCCATTGGAGACTTCCTTAGCCTGACCTTCACTGTTCATATTTCTGTGAGCATTTTGGTTACAACCATTTAACCAGTCTCTAAGAAGTTCCAAACTTTTCCTCATCTTCCTGTCTTCTTCTGAGGCCTTCAAACTCATCCAACCTCTACCAATTACCCAGTTCCAAAGGTGCTTCCACATTTTCAAGTATCCTTATAACAGTGTCCCACTCCTTGGTATCAATTTTCTGTATTAGGCTGTTTCTGTATTGCTATAAGGAAATACTTGAGACTGTGTAACTTATAAAGAAAAGAGATTTAATTGGCGTACCATTCTACAGGCTGCACAGGAAGCATGAAAGCAACATCTGCTCGGCTTCTGCTGAGGGCCTCAGGAAGCTGACAATCACGGTGGAAGGCAAAGTGGAAGCAGGCATGTCACATGGTTAGAGTGAAAGCAAGAGGGCAGAGGGTGAGGTGAGATGTCTCAGACTTTTAAACAACCAGATCTCATGTGAACTAATGGAGTGAGAACTCACTTATCACCAAAGAAATGATTCTAAACCATTCATAAGGGATCCATCCCCGTGATCCTATCACCTCACACCAGGCCCCACCTCCAATAATGGGAATTACATTTGAACATGAGATTTGAAGGGGACAAACATCCAAACTACATCAATAAACAATGTGTTAAAATCTATATATATAATGATCTCTTATAAGTTTGACAAAAACATAAAAAAAGGAAACAAAAAAACCCCCAAATGGGCAAAAAGATATGAGTAAGTACTATGGAAGAGCAGATACTAGGGGCCAGAAACATAGAAAAAGGTGGTCAGATTTAGTAATAGGGAAATGATTTGCTACTACTTTAGATCCTACATTAATATGACTTTAGAATGACAAAAAGGAAAAACAATGGTAACACCTATTACTGACAGGTATGCAAGAAAATCTAAATTGCTACTAAAAATATGAATTGTTATTGCCATTTTAAAAAGTGTTCTGAATTTTTATCTATCGCAATTCATTATGATAAAAATACACTTACCTTTCAAACCAGCCCTCTTCAAAATGCAATCTCATAGGAATGTACTTTGTAGAAATAAAAGGTTTAAGTCAAGGATGCTTATTGATGCATTGTTTGTAGTGCAAAAATTGGGAAGCAAAATGAATGCACATCAGTAAAGGAATGGTTGAATTGTATCAGTGTATCAGTCAGGATTTAATGCAGGAAATAGAAAGTACTCCATGTATTTTCTGTAGAAAGAGATGTAATACAAGGAATTATAGGGTTACTCAATCATTGAAAGGGCTGTGACTCCTAAAACATCACAGAACTGACCCATTGAGGAGGTCACCACTGAGCATGTATGATATGATCATACCTAGGTAAAATGGTGTGTGTGAGATTTTATGAACATGGAGGAAAGTATGGAGTGCTTTACGCTAGGTAGTAGACACATGTTATCTCTCTCTCTGTGTGTGTGTGTGTGTTGAGGCTGATATGAGGGAGGAGAGCAAGGAGGAGGAGGCAAGCAGGCAAAAAATGCTGTCCTAAACCCAAGCATATATATGATCCCATTCATGTAAAATTATATTATTGTGCACATATATGACTATGATGGAGAAATTAGAATAAAAACTAGGATTAAATCTATATCCAGTGATGATACCTATGTTCGCTGACCTTGAGGGTGGAATAGTCTGTTGTAGTAATAGCCTCCAATGAAGCCATATGCTTGTGCAGTCTCCTCTTCCTCTGGCCCTGGGCCTGGCCATGTGACTTGCTCTGGCCAATGGAACAAACATGTTGCAAGCAGAAGCTTCTATCTGTGCACTGGGCTTGCCCTCTTGGAATGCTACCACCATGTGAAGACATCTGCTGGACACATATTGCCAAGCTGATAGCACCAACTACCAACATGTGAGTGAAGCCATTTGGACTATTCAGCTGCTAAATGACTGTTTTCACATGAATTACCCCGGGGGAGAACAGCAGAAGAACTGTCCAGCTGAGCCTTGCTCCAATTGCTACCTTCAGAATCATAAGGAAATAAATGACTGCTATTTTAAGCTGGAGGTTAACAAACTTTTTCTTCAAAGACCAGAGAGTACATATTTTAGGCTTGTGGGCCATATGGTCTTTATCACAACTGCTTACCTCTGTGTTGTAGGGCAAAGCCAGCCATAGACAATAAAAAAAGAATGGTGTATCTGTGCTCCAATAAAATTTTTATTTACAAAGACAGATGGCTGGTTCACAGCCTGTAGTTTGGCAACCCCCTATTAAATTAGTCAGTTATGCAGCAATCACTAACTGATAAAGAGAAATGTCCATCACATTGTCAAGTGGAGAAAGTCAAGTTGCAGAATGATGTATAGAGTGTGATTTTATATCGTCAAAAAAACCCTTAAAAAATCCAGAAAATCTCTTGTATATGTGCACGTCTGCATGAATACATATAAATAAGTGAGGATAAAGTTCCAGAAGAATATATACCAGCCTTTTGACTCTGGGTGCAAAGTAGTGGAGAATTGGGTGTAAGCATGGTGGAGGCATACTGAAATGAATAGTTTTATGTTGTTTCATGTTTTACAATGAGCATATTAATTCTGAACTTTGAAAAAAGTTAAATATAGAAAAATATACTAAGTGCCTTGAAATTTCCATTCAGTGTGGTTGAAGATCACATAAAGCTAATGATGCTGTCCATGGAAGGCATAAAAAATGTTCTCTTGCTCCATCTTCCATCATCATTAGAGGATGCAAGGCCTTTGCCGTGGAGCAGGAGTGGGTGGCTGCTGGTGACAGGAAGGATGTACCTGCTGAGGATGAGCAGTAATTTTCTGTTTGAGTCTCTTTTCCTAGGCTTGGATTTTCTGAAGGTAGAACAGAGGTCTGAAAGTCATGGTCATTGCTTAATGGCCTGGCCACCTAATAATTCATGAAGGCCATCCATCTTGCTTTCTCTGACTAGATCTTTTTGGATTGAGTCTCTGCTTTTGGCCAACTACTGCCTTGCCACAAGAATACCTCACCAAAACAGCAGGGCCTTCTGGCAAGCTCTTGCCATCATTACCGTGGGCTATGGGAGCCTGTGTTGTAATTTGTGAAAACGTGTCCTCACTGGAATGTAAAATTTCTTCTTTTCTCTGCAGAAAACCTCTCTTGATTGATCATTTCAGTTGTTGTGAGAAGGAAATCATTTATAAGAAGAATCGTTGAATAGCATAGCAAGTTTTAAAAAAGCGCTTAATAGCCTCTGGCAGAAATTCCCTATTGAGTCAGTGAGTGTGGGCAGAGAATGCGAGATGAGCCCTCATACAGTGGAATTTTACAGGGAATCCTTTGGCCCTCTGACACTTAGCCATCCCCTCACAGAAAGGCCAGTTGAGTCAATCAGGAAGAATTGCTCTCAGGCCCAGATGACTGACAATTTAAACATATTTGGAAACTGTGACTAATACACATGGGTGGAGAAATTTTTTGAAGGGGGCTGTTTAAGAAAAACTATTTGAACTAATAGTACTTCACTTAAACACACATATTAGGCATATGTATGCATATGTATCTCATATACACACATATGTGTGCATGTATGTATCATATACATCTTTCTCTGTCACACACACCCCTTATCCTGCACAATGTTTTAGCAGTTTGATATCTATTATCACATTTCAATAAGCATATAGACTTTTTTGGAGACAGGGTCTCACTCTACTGCCCAGGCTGTAGAACACTGGCACAATCATGGCTCACTGCAGTCTTGACCTCCTGGGCTCAAGCAATCCTTCCACCTCAGCCTCTCAAATAGCTAACACCACAGGCAGGCACAATAATGCCTGGCTAATTTATTTATTTTAAATGTTTTTGTAGAGATGAGGTCTCCCTGTGTTGTCCAGGCTAGAATAGACTTATAATGATTTAAGTCAATGTTTGGTTGTCTTAATTTACCTGTAAAAGAAAATAATTTCATCAATTGATGATATCATGCTGATGTGACAATAAATTTTGAAGAAGTTATTTTAGCTTGACAGTGAACCTGATTCCTATAAATTTCTCGGTGGCAGGGCAAGAAGGAACAGAGCAGGCACATGCAACGAAGGTGCTAGTTTTTCAAATGCTAGCATGGCCCACAGTGGTGGGGGAGGAGGGCGTAAACCACCCTTTTTGTTCTCTGTGAACCGAAGGTAAGAATCAGGAATAAAATACACAAAGGGAGTTAGAGCTACCAAACCCAGCCATACTTTAAGGACATGGAACAGAATCCCTTTGAGAATATATTTATTTTTTGTGTTTATTTTTAAAGAAAAGATAATACCACCATAACCAAATAGGATTTGACACAGTGAAACAAAATTGCAAGAATTGGTTTGGGGAAAGGTCTCCCACCATGTAACAAACGTTTGGAATAAATGGCCTTGAGGACCCTCCCAGGCCAATTTCTTTGATTGTATATTTACATGATGACTAGGGCACAGGGTATCTGGTTTCAACCAAACACCACAATCCCTTGGGCAGGATGGCTTCAGTATTGCATCTCAGCTGAGCTGCATCTAGGCTTTAAGACTGGTTTATAGGTTAAAAAAAATTAACAGTTGGATACAATGTTCACTATTGGGGTGACAGGTACACTAGAAGCCCTAATCTCATAATTATGCAATTATCCATGTAACAAGTCTGCATATGTACTCCCTGTGTTAATCTGTTCTCACACTGCTATAAAGAACTACCTGAAACTGGGTAATTTATAAAGAAAAGAGATTTAATTGACTCACAGTTCCACGGGCTGTACAGAAATCTTGGCTGAGGAGGCCTCAGGAAACTTACAGTCATGGCAGAAGCAAGCACATCTTCACATGGCGACAGGAAAGAGAGAGTTATAGCAAAGGGGGAAGTGCTACATGCTTTTAACCATCAGATACTGTGAAAACTCACTCACTATCACGAGGACAGCAAGGGGGAAATCCACGCCCATGATCCAATCACCTTCCACCAGGTCCCTCTCCCAACATTGGGAATTACAATTCAACATGAGATTTTGGTGGGGACATAGAGCCAAACCATACTACCTTCTGAGTCTAAAATTTGAAAAAAGATACAGAAAAGAGAGATTGGTTTATGCACTCTCTTGATAATTCAAGAACTTTAGTTCTGGAAATTTGGAGACAGAGGGACTCTAGAATTTAACTTGTCCCAGCTGCAGAGGAGTGCAACCCCTTTCTTAATGCTTTGCTAGGATGAATGACAAAAACAGTGGCTAAAGTTGGGAGAAACACAGTGCATTAGTTCATTTTCACACTGCTATAAAAATGTTACCTGAGATTGGGTAATTTATAAATAAAAGAGGTTTAGTTGACTCACAGTTCTGCATGGCTGGAGAGGCCTCAGGAAACTTACAATCATGGTGGAAGGCAAAGGGGAAGCAAGGCACATCTTACATGGAGGCAGGAGAGAGAGAGAGAGAGCTCAGGAGAAACTGCCACTTTTAAACCATCAGATCTCATGAGAACTTGCTCAATATCATGAGAACAGCATGGGGGAAACCACCCCCGTGATCCAGTCACCTCTCACTAGGTCGCCCCCTTGACATGTAGGTATTACAATTCCAGATGAGATTCTATCTGGGACAAGAAGATGGGTTTTTGAGGGCATTGGCGTGTCCTTTGTCTTTCATGCCACTTTGCCAGCATTTGATGGGGAAGGGCCTGACAGAGAACAGAAATGAGATTTTAATGGGCACACGAAGCTTCTGATTGCCTGTCTCTCCAACCTACATGTGGCTGTCTGCCTTGATGTTGTTGGCTTCAGGGAGGCAGTTCTGTGAGGGGAGTCCTTTGCTCACATGCAGGAGCAACACAGTGTAGAAGTTAAGCACATGGAGTCTGGAATCAGACTCACCAGCTGCATGACTTTGGGCAAATAACATACCATGTTTCAGTTTCTTCACCTATTCAGATGAACATAATGATATGCTTATAGGTTACTTGTGATGATTAAATTATGTTTCCATATGAAAATACACTATTATAGGCATGTAATCCAACTGGGCACAAAAAACCATAATTTAAGTACTTAATAAATCATTCCATATATTTATTGTTTGTCACAAAGCATTTATTGATATCCTTATGGGCAGATAGAGTCAGATCAACACTAACTCCTATGCCAAAGTGTTCATAGACCCTGATCTCGGTTTTTTTCTTGGAATATCTGGGAGGGCATTCATTGGAGGTGTGCTCCCAATTTAAGTGATTGGCTGAATTGAAATAAGCCTGATTATGTGGAAGAAGAAGGTGGCAGTCCATGAGGACAGGCTAGGGAACAGAAGCAACTGAAAGCAGCAGTTTGTTAGCTGAATGCTGTGCTTGAGGGGCCTTCAACCAAGTTCTGTTAGTGAGACTTGTATTCCCTGCACAAAGGTGCTGCTCATCTATAACATTTATTCCATTATTATCCAATCATAGAGCCTGATGACAGTCCTTCATTATCCACTTGAGAGGACTTTTCTTTGACTCTAACTGCATAGCAGAGAACAGGAACCAGCTGCTGACTGGGGAGGGCAGACACATAATCACTCAGCTTGTATTAGTGCGGCGCAGGGAAAGTGACAAGTCTGCAGTTCATGTTCTTACAAAGATGATGAGCTGTCTCAAACCAGCAATTTGGCTAAAAAAGAGTCTGCAAGACTCCAAGTAAATTTGTCATTTTATGTTCCCCTCCTCTTTCCTAAGTGTTAATGCAAGTTTGCAGTTGAATTTCAGATATTCTGAAATCTCATTTCCTGGCATTCATTGATGCTACACTGGAAGCAGGATGCTAAGTTGCTAAGGACAGTATATTTTTCTTTTGCACCCAAATGAATCTTAGAACAACATACATGTATACGTACATTTTTTCTATTATTCTTTTTACTGTGACTTTATAATCTTCTGACCTAGAAGCTGTCTCATTTCATTTAGTTCTTGAAATTTTTGGTGAGCCATTGTTTACAATACCAACATTACTCCACGAGTGCCCAGATTTTTTAAAATTATACTTTAAGTTCTGGGGTACATGTGCAGAATGTGCAGGCTTATTACATAGGTATACATGTGCCATGGTGGTTTGCTGCACCCATCAACCCATCATCTACATTAGGTATTTCTCATAATGCTACCTCTCCCCTAGCCCCCCATCCCCTGACAGGCCCTGGTGTGTGATGTGTCCATGTGTTCTCATTGTTCACCTCCCACTTATGAGTGAGAACATGCAGTGTTTGGTTTTCTGTACTTGTATTAGTTTGTTGAGAATGATGGTTTCCAGCTTCATCCATGTCTCTGCAAAGGACATGAACTCATCCTTTTTTATGGCTGCATAGTATTCCATGGTGTATATGTGCCACATTTTCTTTACCCAGTCTATCACTGATGGACATCTGGGTTGGTTCCAAGTCTTTGCTATTGTGAACAGTGCCACAATAAACATACATGTGCATGTGTCTTTATAGTAGAATGATTTATAATCCTTTGAGTATATACCCAGTAATGAGATTGCTGGGTCAAATGGTATTTCTAGTTCTAGATCCTTGAGGAATCGTCACAGTGTCTTCCACAATGGTTGAACTAATTTATACTCCCACCAGCAGTGTAAAAGTGTTCCTATTTCTCCACATCCTCTCCAGCATCTGTTGTTTCCTGACTTTTTAATGAGTGCCTAGATTTTTAACATAGCAGACAGAATGTCCTTCCTTTCTTTTCCTTTTCCTTTTTCTTTCTCTTTCCTTCTTTTCTTTTCTTTTCTTTTTTTTTTTTTTGACAAAGTCTTGCTCTGTCACCCAGGCTGGAGTGCAGTGGCACGATCTTGGCTCACAGCAACTTCCACCTCCCAGCTTCAAGTGATTCTCCTGCCTCAGCCTCTCAAATAGCTGGGACTACAGGTGCATACCACCATGCCTGGCTAATTTTTGTGTTTTTAGTAGATATGAGGTTTTTCCATGTTGGTCAGGCTGGTTCAAACTCCTGGCCTCAAGTGATCTGCCCACCTCGGCCTCCCAAAGTGCTGGGATTACAGGCATGAGCCACTGTGCCTGGCCAAAATATACTTTCTCTGGAGTCAAGTGAATGATGTTTGATTTTACAATTTGTCCTGGCATTCTTTAGGTTTAGAAAAGACTTGGAAGAAAATATTCAAAACAGAGGGACTGGAGAAGGAATAAAAAGATATGACGCTTTTGAAATACAAAATTCTGTCAGTTGCAAAGAGAAATACTTCAGACTGGCGACAAATCAGAGCTGTCCAAAGGAGGAATTTGCCAGCTGAAAATGATGTTGCGGCAGCATAGATAAGAGAAAGGAGAGGAGTCACAGTTGGGAGGCAGAGTGGAAAAGTTACGGACATGAGCCTGGGCATTTCCTTGAGATAATTCAGGCTTCCAGAGGTGGTCCCAAAGGGTTATAAAAAGACAGCTTGATGAATGTGGACATCATTTTTTTTTTTTTTACAAGGTAAAGAATGGAATCCTATACAGGAATATTCTAACTAGGAAAAGGATTATCTTTGCGTAGACTAGCTGTACTGATCCGGGCCCTATGCCACCTGCTGCAGGCTGTCCCTACAATATGCCAGTTTACACTGATGTACTGGTGGGTGCGTAAAATATTCCTTTAATGGCAATAGTGACAGTGTGTTGTTTTTAGCATTTTTTGAACTTTTCTGCATTTTGAACACTCCTTTTGTGTTGGAGCTTTGGAGGTTTATTGAACTAGTGGCAAGTATGTTCCCTAGCTAAAGGAAGGCTGCCGCGCGCAAGCCCACTGGCTGCTCCAATCACCTCTGCAGAGCTGTGGTAGGCACAGAGAACAGGAAACTATTTCATGAAAAGCCTACAGCAGTTCCTTGCTGCTGTCAATAATGGTAATTATAGTTATAGAACACTGTCCCCTGAGGAGCTCAAAGCATTTTATAGTTGCTGTCCCATTGATCCTCATAACACGGGTGTAACAGAGAGAAGGAGCAAGCATTGTCATCATTTTATAGATGGGGAACTTCACCAATGAAGGCAGAGATGACTTTCAGTTCATGTGGGGCACATTACGTGTAGAGGTTTTATGACTTCTGTTGTGCTGTATTAATTACCCTGTTAAAGCTCTTTGCCTCCAGAGCAGCCTTTCTCAATAATGATCTCAACACAGGGGTATCCCAAAGACTTTGGCTGCTCCAAAATGCAAAGTCATTTAAAGATAATTTAGCTCTTTTTCTTTTATTTGTATTTTCACCAAAAAAGCTGTAGGGTGGCTTATTGTAAAAGTATATCCAAGGAAGATAAAAGAACAAAGGCCAAATACTGGGTAATGGATATAGGATGGGGAGTTGGTGGATGGTGGTAAAAAATGTGTACTAAAGACAGTTACTGCACTTAAGCGTAACACTGGGCTTTGAGATTCCTGGCAGCCAAGGATAAAAGGCAAACATGATGACTTGTGAACGTCTCTATCTGATAGAATGAAATATGCTGTGAGACAAGGGGATTTTAGGTGTGTGAGCTCAAGTGGACAAGCTAGCCCAAGAGTAAAGATTAATTTTGTATCTTTTTGTTTTTTGTTTTGTTTTGAGATGGAGTCTCACTCTGTCGCCCAGGCTGGAGTGCAGTAGGTATGATCTCGGCTCACTGCACCATCTGCCTCCTAGGTTCAAGCGATTCTCCTGTCTCAGCCTCCCAAGTAGCTGGGACTATAGGTGCCTGCCACCACACCCAGCTAAGTTTTTGTATTTTTAGTAGAGACGGAGTTTCACCATGTTGGCCAGGCTGGTCTTGAACTGCTGGTCTCAAGTGACCCGCCCACCTCGACCTCCCAAAGTGCTGGGATTACAGGCATAAGCC
This sequence comes from Pongo abelii, assembly GCF_028885655.2. Lineage (NCBI taxonomy): Eukaryota > Metazoa > Chordata > Mammalia > Primates > Hominidae > Pongo > Pongo abelii. Next base: position 50,638,202 of record NC_071999.2, read on the forward strand.
ACCATGCCTGGCCTAATTTTGTATCTTTTGAAGCAATCTAAGGCCAATCACAAAGAGTGGCTGCTCACTCCCTTGCCTGATGTGGCCTATTTAAGCCCTTTGTCTGCCAGCAAGGAGGACTTGAAGGAGAAGGAGAAAGCCTCCTGGAGCAACCTCTCCATGGATGAAAAAGTTGAGTTGTGTTGCATTCAGTTCAACAGGAGCTTTTCTGGGATAAACAGGGGCATGAAAAAGTGGAAGATGGTTGTGAGCACTGCCATGTTCTTTGGCTTCACAGCGCTTGTTCTGATCTGGAAGAAACACTGTGTATGGTCTCATCCCACACAGCTTTGATGAAGAGTGTGGGCATGCAGACCAAGAGGATGCTAGACATTGAAGTCAGTCCCATCTAGGACTTCTCTGCCAACTGATACTACAACAAGAACCAGTGGAAGAAGCAGAAGTCTGCTGTTTGTGCATCTGAACCTTGCCTTGTTCTGTCAGTGCCAAGCAACTCAGCATATTTACCAGAAACTCGTTATGTCAAATAGTGCCAATGCTAATAAATGAGCAGTTTCCATGAAAAAAAAAGTGGAAGGTGAAATGTGGTTAAAATTGGCATCAAGGGCTTCCTTAAAAGGAACAAGGGAACAGAAAGCTTTAAGTGGCCACTTAGTGTCTGCAAGTGGAAAGTGGTGGAGGGAACATTCTTCCCAGATGTCAGCCTCCATCTTTCTGTAATATTAGATGATGAAGTAGATTCTTCTTACATCAGCCATCTCAGTCTTCTCCCTGACTTGCAGTATTGCTTGGATGTCTAGAATCCTCAACTGAGCTTTGAGAGTAGTAATCTCAACATGTACCCCAGGGGCAAGCTCAGATCCCCAAGTGAATACTAAATTCCAGAGAGGGTCCTATGCTCACTGTTGCCGAAAATAACCAGGTCTACAAGCTTCCTGTAAATTAAGGGCCCTTTCAACAAGTGTTTGACAGCTGAGTGATTCCATCTTTCTTACTTGTACCGTTTACTCTCAGCTATCTGAGAATAACCCTTCTGAGGGTTGCATTTTTAGAGGCTCAGCGTCTTCAGTTCTAGAAAGTAAATGAAGATGTCACTAACTGCCCTAAACTTAAGCATTGTCAAAAATAAAATGCTGGTATTCCAAAAGTGGTCAGAGACCTTGAGTATTCTTTCCAACACTATCTTTGCGAGTGTCTTAGTCCTTTTTGTGTTGCTATAACAGAATACCACAGACTGGGTAATTTATAAAGAAACAAATTTATTTCTCACAATTCTGGAGACTATGAAGTCCAACATCAAGGTGGTGGCCTCTGGTGAGGGCCTTCTTGCTGTGTCATCCCACGGTGGTGGGCAGGACAAAACATGAGAGAAGGTAGGGGGTCAAACTCATCTTTTTATCATGAACCCACTTTGTGATAACTAATGTACTCCTCAGATAACTAACCCTGTGTACTCCTGAGATAACAGCGTTAATCTATTCACGAGCTAACCACCTTAAAGGTGCCACCTCTCAACCTTGTTGTATTGAAGATTAAGTTTTCAACATCCAACACATGAACTTTCGGGGATACATTCAAACAGCAATAAGCAATGCTCACTTCAGCTCAGTCTTTCCCAAATATATTTTCATCCATGGTATTTGTGTGTCTAAGAAATGTTGACAGCTAGAAATGAGGCAGAAAAGGAAAATATTCACAAATGTTGCTTTAGATAATAGTGCCTCTCAAGCCACTTGCTGCCTTTTTAACCAGCAGTAAAATAAAAGTTGATTTTAGTAGCTATTGGTATTTTTTTTTCTGACTCGTAAAGAACTGTGAAATGAAAACTAAGCTTTAAAAGCATTGCAGTTAATTGCCGCTACGTCTTTCTCCTTCTCTATCTCTCTGTCTCTGTGCGTGTGTGTGTTTTAACACCTTCACATAATTTAGAAAATCAGGGAGATGAGGAATACAAATATGGGTCTAAATTACTCTTGGCTGATTACAGAACACTGTAATAGACTGACTAGCACAGAGCACTGCAGAGGGGGTTGAGGCCGGTGTTGGACTGCTGGATGCTGAAGGGACACAGCACAACTGGCTGTCCCATGGTGGGGATGAAGGGGCAGAGGAAAGGGCTTTGTTCTGAGAAAGCCCTTTTTCCTTAGTTAAAATCAGTCCTGGCATAATATTTCCTTTAAAGACGGATCCTGTTAAATTGTGGGGAAGGCAGTAGTTTCAGCAATTGGAGGTGATATTTATGCTTTTCATCAATAAATAGACACTGCTGGGTCTGTGAGGCCTAGCTTCAAGTCCAGTCCTTGACAGTATCATAAAATACATAAACTGGTCTTGGGTCCCCCTGCTTCCTCTGTACTCTTTTTCTCCTAGTTGTTTCCTTTTACCATTTACTAGGCTCTCATTGTCTCCACTCAACAGGACATGCCTTGCTATCAGTCACACTTTGTGTGTGAATTTAAGCCTATACATTTTCTCCCAAAGGGCAAAAATTAGTCCTTGGGGGCAAAAAAAAAAAATCTTACTATTTTTATGTATAAATTACAAATATATATAAAATGCACAAACTGAAACACAGTATCTATATATCTGTGGTATTAAAATTTTATAGATGGGAGCAATTAGGAAAAAAAATCTAAAAAGGCCACTGAGGGGTGGCACAATAATGAAAATCAGGTTAGGAAACACTTCCTTAGATTGAAAGGCTTTGGCTCAAGTCTAAGTAAGTGGTCATTTCTCAGATGGTCAAGTCTTCAGCAAAACTCCTTGGCAATCTCTCTTTTGGGGGTAAGGAGGTTGAATAAATTAATTGGGGCCCAGTGGCTTTTTTCAGCCACCCATAAGTTGGGAGTGGGGTTAAAATTAGAATTCACAGTGCAGTAAATTACTCCAGCCTAGGGAATGAAAGTTTTCAGAATCACCCAAAAAGCATTAGGAGGAAAAAGAAGGAAGAGAAGGAAGAGGAGGAAGAAGAGAAAGAAGGGAGAGAGGAGGAGTGGGGGAAGGGAGCTGCTTGCTGGCATTTGGTTTCCTGTGGGGATCATTTATCCCTGTTTTTGGCTTTCCTTGGTTGAACATATTTGAGTGATAATGCCTTGGGATAAACTGGCATGCTGCCATGGGGGTTGAATTGCAGGAGGTAAATGCTTGTGGTATGTGGTTTCCCTTGACAGAAGTGCGATTCCCTCCTAACCACTGACTCTCAAATCCAGCTCTGTGATCCTTTGGAGAACAATGCAAAGCTTTTCTTCCCAGGCTTTGGCATTTTCTGTCTTGCTGGCTCCTTTATTTGTTCACAGTCTTTGCTTTTGACTGAACAAGGTTTTGGTGCCTGATCTTTTTTTTTTTTTTTTTTTGAGATGGAGTCTCGCTCTGTCACCCAGGCTGGAGTGCAGTGGCGCGATCTCGGCTAGCTGCAAGCTCCACCTCAAAGGTTCACACCATTCTCCTGCCCCAGCCTCCTGAGTAGCTGGGACTACAGGCGCCCACCACCGCGCCCGGCTAATTTTGTTTTTTTATTTTTAGTAAAGATGGGGTTTCACTGTGTTAGCCAGGATGGTCTCGATCTCCTGACCTCATGATCTGCCCGCCTCGGCCTCCCAAAGTGCTGGGATTACAGGCATGAGCCACTGCGCCCGGCCTGGCACCTGATCTTGCATCTTACATCAGCCAGGGACATAGGCACAGTCAGTGAGTTTTGAAAAGTCTTGCAGATAAATAACCAGCTCTTGAATCACCATCAGGGCACCCAAGCAACACAGCGTTCTTACATGGATTAAATTAGCACCAAACTTTAAGAAGTGAAGAAAGAAGCACACAGGAAGTTGCCAACCCATCACTCTTAATTCCTTACCTAAATTGCTAAAACAATAGCAAAGACAATCTGGAAGTCCACTTGGGAAGCTAAGGTGATAAATGTGTTGTAATCCCGTAATGGAGGGGATAGGGTTGGCAAATGGAAGCTCTTCTCAAGGGGGTCATTGGGGGGCTGCCATGGTAACCTCGGCATTGAACTCCTTGTATCTCTTGCTGGTAGGTCTGGAATGTATTGGCCTAATTGGTTGGAACAAGCAAAGTGAAGGGTTCACAGGAGGGTTGTCTGAGGTTCTTCTACGGTGGGTCACATGATCTGAAATCCATATGTGTTTGTGCCACATAAATTTTTCATTGATAGCAATAGCAAGTTGAGAGAGAGTCCCTGGGGGCAAATGTGTATCAAGCTTGATTCAAACATGAATCAGATACATCCAAAGACTTATTTCTATCTCTATTTTGGTCATTCTTTATAGTGTCCTGAGTTTAAGGCATGTTTTTAGCAGTATTGGACATTAAGGATTCAAGTTTGCATGATTAATTGCATTGAACTTGGTTTATACTAACTAATTAATCCATGCTGGCTGGCATGACACCTGGCAGTGGTCAGTTACACAAGGATAATGGAGGACAGATGGTCAGACCCTGTAGCCTATGCATTCATGTAGATCAAACAATTTAGAAAAAACTTTTCTTTTTCCTCAGAATCTTAGTAAGCTGCCCCTTAGAGACAGGTGGGTTACAATTTGTCATCCTCAGATTTTGTATTGAATGCCTAAGGTTGAGTGTGACAGTGATTGAGAGCTACGGGTTCCTTTGAGCACACTGTCCAGAAGAGGAAGCTGTGAAGTGGTGTGAACATCACTGCATCAAAGCCAGAAACCCTGGTTTCAAACCTCAGTGCTAATTCTATGTGAACGACACTGGACAAGTCGCTTGCATCTTTTTGACCCTAGTTTTCTCCTCTGTTAAGTGGAGATAATTCTTCCTTTCTTAAAAATGAGATTTTGTGTTTGTATGTGAAATATCTTGGCATATTGTAGGCAGTCAATAGATGCGTAGCTTGATTTTTAAGGAGGCACATGACAAGTTTTTGTCAGGGAAGCAGTTACACAGATTCTCAGGAAGTATGTGATGCTGAAAGACTCATGGGAAAGGAGGGCCATGTCTATTTTCCTGAATTGACTTAAGGAGTCTTCCTGTTGAATGAAGCGTCCTATTCTGTTCCTTGTCTTGCTAATGATCCTGCAGATGGTCTTGAAGAAGCGTGTATCATTTTTACCCACATTGCTTTGGCCAGAACTCAGTCTCATGGCCTCTGCCTAGCTTAAGGTGGGTGGGAGAGGCAGTCCACCCCTGGCTGGGCAGTCACTTCCCATCTGCAACAGCTTCACATTATGGTGGGGTGGGAACATGTATCCTTGGTAATCAATAAACTGTCATTGACACAGTGCTAAATGCAGAAGGTCCTGGCACACAGAGGAGAAGGGTCATGGGATCATAGGAATTAAGCGGAAAGGAGAAAATATTGGTTAACCTATCAAAAAAATTTTCTTGTTACAGTAAGAAAACAGAACTGTCTGTCGCTAGCACCTGACCTCTTAGACACTCTTGTAAATGAGTCCTTTTAAAGTTACCTGCCTGAGAGTAGTTAAGACACCACTTGTCAACCATTTGATTTCTTATTCCTTGTAAGCAGCATTTCAGTGCATTTAGGGACATAATCTACTGGATATAGTGGGACACACCAGTACAAAAAGGGATTTTGAATCTAATAGGATTTGAAAGGTAGGTATATTTTTATTTTCATGTATCATGTGGGAAATTGATAGAAGGAGACATTTCAGGGTCTTGGCTCAAGCTTACATGGTAGATTAATAACCTGTCAGGGAACAGGACTCAGGAGTCCAGTAATCCCAACCACGGCTTGTGGGACCCATATACTACATGGATAAACTTGCACTTTGCAGCTCCTGCAGTTAAATGCACTGTTTTTGTTACTCTGGCCATGTGAGGAAATAAATATCTTCCGCTTTAATTCCCCTGCCCCGCAACCTCCTGCCCAAACTTCTTTTCAGGTTGGGTGCATTAATCATAAAACTACTTTTGTGGAAAACAACTTGCCATTTAACTGTGTTGTGTGATTGGAAATTACGAGACATCTTCTCCATTTAATTCCCTAGGAAAATGAGCAGTTGCTAGACCTGGAACCTGTAGCAGCAGGCAAAGGCAAGGTCTGGATTAGGTACAGACCTCATGTTTTGTCTTGCTGGGGTCCCAGTGTTCACAGTGTTTTGTATTCCCGGACATGATACTTTTCTTCATGTCCTCCCTTTTCAGAATTGAGTTAAAATGGAATTTTCCTTAATGATGGTAGGTGAAAGCAGTTTTCGCAGAATCAATTTCAATTTTAAGAGCACCTTGAGGATTACCAGGAGTTTGTATGTTTTATTGTATTGAATTGTGTTGGATTAATAGGCATTTCTGAAGCCAAGTTTCTAGAGTTCAGCCTGTCAATTTTTTTCCCCTTTTGGCTTCACTTCAATGATCATAATGGAGAGAATGATCTTTCAGTGAAACTTCTGAATGGCATGCCTTATCAATGAATGGTCTCTGTGGAAATACAGTCTCCTTTGGCCATTGGAACCTGATACCATTTCAAGTTGAGGGGCTGGCTTTCTGTGAAGCCTTTTCAAGGAATCAGGTGTTTCTTTTGGAGCTATTACTTGTATTTTCTACTCAGGGGGTAAAAGGACAATAATGAGTTCAAGTGTATAAAATGTATCCTTAGGTTCAGCTGTCCTAGGGGTTAGTACTTGAGGATAGAAAGTAACACAATGTTTCCTTTGATAAGTGCCACTCCAGAGAGGACACTAGAATAGTACCAAATGCAGTTGCTTGCTTTATAGAAGATTCTTTATTTTATTTATTTATTTATTTATTTTTTCAGACCGAGTTTCACTCTTGTTGCTCAGGCTGGAGTGCAATGGCATGATCTCAGCTCACTGCAACCTCCACCTCCTGGGTTCAAGTGATTCTCCTGCCTCAGCCTCCTGAGTAGCTGGAAATACAGGTGTGTGCCACCACGCCTGGCTAATTTTTCATATTTTTAGTAGAGATGGGATTTCACCATATTGGCCAGGCTGGTCTCGAACTCCTGACCTCAGGTGATCCATCTGCTCCAACCTCCCAAAGTGCTGGCATTATAGGCATGAGCCACTATGCCCAACTAAGATGATTTGGTCTTGTTGGGCCTAATCTTGTGGTGAGAAGGGATTGTGGGACCTGCTTTGAAATCTTCAAGGTCATTTGTGTGTCTCATAAGGCCTGGTATTCCAAATGTGGTTGTGCATTGGAATCATTTTATTTTTTTTGGGAGGGAGTTTCTTTCTTGTTGCCCAGGCATGGCACAATCTCGGCTCACTGCAAACTCTGCCTCCTGGTTCAAACGATTCTCCTGCCTCAGCCTCCTGAGTAGCTGGGATTACAGGCATGCGCCACCACGCCTGGCTAATTTTTGTATTTCTAGTAGAGAGGGGGTTTCTCCATGTTGGTCAGGCCGGTCTCGAACTCCCGACATCAGGTGATCTGCCTGCCTCAGTCTCCCAAAGTGCTGGGATTACAGGCATGAGTCACTGTGCCTGGCCAAGATTTTTTTTTTAATGTAAATTATTTAGGTCCCACCCCTGACATACTCTGAAATTGGGAGTGGGGTAGTCTGAGGAATTCGTGTGTATATTTAAAATGTGCCTCAAGTCGATTCTGCTGTAATCAGTTTCTCACATTTGGGAACTGTGCTGGTTGTCTTCTATTTGCTCCTGGATCCTCTCCTCTCCTCTCCTCTCTTTGCTCCAGGATGCTGACTACATTGAGGAACTCTCTTCCCCTCTGGCTTCTTGGATTTGATCAGTGGGAACCCTCAGCAGGAGATCAGAGGGTGGGAAGATGATGCAGTCATGGTACACATCTCCTGGCTCTCCCCACACTCCCTGTGGTGTCTTCATGTCTGTGTGCTGGTTAAATAGGAGAGTTCCCTGATCCCCCTCCCAGGAGACCTGTTCTGTTGCCTCAAACCCCTTGCGGGAGGGGGAGCACTCAGATGGGCAGGTGCAGAGGCTGGTGTGGGTGCTTCGGGGTCTGGCCCCCTGGTAGTGTCTTGGGGTGGGTGCCTGCAACCCCAATGTTACAATATTCTCTTAGCCTTGCCATCTGCAGATGGCTTTAAGTGTTAAACAGCTCAATGGACCCTCTGCTTTTTCTCAAGGGCAGAGGGCCAGTGTGACAGCTTTCTGTATCCTGAGCTCTCGTCCAGCGTCCTGGAAGCATCGGGTCACACACAGGCTTGAAGGATGAACGTGAGGTTTTAATGCATGGTGGAGGTGGCTCTCGGCAGGACAGATAGGGAGCTGGAAGGAGGGGAGATGAAGTGGGAAGATTATCTTCCCTTGGAGTGGGCTGTCCAGCAGCCAAACTCCTCTCTGATCACTCTGGCTGAATTCCTCTCGAGTTCTCTCTGCTGCGCTGTTCTGCATTGTCTCTGCTGGTCTGAGCTGGAGCCTGGGGTTCAGGGTTTATATGGGTATAGGATGGGGGTGTGGCATACCAAAAGACCACTTTTTGGGTGCAAAAAACAGGAATGCCTGTTCTCATTTAGGGCCACAGGTGTCCAGGCTTGTGGGTGGGGCCTTTGTTGGGGAACCTCCCTCTTTTAGCATTTCCCTGTCTCCTGTCCATATCGCTGGCAGTAACCTTTTACCTGAAGCCACTGCTTCCCTCAAGCCAGCACTGTCTTCTTTACTCTCTTCTTCCATTTTCTGATAGCCACTCCCTTTTCTTTGCTTTTTGAGCCTGGGTGGGAGCACGGGTCCATCAGCACCCCAAAGGGGCTCACAGGTCAGCCTTCAGGGGCAGGGAAGGGCAGGGAGCCGCTCTGGAGGGGCAATCAGGAGATCGGGCCCAGATTCATAAAAAGCTACTTTCATTCGTTTTTGAAACTTGTTCAAGATCTACAGCTAAAGTAGTAGCTGAACGGGCCAAATGCGTCTCCTACCCATCTCTCCGAAGCTGGAGTCTGCTTCTTGTCTTGCTAAGCCCACTGAGATTGGGGCGGGGCAGGGAGGGGGTGGTGGTGAAGTGTCCCTCCTCTCAGGCCTGAGAAAATGACAGGACCATGAGGAAATCTGATGTTCCTGCAGGTATGGGAATGGGAGAGGAACGCATGAAGCCATTTCCCTTTCTTAGAGTAGGTTCTGGATACTTCCTTTATCCTTAAGGAAACTCTTCTAAATGAACTGAGTCTGTGCTTCTTGGAAAAGTATCCAAATCATGTCTCATCCTCCTTCTATCTGACATTTGCAGGCTCTGCACTGGTTTGTTGGCAGTTCCCCCTAATTCCATAGAGGCCTCGGTAACACGCAGCCTTCTCTGTGCAGTGTGTGGTTAGTAGTAAATCTTGAGCCATTCAGCGCAGCGTTCCTCCTGGGGTCCAATCAACTCACGCCACCTTTCAGGGGACAATCACCCAGACACGTGTGACTGGTGTTAAATTAATTTGCGGCAAGTACTGGCTAATGCATTTCAAATGATTTAGCTCTGGTTGCTTCACTGAACATGTTCTCCAGTTTGGGTTTCCGTGAATAATAAGAGAAAGGGATGTTTTAGAAATGTGGTCCTATATTTAGGGACCTGCCTATGTTGATTAGCAGCCAAGTAATTTGGAGCTAGAAAATTTAGGAGGGTTATTCACATTCCTGCCGCCACCTCAAATCTCAGTTTTACTGAGAAATGAAGGTCTTTTACCTTATGTTGAATCAGTGTTTCTGAAGAGGGAACGTGGCCTATTTTGTTGCTAAGTAAAACTCAAAGTTTTCAGTTTCAGATAAGAGTATTAAATAAAAAATAAAACTTAATTTCTAAATCATTTTCTCTTTTTTACATTTGGTGTGAAACTTTCCTAAGGAAAGAAGTTCAGGTTCCTAATCCACTTTGAATAGCCAATTTTACTAAGAAGGCCACAAAGACAGGTAAAAATAAACTTTTTTTCAGTTAGGTTTTGACCAGCCTACAAAAATAACTTCATAGCAATTGCCCCAGGAAAGAAAATTAGCACAGTTTTCATTGGTTAATAGTCTATAGGTAAGCCTTTAAAGTTTAACAAGAGACCCTTGCTTTTTAATGTTTTCTTTTTTAAGCGTAGGAACTCAACTTGATCTTTCATTCTTCTAGGAATTCTGTTTGCCCAGGAGCTGGGGCCAATCCTCATTCTGACATGTTAGCAGCTTTATTTGTCACCTTCTTTGACAGTGAAAAGGACTAGATCAGAGGGTGAGCCCTGAATGTGGGCTCCAAAGGATGCACAAGGTGATTCACTGAGATGTGGAAGAAAATATTGTACCATCTCTACAAAAAGTACAAAAATTAGCCAGGCGTGGTGGTGCATACCTGTGGTCCCAGCTACTTAGGAGGCTGAGGCGGGATGATTGCTTGATCCTGGGATGTTGGGGCTGCAGTGACCCAAGATCATGCCACTGCACTCTAGCCTGGGTGACAGAGTAAGACCCTGTTTCCAAAAAAAAAAAGAAAAAAAAGGAAATATTGTAAGTTCTGTTTATTTTCCCTAAAAAGTTAGAAAGACACTAAGCTCTAAAGTCTGCTAAAGTATAATGCACGGACAGGCACTGGCACCTTCATGTGGAGTGAATAGTGGTCCCATTTCTTGTTAGGGAAGGGGAGTGTCCTGAGAAAAACAAAATTCCTCAAGAGGTTGAGGGTGCCACCTTTCCCTTGTTGCACATTGCAATGATGGATGGCAGTTTATACGTGTCAGGCAAAGTGGATTTATGGATGATGTTGTCTGGTCTTAACTCAGCAAGTCACTGCAAAATGGACACGTGGTTTAAGATGATGTCAGCAAAGAGAGGGTGGGTTGAATGTAATGATAAGGCAAGCATGAGTAAACAAGAGAAAAGGCCGCAGTGACAGTTTTGCTTTCAGAACTATCTCCTTTTCAGTGAAGTTGCTCAGTAGATGTTTAAACACAAATTTACAGCCACAATCATTAATGACACCCCTCACCTAACTGTGTTACATCTTGAGATACTGGCTAGCAAGAATTGAAGCCATTACGCTTTGAAAAAGACAATAAAAATGTCTGCAATCCTTTTTTAACTGACCTAAAATCATGTATCTCTCAAAATGCAGTATCTCTCAAAATGTTAATTAGTGTAATGGGAAGTGCTTAAATGCCTCTGTTGAGGTTTCTTAGTAGTGAAAAAAAAAGGTGCATACGACCACGGGAAACACTTGTTCTTCCCACTGCAATAAATACAGCTGAAATAATGCGTGAAGAAATATAGTGACAAAGCTTTTAATATACTGACAAGTCCTAAATTGTATTTCCATTCCAAATGCCTCCCCTGTAATGCCTGACTCTTACAAGCGACTGGTTTCTTGACACCTTCCCGGGATCTCTAGTCTTCTGCAGCTTCACACATCCAAACTGAGCTCTTGATCATTGCTGCTTGTCTCTCCCTCAGTCTCCTCCTCCACAAGTGGCTCCTGCCTTCCTCAAGTGTTTATGTTAAAAACCATGTGTGTCCTATCTTCTTTCTCTCTTATCCTGTATCCAAAGCTGTCAGCTAATTTCATGGGTTCTATGTCAAAATATTTCTAAATCTTTCAATGTCCAACTCTCTCACCACTAGCATTTCAGTCCATCTCTCATCTGGACAATTGAAATTGGTCCCCTGTTCCTGTCCTGCCATGTTGCAGTCTTTTCTCCACAGTAGGCTGGAGAAATCTTCTTAAACCTAAGTCAGACTGTGTTGCGCTCTGCTGAGTCCCCCACCCCGGCTTCCTGTCTTGCTCAGGATGAAATCCATCATCCTCACCCTAGCCCTCAAGGCCCTACATGACCTCTCCCAGGCTGCCCTCTGTCCTCTGGTCCTCCCACTTCCCCATCCCTCTCTGCTTCCAGGCACACTGGCTTCCCATGGGTCAGTCCCACCCAGGAAACTCCTGCCTGGGGGTCCTTCCCCTGCTGCTGCTCCCTCTGCTGGATACACATAATCTACAGCTTACCCCTGCACATATTCAGGCCTTTGCTCAGACCTCACCTTCTTAGAGAGGTCTTCTTCGTCATCTGAAATGGCTCACCCTATCACTCTCTGTCCCAAGAACAAGTTGAACTTTTCTTTGGAGCACTTACCCCTGATATACGTTAGATTTTTTAAAAATTTGCTCATTGTCTGTTGTCCCTCATAGGAACATAGCTCCATGAAAACTTAATTTTGTTCATTACTTCCTCAGCACCTGTTAACAGTGACTAGCTCATACAAAATACTCAAAATATCCTTTTTGAATGATTGAATGAAAATACCTTTAGCCAGCAAATATTGCTGATAGATGCAGAGAAAACTTTAAAGAAACAAGTAAGGAAACAAATCAAGTAGTGCTTGCTTTACAGCTGGGTGAAGTACAAATGTAGCTTCTGCTTAGATAATAAAACATAACAAGTGCTGTTATTTGGTGAACCAGTTATAGAAAATATGCCAGAAAAGATGTGTTCTCAATTGTAAATAACTTCTCTACAAGAAACAATGTTCTCATGGAACAATTGTTTAAAATGACATTTGATGGAGTGGTAGCTTTCACTGGAATTAAAAGAGGATGCTGGATAGGAGTATGGAGAGCATCACTTGGGAAATTGATTCGCTGGGTAGTAACTCACAGGCAAACTATTGCTGCAGAGCAGTTGAAGTCAGAAGTGCAGAATGAGCTACAGGAGATCACAGATGCAATTAATCTGATTTTAAAAAATGAGAGAGCTGGCTGGATATGACGGCCCATGCCTGTAATCCCAGCACTTTGGGAGGCCAGGGCAGAGGATCGCTTGAGCTCAGCAGTTTGCGACCAGCCTGGGCAACACAGCAAGATCTCATCTCTACTTAAATTCACAATAGATATGCTGTTATTATGCAAAAAATACTTTAAAACGGGTAGGATTGAAAGGATATCAAATATTTTTTACTTTACTCATTCCATTGAATAAATATATTATTCCTCACCAATAAATAAATAAAATAAATTTAAAAAAATTAGCTGGAAGTGGTGGTGCACACCTGTAGTCCCAGCTACCTTGGGGGCTGCGGCGGGAAGATCACTTCAGTCCAGTAAGTTGAGGCTGCAGTGAATCATGATTGTGCCATTGCACTCCAGTCTGGGTGACAGAGTGAGACCCTGTCTCAAGCAACAACAACAACAACAACAAAACCAGTGAGAGAGCCACATAAAATGAGAGGATCTTTGAAATACTTTGCACCAAGATAAAGAATGATCATGAAGACCTCTTGTTTGCAGTCATCTGTTTTTACAAAAAGACAAGTGTTCTAAATTTGCTGACCTTTCCTTATGGTGCCAAGTGGCTGTTAACAGTCTCTTATTTAGGAGCCACTTTGAAGAGAAAAATAAGGCACATTACTTTTTTTTCTTCCTAGTAAAGATGGTGTTTTAACAATGAGTGAGGGAGTTAGGGTTTTTTTGGAAGAAACTTATTTAATAACAAGAAAGTTTTGAAAATGGATGCTTAGAAAGATTTCCATCATTCTATGCATTTATTGCCCAAATGATGTAAGAAGTTAACCTATAAAAACTTTCATATCTGTATAGTGAAGAAAGTTGGAAAGATAAATTTCTAATCTGTTTTAAAATCTTCTAAAAAACACAGTTTCACTGGGTTTTGACCCATTTGTCAAAAATCTTCTGATGATTATTTAAAAAACAGAGATATAATTTGCATATCATAAAATCCCCCCCTTTTTGACACATGCACACGCATGTTTATAGCAGTACAATTTGCAATTGCAAAGATAGGAAACCAACCTAAGTGCCCATCAACCAAGTGGATGAAGAAAATGTGGTATATATACACCACAGAATACTACTCAGCCATACCAAGGAATGAAATAATGTCTTTTGTAGCAACTTGGATGGAGTTGGAGGCCATTTTTCTGCCATTATTCTAAGTGAAGTAACTCAGAAATAGAAAACCAAATATTGCATGTTCTCACTTATAAGTGAGGATGCAAAGGCATAAGAATGATATAATGGACTTTGGAAACTCACAGGGGAAGGCTGGGAGGAGAGTGAGGGATAAAAGACTACACATTGAGTACACTCCTCGGGCGATGGGTGCACCAAAATCAAAGAAATCACCACTAAAGAACTTATCAGTGTAACCAAACACCACCTGTACCCCAAAAACTATTGAAATAAAAATAAAAATTAAAAATATACCCCCTTTTAAAGTGTACAACCTAGTGGTTTTTAGTCTATTCACAAATTTGTGTGGCCACCGCCACTGTCTAATTCCAGAATGTCTTCAACATCTCAATCAATGAGTATTGAAGAATAACCATTGACGAGAGGAAAGATAGAAATTTAGTGTGGAAATTTTAGCAAAAACCTTTGCATTGTTTGAGGATGGGACTGTATATTGAGTATTGTGACTTAGAAATTGCAGTCAGTAATGTACTTTTCCATTTAAATCTACAGATCTCTGTGAGGTACCCTTTTCAGTGATAACAGACAGCCATTAAATCCAAAAACCCAGGTAAATTGAACTTAGAAGCTGACTTTTGGTTCACTGGGTTAAATTAAGAATTTAAGAGATAACCACAGTTAATTACACTGTTCATTACAAATATTACTACTGACAATTTTTGTGAAAGCAAAAGATTTTTGTATTATTAATGAATAAGATAACAATCTAAAACTGTTATTTCATCTTTGTCTTGTTAAAATTTCATTGTTGAGTATGCTTTATAATGTGTATAACTATGATAATAGGAAAAGCATCAAAATTTTAAATTAAGAAATATACCTGTAGGAATCTGTGCTCAAAATGTTGTGGTTTTTTTTCACAAAAGCATTTTTATTTGAGGCAAAGAGAAATCTTGCTGAAACGATTACAGTTCCAAGCATCAAAACTCAACTATTAGTGGCACTATTTTGACTTCACACATTTTGCTTTTCCTTGGTCAGCAAAGGGTATTCAAGTTATATTTTCCCCAGCTGGGCAAAAATAAGGGCAAAGAAAACTGGAAGAGACTTCTACTCTGTGGGTACTGCTCTGCAAACCCAACATCAAGCTAGGAAAGCCCTCAATGGTCTGTCTTCAGGTTGCTGTTCCACCTCTGAGTGACACAGGCCATATATATTTGCAAGAAAAAATGAGGCAGGAAAAACAGGCGTAGGTCACTTGTGGACAAGCAAGCATCCACAGCCTCAAAACTCTTCATGGAAGAGGTAATCCTTGTGGGAGGCTCAGCTCACCAAGGCACAGACCCTCCAGTTCCTGCTGTAGCTGGGTAAGGTGGTCATATCCTGGCTGCCCAGTTCAAAGTCAAAGACCTTGAAGTTCCCAGCAATGGGTTTTGGTGTCACAGGCTAGGGAATCACCACCAAGCTCCTCTGCATGGGGAACTGGATCAGAATCTGGGCTGTAGTTTTATTCTGGTTGGCTGTGATTGCTTCGATCCTGGGATCTTCCAGTAGGGAAGGGCCCTTGGGTTTGGCCGAGGGCTTGTCGGGAGAGCCAAGGCAGCTACAGGCAGTCACTGTGATACCTTTGGACTGGCAGTACTGGATAAAGGTTCTCCTGAGTTAGGTACAGGTGACACTGAATCTGGTTAACTGCCAGCTTACACTTTGAGCCAGGCTTGTTTAAGATCCTCTTGACCTGCAGATGGTTGAAGGTGGAGATGCCAATAGCTTTCGCCAGCTCTTCCATGGCTGCACATGTGTCCACATGTCAGTGTCACTGGGAACCATATTGCCTGATTCATCCAATGGGAAAAATTCCTTCCCAGGCTTAAAGCCAGTTGGCCAGTGAATAAGATAGAGGGCCATGTAGTCCAGCTTTAGGTTGCTGAATATCTTCTGGGAGGCTCCTTTCACCAGCCCCTTCTCATGGTACATGCACCACAGCTTGTGATGATGAGGAGGTCCTCACACTTCACCACCTGCTCCCTGAGCTTCTCCTGGGCCACTTGCACCTCGTGCTTGTTCTGGTGTAGGTGCAATCAGTGTGGTGGTACCCAATGTCAATCGCCACCTTCATAGCCTCACTGACCTGGCCTGGAGGGGACTTCCAGTTGCCCATTCTCAGGATGGGCATTTTGGCAGTGTTGTTGAGCTTGAGGTGGCTGGCCATGGCTGCTGAGCTTCCCAGACCCCCGCCTGGAACCATGCCCAAAATGTTTCATCCGTAAAATGCATTATGAAAAGATTTCATAGCCCACTGAGTGTAGACTACCTTTGCTCATATGTAATTCCCTGATGCAGTGTTTGAAATACTCCGAGTCAATCCATTGCAGAGAGGGTCTGAAGCACATTCAGTGTTCAGGTTTTACCCAGAGAGCTCGGGGCATTTTTAGCTGGCAGAAGCTCTGGTATAAATGGCAAGGCAGATTCAGATGCATCTAAACTTTATTACATGCACAGCACATGCCAGCCATAATGCAAAGTACTCTCACTCAACTTATTTCATGATTACCATAAACTGTGCTGTGGAGAATGTGAACTCGCTTTACAGATGAGGAGTCTCCAAGTCTGAGGGGTAAAGTGATTTGCTTAGGGCTGCATAGATAGTATGAATGACTCAAATCCAGGACTTCTGATTCCCCCTTCCCCTCCATACAACAGGCAATATTAAGGGTGCAGAATTGAGGCTCATATCCTAGTTCTGGCACTTAATGAGTGACCTAAGCAAGTTACTTAACTTGGTGCCTCAGTTTCTATCTGTAAAACACGGCTAAAAGTAATAGTACCCTCTTTTAGGATTGTGAGGAGTTTAATGCATAAAGAGCTTATGCTAGTGCCTGACACTTAGGAAAAAGCACTCAATAAATATTGGCTATTGTTATCATGATACCTGTTTTCCCCAACTTTTGCTGTCTAATTAGATTACAGTCCTTTTGAGTGCAAGGGATGGTATCTGATTTCTTTTCCTCTCCTCTGCTACTTCCTTTTCCTCCCTTTCCTTCTTTATCTCCACCCCCAAGCATAGTGCCTTGCTCAGAGACAATGCTCAGGTGCTTATTAATAATGATACAGTTCAGGCCGGGCGCGGTGGCTCACGCCTGTAATCCTAGCACATTGGTAGTCTGAGGTGGATAGATTGCCTGAGCTCAGTTCATAGACCAGCCTGAGCAACACGGTGAAACCCCGTCTCTACTAAAATACGAAAAATTATCTGGGCATGGTGGCACGTGCCTGTGGTCCCAGCTACTTGGGAGGCTGAGGCATGAGAATTTCTTAAACCTGGCAAGCAAAGGTTGCAGTGAGCTGAGATCGTGCCACTGCACTCCAGCCTGAGCAATAGAGTGAGATTCCATCTCAAAAAAGAAAAAAATAATAATAATGGTAGAGTTCATCTAAAGTTTTCAATCCATCAATATATATTGACTACCTTGCAGGTGAAGCCTGCCTGCACAGTTCTAAAGTCCTTCATTTCCTGTCTTATTTAATTTAGTCCTCACCACAACCTAAAATTGGAAAAACTATCATGCCCATTTAATCACCAAGAAACTGAGGCTTAGCAGAGGTCATGCAGCTAGCTGGGGTTGGCACCTTGACTTAGATTCTGTGTCTTTTCAACTACCTCTGTAATGGGGTCCAGGTGTGGAGGTGAGCATTCCTCTGACCTGGTCACCTGGAAAGTTTGTCCTTCCTTAGCGTAACACAAGTCCAATCTCAGACCCATTTTTCAAAGTCCTGACCATACTATAACTTATCAAGGAAAATGAGCAAATGGGACCCTTGTTAGTTCTTGAAGAAATGTTTTAATCAATTGTTTGGCACTATTCAGAGATCATATGCTATTTGGTAAGCATTTCATTATCATTAGGGAGCAACTAATTGACAATTAATTTACAGGATTACACACTTAACTAATCTGGTAGTTTTTAATTTTGGTTAAATTGAAATGTACAGATGTGCATAAATCATGATTAGAGTTGTCCTAATAAACAAAGCCTTCAAGTTTGCTGCTATCGGTCGAAATGAAGTGGAGACCCACCTGCCTCTTAATTTGGAAGTGTCCAATTCACTTCCATGGCTCCTGCCCTGCTGGGGACCCAAGGCCAGTTATCATCTCAGGACGGGGGAGTGTGGAGGGGCTAGTGGAGGGGGCAGAGACCCCCCTAGTCACCTCTTTTGTCTTTTTTCAAAATAAAAGACCATTTTTTAGAGACTGAATGTCTTCTTCATTGGCTGTCTTTTGATAGAGCCTCATTCTTGGATCAAGTAAACAAATTACCTAATATTGGGAGAATGTCAGAGCTTCAGGGCAATTTACAGCGGCTCCTGGATTCAGAAGGAAAAGTTTTGTAAGGTCTTTCCTGACTTCACCAAGAGATTTATTCTTCACCAAGATTTATTCTCCTGATTACCTCTGGAACTTGGAAGTGCCAACTGCCCTACTTTCTGGCACCTTCCACCTCCATTGTTTCTCCTGATATTCCTGCAAATGTGAGTGACTCTTCTATCTTATAACAACCACTCACCTTGGCCACGCTCCTAAGAGCTGCCATTCTATTTTTCTGCTTCCTTCCACGCTCAGACTCTTCCAACAGCTGGTCTTTATTTGTTGCCTGATAGACTCACCAGCATCCTCTCTTGCCCTTTGCCTGACTCCTGCTTCCTCAGAAGGCAAGAGCTATCAGCCAGTCCTAAGAGCAGCTTGGCCCAAGAGACCTTGCTGTACTTGGGCTGCCCTTCTGGCTCCAGAGTAGACTACCCTCTGCCCTAGGTAGCAAAAATGACCTATGTTTTCAATTGCATCCTGCAATTTAGAGATGACAGGCATCCTGACAATTTGCTACACCCACCTACCTTCCCATCCCCTTTTTCACAAATGAGAATGACAGAAGAGCCAGAACACAGAGCCCATATCCACCTCTGACTCCTGCACCAAAAGCTACAGTTTCTGTGATTTTTCTAGGGAAGGGCAGGGAGCCCTGCACTCTGGAATGGGCCCTCCTGCTTGTTGAATTTCCCCTTGTGATTCATCATCAGACAGTTGCGGGCGGGAGAAGCCTGGAGAGTCTTGATGCAGGCTTGCCCTTTCCTTTGTCTTTGCTCTACCTGTCTGTTCACATGAGAAACCTGTGAGGCATGTCTACCTCCCTGCTCTGTGTAGCGCCCAATTGCAGATGCTCACGGAACGTGGATGATTGATGATGGTGTTAATCTCAGTAATAACAGGCATTTTGGGCATGATCTCAGGGAAGCTTCTCAGTACTGAGTTACGGATGCATGCCCTACAGAGGAGGAAGAAACCCAGCTAATGGGCAACTGCTGAAGTTGGGACCAGATTGGCCCAGTTTAAGATGCTATTCCCTTTGAACACAAAAAGGAAATAAATCAAGCAAGCAAACAAACAAGCCCTTACAGAAGCTGTAGTTTCAAGCCTTTTTAACAGAAGCACCAATTGTGTGTCAGCTGCCAGAGATTTTAAGTCAAAGGGTAATTTTGTACGAGGGAGCCAAAACAATGAGTATTTATTGAGAGGTTACTGTCAGCTTCTTTAAAATGTTATGTCAACTTAGATATGATTTCCCCACTTTGGAGAGGAGAGAACTGAGCTTTTGAGAGGTGGGGTGACTTGCTCAAGTCATAAACTACTATGGACTGAACGTTTGTGTCCTCCTAAAATTTATATGTTGAGCTCTAACTCTCAATGTGATAAATGTGAAGATGGAGTCTTTAGGAGGTGATTAGGTTTTAGATGAGGTCGTGAGGGGCCCTCATCACGGGATTAGTGTCCTTATAAGAAGTAGAAGAGAAACCAGAACTCTGTCTCCCCACCATGCGAGACACAGTGAGAAGACATCATCTGCAAGTTAGGAAGTAAGCCCGGGAGTGCTGGCGTCTTGATCTTGGACTTCCCAGTCTCTACAGCTGTGAGAAATACATTTCTGTAGTTTAAGCCACCCAGTCTCTGACATTTTGATATAGCAGCTGAGCTGATGAAGACATATAATAAGTAACTGTTTCTTGGCTTCTAGCTTTGCACATAGGTCTGCCGATGTACAGTGGCCATGACCTTGCTCTCTGTAGCCTCATTCTTTTTTTTCTTCAACTTTTATTTTAAGTTCTGAAGTACATGTGCAGGATGTGCAGATTTGTTACGTGGTTTGCTGCACAGATCAACCCATCACCCAGGAATTAAGCCCAGCATCCATGAGCTATTCTTCCTGGTGCTTTTCCTACCCCGATTCCCCCCTACCCCAACAGGCCCCAGTGTGTGTTGTTCCCCTGCCAGTGTCCATGTGTTCTCATCATTCAGCTTCCACTTATAAGTGAGAACATGTGGTGTTTGGTTTTCTGTTCCTGTGTTAGTCTGCTGAGGATAACAACTTCCAGCTCCTCTCATGTCCCTGCAAAGGACGTGATCTCATTCTTTTTTATGGCTGCATAGTTTTTCCACAGCCTCGTTTTTTTCTTATCAGTACCCTTCCTTTGGGTTCAGTCAAAGGAGCTCTTTTTACACCAATGTGTCAGGACAATTTGTGTGTCCATCTGGGACTTCTTTATTTCCTTTAGCACTCTCCTTGCAGAACGGGGTGGAAAGGGTCTTTAATCAGATCAGACGGTGAGTCTCTGTCATGCTGTGAGAGCCATCACTATCAGCCAGAGATACAGTGGTGCTGACCATGTTCCGCTGTGAGACCCCGAAGGATCTGGGCTGCCCCTCTACCTGGAGCCAGGCCTCTAGAGAGAAAAAGGCAAAGGACTGTGGCAGAAGGGAGGAGGAAGGGCGATCACAAAGAGAAGGGCCTCCTGGAGGACTCTGTGGGACCGACTGGTGATGCAATTGGAAAAATCAATTTGCACTGTGGGTCCAGACCAGTTTTCATGGTCATCTACTAGCAAGACTTCCTTTCTAGGAGTGGACTGTGCCACAAGCTTCCCCTGATATCATGGATATAACTTTGGGGTCATGCTAGAAAACCACAGAGGGACTTAAATGGGGTGGGGTGTATTTTCCTTCAGATAGAGCCTTCAGAACAGAGCCAGGGTTGGGTTTTTACTACACTGGAACTAGCCACCAGACAAACAAAAGTGTGGAGAGGCAGAGGGACTAAGAGTAGGCAAAATAACATAGCAGAAATAATAATAAATATGAATGATATAACATGTAGTAGTAATGCAGGCATACCAGGCATACTAGCAGATTTCTTTGTTCATGTGGATCCTTCCAGAGGAAGGAGACCTCTCCTATGGGAGGAAGTGCACTGGAGACCTCTCCTATGGGAGGAAGTGGCTCAACTGAATCTGCTGGGGATAGGCCAGGGTGATGGGTTTAGGGACCCCAAGGGTGGGGCTATATCCCAAGAGTGGTGGGGCCTGCATACATGTCAGTACTCAGATTTAAGTGAAACAATCATGTAAAGTAGCACAGGACCAGCGCTCACTATGCTTTGAGTTAATGTTAGCTTCTATTATGGGTTGAATTATGTCTCTCCAAAAAGATGTATTGAAGTCCTACCATGAGACCTAATTTGGAAATAGGATCATTTCAGATGTAACTAGTTAAGATGAGGTCCAACTACAGTCTAGTGGCCCACAATCCAATATGACTGGTGTCCTTATAAGAAGAGGATACCAGATACAGACACACGAGGGTAGAATACTATTCAATAAGAGAGGCAAAGATTGAAGTGCTGCAGCACAAGTCACAGAATAGGATTGCTGATGACCACCAGAAGCTGGGAGAGAGGCAGGGAAGGACCCTCCCCTCTGATGTCAGAGGGAGCATGGCTCTGCCAGCACCTTGGTTTTGGATTTCTGGCCTCCAGAACTGCGAGATAATACATTTCTGTTGCTTAAGTCAAAAAGTTCATGGTCCTTTGTTACAGAAGCCCTAGGAAATGAATATAGCTGCGTCCCTCTCTGTTGAGTCTCCCTTGCTCAGCCCCAGCGGGCGGCAAGCCCAGTGACTTGTACAGCTCATTCTAGGCCTCCCTGCTTTGGTGACATCCACATTTCCCTCATGCTGTTCATAGCTCCTCTTCCATAATTCGGTGGATGTGCAGGTGCTTCTATGAGGTGTCCGTGTAAAGGAAAATGGAATTCTGTTTTCAGGCAGTATGGGACTTAACCACTTTTATAAAACCTTTTTTTTTTTTGACACAGAGTCTCTGTTGCCTAGGCTGGAGGGCAGTGGCATGATCTCGGCTCACTGCAAACTCTGCTTCCCAGGTTGAAGTGATTCTTCTGGCTCAGCCTCCCGAATAGCTAGGATTACAAGTGTGCACCACCACACCTGGCTAATTTTGTATTTTTTATTAGAGATGGGGTTTCACTATGCTGGCCAGCCTGGTCTCAAACTCCTGACCTCAAGTGATCCACCTGCCTTGGCCTCACAAAGTGCTGGGATTACAGGCATGAGCCACCATGCTTGACCAAAAAATCCTTTGGAAAAATAGAAAACAAGTATTGCTGAGCATGCAGAGAAATTGAAATCCTTCTGTTGGAGGGAATGTAAAATCGTGCAGCTGATTTGGAAAACAGTGTGGGGGTGCCTCAGAAAATGTAAAATAGTATTACCATGATCCAGCTATCTCACTTTTGGGTACATATCCAAAAGAATTGAAAGCAAGATCTCAAAGGTATTATTTGCATACCCATGTTCATTGTAGCACTGCTTACAATAGCCAAGAGCTGGAAACAACCCAAATATTAATCAACCAATGAATGAATAAATAAAATGTAGTATATATATATAATAAAATATTATTCATCCTTTAATAGGAAGGAAGTTCTGTCATAGGTTAAAACGTAGATGAAACTTGATTATGCTAAATGAAATAAGCTAGTCACGAAAGGACAAATATATTGATTCTACTCATACGCGATATCTAAAGTAGTCAAAATCATAGAAACAGAAAGCAGAAGCGTGGTTGCCAAGGGCTGAGGGGAGTGGAAAGGGGGAATTAGTATTTAATGTGCATAGAGTTTCAGTTTTGCAAGATGAAAAATTTCTAGAGATGAGTTGCACAACAATGTGAATATACTCACCACTACTGGTACATTTGAAAATGTTAAAATGATAAATTTAATGTTATATGTTTGTAACCACAATTTAAAAATTAAAAAAAAAAATAAGCCCTTGGAGAAGTTTCTTTGTAAAATGAAGAAACCTTTGGTAATGTAACTAATCACCTTTTTGGTTTTTCCATAAGTATATCTTTGAATTTTTGTATATTGGATTTTCTTCAAGCGAAGCTTGCTTGTAATGTGGGTGTGGGAGATGCAAGTGGGCAGTTATAGTCTGTGGATCTACTGACCCTGGTCTACCACTCCCTTCCCATCACAAAAGCATAGTCATGTGGAACTGGGGCTGTCTGGCTCATAAAAGTCTTGAGATACACAAAAAGGCTGCCATTAAGTCTCAAGAGGTGAATAATCTGACAGAATTGAGACCAGAGGAGCTGAGCCTTGTGGTCTTGATGCAGTTTCTACATTGGTATAATAAAAATATATATTTGGCCTTTGTCCCTGGTTTCTGAAAGAGAGCTCCTAAAATCCTTGAAATTTCCTGAGTGATGGGACTATCTTTCTTTATTCTTAATGAGGACCTTTGGAACACACCTGAGTTTAAGCTACTGCGATGACTGTTGGAGGTGGGAGTGTGGTTGCCAGAGGAACCCACTGTAGAATTAGATTAGAGAGTTGGAACTTTCAGACCCTCCACCTCTGGGAAAGGGAGAGGGGCTGGAGTCTGAGTTCAGTTATCAATGGTCAATGATTAAATTAACCATGTTTATGTAATGAAAACTCCACAAAAACCCTTTAAACAATGGGACTCAAAGAGCTTCTGGATTGATTAACACTTTGAGATGCTGGGAGGGTGAATGCCCAGAGACGTATGGAAGCTCCATGCCTCCCCATCCTCAATATCTTGTCCTATGCATCTCTCCTATTCAGCTGTTCCTGAGTTGTATCCTTTATAGTAAAACTGTAATAATGTAAAATATTTTTCCTGAGTTCTGTGAGCCATTCTAGCAAATTATTGGACCCATGGAGGGAATTGTGGAAACCCCTGATGTGTATAGCTGATCAATCAGAAGTACAGGAGGCTCAGATTTGTGATTGGCATCTGAAGTGAGGTGGGATTGTGGGACTGAGTCCCTAACTTATGGGATCTGATGCTAATATTATTGAGCAAAAGGGGCTTGATGCCTGATGCGCTAGAAGCCAATACTATGACACTGGGCTTTTGACAAAAGAAAAGCTTTATGTTGAAAGTGAACTCTAAGAGATAGACCAGGGTCAGCAGATTCACAGACACTATCACTTCCTGCTTGCAGTCCCACACCAACATTACAAGCCAGCTTTGAATGAAGAAAATCCACTTACGGTAAAACCAAGAAGATGATTAATTACATTACCAAAGATTTTTTTCATTTGAGTCAAGGAGTCTCTCTGTGCTGTCATTAAGGCAGTATTTTTATTAGAAAAAGTTCAAGGGGTGGATTCTGAGATTAGTAGGTGATTGGTGCAAGGAAAGGGGAGGTCTGGAAAGTCCTTGGGCATGCACAGTTATTTCTTCATGTTAACTCCTGAGTTGCATGGCAAATTCAGGGGGAGTTAATGCAAAACATGTGGTGGAAATTCGGGCTGTGACATCAGCAAGCTTATTTTGTGCAAACTCCAGTCAGCCATCTTGGTTCCAACCAATTTCAGCCAGGTTTTTCTTGATCTCACAAGAGGAGAGAGTTTCAGCAGCTTGTTTCTTTTCTTATCTCTTATCTGGCAGACTCAAGAATTTCTATTAGTTACTGGTTTCTTATTTTTTGAGGCACAGCTTCAGTTTCAGCTTTTCAGCAAGCTATTTTCTTATCTGTTATCCTGTAAGTCCAAGAATTTAACCACTGATTTTTTTAACTCTTTGGGGCATGGTTTCAGTTCCCCCTGTTATATGTAAATTCCTCAATTGTGAGGGATGAGGGGTGACAACCACTAACTTCTTCCTGCTGACTAGGGATACAAGTCTGGGCCTCAGAAATGAAATTGTTTTGCATTAGGTTGAAGATGTTCTCTAACATCTGGCTTAATATTAACATTTGGTATTACTAGTACATTGGTTTCTTTTTTTCTTTTTTTTTTTTTCTGCTGCCCAGGCTGGAGTGCAGTGGCACCATCTGGGCTCACTGCAAGCTCCGCCTCCTGGATTCACGACATTCTCCTGCCTCAGCCTCCAGAGCAGCTGGGACTACAGGCGCCTGCCACCACGCCCGGCTAATTTTTTGTATTTTTAGTTGAGACGGGGTTTCACCATGTTAGCCAGGATGGTCTCGATCTCCTGACCTCGTGATCCACCCACCTCATAGCATTGGAGACAGAATTTGATTACCAGATATCCAACAATAAGTATTAGAAATAGAGAAAGTCCCATTTTCAGTATAACCCTGGAGCATATATTGGATTCAGTGTGAGATCCAGGAAACTAAACCTAAGAACCAGTTGGCATCTGGTTCTTCTCTGGAAATGTGTTGTAACCAGTCAACTTGTTATCTTATTTTTCTACATGTATTTCAACTTCAGGAGATGTATTCATGTAAATACAACATGATATGTTAGCTACTATCCAGACTTCTTCCTGCTCTGCCAATATGTAGTCTAAGGTTATTCTGTTACCCATTATGATCCTGGCTGAAGAGCTTAAAGATTTTTGTTGGTTGGCTATGGCTTCAACTGCTTCATTTGCTAAGTTACCTAGAGTGATTGACAGATTTCTAATCATATGTTCATGATTGTCTACTCCCCACCATGGGAAGAGAGTCCTGCCAAACATAGGCCAAAATCCATCTCCTTGGTTTGCAGGTAGGATTTGTCTAATCCTGGAAAATAATTTTAAGGAAATAGTCCTGTCTTGAGTAACACTGGCAATATAAATAGAAAAGGAAGTAGTTAGATAACCTAATAGACAAATACCTCTCATGCACCAGCTGTCAGCACATTCATAAGCCCATGGGTGGTTGACACATTGAAAAAAAAAAGTATATCCAGGAGGTGCACAAAGGGTCCCTGACAAATTATGAAAGTTTAGGGTTTGGCCTACTGGTCAGAGACAGGTGTGTTATATATAGTTTTCTTTTGAACATAATTTCTCTCTCTCCAGTCCCCCGTTTTTACCAAAGACAAATCATTGTAGGACCAATTTGTATATAAAGTAAGTTCTAGTCTTATTATACCTGGCCTGATTATTTGCATAAAGTACAGCAGGAATAATGATTCACCATATAGGCGTTTGTTTTTAAATAGGCTTTGCTGGGCCTTTTAAAATAAGGAATTTCTGACTTTTAAAAGCCTTGAGATCAGTCAAGCCAAGGATTTGCCATCAGATTGTGCCTGTAATACCTGCATGAATGGTTGTGTTATTCCTCTCTTCTCAGGGTCCCAAAATAGGTTGCTGGACCTGTCAGAAAGTGACATTCTTTACTTACTGCAAGGACAGAAACTTTGTAAAGGAACCTTATAGACAAGCTACCAGGCCAGTCTTTTTAAGGGGTTTTTTAAATTGGTGCTTTAAAGTTAACCTCCATTCTGGTCATACCTAAAAACATGTCATTCCAGTCAAAGCCTTAGTGAAATAACCAGTGTCTCCAATTGTGTTCTATTACAAAAGGAAATAGATTTTTATTGAAAACTAATGCAAATAATATATTGCCATAAATTGAGAATACTCACAAACAGCTTCCAAGTTCTGGAGAAATCAGACAGAAAGGTAAATGCCTCAAATTTTTGTTCACAAAACTGTATTTTATCTAATGTGTTGTAAGTTAAAAATGGTTCAAAAGGAAAATGTTTTCAGGAAAACAAAACAAAGAGATCATCAATGTTTCAAATAAAAAGGTCATAAAAGATCTTTTTAGTTCTCTCTCAGTTCAGTCCCATGTAACTAATTCTTGTTTGGTTTGATGTTGGGTTAGCAGTTCTCATGCAACTTTTTAATCAGAGTCCTGGGAGACTTTTCCTAGTCTGATGGCATTATCTCCAAAGTTATCAGAAATCTGTATTTAAGAGTACTTGTCAGAGTCCTTTCCATGAAAAGTAATTTGGGTTGTAGCTGATTGGAAAGCTTTTTAGAGAAGAATTCAAAACAGTAACTGTGGATTACAAAAACTTAGCCATGGTTAAAATCTGATAAAAGTTCTCAATTGTCAAGAGAATTTAGTTATTTCTATTATATGTAGCATTTTAAGATAACAACCAGAACCACGACTGACGGCATCACGTCAGGACCATCTGATTTTTATAATGATGTAATCTTAAGAATATTTATATTTATTATATATCTATACAAATATAACTTAAAAAAATTAACATATCAAAATTGTGACTGATAGCATATGAGATTTTTATAAATTTATGTAATTTTTAGAACATTTATATCAATAGCATACCCATAAACATAACCAAAAGAAGATCTAGTATTATTTAGCATTTGATAGTGTCTCCCATACAGTTTTACCAAATGAATCCTACCAAAGATGTTAAAAGGTTCAAAACATTTGGTCAAAACAGAACTACAGGTCATTTAAAAATAACAGTTATTCATTTAACTAGCATGACAGTCAAAAGACCTCAAAAGTAACACAGAAAGTTACATGGGAGGTTTCCTGGTTATTTGAAATAATTCAGACATATCATAAAACCAAGAGTATAAAATTATATTACATTTGAGGAAAACACTGCTTTTCTAAACTTTTAAGATAAATATTTTAGCATTATGCCATAAGAACAGCATTAGGACTGCGGTAAAAAGTTGTAAGAGTTGATGAACAAGTTGCAGAGGAGAGTTATCATTCCAGCCAAGCAAAAAGATATTTTTTTTTTTCAAGGGGGAAAAAACAGAAGATAATGAATGTGATCTGCAACTTATATGTAACAAGGTACAGGAAAAGTTGAACTTCTGAGATATCAATCTGACATTTTAATTTTAGAATTTAAACTCAATATTTCTTGCAATATCATTGAGAGCAAATCAATACTTCAAAAAATTTTGTCACTTCAACCAAAATTTTTAGTTTTGTATTAGTGCATTTTTAATATTACAGCTAATTTTAATGAGACCTTATAAACAAATCTACTCAATCTCAATTCGTTTTCACTGCAAGGTAAGATTTCCGTAAACCTTTTATAACCTCTTACAATTGGTTTTATTTTCATTCTTTCTCAACTTTCTATATTTATTTAGTTTTATCTATATTTTTTTATTCCTTCAATTTAAAACAATCCTTTAGAACCTCTAAACTAGGCAAAATTACTTGCCCTTAAACGAAAACCACATTCCTGTCTTCTTGTGTGTTTACCAAAAACACATCCTATTTTTCATATACATTCTGCAAATAGAATTGTTTCTCTTGTATCTAGTAGTTTCAATTACATATAGAAGTCACAATATTAACTCTCAGTAATCCTTATTTTAGGGATTTTAGGGAAGAACCTAGGAAGTAAGAAATCTTGAATTGTCTGTCATATATCAGTATTTTAAGACAAAATAAGTATGTTATGTATTTTAAAACCATGTTTTAATCTTTAGAAATATTTCCTTAAACATTTCTTAATTGGAAGTGACCCAGCTGCTCAGTAAGTAAAGTATGATAGTAAGTATCATAACTTTAAGATCTTGAAAAACATAAGAATTTCATTTACAGACATTTATCCCATTTACATTTATCTAATTTATTTGTTTTTAACAGTTTATCTAGATTAGTTATGAGAACAGAAATATTAGACAAAACTAGTCATCATTTTAAGTTAGTTCCTTGTTAACCATTTTACAGCTTGTGAATATCAGGTGTTCACCTAAGCAAGAACTTTAAAGTGAAATACACAGACATTTTGCTGATAAATCAGAGGATTTCATTGTTTTCATTAAACCAACAATATTAAATTAGTCTTATTTATCAAAATAATCACATAAACAAAGATTATTCTGTTTTGGCCGAGTTTGTAATTTCATAACTTTTTGCCAAACCTGGACATCCTAAAATAACTAGCAGATGTACATATCAGCTGACCACTAAACACAGGCAAAAATACATGCTGACAATTCTGAAGACATATCTATTTTTATTTTATCAATAATTTTAATTTATTTTTATTTTCCAAAGATTATTAAAGTCAAATGAACTTGAAAAGCATTTGGGCTTATTTAATTTATCAGTACTCTTTTATTTATAAGCTAATCTGGTACCCTATAGACACAACATATAACATAATGCATGTATATGCGTAAACAAGACAGTTGGATCAAACTTATTTTCCTGATAAAACTGGAATCTGTTCACATGGCTAAATCTTATTTGCCCTGATGAGCAAAGCAGTTTCCATGGCACTTTGATTTTAAAAGACCTCTTTCATTTTTTTTTCTTCAGCCAGTAACCTGAAACTAGTAATACCATGAACAGTAAGTTTTATTTCAACACCAGCAGAAAAGTCAGCAGATTCAAAGTAGTCAGGAAGAAAAAATAAGCAAAGAACTTAGAAGACTACGTGGTAACTCTTTAACGACAGAAGAAGAAAGAGGGATTGACTGAAAATGTTTTACATGTGCCATTTTTCGTCAGGTTTTCTAGTTTATGGAGTTGCTTTGTTCTAATTGAGTGTGCAGGAGTCTGGAGATCTCATAAGGCTTCTGCTGTAGCCATCACAGTCTTTAGCCTTTGTTAAGCCAAATATTGCTACACAGACCAAAAATAGAGACAGACCAACAAAAATCAGAACCAGACTAGATTATCTTAGTGGCTGTAGCTTTTTAGTATTGCCTTAATTCTTTGGGACTTGAACATAGACCAGATTTGGGACTCTAAACTGACCAGAATTCCCCTTGGGTAGGACTCCAACCTACAATCCTAGACCAGGGTGGGACTCTCATTCATAATCCTAAACCACAGGGTGGGACTTGAACCCACAGTCATTATGATGAGTTCAAAGACAATTAAAATTACAGGTGCATATTAACAAGGTACTCACCAGAAAGATGTCTAATCCAGAAGCAATTTCTTTTCCAAAAAGAGAAGTGCCAAGGGAGCCTGAAGTGCCATGGTGGAGAAGCAGGAACCCTATAGTTGAGCCTCTGGACACCCTGGTCTAGGTGGCCACTCAGGATCAGTGCAGGGGGCCTGCACACCACTAGGGGCAACAGTACCTTGAACAGGCTGTTCGTCTCACCTGGGGTTCTAGTTTGTTATCAAGCAAAAGGGGCTCACTGCCCAATGCGCTAGAAGCCAATACTGACACCAAGTTTTTGAAAAAAAGAAAAGCTTTATATTAAAAGTCACCTCTGAAGGAGACAGGAGTCAAGCTCAAATTTGTCTCTCTGTGCTGGCATTAAGGCAGTACTTTTATTAGAAAAGATTCAGGGGTGGATTCTGAGATTAGTAGGTGATTTGTGCAAGGGGAAAAGGGAGGTCTGGAAAGTCCTTGGGCATGCACAGTTATTTCTTCATGATAACTCCTGAGTTGCATGGCAAATTCAGGGGGAATTAGTATGAAACGTGGTGGAAATTCAGGCTATGACATCAGCAAGCTTATTCTGTGCAAGCTCCAGTCAGCCATCTCGGTTCCAACCAATTTCAGCCAGGTTTTTCTTGATCTCACAAGTGGAGGTGGTTTCCGCAGCTTAAGTTTCTTTATCTACTATCCTGAAACCCAAAAAATTCTGTAGTTACTGGTTTCTTACTCTTTGGGACTTTCCAGACCTCCCATTTCCATCCACCAATCACCTATTAATCTCAGAATCCACCCCCTGAACCTTTTCTAATAAAAATACTACTTTAATGTCAGCACAGAGAGACAGATTTGAGCTTGACTCTTGTCTCCTTGGGAGTTGACTTTCAATATACAAGTTTTTCTTTTTTAAAGAACTTAGTGTTTTAGTTTGGCTTCTATTGCATTGGTCAGTGAGGCCCCTTCAGCTCTGTAACACTAACTCTAGGTAGATAGCATCAGGATGAAATTGAATTGTAGGGCACACAGTTGGTGTCAGAGAATTAAGGAATTGAGTAGTGTCAGAAAACACCTCAGACTACACTTTCTCCCTTGGTGTGGGAAGAGTTCAGTTTGTGTTTCTTCTTGAGTGACCCAACTCCAAGAAGATGCCACTTCTGGAGAGAGAATAGGGATCTCAACTTAGCCTGGCAGTAAGAATACGAATGGCAGCTGCAATGACCCAACAGGGGGCTAATGTTCGGGGTATTGTGTGTGTCACACTGACCCTGACCAGCCAAGTAGTCACAGCCCCCACAAGCTCTTCCTGCCTGTCAGATGCCTCATTCCCACCTGTGACGCTCAGAGAGAAACCATGAGCCCTGAAAAACACCATATTGTTTTGTGATGTCACCTCTGGAATGTTCTGAGTGTTTTGGTGACCAACTTCTGCATAGGACCTATACCTGGCAACTCACATTGGTATGGCTTTTTACTTGAGATAGAAATAATCATCTTAGACAGGGAAGCAGGTACAGCTATCTCTGCTTCAAAGACTTTCAAAAGCCTTTTACATCAACTATAATATCTAGCTTAATATCTGTTCAGAGATTGATAAACCATCATGCCAGATATCACCTACACATTCTTTCAGACTCGGACTTTCATAGTTGTACATAATTGACAAGAGGGAAATAAATGAGTAGAAAGTTCTGTGTTTCTTAGGTGAGCAATTGAGGCCCAGAGGATGAGCTGGGAAGCAGTAATCTTCTTCTTTTCTCTTTTCCACAGCACTCAAGGCCAAATTATACAAGAAAAAGAGATACCAGATCTGAAAGCCTAGAAATTCCAATCAATGTGGTTCTGCCTCAGGTAGGGATAATCACAGAAGGATGTAACCTATCAGTGTTAGCCAGAATAACCCCCCACCTCCTCCTTCAAAACTCTAGCAAGATGTTGTAGAATAAGCAGAGATAGTCAGGGCTTCAGATTCTAGTTTGGGTTGGGTGCCAGCAGGCAGTGTGCTGGGGAAGGCCACATAGCCCCTCTGGGCCTTGGGTTCTTTTTCCCACGAATGAGGTGGCTGGGTCAGATGATCTGGTAAGAACTTCCAGTCCTAACATTCCAAGTTTCTATGATACTCTGAAGTAACCCAGCCTTCTCAAAACGAAATCTTTTGGTGCTTAGTGTTGTGCAATCACTCTGGATTTCTGGGGGAGAATTAGAACTGGAACTTGGAATCAAATGCATAAGAATGAATCCATGAGAAGAAAACCTCATCCGTGGACAAAGGGGTACAGAGTTATTTGGAGCTGTCAAGAGAATTAAGCCCTGCTATGCACCAAAGACAGATGTAGGGGCCATGGGCATAGATGCTTTTGCAGTCAATGAATTGGTGAAGTCCTCACAGGCTATAGAGTCTCAGGTCTCCTCCTGCCTGCAATCAGCTGTTTCCTTAGTGGAGTCCTCTTGATTGAATTGTTTCTACTGCTGCTATGTCACAAAGGGGTGGCTTTGCTTTCTCCAGAGTCACCAAAGTCCTCATTGGAAGACCAAGGCCATGCAACCAGAGGGGTTGAAATGTAGGACGGAGGAACCCAATGCAGAGGTAACTATCTGAGAGCTCTGTCCAGGGATGTGTAGGAGGAGGATTGACCACTGGTGGGCATTCCATATATATAATTGTAACAATCTAGGCAAGTATGTTCAGCGGGAGGCAAAAATATGGAAGAAGAAAACATCCTGGATGTTTATTTTCACATTATCTTTATAACTTTGTAATGAGCAGTCACTTTTCTATTACTTTTAGCCCATGAATCTTAGCCAGAATATAAGATAACTTCCCCCTGATCATTCAACAGGATAACAAGCTGTAGGAATCTTTTTGGGCCTGATTCTTTCCACCTGAAATATGCAGGGAGTTGTGTTGGCCACTACTCTCCCGAGAGTGGGTGTTACTGCTGTGATTCCTCATAGCCCATATACACCAATCTTTCCTTCCAGAATCCTGGGGCCCCTCAACTTTACATGCTTTGAAAGTACCTCAGATGGCTGAATGTTCTCTGATAGTAACCCTCAGTAATGTTGGCAAAGTTGGTGTTTAAGAAACTTGGTCAGGCAGAGGATGCCAACCTAGGGGTGGGTGTGAAGGAGGGGATAGGATTTGAAAGAGTAGTGGTCATGTGACAGAGAAATTGGAATGATGTTTCCATCAACACCCACAGCAACTTTCCCTCCCTAGCTCCCAGAAACAGCCCAGCAATCAAGGACAAGAGAAGGTGGTTTAAGACAGCTCAAGCTTGTCTTGGGGCTGCCTGCTTCCTGTGCTGGAGGACCTGGTGCTGCTGCTGGGGTCTTGTGGGGCAGAGTGGGTGAAGAATGGGAGGATATCTCCTGTCTGGGCAGATGCAGCTTCGTGCATACACCTGCCAAGAGGGCACAAGCCATGCACCAGGTTTTGGACACCTGTCAGGATGCTCAAGACTGGCACTCTGGGGGATGGGTGTGGGTGTCTACAACTAGATGATCTGAACCAAAATACCACCAGGCCTGCGAGACGGACCAGTGTGCTCACTCTGCCTCCCTAAATGAGATGGCACATGGCTTAGGGGACAGGGTTGATCTGGGAAGCAACGAGAGGAAGAAATATTGACTGAATGTTGGTGCAATCATGTGTCGGGCACAGGGCCAAGCAGGTGTGAGGTAGAGATTTTACAGGTACAGGAACTGGCAACCCCAGGAACCCCACTAATAATGGCAGAGCTGGAGGAAGGGGCTTGAACTCAAATCAGTGCCCATGTTCTCCGCTATACTAGGGCACAGGCCACTAAGCTGGGCCATGCTGCATCTTAGCTCTGTGGTTCTTCTCTTGCTTTTTGGAGATGGAGTCTTCTCCCCGCATCTTAACCACTCATCTCTGGGCTTCTTATTTTGTATTTGCCAAAAGCTGCTCTATTCTGCTCAAATTCTCAAACTTTCCATTTGTTTCAGAAAGGACTTGTGGCAGCAGCTCTGTCTCCAGAAACTGCCTCTGGCTCCCAGCTGCCAGTTCCGCTGTGCGTTTGGGCTTCTCAATTACATTGCAAATGCCTGTGATCACTATCGTTATCACCCTTAGGTCTTTTCAGGACTCATTGATTTCCCGTTTTTCTTCCTCACATTAAATATTTGTGTTTTCTGATCTCTTTCCCTCCAGCACATTAACTTGCAAGCCATCAATGTCATTTCCAGCCCAAGCTAGCTGATCTCCTGGTTCCTTTTGTATGTAATGATTCAGTTCTCACAGACTTTCACGTTTCCCCAATGAGCGTGCTCTGTGAATTTCATTAAGGCATTGTTTACTCCTAGATCATTAATGAAAGAGCTACACCAGGTCAGACTGAGCTCCAATAGCACCCTCCGGTGCCTCCTTCATCCTTCCCAGTTGCCTTTTCTCCTTCCCCTTTGTTTGGGTTTGTTCCTCAGAAGCAGTGAATTCCTGCTGACAGCACCCGCCAATTTGAATTCCCAGGAAGATTTCAGGAGAGTCTGTTAAACAGTATGGAAACATACTACATATGACATCTTCTTTATCCTCTTTGCTGTTAACGTTGTAATTCTATCAATATCAATCACATTTACCTTGTGAATTATCCTTTTACCTGTTAGTATTTATTAAAACCACCATTGACTTTGCCATGGTACCAGGGAGCTGAATTAATTTAAAATAATGAGACTCAGCCTTGTCATCTCATATGAAAATCAGTATCATATTTGGCTTTTCCTTCCAGAATCCTAGGTCCTCTCAACTTTACATGCTTTAAAAGTACCTCAGATGGCTGAACGTTCTCTGATAGTAACCCTCAGTAATGTTGGCAAAGTTGGTGTTTAAGAAACTTGGTCAGCAGGCTTGGACTCTATCAGTGTGTTTGGACATCTCTTCTGGGCTGTGGTAGCCACATTTTTCCAGGGGTGGAGAGACATCAGTGTGTGTCAGCTAAGCCTGGCTAGTTGCTGTTCAATCCCATCCCCAGACTCTTTGGATGGGAAACCACAACCCCAGTAATTCTATCACAGAAGGTCCCACCCAGAGAGACCTGTTGCTACAAGTCCTGTAGCACTAGTAAGAGATTTTGGTTCTTTCACTTCCCCTTTTCCCTTTGCCCTTTGGCCTTTGCTTTTTGCCTCCCTTCTTTCAATTGTCCCCTTCCCCCATGTTCTTCACTTGCCACCAGGTTGGTGATCTGACAAAGACACAGTCTTTGGCAGATTTCAGGCATTTTCCTTCCAGGACCACTTATATTTACCAAGGAGGGCGCCAGACCTAATGCTAAGGAAGAATTCCAATCCACAGACGGGACTTCAGGTTTCTGTGAGGGCGATGTTCATGCCCACGGCCCTTCCTGGATCCCTGGCACTAATGCATCATTGGGTTACAGCTGTGAGCACATTTCCCCTGAGGACAGAGTCTCTTGGCACCTTTCTAGCACCCGACGAGAAGGCATGATGAGCCCATGACCAACTTATTCCCCTTCTGCATCAGCTTCATATCCCATTCCTCCATGAAGAAGCCAATCTTTTTCTTTCCTACCTACTGGATCTCTATGTGAGGGCATTTCCTAGAGACCAGGAAATAGACAATCTTTTATTTTCATGGTCAGTTGCACCGTGCTACACAGGCTGTACGTCACAGGCTTAGGAGAACATTACTGGGGTGTTCTTGGGGCTTTGTATTGGCATAGACCTCTTGTCAAGGGCTAAAGGATATCAGGGCAGGTTAGCTTGGCCCATGAAATCAATCCAGCGATACCACTGGTCGAGGAGTCCTACTGAGAAGGAACTGGCTTCTAACATAGGCCAAGGAGGTCTGGAATCCTGGAACTGCATATGTTCGCTGAGCTCAGATGCTTAGTTTTCGGGTAGCCCTTTTGTAAAGAAATATACTCCACATTGCATAGCGCTTTAGGCCGGGTATGTTTAAACCTTACCAGTAGAACTGACCATCTGTTTAGTCTTTATGACAGCTTGCCTACCACTTTCTTGTCCTCTTGCAACCCCAGGAAGTAGGCAGAGCAGCCATGTTTAGGCTTATTTTAGAGGTGACATTCAGAGAGGCAAAATGACTTTCTCAAGAGCAGTCAAAGGAAGGACTTTCGAGCCCAAAGTTACTGGAAATTTAGGGCCTTTACACTCATTGGATTCTATATTCAAGATGATGAAATGGACCACTAGCATGCTTGTGTGCAGTGGGTGGTGGGAGCTTCCTCTAAGGGAGTACATGGATGAACCTAGGGGTTTGTGGAATTCACGTGAGGAAAACTCCATGCTTACAGATTTTACGTCATACCATAACAGCTTTGCCCTGGGACTATTTTAAAGTCTTAAAATATGAATGGAAATGAGGATATAGCTTTATCAAATACACTAAATATATTAAGGCAAAAGAAATGGCCATTTTTGTAGGCCAAAAATGGTAAAATGTTAACAATTTCTTATGGTTCAACCTAGTATTTCCTCCCAATCTTTCAGTGTATTTTCGTTGATTCAGTTATTGCCAAGGACTCATTAAGCCTCCACCGCATGTGAAATGTGCTTTCTAATTCCCAAGACTTGGGATGTCACAAAAACAAGGGATAGGTCACTGTGCTTAGATAATTGCAACTTACTCATATGGGGAGAGGAGAGGCCTGGTTGTAAGAGAACCATTGCAAAGTAATGATATTAGCACATGCAAAATAAAATGTCTGAGCATTGTGAAGTGCTAGAATAAACATGGAGTTTGGAGTCAAATATCCTGATTTTAAACCCTGGTTCCACTCCTTTACCAGCTATGTAATCTTATGCAGCATCATGCCAGTTCTTTCGGGTAAGATATTACATATGAATACAGAAATCAATTAGCATATAACCTGACACATTATAGTCACTCAGTATTATTTTTTTTCTTGTTCTAAATAATCTTTCTCTAAAGAAATGCTAAGCAATGTCTCTTCTAAAAGCCGTTCTTGCATGTCTGCAGCTCTTTATAAACAAAGAAAATGTTCCAAGTCTCCTTTTATTTCTGAACAACGAACCCTCTGAGAGAAGTAGGGCAGATGTTGGTGAGGTTGTTATAGAGGGTTGTACAGGTTGTGTACTGCAGTAACAGTGAATAGTGCTTTCTAGAGTTGGGCATTTCAAAAATATATGGGTTGGCACTGATTCATGTCAACATCCACATTTTCTAGGAACTAAGGCACAGAAATGAAGTGACTTTGTAAAGGTCATGCACTCACATAGTGCAAAGCCAGAACTCTCTTGAGATGTTATCATTTCTAGTCCCCTATTCCCCACACCTTGCTGCCTGCGTTAATGCTTCCTGAATTTTGACTTCTGTCATTTGCACCAAGAAGTAATTGGTGATATTCACTGATTCTTCAAATCAACTGGAAATTCCCTGAGGGCAGGGTCTGTGAGCTTGGAACACAGCAGATGCCAAATTAATGTTAGTTATTCACTGACACTAATGCAGGGGAAAAATTGGTGCAATAACATCCTGAGTGGGTACATGACTAGGGTGAAGAATTTTCACAAGGCCAAGAGGTTTCCTTTAAGGATTAAATCCAGCTAGTTCTGATCAGAATCAGAGAAATGCCACAGGAAAAAACAAGTTTGTTCTGGATTAATGTTTTCCCGAAGTTCAATCATGATCCTTGTCATATCTAAAAATGCCTGTATATTTAATATAGGTATGTTTTCCCATTACTCATTAAAATAAATATATGACTACTGAAAAATTTTTAAATGTTCTAAGAAACTAAGCCACGAGGAAACACAGGACTTGACCACTTTCTTGGTCCTGTCTGAGGATAGGAGGAAAGATAATAGGACTCAGTCGTTGGAGAAGAATTTGGTTTCCTGTTCAGAAAGTAAAGGGGACTTATTAGTCCATCAGCATTTCCTGGATTAGGTACTGTGGGCATGGAACAAGGGATGGCACAAAGCCTGCTTGGGAAGAGTTGGCCATTTAGGGGAGAGGACGAGATGCCAACTAGGTTGGTAAAAGAGGGCTTCTGGGGCCATAGTGGTGCCAATTTACAAATGCGAATCCACTGGACCAGAGACAGTTAGGCCAAGAGAGCACTTAGAGATAATGACTCTTACCCTTCATTTTACAGACGTGGAAACTAACGTCAGAAAGTGAGTGGATATGAGCAAGGTCACCTGAATGTGTGAATAAGGACCAGGGCGCAAACATCCAGATTGTCCGTGGCTAGGGATCCACCACATGTTAAGGTTTAGTTTAGTGTGTTTCTGTTGAGGGGATGACAGAATGTTCCTTGGGTACCCAGTGTAGAAGGTGGATGTAGAACATAGGCAGCTGAATGCCATGGGTTAAAAGCCATCATGGCCAAATATGGACAGGTAGAAAGCATCCATGATTCCTCTTTGGACCCTTAGTTGGATCAAGAAGATTGCCTCTCTGGCTGAAACAAAACGATTGTTAAAAAGAAATGAGAATTGGGGAAATTTGAACATGGGCTCAGTATTCGCAGATATTGAGGGATAATTGTTAAATGTTAAAGGGTTGATAATGGTATTGTGATTCTGTTAAAGAGACACATATTTATATATTTGTGGATAAAATGACACAATGTCACTTTGCTTTTAGGTAACCTAGTGGTAGGGGAGTGGTTGTGGAATCAGGTTGAGGCCTGGTAAAACAAGTGTGGCCTTGATTTGATACTTGGTGAAGCTGAGTGATGGGTACATGGACATTTATTAGACTATTCTCTCTCTTTTTGTGTATGTTTGAAATTTTCCATTATATAAATTGAAGGAAAATATATCGTGTTCCCCAAAGTACTGCAAGACTTTTGATAAATCCATGGTGGTTTCCCATGTGTGTACTTCACACATAGAAGGTCAGGGAGCCAGAAGTGGGTTTGTGTCTTAGTGAAGGAGCTAGTGCTGGTTATTTAACTTCTCTGAGTTTCAGTTTCTCCATCTGTAAAACAAGAATAGTAATAACATCTTATATGTCAGTGTGGTGAGGATAAAATGAATTTAGTAGGTAGAATGCTCAGCTCAGGGCCTAGCATGAAATTGAGGCTCAATATTTGTTTCCTTCTTCCATTTTCTTCTCAGGACTGGGATGCACATGTTGATTAAAACCACACTTTTCCATGTTGATAGCTTCTGGAGTCAAATCCTGCTGAGATAAAGTATTAGTTCTAGTGCAAGGATGGAGAGGACATCTTAAAATTCACTCCCGCCAGGCGCGGTGGCTCACGCCCGTAATCCTAGCACTTTGGGAGGCAGAGGCAGGCAGATCACAAGGTCAAGAGATCGAGACCATCCTGGCCAACATGATGAAACCCCATCTCTACTAAAATACAAAAAATTAGCCAGGCGTGGTGGCACGTGCCTGTAGTCCCAGCTACTCTGCAGGCTGAGGCAGGAGAATTGCTTGAACCCAGGAGGCGGAGGTTGCAGTGAGCCGAGATCGTACCGCTGCACTCCAGCCTGGAGACAGAGTGAGCCTCCGTCTCAAAACAACAACAACAACAAAACCACCACCACAACAAAACATTCACGTCTTATTGGCTTTCACTAATCTTCCCAGAAATCCTGGATCTCAGGACCTTAAACCTATCAGAAAATGGTCCAGGTTATCCACAGTGAGGTTCATTCTGATCACAGACAGCTACAGGAGCCAATCTGCTTTCCCAGTTGAGAAATGTGAAAACCAGGGAGGCTGAACTTTTTTAAACTAAATAAAATTCCGTTTGCAGAATGCCCTCATACCCTTGCTATCTGGAAGATTGAGCATATCCTTACAAAGTTAATGACATGTGCTTATTGCAAAGTTAATGGCATAGAACTGCATCTTCTATTTATCTAGCTCTTTAAGTTTTAAAGAATTCTAACCAACTTTTTATACCATGCAAATTGTATGTCTCTCTCTACACACACACACATATATATAATGTAGCTAGCCTGACTTGTTTTTTATTTTCTCTATCTGTACAGTTGTGAAAGTAACCTAAGACATAAGGAATTGATATCTGGAGAGCATTTTGATATACTTGGATGAAGTACTTTTGGTGTATTTGGAAATAGCATCATGATCTGTTTACTTAAATTCATTGCTGCAATCATCACCTCTTCTCCAGTGTGCATTCCACTTGCTCACTTCTTTTTGAATACATGTTATAATTCTTGCATTAGTAAAATCTACTTTTCTTGATAACAATACCTTACGGTTCTTTGGCACTGTTGGTTTTAAAAATATTTTTGCATTCATTATCTTATTTAATCCTCACAACAGTGTTGTGAACTAAGCAGGGCACATATTATTTCCATTTTACAGGTATATTTCATTGACTTTCCAATGTTGGAAGGTGCCTTTAAGATCATGGAGCCTGACTCCCTCTTTTTCACTCGTGAAAAGTCTGGGTCTCAAAGAGGATAAGAGACCTCTCTGGTTTCAAATTGCCCATCAGTGACAAAATCAGGATGAGAATTCTTGTGACCTTTCAGTCTTTAATGCTGGTGCAACCCTCACCTAAGCAAACTGCCTATTCTGCTTGACTTAGATCTGTCCTAACCACCTGCAGCCAGGATCACCTTAGGGAGCTGGTTAGAAATGCAGATTCCTGGGCCACACCCCAGTCTGAGTAAATCAGACTCACAGTGGGAGGCTCAGAAATCTGCATTTAAAACTCACTGGAGTTATTTTTCTGTACTGGGACGTGTGAAAGCTACCAGCTCAATGGAGTTAAGCTCTGTGGATCTGAGTCCCATTTTATGCTGTGGTCTTGAGGTCCATGGCCACCATCATGAATTCTTCAGGGTCCTTGACTGGCTTTATCACCACATGTTGAATGCTCATTGCTCAGTGATATGTCTGGGATGGTTTTTCTTTCTTTCCAAAATTATTAGTTAGACTCTGCTTTGAGTCTAGCATTGTGTTGGAAGCTGGGGTGAATGTTTAAGGGGCTGCTAGCAGAAAAGACTCAAGGGTGGCTAAGAGTGAAGGATATGCCCAGATGGGCAAGAGAGAAGGCTGGACTGACCAATGGCACCGCCATTTTGGACACAGCAATCTGGGTGGCTGTTTGGATGATTCATGCTGCTTCTCTGCTCATGCTAAGTGTGAGTACACACCTGTGGGTGGTGGCCCTTGAGAACAGTGTTTGTTCCTCCTTTAGGGTGACAGAATGTGCCAGAGCCCATGCTTAGTGCTTTTGTACATTACCTTTTTTAATCCTAAAAATGTCTCTATGAGGCAAGGAGTAAATGCAATTATCCCAATTTGCAATTGTGGAAATTAAAGCCCAAATAACTTGTTCAAATTCTTGTTAACTGGTAAGTAGTGAGGCAAAGACTCAAAATATTCGGTTGACTCTAAAATCAATGCCTTTGACCGCCATAATATATAACTGTTTCTCATTATTCATGGATTTCATATTTGTGAATTTGCCTACTTGCTAAAATGTGTATCCACCAAATCAATACTTGTAGCACTTTTGTGGTAATTCTCAGACATGCACAGAGAGGTGAAAATTTGAGTTGTGTGATGTTGAGTACCCAGCCAAAGAGCCTTCTTGTTTCAGCTCTCAGGCTAGAAAATAGTGTCCATTGCGCAGTCTATCTAGTGCCACTTTTTTTGTTTTGCCTTCTTGTGCATTTTGTTGGTGATTTTGCTGTTAAAAATGGCTTCCACACCATTCCAAGTCAAGTGCTGTCTAGTATTCCCAGTCACAAGAAGGCTTTGCTGTGCCACATGGAGAAAACACATGTGTTAGAGAAGTTTTGTTTGGGCATGCGTGACAGTGCTGCTGACGTGAGTTCGATGTTAATGAATCAACAATATGCACTAAATGAGGTTATGTATTGCTTGGTTGACAAAACTGTGACCACAGGCTCACAGGAACATAGCCCTCTATTTCCTGTAGGAACAATGGTTCTATATTTGGTAATTCAGTATTGGAACTGACTTCATAGAACAGAACTCACTGGAACGACAAGGATCGGCCACATTTCCTTGTGAGGACCCCAAGAAGCAAAAGCGCCCACTGTGGCCGGGCCAGACAATCAGACGGGGTTTATTTGGGGATGTCCTGGCCCCTTACTTTGTCAGCCAGCCCCGACTGTGTCAGTCCCATCGTTAATGCTGGGCTTTCCCATTCTCTCCCGCAGAGGGGCACAGCTGAACCCTTCCCGAGGCTCCACAACTTGTACAGCACCCCTCGCTGCGCGCAGCAGGCCGCCCTGCCCCGGCTGAGCCGCAGGATGGCGAGCCAGCACTCCTACCCGCTGAACCGCTTCTCCTCCGTGCCTTTAGATCCCATGGAGCGCCCCATGTCCCAGGCCGACCTGGAGCTGGACTACAACCCGCCCCGGGTGCAGCTCAGCGACGAGATGTTCGTGTTCCAGGACGGGCGCTGGGTGAATGAGAACTGCCGCCTGCAGTCTCCCTACTTCTCCCCATCCGCCTCCTTCCACCACAAGCTGCACCACAAG
This sequence comes from Pongo abelii, assembly GCF_028885655.2. Lineage (NCBI taxonomy): Eukaryota > Metazoa > Chordata > Mammalia > Primates > Hominidae > Pongo > Pongo abelii. The sequence goes on from NC_071999.2 coordinate 50,680,502, forward strand.
AGGCTGGCCAAAGAGTGCATGCTGCAGGAGGAGAACAAGTCTCTGCGGGAGGAGAACAAGGCCCTGCGCGAGGAGAACAGGATGCTCCGCAAGGAGAACAAGATCCTGCAGGTCTTCTGGGAGGAGCACAAGGCCTCACTGGGCCGGGAGGAGAGCCGGGCCCCCTCGCCACTGCTGCACAAGGACAGCGCGTCCCTGGAGGTGGTTGAGAAGGACCACGTCGCCCTGCAGGTGCCCCGCGGCAAGGAGGACAGCACCCTGCAGCTCCTCCGGGAGGAGAATCGCGCGCTGCAGCAGCTGCTGGAGCAGAAACAGGCCTACTGGGCACAGGCAGAGGACACGGCCGCCCCTGCCGAGGAAAGCAAGCCCGCCCCCTCGCCCCACGAGGAGCCCTGCAGCCCCGGGCTGCTGCAGGACCAGGGCTCCGGCCTCTCCTCCCGCTTCGAGGAGCCCAAAGGGCCCCCGGCCCGGCAGGAGGACTCCAAGGAGCTGCGCGCCCTGCGGGAGATGGTCAGCAACATGTCCGGGCCCTCCGGGGAGGAGGAGGCCAAGGTGGGCCCGGGCCTGCCCGACGGCTGTCAGCCCCTGCAGCTGCTGAGAGAGATGAGGCAGGCGCTGCAGGCCCTGCTCAAGGAGAACCGGCTCCTGCAGGAGGAGAACAGGACCCTGCAGGTGCTACGGGCAGAGCACAGGGGCTTCCAGGAGGAGAACAAGGCCCTGTGGGAGAACAATAAGCTGAAGCTGCAGCAGAAGCTGGTCATCGACACCGTGACCGAGGTCACCGCGCGCATGGAGATGCTCATCGAGGAGCTCTACGCCTTCATGCCAGCCAGGAGCCAGGACCCCAAGAAGCCTAGCAGGGTCTGAGGCCTCCGCCGTGCACTGGGACGCCGAGTTTGGGACACCGAACACTGGGCAAAAGAGAATCCGCTGCCTTCCTTTGTCGTCCTCGCCTTCCCCAACCAGTTCGTACCTATTGAAAAGCAGCGTTAGCAGCCTTCCTAAACTCAGAGTATTAATAAAGGTGTGAGGAGGCTGGGGCCAGTTGACACCAGCATGCTGCCTTTTTCTTTCTTTCTTTCTTCTTCTTTTTTTTTTTTTTTAATACAATATTTTAGAGCAGTTTTAGGTTCACAGCTAAACTGAGCAGAAAGCACAGGGAGTTCCCATAAACTCCCGCCCCACAAATACATAATCTCTTGCATTATCACCATCCCTCCAGAGTGGTACACTAGTAACAGTCTTTGAACCTACATTGACACATCGTAATTATTCCAAAGTCTGTAAGTTTGTATTGGGGTTTGCTGCTGGTGTTGTACATTCTGTGGGTTTGAGCAAATGTATAGTGACGTGTAGCCACCACTGTAGTACCATATAGAATATTATAGAGTATATGTAGTACCATATAGAGTATTTTCATTGCGCTAAAAATCCTCTGTGCTCTGCCTGTTCATCCCTCCCTCCCCCTCCAGCCTCTGGTCACCACTGATCTTTTTTACAGTCTTCACAGTTTTGCTTTTTCCAGAATGTCATATAGTTGGAATCGCCAAGTGTGGAGCCTTTTCAGGGTGGCTTCTTTCACTTGGATATGCATTTAAGTTTCCTCCATGTCTTTTCATAGATTCAGAGACTGCTCATTTCTTTTTAGCACTGAATAAAATTCCATTGTGTGGATAGATCACAGTTTATCCTTTCATCTACTAAAGAACATCTTGGTTGCTCTCAAGACAATTATGAATCTGGCTTCTCTCCTTTTTTCCCCTGGTCTCTTCTTTACCTCTGCCTTCGTTATTGTCTCTGTTTTTCTCCTTCAGTTCTTCCTTTTTTTCCTTAGTTTTTTCTTCCTCCTCTTCTCTTTCTCCTATCCTTCTTGCTCCCTCATCATCTCCAATTTCTGAGGCTGTGGGGGGTGGGGGTAGGTCTATGGGGGAAGAGATCACCCTAAGCCAGGGCTTTTCAATTGTGCTGTTATTATTCAGGGCTGGATAAGTCTGTGCTGGGGGCTGTCCTGTGCATTGCACAATGTTTACCAGCATCCCTGGTCTCTACCCACTAGATGCCAGTAACAGCCACCTGGCTCCCAGCTGTGACAACCAAGTATGTCTCCAGACATTGCTGAATGTCCCCTGGGGGACAAATTTCAACACTACTCTAGGTTTCTCCAAGTACCATTGATTGAAACACAAGTCCTACAAATACACTGAGAAAATAAAGGTTTGCACGAGGAAATGCTGCTAGAATCCCCTCGGGCAGATTCATAATCATACGCTGACTTAAAGGTCCTAACAAGTCCTGCAGTGAAGTAATCTGCTTATCCTGGGTGAACCCCTAATTAGCCAATTTTATGTGATCTTGAAATCTTTTTCTGTGTTTTCTCTGTTATTCACCCAGTTTGGGAAGGAGTGCTCTGTGCTCTCCCCAACCCCAGGCTCACTTCCCTACCCTGGACTCCCTCTCCTTACTCATGGTTCGCACTTACCAGTTGGCTACAAGAGATGAGGGCAGTCAGGCTTACCGGGGGCAGGTGCAGAGGCTCCAGATTTGTTGTCCTGGGCTTCAATGCCCATTTCAAAGTTGGACATACTTTAGAGCCAAGAAATTGAAAGGTACCCTTAGGTGACTATAAAAGGGAGTTGGGCAGTGGTTCCCAAACTTTGCTGTATAGTGGAATCACCTGAGGGTCTTTGACAAATATTGACACCTGGACCCCAGCTTAGACATTATGATTTAATTGATATTGGCTGTGACTGGGCAGTGGTGCATTTAAAAGCTCCCAGGTGATTCCAATATGTAGCAAAGTTTAGGAATCACTGTAGTAGGATAGTTAAGCCTTCTGATTCTCAATGTAATGCTCCATTCACTAGTAATGAAAATAAGTGAGTAGGCACATGTTAAGGAAAGAAGTTTACCCATTTTGCTGATGGAAAACTGACCTTTGTACTGAGACAGACAAGAGTTTGAGACTGGAATATCCTCACTCCTCATCCATTGTTCATGCTGGCTAAATTTCTGAGACTTGAACAAGCCAAAGGCAGTCACCCACACCCACAGAACTCTTTGCACACCACTTTTCACTTGATATGACCTTCAGTAATCCTCAGAGCCCTGTAAGGAAGGCAGTATCATTTCTTCCACAGATAGGGAAACAGGAACTCCAAGGGATTTGCAGAGGTTAGCCAGCTAATAAGAGCCAAACAGGGACTTCAGTGTAGACCAAATGACTGCAGATCTCAAATTCCTTCTATAAGATCAGATTGCCAAGTAACCCTGGTCTCTGAAAATTAAGTTTAAAAGTGGCTTTGGGGCCAGGAGTGGTGGTTCACACCTGTAATTCCAGCACTTTGGGAGGCTGAGGTGGGCGGATTACTTGATCCCAGGAATTTGAGACCAGCCTGGGCAACATGGCGAAACTCCATCTCTACAAAAAAAAATATAAAAATTAGCTGGGCACTGTGGCATGTGCCTGTAGTTCCAGCTACTCGGGAGGCAGAGGTGGGAGGATCTCTTGAGCCAAGGAGGTTGAGGCTGTGGTGAGCTGAGATCACACCACTGTACTCCAGCCTAGGTGACAGAGTTAAAAAAAAATTGTTTTGGTGTCTTTCTCAGATTTAGGAACTTGTCAAGTCTTACTCAAAATAACATCAGAAATTCCAAAGGAGGGAGAACAAAATGACAGGAGTATTTCCTCTTACTGACTACACACCTGATTTTCATACAGGGCAGAAGGTGACCGATGTCTACACAAAGGCTAAATCATTTATCCGCTATTGCCACCAAAATCTGAAAAATGGGAAGTTGTTGTTGATAGGCCTCTGGCCCTTTGCCGTTTTTTGACCTCCTATATTTGGTAAATTCATCATTCAGGGCATCGTGACGTACCATACTTTGTTTAAGTCAGTATAATAACCCTGGAGTGTAGGGTTCTTTTTGTTTTTGTTTTTTTGATGAAACCAAATTGATTTATGTGATTCTAGACAGCAAGAAGACAAAAGGCACACTCCCCATGTTTGTGTTACAAATATTTAACTTGGATTAATGTATATAACAGCAGTTGGATGTTTTCTCACAAGCTGACAGAACTCAGAGAACATAATACTATTTAACAGTGTCAACTTTCTCTGTCAGGCAGAATCTAAATGGGTGAAAAATTAGCAAGACGAGCCATAAAATATTATTTTTATGGAGTGGGGGAGATTTACTTCAAAACAATGTTTCATTGTGTAATGCAATCTGTCATAGATTAGCTAGCAATCTAGCAGGATCTAACCTCTTGTGGAATAGAATGAAATTTCATTCTTCAAGGAGAGTATCCTTTAAGCATCTAGGTTCCTTTCTCAGCTTTTTCTTTGTCTGCCTCCTGGTCTAACTTTAAGTCCTTCTCTAGGAACCAAAGTTGTTTCCTCTTGCAGGGCAGGTCCTGGCTTCATTCTGAACATTCAACTTTTCCTATCTTCTTCCATTTGGCCCTTGACTTGACTGGCTTTCTTGATTGCTGGAGTAAACCCTCCTGCTGAATTGGCTGAATCCTGTTAATAGGTCTATCTGGTGCCGTAAGTTGTGGATCAGTCAAATAAACGGAACATTCACAACCCAAAACAACTAGCTAGTGTACAACAAAAATAAAATCCTAAGCCCCCCAGCTGACTGAATAGGCCTCCCCTTCTTGGCCAAGAAGACCTGAGAGGAACCTGAAAAACTGAATTTCCAGCCACGAGGGGAAGGGAGGTCAGATGTGCCTCATAATACTGCCCCCTTTTGGAGTTTAGGCAGAACTGACCAGCATTAACATTGAAATAGAGATGGCAAGACCGACAACACAGACGCTTTGTGGCAGTAAGTTACCAAGTTCCAACCTTCTGGCATAGCATCATATGACAGCCGACCCCAAAAGAAATAAAAATATTTTACCCCAAAATATATTTCTTTGACATATTTTGAAATGGCCTGAAAAACTGTCTCTTGAGGGGAGGAGGGAGAATTTGCATCTACAGAGAATTTTCATTAATGCAACTAGGCCTTCCCTTTCTAAGTCTTTCCCAGATCTAGGAGAGATTAAATAATAACCTGACACCTTTAAGGTCTGAAAAGAGACATTTATTATCTATTCTTGCTGAAGTCTGCTACCAGAAGCTTCACCTACATAATAAAAACTTTGGTTTTCACAGTCTCTCCTTAACGCAAGCATTATTTCTACTGATTTTGAATTTAGACAAAGCATAACTTTTTCAACCAGTTGCCAATCAGAAAATCTTTGAATCCACTCGTGACCTGTAAGCATCACTCCCATCCTACCTTTCATGCCCCACCCCCCCACCAGGTGTATATGGGATGTATACCTTCCATGTATTGATTTATGATTTTTACCTATGATTTCTGTCTCCCTAAAATGCATAAAACCCAAATTGTAACCCGACTGCCTTGGGCACACTTTCTCAGGACCTCTTGAGACTGTTCCCTGGCTGTGGTCACTTATATTGGCTCAGAATAAACCTCTTTAAATATTTTACAGAGTGTGGTTTTTCTGTTAACACTAGTTAATGGAATCTCCAGAATTAGTTTGCGGAGGAAATTTCAATAGGGAAATCATTTATGCAAGGATGGTCATCCAGAACTTAGCAGAGAGTGCCAACAACAGGAAACAGAATCAAAACAACTCTGAAGGAAATCCTGTTGGTTTCTGTATGTCTCAGATTCCATTCTTGAACTCTTCCTTTTCTGAGGAATTTCCATAAAACAGAGTGACCTCAATCTGCATGTTGTCAATGCTTGCTGGAGTCCAGTGTTAAGCTGGGCAGAGCAGGAAGCAGCTGAAAGGAGGGTAAACTGACACAATGTATCTGATGGAGGAAGTCGAGACTCCTAAATCCTCCTTAGTCTCTGTCAGCATATTGTCCTCCATATTGAATTTCTGATTCATAATGAGAAACATCTTTTACTGGAGAGCCATGTCATTTTTAGAATATTCTGGATATATCAAGAACAGCTGCTGGGAATCAGCTTTCTTTCCATTCATAATATTGAGCCTGAGTTGGTCTCCCAGTCCTTTTGTAGCAGACAGAATGCTTGTGCTTGGAGATGCCCACCACCTTCCTCATTCGCATGCTGGTCTTCTCCAATCTGAGCACTTATCAGTTTCTTCAGGTAAACAGTTCTTTCCAGATTCCTTACCCTCTTTGTTCACTCAAACAATGGTCTTTGTAACTGAGAACAAATTTAGAAGCAGGTGACAGATTATTTTTAATGCTGTCAGGACAAGTGGCTAATTTATGACATTTTCTTTCTAAGCTTGCCTTTAGTCTTTGCAGATAGGATGATTCGGAACTCTTCATTGGAAATCCTCACACAGTGGGAATATTAAGTCCAAACCTTTTTCCAGCAATTGGTCAGATGTCACTCAGGGGTGCTGTGGGATGGAAGAGAGTTTCTTGGTTGTTAGTTACTTTATGTGGGGCTATGATTTGATGGTTTTCACCTTTTTCCTCTCCTTTAATCAATCAATCACCAGATAACTGTTGATCCTATCTCCTATATAGACCTTGAACCCTTCTACTTCTTTCTATTTCCATGGGCTCAATCCCCATCTAGCCACTGTTGTCTTCTGGGTGATTGCTGCAACTCTGAATTGCTATGTCTCCAGTGTTACTTCTAGCCAATTTACCATGTTGCAACCATACTGGTTTTCTTAAATGTGTGAATGTAATCATGTTATTTCCTTACTTAAAATTTCTCACTTTCCGTTATCTTTAGAATAAAACAAAACTTTATGATGGGTTTCTGTCTTAAGTGTAGATGCTACTTAATATTCTTCTGACCTCCTGAATTGTTATCATATCACTGCTTCTTAGGACCCCCACTGGGCTCCTTTACAAGTCAACATAACTTAACCAAATGTCATCCCTATCTTATGGAAGTTATATCCAAAGAGGATAAAGATTCCTCCTCCTGGGAAGGGCAGGCAGAGCTTTGAGGGAGATGTACTTGGAGAACTGAAGACAGATGGTACCATGGACTGAATTTTGTCTTCCCCAAATTCATGTTAAGCCCTAATCCCCAGGGTGATGGTATCTGGAGATGAGGCCTTTGGAAGATAATTTGATTTAGATGCGGTTATGAGGGAGTGACCCTCATGATGGTATTAGTGTTTGCTCTCGCTCTCTCCCTGCCACGTGGGGACACAGAAGGCAGCTGTCTGCGAACCAGAAAAGCCTTCACCAGAACCCGATCATACTGTCATGCTAATCTCAGACTTCCGAGCCTCCAAAACTGTGAGAAAATAAACTTTTGTTGTTTAAGCCACCCAGTCTATGGTATATTGTTACAGCAGCCATACCTAAGACAGATTGGGATACTTAACTTGCTAGATGGTTGTAATGAATCCACCCTGGACATGATTGTGCTGCTGGGTGTCAAAAACTAATAACTTCTCACCCTGATCCTTACTTTTAGTAGAGATCATCTACTGAACAAGTTTGAACTGGCAGCAAGGACTTCAGAGTCAGGCTTCTGGAGATGCGTCTTAGCTCCACTGCTTACTACGTTACCTTGGGTAAGTCATTTTACCTTTCTGTGTTGGATCATCAATCAAATGAAGAAAATAACAGTACCCTCTTATATCAGGTATCTATTATTGCATTATAAACCCATTCAAAACTTGATGGTTTGAAATAACCATTGATTTTGTTCACAGTTCTGCAGTTTGCAGATTAGTCTGGGCTCAACTGTGCTGTTCAGGTCTTGGCTGGGCTCCCTCGTGCACCTGTGGTCAGCTGGCAGTTTGCTAGGTGGCTCTGCTTCTGGCGGTTGGCTGACAATTAGGACCCCTTGGTTCTGCTCCATGCAGTCTCTCATCTTCCTGCAAATTACCTCAGGACAGGTCTCAGGGCAAAGGCAAGGGTCTAAGAGAGAAAGCAGCTGTGTGCAAGGCCTCTTGAAGCCTAGGCTTGGTACTGATTCATCCTTACTCCTGCTGACCGCATTCTGTAGGTGAAAGCAACTCACAATACTACCCCAATTCAAAGGATGTGAAATACCTTCCACCTGTTGATGGCAGGCGCTGGAAAGGACGTGGATACAGACAGGGAAGCCATTGATTGGAACCATCAGTGCATTTAATCTACCATACCACCGTCTAGATTGTTGTGAGACTCAAGTGGGACACATGGAAAATGCTTAGAACAGCGCCTAGTACACTGTAAGTACTCAGTAAATATTAGCTGTTATTATCATCATAATCATATTTTTTTGTATATCTTTAAAAATATAGATAAAAATTACAGAAATTCATGGAAAATTGCCTCGGAGACTTTTGAGGATTTTTCAGTTTGTTAAAATAGAGTGATTTTTTTGTGGTTCCTGAAAGAACTGTCTGAGGTCAGTCTCTGGGCTCCTCTTTACATGCTTAAACACAGATTCATTGTGAGGGTTGAATGAATTAATGTATACAAAATGATTAGCTCAGCCCCTGGAATGTAATAAACACTAATAATGGCAGCTATGATTATTATTTTCCTTCAACAGCATCAATAATTTGGTAAAGAATCTCCCTTTTTACCCAGCTTCAATCCATTCCTAAAATGCATATTGGCTTAACGTGATGCCGAGAATGCAAATCTAACAGGTGAAGTCAATGGATGAAGTAGAAGTAGAACAAAGCTTTATGGTGGAAATCTCTCATGAACACATAGGTGTATATACATTAGATAAGTAGATAAGGTTGGTACAAAAATAATTATGATTTTTGCCATTACTTTCAATGGCCAAACCCACAATTACATTTGCATCAACCTAATAGTAAAATGAGCCCCTGGCTGGGTGCGGTGGCTCATGCCTGTAATCTCAGCCCTTTGAGAGGCTGAGGCGGGTGGATCATGAGGTCAGGAGATTGAGACCATCCTGGCTAATATGGTGAAACCCCGTCTCTACTAAAAATACAAAAAAAATTAGCTGGGCGTGGCGGCGGGCACCTGTAGTCCCAGCTACTTGGGAGGCTGAGGCAGGAGAATGGCGTGAACCTGGGAGGCAGAGCTTGCAGTGAGCCCAGATCATGCCACTGCACTCCAGCGTGGGTGACAGAGCGACATTCCATCTCAAAACAAACAAAACAAAAAAAATTAGCCCCTACACCTTCATGATGCAGCTTCCACAGGTCAACTGATGGCTAATCTTTGTTTATTTCCCCAACATATTTTTTTCAGTCAATTTTTTTTGTTGTTGTTAAAAAAAGCAAATTCTATACATCACCGATAAATGTTTCAGTATGTACCGCTGATAGGCATTTTGTTTTGATTTTTTATATAATCACCATGTTATCATCACACCTGTTCAAATTAACTGATGGTCCTGAATATCATCTAATACCCAGAGCAGAATAAAATTTCTCCCAGTGTCTGTCTGATCCACACAAGATCCATGCATTTCATTTGTTGTGATGCCTCTTAAGTTTATTTTTTAGAAGAAGAATTTTTGTGCAGTTCCTGGGGCATCCAGAATTGGCTAGTGTCATTTGAGATCAGGCGACAGGAACATAAGACAGCCAGGCCTTGATGTGCTCATTGTAGATGTGCCAAGGTGGTTTTCTGAACTTTTTCTGCATCTCTTAGGAAATACTATGGTACCCACTGGGGTATCTAAAGCTCCATTGATTTAGAACTATTCAGAAAGCTGCTCCCTAGAGCTATGGGGTGATGTAACCAATATTGCTTAAGTGGTGAGGCTTTGTTTATTTTAAGGTCATTTGAAAGAACTGAGACCCACACCATTATCTCGGGATCTGATGCCTTGGAAAGAAAAGGGGCAAAGGAGCTACTTATGCTGAGGAAGCCTCCTTGCAGTGCTGAAGCATCCAACAGGTGACAAGGGGGCCCCAAACGAAGGAGACTTTAGTATCAGGCTGTCACACAGCAAACCAGATTGATTGATTTTCCTCCCTCCCTCAGTCCCTTCTTTCTCTCATTGTTTCTCTTTAAGCATGTTGGCTCTAGCATTCAAATAGGACTTTGGGAGAGAAGAGAAGATACCAGAAGCCTTCAGTGTTTTCTTTGCTTGTCAGAAGCAGGAAGCCTTTAAAAACAAAACAAAACAAAACAACAACAACAAAGAAACCGCTCTCTCGTTCAATATGTGTGGTGTGACGAATGGGGAAAGATCGCAATCTTTTGGACAAAATGGATTTCTAAATTCGTACATTAATTCAATACCTAGCCCAGAAAGCAGAGAGCTGCCCTGGACTCTGTTTTCTTATTTCCTGCAGGTATTAAATTACCACGTTTGGCCAATTTTACCTGCTCATTGTTTCTTGCACTTGTCCCTTTCTCTGTCTGACTGCTGGCCCAGTTCAGGCCTCTTCGGTGCCTAAACAGTTGTGGTTAAATCTTAAGTAAATCAGTTTTCCACACTGCAGCCAGAGTGATGAGCAATTTAAAATACACTGTGACACTATGTTATAAGTCTCCTTTCAAGCTTTTAGTGGCTCTTTATTTCTTTTAGCAGACCCTGCCCACCAGTGTGCTGGGCTGGATTATAGATGTGCAGGAATATTGATCCCTTTAGCTCCAAGGGTGGCCAAGCTGTGAGCAGCCTTATTGATTTACCCCCATATTCCACACAGATAAATTTACTACATGTACTATGATGTAAAAAAAAAAGGCTTATAGAATAAAATTCAAGCTGCTCAGACCACTCTCCTCTCACCAGCTCTATCTTCTGCTCCTCCCTGCCTTGTAGGTACTAACATGGAACCACCTTTAGCCCCCTGGAAATCATTCTTTGCCCATACAGTTCTCTGTATTTGGAACAATGTTGTGTTTTGCAATTCTTATTCCTTCAAGGCTGAGTTCAACAATGATCTGTTTCAGTAAGCTTTCCTGGAAATGCAAGGTTAGGCCAAGGGACCTTTTTTGTGCTTTGCCACCCCCTTCTTCTTCCCTTACCAATCATAAGTGTTCTTCTAACTGATCATTCACCATATCATCAAGAAGTAGTTTTATATATTTGTCCCTTTGTCCAGTCTGACAGTTCCTTGGGGACAAAGTTAATCACCTAGAAATTCCTTTGCCCAGCACAGTACCTGGCATATAGTAGGTGGTCAGTAAATAAGAAACTCCAGGAAAAACATTGAGGACAGTTATGATGCTAAAAACCCAAGCCTTCCATGACCTTTGCTAATGGGGTCTGATTTAAACTGTGTACCAGTACTGGATGATGAGGCTTTAGGTCCAAAATATTGGAATATTGTAGTCAATATCACCAAGAACAGATATAGTTGTTCTAACTCTCAGCAGTCTTTATTGTTTTTAACAGCAGCTGATGAGAAGAAACGTCATTTCAAGCAGAGAGAGACAGAGAAGTGAAAGTTGCTGTGTTAGAAAGGATATGATCTGACACTGGGATGCACAGTGACTTCATTGCCACCTCAGTTGCTCTGTGAGTGTATTTTGGTTGTCAGAATTTGTAGATTATTGTTTGGTGAAAAATAACCATTTCCAAGATTATATATGTATGAACAGACCAATACAGAGTCAATATTAGAGAAAGATGCTGTCAGTTGTAAAGACCAAATATTTGTAAAATTCTCACATCTTGATATTGAGTGCATGCACGCACATGCGCGTGTGCACACGCACACACACACACACACACACACACTTGAGATTGGAGGATATGCCCCTTTTAAAAACCTGATTTGTTGGAGCCCAATAGCTGCAGAAGCTTTCACCAGGGCTCTGTGTTCAGAACTCTTCAGAGATGTTCTCCATAGGCATCTCGAGTAGGAAGGACACCAGGGTTAGGTCACAGTGGCCTCTACTTCACTGATTATCTTTGGTGGAACAATGGCCAGGGAGGGAGGCAGTGATGCTTTGAGCATTTGAGTAAGAAGGAGGACAGAGAAGTTCCAATAGTGCATTTTTTGATAAAGGGGCTTTCTTGGTAGGGAGGAATTAGCTTTGACTTGATGTGTGTGATGTACTGCGGGAAGGTACGATCCAAGAGCATGACTGTATACCATCTGCTAGGTACAGGAGAGCCTTACAGTGTGTATTAGGGCTATTCAGAGCCAGGAAGTCCCATAATCTGCTTTCTGACACCAGGAAAGCCAGTGATACAACTCAGTTTATTCCAAAGGCCTGAGAGGCAGCTGGGGAGTGTGGAGGGGCAGGACAAAATGGGTGTCCCAGCTCAAACAGAAGCAAATTCACCCTTCTTCTGCTTTTCCATGTTTTTGTTTTATTCAGGCCCTCAGTGGATTGGATGATGCCAACTCCCATTAGTGAGGATGATCTTTACACATATGCTAGTTTCTTACAGAAACGCCTTTACACCCAGACATAATGCCTACAGATGCATCCAGAAGTAATGCTTTACCAGCAATCTGGACATCCCATGGCCCAGTCAAGTTGACACATTAAAATTTAACCATTACACAGTGTTAGAAAGAAAAGGTGTAATCATCGAAACCTCATTCATTTGTCTGATTTCAGGGGCTCCAGGGACTTTCTGACATTTCAACTAGCTAGTGATTCTCCATCATTAACTAATGTCAGTATCCAAGAACTGATATGCTACATTGTAGAGGCAAAATCTGTCTTATATCAAGCAAGTTGAATATGGCACTATGACAAATACAATGTTATTATGACTATGTGGGAGAAAATACCCACAGTCTTATTCCAACCCTAAATCTTAACTAAGCCACCAAAGTTCCACTTTCTTCATCCAATGTGTGTCTGAGAGACCACCAATGACCATGGCTGACATCTTTTAATATGGAAACAGTTTTGATGATATATATATGCATAGCTATAATAAGTTAACATTCATCATAAAGACAGTACAGTTGGAATATATACACATAATACATATTATATATATATACACATAGTATTATATACACATACTATTTAAAACATAGTATATATACACATATGTATCTATACACACATTTTATATATATATATATACCTATATACACACACATACACACATCTATACAAGAAAAACGAAAAGTACTATCTTAAAGAAGATTTAAAACTAAGAAGAGTAACTGATTAAAATATATGTCATGAGAAAGACATGCTAATGAGGGATATACTTTTGCATTTATTTAGTTATTCAATAATTTACCAAATATTGAGTGGGCTTGCATTTATGTAGTTATTCAGTGATTTACCAAATATTTACTAAACATTCTACTATGTTCCAGGGCTTTATTGTAGGTATTGGGATTCATTGAGGAACAAGGCAGACATGAAGTTTACATTCTAGTAGGGGAGACAAATGATAATCCCATAAGCAAGGTGATCTTAGGTGGTGCTAAATGCTATGAAGAAAGTAATAGGAAATGCACTGCTAGTGTGTGTCAGAATTTTAGATAGGATTGTCAGAAAAGGCCTCTTTGAGGATCCTTCTTAATTAAGGTCTGAGCTGTTCTCTTAGTCTGTTCAGGCTGTTATTATTAGACTGGATAACTTATAAACAACAGAAACATATTACAGTTCTGGAGGCTGGGAAGTCCAAGATCAAGGTGTCAGCAGATTTGGTGTCTGGTGACAGTTTGCTCCCTGCTTCACAGATGGCACCTTCTTACTGCTTCCACACATGGAGGAAGGGGCAAGGCAGCTCCCTTCAATCTCTTTTATGAGTACTAGTCCCTTAATCAGAACTGGATCACTTCCCAAAAGGCCCTATCTCTTAATATAATCACATTGGTATTAGGTTCCAACATACAAATTTGGGGGGACATCAACACTTAGACCACAGCAGACATGCAGTTCTGTAGCTGTATTCTCCTGTTGCTATACAGGATTCTACTGATGTGATGAGAAGGCATGGGGGCTGGGAAGTGTTCTACAGTCCTCTAGTCTCAGTCCTTCAGTGAGCCTGTGCCCCTGGGCTTTGACCTTCACAAGTTCTTCTCAGTACTCCCTCCTCCCCTCTAGATGGGACAGGAGGCTAGAGGGGTTAGAGTTGGATATTTCCCTTCTCCCAGGTAGGTTAGGCTCCAGTAAAACTCCAACAGTTTGGGGTCTGGTAAAATAGTTTCTCCCGAGAGCAGACCTTGTTAAGAAGAACGCTATTCTCTGGCATATTTCAAAATGGTTCATTTTCCCCTCCTCCTGCCGGAAGCACAGGGGGATTTTTCTTTCATCTGTCTTCTGAGAACATGGTGGGACTCCTGGAGGTAAAACTCACAAAAGCCTGACTGGATGCCCCTGAAGTTTTTAACACTCAGAATTGTCTATACTGAGCCTCCCGCAATTTGTCAATTACAATTCAGATTTTCCTGCTTAGGTACTGGTTCTCTCGGAGGTTTCTGTTCCTGTAAATTATGATTCTCTGTATCCACCTGTCTGTCTCTCTCATTTTGGGCAGAGGTTTGTCCTGTGACTTCAATTCTCTGATGGATCTAAGAAGAATTGTTGACTTTCAATTTTAAAGTTTATTTTCTGTGAGGATGGAAATGACAATGACCAAAGTACTTATGTGCATGACGGGAAACCAGGAGCCGAAAGGCCCCTGTGAACATCTGAGATCTGAATGAAGAGAAGGAGCTGCCATGTGAGGAATGCAGGAGGCTTTTCCAGGCAAGAGGATGCATGTTCAGAGGCCCTGGGGTGGGTCCAGCCCAGCATGGAGGCGAGTGTGGCTGGAGCCAACTGGTAAGGCAGAGGTGAGGGGAGACAGGTTCAAGACCAGGACTGAGGCAGGGGCTGGAACATGGAGGAGCAGCAAGGCCATGTGGAAAGACTAGGAAGTCTTATAATTGAAATGACTCATTTTGTAAAGATAAGCAAAAAAAAAAAAAAATTAGCAGGCTTTTGATTACTTCTCCATATGTTATGGAGGTAGAAACATTACAGTAGAAATGTACCACATGTAGGCCAGACATGGTGGCTTATACCTGTAATCCCAGCACTCTGGGAGGCCGAGGCAGGTGGATCACCTGAGGTCAGGAGTTCGAGACCAGGCTGGCCAACATGGTGAAACCCTGTCTCTACTAAAAATACAAAAATTAGCCAGGCGTGGTGGTGGGCGTCTGTTGTCCCAGCTACTTGGGAGGCTGAGGCAGGAGAATTGCTTAAACCCAGGAGGCAGAGGTTGCAGTGAGCTGAGATCGTGCCACTGCACTCCAGCCTGGGCAACAGAGTGATACTCCATCTCAGAAAAAAAAAAAATAATAATCCGACATGTAATTTCCTTTTCGTATGTGTCTCCTATCACACTCTGAGCACAAGTGATAGGAACAAGCAGAATGGAAGAGTGAGGGATCGCTCATTCCAGTAAAAGAGCTTGTGCAAAACTTGGTTAAAATCTGACTTATGCAGCAGGTGAAGCGCGTGCTCCACTGGTTCGGTGACTCCACAGGGATGGGTTCATTTGGGCAGCCACGTGGCAGCCCTCAGAATAGTCTGCCCTGTCTTGTGGTCATGGGGAATGAAGGGAAATGAAGCTGAGGGTTAGAGATGGGGGTGGCACAGGAGCTATGCGACCTCTAGGGGCACCTAGAGAAAGGACCTCTGAGCTCCGGAGACCAGACATTGGAGTGTTCTGAAATTGTTTTATGATAACTTGCTTGTCCTGCCGGCAGAGGATGTTTTCCTAACCCTGACTAGGTGCCCCAAGGAAAATTGAGTGCATTTAAAAATGTATACAAAGGGCCAGGCACAGTGGCTCACGCCTGTAATCCCAGCTCTTTGGAAGGCCAAGGTGGGCAGATCACCTGAGGTCAGGAGTTTGAGGCCAGCCCGGCCAACATGGTGAAACCCCGTCTCTACTAAAAATACAAAAATTAACTGGGTGTGGTGGTGCATGCCTGCAATCCCAGCTACTCGGGAGGCTGAGGCAGGGGAATTGGTTGAGCCCAGGAGGTAGAGGTTGCAGTGAGCTGAGATGGTGCCACTGCACTCCAGCCTGGGCGACAGAGTGAGACTCCGTCGCTCTCAAAATAAATAAATAAATAAAAATAAAAAAATAAATTTGTACAAAGAAGTAGACAATTGAACAATTGCCAGGTAAATTCAATTCGTACAAAGATCAAGTGCAGTTTTTTCAGATGAGAGAACTATTTTACTCCAAGAGTAGTTTTTTTTTTCCTTCCTGAATTATTTGTGTGATGGCCCTGATGATGTATTTCCCTTCTCCTGTGTGTATCCTGCAGGCTGATTTAGCTTTAAATGTTTTAAGGAACAATTCTTCCATCATTTACCTGCAGAAATCATCTTGCAGACTGATTTTAGTTCTTTCAGCTGCGTATATGTCTAAGTATTTCTTTTCTCATTTTAATTCCATTATTTCTTTATTCCATCACTCCCCTTTGTTATGTTAAACCTTTTTCCAATAATTTAGGAAGCTGTGCCATTTTCTCTCAAGCATGTCCTGGTTCTATAGATCTTTCTCCTTTGAGCTTTCTTCATGATCCAATTGAAGTCTCAAGAATGTTGCTTTTCTCCCCACCCTTCTTCCCAATGTAGGCAGGTGGGGCTGGTGGGGACGTTTGCCACACAGAAAAACAGCCTGCAATGTGGAAGACAGCAAGACCAGAGCCTCACAGGCCCACAAAGTCTTTATTTTATTTTCTTAGAAAGGGGTCTCACTCTGTCGCCCAGGCTGGAGTGCAATGGAGCCATCACGGCTCCCTGAAGCTTCGAACTCCTGGACTCAAGTGATCCTCCTGCCTCCGTGTCCGGAGTAGCTGGAATTTACTGGCATGAGCCATTGCTCCTGACACTAGTCCTTTTTCTGAGAAGTCACAGAGAGGTGGGGGGAACTGGCTCAGGCTGCTTCTCCAAGTCAGTGCAGAAGTTAGGGGAGCACCTGTGTGGATGTAGAAAAGTCTTCTCCCCACTGTGGCTGCATTAGTGTCTCAGGGCAGGACTGTGTTCCCTCTGAAGGCTCAAGGAAAGAATCCCTCCTTGCCTTTCCCAGCTTCTGGTGGCTTCAGGCATTCCTGAGTTTGTGGCTGCATAACTCCAGTCTCTCCTCCATCTTCACGTTGACTTTGTCTCTGTAGTTATAGTTTCTCCTCTTTTGCTTCTGTTAAGGACATTTGTCATTGGATTTAAGGTAATCCACGATGACTTTATCCTGAGATACTATCTTAGTTATATTCTCAAAGACCCATTTTTCAAATAAGGTCAACTTCACAGGTTCCAAGGGTTAGAACATGGACTTATGTTTTTGGAAGCTACCTTTCAACCCACAACAGTGGCCAGCTCTCTCCCCACTCTCTGTCTTGGTACCATTTAGAAGCATAACTGAAATTTAAGCACTGTATCTTTAGAGGGCCCTTATGAAAAAGTAAAGTACCTCTGAGAGAGATCATCTGAACATTCAGTGCCCATTAGTCCAGGGCCGAGAGCAGGATCCCAGAGGAAAGGGACAGATGAGGCCATGTCAGTAAAGCAATAAGAGGCAGCAGAAGACCTTGGGCCCCCAGCAGACTGAACCTGTGACAAGCCACCCCAGGTGAGAAGTTAGGAAGCCAAAGGTAGAGTTTGACCATTCCTAATTTTGCCTTACATCTATGCTGGACTCACCTACTTGGACTCCAGTGGGAAAAGTGACCACCTTCCTGCCCACTTCTATTTGTTTCTGGATTGTTCCAGAGGAAGTGTAGAGTTTGTGATAGAAGGGAGTTGGACTGTTAAGCATGATCAGGATGTCACTGCCCATTTCGCATGTCATGAAACACAAGCTACGAGCTGAGGATCACATGCCCGATGCCAGGTAGTGCTGCAGACCCCTCACTTCCAGTTGAATGTTTCCTCTACTACATTTGGTTGTCTCTAATGATCTCAGTGGATTTAAGGAATATGTTTCATGTATACAATGCACCCTGCTAGGATTGCAGTTTATTTAGACAACTAGTTGGCATCCCTAAATCCAAAATTTGCTGAGATCCCAGTTACGTACATTGCTTGCTCTCCATGGGGTACGGATTTCATCTCTATTATACTTAACTATAGCTGACTGGAATAAGCCACTCTGTAATGAATACATGAATGGAAGAATACATAAATAAATAAATAATTTAGATCAGCTTTCCCTTTAAAGATTTTATGTATTTGCCCAATGTTCAAGGTTAAGCAAATATAGCCCTGAGGAATAGAAGTCTCATTTTAAGCACACTTTTGTTTCTATTTGTAAATGGGAACACCAGGTCTACAAATAGGACTGCCCATGCTGTTTGCTCTGCGAGGTCCCGTGCAGCATAGGTGGTAAGTGCTTTGTGTTCTGGAGCCAGACAAACCAGATTCAAATCCTGGTTGTTCCATTTAATTAGCTGAGGGACTTCAGGCTAATTACTTAACCTCTCTAGAACTCAGTTTTCTCATCGGTTAAAAGGGCAGGTGAGATGAAGCAATGATAGTTGCTATCGCTTAAGGCTGGAGGGAGGATTAAACAAAGCAAATTTAAAGAGCTTGAATTTTTAGGTAGTGTTTATTATTATTTCTCTTAGAAGAAATACCGTTCACTGCGGAGTTGGTCAGGATCAGACGGATTGGAAGTATAAAAGGTGTTTGATCAATGCCCTACCCTACAGGCTGAGGTAGGGATAAAATGTAACAGTTTTTTTTAAGAGAGACAAGATCTTGCTATGTTGCCCAGGCTGGAGTGCAGTAGCTATTCACAGGCCACATCCCACTATTGGTCATCACAGGAGTTTTGACCTGCTCCGGTTCACCCCTCCTTAGGCAACCTGGTGGTCTCCCACTCCTGGGAGGTCACCACATTCGTGCTGAACACTCAATTAGTGGGAACACCCAATTGGCATAACACACTGTCAACCAGAATCCCTAGGCTCAAGTGATCCTCCCACCTCAGCCTTTTAAAAAATTGTTTTTTATTTTTATTTTTTTGAGACAGAGCCTCGCTCTGTTGCCCAGGCTGGAATGCAATGGCACAATCTCGGCTCACTGCAACCTCCACCTCCTGGGTTCAAGTGATTCTCCTGCCTCAGTCCCCCAAGTAGCTGGGATTACAGGTGCCTACCACTGCGCCTGGCTAATTGTTGTATTTTTAGTAGAGACCGGATTTTGTCATGTTGGCCAGGCTGGTTTTGAACCCCTGACTCAGGCGATCTGCCCGCCTTGGCCTCCTAAAGTGCTGGGATTACAGGCGTGAGCCGCTGTGCCCAGCCCACCTCAGCCTTTTGAGTATCTGGGATTACAGGTGGGTGTCACCACACCTGGCAAGGTTACAGTTTTTAAAATTAAGGATCCAGTTTTGGTAACCCTGCTCGCCTTATCCCCCACCCCAGCCTTCACTCCATCTACCCCTCCAGGCTCTAAACTCATCTTACCTATGATCTGCTCTACTTGCAGTCCAGCTTTATGTATTACATAGGTATAATGAAATTCATCATTAGAAAGGTTTCCCCCAGGCTCACTAAGCACACCGTGGGGCACGTTGGTAATTATGTGTGTTGTCTGGAGTATGAGATGTTATAAAAATAGAAATGCCATACGTTTTATGAAGTGAGGGTGAGCGTAGAGATTATCCAAGACTGTGATGGTTTCCAAATGCAAATTGAACATCTTTCTTTTGATCCCAAACGATGGCAAGAAACTAACATGAATCTTTGATCCTATGCCAGTGTCTGGAGAAATTATGAGGTCTCCAGAATGGGATAATAGATCCTCATCAAGACTTCCAGCTTTAGGAAATTGTTTAATCTCCATTCTCAGTGGCTGCTGCTTTGAGGCAGCTGTGACGGAAAGGTCCCAAGTGCTACTGAAAACAGCTCATCAGTTCAGAACAAAGCTGATTATGTAAATTGTGCATTAGGATGCAGCTCCAATTTAATTTTACTCAGTAAATAAATATCCCATTAACATCCATCTGTTGAAACTCAGGTAAGGCATTCTCTAAGACTAGAGCCCCAGTGAATGTGCCTGACAGGGGAAGGATTAGGACACCCAAATTCACTATGTAGAACTTTATTATTTTTTTTCTTTAAATGGCAACTCAGCTATAAAATCAATTTAGAGCAAAAAGAAGCTATGATTGGCCGAGAAAGACACTGCATCTATTTCTGGCCCTGCTTGTTGGAGGGCACACGAAAGCTTTCTCTGATTGCTGTCACACAGATCAATAATAATTATAGCTCGCCAATTCCCTCCAAAAATAAAAACATTTCAGCTGATGAGAAGTGAACACTAAATTAGCACCAGCTCTTTTTGCTGCAGGGCAATTTACCCAGCCAGAAATGCCACTTGTGTGAGCAGTCTTTGCCTAATGGGCACAGCTTCCCTCTCCAGAGTTGGGAGTGGTGGAAAATTTCACCCAGGCTCTGGACTGGCAGGGGCGGGAAGTGAGACAGGCTGCCTCCTGAGCTGCCCTCTCTCAGTTTCAGGCCCATAACTACCGATGGCCCTTGAGCTCTAGGAAAAGCTCCTGATACTTCTAGAGTAGCCTATTAATATCGTGTGCATCCAGGAACATCTGCTTTGTCATTATCTGCCCAGTTTTTGGTAGGGATGAATTGTCAATCAGCTGCAGTAGGATAGCTAAGAACCTGTTGTGTTTCTGGATGGCACAACTGCTGGTGTGAGGAAGTGAGGAAGAGATGAGGAGTGGGATTAGCCATGGGGCTGGGGACAGGCTGAGAATGACCCATCGTGGACTTCACACTCTAACCCTTAAGGCACTGTTTTCCAAACTGTTGATCACTCTCGTGATAAAAGTGGCCATTACAGCTGGCTACAGACATCCCTGGAAAGGTATGAAACAGAGGCCATTCAACCAAGGCTATCAGACCAGATGCCACTAGCATAAGCAGTGCTTTTGTGCATATTGCAACAGGGAGACCGCCTGGGCAGAAAAACCTCAAAAAACGCCCCTTTTCCCCAACTGATAAAGCCCTGAGTCAAGGCCCATGGATTTAGGAGAAGAAGGTACAGCTCTCCTCTGCCCTATCTGCCTTTCTTCAAAGTATGCCCCCTCCCCAAGTGTGAGGCCAGAAGCTTGCTCCTCCTTTTCTCCTCTTCTTCCTGTCTTGAAGTGGGGTGTAATGCCTGGAGCTAAAGCAGCCATTTTACAACCATGAGACAACACACCAACCTGCTTAGGAGGGCAAAAGGAATGATGGGTGAGGCTTGGGTCCTTAATGACATTGCTGAATTGCTACACTAGCCCTGGGCTGACCATCTCTCAATCTCTTATTATGCAAGAAAGAGAAGTCTCTATTTTAAACCAATGTAAAGAATGACAGGCAAAAGACCTCTAATCAAAACAGAGAATAAAAGAAGTAGCAGAGCTGTGATAGGCAATGGGTAGAGAAGGCTAGATTTCTGATTCTTGGCAAACTCACCTTCAGAGACACCACTCACACTTCTTTTACAGGTGGACGTTAGGATCTTCCTTCCTTGATATTTGTTGAAGACCAAATCACTAAGTCCATCCCTTCATTGTGCCCTTTTACAGAATTTCCTTCAGCTGTTCACTTCCAGGATTGCTTTTTTCTGCACTGTCACTATGAGTCCTGAGTGAATCAAGGATGTAGGTTGAATGAGGCATCACTGTGACTGTCAGCCCTAAAAGTAAAATATCAGAAATGGCTTCAGGGGCAGGAATGACATGAAAACATGGCAGCATGTGCAGGAATGACACAGCCAAGCTAAAACCCCCAGTATTAACTATACCCATAAGCCAAGTTCTCTATGAGACCTGTGCCGCCTCATCTAACACTGGTGGTCTGAGGTGTCACTGGAGTGAAAAAGAGCATTTCAGGTTCTAGCTCTTCCTCTCGAGGACATAAACAGGTCTTGTGTGTATGTACACTCGTGTGCATGTGTGTGCAGGAATGATTATAGGCAGCATCATGATACAGGTAATGTCTACTCCTCTGTGTATGTCTTACCCGGCTCCCCGGAGATGGGCTCCTCGTGTCTTCATTCTTGTATCAGTTAGATTAGCTTGGTTCATGCTGCGGTAATGAACCAACCCAACTCTCATTTGCTTAGACTAATCAAAGGTGTGTTTTTTGCTTGTGCTGCATGTCCTTTGAGGATAGCTGAGGGTCTCTCTCCACATCATTGTCCTCCTCACCCCAGGACTCTGGCTGTCAGAAGTGACCTTACCTGGCACATTCCCAGTTGCTATAGCAGAGGGGAAAAAAGCTGTAGGGCAGCTCTGTGCGATAGAAATATAATGTGAGCCACAAATGTGAGCCACATATGTATGTTCAAGTTTTCTAGTAGCCACATTAAAAAGGTAAAATTAAGTTTAATTATTTTATTTAACCGAATATTATAATTTTAACATATAATCGATATAAAAATTTGAATTTGTCTGGCTGGGCGCAGTGGCTCATGCCTGTAATCCCAGCACTTTGGGAGGCCGAGGCGGGCGGATCACAAGGTCAGGAGATCGTGACCATCCTGGCTAACACGGTGAAATCCTGTCTCCACTAAAAAATATAAAAAATTAGCCGGGTATGGTGGCAGGTGCCTGTAGTCCCAGCTACTCGGGAGGTTGAGGCAGGAGAATGGCACGAACCTGGGAGGCCCAGCTTGCAGTGAGCCGAGATCGCACCACTGCACTCCAGCCTAGGCGACAGAGAGAGACTCCGTCTCGAAAAAAAAAAAAAATTTGAATTTGTCTCTACATGCACACATACACAAACACAAACACACACACATTTTTTGGTACTAAGTTTTTGTGATCCAGTATGAGCATTTTATGCTTACAGTGCATCTTGATTTGCACCAGCCATGTTGCAAATGCACAGTGGCCACTTGTGGACTGCCATATTGGATAGTACATCTCTAGGGTTTCACTTCAACAATTATGTGTTCAATCTAGCAGTGGCCAACACATGTGTCTTCTCCTTAGAGCTCATTGGATAAAATTGATCACATGGCTCCACCCAACCCTGGCAAGGGCAATTCTTCCTTGTGCCTTAACATGGAGAGGTGGGAATAGTTGGCGTACAGCAGTCAGGACCCCTAAACCCTTCTCAGCCGATACCGCCCTTCACTGGGACATCCCATTTCATGCCAGAGAGGGTGGTCCCTCCTCTGGTATGAAAACCTCCTGGGCCAGCAGTTAGTGTTGGCTTGACTCCATTCTTGCTTGGAGGAGTGGAAGGCAAATATGTCAAATCTTGCAATCAATGACCCTGAAGATGCTAGTGCCACATTCTTTTTTAAAAATTAAGAAATCCCTGGAACTGTGAGGTAAATACTAACAAATGGAGGTAACTGGGTGGCCCAAAGGCTGGAGGTTCAGGCAGCAAGGGGAGGTATTCATGGAGCAGAAGGATTTTCCATTAATCGTTGACGTTTGCTGACACCTTTAGCTTCCTTTCTGGCTGCATTATTGCTAAGTCTTTTGAGCTCCTCTCCCCCACTTCTTGTGACACCATCACTGGGAAGCAAGTAGCACAATGACTGTCCACCACTCTCTATAGACCATAAGGTGATGCATAGGTACTATTTTTTTTTCTTTTGTAGTGGAAGGTCTTCGAGGCCTTGACCACGACTTACTCTTCTTTGAATACCTATGAACCAGATAGGTACTACCTGGTACGTGGTAGATGGCTCAATAGCCATCTAAAGGAATGAATTCATATTAACTTTCACAAAACTATTCCTAAGTTGTTTATATTTTTAGTGGTGCTGTGACTGAGAGTTAGAATTGGCCCATGTGTCCGCTGTTATTGAAGAGAATGAGGATAGTCATTGATATGCCTCTTGGTGAGAGCCCTCCGAGTAGCCAGTTGGACTTGTACTTTGTAAAATGTGCATAACATGTGAATGTACATTGTTTTAGAATGTAGATTTTATTATTATTCAAGTATGGTGAAGCCAACAGATCAGGAGATGACTGCCACTGAGGAGACAGTTTGTTGCTCACAGTTCCCAAGAGGAGGGGGCATGTCATACCACACCAGGCCACTTGGGGAGGCACCAGGGTCCGACAGGAGGCAGAGAAGTGGGAGGAAAGCATGGCCATGAGCCTTTATTGTGGTTTCTGTGGGGAGGAACAGGCGAGGCAGGGTACGCAGGCTTGGGATTGGCTAATCTGAATAATTTCATAGCAGGCTCTGTGGTATAGGGGCTATCTCCATTGTCTGGTACCTGGCCCTGGGGTCATTAGGGCAGAGAGATAGTGGCTCAGAGTGTGAAAGTCCTGCTAAAGCCCAATAGAGGAGGTGGTGAAGATGTGGGCTTTGGATTGGTTAGTTTGCATGTGAAAGGTACACTTGCAGCTGTTCTTTGTAATCTCTAGAAATTGCTATCTCTGTGGCTATCTCTCCAGGGTCAGCAAGGCCCCAGATGTCAAAGCATCAGGAAGACAGTAAGTGAAAAGGCATGATTAATCCATATATAAATGACTCCACTGAGTGGAAAGGTGCCATTTCAGTATCTTAGGGCCTAGAAAACTGGGGCTTATGTGCCCTTTACTGGTAAGTGTTCAAAGTGGTTTTTGTCACTTGTCATTGGAGTATGAAATAGTGAGAATGCAAGTCTAGAAGTCAGAGGCCTGAGCTACATTTGTGGTCCTAAGCGGATTCCCTGCTGTCCCCACGTAGACCCTTATGAGAAGAGGTTTCTGAATCTTTGGATTAAAAAACAACACAGCCATAATAACTGTGTACTTTGTGAAAGCTTAGTATGCCTAAAAAGGATCTTGCACTACAGAAATTTCAGCTCAATAGATTGAACTTAAAAATAAGTAACAGAGCTGTCCCATACTTTTCAAGGATGAAATAAAGGTTAATTTGTTTTCTTTCCTTTTCACTGGAGCAGACTCACATTTGGGTGAGAGACCAAAGCTGGGGGGAGTCGAGTGGGACCAGGGATGCAGGGATGACTGACTGCCAAAGCTTCCTAGTGCGGCTCAGACTGTCAATGCTCCACGTTTTAAGTGCCACGTGACAGGTCTCTAGCACATTGGAGAGCAGCTGGAGGGCCAGCAAGAGACGCTTGATGTTCTTGATGCATGTTGGTGTCTATGAATTCACTGAACTCTAGGAGTTCCTCCAAAGTGTATTACATACTTTAGCAACAGACACTTGGAAAGTCAAGTGGGACCCAGTGTTACTAAAAATTGTTGATGCACCATTTGGTTGCCCTCTGAGCTTCCCTACAACTCTTAAACTTATGGCTCATTCAACAAAATGGAGCAGAGTTCAACAAGGAGTTAAAAATCAAGTGTCTGTCTCAAAAGGTCTGAATGTCTCAATACATCCTATAGACCTGGGGATCTGTGAGTATTGTGCAGCAGGGAGACCTCTTAAAATGATGGCATCTAGAGCCAAGAACAATGGCCATTTTATTGCTTCCTGAATCATAGAGCACCAGGGCTCAATGCACGTGTGCCATTGGTAGTAGCATGGTTCTTCACAGAGAGGTCAGCCAAGGGATTGTCAGCTGAATGTTGGCAGCAGAATGGCTACCAAATTTCTTTGGACTGGAAAAAATATATCCAAAATCCACATTTTCACTTGAAAATGTTTTTTATGGTCTAGAAAAAAAATTTATATGCAAACTCAAGTTTACCAGTCGAATTAAAAAAAAAAAGATATTCACTGATGAAGGAAAAGTGAACTAATGATAATATTTCCAAAAAGAAATGATAGCTGATACTTACACAGTGCTTTCTATGTGCCAGGCATTGGTCCAAGCTCTTTATTTAACAACTTGTTTAATCCTTACAACAATCCAATGAGGTAGGTAGTAGTAGAATTTCCTCTTCACTGATGGAAACAACTGAGACTAAGCAATTTGCCCACAGATCATGCAGCTAGTAAATAATGGAGGGGGATTTGAACCTAATCAGTCTAGCTCCAGAATGCATGTTCATGATCCCAAACCATGTTAAAGGAGGGAGCACAGTTGGAAGGGCAGCATTATCTCTGCCCCAGTTTGCTTTTCAGTCCACATTGATGTCTATTGAGTATCTCTGCAGGGTGTCGTGACATTTATCAGGTCCCAAAAGTCATACCCTTCAGAACTGTGAGATGACCCTTAAAGTCAAATAGGCTTTAGTAGGGCTTTAGGATCTTCATATTGCAGTTCTCCAGAAATAGCGGTCCTCAGGAAACACCCAGAGTCTCAGGGTATCCGTAATTCGTTAAAGGTGATGGTTGGCAAAGGCTCCTTGCAATCTCAAATCTCCCCCTTCCTTACAGGCTCAAAAGCTTGTTTGCGGAATCAATTGAGATAGGCTGGAGTATGTTGCAGTAACACAAACTGCCAAATCTTAGCAGCTTAAAACAACAAAGGTTTATTTATCATGCATGTTACATGCCCACAGGTCGTGGGTGTGTAGACAGACAGTGACATATTACATGCCTATCCCAAGTTGCCAAGGGGTCTCGACTTATAGCAATCATTCAAAGGCCCAGGATGACAGAGGAGCCTTCAAGCTATCATCTTAAAGTGGGCAGCTGCCATGCCAGAGGAAAAGAGCTCTGGAAATTCTTGCACCTGAAATTAAAGGTACACCCTAAAGTAGCACAAAATCCGTGGGTCCAAACTGGTTATAGATCCCACTCAACCACAGGAGAACAGGAAGTATGTTTCTAACATGTGCCCAAAGACAGCAAAAGCAAGCAATCACTGGTAAACCCCTAGCATCAATATTTACCTTGTTCAGTCTGAACAACTGTGAGAAAGAGGATTTCAGACAGCACCCAAGGCCGGTGCGACGGCTCTCACGCCTGTAATCCCAGCACTTTGGGAGGCCGAGGCAGGTGAATCACCTGAGGTCAGGAGTTTGAGACCAGCCTGGCCAACATGGTGAAACCCTATCTCTACTAGAAATACAAAAATTATCTGGGCATAGTGGCAGGCGCCTGAAATCCCAGCTACTTGGGAGGCTGAGACAGGAGAATTGCTTGAACCCGGGAGGTGGAGGTTGCAGTGAGTGGAGATCGTGCCAGTGCACTCCAGCCTGGATAACACAGCAAGACTCCATCTCAAAAAAAAAAAAAAAAAGAAAGAAAGTACTCTACTAATCTGAATCTGCTGAGATCCTGGTAGCACAGTGAATAGGGATCAGTGTCAAGCTTTATTGAGTCTGACTTAAATGCATTAGATTAGAAAGTACTCAATTTAGCTGGTTATTTTCTTGATTTCAGTGACAGCTCCATCCATTTCTCTCTGCTTCCCTCCTTCCCTTATCCCTCCATCCACTTGTCAGGTCCTGGGATTTTAATGCTGTTATGTTGGCACAAGGCAATTTTTATTTGTAGTAATTTAAAGGGTTGAATGAAGCCATGACTGCAAAGGGTGAAGAACAAGAATATATTTGTAAACATTTTATGTACCATCTCCTGACTATGCTTTTACAGAAGGGAGCTCTGTGGGACTCCTTTCCTCCCCATTATGCAATAGAATCATTTAGTTTTGTCTGTACTACTTTCGGTGTGTACAAGATGCAGTTCTTCACCAAACAGGGACTTCCCATCCAATTAGATTCTGGATGATCTAGGGAAGAGGAGGTAAGAGACCTGTCAATACTTCTTGGTCTGACTGATTGTGGGGAAAAGGCTGAATTGAAAACATGGTTGATCGTGGTGTGCTCTCTACAAGGAAAAAGAGGAAAGGGAGTTGATTCTGGAGTCACACAGACCTGGGTTCAAATTCTAGAGGCACCACTTATTAGCCCATGATCTTGGGTAGATCCATTTCTTCATCCTTTGTAAACTCACTGTCAACAAGTGCTCAAGAGATTGGTCTCTTTCAACAGACATAAAGTAAGGAAAGCAGTAGTCTTTGATTCTGACGTGCCAGAGACCATAGAAAGGTTTTGGTGGCAATGAACTCACAAGGCTCTGCTTAGGTTCAATCATGGGGTCCACATGCATACATAGATTTGTCATCTCACTCTTCAAAGAACCATAATTAACATATTTCTATGTATGGTTCATATCTAGGGGGCCAATAAATAAATGGAGATCACCAAGGAAAAGGATGTCAAAATAGTCTGTGGTGGAGACAGACATTGTCATCTTATTGTGTAGTAAGCAGCCTGATTTAAAAAATGACAACATCCAACGGCATCGAAAGCAGGAAGGGAAGGGAGTCCGACCCAGGTGGTTACATTTATTCCTTCATTATTGAAGAGAAACACGCCTCAGTGCTGGGTGAATACGCTCCATTGCATTTTCCAGAAAATGGATGTAAGCCATATTTCTTGTTTTCTATTTCATTAGAGTGAAAGCATGATAATGATATGTGGTTGAAACAGAGGCCCATGAGTTCTGAGAAAATCAACACCAAGAATAAGATTGCTACCAAAGCAAAGGCCTCTTAAATTCTGTTGACTGCCGTCTCCCTAAATCTAATCCTCAGGGACCTGGCAGCCTCCTGCTTATTCCCATTTGTGGCTGCAGTGACTTATTATTAGGGTAACACCTCCCTGGAGGGTGTTTACCCTCAACAGAGACCGGATTCTAGTCTATCAGGCTTTTTTATTAACCACCATAGGAGTGCTGACCATAATGCCTAGAGAAAGGTTTCTCAAAAATCACTTAATGAATTAAGTAAGATTCCTGGAGATGTGGTTTAGGAGCCTGAATTTTGACAAGGTCCTAAAACACTGATGTTTGAAAACCAGTGACTTACTGTCCATGTATGAAATGATTCCTAAAATCCATTATCAGCAAAGAGGAGCATCACATCTTTTTTTTTTTTTTTTGAGACAGTCTCGCTCTGTCACCCAGGCTGCAGTGCAGTGGCGTGATCTCAGCTCACTACAACCTCCGCCTCCTGGGTTCAAGCAATTCTCCTGCCTCAGCCTCCCAAGTATCTGGGACTATAGGTGCACACCACCATGCTGGGATAATTTTAGTATTTTTGGTAGAGATGGGGTTTCACCATGCTGGCCAGGCTGGTTTCAAACTCCTGACCTCAGGTGATCTGCCTGCCTCGGCCTCCCAAAGTGTTGGGATCACAGGTGTGAGCCACTGCACCTGGCCAGAGCGTTACATCTTGAAAGCCTTATGAAAACCAGAGATGGATGGTCCTGGAGCTGGACCGTGGACAGAGAGCATCCTAAAATCCAAACAATTACTACTTCCCAGACTTTATACTCACATCCCCAATAAGCATCCTGAACAAGTCATTTGCTGGGGATTTTCTCACTTTTATATTACCTTAGTTCTTTGCCTTTCTAGTGATTTTTCATGGATTTCTCCTTACATTTTTATAAGTCTCTGTCTTTCCTTTCTAACTACAGATGACTCTTGGCTGTCTTGGCACTTCTTTGCATTTCCTTTAGTGCCCAGCGCATAGGTTGTGCTGTAAGGATATCTATGAACGTGTTGATATGGGTGCAGCTCAATTGTCAGTTCAGCCGGGAACTTCAAGATATCCTGAAGGAGATGTGCCTGCCTGAGTCTCCTGCTCCATCCCTCATGTGCTTGGAACTGTGATGCCACATGCAGGTGCCCAGAAAGCACACGCTCATTGATTGCTGACCTTTGACTCCCTATCTCATTTTGATGAATGCCCTTATATCCTTAGGGAAAGCTGCTCCTGCTGGCAGTTACCAGACATTACTCCAGAATGGCTGCATTTCAGATGGCTTCTGCAATAGATAATGCCCACTGCCTAACTGCCTCCTAGATGTCTAGTGGAAGTCTCTAACTCAACATGCCCTGAACAAAACTCTTCATCCTCCCCCTCCATTCTGATCTGCCCACTATCTTCTCCATCTTGGGAAGTGACACCTCCAGGCTTCCAGGTGCTTAGATCCAAAAGTTTGGAGCAGCCTTTTATGCCACTCTTCCTCTTGCACCCCAAATCCAATCTGCAGCAAATTCTGCTCAATCTTAAATATAGATTCAGAATCTGACTGCATGTCAACCCCTGCGCTGATACCACCCTGGTCTTGGCCACCATTATTCCACTTCTGCATTTCTGAAATGGCCTTGTTAGTGGTCTCCTTGACTTCACTCTTGCCTTACTCTAGTCTGTGCTTGATACAGCAGCCCAGGGAATCCTTTGAATCAAGTTAGATCATGTCACTCTGTTGCTAAACATGCTAGAATCCTTCTCCACCCCTCTATCCCTCAATTTCTCCCAGAATAAAAGCTAAAATCCATAATCAGACTCTTCCATATCTCTGTGGCCTCATTCAGTATTTCTCTTGCCCCGTCTGCCCCATTGACATTCGCCTTCTGGCTATTCAATGGTCATAGCAGGTACTCCCTTCCCAGAATGTCTATTCTCTGCGTTTTTCTTAAAGAGTCCAGTGGATAACTCCCTTGATTCCTTATCGTCTTTGCTCAAATGCCATCTTCATAGCAATTCCGTCCCTCACCACTAAGTTTAAAACTTCACCATTTCAGGCCGGGGGCGGTGGCTCACGCCTGTAATCCCAGCACTTTGGAAGGCCGAGGTGAGCGGATCACAAGGTCAGGAGATCCAGACCATCCTGGCTAACATGGTGAAACCCCGTCTCTCCTGAAAATACAAAAAATTAGCCAGGCGTGGTGGCAGGCGCCTGTAGTCCCAGCTACTCGGGAGGCTAGGGCAGGAGAATGGCGTGAACCCTGGAGGCCTTGCCTGCAGTGAGCCGAGATTGCGCCACTGCACTCTAGCCTGGGTGACAGAGCGAGACTCCGTCTCAAAAAACAAAAACCAAAAAGCTTCATTTCACCAGTGCTTGTAATCTTACCTAGTCCTAATTTCCCGTCAGCTTTTTACCACATTTTAGCATATTGTGTACATTTCTTATTTATTTGCTTATTGGTCTTTTTTATTCACAACCAGAATGAAAGTGGGGCTGGGGTTTTTTTTGTCTGATTTGTTTACTATTTCTCTATTGCCTAAACTATTAAGTCAATGTTGGGAAGGAAGGCAGGCAGGGAGGAAAGAAGGAAGGAGGGAAGGGACTCCATTTTTAGGAAGTCCTAAATATTGGAATAGAGGTTGTTAAACTGAAATTAACATTAATTCATGCTGAGTAGAGGAAAGAGAACCAAATTTTTGAGAACTGGTACAGGAAGCATTTCTCACACACTGATTGTTTCTGATTGAAATCTATATGAGTGGTCTGCAGCATCTGCACAGATTGATTAAATGGCTTCCTGCCTAATCAGCTCTCCATCAGTTATTATCTGTGTTCTCACCTGTCAGCCATATTGAATGGGGGATGGCTTCCTCCAGCTCTGTTCAGGCTCTCAGAGCTATGGGGTGTGTGACATGAAGTTCCGAGGTGAGGCAGAAGGAAATTCTAACCTAAATACAGGTTGAGAGAGCCTTCTTATTAGAGACTAACTGTCCTTACTGAAGGTGTCCCCTAGAAACCAGGCCTTCCTGGGGGTACTGGCTTGTGTGAGCCTGATGTGGAAGCTTTCATTCCATTCTTCCTGATCCTGTGGCCTGGAGATGGATCCAAGAAAGATGTGAATAGGTCAAAAGCTATTTCTGCTCATCAGCAATATCTTCTGCATTAGCATTGCCAGCAGGGCTGGGTGTTAATGGGGGAGAACCTGGGTCAGTGCTGGTTCCATGATTCGCTGTAAACGTAGTTCTTAGAGCACTCCCCAAGGGTGGATTACAGGGGAGCTTACTCTGTTGGTATCTTTCACTCACTCAGTAACTCACTCTCTTGGATGGGGTCCAAGTAGACCCATGTTG
The DNA here is from genome assembly GCF_028885655.2 of Pongo abelii. NCBI lineage: Eukaryota > Metazoa > Chordata > Mammalia > Primates > Hominidae > Pongo > Pongo abelii. The sequence goes on from NC_071999.2 coordinate 50,712,097, forward strand.
GACTGTGGATGTCCTCTGTTATTAAAAGGGCTGAGTTATTGAAAGGCTTCCATGTAGTTCTAAGAGGCAAGAACTACATATTAGGTTGGTTCTTGTGGTGAAAGTGATTGTGGTGGTTTTAAAATGTGGTCATAAGTTCCTTGGCACATCTCTTATCAAGAGATGGGGGCTGCATTCTGCCCTTGCACCTGGTATGCTCTGTGACCAATGAATGGACCGTAGAGAAAAGAACAGTAATGTTACCTGACTTCAAAGGGTGGAATGCATCGTCCGTCTTCTTTACTGGAAAACTCACTCTAGGAGCCCTGAGCCACCATGTGAAGAGCCTGACTGTCCTGAGACTGCCATGCTGGAGACACTCCAAGTGACAATTCCAGATGAATACACATATCCCTAAGCCTTCCCAACCCAGGCACCAGACAGTGAGTAAGGAAACCTCCTAGGAAGTGGATTCTCCAGCCTCACCTGTGTCTCTCTACCTTCTGCCCACCTTTGAGTCACCCCAGCGGAGGCCCCAGATATCTTGGAGCAGAAAACCTTCCCAGCTGTGGCCCATCTGAATACCCGACCTACAGAATCTTTGCACGTAATAAAATAGATATTATAGGCCACTTAGTTTTGGGATCGTTTTGCAGTAATAGATTGTTAGAACAGTGATGTATTCGGAAAATACCTGCTTTGGAGTCAGTTAGACATCAATTCAAATGCCAACTCCCACTTGGCTATCTCTGTGATCTTGGAGAGTGTCTGACACAGCTTTAAAGAGGGGATAATATAATCTGTATTTCAGGTTGATGTGAGGGTTAAATGAGGTAATATGTCCAAAGCTTATTATGTAAGAGTTTTTTAAAAATCTTAACTTTCCTTTTCTTCTCTTCCCTTCCACTTAAGGAAGAATAAAACAATAACCTAGTTATGTCCATGTTGGAAATGCAAGTGTGTCTGATGCATTTCGTGACTCCCATGTGGGTCAGCCTGCATTAAAGCTGTTGGTTTACTTCTCCCTCTGCCCTACCTGTTCCCCCTGACCTGTGAACTCCATTCAGCACAGGTCTGCTCTTTATAAACTTAGAGCTTAGCCCAGGGCCAGTTCAAAGTAGTTGCATGATCAGTGTTGTCAAAGAAATGTGTGAAGAAATGCCTACAAGTAGAAAGCTGAGCCTGCATGTATGATTTCACAGTGATAGGGAAGTGTGAGGAATTGTATCTGTAATAATTAAATCTGATTTTTTAAAAGTCAGCTCTCAAAGAGACCCAGACTTTGGCACTGACTGCCTGGGGTCAAATCCTGGCTCGGTTCCTTATTGGCTATGTGACCTTAGGTAAGTTACATAACCTCTCCATGTCTATCTTTTCCCATCTACAAAAAGGGAGAAAAATAATGGTACTTCCCTAAGAAGTATATTGTGATGAGTAAATACTATGCATCAAGCACCCATAACAGTGCCTGGCTCATGGTAATGCTATGTAACACTGCTCCTCCTCGTTCATGGACCAGGAGCATCTACATCACCCACAAACTTGTGAGAAATGCAGGAATCTCAGGCTCCAACCCAGAGTGACCAAAACAGAATAAGCATTTTAATAAGATCCTCAGATGATTCATATGCCTGTTAAGACTGGAGAAAGCCTGTTTTTCTAATAAGCCTTAACTAGTATGATGATGTGGAAGAGCATTGTCATACATTTGGAAAACATCTTCCTAAAAAATTGGTGCAGTCCCACCATGCAGGGTTTTTAAAATGTCATGGACTTGGGATTTAGGTCAAGTGAAGGACAATGCCAAGGGCCATGCCACTGTACACTTGTCCAGCAACATCCTCTTCTCTTCCCTTCACATTATACTCCATCCTTTAGCACTTCCTCTCTTGTGGCTTGCAGGCAAACACCCACATCTTACCACATGGCTCCTGGTTTATTCCTGGGCCTGAATGCTCTCTGCAGTTCAAGTGTTGTTCATTGCCCAGTGCTTAGTCCAGGTAAAGGGAAATGGTATTATCTGCAGTATTCTGGAAAGTTGCTTTGCATTTGTCAGAGGCATTCTCCTTTGTTTTTTGTGTTTTTGTTTTTGTTTTTGAGATGGAGTCTTGCTCCATCATCCAGGCTGGAGTGTAGTGGTGCAATCTTGGCTCACTGCAACCTCCACCTCCCAGGTTCAAATGATTCTCCTGTCTTAGCCTCCCATGTAGCTGGAATTATAAGTGCCCACCACCATGCCCATCTAATTTTTTTTTTTGTATTTTTAGTAGAGACGGGGTTTCACCATGTTGGCCAGGCTGGTCTCGAACTCCTGACCTCAAGTGATCCACCCACCTCAGCCTCCCAAAATGCTGGGATTACAGGCATGAGCCACTGTGCCCCGGCCCATTCTCCTTTGCTAACACCTGTAAAATGCACCTGCGATTTTATCCCAAACTAGGAACCCATTTTAAAAATGCATTCCTTGTGTAAAGCCTTAGACAGATTCACCAATTAACATGTTCTGCTACTCTTAAGCAGAAATAACCATTGTGGTCTATTTGTGGACTGGTTTTCTTAGTAATACATACTTTTGTTAACTACATGCATCACTGTGGTGACAGTTAATCAGACAGTTTTTGGAATTAAGATAATCATTACTTGTAAAATTACAGCAAGCTGACTTCTCATTAAAATTTCATTAATGTCTTCTCTGAGTGTTTTAAATTTGATACTTTACAAAGCATGTCACTCTATTAAGCTTCTTTTCATGTTGTCCCTTGTTTTAATAGCTTCATAATGTTTTAATATCTTTTTGCAATTAATGCGAGAAAAAGCAATGTAGAATGGTTGAACGAAAGTAAACATTCTGATGCAGTGTTTTGCACACCCTGTCCCATTCCCACACCTCACTAACTCTCTAGAAACCAGTAATACAAGCAAGAAAGCCTTAGAGCAAGTTCTGCAAAAACATCAGGAAATCAGTGGATCCTGCATTAGGGGTCCTTGGGTTCCTGTTCTGTCATTCTACTGGTAAGGTCCACCCAGAGCTGGGAATGTATGGCATCTCTTTCTTTTCCTGCAAGAATTGCCTGAATGACAATTTCCTCAGTGGCTTGTCACGGGTGGTGGCTGGGTCTTCCCCAGGTGCAGTAGGCAGGCTAAGGCCACAGAGCTCTCTGGACCTTGTGACCAGGGGGGCAGGGAGGCAGTGCCTGTGTGGTAGTAGAGTCAGGCTCCACATCATCTATTCTGCGGAAGTGCTCCAGTCTCTCCCACCCCCAGGTACTCTGCCTGGCTTCTGCCTCACATAGACATAGCCTCCTAAGACATTGCAGACTCCAGATGTGAAATGGTTTGGAACAAAAGGGAGGAAGAAGTGACAGCCTCACCAAGGCACCTGTATTCGTGCTGCCTCCTTCTCCTGCTGTGGTTTAGTAATTCAGTTGTGGGCAAAGAAAGCTGGATGGCTTTATGTCCCCAAAGGGAGTCATTCAAATTTGGAAAGCCTTTATCCCAACGCGCGGGAGTCTAAAGGTTTTCTGGACCAAATGATCTCCCTCAATTCAGATGTTATTGTTTTAATATAATGAAAAATGCAGTGACATCAGCAGCTTACAATAGCCCCCATCATTCATCCTTTCAAGCTATGCAAGTATATTTAGTAATCAGGGAGCACAAGGCAGGCTGCTCTTTATCCAGGTTATTACAGAATCGACAATGTTTGCTTTCTTATTATAATTTTCCAATTAGTGAGAGAGCAATGGCAATAGGCCAGCTTGAGGTCTCCAGGGAGATGCCTGAAATTTTACATGCAACTTAAGGAGATAGGAGTTATCAGGGCTGAGACTTGTGCTAATCTCCCCTTTTCGCCAGGGGATTAGGTGGAGAGATGTGGATTTGTGGTTTTAATCAGAGAAGCTGCTGAAACTTTCATCATGGCCTTTGAATTGTGCCCGTGGCTCCTTCCATCCTCTGATGGAACAGGTCACTGGATCCTTCTCATAGGATTTGAGATTATCAGGGCTTTCTGGAATTGGCAGCTGTGTGGTCAGCTGTTTCCTGCTTTGAGCCCAATGAAACTTTCCTCCACTCCTGCACCCCTCTGTCCCTCGGCTCCAGGCAGCCTGGCCACCACACTCTGCCTGTGCTCATCACCTTTCCTGGAAAGCTCTCCTTACCTCCCTCTTCAGCCACCACACCTGGCCAGCTCTTCCAGTTCAAGGACAGCATCCTACACGAATCTCCTTCCTGTCAGGACTCTAGAGCATGAGCAGTCTATAAATAGGACCTTGCTTCTTAAAAAAATTGTAGGTCAAGATTTGATCAGCAGAGCAATTCATTTTAGAAAATGTTAATACAAAATATAAGATATACTACTAGGTAATGATTTTTAGCCCTTTAGTGACAGTTTTCATAGATACATATTAAGTTACTTTCCTCACTTGGCAGTGTGCCATGAGCTTTTTCTCACATCGTTAACAATTTTTCTACAGCATAATTTTAAATGGCAGAATAACATTTTATTATACGGATATCTTGTTACTGTTTTTAAAACTATTCTTTATTATTGGCCATTTAGGGGGTTTTTAATATCTCTCTCATATAAACTGTGCAATGATGAATGTCCTTTTACACATCTGTTGTTATTTCCTTAAGATACATTTCTGGAAGTGGAATTACTGAGTTAAAAAGCATTTGTGTAGTGTCAGGATGGTCAAGTGGTCTAAAAACCATTTGTGTTGTAGGGGAGAAAAAGTAATATCTTTTCCTTACTCATTGCAAGGTTCATGGCTAATACCTACAGGGCCAAAAGGGAAAAGCTTCCCCTCCACTCTGTGAAGGTTCACTGAAAATAAACTTACAATAGGCAGACTAATAAGAGAAAAAGGCATATGAAATGTACTTATGTGCATGGCCCAGGAAAATCAGGAGAATGATTACCCAGTGAGGTCCTGATGCTTATATAACCTTCTTCAGAGGGAAAGGGGAGTTGGGGGTGTAGGAACAGATAATTTTAGGAGGGAAAAATAGATTCAGGAGGCAGACATTTGCTTGTGAATGATTCTCTTTGGAAATTGAAGGGACCAAAGAACAAACCATCGTTTGGGACAAAGTTCAAAGTTCATCTGAGTTCTAGGTGTGGTATTTCATTTTTAGTCACTTTCTCTGTGGTTTGAGTTTTAATCTTCTCTGGTTAGTAAACTTAAGGGAAAGAATCAAAGGCAATTGCCTCTCTGGGGGTCTGGTTTCTAGGTAGATAACGGCACTTCAGAGAACAGCTCCATCCTGTGCTTGTGAAGAGACAGAGGATTGAGAGACAGGAGGCAGGGAGGGGAGAGTCTGAGAGACCTTGAAGCTGCTTCTCTACTTTAGCTGTCAAGTCACCACATATTGGGAGATCATTTTCTGAGCCCTAACACACCCCTATAACAAAAGGCAGATTAACAAGAGAAAAGCGTAACATGTTTATTTAACCAAAGTTTTATGTGACGCAGGAAGTCTACAGAAATGAAAACCCGAAGACCCAGGATAAACTGTATTTTTATTTTAAGTCTGATGAAAGAAGTGGAGAGTTGTGGAGATACATGATTGGACAAAAAGGGGTATGATCTAATGGTGTTAAACTACAGGGAAGTCAGCAAGGCCTGCCTATTCAGGTTCTTCTTGGCTTCCAGGTGTAGGGCAGGACAACTGTTAAATGAGGGTCTTACCATCTACTTTCAGGGGAGGGAAATCAGGCAATTCCTCTAGGGCCAGAGAAAGGTGAAAGAAAGTCAGAGAGTGGCCTTCTTTTTCTACAGTTTCCTCCATTTCCTTCAGCTTAAAATACTTAGTATGCCAAGGTGCCATATTTTGGGATATTATATTCAGAGCTCTGACAATTTTCTGAGAGGTTTTGACGAATTTAACCTCCTTAAATATTGCTCCAACCTCCTTAGGCCTGGCAAGAAATTATATTCTTATGGCTCCTCTCTAGCTTCACCTGGGTAAACCTGGGAGTTCCTGAAGGGCAAGACCCACACCCTCTTTTTGTCCCTACACTGTATATTGGGGACTAAGTCCAGCTAATCAAAGTTGGGACAAGAAGTGAATGAGAAACTCAGTCAGCGTTATGCAAAGTACAGGATCAGGTTTATTCTTATTTACGATTTCGATACCTTTTCATCATGGATTTTTTAGGGATCAATTTTGATTTTTAAAAAAATATTGTGTCTTCATCCAGTCAGGCTCTGATAACAAAATATCTTAGACTGGTGACTTATAGACAATAAATATGTATTTCTTATAGTTCTGGAGGCTAAGTTCAAGAGCAAGGTGCTTGTGGATTTGGTATCTGGTGAGGGCCTGCTTCCTCACAGGTCATTGTTTTATCCTGTATCCTCACATAGCAGAGTGGGCAAAGGAACTCTTTTGGTCTCTTTTACAAGGACACTAATCCCACTCATGAGGGCTCTGCCTCCTAACCACCTCTCCATCTCCTCTAATCCTTAGGGGTTAGGATTTTAACACACACATTTGGGAAGGGGGAATATAAACATTCATCCATTGCATATTGCATTGAAATATTATTTATCTCAATTTATCTTGATGACAAGTCTTTGACATTCCCTTAAATTTTGTGCCTGAAGCAAGTGACTCACTTTTCTTACAGTATTCCTGGCCCTATGCCAGCTTGCAAGGCCTTCTCTAGTTCACTGCCACCTGCAATCCATTATTTTGCCTGTTTTGTCCTGCATGAGCTGAGTAGTTGGCCACCGAGGCCACTGAGCAGTTGGCCATGTGTCTCTGGTCCTCTTCTGGGGACCGCTGAGCAGTTGGCCATGTGTCTCTGGTCCTCTTTCAGTAAATGTGTCCTAACCCTCATAGATACATGTCATGAAAATGATGACTCTGAGGTTGAGCTCAACTTTTGCCCCACATGTCACTCCCCTACTGAGTGTCTGATGCCTCTGGGAGGGGAATGACTGGTTTAGTGCAAATAATTGGGACAACACTTCTTGGTTTAGGGCTTTGCATGAACAGGATTAAATTTGAGCCGGAGATTCAGTAGCATCCCAGCAACCCTCTCTTCTTCCTCCTCCTTCTTTCTAAATCCCACAGGCAACCTCCATCATGGTCTCAATAACTTTGAATGTTTCATTTAATTATTATTTAACGATAATCACCACTGTTACTGAGCACTTAACATATGCTCAAACGAACACAGCCAGGAAGGGATGAAATCTTTTAAACTCAAGACACCTGGGCATGGGAAAATGATTACAAACCCTAACCCTCAGTTCAACCTACTGCATTCAAACTGCATTCAAAATCTAATTTGGCCATTTTCGAACTGGGTGACTTTGGGGAAATTGCTTAAGCCTCCCTAAGCCTTACTTCCTGTATTACTCCGATTTCATAATGCTGTAAAGAACTGCCTGAAACTGGGTAGTTTATACAGGAAAGAGGTTTAATTGACACAGTTCTGCATGGCTGGGGAGTCCTCAGGAAACTTACAATCATGGAAGAAGGCAAAGAGGAAGCAAAGCACCTTCTTCACAAGGCGGCAGGAAGGAGTAAGTGCCAAGCAAAGGGGGAAGAGCCCCTTATAAAACCGTCAGATCTTGTGGAAACTCACTAACTATCACAAGAACAGCATGGGGGAAACCACCCCCATGATTCAATTATCTCCACCTGGTCTCTCCTTTGAAATGAGGAGATTACGAGGATTATGGGGATTACAATTCAAGATGAGATTTGGGTGGGGACACAAAGCCTAACCATATCACTCACTCCCTTCCTTCCTTCCTTCCTTCCTTCCTCTCTCTCTCTTTCTCTCTTTCTCTTTCTTTCTTTCTTTCTTCCTTTCTTTCTTTCTTTCTTTCTCTCAAGACAGGGTCTATATTAGTCAGGGTTTTCTAAAGGGAGAGAACTAATGGAATATATATATATATATGAGTTTATTAAGTATTAACTCACATTATCACAAGGTCCCACAATAGGCCATCTACAGGCTGAGGAGAAAGGAGAGCCAGCCTGAGTTCCAAAACTGAAGAACTTGGAGTCCGATGTTCAAGGGCAGGAAGCATCCAGCATAGGAGAAAGATGTAGGCTGGGAGGCTAGGCCAGTATCTCTTTTTTCATTTTTCTGCCTGCTTATATTCTAGCCATGCTGGCAGCTGATTAGATTGTGCCCACCCAGATAAAGGGTGGGTCTGCCTTTCCCAGCCCCTGACTCAAATGTTAATCCCCTTTGGCAACACCCTCACAGACACACCCAAGGAATACTTTGTATCCTTCAGTCCAATCAAGTTGACACTCGGTATTAACCATCACAAGTCCACCCCTTGTCAACTTGAACCCATACACATCTTCTGAGATCATACGTAATCTTCAAATAAAGACAATAATAAGGTCGTAATTACACCTAACATAATAAAACTATCCTTCGTACAACCAGAAACATACCAATCCCCAAACCAAATCCTATTACATAATGTTAACAATACTTAAATGCTGATGTGAAGTCAATAAATCTGGGTCACATGATAAAGGAGAAAGGAAATAAAATGAAGACATTTTCTTGGTACAAATGTATACATGTACAAACATGTTTTTAACAAAAGAAGGAGGAAATACTCATATGACAATTGCAGTTCTCGTTTCTGCAGCTGGTTGCATGGTCATAGCTGCTATTGATGACTACCTTCTTCTACTACCCATTCTGTATTCCCTTTGCCTTCAGCAAGCACCTCAGCAGGTCGTGGTTTTTTCCCAGGTGGAGTGACCCAAATCTTCATTCCTGAAGGGTCTGGATCATTTGTAGTCCTGCCTGGATTAGGCTGTTGTAGTTTCCCATTGACCTTAATCACAGGGCATGGTAATACTAAGAGATGCCCTAATGGGTCTCCTGTTTTGCATGTGTACTGTTTCTTACCTCTGTTGTGGAGTGGTAGACTGATTTCATCTTGATAGTCTGGGTCAATCACCCCAGTCAACACTGTAACTCCCTTCTTAGCCTGTTGACTTAAAGGTAGGAGGAGCCCAAAGTGTCCAGGTGGCAATCTTAACTTCCAGTTTGATGGAATTGTTGTTGTGCGTGTCTCCTGGTGGCAGCGTTCCTGCCTCTGGAACTAAGACCTCTAGGCCAGCAGGATGTAATGTCGCGGGAACAGGAAGCAAAAATTTTGCTAGTGGATCACTAGGGGTGATAGTGAGTGGTGCCATCTCTACTTCTACCCCTTGATTCCTGGAACCATGAATCCTGGCTATGGGAAAAACAGTACCATATATTGGATGCTGATGCAGAGCATACATGGCCTTCTGGAGGACTTTGCCCCAGCCCTGCAAAGTATTGTCACCTAGTTGGCATTGTAATCGTGACTTGAATGGGCCATTCTACTGTTCTAACAATCCAGTTGCTTCAGGATAATGGGGAACATGGTAAGACCAGTGAATTCCATAAGCACGAGCCCACTGCTGCACTTCTTTAGCTGTGAAGTGAGTGTCTTGGTCAGAGGTAATGCTGTGTGGAATACCATGACAGTGGATAAAGCATTCCGTGAGTTCACGGATGGTAGTCTTGGCAGAAGCATTGTGTGCAGCATAGGCAAACCCATATCCGGAGTAAGCATCTATTCCAGTGGGGACAAACTTCTGCCCTTTCCATGATGGAAGAGGTCTGATATAATCAACCTACCACCAGGTAGCTAGCTGATCACTCCAAGGAATGGTGCCATATCGAGGGCTCAGTGTTGGTCTCTGCTGCTGGCAAATTGGGCACTCAGCAGTAGTTCTAGCCAAGTCAGCCTTGATAAGTGGAAGTCCATGTTGCTGAGCCCATGCATAACCTCCATCCCTGCCACCATGGCCACTTTGTTCATGGGCCCATTGAGCAATGACAGGGGTGGCTGGGGAAAGAGGCTGAGTGGTGTCTACAGAACAGGTCATCCTATCCACTTGATTATTAAAATTCTCCTCTGCTGAGGTCACCTGTCGGTGAGCACTCACATGGGATGCAAATATCTTTACAGTTTTTGACCACTCAGAGAGGTCCATCCACATACCTCTTCCCCAAATTCCTTTGTCACTGATTTTCCAATCATGCTTCTTCCAACTCCCTGACCATCCAGCCAAACTGTTGGCTACAGCTCATGAATCAGTATGTAATTGCACATCTGGCCATTTCTCCTTCCATGCAAAGTGCACAACCAGGTGCACTGCTCGAAGTTCTGCACACTGGGAAGATTTCCATCACAGCTGTCCTTTAGAAATGTCCTAGAAAGGGACTATAGTGCTGCAGCTGTCCACTTTTGGGTGGTGCCTGCATAATGTGCAGAAACATCTGTGAACCAGGCCCTAGTCTTGTCTTCCTCTGTCAACTGATCATAGGGAACTCCCCATGAGGCCATTGGTGCAGGCTGGGGGAGAGAAGGCAGTGTGGCACGAGTGAAGACCATGGACATTTCAGCCACTTCCTCATGTAACTTACTTGTGCCTTCAGGACTTGCTCAAGCCCGATCACATATATACCACTTCCATTTGATGATGGAATGCTGCTGTGCACAACCTGCTTTATGGCTAGATGGGTCAGAAAGCACCCAGTTCATGATGGGCAGTTCAGGTCGCATGGTGACTTGATGACCCATAGTCAAACGTTCAGTTTCCACCAAAGCCCGGTAATAGGCCAAGAGCTGTCTCTCAAAAGGAGAGTAGTTATCTGCAGAAGATGGCAGGGCCTTGCTCCAAAATCCTAGAGGCCTCTGCTGTGATTCACCTATGAGGCCTGCCAAAGGCTCCAAACAGCATCCCTATCTGACACCTCAAGCACCATTGGATCTGCTGGGTCATATGGCCTAAGTGGCAGAGCAGCTTGCACAGCAGCCTGGACTTGTTGTGGAGTCTTCTCCTGTTCTGGAACCCACTCAAAACTGACAGCCTTTCAGGTCACTTGATAAATGGGGCAGAGTAACACACCCAAATGACGAATGTGTTGCCTCCAAAATCCAAATAGGCCCACTAGGCTTTGTGCCTCTTTCTTGGTTGTAGGAGGGGCTGAATGCAGCAACTTATCATTTGCCTTCAAAGGAATATCTTGACAGGCCCCACACCACTGGACCCCTAGAATTTTACTGAGGTAAAAGCTCCCTGAGTTTTATTTGGATTTATTTCTCATCCTCTGGCATGCAAATGTCTCACCAATAAGTCCAGTGTGTTTGCTACTTCTTGCTCCCTGGATCTAATCAGCATACTGTCATCAATGTAATGGACCAGTGTGATATCTTGCAGAAGCGAAAAGTGATCAAGGTCTCTCTGAATAAAATTATGACGCAAAGCCAGAGAGTTGATACACTCCTGAGGTAGGATAGTAAAGGTATATTGCTGGCCTTGCCAGCTGAAGGCAAATTGCTTCTGGTGGGCCTTATGGACAGAAATGGAGAAAAAGGCATTTTGCTAGGTCAGTGGCTACATACCAGGTACCAGGAGATGTGTTACTTTGCTCAAGCAATGAAACCACATCTGGTACAGCAGCTGCAATTGGAATCACCACTTGGTTGACCTTACGATAATCCACTGTCATTCTCCAAGACCCATCTGTCTTCTGCACAGGCCAAATAAGAGAGTTGAATGGGGATGTGGTGGGAATCACCACTCCTGAATCTTTCAAGTCCTTGATGGTGACACTAATCTCTGAAATCCCTCCTGGGATGTAATATTGTTTTTTATTTACTATTTTTCTAGGTAGAGTCAGCTCTAATGGCTTCCATTTGGCCTTTCCCACCATAACAGCCCTTACCCTACCAGTCAGGAAGCCAATGTGGGGGTTCTGCCAGCTGCTAAGTATGTATTATGCGTTCTGGCACTGGGGAAATGACCACAGGATGAGTCTGGGGACCCACTGGACCCACTGTAAGTCAGACCTGAGCTAAAACTCTGTTAATTACCTGACCTCCATAAACCTCTACTTTAACTAGAGGACAATGATATTTTGGGTCCCCTAGAATCAAAATCAGCTCAGAGCCAGTGTCCAGTAGTCCCTGAAGTGTCTGATCATTTCCTTTTCCCTAATGCACAGTTACCCCGGTAAAAGGCCAGAGGTCGCCTTGGGGAAGGATGAGAGAAAGATTTACTGCATAAATTGTCAGTAACATAGTGGGGTCCTTCCTCAAGGAGACCCAGCCTCTCTTTCATTCAAGGGGTTCTGGGTCTGTAAACTGGCTCAAGTCTGGAAATTGATTGAGGGGTCATGATTCTCTGTTTTTATAATTCAAATTAGTCTTTTGTCCATTTGACCTGGAAGTTTTCTGCTTGTATAAATTAAATAGAAATGCAGTACGCTTCCTATCACTTTCACTTCTAGGAACACCATGATTAATTAGTCAATGCCAGAGCTCTACACGAGTCAGACTATTCTGATTGCCACTTTGCCTCTTCTCTCTATTACAGTAGCTATGCCCACTTTGCCTTTGAAAGTTGAGTGCCATGACTTGGCCCCTGCCACCTTGGGATCCAATTATCCCGTTGTATTTAAATTTTATAGCTGAGCGACTGTGGTTCCCACTGTTAGATCTGACATACAGAGAACAATTGCAAGGCTCTTCAAAGATGCAGGTGCTGCCCTCTCAAATCTATTTCACAAAGCATTGGTCAAGGGTATATCTTCTGGACCCTCCCAGCTGGGATGAGTAGGTCTAAAGTGACTAATCCACTCCACCATCCCAATCTCTTTAAGCTTTTTGATCCCTTCCTCTACATTAAACCAAGGGAGATCAGGCACTTCCAGCTCTCTCACTGTGGGCCATCTTTTAATCCATATTTCAGCTAACCAAGCAAATAAACTATTAGAACCTTTATTAACTACCCAAGCTGCAACACTGAATGCAGAGTCTCTGCTTAGTGGGCCCAAATCAATAAATTCAGCCTGATCCAGCTCTATGTTCTTTCCACCATTATCCCACACCCTTAATATCCATTCCCATTCCTGTTCTCCAGATTTCTGTTTATATAAATTAGAAAACTCAAGCAGTTCTTTTTTGTGTGTAGCACGCCTCCTCATGGGCCACACTTTCAACCTCACCTCTAGGGGCCCACTGTGACTTTAGTCTAGTTATAGATCTAGAAGCAAACAGGGGTGTTGGGGCAGCTCCTGAGGAGAATTGAGATTATCTTGCCTGGCAATTGCCTCAGGGGAGGCCATCACCGTTGCCTCAGGCAGAACAGGGTTTATCTTCTCGAAGGTGGAAAGGCTGATGGCAGCATAGGTCAGGGAGTGTTTGTTGCCACTACTGGGGATGGGGAAGCTGTTCCTTCTGGCAAAAAAGGTTAATCAGAATTTACAAACTCAGTGTCCCCAGCTTCATCAGGGTCCTCCCACATGCCCCCATTCCAAGTTGCATGATCCCATTCTTTTCCAATCAATGCCCTCACTTTAACAGTAGACACCTGGTGATGCAGGTGCATGCACCTATCATTGCAGGTCAGCCACTCGCAAGATAAGAGCTTGTGTCTGTTTTTCCACAATTTCAGCTCTTTCTCTACAGGAGATAAGACTCTCACTCAGGGCAATCTTAGCAGATTTGAGGCTCAGTATCTGCTACTGAAGCCAAGAAATGGAATCCCTGAGTTCATCATTTTCTTTCATCACTTTGTCCACTGAACTTAGGAGTAACAAACCAGGTTCATTGTGTTCCTTGGTTCTCCACATATGGTCAAATGTATTATGTATAGTCACTAAACTCCTTGCCTCTCATAAGCAATGAATCAGGAGTATCAAATGCATTTATTTTACATAATTCTGTAAACAGTTCAGGCCAAGGACTATCAGTGTTCTCTGTACCATCAGAAATAGGGTCCTTAGCATTTTTGCGTCTAATCATATTAAGCAGCCAACTTCAGAAACCCCAAAGCCAATGAAAGAACTCCATCCTTAATATTCTGTTCCTCTAGAACCACTCCTGTTACCAACACCTGTATTAGGGCTCTCTAAAGGGACAGAACTAATGAAATATATATGGGAGTTTATTAAGTATTAACTCACACGATCACAAGGTCCCACAGTATACTGTCTGCAGGCTGAAGAGCAAGGAGAGCCAGCCTGAGTTCCAAAACTGAAGAACTTGGAGTCCGATGTTCGAGGGCAGGAAACATCCAGCACAGGAGAAAGATGTAGGCTCAGAGGCTCTCTTTTTTCATTTTTCTGCCTGCTTATATTCTAGCCATGCTGGCAGCTGATTAGATTGTGCCCACCCAGATTAAGGGTGGGTCTGCCTTTCCCAGCCCACTGACTCAAATGTTAATCTCCTTTGAAAACATCCTCAGGGACACACCGAGGATCAATACTTTGTATCCTTCAATCCAATCAAGTTGACACTCAGTATTAACCATCATCATAGGGTCTCACTCTGTTACCCACGTTGCATTGCAGAGTTGTGATCATGGCTCACAGCAGCCTCGACTTCCTGGGCTCAGGAAATCCTCCCACCTCAGTCTCCTGCTTAGCTGGGACTATCAGCGCTCACCACCATGCCCTGCTAAATTTTTTGTGTTTCTTATAGAGACGGAGTTTTGTCCTATTGCCCAGGCTGGTCTCGAATTCCTGGGCTCAAGAGATCCTTTGCCTCCCAAAGTGCTGGGATTATAGGCATAAGCCACCATGCCCAGCCTTAAGCCTCAGTTTCATCATCTGTAAAATGGGAATGAGAGTACACACCTTAAAGGTAGTGCTTTGCAGGTAAAGTACCAACACAGTGCTTAGCACAAGATAAGTGGTGATTCAATGTTATTGTGTCAGAGGTGGTAGTTAGCCTCCAAAATCTATTCTTTCTTTCTTATATAGTACTATTTTATCCCACTTGATCTGGGCATATGGCTGTATGAAATAAAGACTCTTTTCCCCAGCACCCATGAGTCAGTGTGGTCACCCTAGTTTTAACCCTTCAGAGAATCAGACTCAACCCCAGAACAGAAAGGGCCTTAAAAATCATTTTGTTCTTTATTATACAGTGTGTGATCTGAGGCCCAACAGCACGAACATCACATGGGAGCTTGTCAGAAATACAGAAGCTGAGACTCTACCTAGCCCTACAGAATCAGAATCTGCATTTTAACAAGACTCCAGCTGGTCACGGTGGCTCATGCCTGTAATTTCAGCACTTTGGGAGGCCAAGCAGGAGGATCACTTGAGGCCAGGAGTTCAAGACCAGCCTGGGCAACATAAAAAGATCCTATCTCTCTCTTTCTCTGTATATATATATATATATATATATATATATATATATATATATATACACACACACACATACATATATATATATTATACAGTTAGCTGGGCCTAGTGTTGCACACCTGTAGCCCTACCTAGTTGGGAGGCTGAGGCAAGAGGTTCACTTGAGACTAGCAGTTTAAGCCACAGTGAGTTATGATTGCACCACTGTACTCCAGCCTGGATGACAGTGGGAGATCCTATCTCTAAAAATAAATAAATAAAATAAAACAGAAACAAGATCTCCAGGTGGTTTGGGGCACCCTTACAGCATGAGAATCACTGATCTGGCCTGATTCTCTCCTTGTCTCCCAAGTTCAACACCTCTTTCGCCTCTCTCATTGCACTGCTACTTCCTTTGGAGTGCTACCGGCTAGCACTCTTTTTCCTTTTGCTTTCCCTCTGACACCCCATGGGACAGAGGAATGGAACAATTTGATGCCACCCTTCTGAAAAGTTGCTCACCCTCCAATCCAGGCTCTCGAGACACTCCTGCCTTGCCTCACATTCTGGATGTGCCTAATCCATTGGGCTTGGCTCTGACTTGGACGGGGACAGTGAGAACTTTTGTGGAACTGTATTTGCCAACTTCCATATGAGTAGGGGCCTATTCCTGGTGAGCCCAGAGGAAGCTGTTATTGACATAGGTGATGGGTGATCTGGGGCTAGGCATAGAGAGGAAGCTCAGTGAACCAAACTGCTGGGATAGCTGAGTGGCAACAGAACAGGGCCTTTGACCAATGTCACATCAGCCAATCCCCAAATCTGCCAACAAGGACCCAGTGGATACTATCAGAAAGGCCAAGAGGTGAATCGTGTAGAATGATTATTTCAGAGTTTGCAAACTCAAGTTGCTGTTTGCTCTATTTCTCTGTACATAAGTTAAAGTTCAACTTTATTGAAAGTAGTGAATGTTTTTTGAGCTCCTACTGCATGCTGGGCTGTGTGCAGGGTTGAAGAAGTGATGGTCCCTGCCTTCCTGTTCACAAATGGAGAGGGAGATATTTGCCAATACTGAAACTGAAGAGGGCCTGAGCTGGAGCTGTGGAGTAGACATAGAGATGGTGGGAGTGATGGATCCAGCATGATGGAAGGTGGCAGACACCCCGGCTGTCAACCCAAAAGCCATGGGTCTTGCTTCTTTCTCATTAATATCATTCTAATTTTGTCCAGGTATTGGGTTATCATGGGCTTCAAGGGAGTTGGAGCTTATGTAATTTTGGCAAGCTTAACAGGTCAATGTAGAAAGGGAGGATTTTAACTTTTTTCAAAACACATCACTACTGGAAGTAATTATATTCTTTTGTCATCCCTTTATGTCTTTTTAAAATCTGTCTCCTCCCATTGGAACAGAAGACCCTTGACAGCAGGGATTCTGCCTGCTTTGTTCAGGGCTGTTCCCCTAACACTTGGGGAACAACGTCTGGCATGTGATCTAACATTCACATGAAATATGCAGACCAACCCAGTCAGGCAACTCATTTCAATTTAGCAAATAGTTATTGATTTTCTCTTGTGTGCCAGACCCTGTGTTGGGCCATGGGGACCTGGTGAACAGATACAGATATGAGAAAACAAACGTAAAACAAGTTACTACAGGAGCCTCATGGTTGGTGAACACATGGAGGGGCTGGGAGGATGATGTGCCAAGAGAGGGCATGGAAGCTCCAGAAGCTCTGAGCAATGCTGCCTCCATCACCACCTTGCTCTGTGCATCTCTATTTTAGCTGTTCCTGAGTTCTGCAGAAGAGAAATCATGCCATGTTTATTTACCCACATGGTTATTTGGTTATCTTAATTACACTTAAGTAGTTATATTTTTTCAACCACTGGTTACTTTCTGGAATTTTATATTGTAAATGAAAAGTTTTTAAGATATGTTTAAGATCAAGAATGTTTACATGATCTTAAAAGTTGTCAGGGATACCAGTAGCTATATCTACAGAATTTGTATTGTGACCATTGCATTTTTACTAAGAGTAAAAATGATCTTTCAAAACTAACTTGTAAATATATTTTATATCTTTTTTTTCTAGATCATTTCTCTTTGGATATCAACCAGAGAGATAATTTAAACTTTATAAATGCAGCCAGAATTCAATGCAACAGCAGGTTATATAGCAAAAATGCAAAGGTCAACAGAAAGTAAAATTTCTGGCTTTTCTGCTATAGAGTGAAGAAAAGTGACTAAGATCAAGTAAAACCAACCCATATGATTTGACTGACAATAAAATGTTTACCATCACATGGTGCAGCTGTTTTTTTCAGGAACATAATGTCACTCATTCATATAGTAATCATGCTGCGGAAATGTGTTACCTCTACCTAGTGGATCACAATTGCCTTTAGTCTGTTTGTTTTGTAATAATTGTAGCCAAGTCAATCCCCAGTGAAGTTATGGTATGTTCAAACAAATAAACAAACAAACAAACAAAAAAACCCCAAACAAAACACAAGCTTCTATAAGTGTGATGAGTGTTACAGGGTGACAGGATTCAAGGAGCTCAAAGCAGAAGGATTTAACCCAGTGCACACTTTAGACTTTGCAGTGTCAGGAAATGTCTCCTTGATGCATGAAGGAGAAGTAGAAGTTATCCAGAAAAATGGAGGTGGGGTTGGCAGGAGGAAGAGCATTGCAAGCAGAGGAGACAACATGAAGACACTGAAGAAAGAGGACATGGAGCAAATTCCAGGGCCTGAAAGATGGTCAGAGTTGCAGGAGAACAGAGAGTGAGGGAAGATGGGTGAAATGAGAATGATGTAGAAAGTAGAGTCAAAGTGGGCCACGTGGGTAGAGCTGGCAGAGACAGAAGGGAAAGTAGGTTGGAGGCATGAACTGGGCAGCGTCCAGACAGGGTCAGATGACTGTGGAGGCCGCAAAGAGGTGAAAGGCAGTGCTGAGTGCTGGGCACTGCAGTCCCTTGTGCATGACCACTGCCTGCAGGGATGATGGCCCCCATGGGCATCCTGGCCCCAGGCCCACTGCTGAATGAGTGGTGTGAATCCATTCTTAGTGAAAGAACATTGGCAGTAGAGTCTCACTGACCCGAGTGGTACCACTGGGAGGAACCTCTGGGGCTGAACTCATGGTGGTGGCCAGAGAAGAGGTACTTTGAAGCAGAGCTCTAGGAGCTGAGTCAGCATCACTGTGTGGCATTAAAAAAAGGTGCTGCATTTATTTCTCATTGTTTTATTGATGTGTGCTCTTAATTTTAATTAAAATACTAGGAGGGAAATGGCTGAGACCTTTCCTGGGGGAGCCCTGAATTTAGTTCCGTTGATAGGGCTATGGAGACAGCAACTCTGTCTTCCTTTCCTCAGTCTCACCAGACCCATATTTCTCCAGAAATACTTCCAGCTTGTCAATTTAAATAACAAACAGAGAGAGGCTTTCTAAAAGAAAATGATATTTATTTTGGAATACAGCATTGCAATGGGAATATGCATGCACAGTAAACTATATGCATATTAAGGGAGGTAAAAGAAAACAAGGGTTTTTTAAGGAAAAAATAAGGAGGATTCCATAATTCAGTCATGAAGGAGTGAGGTGTTTTGAAATAATTATCCTTGGCTACAAAGATCAAAAACAAGGATGATGCCAGCTCAAAGTTGGACAGGCAGTTGCTCGGCAGATGTCCTTGCAGAAGTATTTTTTTTGTGTAAGGTTGAGATGGCCTTTGTGCAAGGTTGTGGTTCTTGTAGAGTCTCTTTTGTTATCAGGCATACAAGCAGGAGAACCTGCTCTTCACGGCCTTCCTGGACTCTATATGTCAAGGTTTTCCTAACACTGGTGACTCCATTTTGATTCTGACAACTTTCACCAACTCTAGCAGGATTTGCTATTTTAACTGGACTTGATAAGCATTTGTTGAGGCCCCACTATGCTAAAGTGCTAGGTACTGAGGGGGTTACAAAGATGAATGAGACCGTCTTGGCTCAGGAGGCTAGCACCTTAGTTAGGGAGAGGTATGGAAACAAAAAATCTGGTAATGGAAGGAATAAGTGGATGCTCTCTGTCATAGAGTTCAAATAAAGTGCCCAGGAGAAATGGGGGAAATGGAAACTGGGGCAGGGAAGGTTTCACTGAGGGGTGACCCTTGTGCTGAGTTTTGCGGGCTCATGTTGTCATCATAGGAGGGAAAGAGAGTTCCAGCAAAGGGAACAGTTTACACAAGGGTCTAGAGGAGTAAACCCCAGTTACTGAAGTGTAGGGGATGAAAAATAACTTTTTCTTCAGCTCTCTCAAGTTATTAGTTGGAATGGAAACTGTAACAAAAGACAGATCAGTAAGAGAAAAAAAAACAAACTTATTTACACACATATCTCATATATACTTGGGAGACATCCAGAGATGAGCAATTCTCAAAAAGGTGAGAATCCCAGCTTATATAGCATCTTCAGCCAAGAAGAGTACATTTTAAGAGAAGTGACAAGATGAAGGAAAGGGATTTTGAGTCTCTAGGGGCAGTAAATTGTGGGAAGGCAAATGAATGTGGGAAAAACTAGTTGGGAAAGCTTGTGAATGTAAATTCCTCTGGTACCATCTCTGGGATGATAAGGGTGTGTGATACTGTGAAATATATATTTGGTCTAGCCCTGTCATACGACTTCTAAAACCCTTGGAATCTTCAAAGAGATGTCTTTCTGTATACTAATGAGCTGACTGTTGGCTGGTCACTGGAAAGACCAACGGAGGATGAGAGGTTTGGAACCTTCAGCCCCACTCTCAACCTCTAAGGAGGGAACACGGGCTGAAGGTTAAGTTGACTACCAATGGCCAATGATGCAATCAGTCATGCCTACATAATGAAGCTCCTGTCAAAACCCAAAAACACTGTGTTCAGTGAACTTCCAGAGGTTCCTGAAGGGTGGCATGCCTGGAGCTTCCCCCATACCTCATCTTACACATCCATCTCTTCATCTGAGTCCTTTTTCTATGATCAACCAGTAAATGTAACTGTTCCCTTGATTTCTGTGAGCTGCTCTAGCAAATTCATCAAACCCAAGGTGGGGGTCTCAGGATCCCCAGTTTATAGCTGGCTGCTCAGAAGCACAGGCAAAACAACCTGGTGCTTGCAGTCAGCACTGGAAGTGGGCGGATGTCTTGTGGGACTGAGTCCTCAACCAGTGTGATGTGATGCTATCTCTAGGTAGATAGTGTCAGAGTTGAAGTGAATTAGAGGATATCCAGCTGCAGCCTGCTGCAGACTTGATTGTTTACTTGGTGTGTGGGTAGAAATCCCCACGTATCTAGTGTCAGAAGACACTCATCTAGTGAGAATATGGTGGAGAAACAGAGCTTGTTTTTTCTACTCAGGGTCCAAAGTCGTCTTTAATGGTTAATGTTTATTCTCCCTGGTGGGGTTGGGGGGAGTTACCTTTTGTCTTTGGAACTCTATGTCCTGCTTTTAGGCAAATAGAGGAAGGGCAGAGAGCTCTCCTACATTTTCTTCTTAATTGCCTTCAGCTCAACAATCCTTCATATTTTGGGGTGGCATATTCCAGTCTCCCACAGAAGCATAGGATGTGGGGTGGACAACTGGGGGGATTCAGCTTGAGAAGTAGCAGAGGGCCCATGGCAATGGCTTTACATGCCAAGCTCGAGAGTTAAAATCCCCTCAGGAGGCACTAGGGATCCGTGGTGGACTTTGTAGGAGGGGAGTGACATGGTCTGATATGTGCTACATAACGATAATCTTTCCGGCAGTGCAAAGGGAGAATTGCAGAGGCAAGAATTTGGAAATGTAAGGATTAGGGTGGGGGCTGGCAAATAATAATTTTGGAGTCTAGGCAAGACTTTAGAAAGGAGGAGTGGGTCTGGAAAAGAAAGATTAGCACAAGGTATAAAAGAGAGCAGCATTAACCCATCTGAAAAAAAATTTACAAATAATATAATGAACCTACTCTTATAATTTCAGAAATTATAATACAGTAAGTGTAATATATAGGAGAAGCAGAAAGAAAGCTATTTACAATAACATAGTATGCATTTCAATGTGAAGTAGTCATATATTTTCACCCATACTAAAATCATCATGAGGGTGACAACTGCAAGTACAATGTTATATAATGTAGGATATTTTATGTGGCATTTCGAATACCTTGAGAGACATCATCGTGTACGATGTGGTTTTTCTGAAACGTGGACACATCTGAAATGTGGAGAAGCAAAGATGGAGAGAAAGAATGAAGGGGACGCCAGGTGCCCTGAAGGCGAGGTGAGAAAGCAGGAAGGGTTTAAGATGCAGAGAGGAAAGCGTGGCCTCCCCAGAGGCAGGGAGCTCAAGAGTGGAGGGTTTGGTGGGGAGGCCCTAATGCCAGTGAGAGCATGCAGGTAAACGTTGGTTCAGGTTATTGGGTTCAAGCTGCCTGGTGGGTCTCTCTGTGTAGCGCTCAGGAACTTCCTGGAAACCCATGAGCTCCCACAGCATCAAAAGTGTCAGAGAGCTTGAGGAAAACGAAGACTGAGATGAGGCCACTGAAATTTAACAACAAAGAAATATGGTAGCTCAGGACTTTAAAAAAGCTGAGAAAGTAGAGTTGTGAGGAATGAAGCCAGAACACACAAAAAGAAAACCTTACGTTAATAAGTACAAGCAGCAGGTTTTTACAACCGGGATTGCAGTAACAGACTTTCTCCTTGACCTCACCTGTGTTAGGCTCTCTAAGGCCTTGTCTCAACAAGCCTTCAACTGCAGGCTTCAGTGATTGTCCTTGTGGGGCCTGCATCACCCAGTTTTAGCAAGAATCCTCCTAAGTCAGTTTAGGAAGAACTCTTCACCCTTGATATCTGATCACCCTCAGTATCTGGTCAAATTCCTCATCCCCCAGGGACGTACCTGATCCACTTGGCCTGCCTAAAGCAAGAATCCTGTTAGGTCAGTTAGTTTATTTATCTTTTGAGACAAATCTTGCTCTGTCAGGCTGGAGTACAGTGGTCCAATCACTGCTCACTGCAGCCTCCACCTCCCAAACTCAAATGATCCTTCCTCTCACATCAGCCTCCCAAGCAGCTAGGACTACAGGCACACACCACCACAACTGGTTAAGTTTTGAATTTTTGTAGAGACGTGGTTTTGCCATGTTGCCCAGGCTAGTCTCAAACTCCTGGTCCCAAATGATCCACCTGCCTTGACCTCCCAAAGTGCTGGGATTACAGGAGTGAGCCACTGCGCCTGGCCCCTGTTAGCCCAGTTTAGCAAGAACTCCCCTACCTCGCTGTCTCCTCTTGGTAATTTTCTATCTACCACCCTCCTCCCCACTGCTCCTTGGCTGTAAATTCCCACTTGCCATGGCTGTATTCAGAATTGAGACCAGTTCTATACTGAGGTCTTTTTTCTTCTACTGTAATTGTTCTTGAGTAAAATCTATTTTTACCGCTTTAACTACTGTCAGGCTCTGGATTTCCTTAGCAGTTGTAAGGAGTTCCTTAGCAGTTGTAAGGACTGGAGAGTAGAAAATGAACGTGGGTACTGTGTGTGTGTGGTGGGGGCGGGGGGAGGGAGACAAATGGGGATATACAGTAGGGTAGATGAGGATGAATTACAATTCATTTGACATGAGTTCTAGTTAAAAAATCTGTTGAATTAATAGAAAACCATATCAAGGTTTTGTTGTTGTTGTTGTTGTTGTTTTCTTAAGAAATTTAAAAGGCACCTAGCCCAGTGCTCCTGGATCATATCACAGGCACTTTATCACTTGTCAGTTGAATCCAGGCATTGGGTTGGCCTTCCAGTAAAACAAGTGGGAACTTACTTAAAGAACGTGTTGGAAATGTAATTATTGTTTTCCAATGACCAGACCAAAGGATCACCTGTGGTCACTGGAGTTTTCTGTTGGGCTAAATCTCCTTGAGGTGGTGATGGACAATTTCTCCATTTTGACATGAGAAAAGGACGATGTGATTTTTAAAAAAGATTACTCATTTGGCACCAGGCAGCAATGCATGTAGGATTTAGTTGTGAAATTAAAATATTTAGAGCCTGATCCCCAGACCTCACTCAGGCAGCACAGCCCCTCTGCCCCTCTCTCCCAGCCTGCAGCAGAAAAATTCACCTAATTCCATTTTACCTCCCTGACTTGCTGTGCTTATTATGTTACCTTTCTCCTATTCACCAAATTGTTTAGCACAACTGAATCAGGCTGACATTTTGATAATAAACTCCAGGACTAGTGGAGTTTTCAAATTTGGTGTCTCTTTCCCTAATATGGTTTTCATTGATTCCAGGAGTTGCTGGAGCAGCCAAGGCTTTTTTATAATTCCCAGGCAGAGACTCAGACATTCTTCTGAGTGGGTGTGCAAGATCACTCTCTCTCTTTGTACAAAGATGGCTTAGATTTATTCACAGCTTCCTCTCCTGCAATAGCTCAGGAAGCATAAATGGGTTGGGGGATGGGGTGTGTGTTGAATGAAAATGTTTTGTAATTTCAAAGCAACCAAACAAAATAGATCCTTCAGAATGGTTTTATTTTCTGTGGCAACATAGTTGTGGGCACAAAATCTCTTTCTCTTCCTCAACCCGCATCTGTAGCCTTTTGTATTACCTCGTCACTAGCAGAAAATAGGATTTTTCACCTGCAAATGGTGAAGAGAGAATAGGCTAGCTTAAACATTAGGTAGAAATTACTTGTCAAGTTTGATCAATTCACAGAAAATCCAAATCCCCTTTGAAAAGGCACAGTTGATACTCAGAGATTAGTGGGGATGTCCTCATAGATCCATTGTTTGGCTAAATTGTCTGCATATGCAGCATGTTTGCTAAATGAGTGATACATTTGCATCTAAATGGTCCATAAATAATTTGATTCTGCTCCAGACAGTGCAATAAACAAGCCCCCTCCTCCTGTTGGGCTTGTGAGATGTGTGAGTGTGGACTCTCTGCTATTGCTTTGACTGTGCTAGTATTTGACAAGGCACTGGGGAAGGAGTACATGAATCTATTAACAAGAACCAACTTCCATTATGAGCTGAGATTGGAGTGAGCAGGCAGAGAAATCTTTCATAATGTGCTGCTTTGGCCTCCAGCCCTCTGGGCAAAAAAAAAAAAAAATTTTAAGATAATAAATAAGAGCAAAAGCTTGGACATGAAGCCCAACACCCCTCTCTGTGCTGCTGCCACTGTAACAATTCTTCTTTGCATGTTGGGGAAGGAAGGTGTGAGGTGTTAATTACCATCTGCCTGCTGCTTTTTATAAGTGCATTGATTACCCATTCCTCCCAACCAGTGGCACCATCGTGAGTATTTATAGTACACATGTCATTGTGGGGCCCATGATCTACATTTAAGTTGATCCTTTGAGGGCTTTAGCTACTGTGCAGACACGGCCAGGTATGAGGATCACACAGCTCTCTCCCTCCATGTCCAAACCGATGAGTTCCAGCTCTTAATTTGGGAGGCTGGAAATTGAACAATGGCATCGACAGTTGTCAGTTTCCATGTGCAGTTATGTGATGCCTGTTATGTCAAAACTGTGACTTTTTATAGCCTCCTTTCATGAGATTTGTGATGTTCTGTTCTTTTAAAAGGCTCCAATGGGACAGTATACCTTGATTTAAGAAAGTTCAATATATTAAATCCAGTTTCACAGGAAAGAAATATAGAAGAATGGTCATTCACTTTGCAAAATAATTCACAATGGGATTCTTAAAGTGATAAATATTATATGTGGCACTTAGCATGTGATTTAGTTCATTGTTTCGGGAATGTGTCTATGGGCAAAAGGCTGTCTACTTAAAGAGTTCTGGTGCTTCTTACTTCAGATGCTTCAGCCTTTGTTCCCCAGCTCATGCTGGCATGAGGACTCTCAAGTACTCAGGTGAAAATCCCAGTGGTAGTTGCCTCTAATCCCCAGTTTTATTCCTGAAACTCTAAGTTTCTCATATTTTACTGTGGCAGATAGCATAAATTGGCTCACTTAACCCAGGTTCCAGTGCCCTTTTAATTTACCTTCCTGAGCTAGAGTGCCTAAAGGCTAACATCCATATTCCCCAGTTTCCCTGGCATTTAGGAATCCTCATATGATTTAGAGACTTAATCTTCTGGCAGGCATAGCTGGTTCTTCTGGGGCAGCTGGGGTAGAGTTTCTGCCACTAGAGTTCAGTCTCTTGCATCAAGGTGCCAAGCAGCAGAGAGCAGCAGCAGTGGCATTTCTGCTAGAAGAGGTCTGTGCTGTAGCTCGGTGTTTCCTCTGGCTGCTTTGCCCCTGGCTGTCACTCTCTAGCCTTCCTGTTGTCACAGAAAAGGGAACTTTCTCTCCACCCTCTGAAGGTTGGAGAATTGAGTCTGTCGACATAAACTGACAATAGGCAGATTAACAGGGGAAAAGGCATACAAATTTGTTAATATGCAAACACACACAAAATATGAAACTCAAAGAAGGGCCAGATTAAAGCTTACATACCTGCTTCCTAGGGGAGACAGAAGTGGGGAACATAGGCAATTTTAGAGGAGGAGTAAATAGTCTTCAGGGGATAAGATAGGCCTGAAAAACAAATAATAGCCTGGAACAAAGTTCTTCTGGGCTTGCGGGGAGGTGGTGACAAGTCGTGGGAAGGTGAGGGGCAGAACTGCACTGGGAACAAAGGTTGTCTTACAATGAAGATAAAGTCTCTCAGGTAATATCCTTCAAAAGAATAGATGAAAAGTCTGTCTGGGTGGGGATGTGGTGATGACCTTTGTTTTCATCTTTGGTGATTAATTCTTCCTGGTTAATAAGATTTCAGACAGGGACTAAAGACAATTGTATTTCTTTTGGAAAAACTTCCCTCAGTCAAATAAGAAAACTTCAGAGAAAAAGAGAGAGAGAGAGAGAGCTTCCCTACCCTTGGGGGAAAAACAAGATAACAGAGACCTTAATTCTGAAGCAGCTTCTAAGACCTTCCAATTTTCTTTAATTCAGAGTGCTTGGCATGCCAAAGCACCATATATTGGGGTATTGTTTTCTGAGCCCCAATGCTATAAATGACCTAATATTTTCTGATTGAACTAGCTAAAGTCGATTTTGTTGTTTGTCACTAAAAACCTTGACTGATATGCCCTCCCTTTCTTGTGTGTCCAGGGCACTCAAACTCAGGACCACTGTACACAGTTGTGCAGATAGTGCACTGTACCATCCAGAGGCACCATTCACATAAGCTTACCAACACTGTCTTATGAACTGCTGTCCTCTTGAAAGGCTGTTTTCTTTCTTTAAGTTCTTTTTTTGCTCCTATTGCCTTAGTTTGGGCCTCTATTTCCACCTGAGTGTGAAGGGAGAGTTTTCTACAAAGATCACAATTCTTTCAGCTCACAAGAACTCCAAGAGATTAAGCTCTTTTGGGCTATTGCTTCTTTTGTCCGCACTCTTAGAACAAAATTTTTGAGGGGTTGGGTATATTAATCATTTATTTTATTTGCCATATTTTATGAGGCTTTGACTTCTT
The DNA here is from genome assembly GCF_028885655.2 of Pongo abelii. NCBI lineage: Eukaryota > Metazoa > Chordata > Mammalia > Primates > Hominidae > Pongo > Pongo abelii. Next base: position 50,738,721 of record NC_071999.2, read on the forward strand.
AGGGCCTTGCAGACCTAGGGCGCATACTGCCTATCCCAGGGTTAGCTAATTGCTAGTGTGAGCAAACAGTTTACCTGGGCGCATGTATTTAGTATGCAAACCAACCAATCCTGAGTTCACACCCTCACCATCCTTATTTTATCTGCTCCTGCAGTCTGTCCCCCTACCCTAAACTGCCCCAGGGCCAGGAACCAAAAAAGTAGAGCTCACCCCATAGCTTAGAGCCTATTTATTGAAACTACCCAATCCTCAGCCTGCTCGGCTGCTTACTCTGTTTCACCCATGCCTTCTGTGAAAACAACAGTAAAGGTTTTGCCCATGATTTTTCCTCATCCCGCTGCTTCCTCATTGACCTCATTCTTCCCTGTGTGGCCCCGCATGGTGTGACATGCCCCTTCCTCTTGGAAACTGTAAGTAATAAACTTTTCTTTTAAAAGAGGATGTCTCCGTGTCTGTCATCTCACCACATAGTATCATATTCCAAAATGTTTATCTCTTATCATGAATTGGATTTCCCCAGACAGAGCCCTGACATTTTAACTGTCTTCTGCCTCAGGAAATTTACTTGCAGGATTCCCCAGCAATGCCTTCCTCCTCGTTGCAATGATGAAGACTTCATCCAGATGTTAGGGACAGGTCCTGGGCCATCACACTCAAAGCCACTTTTATCATTTATTTCAGGGAACCTATGTGCTACCATATGAGTAAGATTCTGTAGCCTGCTCTTGTAGAATCTTGGATACAAATACATAGATTAAGTTTCCACAGTACGCTGACTTTATTCTTATATTTGGGAAAAAGCCCAGAATGCCTTTATAGTTTGTAGTTACTCTACCCAATCCTTAAACATTTAGGGAATTTCAGAGTGAAAAAGAACCCTAGGAATAACCTCATCAAGGTATTTTCTCTATTACTTTTTTTGTTATTCAGTGCTTTTCCATCCAACCTTCTTCCTCTTGAATAAATTTCTTCTACCATCTCCCACAATTGATTATCCTGTTGCACCTGTTTGAACGTTAATTGTTGTACATTCTAATGCAGAGCTGACAAACCAAATCCAGATTATGCCAGTTTTTGTAAATAAAGTTTTATTGGAACACAGCCACGTTCATTCATTTACATATTGTCTATGGCTGCTTTCACAGTATAATAGCAGAGTTGAATAGTTGTGATAGAGGCTATATAGTCTGCAAAACCTAAAATATTTATTATCTGGCCCTTTACGGAAAACAGTTGCTGACCCCTGTTTTAGTGGATAAAATGGGCTGGTAATATTGGACATTATTTACAAGGTCTTCAGGGACAACCTCAAGTTCTTCCTTGATAAAGCATTCTTCAACCATAATAGCTGCCATCAAGCTCCTTCTCAAACCACATCAGTTAAAATCTTAATCATTTAATTAACTCTTCATTATATAAGGCTGTGTATTGCTGTTGGGAGACAATTGTCCATGAATCTCATGTTTCTACATGTCTAGGCATGAATAATCAATTACTCCAGAGCTATCTTTTCAGGAATGTTTATATAAGCATGGAAACAGTGATTCACTGTGGAGCAAATTTATTTATCTGAGAATAGTAAAGATAGAAGTATTCCCTCCTCAGAGAGATTTGCTTATATTCCAGGGTAATAAAAATATTTTCTTTCTGCACAGGAGAAGATGGCAGGCTTGCTTGCAGCCCCATATAAAATCAGGGTTTCTTTCGTAGTCTCAGGGTTTTTGTGCTGTAATGCCCATCCACTGCACGTGCAGGCAGCACCCAGCCCTTGTTGTGTTGTCTTGTTGGAACTGGGGCTCCAGGAACCTGCACCAAAATGTTTCTGTTGCTATATCAATAAGCTGTCTAAATACATTTGGGTTCATTTTCTGCTTATTGGCCTAATCTAGGGAATTGTGCAAACCAACCCAACCACTGCTGCTGGGCTGCTGCTGCTCAGGAACTGATGGACCACTTGATAGTTGCTTGATGCAGGTATAAATGCATTTGTTTTGTCTCCTCAAGTGCACTGAGAAACTCCTTTAGGGAGGGGACCAATCTTCTGTTTTCTTTGGATCCTCCAGCAAGCCCAACATCCAGTAGGCATTCAGTAATGTTTTGTTGCTCAAGGATACATCCTGTCCTGAAATTCTCTTCTTAATGGTGCACAAAGACTTGGAACTACTTTCTAAATTGCCATGGCTTCCCTCTGTGTACGTGCCCGTGTTATCCGAGGCTCTGGGATCTAAAGCTATCCTGGCCTTGTTAAGATTCAGAGTCAAGTTCCACCTCAACAGTGTCCACACAGAAAACAGGCTTATAGCATTTCAGCCTTGTGGCTAGAGGTAATTGGCCACACACTTAGCTCCCCAGGTTAGGGGCAGAGTTGGCAAGGCAGGGGGAACTTTCCCTTCTGCTTGCTTGATTCAGATAGCCACCTGTGCCCAAAATGAAATCAATGCATTTTGTGGACATTTTTTCTCCTAGGTTGGCCAGATTCCACAAATAAAAATAGAGGACGCCCAGTTAAATTTGAATTCCAGATAAATATTGAATGCTTTTTTAGTATAAATATGTCCCAAATATTTAATGGGCTATATTTACACTAAGTTTCGTTGTTATCGTTGTTTATCTAAAATGTAAATTTAACTAGGTGTCCTTTATTTTACCAAGGAAGCTGATTCTCTGCCCTCTATCCTCTAGAGCCCATTCCTCAACTGTGCCTCATCCTCAGATCTGGCCACTTCTCTAAGCTCTCTCCTGTGATCATGGGTTTTTGTTTGCTTGTTTGTTTGTTTGTTTTGAGACAGAGTCTCGCCCTATCACCCAGGCTGGAGTACAATGGCACCATCTCTGCTCACAGCAACCTCTGCCTGCAAGGTTCAAGCGATTCTCCTGCCTTAGCCTCCATGCCCAGATAATTTTTGTATTTTTAGTAGAGACGGGGTTTCATCATGTTGGCCAGGCTGGTCTTGAACTCCTGACCTCAGGTTATCTGCCTGCTTCGGCTTCCCAAAGGGCTGAGATTACAGGTGTGAGCCACTGTGCCTGTCCATGATCATGGGTTTTTTATTCTTTTTCTCAGTAGAGCACCTTTCCTGGTTGGTGAAGGTGCAGAGCTGGATGTTTAGGAAATGTAGCCTTTCAGGAGAACTTCCTTGAGTTTTGCTGATTGGCCTAGATTTTTTCACTGTTTGCAGGACCATGAGGTGGGTGGTGAGCTCACCTTGGAATGGCCTGGAAGCATTTCAGTGTTTTGGGGTGATTGCTTTTCTGTTTGTGTTTTATTTTTTAAATCTGTAATTCCCAGAGTTGTTTGCAAAGTCAGATCTAAAAATCAAGAAATGTTCACCTCCTGTGTACTCATGGAAGTTGATTTGGAATCAAGGAAGAGGCAGAGGGAATGGAAGATTCAGTTACTTCCTAAATGGGTGGTAATCAAAGCCCCCAACTTTGACACTTAATATATACTTTTCCCATTGGCCCCCTTGCAGAGAGTGCACAGAGTCTATCTTGTCTACCTCTAGGCTAATAAGGAACTAGTTCAGGGATTTCCTTCTCCCTCACCCTGTAGGCAAGGCTTACGTGGGGCTTAGCTCTGAGCTGCCAGAGAGAGAGGTCTGATAATTCACACTCCCCTCGGAGGGCCCTGAAATGGTGGCCCCCTGCTCAGGCGGCCAGGGAAGATTTGCAGGATGAATAAATGCCTCCCCAGGGATTTGCTAGGTAACTCCCTGTCAAGGCTGGGGGCAGAGATTTAAATATGACTTACCATCCCAACCAGGCAGGGATTTATAGAATGAGCCCATTTCGTACTCACAGGAAGATTTACACAGCCACCTCATCAGCACCAAGCCGTGGCGACTGTGACACTGTGACAGCAGTGAGACTGCACCACATTGGCCTCACAGCCAGCTCCAGTCCATCTGTCATGCTGATGAGGTCCTGTGTCTGGATCTGCCAGGACAATCTCCTCTTGCTCCTCTGTCCCCTCTGCCTTTCCCTCCTATGTCCAAATGACAGAAGTCTAGTGTTCCCTCTAGCACTGGTTGACAGGGACCTCCTACCTAATACTACTCTGCTATCTTCTCTGGACTCTATTTAAGATTTTCTTGCTTCTCCATCAGAATGTAACTGTGGCCATTTCCAGTCACTTTCCTGCCTTCCTCTCTCTTGCAGAAGCACCAGCTCTCTTCTTCAGGTGACTTTACCTGCTTCTTTGTTCCTTGTGGCCACTTGTCTCACCAGACACCTGGCTCTAAATTTAAGAACCTAAAGTTCAGCCAAATACCCCTAGCAGAATCTCTCAAGGGAGGCTATTAAAAATCAGAATGCTGGCCTCCACTTGGACCTCCTGAGTCAGAATCTCCAGTTCTGGGGCTTAGAAATCAAGTTCTCCAAGTAATTCTCAAGCACACTGACATTTGGGAAGCAAAACCCTGGATCCCAGGGTTGGAGTTGGGCTGGATTTCTCTTCCCCTGCTTAGTTTCAGGAGGGCCACTTTCTCCCTTCTTTCAGGCAAATCTCTCTCTCCAGCACTTAGCAACCGTGGTGCAGGTCTTTGAGGGTATTTTGAGGAAAGAGGTGAATATCTAAGACACTAATGAGGTGCAGAATGGTCCCAAGAAAGGACTTGGCCTGAATAGTGTGTTGCCTCATGAATATTCATGCTGGCCATGCAGTCAGTTTTGATCACTCAGATCAATTCAGGGCATTTGCTATAAGCCTTTGTGAGAGCAGGAAACAGGTCTTGGGAGTAAGGAGGCGGGGAAGAAGATTGAGGTTAAAGTGAATTGACAGGCAATAGGATTAGAACTCTGCTCAATCCTGATCTTGCCAGTAACTAACAGTGGCCTGAAATTAAAGAATTAAACCATGAAGGCTGCCTTGACAACTGATCTGATAGGCCCAGAAGTAAATTTCAGGGGCAGTGTTGTCAGGCAGAGGCAGGGGAGAGTAAAGATAAGGGACACTGGGGTGCTTGGAACGGGAGGGAAGCCCTGTCTCTTTCTTTACAATCCAGCGAGAGGCTTTGGTGTCTCTTCTCAGGGCAGCACCGTATGCTGGAATAGTTCCTGGGGCAAGTTAGTTGCCAGGGCTTCAATTCACCTCTGGTAGCACTTTCTTCCTTACATTCAATTAGGACTTTAAAATGGAGGCAGAAAAGAACAGGGGAGGAAGATAATGAAGCATAAGTCAAATGTGGCAGCTGGCAACTTCCTGATAATTGCACTTTCCCTCTTAGCATTTCATTTCTATTCCTTCAAGCTGCACAGTAGCCTGTGGAAGGAAAAGGAACCCGCCACAGAAACAACTCCAAAGGGTCGAAGGAAACAATATCAAATGCAATTTAATGACATTTTCTATGAGAGACAGGGCAGAGATGAAGTAGCAGTTTGAGTTTGTTCAAGTTATTGTCTTTAACATTATAAGAAAGCATAGAAAATTATATATACATTAATTCAGGGCAAGTAAAATGCTTCTCAATTTCCTTTCTCTTTCTTATCTCAATGCCCTAAAGAAAAAGATTGAAAAAGGTTGAGGAGTATTTATAGTATAGTAGCCAAGGTGAAATACTTTCACAAAATATTGGAAAAGACAAATTCTAACTCAGGTAGTTCACGTGATGACCTGATGTGGGGGGAAATTAATGTTTATCTACACCAGATCTCTTGGATTTCTTTTCAGTGAAGTTTTTCTTCAGCTGTCTATTTTCCAGATGAACACAATGGGGAACTCACCAATTCTTGAAGAAAATCTTATGAACAAAAAAATCTGAAATTTAACAATCTGACTAGGAGACGCCACTCATGATGCTATTTGCAGCTGAACCTCAATCAAAGTCTAACTCTTTGGGGTCCCACCCACGATCCCTTCCCCTTTCCCTTAGAAATGCATCCAAGTAGAAACTTCAGCAACCCTCACTTCTTCCATCCCTTCCACTGAAACCACTGGGATCAGAGTAACTGATGCACTATTGACCTTGAAGATTCTGCCTGCTTCAAGGGACTTAGCTGGAAGTTTCCAGTGACTCTTGTCCTAGTGGAAACTGTACCCCAGATTTAGAAAGAGTATTGGTCTGGGTAGGCTATGGATTGTGAACAGGGTCCTTACTGGGTTGCAAAAAAGTGAAGTAGCCAAGTAGGAAAGTAAGGCCCTGGGCCCTGTTCTTCATGTGACATTCCTTGGCTTATTTTGTTTTCTGTCCCCTCAGCTTCATGCTTTACGGGGGTCCCACTTTTGTGGTAATGCATCTTATGTGGTGTTTGACACCACTGCTTGCTGTGTCTCTTGAATGGTAGATATTTCCAATTTCTAATTTCAAAGTAAAACATTTCTTTAGGTTTTGGCCAGCACGTAAGAAAGAGGTAGGGAGGGTGACCTGTAAGAACAAGTAACAGGAAATTTGAGCTTTATGGAGCTGGTTTTGCTTTTTGGATTGGGATAACCAATAGGCTGAGTTTGTGGAGCCCAATTTTTCCATGAAAGCCACCAAATAGAACTTTCTACACTAACAGCAATAGGGAAGTGTCCGGGCGGAGAGCAGAGGGTGCTCTTTGGCAGAAAATGCTCTTGAAGCTGCTTAAGCCTCAGAGTCTCTTCTCCAGAAGAGCTCGTGTTTCCCCAACAATTTGCTGTTCCGCTGGCTTGACTGTCATTTATGCCCTTGTCAGTATGGCCTTCCAGGGCCTTGCTTCTCGTTCCAAAGTCCCCTCTCCCACCCTGCTGTGCTCATCAGTAACGTCTAGGCAGTGGTATTAAGTCAACCCTCTGTATCCACAGGTTCCACACCTGTGGATTCCACCAACTGTGAATCAAAAATATTCAGGAAAAAAAAAAGAAATAATACAACAATAAGAAATAATGCAGTATAAAAACTATTGACATAGCATTTACATTGTATTAGGTATTATAAGTACTCTAGAGATGATTTAAAGTATATGGGAGGATTGCGTAGGTTATATGCAAATACTATGCCATTTTATGTAAGGGACTTGAGCATCTTCAGATTTTGGTGTCCACGAGATTCCTGGAACCAATCCCCCAAGGATACTGAGGGATGATTGTACTGTTAAGTGCTTAACAACTGGCTTTCTAGGGAGAAAAATCCCTGTCTAGTAGCACTTGCTAATTTCCATGGTGTGAATACTTCCATCCTGGCTAATTTCAAGCAATCACCGTGATGTCACTAAATGTGGAGCTGGAAGATGCAGTGCAGCACATTATTATATAGTATGTTCATCATACAGATGTGATAGATGTAAATAACCCCAGGAGCATAGAGAATAAAAAGAGTAGTGAAATAATTAGGAAGTGATGAGTTTTAAGTACTTTTGACCTTTGCTTTAAATATAATTTATTTAATTGTAAATGTATATCATTTTTAATACTGACTGTACTTAATTAACAATCAGCTTGCAAAATTCCTGAAAGATTAACAGCCAGAACACAAGCCAGCTCTAGTACTCCACTAGGTCTTGGGCTGAGAAAAGAGGGAGAAAAAGGGGAGCTAAAAGGCCATATCGAGTATGAAAGCACTAAAAGGCCTCTATGCCATTCACACTTTATGACTCGGTCCTTCTGAGCCTTGGGTCCATATGTTCATAGAAATGACATGGTTGCTGTTGGTCAGAAGCCATACGTGCCTGGTCCCAGGCCCAGCTCTGCCATTTGCTAGCTGGGTGATCTTAAGCAAGTTGGCTAAATTCTCTTAGCTTACGTTTCCCACCCGTAACATGAGTACAATAAAGAGCACCTGCTTGCTAAGGTTGTTATGGGGATTACATGATCTACTATATTCAAAGTACACAGCCTACTGGATCATATAGGAAAGCCTCAATAAGTGGTAGCCATGAGTACTATTATGATTACTATGCTGATCTATTCCTAAAATGTCCAGAGTAGCCACAGCTAGTGATGGGGTATAACAGGTACAGATTCATGCAGATACCGATTGTTAAAGACAATCTTCGTGTGGCCTGACCTCCATTTCAGCGTCAACCATGTATGTAGGCTCAGCCTCAAGGGAGGAATGCTCCTCTCTCCACACCTCCTGAAAAAAACCTCTGGCAGATGCCTGAAGTTCAGATACTGGTAACTCATTTTTCATTGTTAAGTGTGCTGTCTCTCTAGGCCTTCTTTTAAAAGGCAATTACTCCTTAGAGAGTGAGTCATTAACTCTAGCACCTTGGTGTGAATGAGGCAACCAGATCCCAGGGTTCTGTGCCGGGACTCCTGGGACTCTAAGGTGAGAAACCTGGGTGTGGGCAAAGGGATTCAGAAAGGGCCTGGCGCACTGAAGCCTCCATATGCAGCCCACCCACTTCCTGGGCCCCCTGCTTCCAGGTGGACTAGTGCTTTTTTTATTTTTCTAAAGAGATAGGGTCTCACTCTGTTGCCCAGGCTGGAGTTACAAGTGGTATAATCACAGCTCACTGTGACCTCAACCTCCTGGGCTCAAGCCATCCCCCTGCCTTGGCCTCCAGACTAGTTAAGACTATAGGCTTGTGTCACCATGCCCAGCTGATTTTTTTTTTTGTAGAAATGAAGTCTCGCTATATTGCCCAGGCTGGTCTCAAACTCCTGAGCTCAAGCAATTCTCCTTCTTTGGCCTCCCAAAGTCCTGGGATTATGGACGTGAGCCACCATCCCTGGCCTAGTTCTTAAAGCAGAGATGCTTCTAAAAACAAATCTACTCCAGTCTTTCTCTTCCTGCTCCCTCAACTATCCCAGGACCAAGACTCAGTTGATTCTCAGGTCCTCAGTCCACTGGTAAGCTGGCAAGACTGCTGAATATTTCGGGTCAGTCTTACTTCAAGAACACCAAGTTTGCAGTCAGTTGATCTGGGTTTTGGTTGTGGTCTAGCCACTTGATGTGTGACCTTGAAAAGATCACTTCATGTCTTAGAACCTCTATTCTGTTAGTATATTGAGGATACTAATGAGGATTAACCTGAGACTCAAATGAAAGAGCCCTTCAGGAACTGTGAAGCTCAAATACAAACTGCTGTTACCATTTTCTATTCCCAATTCTTGGTTGTTAGTTTGCTCCTTCTTCTCCAGTTCTTCACATATGGATACGGAGAGGCCTTTTGGGGAGCACCATAGATGGAAGATAATAATACATTTCCCATGCTTTGTCCTAAAGCTTTCTAGGAACCAAAATAAAAGCTCCCATCTGGAATCACTTATTCATAATACAGTCTTGTGTGCAGTGAAAATAACCTGAAGTCATTCCCAGTGTGGCTCAGGTAACTTGGCACAACCAGAAGGCAAAGGTGATGTCTGCAGGAGCCCTAAGGCCCTGTGAATGTTAGTTATATTCTTAGTGAGGTTTTGTTTGTTGATCTGGAGCACCTGTGATGCTACACAAATGCTTTCAAAGTGGTTGAGTCTCAAAAACCAGGAGAGGACCTGTGGCTTCTAAAGGCATAAGACTTACAGCCAAGGGGGTCTTAGGTTCTGGGAAGGGGATTGGGGATGCAGTGAGGAGGAAGACAGCCAGTCTCTCCACGCACAGATGGACCAGCCTCAGGTGTTCTTGGGCATCTGTGTGATTGGAGGAGGGTGGCTGGTGCCCTGGCAGGGCATCTGAGAGCTCAAAGAATGAGCAGGCCCCAATCCTTTCTTGCGACTGCAGCATCTGACATGTGCCTCTATCTGTGGCGATGTTTTTTGCCCCTCTCAGGGCTCCGATGGAATGCAGTCTCAGCCCCAGGGGCCCAGCGATTACTGTGTGACCAGAGCAGCCTCTGTTATTAAATCTTCTATTGACTGGCACCTCCCTTCTGGTGCATGGGGTGTAAGTTGGCAACAAAAGTGGCTGGAAAATTAACCCAGTTGTTGGGGGAAGGGTGTTGTGTTTCAGGATCAGTTATTTTTGGTGGAGAAAAAATTGCAGATGGCCAGCCAGGGCAATCTGCATGAGACTAAGTAGTCACTTGGAGGCCCGCCAGGACCCAGCCGAGGGGGTGAGGTGCAGGAACAGGGCACGGAGAGTAATGTCTGGTTGGCCAAAGGCCCACTGGGCTCTCATGGGGATGTGCTGGGGATGGGGTGCCTGGCTTCTGCAGTGTTTGGAGAGCAGCCAGAGGGAGGGACAAATGCGATAAAAAGGAGCTATAAGAGGTCCTACTGGGAAGGCTTACAGGTGTCCAACTTAGAACAGAAAAGACAAAGTTGACTAAACATGCTGACTTTCTTCAAATACATGAGAGACTTCTACAAGAAGATGTTGATGAATTGTTCTGACAAACAAATAAGAGAAAGCAGCCTGCACAGAGGCAATATGGATTTCTGTCACTGTGTCATTCACACTGCAACAGGTGCTGAATACATACTTGAGCCGTGGTCACGTCTACATGCTGAATGGGACGGTAGGAGCATTTTAGAAAGTGAGGAAAGGGAAGAGAGCCTCCCAGGTTTGTAAGTGATGGCCAGCCCGCCAGGTCAGAGATCCTGGGTGCCACCCTCTGAGTTCTTTGCATTTGATGATGAGTCCTGGTTCTGCTTTTTGCATGATATGAAAGAACTGCACCCTAGGGAGGAACTGATGGATTTTATAACGTGATAATAAAACTCTCTGAGGAGGGAGTGCCCTCTCAGAGATGGGAGATTAATTTTATGTTCTCTTTTTCCTGTTGCTTTTCATCCCCACCCCCCATCTTGCCTGTTCTTTTCTACTACTTGCTCAACAGAGGGCAAAGGGATTTTTAAGAAAGCACCAAAAATCTGAGGACTTTGATTCCAGAGCAGGAGAAGACGGCACAGCCTGGGAATAAGGTGACAAGAGCCCGTCACAGGAAAGTGGGCCTCTGACCACTCTCCTGAGCCCCAGCATCAACCTGAGCACTCAGCACACAATGACACCTCTAGCCCAGTCCCCAGCCCTGCAGTGGATACACGATCTCCTCATGCCCGGCTAGCTCAGCTTTGACCTTGAGGTTCCTGGGAAGGTGTCAGAGTCATGTCTGGTTGGTCTGAAATGTGATCCATCTCTGAGCTGGGCCCCTTCCCCAACCTGCTGACTGCACACGTTCAGATTTAGCTTGCTCTGAAATAGACTGAAAAGAGAAACAAGAAATGATTCTCACACTAAGCCTCCTTTCAACCCCAACAGTCTGCTTGGTGGTGTTTTGATCCTTTTGAAAGCAGCGGAGAAAGGACTTGGAGGTGACGGGAAAAAACTATTCTGATTAAATCTTACAAACATTCTATAAAACAACACCAACAAGACAGGACAAACGTCACACCAAGATCTTAAATTACAGGATGTTTACATAATGTAATGCCCATGGCAGACAAAAACTAAATCCCGCAAAGAACCTGAGACAAAAAAAAATAATTAAAATTAAAAAAAAAGGAAGGAGAAGAATAAAAAGGAGTTTGGAGCCCTGGCATTGGGAGGTCTGAGACGTTTCCTAGGGAGGCTGTATGGGGAGCATCTGTGGCTCTTGGCCTCACATTTCAGCTTCTGAGGGGCGGACCTCTGTTGCGGTGATGGCAATCCCAATGGCAAGACTGCCGTTGTCAGAGAAGAGCTGTGCCAGCGAGGTGTTGAGGACGAGGCAGTCCCCGTCCGTAATCACTGAGTCCACGCACTCAAGAACAGACCGGGGGGTGGCCTCCCACTTGAGGCGCCGATGGTTTCTGTTGAGCTCCAGGCGATAGGTGAAGCAGTCGGCCTGGGTGGGGGTCCCAATCAGCATCATGGTGGCAAAGAACTGGGGGTGCCCTTCATGCCTCTCCTGTTTCCTCAGCACCAACAGAAAGTGGTGGCCGAGGCAGGAGTGCATGATGATCCAATCAGCCGGCGCGGGGAGGTGCATGTCCGTGGCCAGGAAGACGATCTCAGCTCCCTGGAGGATGTCAACCCTATGGATCTGCCGCAAGTGGGGCACCACCACCTCCAGGTGGCCTTCCCACTGGCAGGAGAACAAGGGACACATGCACAGGCAGGGTGTCACCGGGGTGGCGTGTAGCCCCGCCTCCTGGTGGTGAAGGTGGTGGGGGTGGGCGTGGTGGCGGAGGTGTTGGTGGTGGCGGTGGTGGCAGTGGTGGTGGGAGAGATGGTGAGGGTGGAAGCTGCCTTGCTCTGGAGAGCTCTGAGTGACGGCGCGCCGACTGGACACATACTGTAAGGAAAGAGAAGAGCGTCAGTGCGGGGATGAGGCCCATCTCTCCCTGGCCGCTACTCCTCTGATGTTCAAAGTGTTAAAAAGCAGATCCTCCAGTGCAGGCTGAGAAAGGGTCATTTCTTAAACAAAAACAAACAAACGAAAAAAACAAAGGACAGAGTGGGCACCTTGGGGTGGCGGGTGTTGAGATTCTGAAAACTCAGTCCAAGAAAATGCAGTATTTATGCCTTTGTGGTTCTTTAATAAGATACACAAACAAATGGGCAATTTCCTCCTCAAGTAACATGCAGTAGGATGGTCATCAATCATAAAGAACAAAGACAGCTGTTTGTTTTTTTTGCTTTTTTGATATTGTTGATATTTTTGTGCAGGCAATGGAGGTCAATAGATTTTTTTTCTATTTTGTCATAGTTATTAATTTTAGAACAAAATTTACATAATGCCCATTTGTCCTTCCAGTGTAGCCAGGGATTGTCCTGTCTTGGGTGCCCTTCTCCTGCATCGTAAGGCATCTGGTGGGATGCAGAGCTGATTGTGTGCAGTGGGACTACAGTCCCTAAGGAGAGAGTCCCCGCTGTGACTCCTGAGACTTCGCTGCACCGGACACACATCTACCCTATTTCTAGCTCTCTGCCCCAGGGCAGCTTCCCAGTGCCTCATCACCAGGCAGCCTCCACCTGGAGAATCTTCCCACCTTCTGTTCCTCATGGTGGTGTGCCCACAAGTGCCCCCCAAAACACCAAGAGCTGTGAGGACACCTGATCAGGTGTCTGTGAACATTTATTGAGCATCTGCTGTGGCCAGGCCCTTGCAGGGATACAGCTGTGAGCACAATAGATACTGTGTCTCTTGGTGTGGGTGGCACAGACTTTACTACACTTATAATTAATTACAGTTTTGACAAAGGTCCTCCGTGTGACATGAAGACTGTGATTCATATTTTTCAGTTGAAGAAACAGGCTTCAGTAATAATGTGATGGAGCCAGCAAAACTGGTAAGCGAAAGACTGGGATTCATTTTCACGCCCCCTGACTCTGAACACAGGAGCACACCCCCATCCAGTGATGCCTGCCTTCAGCTCCCTCCTCTGTTTCCTGAGTCCTTCTTTTCTGTAATTAGCCTGCATGATCTAGGTCACACAGGGGAGGTGGCAGCTCTGCAGTGCGCTCCAGGCATGAGTCACTCACCTTGCAGCTGTTTCCTAGGCTGTCCTCAGGTAGGGAGTGTCCCTTCTGCCCTAGCTCTCCAAATGCTTTCTGGACTTCAGATGCCTTTGGGCACTTGCCTCCTCACCCTGCTTCAGTTCATTCCCAAAGTACAGAGGGCAGGGGTGAAGGTCACCAGCCACTGTTGCTGCCAGAGTTTCTGTCTCCCCTGACTTCCTGTGGCTAATAGTGAGCCAGCTAGCTTCCTTTCTTTAGGGCATTCAGGACACACATACACGTACATACATGCACAGTCATGCACGCAACACACATGCATGCATACACACACACGCTCATGACACATACATGTGCACCCATGGTTCACTGGGATTGTCACCCTAGTGATGGAGGTGACCTGGAGGAGGCGGGGGCCAGATCAGCTCTCCTCTCCAGTTGTTAGTTCCATCTGCTGGTTTCTGCATTCTTCCCCCAGAAGTGTGATCTACAGGGGCTCTTCCAGTAGCACCTGTCCTGCCCCTGGATGGTAGCTGCTGGGCAGTCTGCTGTCCTCCATCCTGCAACCCCACCTGGTTCCCCTTCCCCAAGGGGAACAGTGTGTCTTCAGCTATGAAGGAACAAGCTGTGTTCCAAAATCCTGCTAGTGATGAGTCTGACTTATCCCTCGGTGTTAAGTATGGGGAAGGAAACTAACTAGTATGTAGCATCTACTAAGTGGCAGCTGCTATGGAAAGGAGGTATTTTTAAAATAATTATTTCATTTAATTTTTCACAGAAAAGATCAATTTCCTTATTAAAAAATAAAAATCTGGCTTTGTCCCCACCTGCCTGCTGGTGGCATGGACCATTTAGTGATTGGGTCGGGGGGTTTCTCCCCTCTCCTGGGATCATGCAGGAAGCCCAGGGCCCACACCTTCCATCAGCCAGGGTCAGGACCCTCCCATGGACCTTCCCACTGTCTGCAGTCCCAGTAGGCAAGCAACTTCTTCTCCTTTACTCAAGAGGACCCGGTCTTGGGCTCTCATGAAAAACCCAAATGGTGTCCCTCTTCCAGTCTCTGAGAAGGCCCCTCTCTACCAGTCTTTACAACAATCAGGAGAGAAACATTTTATGTTTGTCTTACAGATGAAGAAACAGAGACACAGAGAGATTGAGTCACTTGCTCAAGTCACACAGCTCATAAGGGCTGCAGCTAGGAATGGGGCCCAGGTCTGTTAACGGTGACAGATCATAGACTAGGAAGATCACAGGCTGGAGGTCAAAACACTCTAATCTGTTTCACTGTTTACGTGTTCAGTCAGTTCTCTCATTGGCAAAATATTTATCTCGACGGCATGTTAGGAGATCAAATGAGAGAATGCCTGTAAAACGGCGTTACAAACTTTATCAAGTGTTACCTCGAGAGGGCATTTCCATTTAGATGTGGTTTTGGGTGAAGACTTGGCAGCCTTCCACTGCAGTCTGTGCCTGCCTGTCTCCATTCTGATCAACTCACTTTCACACACGAGCAGCAATCTGGGCTGAGCTCAGGCCACCATAAAACCTGGAGAACCCAGCCTCACACTTGGCCTGGGGCCACCAGTCCCAGTGCTGACCTGTGAGGACAGATAGAATGTCCTGAAATCCCCATTTAGAAATGACCTCTGGGCTTTCCCCTAGTCTTTCTAATTTCTCCATATTCTTCTCCAGATCCATTTTCCATCTTCTCTGTCCTGTCCTGTACAGCTAATGTCAGAGATGGGAGGTCAAAGTAGTAGGGAGGGAGTGAGAAGAAATACCTGGATCTTCCTCTCTCCAATCTCTGCCAGTGCCTTCCATTGGTGAAACCCAAGCAGAAACCTACCAGCAAAGGGAGTCCAGCAGGTGCACTCAGCAAAGTTTGGCTCCCTTTGAAATTGGTACTGGGTCAGGCAGACGGGTGAAGATGGCATGCAAATATCTCCATTCCTCCTATGTGATGCTGCTGATTTGAACAGGCTGGGGCTCCTAGGCTGAGTTTTGATGGGGCTTATGGCAGGGGGAGAGAGAAAGATGCCCGTAGTTCATTAAGCCATTCAGCATACACGTACACACCACCCATCATGTGCGAGGGGCTGAGAATACTGAACAGAATAAGCTCCTTGTTCCTGCCTCACTAGCTCACTATGATTGTGTGAAAGCAATGCAAAAATGCAGGGTACACCAGGGGCTCTGAGAGCACCAAGTGGGAGAGGTAGCTATTCTAGCCAGTGTGAGGTGACATTTAAACTAATTGAAGCGTGAAGGGTGAATTCTCTAGCAGAACAGGCAAAGGGCTTGCCGACAGGGAAAAGAGCACGTTTGAAGGAGCTGGGTATGAAAGAACATGAATGTTCAAGAAGTGACAAGAAGTTCCAAGTGGCTGATAGGGAATCTGGTGGAGATGGAGAGGAGATGTTGGGTCATATTGCCCAGGCCTTGTAAGCCAAGCTGAGGCTCTGAGATGGCGCCCAGTGCATGGTGGATATTAGCAGGAATATCCAAGAGACCCAGCTATGTGCTTTAGGGAGCTCCTGTGGGTAGCACGATGCCCCCTACGCCCAGCAGCAGAGCCTGCTCTAAGCTGGTGCTCAGAATGGGGCCAGCAGCAAGACCCAACCCTTGTCCAACCAGCAGACCCCAGCAATGGTCATTCCCCTTAGACTCTCCCGATGCTTCCTTGTGGCTTCATCTTCCACTAGCCTTTTTGTTTTTTAATTGCTGCCGTGTTACAAAGCAGCCAAGGGTATAATCCAAAGAGCCTGAAGTGAATAACTATGCAAATAGAGTGGGATGTGATACACTCATTGAGACCTGTGTACTTGCTGTGCCCTGGGATGGTGCTCAGAATAAACACAACCTTAATTTTTTATTTCTTCCTGCTCCATCTTCTGATGCAAAATATGTTTCACTTAAATGATCCTTGGGTGAGTGAAGTCACAGGGCTGCTGGCAGGGAGAAGGGATTCTTTTAATTGGCAAAATGCTAATCGTTTCAGAAAATGAATTCCAATCTTCCCATCTAATACAGTGGATGTGTGAGTAATTACTTTCCTTCACTAAACTGTTAATGCAACATTAGTGATTACACTAATTAAACCTAATGAACTCTTACAGACTGATAAACCCCTCAGTCAGTCAGTGGATGCCTTCCTTCCATTGGCTGTGTTTAACTTCCCATTTGGAAGAGAGATCTTGAATTAACCTTTAGAATAATGCGCAAAATTGGGTTTAGCAATGTTAGGCTTTATAGGCTGGGGATAATACTTTCTCTAAGCATTAGTGAGGCCATTTCCACTGAGGGTGTAATTGAATTTAAGAACACATTCCTTAATTTGATCAGCCACACTCCCATGGTCGGTAACGGCCCTCCAAATCCTGGCTTCTGAAGGGGAAACCTGCCTCTGGAAATACCACATGACCCTTTCTCTGGCCTCTGCTCCCTGTGGTCACCAAGCTCACTTAGAGGATTGCTTTTCCTTTCCACTTACTTCCAGGAACATTGCCATGCATTTTAGCTGAAAGAGGATTTTGTACCCAATTTTACATGGCAGGCACATGCTTCGAGTTTGCTCATGCCCTCATTTGTGAATATTAATTAACTGAAGTTTTTAGTCCTAGGTGAAGTGGGGAAGGCAGCAATGCTATTGATGCATTTCACACAAAGGGAGAATGAGCAGGTTGGGGTGGAGGGTAGATTAACATTTCTGGGCAGGCATCAGAGTACTGAGGTAAAGTCTAGGTCTGAGACAAGTTGGGAGTCAGGTCTGCTAGGAAGGGAGAAGAACTGACCGCTCCAGGACTGTGCCCTGCACACAAAACTCAGGAGGACTCTAGATGCTTCCAAACAGGTAAGAAATAAGTTAAGCCAAGAAAGAAAACAACAGTAAGGCTTTTACCACCTGGGATAGGAACATCTTAATTAGAAAATGTATCTTATGCTCCTTCTCCTCCATATCAGATTCAGCTCTTGCTATGTAGATGGATGAGATTTTCATGTGGACAGTATGAGCATGTCTGCAATTTCCTTTAAAATACTTTAGTATAGAGAATGTGATAAAAATCTATCTATGTATCTATCATCTATTTATCTATCTATCTATATTTTGAGACAGTGTCTCACTCTGTCACCCAGGCTGGAATGCAGTGACATGATCTCGGCTCACTGCAACCTCCACCTCCTAGGTTCAAGTGATTCTCCTGCCTCAGTTTCCTGAGTAGCTGGGACTACAGGTGCCTGCTACCATACCTGGCTAATTTGTGTATTTTTAGTAGAGGCGGGGTTTCACCATGTTGGCCAGGCTGCTCTTGAAGTCCTGACTTCAAGTGATCTGCCCACCTCAACTTCACAAAATGTTGGGATTACAGGCATAAGCCACCACACCCAGCCTAAACATACGTATTTTTAAACTATACTCTAGGGCCTGTCAATTCCTGAATCAGGAATTCAAACATCAAGGTAATCACCTAACATAGTATTGGAAAAGTCCATACCTGAGATAATGACTACAATGGCCTCAATTAGTACCCATATTTCAGATTCACATCACATGCTGCTAGTTAACACTTCCACAAATGTTTTGGTTGGTGAAATTAGTAGTTTGTTAATCAGCATAGTAGATGCAAGAAATGGGCTCTAGTTGAGGAAATGAGTGGTTTTTGAGCTGTAAAGATTAGTTAAAATAGTGCAGAGAGATTTCTCACTTTATGAATGGGTCTTGAAAGCTGGTTCCCTAAATATCCTTGTGTCCAGCTGCTAAGTCAGGACTTCTGGTGCTCCGATGCCACTTCTTAACTGTATTGGAATCTTGCCTCTGAAATACCACTGCATACAAATTTTCTTTACTGGTGATCAAAATTACGTAACTTGAGTGTGGAGAGATTGGTTAGTACACACAGAAGCCTTGAGTCTTGACCTATCTATGCCATTGTTTAGCTAGAAAAGAGGCTAATAAGCTGTGACTTTGAAAAGATGACAACTTTGTGAACAAAACTGTTTAAAACCAAGACCTATGGGTGCAAAATAATGAAAAGGGTCCATACAGATGTCTTCATAGACACCGGTCCTATGATCTCAAAAGCCTCCTGACCAAGCTGGTCTTCTTATAAACACATTTGCCAGCCACATGGGAAGGAATAGGTGGATGACGCTGAAAAAAAATACATCTCTGAGATCCCAGGACCCTTTAGTTTCCAGATCCTTATCCTTGGCTGACAAGCGTTAGCTGATTTATCCATGAATATTTTCCTGCTTGCTGAGTGCCTTCAGGACAGGGACTAATTGTTCGTGTGTCCTTACTGCTAGTACAGTGCCCGACATGCAATGTATGCTTCCCATATATTCATAGCACAGATCGATGCATTAGTAACAGCTTCCAATATGAAGATCACACTGGTTCTGTCCTTTATACCATTCAGGAGTGCCAGCCACTGTCCCACCTGGCATTGTCTGAGATAATCAGCTGCTGTAAGATGGGAATGCTGCCTCCCTACCTGACTTGTGAAGTAGTTAAGCAGCAGGTAAGATCTGTCTGCACAACTCACTACTTATTTCAACTTGCATTCTGAGCTTTGAAGAGAGCGGTGGTTCTCCCAGCACGCAGCTGGAGATCTGAGAATGGGCAGACTGCCTCCTCAAGTGGGTCCCTGACCCCTGGCCCCCGAGCAGCCTAACTGGGAGGCACCCCCTAGTAGGGGCAGACTGACACCTCACACGGCCAGGTACTCCTCTAAGACAAAACTTCCAGAGGAACGATCAGACAGCAACATTTGCGGTTCGCGAAAATCCGCTGTTCTGCAGCCACCGCTGCTGATACCCAGGCAAACAGGGTCTGGAGTGGACCTCTAGCAAACTCCAACAGACCTGCAGCTGAGGGTCCTGTCTGTTAGAAGGAAAACTAACAAACAGAAAGGACATCCACACCAAAAACCCATCTGTACATCACCATCATCAAAGACCAAAAGTAGATAAAAACCACAAAGATGGGGAAAAAATAGAGCAGAAAAACTGGAAACTCTAAAAAGCAGAGCGCCCCTCCTCCTCCAAAGGAACGCAGTTCCTCACCAGCAATGGAACAAAGCTGGATGGAGAATGACTTTGACGAGTTGAGAGAAGAAGACTTCAGACGATCAAACTACTCCGAGCTACAGGAGGAAATTCAAACCAAAGGCAAAGAAGTTAAAAACTTTGAAAAAAATTTAGACGAATGTATAACTAGAATAACCAATACAGAGAAGTGCTTAAAGGAGCTGATGGAGCTGAAAGCCAAGGCTCGAGAGCTACGTGAAGAATGCAGAAGCCTCAGGAGCTGATGCGGTCAACTGGAAGAAAGGGTATCAGTGACGGAAGATGAAATGAGTGAAATGAAGCAAGAAGAGAAGTTTAGAGAAAAAAGAATAAAAAGAACAAAGCCTCCAAGAAATATGGGACTATGTGAAAAGACCAAATCTACGTCTGATTGGTGTACCTGAAAGTGACAGGGAGAATGGAACCAAGTTGGAAAACACTCTGCAGGATATTATCCAGGAGAACTTCCCCAATCTAGCAAGGCAGGCCAACATTCAGATTCAGGAAATACAGAGAACGCCACAAAGATACTCCTCGAGAAGAGCAACTCCAAGACACATAATTGTCAGATTCACCAAAGTTGAAGGAAAAAATGTTAAGGGCAGCCAGAGAGAAAGGTCGGGTTACCCACAAAGGGAAGCCCATCAGACTAACAGCGGATCTCTCAGCAGAAACTCTACAAGCCAGAATAGAGTGGAGGCCAATATTCAACATTCTTAAAGAAAAGAATTTTCAACCCAGAATTTCATATCCAGCCAAACTAAGCTTCATAAGTGAAGGAGAAATAAAATACTTTACAGACAAGCAAATGCTGAGAGATTTTGTCACCACCAGGCCTGCCCTAAAACAGCTCCTGAAGGAAGCACTAAACATGGAAAGGAAAAACTGGTACCAGCCACTGCAAAATCATGCCAAATTGTAAAGACTGTCGAGGCTAGGAAGAAACTGCATCAACTAATGAGCAAAATAACCAGCTAACACCATAATGACAGGATCACATTCACACATAGCAGTATTAACTTTAAATGTAAATGGACTAAATGCTCCAATTAAAAGACACAGACTGGCAAATTGGAGAAAGAGTCAAGACCCATCAGTGTGCTGTATTCAGGAAACCCATCTCACGTGCAGAGACACACATAGGCTCAAAATAAAAGGATGGAGGAAGATCTACCAAGCAAATGGAAAACAAAAAAAGGCAGGGGTTGCAATCCTAGTCTCTGATAAAACAGACTTTAAACCAACAAAGATCAGAAGAGACAAAGAAGGCCATTACATAATGGTAAAGGGATCAATTCAACAAGAAGAGCTAACTATCTTAAATATATATGCACCCAATACAGGAGCACCCAGATTCATAAAGCAAGTGCTGAGTGACCTACAAAGGGACTTAGACTCCCACACATTAATAATGGGAGACTTTAACACCCCACTGTCAACATTAGACAGATCAATGAGACAGAAAGTTAACAAGCATACCCAGGAATTGAACTCAGCTCTGCACCAAGCAGACCTAATAGACATCTACAGAACTCTCCACCCCAAATCAACAGAATATACATTTTTTTCAGCACCACACCGCACCTATTCCAAAATTGACCACATAGTTGGAAGTAAAGCTCTCCTTAGCAAATGTAAAAGAGCAGAAATTATAACAAACTGTCTCTCAGACCACAGTGCAATCAAACTAGAACTCAGGATTAAGAAACTCACTCAAAACCACTCAACTACATGGAAACTGAACAACCTGCTCCTGAATGACTACTGGGTACATAACGAAATGAAGGCAGAAATAAAGATGTTCTTTGAAACCAACGAGAACAAAGACACAACATACCAGAATCTCTGGGACACATTCAAAGCAGTGTGTAGAGGGAAATTTATAGCACTAAATGCCCACAAGAGAAAGCAGGAAAGATCCAAAATTGACACCCTAACATCACAATTAAAAGAACTAGAAAAGCAAGAGCAAACACATTCAAAAGTTAGCAGAAGGCAAGAAATAACTAAAATCAGAGCAGAACTGAAGGAAATAGAGACACAAAAAACCCTTCAAAAAATTAATGAATCCAGGAGCTGGTTTTTTGAAAGGATCAACAAAATTGATAGACCGCTAGCAAGACGAATAAAGAAGAAAAGAGAGAAGAATCAAATAGACGCAATAAAAAATGATAAAGGGGATATCACCACCGATCCCACAGAAATACAAACTACCATCAGAGAATACTACAAACACCTCTACGCAAATAAACTAGAAAATCTAGAAGAAATGGATAAATTCCTCGACACATACACCCTCCCAAGACTAAACCAGGAAGAAGTTGAATCTCTGAATAGACCAATAACAGGCTCTGAAATTATGGCAATAATCAACAGCTTACCAACCAAAAAGAGTCCAGGACCAGATGGATTCACAGCCAGATTCTACCAGAGGTACAAGGAGGAACTGGTACCATTCCTTCTGAAACTATTCCAATCAATAGAAAAAGAGGGAATCCTCCCTAACTCATTGTATGAGGCCAGCATCATCCTGATACCAAAGCCTGGCAGAGACACAACAAAAAAAGGGAATTTTAGACCAATATCCTTGATGAACATTGATGCAAAAATCCTCAATAAAATACTGGCAAACTGAATCCAGCAGCACATCAAAAAGCTTATCCACCATGATCAAGTGGGCTTCATCCCTGGGATGCAAGGCTGGTTCAATATACGCAAGTCAATAAACGTAATCCAGCATATAAACAGAACCAAAGACAAAAACCACATGATTATCTCAATAGATGCAGAAAAGGCCTTTGACAAAATTCAACAACGCTTCATGCTAAAAACTCTCAATAAATTAGGTATTGATGGGACGTATCTCAAAATAATAAGAGCTATTTATGACAAACCCACAGCCAATATCATACTGAATGGGCAAAAACTGGAAGCATTCCCTTTGAAAACTGGCACAAGACAGGGATGCCCTCTCTCATCACTCCTATTCAACATAGTGTTGGAAGTTCTGGCCAGGGCAATTAGGCAGGAGAAGGAAATAAATGGTATTCAGTTAGGAAAAGAGGAAGTCAAATTGTCCCTGTTTGCAGACGACATGATTGTATATCTAGAAAACCCCATTGTCTCAGCCCAAAATCTCCTTAAGCTGATAAGCAACTTCAGCAAAGTCTCAGGATACAACATAAATGTACAAAAATCACAAGCATTCTTACACACCAATAACAGAGAGCCAAATCATGAGTGAACTCCCATTTACAATTGCTTCAAAGCGAATCCAACTTACAAGGGACGTGAAGGACCTCTTCAAGGAGAACTACAAACCACTGCTCAAGGAAATAAAAGAGGATACAAACAAATGGAAGAACATTCCATGCTCATGGGTAGGAAGAATCAATATTGTGAAAATGGCCATACTGCCCAAGGTAATTTATAGATTCAATGCCATCCCCATCAAGCTACCAATGACTTTCTTCACAGAATTGGAAAAAACTACTATAAAGTTCATATGGAACCAAAAAAGAGCCCGCATTGCCAAGTCAATCCTAAGCCAAAAGAACAAAGCTGGAGGCATCATGCTACCTGACTTCAAACTATACTACAAGGCTACAGTAACCAAAACAGCATGGTACTGGTACCAAAACAGAGATATAGATCAATGGAACAGAACAGAGCCCTCAGAAATAACACCACATATCTACAACTATCTGATCTTTGACAAACCTGAGAAAAACAAGCAATGGGGAAAGGATTCCCTATTTAATCAATGGTGCTGGGAAAACTGGCTAGCCATATGTAGAAAGCTGAAACTGGATCCCTTCCTTACACCTTATACAAAAATTAATTCAAGATGGATTAAAGACTTAAACGTTAGACCTAAAACCATAAAAACCCTAGAAGAAAACCTAGGCATTACCATTCAGGACATAGGCATGGGCAAGGACTTCATGTCTAAAACATCAAAAGCAATGGCAACAAAACCCAAAATTGACAAATGGGATCTAATTAAACTAAAGAGCTTCTGCACAGCAAAAGAAACTACCATCAGAGTGAACACGCAACCTACAAAATGGGAGAAAATTTTCACAACCTACTCATCTGACAAAGGGCTAATATCCAGAATCTACAATGAACTCAAACAAATTTACAAGAAAAAAACAACCCCATCAAAAAGTGGGCAAAGGACATGAACAGACACTTCTCAAAAGAAGACATTTATGTAGCCAAAAAACACATGAAAAAATGCTCACCATCACTGGCCATCAGAGAAATGCAAATCAAAACCACAATGAGATACCATCTCACACCAGTTAGAATGGCAATCATTAAAAAGTCAGGAAACAACAGGTGCTGGAGAGGATGTGGAGAAATAGGAACACTTTTACACTGTTGGTGGGACTGTAAACTAGTTCAACCCTTGTGGAAGTCAGTGTGGCGATTCCTCAGGGATCTAGAACTAGAAATACCATTTGACCCAGCCATCCCATTACTGAGTATATACCCCAAGGACTATAAATCATGCTGCTATAAAGACACATGCACACGTATGTTTATTGTGGCACTATTCACAATAGCAAAGACTTGGAACCAACCCAAATGTCCAACAATTGTCTTAATCCGATAGACCGGATTAAGAAAATGTGGCACATATACACCATGGAATACTATGCAGCCATAAAAAATGATGAGTTCATGTCCTTTGTAGGGACATGGATGAAACTGGAAATCATCATTCTCAGTAAACTATCTCAAGGACAAAAATCCAAACACCACATGTTCTCACTCATAGGTGGGAATTGAACAATGAGAACACATGGACACAGGAAGGGGAACATCACACTCTGGGGACTGTTGTGGGGGGTGGGGGGGAAGATAGCATTAGGAGATATACCTAATGCTAAATGACAAGTTAATGGGTACAGCACACCAGCGTGGCACATGTATACATATGTAACTAACCTGCACATTGTGCACATGTACTCTAAAACTTAAAGTATAATAATAATAAAATAAAATAAAAAAAAAGAAAATCACTAGTTATGGCCAGGTGCAGAGGCTCATGTCTGTAGTCCTAGCACTTTGGGAGGCTGAGATGGGGGGATCACTTGAGCCCAGGAATTTGAGATCAGCCTGAGCAACATGACCTCATCTCTACAAAAAATACAAAAATTAGCCAGGCAGCTGTGGTCCCAGCTACTCAGAGACTGAGGTGGGAGGATCAGGTTAGCCCAGAAGGTTGAGGCTGCAGTGAGCTGAGATCATGCCACTGCACTCCAGCCTGAGCATGGAGTAAGACCTTGTCTCAAAAAAAAAAAAAAAAAAAAAAAAAAGAAAAAAAGAAAATCACTAATTGGTAGCCTTTTCTCCTCAACTAGGTTGGAAGTCATTGAGGGCAGAGGTTGTATTAAGTTTGCCCAGTGTTTAGTGCAGTGATGGACTTGCTGTGTCTGACATGTAGTAGACTCTCAATAAATGTTAGGTTAGTGCAAAAGTAATTGTGGTCTTTGCCATTACTTTTAATATATGCTGCTTGAATGAATGAAGGAATGAATGATTCATAAACAGATCCCTGTTTTGGACCATATCAATGGAAAGGCTGTTTGTCTTCAGTCAGAGGCTCTGTCCTCTACCCTTCCATCTCAGGTGCTATAGAAATATGGTGTGTGTGTGTGTGTGTGTGTGTGTGTGTGGCCGTGTCCATGGCTGTGAGCTCCTCAGGAAGGTGCCCTGGCAGCTCGTCATCCAGAACCCAACAGTGATGGAACACAGAAGCTGCATTTGACCCTGACCAAGAGGAGGGTACTGACACGCGCCCAGCTGCCAGTGTGAGAAGTATGATAAAAGCTTTGAAGAAGAAATTTCTCCTGCCAGAGAGGTACTTGCTTTGCTTTTGCTTTTTACTGAGATTACTTGATGCTTCAGGCATTCTCTTTTTCAGTAATGAATTGCTTCTCCCAATTTGGGAAGGACGGTCTGCTGGGTTAACTCAGCAAATCAATCTGGCCACCTCCCAGATTGCTCTAGGCCAATGTTCCCCTCCTGCACCTTGGCAGGACCCCTGAGCTAAAGAGGCTGGATGCCTTCTCACTTCCTTATCCATTTTCTGTAAACAATCACCAGGAGGTAACTTTAACTCAACCAAAGATTACCATAGCTCCTCCAGCTGTCCCTACCCATGAGATGAGGAGCTAATGGGTTGTACCCACACAGAACCCCAGAGCCCACCCTCTAGACCACACTCTGCATAAGTGGGATGCTGGAATTCCCTACCCAGTGTCTCTAAGTCAGCTTCCTGCAGCCCGTGCTCTTTCTGGGATCCATCTTCTGGAAGGCAGACCATTAGATGTGAGGTATGGCCAATGGGTGACTATTTCAGGGGTGGGGGTATAAGCAGAGATTGAATGTGTGGGCTGGGGTGTTCGCTTGCCTTTGTAAGAGACTCATCAAAGCCCAGCATGAAGCCGGGTTAGAAGAAAGTGAGACAGGTTGCTACCTGGGAGCTGCCACCATGCGACTCATTATGAAGGTATAATTTTTTTTTTTTTTTTTTTGAGATGGAGTTTCGCTCTTGTCCCCCAGGCTGGAGTGCAATGGCGTAATCTTGGCTCATTGCAACCTTCACCTCCTGGGTTCATGCAATTCTTTTGCCTCAGCCTCCCAAGTAGCTGGGATTACAGACAGGTGCCATCATGCCCTGCTAAGTTTTGTATTTTTAGTAGAGATGGGATTTCACCATGTTGGCCAGGTTGGTCTCAAACTACTGGCCTCAAGTGATCTGCCAGCCTTGGCCTCCCAAAGTGCTATGATTATAGGCACGAGCCTCCGTGTCTGGCCATGAAGGTATAATTATTAGCCATGAAGGTATAATTATTAAGGTAGGAGGACAGAATGTATTTTGAGAGTCTCATACCTTGTTTTTTTCTTTTTGAGTATTTATATAGACAGTATGTGGACCACCATGTGTACTTTTGCCTCCTGTCTTGCAAATCTTAGGGGCAGACTTGTAGTCAAACCACATAGAGGAATGCTGCCCTGTCTCTATTCTTTGGCTCTGCTTTTCATCTGTGGGGTTTTGAGTATGCTAATGAGTCTAATCAATCTTGTAGATGAAAGACTTTTTCTTCAAGGCAACTTTTTGTGTAGTTAGACTTTCATATCCGTAATTGGCAAGTGAAACCTGGGGCCTGCGTGAACAGTTTAAAGGTTAACCTTTTTAATTACCCAAAGCCACATTAACTATGAGCCTTTAGATGACTTTAGAACCACAGTGGTGACTGGACACCATGTCTAGAGATTGTCCCGCCAACTTGGATAACCTCAGATTGTGAGC
This sequence comes from Pongo abelii, assembly GCF_028885655.2. Taxonomy (NCBI): domain Eukaryota; kingdom Metazoa; phylum Chordata; class Mammalia; order Primates; family Hominidae; genus Pongo; species Pongo abelii. The sequence continues at coordinate 50,765,391 of NC_071999.2, forward strand.
AACAGTGTTGCTCACACTGTTGTGGCTGGAGTCAGTGCCATAACCTTTGAGAGGAGGCAGGTTGCTGGAAATGGTTACACATGCAAATGCAAACTGCAGAAGCAGATGGGTTAGGAGGTTACAAATGGGCAGAGGTGTGTCCTGGATGGCCTGAGACAATCTGATGCCTCCAGGCCACATGACATCCTTGCTTCTCTGAGTTCTTCAAAAACGATGACCAGGAGCTCCACAGTACTCTCTGCCTCCTCTGTTCTCTATCCCCAGATTAAGTTGTGTTCATCCTTCAGGGGTTCCTTATTCAAACTAGGACAGGTCTGTATGTTGCATGCTCCCTTATAACATGCAACAAACTTATTCAACATCTAGTCTTCCTGCTAGACCACAAGAAAGGCTCCAGGTGGGTGAGTACTGTATTTCTTCCCCACTGTATCCGACGTGTCAGCACAGTGATTGGAACATGGTAGGTACCCAGGAAGTATGTGGGGAGAGGATGAATAAATGATTCCTCCCCATTGACCTGTTACCCTAACACAATTCAACCACTTCTCTTCCTCTGACAGCAGTTACCCTCATTGCCTCTCTGGGCTACACAATAGCCTTCTAACTAGTTATGATAGGTTAGAAGACTGCCCCCAAAAGATGTGTTCACATCCTAATCCCCAGAACCTGTGAATGTGATCTTACTTGCAAAAATTGTCTTTGTGGATGTAACTAAGTTAAAAACCTTGAGGTGAGATCATTCTGTATTGTCCAGCTGGGCCCTAAATCCAAGGACAGTGTTCTTAGAAAAGACATAAGAGGAGAAGACATGGATGCAGAGGAGAAGGCCATGTGAAGACGGAGGTAGAGATTGGAGTGATGTGGCTGCAAGCCAAGGAACACCTGGACCCACTGGAACTGGAAGAAGCAAGGAGGAATTCTTCCCTAGCACATTCAGAGCTGTGTGGCCCTCCTGACACTTTTTTTTTTTGAGATGGAGTCTTACTCTGTCACCCAGGCTGGAGTTCAGTGGTGTGATCTCGGCTCACTGCAACCTCCGCCTCCTGGGTTCAAGTGATTCTCCTGCCTCAGCCTCCTGAGTAGCTGGGACTACAGGCACTGTAGACTGGGAATGGCCTCACTATCAGGAAACACTGAGTCTACACACACATGGATGTAGCCTATAGGTCCTTCCCAGGATGATTATCAACTCCATACCCATGTGCTAATACCAGAGATACAAACGACATTGTATAGTGCTTAGTCCAGAGCAAGAAGGCATAAGTGGTAGATGTTATTATCATTATCATCATCATCGTTATTGCACAGTGATGTGGTTTGGCTGTGTCCCCACCCACATCTCATCTTGAATTGTAGCTCCCATAATCCCCATGTGTTGTGGGAGGGACCTGGTGGGAGGTAATTGAATCATGGGAATGGGTTTTTCCTGTGCTATTCTTTTGATAGTGAATAAGTCTCATGAGATCTGATGGTTTTATAAAGGGCAGTTCCCCTCCACACACTCTCTTGCCTGCCACCATGTAAGACATGCCTTTGCTCCTCCTTCACTTCTGCCTTGATTGTGAGGCCTCCCCAGTCATGTGAAACTGAGTCCATTAAACCTCTTTTTCTTTATAAATTACCCAGTCTCAGGTGTGTCTTTATTAGCAGCGAGAGAATGAACTAATACACACATCTAGCTGATTGAGGTGTAAGCTAAGGAAATGCAGTCTCTATAATTTCTAGGATCATGTATGAATAAGATTAAATCATAAAAACACTAATGTCCTTCCACGTCTCCCTTAAGGCCTGCTAGCAATTCTCACCAGGACCTTTTTTTTTTTTTTTTTTTTTTTTTTTTACATCTTGCCAAGTAAGTTTCTAAGATTAGTCATTATATTTCATTTTGTCTCTCCTTTTTAAAAAAAATTTATTTTGCTCTTTCCATAGATAACCAGTAGTTGTTTAGAATGAGAGCTCATCTTTAAAAATCTTCTTTTTAAATATAGCTAATTTATTTATTCCAAACATGACTCAAACAAATAAGCCTTTCATGGAGAGACCCAGAGGTAATTTTTCCATTGAAAACACTATGGTATTCCCAGAGTGGGTACAGAAGATGTGATCCCCATGATCCAAGAAGCTCACTCCCAGAGATACACAAAGAAACCCAGAGACCCTTGTTGCCACAAGCATTTAAGGATGATGTTTATGTGAATAGCATCTCAGTCACCCATATTCCTCATGGCACCATGTGGGATGCCTCCAGTCACAGACCTGCTAATCTGTGACACCAGGTAGATGATACTGGTATGAGAGTTTCCCAGCACTCAGCAGGCAACAGAGATTGAGATAACAAATGCCTCTGTATAGACTGGGGCCTGTTTATTGAGACAAACTCCCCTGACAGCTTGGCATGGTCACATAAAGAGTATACTGCTTGTAAATTTGTGTCTTGAGTTACTAGCCTGTCAGGGCTAGCTGCCTGGCACAAGCTGACACTTTGCACCCCTTCATCTCTGACCCAGGAGTCTCATGTCTTCTACCAGCATCCATGAAACTGTGGCAGGTCACCTTTTGAGCTTGTAAGTAGCAGGGTAAGATCTGAGCCTCTTCACAGTTATAATCAATACCTGACAGATATGAGCATTATGTGATCAGAAAACATGCACACGAATGTTTACAGCAGCACTAATTCATAATAGCCAAAATCTAAAAATCACCTAAATGTTCTTCTAATGGGTAAATTGTGATATATCTACATAATGGAATATCATGCAACTATAAAAAAAGAATGAGCTACTACTATACCCAACAACATGGATAGATCTCAAAAACATGTTGAATTTTTTAAAAAGCTAGACACAGAAGAGTACATATTTAAGAATTTTGTTTGAAGTTCAAAAACATATAAAACTGATCTGTAGTGACAGAGGCTTGAATAGTGGTTATCTTTGTGTGTGGACATACTGACTTGGTGGGACCTGAGGGAGCCCCTGAGGGCTGGAAATATAACTCATGGTCTGGATGGGTGGTGGCTCTATGGATATGTGATTTTATATATATATATATGTGTGTGTGTGTGTGTAAAAATTCATCGAGGAATACACTTAAGATCTGTGTACTTCACTGCATGCTATACTTCAAAAAACAAAATAGAATGAAAGAGAGAGAGAGAGACAGAGAACAGATGTATGTGGCCATTGTCTTCAGGTCACTGTTAAATGGACATATTTCATGGGGGCTCAAGAACCCTAGGGGGTCTTTTCTTTCATTATTTCACTTGTTCATTTGGCCTGTCTGTAGGTCTGGTTGCATCAGGTTGCCTGCGATACCAGTAGCTAGGGGGATTGGAGGATGGGGATGAGAGTCAGATCAGGGACTGGCCCAGGGAGCATGAGCTCCCTGGCTTAGAAAGGCAGAGTCATGGCTGACACTCCCAGGGAGACGCAGGGCCTAGAAACCCAGAAGATAAGGTGCTGAAGGTGTTCACACCATGCCTGGAGTGGCACAGGCCTTGCCCTTTGGTCCTAGAGGCAGAAAGCTCCTCTCTGAGATTAGACTTGGCGACTAAGGACCAACACTTGTGCCATGGCCTGGTTGTAGTGTCACAGGAGGTGAACCCTGACTTTGTGTAAATGCCTCACTGAATGAATGGCTCCTCTCTGCAATGTGGCTCTCCTCACCCCGAGCTGAGGGACAGAGCAGCCAAAAGAAGCTGCTGACAGCTCCAAGTAAATCCCCTTAAGCGAGGTGGGGGCAGGTGTTTTATTGACTCTAAATCTTTGCCAGTAGCTGGGTACATATTTAATAAAAATCTTAGGCTTGGGGGGCAGGGATGGGAAGGCAGAAGGGAGAATTCCTGCCCCCAGGGCTTGGGAGGCTGGCAGGCTGGCCAGTCCCTAATAATTCGTTCATCCAATATTCATCTTTGGGTTATTATAGTCACTGAGTATCTCTAAGGAACAAGTTTATTACTGTCTGCTAAGATAATTAGCCTAATCTACTTCAACGCAATTCAAATAGTCTCCATAGTCTCCATGTAGGTTTTTTTTTTTTTTTTTTTAACACAATTCACCATGACTACATTTCAACATTGGTCCTATTTTGTTCATATTTCCCCCATTGGAAGGTTCTCACTTTCTACGAGAGTGCCATGCTCTCTGATTAGCCCAAGGGGAAGGAGATTTAAGTCCCCAGGCTCTAGCTCAGCCTTCTCCCAGGCCAGGATTGCTCCAGCCTGCATAATGCCTGCAGCTTGGGTGACCTCTAGGATCATCCTGAAGGCTGGACTTTCTTCCTCTCTGTCTGCATTTCCCCATCCTCTAAGGGGATGTTGTAGAAGGGAAGGTACATGCACAGCTTCAACGGATCCAAAGCACTTGATTTTCTGTCCTGCCCTTGTAGAAATCTCTCATAACTTCCCTTGCAGCTACCCAAGCCACAAAACTCTCCATTCATGAGTCTGTGGAGAGAGGGTTAGACCAGCAATCCTCAAACACTGTGCAGGGTGCACACAAATCACCTGGGCATCTTGTTAAAATGCACACTCTGATACAGCAGGTCTGGCATGGGGCTGAGATTCTGCATTTCTAACCAGCTCTCAAGGATGTCAGAGCTGCTGGGTCACAGACCTCACTGTGAAGGGCAAGCAGTTAGACCCACTAGTCCTTGCCCACTGCCATTGTGCCGGGCATCCTTCTTCCTTCACAAAAGCCCTAACATCCCTTTAGGAATCAAATAGCATATTCTTAATAACCTCAGACATCTCTTTCTAACACTCTGATTCCTTAACAACAAGTCCCTGCTGGGTCCATGGTTACTTTCATGATGGCGGTAATAGGGCTGCCCTATTCCAGGGAGGGAACGCCTTGATTTGTTAGTCATGCAGTGTCCCCTTGCAGACAGCTTGGTAACATAGGACTTCACTGGGGGCAGAGGGGAAGCAGAGCTGCGAGGAAATTCTTAAGCAGAAAATGGGAAGTTTATCTTCTTTCTTTTAACAGTATTTAAATTCATTTGTTAAGAGAGATCTTCGCTTTAATTAATAAATTCTCCATTTTTATGGCTACTCATAATTCCCTACTATTTAGTTTAATTGGGTCTTCATGTTCAGAATTTAGAAGCAGCTTCCTCTTTTTAGTTTTAAATAGTAATACATAAACAAATAAATATCATGCTTTTCAGCAGGGCCCATTGATTTCCATACCATTCTGCTGTTATGCAGTGAATCCATTCATTCAATCAATCACGCAACAAATATAAATTCATCACTCACTATGTGCTGTGGGAGATGATGGGTATAAAATGGTGAACAGAGCACATGTGGTCCCTATCCTCAGAGAGCTTACTTTTCTAGTAGGGGGAGGAATTGCTTCCAGGAGTCAGGGCAGGATTTGTAGGGGAACATTCAGGATGGTATCCTGTCCAGTATCTTGGAGAGGTCTTTTAATATAATCAAATGGGAGGTAATTTAGATGACCAATCACATGCAGCCAACTGGTATTTAGTTAAGTTGTCTTGAACTTCCCATTGGAACCGTCCAGATGAGGCAATGCTCTAACTGTAACCAGTCTAATCATGGCTTTGCTCACTTCGGCACTGGCCCTATAGAAGCTCTCCCCTGCAGTCACCTCCGGCAGATCCCTGAACCACTTCTGGTTTGGATCTTCCTGATTCAGGAATTGCTGTTTGCACGAATACATTTTGAAAAATTATGAGGTACCAAAGTTTACATTTTAACTGGTCCAAGTGCAAATTGTCCTATCTTCTTCCATGAGTCTAATATTGGTGACTAATTCTTCTGGAAAACAAATTGGTGATGGCACTAAAGCCTTCCTCTGTAAAACACGGAAATGACAAGTCCTCCATCCCAGATCTACTAATGTACCAGCCTCACAACAAGTAATCAGAATGAACTAGGGCCTCTCCAATTCCTCCCCACTGCCAGAACTCTGCGTTTCCACAGCACTAGATCCTGGCCAAGCACTTAACAGTAATTCCCTGGGTAATCTTCACAAGTCTTTATAGACAGGCCTACAGGATGAAACTTCAATTTCCCTGCATTGACTAAGGCATAAATAGGCAGATGGGGTTGGGGCAGGGGCACGTGGAACGAAGGTGCATGGAGAACAGAGATGTGGGTCCAGGTCTTCCACTCCTTATATGACCAAGGATAGTTCCTTTCACTTTTTTCAGACCTTAATTTCCATGTCTATAGAAAAAGAATGATGACATCTGCCTCCCTCCTGGATAATAGGAGGAATGCATTAAAATGTGTTTTAAATGGCGAGATCCATTTGGAAGAAAGTATCATATGGATACAAATCATGGAAGGGCATGCTTGAAATACGGAATGGTCCTGGCTGACACCTGCTGAGTGTCTGTTCTAAGCACGTCACATGCCTCATCTCACTTAATCCTCATGTGGCCTCCAGGAGGTGGGTATCATTATCACAAGCAGTTTGTACCCAGGGACACTGGAGCACAGGATGGAGGAGGGTCTTTCCCAAGGCCTGGGGGTTGGTGGTAGTGGAGCTGGGCTTTGATTCTCCGGATTCTGGCTGCAGAGTGTGGGCACTGTGCCCCAGGCTTCCCGCTCCTCTCCCTGCAAGCAGCCAGCACTCAATTATCCCCATGTGTATTATCTGCAGCTCATATTTCATTCCATTCCAAGCTGACTTTTCCCTGCCAACCAGCTCGCTCATTTAGTTAGTAGGGGAGCTCAGGGAGTTAGAACTAATCCTAATATTAAGTAAAGAGCAAAGCATAATTAGGAAGATAAATCTTCTGGGGGGAAAATGTATGTAACATATTCCAAAGTCAAGCATGGGTGATTTTTCCCATCTTCTAGATGATCCACATCACTGCTCTCTTTTTCTCTTTCTAGCACAGATAACTATGGGTTGATGACATATTGTTTTTAAACTTAAATTTTTCTGATTAGGAGATCATGTATTATCATCACAAAATATTTAGAATAGCCTGCACAGTATAGAGAAGAGAATAGAAAACTCTCAGAATAGCACCATCCTGATAGTACCACTGTTAACATTTTGGCGTGTACTTTTTTCAATGCCATTTTTGACATAAATGCCTAAATATTGCACTTGTAGTCTTGTAAACTGCTTTTTTCTACTTGATATCTTGTGGAACTATACATGTCAAGAGATGTAGCTGAACACCATTATTTTTAGTGGCTCCATTGGCCTTGGAGAACTCATATGAATGTAGCATAATTAGTTTTATTCAAACCTAGCTAAGAGAGACACAATTGCTTCATGCATCCAATTATTTATTTGTTCATTGATTCAGCAAACCTGCCAGATATTGCGGATGAAAAGAAAAATAAAATGTAGTTCCGAGCCTCAAAGAATTTGCTGTCTTTTCTGAGTCACTGCGTCAATTTCTTTTGGGCCCAATCTCTTGACCTCTGCTGCCCTCCCCCAACCTTCCTTGTTCACATGGCCCAAACAGCAGCTTGCTTTGTTGTTGGAAGCAGCCAGGCCTTATTCGCTGACCCTCCCCCACTTCCAATCCCTTCCTTTCTCGCCTCTGGGTTTAACAGTGGCATAAAACTAATTTATAGCTCTTGCTAGGAAGAGGACAAATTTTCATCTCGGTCCATCACGTGAAAAGCACTAGTACAAATGAATAATTGTTGACCCATGCTACCTATTAGAGATTGTGCTTGGGTCACCTCATTTGTTGTTTTAACACAAGAAATTAAGGGCCCTGGCAAGGGCTTCCATGGGCACTGAGTTGGTAATGACATAGAACATCGTCTTTGTGGGCGACCTCTCCTGGCGCCATGTTCACAAGAGGGAAAGGGGTGAAATCTCACTTCCACAATGATCCCATGAGAAGGGTAGACTCTGCCTGTGTCCACCTTTGATTTTAGGCTCAGGGTCATGTTCTACCAGGATCCTTATCCATCAGCATATGCCTGTGAAGCAACTAGAATATGCTGGATACTGGGTGAAGTGATGGGTGGGGCGTGGGGCATGGCTATAGACATTGCTATTTTGGCCTCTGGGAGCTCGCCAGCGCCTGACATATGTGAAGCCATATGCTTTTGCAATATATGCATGCATGGAGTGATACAGGGTACATTCTCCCTCAGTACCAAATGGCTTGAGTTGCAGGAAAAGGTTCGTGTTGGGGGTGACAATTGAAATGGGTCATAAACAATAGAGGAACTCTGGATAGTGGAGGGATGAGAGGTGAGCACTCCTGGAAAACGGAGGACATCCCTGAATGCAGGGAGGAGCTGTGCTTTCCACAGAATGATGAGGCCTTGACAGAACAAGGAGAAATGAGGCTAAGTAAGGAAGGTGCAATCAGATTACAGAGAGCTTTGAAAGCAAGATGAGAGTAAGAAAGACGGAAGGAGTTTCACAACACTTGATTGGTTCCATGTCCTGGATACGTGACCATGACTTGCAGGCTGTATTGAATATTATATGTTTTTTATAATATTAGGGACTAAAAATTACAATGAAAATGTGTGTGTATACAGCCTTTCACACAGCTAGGGGTCAACATATACTTAATAACATGTTGCATTATTTCTATGCCATCTCTCTGGTCAAGAACTATTACCTTGAACCATCATTTCAGCATTTTACAAAGTGTTTTCATACCTACTACCTCATGTAAATTTGAATATAGGTAAGGTCAAATGCTTTGGTTACCCGGGCAATAACATCTGCTGGCTGATATTCTGCATGCTCCAGGCATTAGTCTAGGCAAGCAGATGAAGATATCAAGGGGCAGCAAGGCTGGGTTTTGGTGGAAATCCTGCCTGTCCATACTGATTCACTGGAGGACATGGGTAGCAGGAAGGGAAAATGCCATTTCTGGAAACTGTGATATTACACAGAAGAATCAACTGAAAGACTGTTGCAGAGTAAGAAAGTTTGGGGCCGGGCGTGGTGGCTCATGCCTGTAAAATCCCAGGACTTTGGGAGGCCAAAGTGGTGGATCCCTTGAGGTCAGGAGTTTGAGACCAGCCTGGCCAACATGGTGAAACCCCATCTCTACTAAAAATACAAAAATGAGCTGGGCCTGGTGGCAGGCACCTGTAACCCCAGCTGCTCTAGAGGCTGAGGCAGGAGACTCTCTTGAACCCGGGAGGTGGATGCTGCAGTGAGCTGAGATTGTGCCACTGCTCTCCAGCCTGGGTGACAGAGCAAGACTCCATCTCAATAAAAAATAGAAACAAGAAGAAGAAAGTTTGGTAAAGTGGCAGGGTGGCAGGAGTTGTCTTTTTTAGTCACTGAGCTCTGGACCTAATGATGAGGGTGGGGTTAGGGGGTGAGGTGCAGTGAGGCAGTGAAGGAACTGTTGAGTTAGTCCTTCTTTTGGATGTGGGGATGTGACCCCTGAGCAGAAAGGATAATAGGAAAAGCTTCTGGATATTTAGGATGATTTTCAACAGTGGTATTCACTCACAGACACTAGGGAGCTACATTTACTGTCACTAGAAGCCCCAACTCATACCTTGGGATAGGCCGTGGGGACACTCTGGGATAATGCAATATTCTAAAACAGAGATCAGAGGCCTTGGTGAGACTTATGAAGCCCCCAGCTAGCTCCAGATCTACACTCAGCATGTTGCCATCCCAAATTAATATGCGTTAGGCTAGATAAAGAAGGCAGAGTAAGGAGGCTGGATCAAAGCAGCCGCAGGCCAGGTGTGGTGGCTCACGCCTGTAATCCCAGCACTTTCGGAGGCTGAGGCAGGTGGATCAACTGAGGTCAGGAGTTCAAGACAAGCCTGGCCAACATGGTGAAACCCCATCTCTACTAAAAATACAAAAATTAGCTGGGCATGGTGGCGGCCGCCTATAATCCCAGCTACTCAAGAGGTTGAGGCAGGAGGATTGCTTGAACCTGGGAGAAGGAGGTTGTAGTGAGCTGAGATTGCTCACTGCATCCCAGCCTGGGTGACAAGAGCAAAACTCTGTCAAAAAAAAAAAAAAAAAAAAAGGCAGCCGCAGACTAGAAAGCCTGCTTGGCAGTGTGTGGGCAGGAGTGCCTTAATCTTTTAAGTGGTTTGAAAGTGAGGCCTGCATTTTGTATAGCTCTGTCTTAGGTCACAGGTGCATATACAGCAAGTGATCAGGTAGTCCCTATTAAAATGCCTAAAGCTGGAGTATATGGATTTAGTTTTATTCATTCATTCATGCATCAAATTTTATCAACCCTCTTTCATGTGCCAGATCCTGGTGACAAAATGATAAATAATACCCAGTGTCTGTCCACAAAAGGATGTACAGTCTAATGGGGCTTGGCTGGAAAATAGACAACTACAAGGAATGTGTGATAAATGCTATGATAGAAATAAGCCCAGGGAGCTGTGGGACCACAGAGGAAAGACAATGAGAAAACTCTGGCCAAGGAAGGTCTCATGGAGGAGGTCATAAGTGAGCTGGGCCTTGAAGGATGAATGGGAATTATCTTGGCAAATGACCATTTATAGGGAGAATGAAAGAATATTCAGGTAGACAAAAAGCAATACAATTCAGCAGCCCTGAAAGCTACAAATAGTTCAGCAATCCTGGAAGGTCAAGGTAGTTGATGTCCAGGTGGGTGGGAATGATGAGAAATTACACAGAAGAGGCCCCTGAGCTATGTATAAGGAGTTTGAGTCCTGTTATCAAGACTGCTAAAGAGTTTGAGTCTTGTTATCAAGGCTTTGGTGTGCCACTGAACGATTTTAAGGGGAATATGGACAAGGATGACATAAAAAAACTCCTAATAAAAAATTCCAGGTAGGTGGGGTAAGATGTAAAGAAGGATATAAGGCTAGCAGCAGTTACAAAATCCATATTTTTATCCAATTATCTACAACCGATTTGTAGAGATATGTACAATTATACACTGAAAACACATTGATTCCTAAAAAGTAAACTGTGGCTGGAACTTTTACAAAAATAATTATTTTACATATTATATATTTTTTCTTCCCCAATTAAAAATTTTTAATTTAAAAGTTAACTTTAATGTCAAAAATGCAAGCTTGGGAAGGGCATATATATTATATTTTTAAAAATAAAAGCTGTATATTATTTAGGCAAGTTTGTTATTACTATTCATTCTATTAATGTATTTAATATTAATATATTGTTATGACTACATGCTACAACATAGATAAACCTTGCAAACATTATGTTAAGTCAAAGAAGCCAGTGGCGAAAGATCATATATTATATAATTCTATTTACATGAACTGTCCAGAATAGGCAAATGCGCAGATACAGAAAAAACATGGGTTGCCAAGGGTTGGAGGAAGGGTAGAGTGGAGTGGTTGCTAACAAATATGGGATTTCTTCTGGGGTGATGAAAACATTCTAAAATTAGATAGTGGTAATGGTTGTGCAACTCCGTGAATATACTAAAATCAATTGAATTATACACTTTAAAAGGTATGTGATAACTCAAAATATTAAAAGCCATCTATGACAAACCCACAGCCAACATTATACTGAAGGGGCAAAAGCTGGAAGCATTCTCCTTAAGAACTGAAACACGACAAGGATGGCCACTTTCACTATTCCTATTCAACTTAGTATTGGAAGTCCAAACCAGAGCAATCAGGCAAGAGAAGGAAATAAAAGGTATCCAAACAGGAAAATAAGTAGTCCAATTATCTCCCTTCATTGATGACATGATTCTATACCTAGAAAACCCTAAAGGCCCCACCTAAAGGATCCTAGAGGTGATAAATGACCTCAGTAAAGTTTTAGGATACAAAATCAATGTACAAAAATTGGTAGCATTCTATACACCAATAATGTTCAAGCTGAGTCAAATCAAGAACTCAATCCCATTTATCACACACACACACACACACACACACACACACACACACACACAATACTTTGGAATACATCTAACCAAGTGAGTGAAAGATCTCTACAAGGAGAACTACAAAACACTGCTGAAAGAAATCATGGATGATAGAAACAAATGGAAAAGCTTCCTATGCCCAGTATTGTCAAAACGGCCATACTGCCCAAAGCCATCTGCATATTCAATGCTATTCCTATCAAACTATCAACATTATCTTTCACAGAATTAGGAAAAAACTATTCTAAAATTTATATGGAACCAAAAAAGAGCGCGAATAGCCAAAGCAATTTTAAGCAAAAAGAAGAAAGTTGGAGGCAACACACTACCTGACTTCAAACTATACTACAAGGCTACAGTAACCAAAACAGCATGATACTGGTATAAAAACAGACCATAGACCAATGGAACAGGATGGAGAACCCAAAAATAAAGCTGCACAATTACAATAATCTGATCTTTGATAAAGTTGACAATAACAAGCAATGGGAAAAGGACTCCCTATTCAATAAATTGTGCTGGGATAATTAGCCAGCTATATGCAGAAGAATGAAAATTGACCTCTACCTTTCACCATATATAAAAATTAACTCAAGATGGATAAAAACAGAAATGTAAGACCTCAAACTATAAAAATCTTAGAAGAAAACTAGGACATACCATTCTGGACAGTGGCCTTGGCAAAGAATTTATGAGTAAGTCCCTAAAAGCAATTGCAACAAAGACAGAAATTGACAAGTGGGACCTAATTAAACTAAAGAGCTTCTGCACAGCAAAAGAAACTATTAACAGGCTAAACAGACAGTTTACAGAATGGGAGAAAATATTTGCAAACTATGCATCTGATAACAGTCTAATGTCCAGAATCTATAAGAAACTTAATTCAACAAGCAAAACCAAATAACCCCATTAAAAATGGGCAAAGGACATGACAGACACTTCTCAAAAGAAGACATACATGTGACATACAAATATATGGAAAAATCCTCAACATCGTTAATCATCAGAGAAATGCAAATCAAAACCACAATGAGATGCCATTTTGCCCCCATCAGAATGGCTATTAAAAAGACAAAAAATAACATGTTGATGAGGTTGTGAAGAAAAGGGAACATTTATATACTGTTGGTGGAAATGTAAATTAGTTCAGCCACTGTGGAAAGCAGTTTGGAGATTTCTCAAATAATTTAAAACAGAATTACCATCCGACCCAGCAATTCCATTATGGAGTATATATGCAAAGGAAAAGACATTGTTCTACCAAAAAGATACACACACTCATATTTTCATCACAGCACTCCTCAACCTGGAATCAACCCAGGTCCCCATCAATGGTGGACTGGATAAAGAAAATGTGGTACATATACACCATGGAATACTACACAGCCATAAAAGTGAATGAAATTATATCCTTTGCAACAGCATGGATGGAGCTGGAGGCCATGATATTAAGTGAAGTAATGCAGGAACAGAAAACCAAATACCACATGTTCTCACTTACAACAGGGAGCTAAACACTGAGTATACATGGGTATAAAGATGGCACCAATAGACACTGGGGACTATGAGAGTGGGGAGGGTGGAAGGACGACAATGGTTGAAAAAGTATCTATTGGGTACTATGCTCACTACCTGGATGACAGGATTATTCATATACCAAACCTTAGTGACGTGCAGTTTACCCATGTAACAAACCTGCACATTTACCCCCTAAACTTAAAAGTTGAAGAAAATAAATAAAAATTTAAAGGTATGTGAATTTTATTTCAATAAAACTGTTATAATAATAGTAAAAGACAGAAACTTCCTTAACAAGTAGACTGACATTTTTAGTGGGTACACTCTGGAAGCATCACTGAAATCAGAAACAAACCATGAATGTTCACTATATTACTATTATTTAACATTCCACAGGAAGTAGCCAATGCAATTTGATGGGAAAAAAGAAATAAGAGGTATAGAAATTTGGAAATGAGAGAACCAACTGGAAAAAATCATAAAATTTGAAGAATTCAGCAAAGCACAAATTTAGTAAATACAAATCAATAATTTTCATACTTTCAAATAAGAAGTAGCTGTTCATATTAAAAATAATACCTTGGAATAAATTTTATAGGAAACAGTCACAGGCTATAAGAAAAAAATGTAAAATGCTATCGAAGAACTCTAAGAAAGAATTGAATAAATAAAAGTATCATCTATTCAATAGGACGGTTCACTGTTATAAATATGTTGACATTCCCTAAAATTAACAAGATGGTAATAAATACACCAGAATACTAAAAAAGAACTCAAGTAATTTAAAAAGCTTATATGAAAAAATAAATGTGCAATTATAGTTAGATTGCTGAAAAATAGTTATGAAGGAGACTATTCATTAAAATTGTAAAACATAGAATAAAGCTACAGTATTAAAACATGGTGATTCAAGTGCATGAGAAAACAAAGCAGATTGATAGAACAGCACAGAGAACCAAATACATATGGTTCTATTTATTAGATTTAGTAGAACAGGAAGTTTAGCATTGTATATAATTAGAGAAAAAAAATCCCCCCACCCTCCTACTGAGTTTTTAAATCTGCATCCCCATTCGTCTAGAGGGGCATAGAAGCAACAGAGAACTTATGGACCTAGAGAAGACTCGGTGTGTGAAAAAGTCAGGACACAGCAGCAATTTGCTGTGACGAATGACCCGACACCAGATGGCAGCAAGGACTCTCAGTGGGTGTCATTATGGATAGATGACAACAGCTAGACAGAATGCCCTCCAAATCGAATCATTGACATTACATATGCCCAGTAGTGTATTAGCTCACAAGAGCTAATTGTTGAAGTTTTAGAAATTTTGTGAGCTGATTGTTAAACATAGCCATTGTTAAAATTAAACAAACAGAATTAAATAACTTATATTAACAACCCAGGTAGTAAGTATTCAAAGCTCTTACTTCCTAAATATTTTATTATATTTTGCTATTAAATATGTTCCTGAGGTTGCTTACATATCTGTAAATCTGTATTTGTATCTGTATCTATATGGTAGAAATACTAAAATCCTCTTCCCAACTTCACGTACAGTGATGTTGTGTTGGTACCTTAAGATTAGTCATGGTGGGAATATTTACACCATGGAAATTGGCAAATGCTATAAATCAGGGCTTGATTTTCTATTTTGTTGATTTTCTAGAGTAGACTGAAGAAAGTGATGAAGAAAATGTTAATAAGGGCAAACTAAACCTAAAAGTGTCCTGGTATATAGGTGTTACTTTGTGTTAAATAGCACAAAAAATTACGGAAATAATCTTTTAGTATCCTAAAACTATTATCCAACTCAGCAAATAAATAGTTCATGTCACTGAGCAGTGACTGATAATCTGACATTTGTCTTTGTTGTTTCACTTTTATCTGTTAACATAAAAGAAAACATCAACCAACATTCATATTTAAGTCACACACATTCATCAATGACATGGTGACTTTTTCCATGAACTGGATAGCCAACATAGTCTAATTTTGTCAAACGATGGCTGAATTGTTACTGTAGGTTGGCTACAGATACAGGAGTTCAACAAAACCAATAAATACATTCTGTGTAGTTATATGAAATTTAAAATAAAGAATATTGTATATTTTGTTATTATTTATAAATTGTATTACACATACTTTATATCAGTAAAATTTATAATAAACTTATGTCCATATGTACATGCATACTTTTCTTACCTACCAGAACATTACTTCATAGGCCCCCCAAAACTTGGACTCAACACTGGGCACAGTAGGGAATCTCCATCCTGGTTAAAACTAGGTTTCCATTCTTGATGGAATGGTAACCCAGAATATATATTAAATTCAGTTATAGAGAAAAGAATGTTATATTTATTGCACGTCTCAAATTATGAATATGTTTAAGACTTGTACCCATTTCACATCTGATAAGGCAAAGTAAACCTAAAAGTAAATCTAAAAGCTAAACAAGGAGGCTCTGAGGCCTCCGTTTTCGCCTTTGGCAGTGCGTCCCACACAGTGAATGAGTGGGCTTCCAACCCTATTGTAACAATATTGATGATCCCTGCTTCGTCCTGACTCATAAAAGAAGTTGATGTGGGTCAATGACTCCTGAAGTGGACATAAATCCTGAGGCTGCCCTGCATAACCTCTGAACTTTCGGTGGCTGCTGCCTCAAGGTAATTGGCTAAGCCTCTAGGACTTAAGGTCGGGAGAATGCCTGTGTTGGGGGCTCTGCAGAACTGAGTTCTTTAAATGGACTCTGTAAGTTTTGTTCCACCCTTAAGGCTACACCAGAAATTTATAGACTGTGGTTTGGAAATCATTACACGTGCTAGACATGTTTTTTGTGTCCACAAATCTGCAGAATCAGAATCTCTGGACATTATAACAGACGCCCCAGATAAATCGCATATGCTGACCAGAGATTGAGAGACCGGGCCTCATGGAGAAATTGCCAGGGCAGAATTATCTGCTTTGCTATAAGGAAAGTTTCAGTCAAGAATATCAATAATTTGGGCCCTCTTTCCCTAGCCTGGCTGAGATTGAAATCAGAAATTACTGGGCTGGAAAGTCCCCCAGACTGCTTGCCCAAGAAGTCCCTACCTGCATTCTGATATTGTAAAATGTTTACAATATATAGCTTTTTTAAAAAGTAAGGTAAAACTATATATGCATAATATGATTTAATGCTTTTATAAAAATACAATCAAATGTATTGCATTTAAAAAATTACTGAAAGCAGAAGAACCAGATAATGGTGGTTATCTCTGGGTGGAATTACAGGCAGTTTTTTTCTTAGTGGTTTTCCATATTTTACAAATGTCTGTACAGAATAAATACTACTTTTATAATTTAAAAAACTAAATGTTCTTTTAAGAATAATGTAGTCAAGGGGGAGACATAAAACAAAATGAACAAAGCAAAAGAAAAACCGAACCAAAAAATCTGCTTCTGTTTAGAACTTCTTTCAGCAGCCCAGGCAGAAGATTGTCAGGTTGCCATGGGCTCCCTGGTTGAGCTAGTCCTGAGTCACAGCCCCCAAATTTCCTAAAGCAGCCCAGAGTCCTGAGGCAACGACCTGAAGGCACAGTCCAACAAAGGTCGCTTAGACAACAGGGCCCGCAGCCAACATTCTGGACCCTGAACTCTCCATCCTCACGCAGGAGACCCCAGCCTCCTGAGGATGCTCAATCCCACCTGGACTACCCAAAGGAGATCAGAGACGAGTGGCCCAGTCCTATCCGTCATTCACTAGGACGCTCCATCATGGCTAGTCAGCTGAATGGATGGATGAAGTCCTGTTCAGCACCAGTGCCTGTGTGAGAAATAGTCTGCACCAGAAGCTCACATATATCTTGACTCTTGTGTGTGTGGTTGTCAGGCTGCTATAGTGCTGCCGCAAACCACTCTGGATACTTAAAATCCAGGAGGTATTTTTCAAACTCTGCTACCGGCAGCTGGTGTGTGGTCGCTTATATATGGAGGTATTGATGTGTTCTGGGATTGGAGCAAATCACCCTCTGGAAACAGAAAAATGCGGTGACAGGGACCCATGTAGACTGGAATTTTGTCCCAGTGCATTTGCCTGGGGCTGGTTGGTTTCTCCTCTCCTGGGCTTATGGTCAGAGACAAAGACGTTGAGAAACAATGTGCTGCAGTATGATGGGAGTCTAGAATTCATACTCTCAAGAATGTTTAATTTGAAGAAATACTACTGCTAACATTTGGCTCTGCACTGTTGCTGCTGGTCAGTTATGGATGGCTCTAGAGATAGGAAGAGGCAAACATCTCCTGCTTCTCTGGTTCATTGTTTCCATGGACCTTTTAGTGAGAAGGAGCGTCTGCATGCATGGGGCCTGGAAATGCCTGGGGTGAACTTGCAGAAAGCAGGAACAGAGTGAGAAGGAAAGAGAATGTACTGCTTGCATACCCATATCTGTTGGTTGGCTTCCATGGACATGTGGTTGAAGGATTGTTCTGGTATGACTGAGAGAGGCAAAATAGGAAAGAGATTAAGAGAATGAGCTTTGGAACCCTAAGGCTGAGTCCTGGTTCAGCTGTTCATTTGCTGTGCAACCTGGGCAAAGTTACTTAACCTCTCAGAGTGTCATTTGTAAAATCAGAACAATAATAGGGTGATTTCAAGAATTAAAAAGAATTTCATTTAAAACTTTGGCACATTGCCTGGGACATAGTAGTTGGTAATCAGTGCTGGTGGTGGTGATGGTAATGATGGTGATGATTCTTCTCCTTTGAGCTTAGTGAGGCAGGACTAGTTGGAGAGGGTGAGAGGTGGTGATATTGGTACTCTGGCCATGGTGAGGGCAATGAATATTTCCTAAAAGAAATGAATGTTTTCAGGCTAACTAGACTTTGAAAACTCTGTAATTAATCTTTGTTGATATGTAATAGAACATTTTGAAAGAGTACTTTTTTTGAGACACGGTCTTGCTCTGTTGCCTGAAAGAGTACTTTTTTTTTGAGACACGGTCTTGCTCTGTTGCCCAGGCTGGAATGCTGTGGTATGATCAAGGCTCACTGCATCCTTGACCTCCCGGACTAAAGCAATCCTCCATCCTCAACCTCCCAAGTAGCTGGGACTACAGGGGCATGCCACCACACCCAGCTAATTTTTGTATTTGGCAAAGCACTTCTAATGAAACTCACAGATGATATTTTCATTGCATCTCAGGAAACCACTTCAGGATCCTAGTGTTCTGAAGTCAGAGTTCAGGGCAGGAGATAGTCACCTTCGTGGTCACTCACTTTATCTTTCCAAGTATACCTCAGCCAGGCTTCTTCATTTTTGCCTCTTGGGTGCATTCACCTCTACTGACCTAGGGACTGGAGGTCATTTTAGGAAAAGAGTCTACCAAAGGGAAGGCAATTCTGACTCCAAAGAACCAGACAACTTTCAGCCTGGTTTAGTTATGAGAAGGGTTCTGGCCTGGGCATGCCTGCACTGGAATCCCATGGGAAGCCTCCCTCTGAACTTTCAGAGACTCCAGCCACACTCTCCCTGATGCACACCTGTTAGTTCAATGCCATTCACCAAAAGGATGTCTCCCAGCCCCGGTGGAGATGGAGCAGAAACAAGTGAGTCATGTTTGGAGTGGAGCCGGGGAATTCTGCAGAAGAACTTCCAGGTGATGCCCACGCTGCCTGATGCAGACACAGCCTGAGGGCTGATGATGTAGGTCCAAGTGTGCTCCTATGTCCCATGCTTTCCAGTTTTCAAGGACATTCACTGATACCATCTTGTTTCATCCTCACCCAAACCCCAGGAAAGGGGACAGACAAGCCCTGTGAGCCCATTTTATAGACAAGGAGACAGGATCAGAAGGGTTACATGACTGGCCCAAGATCCCAGGCTAGGACACAGCCAGCAGAGGCTGGGATGTGGTCCAATTGCCAGTTCATCCTTTTGTTCTTTTCAGTTGAAAGAGGTTAAAAAATAGTGCCTGCTAAAGAGCTTTCCCTAAGGACTCAAGGAACATTATTAATAGCATCCCATTAATCCTCACATTTATTCAGGAGTAGCAGGTGGCTACGATTATAATGATTATAATGATTGCTATCATGACACAGAATTACTAGGACTCTGAGGTACAGCTTCCTTAATGCTATGCTTTCCTGTGATGCATGTGGGTGCATAAATACATAACACACACACACAGACACACACACATGCTCACACTCACACTCCAAATAGCAACCAGGTAAGGAAGCTTTCACTGAGTGTTGAGAATGAATCCTGAGATCCCAGCATGACTAAACAGGAATTTCCTAGGATTTTTTGTTGCACTAGTGACATAAAAGGCTTTGCAGATAAAACACACAAGGGAACTTAGGACAATTGGAGAAAGTTTTGCATATCTTCACATGCTCAAATGCAGGAAGCAAATAAAGGTGCTAGTCTCCTCCTGGGCTGGAAATGTGAGGCTGGGTCTTCCCAGGAGAAGGAAGCCAGTGTATTGAAGCCCATCCAGGCCTTCTGGGCTCCCATCTGGATGGTAGGGAAGTGAGGGGGTGTCCTGCCCTGGCTGTCTGCACTGTTCACACTTAGAAGGCAATTGCCTGGACCCAGTGGGAACATGGTGAGCCTGTGTCAGTACTAAGTCCTGGACCCGGTGGGAACATGGGGCGTGCCCCGCAACCACACTTCCCCCAGATAGAGGCTTACTGCACTGTGCACCTTGGCCGCCTTGCTGCTGCGCTCAGGCTGCCCTCTGACATCACCGACATTCAGCAAGGGTCTCTCTTCACTCTGGGCAGCATTTAACTGCCCCTCACCTGCTCCAAGACAGCCAATCCAGTGTGACAGCTCAGAGTATGATGACCGTGGGGAGAAATGGCCCACGGTAACTACATGTGCCTACAGGTAGTAGCAATGAACAGTAGTAATAACAATAATATATGGAGTGATTATTGCCAACCAGGTTATTATTTCACTGAACCAGGTACTATTGTGTCATTGACAAAAGGCTGTACTAGATAATGATTAGGAATTTGCACTAGGCAATGGGATGCATCCTGCATCCTGTTTACTCTCCTTACTAGCTAATGCCTTAATTTCCACATGGGTAAAATAGGAATAATGTCACTGGCCTTTTAGTATTACTGCGAGGATTAAATGAGTTAGAAGCACTTAAACTAGTGCCTGGATAATTGTAAACATACACGCAGACACACAGAGTCATGCGCTGCATAACAATGTTTAGGCCATATTGGTGGTCCCATAAGATTGCAATAATACTGCATTTTTAATGTATCTTTTCCATGTTTAGATATTTTTAGATACACAAATACCATTGTTACAATTGCCTACAATATTCAATATAGTCACATGCTGTGCAGGTTTGTAACCCAGGAGGAATAGGCTATACCATATAGCCTAGGTGTGGAGGAGGCTAGATCATCTAGGTCTGTGTGAGTGCAATCTGTGATGTTCACACGTTGAAATTGCCGACTGATGCATTTCTCAGAACGTATTTCTGTAAACAACACACAATTTTAGACGGGCAAAGTCTTTGCAGATGTGATTAAATTAAGGAGTTTGAGAAGTGGAGATATCTTGGATTCTATCCGGGTGGGCCCTACATGCCATCACAAGTGTCCTTATATGAGGGAGGCAGAGGGACCTTTGAAGAGTGACCTACAGAAGAGGAAGCAATGTGAAGACAGAGCAGAAACATGTGAGGATGCTGGCCTCGAAGACTGGAGTGATGCAACCACAAGGCAAAGGATGCCAACAGCCACCCAAAGCTGGAAGAGGCAGAGGATGAATCTCTCTTAGAGCTTATACATAAAGAGAATATATATACATGTATTTTACTCTTCCCAACAATCCCATGAGGCAGGCAACATTGCTATTCCCATTCTAGAGATGAAAATCTGGTCTGAGGTCTGTCAGAGCCCTGAATCTATCCTCTTACCCTCTGTGCCCCTTTTGCTGTCTATTGTACGTGTGAGGAGAGACCACCTGCCTGTTATCCACATTGTAGAAGGTACAGTAGAGGCCCAGCCTGCATCCCTTTTGTATTCACTGATGCCTTCCTACTGCAAGTTCCTGCAACTCTGTGCCCTAGAGGCAGCTATTGACAAATGATGCAGAAAAATTGGAGGAAAATACCCAGATGCCTCCTCTTGAGCAGGACAACTCCGAGGTATCCTACATCACCTCCCAGGGTCCCCAGGGAGACTGCAGCCCACCTGCCCACAGTGGTAACTTGCTTGAGAATGCACCTTGCATGACTTCCTTTCTATCTGTATCTCATGTTCTCATTCCCCTACTGGTGTTTCTTCAGGTCACCTTCCAAATAAACTACTTGTGTTCATGTCCTTGTTTCAGGATCTGTTCCTGGAAGAACTCAAGCCAAGACACCTACACATAGATATGTATATTTGCTATTTTCATGCATCTAGTTAGGTTAAATAATGACTTCTAAAGAGATCATTGTTTTCCCCTATAGCTGCTGTAGCAAACTTGGTGGCATAAAAAACAGAAATTTATGCTCTCAGAGTTTTGAAGGCCAGAAGTCTGAAATCATTATCACTGGGCCAAAATCGAGGCATCAGCAGAACTGTGCTCCCTCCGGAGGCTCTAGGGGAGAATCATTCCTCTTCCAGCTTCTGGTGGCAGCTGGCATTCCTTGGCTTGTGGCTGCATCACTGCAATTTCAAGGCCAGCATCTTCAAATCTTTCTCTGTTCTGTCTTCACATCACCTTCTCTTCTGTGTGCCTGTGTCAGATCTTCCTCTTGTAACAGCGATTGTGATGGCATTTAGGGTCCACCCAGATAATCCAAGATTTTCTCACCATATCTAAGTGGTTAACTTAGTCATATCTACAACCACTTTGCCACACAAGGTCACATTCACAAGTTACTGGGATTAGGAGGTGGACAGCGGTGGGGGTCATCATCAGTTTACCATGATAAAACAGTCATTCATGCAAAACAATTTTACTCTTAATCCTTTTCATGTGCTAGGATGTTAGGGGTATGGAGATGAATAAAAGGCAGTCCTTGTCCCTTAGGTGCTCACATTCTAATGGAGAGATGGACAAGGAAACCCACCTTTACAGGGTGCTGGCTAAATGCTGACCCAGAGCCATGAAAAGGGCTCTGGCTGCAGTGTGCATGTGATGGCTCAGAGCACCAGGACAAGCTTCTGACCACGCACGACGCAGAGAAAGGAAGAGAGGCCAGTGTAGAAAGTCAAAAGAGCCTGATCCCAGATGGCCCCGTGCTGTCACCAAATCATCAGGGACTACCTGCCTCCAGATTGCTTTAATATAGCAACACAATGAATTTTATATGAGCCATTGTTTTTGATTGTTTTGTTGGGTTAGACTTTACTTCTAACAGATACAGGGTGGGGGGAGCATTTAAGGAAGAAAGGAAGAACAGTGTGCACCCATTCACAGAGCCAGGAGGCAGCCATGGCCTTGGGCTGCACAGTGTTGGGCGTGGCTGGGTGGATGGGACAGGAAGGAGTGGTGGTTGCTGAGGAAGAGTCAGATCATTATGGCCTCTACAAGAAAGCAATAACTGCAAATTAGGAAAAAAATAGCAAAGAGGAAATCAGACTTTGGAAAATTAGGAAAAGGAGGTTGTGGTGGAAATTGGTATTCAGGAGGAACATAATTATTGGGTGGCCACACAATGTGGTTTTAGAAATAGCTTCTGGTTGCTCTGTGCTTATAGGTAAAATGGGCCCTGCATGTCAGAGGGCTGGCTCTGGCTGCCTTGGCTGTGCCCACCTCCGGGGCAGGGTCTCCAGGGCTGTGACTTAGATAGACATCACTTCGGGGACCTAGTCTCTTCCCTCAAAGCCCCAAACCCACTTCCAGGGCCTGCAGGACTTCTGCCCTCCTGTCTTGGTCTATTTGTGCTTCTATAACAGAATGCCAGAGGCTGGGTCATTTATAAAGAACAGAAAGGGGTTCCTCACAGTTCTGGAGGCTGGGAAGTCAGCAGGTTCAGTCGTGTGGTGAGGGCTGCAGTCTGCTTCGGAGATGGTGCCTCGCTGCTGCATCCTCCGAGGAAAGGAACGCCGTGTCCTCACATAGCAGGAGGAAGAAGGGCAAGAGAGCCGAATGCTGTGTGAAGCCTCCTTTATAAGGGCCTTAATCCCAATCAGGAGGGAGGAATCCGCACGACCTACATGTCTCTTAAAGGCCCCACCTCTTAATACCTCACATTGGCCACTAAATTTCAACCCCTGAATTTAGGAGGGGACACATTCAAACCATAGCACCTCACCAGATGGTTCACAGCGAACCCCTAAGCCAAGAGGTGGTCAAGAAGCTCTGTTGGCTGGGAGATAAATGAAGCTTTGATGAGTGGGGCAGGGTACCATGCAGGTGAACATCCTGTGGTGGGGATGGAGCCAGAGATGGGACGAGAAGGGTCTGGGCTGCGGGCCAGGGGTTGCGTCTCCTCACACTACTACATTCTGGTGAGGAGCTCCTTGTAATCTAGGGATTGTGACTGGAACCTGGTCTTCCCGACTGTTTAAGGCCTATGTTTGTAAAGGTAGAAGGAGAGAACATATTTTGTTTAAGAATTTGTTCATTTGATTTCTAACTCTGAAGTGTGCAGACATATGGTACGGTGTGGGTGGTAGAGCCAGGCAATTTTGGAGGACTATTGAACAGCAGCATCCCCTCCAGCCCTCCTCCCACCGCCGCGGCCCTCCTTTTCCACCAGCCTCTGAAATCCCCTCCCGGAGCAAACAGACTCTGCCTGGCTGCTTCTGCAAGTTTCTGGGTTACCTGGGGCTTCTCTTTCCCCTCCTCTCCCAGGTTCTGGGGCCCTCGGAACTTACTGGCCTTACCAGGGAACCAGGCAGCTCCTGGCGCTTGCTTCCTGCTGCGTTACTGACTTTCCAGTTTCTAGGAGGCTGATGCCTGCCCTCTGGCCCTCTGCACGTAGTATTCTCTCTTCCAGGAATTTCCCCACCTTCGTCCTCCCCAGACTCTCTCTTACCAAGGTCTGTTGTTTCCTTCTCTGCGTTCCCCTCTGTCCCTTCTGCATATATATGAATACATCATGGGTTGAATAGTCTCCCAAAAAGATGTTCAAGCTCTGAACCCCAGTACCTGTGAACCTGCAAATGTGACCTTATTTGAAGATAGGCTCTTTAAAGTTGATTGAATTAAGATGAGGTCATTAGGGTGGGCCCTAATCTAATATGACTGGCGTCTTTGTAAAAAGTGGAATTTGGAGGCAGAGACAGACATAGACACATAGGAAAGATGATGTGAGGACACAGGGAGAATGCCATCTACAAGCCATGGAATGCCCGAGGCTGCCATTAGGCAGGAGAAAGGCCTGGGACAAATTATCCCTCACAGCCTAGAAGGAACCAGCCCTGCCAACACCTGGACTGTGAGACAATCAATTCCTGTTATTCAAGCCACCTAATTCATGGTACTTTGTTGTGGCAGCTCTAGGATTCAAATACAGGTACTAGTAGCCCAATCACACTGTCACATGAATTTGATTTCTTGTCTCCCCAGCAAAGCCATCGGTTCTTAAAGGCCTGAACCCACTGCCGCATGGCCCAGTAGAGTGCCTGACACATAGTAGGCCATCAAAAAAATTTGGTGTCATAAAAATAAAAATAATTAGACTTCAAAGTGGAAAATCACCGTAGAGATTTTTAACCATTGTCCTAATTAACTATAACAAAGATGCTAATTATGAGCAAGTGTTATGCAAATGACTCCATGGCCCTCTTAATTATATCGTTACCTAGATATGGCCCCTAGGAAATAGCTGTGCTCAATTCTTGGGTTGAAAATCAATGAGAGTGGGGCCAAAAGGCAGTCAAGAGACAGTTTGTTGCTCAGCAAGTTGGGTAGGAAGAGAGAACAAGAACAAATGTTCACTGTGAAATATCTGGAGGTTCTTTTTCGTATGCCCAATTGATTTCTGCTTCTTATCTTTCAGCACAACCCTCCACAGAGCAGGGGTAGGGGCCTGAGTACCAGCCAGGAGTGATTTATGAGGGTTATCAGTGGCTGTTGTAGGGAATGCTTCACACATGTGTGTCCCCAGCAGGACTATACCCCTTTGCTCTTGTGACATGTGTCCCCTGCTGCAAGTGACACGTGGACCCAGAGTGTCTCGGAGAAATCTGGCTCCTTGGCGCTCCCAGTTCAAGCTCCCCAGCATCATCCCTGAGACAGCTGGTGTAACAGGGAGCTTTTCTGAAGACACTGGGGTCTCGATGCGGACCTATATGGTGTGCCACCGCCATGATTCAGGAACAGAGAACAGAAAAATTGCTGTCTTTCTGGAATGTGATCTGGGAACTTGTTCTTCAGCTCCAATATAATTTTCTTAGAGGTGAACATATTTTCTTAGCAATCATTCATTGTTTTTTCCAAGTATAGTAAGACAGTATATTGGACCATTTGAAAACAGACTGAGCCAAAAGGACTTTTAAAATAATTAAACTGCATTTGGATTTGAGTGTTTTCTGATCTAAGCTTCAGTTACAAATTTACTAACTTGAGTGATCAATGCTGTGAAAAAGTGAGCTAACGTTTTCATTATCAAATATATATATATATTAGACTAGGGAACAGGCAAAAATGGTATTAATAATGATTGCCTCTGGACAGTAGGATTATAGGTGATTTTATTTTCTTATATTTTTGATTTCCTAATTTTGAAAATGAACACTTATTTTTTATATCATCAGAAAAATGTTACTTGTAAAGGACTTGAAATCCTCAGCATAGATGACAAATGTTTGCTCTTTGGGAGCTGGGTGTGCCGCAGGCCTGGAAGAGAGAAACTCATCATTGTCCTGAAACGGAGCTGGTTTTAAAGTGCCGTGTTCTTGCACTTCACTGCCTGCCCCATGGCCTCCCTCCCCAGCCTGAAAAGTTATCTCTGTGAGGCTCTTTTTATTTTCTTTCTTAATGAGGAAATGAAGAACAAAGGCCATGAAGTCGTCCCAAGGTCTGTCCTTGAACCCTGGAGAGGGGCAAGCACTTTAGGAGCTCTTTGAATCCCTCCTTCTCCAGACAGAAAGCTTCTCCTTAGATCTAACCCGTCCCTTCTGCTCCAGATTAAAGCTGTTAGCTCTTATTTGAACCTCAGTAGAAGGTGGGCATCCTATTCCATAATAGTCCTGGGTCTACTTGAATAATAAAAGAATTACAACTCGTATTCTCATGACGCTTTAGAGTGGTGGTTTCTTAACTGTAACGGCACAATCTAACTGCCTGGGGAGCGTTTAACGAAGACCACTGCCTGGCCCAGCCCTAGAGTGCTGACTTAATCGGTCTGAGGTGGGCACCTACAGCTGGAGTGCTGTAAAAGCTCCCCAGGCAATTCTAATATGTGGCCAGAGCTGAGAACTGCTGCTTCCGAGTTTTTAAAGCACGTGTGCACTATTTCAGCTGATCCTCAGAACCACTATAGGTAAGGCAAGTCTGCCCTATTTTCCCAGGCAGGTCTTTTTATAGCATTACTTTAGAAACCTTAAATCTCGGTCTACTTCTGGAGTTTTTCCAATTTTCTTTTCCTTTGTGAAATCTACCGTTGATATGCCTTTCAGCTTTAAAACTCTCCAGTTACCCGAATGTAAACTCTCAGCCCTAGAGAACTCCATCTATTCTGTGATTCTCCAAGCACTTGAAAGATTTTGGTCTCAAAACTGCTATCCAAAGACACCATGAAGCCTGTCCTGCTTCTCATCACTCAGCACTATCCTACCCTCTTTTTAAGACAGGGTCAAAAGATGCAAAGGCCTTCAGGGCCAGCAGGCACTGTGCAAATGTTAATCTGGTGGTTTAGTCCTATAGGCCTGACAGTATAGGGAGTGGTGCTGACAGTGTTTGTCAAAGATCTGGGCTGTGACCTGGTGTGACCTTGGGCAAATTACTTACTGGCTCTAAGCCTCAGCTCTCTCCTCTGTAGTAACATTGGGACCGTATTTTTAAAAAATATTATTTTAGATTCAAGGGTACATGTGCAGGCTTGTTACATGGGTATGTTGAGTGATGTTGAGGTTTGGGTTTCTAGTAAACCCATCACCCAAACAGTGAACATAGTACTAAATAGTCTACATTTTAGGCCTTACAAAGGTCAAATATCCATTCTCATCTGTTTAATCTTCACTACTCTATAATTAGGGCAATTTTTACATCCCGTTTTACATACTAGGCAAATCTGACTTAGGTTCAAGTGAACTTCAGTTAAAAAATTATACAAGTAAAAACTGGCAGGACTTGGTTTTGAAGTCAATTCCTTTTAGTGCCAAACCCTTTATTTGTCCCACAATGCCGTATCAAATCCCCTAAGAGTGTCAGTAATGTTAGCTGCCTCAAAGTGTTGTAAGTCAGATTGAATGTAGTCAGGCCCACAGCAGGCACAGGACCTGCCCCTTGCTGCTGTCGATAAAGCACTGCTATTAACAAAAGCAATAACAGAATACCCAAAGTGGTCTGGGGTAGCCTCCATACCCCTCACCTGTCACTGGCCATTTTCTTCCTTCTTTGTAAGCTGGAAGGCTCTGGGCCTAACCTCATCTAATTAAGGCAGAGTATCTGGGGTTGAGACCCAGGTTTCAGCCCTTCACCTTGGTTTAAAGCTCCCTAGATGATTCTAACATGCAGGTGGAGTTGAAAACCACTGTTAGAAAAGAGACCAGTGCTCAATGTCTTTGGACCTCCAGATACATAGAGCCTGGCACACAAAGAATGTGTTGTGGTACAATTTGTTAATGCAGCGCATCAGAATTGGAAAAATCCAGGTTTAAATCTCTATCACTTATCAGAGAAGGGGACTTATTTGCTCTGAGCCTTATTCCTCATTTATTAAAAAACAAAAACCACGAGATTGCACCATTGCACTCCAGGCTGGGCGATAGAGCGAGACTCTGTCTCAAAAAAAAAAAAAAAACAAAAAACAAAACACCAAAAAACCAAAAAAGAAGCCATCCTCTACTCTGCAGGGCTGTGCTGAGAAGTGACAGAGAACCAACGCGTGTGCTAATGTGTTCACTGCTGTGAGTGCTAAAGAGGTATGCAAACGTACAGCAGCATGACAGTATCGTGGGTGCTTAATACATATTTATCGATTTCCATGAGATCTTACTTACCCATCTTTTCTTCACCCTTAAGCATGAAGCTGGGGGAAATAAATAAGAAATATAATTGCACCTCACACTTCAGGACTCCCTAGGCATCTCGCATTAATAGGTCTCTTCAGCTTTCCTCTAAGTGCTAATAATTCCTGGGCGTTTTGATGGGAGCACTTTCTCCCAAAGATAAATTGACCCCAGCTAAGAGCCAAGCTCCTGGCCAAATCTCATTACAATCAGCCTTGATGGCAGACAGGATTCAGAATGTAACAAAATTAGAGCTTTTAAATCATTATCTCGACTCTGGGAGCACTGCGTTAACAGATGGGAATGTGGATGATGGAGAAAAGACCTCACACCACACTCTTCCCCAGAAAACGGATTTCCCCCAAGCCAGGAGCGCAGCCCCCAGCCCTGCCTGGGGCGTGTGCTTAGTGTCACCTTGGAGGGAGTGACATCTGAACTGACCTTTTCACACCTTTGTGAAGTAGTCTTCCTGAGGATCCACTTTTCCCAGCTCACTTTTCTGCAGAAGGTAACCATAGGGGAAAATGTGAAACGCTGTGTCTCTTAGGAAACAACTTGGTGAGCAAGAAGTTACTTGGGACAGTACTTTCTGTTGCTGCTTTCCTGAGCTCTGAGCAGCTTCCTCATCTGTTCATTCAACAGCATTAGTGCACACTGGGCCCTCATATCACACCTGTTCTGGCTACAGCCTCCATGCCTGCGACATTTCTCCGTTTTGTAGGATGGCCCTTCCCCAGCTCCCTCACTTCCTAGGCCTTGTTCTGTGACTTACAGCTTTCCTCCAAAGGCTCCCTCCCCTGACCATGAAGACCAAAACCCAAGTCTCTCAGCATTCAAAGATCTCTGCCTTCCTCCCCCTGGCCCTCAACACCCCAGCCCTGTGTCTTTGTTTCCTGGTTTCTCCTTAGCCTCTGTCTGGAAGGCGTTTTCCCTTGAGCCTTATATGGCTGGTTCAGTGCATGTTCTCTTCATTCAGATGTGAGCTCATGTGACACTTTTTTAAAGAAAGCTTTCCTGGATGACTCAGTCCATAGAAGCTTGTTTTAATTCTCTGTAAAGCATTTAACATTACCTTATATATTTATTTACTTATTATTATTTTCTTCTTCTCTGAACTGGATTGTAAACCCTGTGAGATCAGACCTGTTTATGTCATTCACTAATACATCTTCAAAGTCTAGGATGATGCTTGGCATATAGTAGGTGCTAAATAAACATTTAAATGGATGGATGGATGGATGAATGGGTGGGTGGATGGATGGATGGATGGTTGGATGGATGGATGGGTGAGTGGGTGGATGGATGGATGGATGGATGGATGGATGGATGGATGAGTGGGTTGGTGGATGATGGATGGATGGATGGGTGGATAGATGGATGGATGGATGAATCAATAGCGTTCTCTGCAAGCGCTCCTTGACTCTCCGGGCTTTATTATTTATTACACTCTATGCTTTATCTTATCACTTGCCTCCTGTTCATGTTGCAGCCTTTATCACATGTTAATAGCTCAATCATAGCTCCTAGCATAGTAGACATGTTAAATATATTTCTTCAAATTGAACATGAAAATCTGCTCTCTAGGAGTTTATAGTCCAGGAGGGAAGGTAGGGCAGGTTTAGAAAGACCTAAACTCTACTTCTGAGTTGTGGGTGCCCCAAAATAAAGAGATAATGTGAGGGCCGAGGGCTGTGGGTTGCAGAGGCTGGCACCCCTCCAACATTCTGGGGTGACAAACATTTCCAGATTGACGCCCAGACCAACCCTGACCTGGCGGTCCCCTGGGACTGTCTCTGGGAGATGCACACATTAACTGTGATGAACTCAGCGGGCTAGGTTAGTCTCTCAAGTAAACCACAGTTTTAACGGCCTGCCCACCACCAGTTCCTTTTTTCTTCATGGCTAACAGCTCTTTAGTTTCATTCATGGCAGCGAAGTGGCCACTCTTAGGTCTGAGCCAATCACTGTTCTTTGTTTCCCTGGCCCTTCTTGACAGTTCTGGTGCCTGTGTGACTGACCCAGCTCTGGTCTGTGAAACTTAAGAGCTGTCTTTTGGAGGAGAGGATCCTGAGAAAGCTTTTGCTTTCCTAATAAAATGAAACAGTGTCACCCTTTCCCCTTCCATTTGTCTTGAATGCAGTCAAGATGCTGGAGCTGCAGCCAGTGTCTTGCAAACACGAGGCAGCAAATGCAAAGGAAAGGGCAAGAGAAGAGCAGACAGGCCAATCCTGACATTCTGAGCACCTGAACTCGTGCTAGAAACCATCTACCCCCGGGCTGTGATTTGTAAGAGAAACAAACCTCTACTTGTTCAAACCACTGTTATTTGACCATTCTGCTATTTATAACTGATTTTATTTCTAACTAATATGGAACTCTACAGACACGTCCAATCCAGGCCGGGAGCCAGTCCAGGAGGTCACAGAGTTCTCAGAGGGGTTGGGAAAGTTCCAAACAGCAGCAAATGAACCCTAGAGCTGGATTCCTTTCCTCCCTCAGTATAGGTGGTTTGCTCCCAGGACGGACTCATGAGTCCCATAGGCTTCAGGAGATACTTCATTCAATTCCTGGCTACATCAGGCTCTGATTAATTCAGTAAAAGCCGTCACCAGGATAGCCTTGTGTCCAGACTACATGATACCAAAGCAACATTCCCCTTCCAGGCCCCTGCCACCTCTACCAATAAAGTTTTTAATTTTATCTTTCCAGCCAACCTCTGTCCTTCCTTCTCTCTGCTTCCATAATTCTTTGTAGCATCTCCACTCAAGGCTGGCTTCATGGACATCCAATCTGTGCAGTTCCAACAGTGCCCCAATTTAATGCACTACTGTCACTGCTGTGAAATTCTTAAATTTTAACAACGAGGCCCACATTTTCATTTTCACTGGGCCCCACGAATTAGGTAGCCAGTCCCACCTCTGCTAATGGACTTTGCAACTTTCGGCCATGTCTTAGCTCCTCTGAACCTCAGTTTTCTCACCTGTAAAATGAGAATAATAATAACCGCTTTACTGGGTTGTTGGGAGGACTAAATGAGATATCATAAGCAAAGCATCCCCCTTTGTCTGGCATATGGGGGTGCTCTGTGCAGGTTTCTTCTCCTGCCCTTCTCCTCTTGAGTATTTGACCCTGACTGGTTCATAACCTTCCGTGGCTGAAGTTCATGGTCCTGATGCCTCATTTAGAGATGAACTAGCTAAACTCTTTGAGGGGCATGGTGATCTTTAGTCTGATGATCTTCATCCCAACGGTGCCTGTCCTTAGCAGGCACCAAGTAAAGGTTTGACAAATGAACAAATGCTACTCTGAAAGCTGCTAGGATTCTGTGTCGTAGCCCACTTCTCCTTTTGAAGTTGCATTTTGGGAACAGCAAAATTTAACCACAGTATGATAAGGAAGGCATAATTCACTATTTTGTGAGGCTCAAAAACTGCTATTCCAGCTTATCTAATGAAAGATAGTCCAAATTTCCTCTCAATCCAGGCTGAGCTTCCATGTGGAATTAGACTAGAGCCAGGACATTTCCATAAGGAATCAAATGCACCCAGGACCAAGCCTCTTTCAGGGGGCCCGAGGTGAAGTCCATGACCATAAAGATCTCTTTCAATAAGTCATTTTCAACAGTGTGCTCTGGTTTCCTCTAGGATTGAATTCCGGTCTCATTGTCATGCCTGATGGTGAAGGGGAAACCTGCTTACCGTGCAGAAAAGCCAGCATCTAGACCCATGTGTGGTTTAAAAGGAATCAGTCAGTGAAAACAAGTGGTATTGACAAAATAGTTAGAAGGGAGGAGAGTTTTGAACAGAATTAACTCTTTTTTTTTTTTTTCTGGCAGAAAAACTGCATTTAAAAAAATCCACCCTTTTCAAAGTTTCAAAGCATTTTAATAAGCAATAGCTTGCATAACTAATTTAATAATAGTTAATCTAGAATTACCTCTGACTGAGCACCAAGACCTTTCATCAGCACCACAGTGCTGTGGGGTAGATGTGTTGACTCTACTCACTTTGCAATGGAGTAAATTGAGGTTTCAAAGGATCAGTAACTTGGCTCAAGGGCATAGAGCTAGCAAGTCAGCAAGCTGACTGACTCCAAAAACTGCTTGTGTGTAAAATGCATTAATCTCAACTGTGCAGCTTAGTGAATTTTAACATATGCATGACCCAGTAACCACCACCCAGATCAAGATATAGAACATGGCTGGGTGCAGTGGCTCACGCCTATAATCCCAGCACTTTGGGAGGCCGAGGTGGGAGGATTGCTTGAGCCCAGAAGTTCGAGACCAGCCTGGGCAACATAGCAAGACCTTGTCTCTGCAAAAAATAATAAAAAAAAAATTATCCGGGCATGGTGGTGTCAACCTTTAGTCCCAGCTACTTGGGAGGCTAAAGTTGGAGGATTGCTTGAGCCCAAAAGGTCAAGGCTGCAGTGAGCCATGATCACGCCACTGCACTCCAGCCTGGGCGACAGACCAAGACCCTGACTCAAAAGATATAGAACACTTGCTACATCCTAGAAGGTTTTCTCATGCCGCTTCCCAGGCAGACCTGCGCTCCCGCCCCCAGAGATAACCCCTGTTCTGACATCTATCTCCATCAATTAGTTTGAGGCAAAACAGTCTTGCTTGTTTCCCTTTCCGTATTTTTTTTCCATCTGAGAAGACCAAGCATTGCTTCTAATTTCTAATAAATCTCACTCCTATTTAGGGCAGCAATTATCTTGTTTTTAGAGGCGCTTTGGTTTGAGGCCATGATGAACCACACCCCAGGAGCCTTCTGTCCCGGGGTGCAGCTTTCTTGTCTGGCTGCGGTACAGGCCTGCCTCTAACATTTGCGAGACCCTGGGCAAGGGTCACAGAAAGAAGCATGAACCATTTGTCTAAATGTTTCAGAGTTACACACTAAGCCAATAGGCTGTTAAATGCAGTCCATTTTTCTTCCTATCTTGATAAATGAACATCTTCATAACACATGAGAAAGCCAGGTTTGAATTAGAGGACTCCGACTCCTTGGAGTTCTAGAATACGTCCCTTGGAAAGAGTCAGTTGTAGCTCCAGGGGCAGCCACCTGCTTCTCTTCCCATCCCTAGTTCCATCCCACACCTGATGTATGTGGCCACCTGAGCCTGTACATCTAAGTTCTGTCTAAAGTCTCCATAAAAAGTGAGTCTGGATACCTGTCACGGGCATGCACGCTGGTGGCACTGTGAACTTTTGGGAGGAGGACAGACCTGCAGAAGACAAGCAAGCCCCAGGCACCCAGAGAGAGACCTAGAAAGGGAAGTGTGAGCTCCAATGGGGACGTTCAGGTGAGGCTGCACATTCCTCAAGGTGTGGGGTGGGGGCACAGCCCAAGGCAGGCCAGGTGGGTCCTGCAGAGCTTAGCATATACACCTGCCTGGCCTAAGGGTGGTTTTACAACACTGAGGCCATTCATCTCAATCAAGAGGCAACTTGCTTCATTCCCAAATTCACTCTGAAGAGTTGGGGTTGGTTAAAGCCCTCTTCACTGGTGCTTACCTTCTGCTGGGCATTGAGGCATGGAGATGAACTAAACTTGCTCCCAGCTCTGCAGGGCCTCAAGTCTAGTGGGAGAACCCAGCTGGGTAGCAGTTTTATACCATGTCAGAGACAGACATAGGAGGTTTGAGGAAGGGCTCTGAGCAGGAGAGGACCTCTGAGTGGTCCTGGAAGGTGAGAAAGCACTAACCAAAAAGGCAGAGGAAGGTATTTTGGGGAAAGAGCACAGAATGAGTTAAGAATGGTCTATGTTGGCAGGGCGTGGTAGCTCACACCTGTAATCCCAGCACTTTGGGAGGCTGAGGGAGGCGGATCACCTGAGGTTAGGAGCTCCAGACCAGCCTGGCCAACACGGCGAAACCCTGTCTTTACTAAAAATACAAAAATTGGCCAGGCATGGTGGCGCATGCCTGTAGTCCCAGCTACTTGAGAGACTGAGGCAAGAGAATCGCTTGAACCCGGGAGGCGGAGGTTGCAGTGAGCCGATATCGGGCCACTGCACTCCAGCCTGGGCAACAGAGTGAGACTCTGCCTCAAAATAAATAAATAAATAAATAAATAAGTTAAGTAAATTAAATTAAATTAAATTAAATTAAAAAATGAATTGTCTATGTAATGAGCTTTGATTGAGCCTTCCAGCGGTGAGAAGGTATGATCGGTGACAAGGGGTTGCCAGGAGAGGCCAGTGTATGCACCAAAAGGAACACAGATTTTATTACTTCCAGGAATTGGGGGAGGCAATTCCTGCTTTCAGCAGAAGAGGGTCATGCGCAAATCGATATTTGTAGACATACAACTCTAGTACTGATATGGAGTAGAAGATAATCCAGTAAGGAGTTAATGAAGGTCTGTTATGCATTCACTCAGTAGATATTTAAGCCCCTCCAATATGCCAGGCACTGTTCTAGACTGGGGAAGCTATGGTGGGCAAGACAGAAATAGTCCCTCCTCTCAAGCAGTTTATACTCTAATGAGAAGACAGGGACACCATAGAAACATAAAGCAATAAAGACATCACACTGTTTCAGACAGCGGTGAGTGCTGTGGGTAATGGATAATGGGGTAAAGAGGAAGGAGGGGACATGAGAAAGAAGATGGAACAGCTCATTCCTTCATGTGTCTCTTCACCCAACATGTTTGTATTGATTGAGGGCCTACTATGGGCAGAGTCTCTGTAGCGGAGAGACGAAACCAAAACCCTGTTTTCACAGCATTCATGTCTCATGGAGGAGTCAGACACCATTCAGATATCCCACTGCTAAGCTGCATATTCTAGAGAAAAGTAGCATAGGTCCTTGAGAGCATACAGCTGGGGAATCCCACCTTGGCTGGATGGCCTGAGAAGATGGACTTTGGGAGGGTGGGAGAGCATTTCCAGCCCAGCGGTGGGAGGGCAAGATGAGCACTAGGGGGAGCCAGCCAGAAGTGCCTATGGAGGAGGGAAGAGAGCTGCGGGGTGCGGCCACCCAGGTGGGCAAGGGCCCTGCCATGTCCAGCTCTGCCTGGAGACTTGGCCTTTTTTGATTTGAGCAAAGTATATATATTTTTTATTGTGGTAAAACATGTCTAAAACAAAATCTTCCATTTTAGCCATGTGTAAGCATACATTCAGTAGCATTAATTATATTCACAATGTGTGTGACCATCGCCACTATCTATTTTCAGAACCTTTCCTCACTCCAGAGAGACACTGTGGCCGTAAAGCAGGAACTCCTTATTTCCAATTCCCTCATCCCTGGTAACCTCTAATCTACTTTCTGTCTCTATGGACTTGCCTATTTGAGAAATTTCATGTAAATGGAAACATCTAATATTTATCCTTTTGGGTCTGGCTTATTTTATTGAACATAATGTTTTCAGGGTTTACTCATGTAGGATGTCAGAATTTCATTCCTTTTTATGGCTGAATAATATCCCATTGTATGTATCTGCCACATTTGTTTATTGATTCCTCTGTTGATGGACACTTGTGTTGTTTCCACCTCTTGGCCAGTGTGAATAATGCTGCAATAAACATCCGTTTGAGTTTTTATTTTCAGTTCTTTTGGGTATATGCCCCAAAGTATAATTCTAGGTCATATGGTAATTCTATGTTAAATTTTTTTGAGGGAGCTTCATACTGTTTTTTATAGCAGCTGCTCCGTTTTACATTCTTACCAGCAATGCACAAGTGTTCCAATTCCTCCACATCCTCAGCAACACTTGCTATTTTTCTGTTGACTTTGATTTATCCTAAAAGTATCAGGTCTAAATCCTCTCTCAGAACTTACTCTGATCATCCAAGTCCTGTTGGCAATCTGAAGAGTCTTTATTTTGTGGTGGGACTTTGATGCATGTGCCTTCTGGGTAGTTGAAAGAATTCGGGAAATTCTGTTCAGCGTCCCTATTGCCAACAACAGCCAGAAAACAGAGACAGAGGTGGGGGGAAACTAGATAGGAACTGGGAAATAGGTGACAAATTTGGGACCTCTCTCATGAGGTACCCATTATAGTGGGCATCTTCTAAGGATTCTTTTCTTCTCCCCATTATAGCACCACTTTCCACAGCAGGTGTCAATAAATATATGCTCATAGCAGGTGCTCAATAAATAAACACTTGAATGAAGGAGCTACTCCCACTTCTTTTTCTCATTTCTCTTCCATCATCCATGATCCACGTCTGACAAGGGCATCGCTGAAGGTCAGACATCCTAGACTCCCTTAGAGCTAATCAACTCCCTCCCAGGGCCCTCAGGCTGTTGTATAGCTGGACCCAGTCAACCACCCTGGGTCTTTTTTGGTACTGACCAACTGCTTGCCATGACAGTTATTCTACATGGTTCTCATAGCTTTGCAAGAAATTACACACACACACACACACACACACACACACGGCAGTCCTTTTTAGAACAAGGCAGGGCTAAGCACACAAATAAAAGGAAAGAGGGTGGTTCATCCACATGATACTCTCTATCCACATTGTGATTTAAAGATTGCAGAGCACCTTGTCAGATATTTTCTCATTTGATCCTCGCAATAAACCACTGTAGTTGGCAGGGTAAGTGCTGCTATCCATTCTGGTTTTGCAACAGGGAAACAGACTCAGAAAGGGGACATGACCTGCTGAAGGTCAGAGCTGGTAAGTGGCAGGGACAGGTCTGATTCCATGCCCAGAGCTGGCTCCCTCTCCCAAGCATGGTGATGACTCACCCTGGCATTCTTGCCCCCAACCTGCTCAGGGCCTCCAGGAATTGCTCAGCCAAGCTTTTAACAATCAATCAAGAGTTTTCCTGAGGCGTCTGCACAGACTTTTGGCTAGTCTTCTCAGAAGCTGTTCTTGCAAAATGCTTTCTTATTTTTTGCCCAACCAATACTGAGGTCAAAAAGAAAAAAAAAAAAAAAAAGAAAGAGAAAAAAAAGCCCTTCCATTCTGTACCATTCAGCCTGGCAAAGCCTATCTCATTCCCGGAATTCTAATTGGAAACTGCCTTCTGTTCTCATTAGTTTGGGTTGTAGCAGTCATTACATTCCAAACAATTAATCCCTGAATGCCAATTTCTTACTAGAATTATCTTGGACTCAACTGGTTTTCTTAGCAGCAAAGCTGAAGCAATTATTCCCAGCTTTTGTAACTAAACATGCTGTGCTTGACACTTTACAATGTTTTTATCATCATTGAGTTATCAACATTTATCTCTACCGGGGGAAAGAAAAGGCTGTCCAATTGTGAAGGCCCAGCAATCACACAGACCTGCTTACTGACATCGATGGGCTCCCTGGGACTTTCTCTTCTTGCTTGGAAAAGAAGGGAGAATATCCCCTGGGCCTCAAATTTCAATGAAATTCAGAAGTTAGCACCTTCTGAGACTGAGGAATAGGAAACCAACAGGAAGATGCAGCAGAGAGGCCTCGGGTTCCAGGGCAGTTCTCCCTGGGAGCTCAGGGCCCATGGCTGGTGGGCAGCATCCCGGTCCTCTTGGAGGCTGTCCCGTCGGGCTCCCAGCTCAGTGTCTGTGGGGCATGACACCTCCCTTCCAAAGCTGGGCCACCCAGAGTCAGGCCCGCAAACCGACCTACTGTGGGCCAGAAGAGGGGTGCTGACCGTCTTGTGTAGGTGCCTAAACTTAGGCCTTCTGGAGGTGATGCAGGAGGAACTCCTGAGTTCACAATCCTGACTCTACCACTTGCTGCTATGTGGCTTTGAACTCACTGCTAAACCTCTCTGGGCCTCAGATCCCTCATCTATATAATCATAGCTCTACTTCACAGGGTTATTTAAGGATCAAATAAATTAATATTGGTAATTAGAACAGGGTGTGCCTAACACATAGTAAGTGCTTTATAAGTGTGCATTTAAAGACAAGTGAATATAAACTTTCCTTTAATTGTTAAAGGGCCCTTTTCATGTTCTTTTATTCCCTTCAGCAGGTGTGAGAGCCCACAAGATAGACTAGAAAGGCAGAAAGAGGAAGATTGATTCTCTCCCACCACCCCCCAAACCACAAAGCTCCCTGATTTATTTGAATATACTCACAAACAAATCTCAAACCCATTTTTCAAAAAAGCCAACCTTTGGTATTATTGTGATAGTGACTATTTCCCAGCCTCTCCAAAAATGAAACTTAAAGTATTTCTCAATAGCATGCAGAGAACTAGTCTTCAGATTATCAACTACTAATCAGTCAAGGTAAGAGCAGCTGTAATCCAGTAAATGGAAGCCGGACACACTAGATTCTTTTCTCTCCTTTCACTAAACCAGCATCAGGACCTATGAACTAAGGGTTCCCTCCTCACATCTAGTAATGATAATAATAACAACAACAATAGCAATAATAGCAGCTAACATCTGTATAGCATTTATTCTGTGCCAAGCACTTTATTATATTAACTCATTTAGTCCTCAGAACAACCGGAGGAGGCAGGCAGTTATTATTACCCCATTTTACACATGAGGAAACTGAGGTCCCCAAAAAGCTAAACCTGAAGTCCAAAGTCACATGGCTGGCAGCTGTAGAGGCAGTAGCTGAACCCAGGTAGTGTGACTCCAGAGACCAGCACTTAGCATTACGCTAAACCTTATATATCATCTACCCCATCTGTGAGCTCAGACCGAGTCTGGCTCAGAAACTTAACACTCTCCACAGGCTGGAGGGATCTGCGGGGCTTGGGACCACGTCTCACTGCTCCTCAGACTCTGGACTTGTATATGACAGCTCTCTGAATATCACGTTTCTGCCTTAGAGCACGCTTTGGGAGACTGATTCTTTCCCTGTTCTTCAGCCTCTGTATTGATAACACGCTTAGTTTTCCCACTTTCTTGCCTTGTTCTTGCAGTTCTTAGCCTTTTATTTATTAATTAGACCTACATCTACTATGCACCCACTATACCAGCCAGTCATTTATACCAGGCCTGGGGATACAGAGCCCTTGGGGAACTCACCATCTGATAGGGACACGGATATGCAAGTGAATGCGTAGAATGGAGAGTCTGAGCTTTGTGCTTAAAATCAGTGAGAACCAGTGAGGCAGATAGAGGGGGTCAAGGGTTATCAGGAAAGGCTTCACAGAGGAGAAGGCAGGGACTAGGTCTTGAAAAGTCCTGCCAGTTTATTTTATTGTAAAGACACATGCACGCATATGTTCATTGCATCACTATTTACAATAACAAAGACACGGAATCAATCTAAATGCCCATCAGTGATAGACTGGGTAAAGAAAATGTAGTGCATATACGCCATGGAATACTATGCAGCTGTAAAAAGGAACAAGATCATGTCCTTTGCAGGGACACAGATGGAGTTGGAAGCCATTATATTATAAAGGAACAAGATCATGTCCTTTGCAGGGACATAGATGGAATTGGAAGCCCCTATCCTTAGCAAACTAACGCAGGAACAGAAAACCAAATACAGCATGTTTTCACTTATAAGTGGGAGCTGATTATTGATGAGAACACATGGACACATGGCAGGGGAGAACAACACACTGGGCACCTGTGAGGGGATGGGGGGAGGGAGAGCATCAGGAAGAACAGCTAATGGATGCTGAGTTTACTACCTGGGTGATGGGATGATCTGTGCAGTAAACCAACATGGGACACGTTTACCTATGAAACAAACCTTCACATCCTGCACGTGTACCCCAAACTTAAAAGCTGAAATAAGGAAATCCTGCCTCAGTCAGTAATCTTGTGGGCCATGACCCTTCTTCCTGTTGCTGGACATTACTTGATGTCCCCAGTTGCTTGTAATATTTGCCAGTGGTCACTTTGCAGACACTGCATCCTGCCTGCTTGGACATACCCACGTGATCTCAGAGAGTAAAAGAGAATTGCATTTGTCATCTTTATTTTATAATTGGTTAGTGATAAATGTGTAGACATCTGCCGCCCTAGTGCCAGCCCCATGCCTCCCAGTGAAGCTTCACATCTGTCTGGATTTGTGTCCCCTAGGGACACCATAACAGTGGCCCTCGTCTTCTCAGCTTCACATGGAGAAAATATCTTCCCAGCTCTCCCTTTTCTACTCCCAAATCTTTTGGGGAGATCTAGGGGGCAAAGGAGGAAACCAATCTTATTAATTCTACACTCCAGTAACAAAATAAGACTTAGAGAATTTAAGGGACTCATCTGGTGACTTCGGATTCGTTCATAGAGTCATTACTCATTTTGAAAATTTGTCCCTTCTCTGTACGTCAAGGCTCACTTCCTTTCCTAATTTCAAACTCTTTCTCATTCCCAGAGGTTCTTCTCTAACTTACTCATCAAATAATGTGAGGAGATTTTTGGGGACTTCCTTATTTAAATTTGAAAAAGAATGAAAAAAAGGAAGGAAGGGAGGAAGGAAGGAGAGAGAAAGAGAGGGAAAGAAAAAGAAAGAAAGAAAAGAAATACAGAGAGAAAGGAAGAAAGAGAAAGACAAGAAGGAAGGAAGGAAGGAAGGAAGGAAAGAAGGAAGGAAGGAAGGGACAGAGGGAGGGAGGGAGGGAGGGATGGAGGGAGGGAGGGAGGAAGGGAAGAAGGAATGCATGCAGGCCAAAAGAAATCAATGTTTGTGAAGGAACTACTGTGTGCCAGGCTCTGGTCTAGGTGCTTTTGCTTATATTTACCATATTAATTCTTCTTTAGCCTCACATTGTATGTATTATTACAGGCAAGGTAAACGAAGCTCAAGGTGATTAAGTAACTTGCCAAGGATCTCATAGATATGAATATTAGAACTAAATTTGAAGCCACATCCTAGTCCAAAATCCGTGATGTTTCCAACACGTTGAGAAGTGTTTAAAATACCTCTGTGGACTTTTCTACTAAATTTCTGTCACCCACGATAAATTGGTTAAGCTCATAAAATTAACCTGTTTGCATTCTCTATTTTATGTCTATTGTATTCACCACATCACCCCCCTTTTGGTGTAAATTGCCTCAAACTTTTTTGAAAAGAGGCAGCCTGTAAATCAGTTCAATTGTAAAGACTCATCTCTGCACACCAAGGTCACCTTGGAGGGAGGTAAAGGGCAAGTGTCATCTTCTCATCTGACAGATGAAGTAGCCAAGGTTAAGTGACTTGCTCAAGACCACACAAGGAAGCAAGCCAGAACTGCAAATGAAAGCTTAGCCTCTTGATTCTGCATAAACCTCCTTGGCCAAGTCTTTTCAAGCAGTGGGTGGTAAGTGCCTGGGAGCTCGCCTTTCTGTTTCTAATTTCTCTCCGATTCTTGGAGAGCAGCGCGTTTCTGGCACTTGCTTCAGTAAGCACACTGAGAAGGGTCCAACTGGCATTTATTTAATTACCATAAACAGATGTAGCACTTTGGCTTCAATGAGGCAGCTTCTTGATGTGCTCATCAGCCCTCCTGCTTACAGGGAGGCTCGCACAGGGCACGGGGGTGGCAGAGAACAGTCAGGTTCCTGCAGTGCCAGCGCCCACCCCAGTGCCCCCAGGCCACCACCCTGGGGGGCACTGTGACAAGCAGACATCATGGAGGAGAGGGAATGGTGATGACAGCATATCACTCATGTCTGAGGCCTTTCCTTAGGTTTCCTTTTCATTCCTTCCATTCCAGTCTCTCCTGCGAGCCCTCTGCACCCCTTGGTGACTTTTCCCAGATGTCAGTGCTGTTTAATGAGGTGACTCTGGGGCCTCATTTGGTGATTTTCCCTCCTTGGCTCCTGCTTGAGTGTTTTTCTCCCGCTTTCTAGGGTCAATGTGGACACAGTCCCTCCTTCCTCTGGCTTTCGACCTGGATACATGGCTTGTAGGCATCATCCTGCTTTCCTTCCAGAAGCCCACCTCTCACCCTGACGCCTCCTTCACTCGGTTCTTCTCACA
The DNA here is from genome assembly GCF_028885655.2 of Pongo abelii. Classification (NCBI taxonomy): domain Eukaryota; kingdom Metazoa; phylum Chordata; class Mammalia; order Primates; family Hominidae; genus Pongo; species Pongo abelii. The sequence goes on from NC_071999.2 coordinate 50,807,689, forward strand.
GCAGTGTTTGAAAAAGAAAATGTTGGAAGGGCATAAGGGGAAGCGTTTACCAGAAACCAAGGCAGAAGCTAAGTTAAATTAGGTAGGAAATGGTCATTAAAATTTCGTTCCTCTTTGATTTTAGGAAAAATAAATAAATTTAGTTATAGAGTTTGGCTGCTAATGAGAAAGGAAATTTTAAAGGCCTGTGGATCTCTTAGAGAACAGGTGTTACATGCTAAAAGCCATGTTCTCTTAAAGGCCATTTTTGCTTTGTATAAAAAGACTTTTTTCTCTTCTTCTTTTATTTTTTTTTAACTTTTTTATTTTTTAGAGAAAAAGCAGCCTGTTTCATAGTATCTGGATGCTTACAGAGCATTTGCATTTCCAATATGGTCAACCAGTTTCCACTGTTAGATAATGACAAGACAATCATATGGCCCAGATTTGGAGATCAGTCTCAGTTTCAGACATTTTTGTCCACCTGTTAAACCAGATAACCCATTTCTTAAAAAAACATGGTCATAGAGCAAAAACTTCCTTTCCTACAGGATAATTTTGAATTGAACATTTACATAAAGTTGTGGCAAAGATTTTCCAGAAATATTGTATACAAATCATAATTTTTAGGCCAGGTGCAGTGGCTCACGCCTGTAATCCCAGCACTTTGGGAGGCCAAGGTGGGCGGATCACGAGGTCAGGAGATCAAGACCATCCTGGCTAACACAGTGAAACCCTGTCTCTACTAAAAATACAAAAAATTAGCCAGGCGTGGTGGCACCCGCCTGTAATCCCAGCTACTCAGGAGGCTGAGGCAGGAGAATCGGTTGAACCCGGGAGGCGGAGGTTGCAGTGAGCCGAGATCGCACCACTGCACTCCAGCCTGGGCAACAGAGTGAGACTCTGTCTCAAAAAACAAACAAACAAACAAAAATCATTAATTTTTACCAAGCCTGAATTTGGAGGGCTTAGCTCTTTGTAGAAGCTTCCAGACAACCAATTCTATGATCAGGAAGGAGAGCTAGCTCAACATCAAGGTTAAAAGCAAGAGCTAGGCTGGGTGCCATGGCTGACGCCTGAAATCCCAGCACTTTGGGAGGCCGAGGTGGGTGGATCTCCTGAGGTAAGGAGTTGGAGACCAGCCTGGCCAACATGGTGAAACCCCATCTCTGCTAAAAATACAAAAATTAGCCATGGGTGGTGTTGTGCACCTATAATCCCAGCTACTTGGGAGGCTGAGGCGTGAGAATCACTTGAACCCAGAAGGCGGAGGTTGCAGTGAGTCGAGATCGCACCCTTCCCCTCCAGCCTGGGTGACAGAGGGAAACTCTGGCAAAACAAAAAACAAACAAACAAAAAAACCCACAAGCTAAACTCTGCTGCTCATGGAATGGGTTCTGGACAGGTTACTTCATCTCTCTGTGCCTCAGCTTCCTCATGCGTAAACTGGAAATAGACTAATGATTATCCTGAGGATTTTTTAAAAGGCAATTCAGGTAAATCACTTAGCACAGTGCTTGGCACTCAGTAAGTGCTCAATAAATGTTAGGTAGTTAAAAAATATACACATAGTCTTAATTTGGGTTCCCCAAAAACAGAGCCTGAGATAATGATTCGGATGTGGTAGTAAATTTGGGAGGTTATTCCAGCAAGCAGGAAGAAGGGAACACGTCACTGCTGCAGGCCACAGGACCTCGATCCCACCAGGCAACATAGAGAAACACAGAGGATGCTACCAGGATTGCCCTCCCAGAGCCAGAGCATCTTTGTGTGCATTTATACACACAGAATGAATAAGACAGGGTCCCAGCTCAGCGTTTTAAAGTGAAATATACTCAACATTAATCCTAAGGCCAAGCATGTCGGCTCAGTTGTTTGTTGTGAAAAGTAACTGAGGGATGACATATCAAGACGTGCTTTAAAGCACAGAATTTTAATTTTTAAAAAAGGTTCTGCCACAAAGAGCTGGGTGACACTGAGTAAGCTTTTTAACCTTTTTCTGTTTTGATATTCTGTATAATGGAGAACGATAACAATATACTACTTCCCAGTGATGATTAAATGCATTAGCATTTAACATAGTTCCTGGATGTAGCATTTTGTGGTTGTTATTATCATTATTGTTTTTATTGTGTGTGTAACTAATACGGTAGAAAACTATTATCAGGGTTTCAGGATGTTTAGCTGCCTTGGCCTAGTATAAGTCACTATACATCCCTAAAGTACACAGCGGGAACCCAGTGTTCCCAGTGGCCACTTGCCCCGGACTCCCTGTCACATCTTGGCAGAGTTGTAGCAGTTAGATCCGAGGGGCCATGAAGTCTGGTTATGAAGCTGGCAGGTGGCTAAGCTTACTAGATGCCAGTCTCTTGTAAAATCTGTGTTATCGATCTACATTTGGTTTCATCTCTATGGGGCCTTCCTAATGCCAAGCTAACCCTGCCCTCCCTCTCCAAGGGGCTGCAGTGGCCCATCTCTTCTGTAGAGGATCCTGTCCTTTTTGTCCTGGGGAGCCAGGACCTACCATTTCCTTTCTCAGGCTACTCTCTCCTTGCTGGAGTGCTGTGCCACAGCTGGAAACAGCCCTGAAATGCACAGTGCCCTCCTTATCATGGATTCTTGATTAAAAATACATTAAAGGACCAAGAAATGATTACAAGATATAGCAACTTGCAAGTAAAACTGACATTTCCAGTTAGACCACAATTCGAATTATCCACAAAGACCCTGTTCTTCTGGTAAAAACATTATGTTTGTTTCTGATCTGTTTTCTGATGGTGCCATAGTCAAGATGAATATGTAGCCTTTGGATCCATCCTGCTGTTTGAAGGTCTGGGAGGATGGCTGCAAGGATTTGGTGACTTCATTTGGAGCCTCATCCCTGTCCCTCACTATATATTTGTGCCAGAACTAGAGACACAAGGAACATTTGCCTTTTTAATGCCCCGTTGTTGTCCAGCTGGTTTATACCTTGGCAAGGTCCTGAGAACAAGACCCCTCTGGGAAGAGGTCCAACACCACCATGGGGACATATTAGAGAAGCAATGTCCTTAACCAAAGTGCCATCCCTAGCTCTGCTGGAGCCTCATCAGTGGGAGCCTCAGGCAAGTCACTTCATCCCCTTGAGCCACATTTGTTAGACCAGGTCCTTGAACTAGGACATTATTCTGGCTCTCAGCTTAAACACTGTGTGCTTCAAAAGCATGGTCCTCAACAGGTATGTCCTTTTACTGCTGTACCTTCCCCCTTCCCTCCAACATACAGTTGGAGTAAAAGTTTGGTCACCCAAACTTAGGCAAAGGAACTTAGGTCACATTTTGTGCATCAGGTAACATCTCTGCAGGACTCACCTACTAGTAATGATGATAACTACAGTTGATGGAGTAATTATAATATGCCAGGTGCTGTGCTGAACACTTTATGTAAATCATATGTATATTTTTTGAGACAGAGTCTTGCTCTGCTACCCAGGCTGGAGTGCAGTGGTGCAGTCATGGCTCATCACAGCCTGGACCTCCTGGGCTCAAGCGATCATCCCACCTCAGCCCCTCCATCCTGAATAGCTGACACTACAGGTGTGGGCCACCATGCTTTGCTAATATTTATATTTTTGGAGACACGAGGTCTCACTATGTTGCCCAGGCTGGTCTCGAACCCCTGGGCTCAAGAATCCTTCTGCCTCAGCCTCCCAAAGTGCTAGGATTATAGGCGTGAACCACCGTGACTGGCCGGTACGTCATATTATTTAATCTTTACAACAACCATTTTATAGGGGAGAGCATGCAGACTCTGGGAGGCCAAAGATGTTATCCAAGGAATGCAACATTGGATTCAAACCCAGATCTGACTCCAAAACTCATACCTTAGGTCCTCAACTAAAACATTTCTCTTCTTTCCTAACACCACTTTCCCCACTTAACTCTTTCCTGAAGCTGGTTGGTTACGGACTGGTGGGGAAGAAGGGTCTTATTTATCTCTATTTGTTCTTCCACTGTGCTGGGGACCAGTATTCCCCACCCACTGGGATTTGCATCCTGTGATCTTCTATTCAGAGTCCACTCAGGGCCCACACAGGGGAGCATCTCAGAATTGCCATTATTTCTGTGTGTGTGTGTGTGTGTGTGTGTGTGTGTAGAAACTCAGGTGGGAGTGTAGGGAACTCAGGCCTAGGGCTTAGCTCATTAATGTTTAATTTTCTGATGACAGTGGGACCTAGGAGTTCTGTCTTGCCCTTCCTCGATTCCAGAGGCTGCAGGCTAGACTGAGCATCATCCCCCTTCTCATCCATGCCCCACTCAGTGGGAAGCTATGTCCTCAAGGTGCAACAAACTGCAGGGCAGAGAGAAAATGTACAACCTCACAGGGACATGCAGTTTCTGCCTCCATCTCTCTCTCTACCCTGCTGAATCTTGGAGTGGTGTCATTAAGCCTGCAGATATATACCCTTCGAATCAGATACCCCTCACAGAGTCACCTACCCACGTGCTTACTCAAGCCTCTGCTAATGAAAAGAAGTAATGCATAAGTCATGAGGGGCAAGTTTTCAGGATGAGCAGAGAAGGGGATTTATCTGCATGGCTCCTGGCTCTGTGAATGACAGATCCCAGCTCGTTCAGCTCCTGTCCCACTGCAGGCATGAGTGTCTTCCTGAGACCCAGCCTGTCTTCCAGGCTCAGAGCCCAACGGGGTTCCGTGCTTTCTTTGAAGCTAAACATTAAGGAAAAATCTGACTTTCACATGAGGCAAAAAATTGTTCTATTCACAATTCTCTTCATGGCCAAAGATAACTCACAAAATACCAAGAAACAGCAAGCACCAAAGCTTGCAGAGAGGAAGGGAAGGCGGAGAAAGACAGCCAGGTGGGGAGTGTGGGGAGTCAAAGCCAGCTTTGAGTAGCTGTTGTCATCATAATGACCATGCTAACAATTGGTGCCGGTCATAATCCCAAAAGATGCAATCCCAAACATCATAATCCTGAAAGTTGAATTCCCCAAAGATCAAAATCCCTAAAGTCTAAAACTCTGAAAATCTCCTTCCCAAAAGATTAAAATTTCAAATGTTAAAATTCTGAAAGTCAGAATCTGGAGAAAGGATTAGTACATTTAGTTTGTGCGCAGGATAACTGCACCATGTTAGTTGTATCATGTTAGGCAGAACTATTACCTTGTTATTGTCTTATGTGGAAATGAAGTATGATTTAAAGAGATGCGTATGGGTGCTAAGTTGTGGACTTGTGAACTAAATTTTAGGTGTCAAGTTGACTGAATTTAAAAATACCTGGAAATCTGGTAAAGCATTATGTCAGATGTTTCCATGAGGATGTTTCCAGAGGAGGTTAGTGTGTGACTATGAGTGGGTTAGCTGGGGAAGAGCTGCTCTCAGTGTTGGTGGGCACCAACTTATTGGCTGATGGCTGGGAGAAACAAATACAGAAAGCAAATTGATCTCTCTCTGAGAGCCGGGACAGATTTTCTTCTGCTGCCTTGGACATCAGAACCCCAAGCTCACCAGCGTTTGGACTCCAGGACTTACACCAGCACCCACATTTAAATGAGAGTTAACCATTGGCTTCCCTGGTTCCAAGGCCTTTGGACTTGGAGCGAGCCATGCTACCAGCATCCTAGGGTCTCCAGCTTGCAGATGGGCATGTTGTGGGACTACTAAGCTGTCATAATCATGTGAGCCAATTTTTCTAATAAATCCCCTTTCATATATGCATGTGCATACATATCTTATTGATTCTAGCTCTCTGGAGAACCCTGACTAATACATATTTGGTACTGAGGAAGCCGAATATCATTCATTCTTATGCATTCCTTACAACACAATGGAAGAGATCTGTGAAACTGACCCCTCACAAAAATGCTGTGATAAGTTAAGTGTATGAAACTACTTATTGGTGAAAGATAAAAGTTTAAAAGCTAATTACATTGGTGCTGTGATAGCAGAAAATTACTTAATTGCAATGGCCCAGCAATAACCAAACTTTCAAATGGACAGCATACACTTAAAAAATTTGTAGACCACAACCACTCTCCAAATACAAGTGCGGCAACTATTTCGAAGATTATAGAAGAAGTGAAAATGCAGGTGAAAGATACAAAAAATCTCCCCTGCCAAATTATTTAATCATGTACTACTTCTGACCTTTCACACATAGTGCCAATATACTATGCTATATATTTGACTATATATTGACTCCAATAATAGATGTATACATTGTGTAAACATTGTGTAAAGACTTTTAGAGAGTTCTCATTTGTGTTATGCATTTTTTTTTTTTTTTTGCAAATTTGACTCCAGGAAAGTGCATTATCACAATGTTGACTTTGTGTGTATGCATTGTGTGTGTGTGTAAAAACGCTGAAACTTCCTCAGTAAATAAAGAGATGTCCTTTCTGTACATCTGCATTTGTGAAAGATACAATTTCTTGAGATCTCGGCGGTTTGGGTGACTGTATATGCAATGGTGACTCGCTGGTTTTTGAGCCATCCATCAAAAGATTTAAGTTGTCCATCACAGTGTTTCAGATGGCCACAATTATAAAGCTGGGTGCACCCAATTACCAACTATAGTAATACGCATTTATACATTTCCCTTTTTGACCTATTTCTTTATGAATATAGTTTGTCTGCTTATAACTTATCCCCATGCTACAGTTGTTAGTATATCTGAGTGTTCATGCTTGCAAAAATATGTATGTCACTATTGCCTCTTTTATTGTGTTAAGTGGCCTGTAAAACACTCTGTTGTGTTTTGTATGTTTCTCTTAAAAATGTAAATAAAGGTCTTAAAATTTTTAAATTTTTTTTCCATAATTATATTTTTGGGACTTTCATCTTTCCCAATTTCAACATTCAGGATTGTGTCTTTCAAAATTATGGCCCAAACTCATAGAAAGGGTGAGGGAGTAAGGAAGGATGATGACTTAGAAGCTCTAATTTGTGAAGAAAATGTGGCTGTGGTAAAGGGGAGATGGTAGGGTGTGTGGTGCAGCCCAGGCTCCAGGAGGAGAGACAGGGTAGAGGAAGGGGACCCTTGCAAGTTTTCGCTCCCACACCATGCATCTGGAGAAAGGGACATTAACTTAGCATAATTTGAAGGCAACCTGGGGCAGTGTAGGAATATAGATCTGATATTAGAAGACCTAACTTCTTTTTTTTTTTTTGAGACGGAATTTCGCTCTTGTTGCCCAGGCTGGAGTACAGTGGTGTGCTCTCGGCTCACTGCAACCTCTGCCTACCGGGTTCTAGCGATTCTCCTGCCTCAGCCTCCTGAGTAGCTGGGACTACAGGTGCCCACCACCACGCCCAGCTAATTTTTGTATTTTTAGTAGAGTCCGGGTTTTCTCATGTTGGCCAGGCTGGTCTCAAACTCCTGACCTAAGGTGATCCACCTGCCTCGGCCTCACAAAGTGCTGGGATTACAGGTGTGAGCCACCGCACCTGACCTAGAAGACCTAACTTCTAGTCTCAATTTTGTCAGTAAGGTCTCCATTCTTTGGGTTGATTCCTTCCACAGGACATTTTGTGTCTAACCAGGTCACTGTTTCCCTTTGGAGGAACAGAGCTAGTTGGGTGAAGATGACTTTGCTAAGGGTAAAATACCTCCACAGACAGTTAATTTTTTTTCTTGTTGTTAATTGCTAGGAAAATAATCCATCTTATCCCAGGGAAGCCATCCAAATAATTCAGACCTCTCTGCGGATTTCAAAGAAAGCTTTCTGTATCTATTTTCTAATTTTCCCAAACAGTCCCTGCAGGTTGAGGGATCACGGTGAAGAGAATTCCACCAAATTTGCTTTGGGGCTGCTGGATAAATGCAGTACAGAGGTAATCGGCTCACCTCATCACAGCTGCCACCTTCAGCCTCCCCTGCAACTCAATCACTGGCACATGGCTAACCAAATTACTGCTCCGGGCTCTGGGCCTCCCCATTATGTGACTCAGGAGCCTCATTTGCAATCACCATTAACCAGAAAAGCTGCACGACTGCTCTGAGCCCACAGAGTGGAGTGTCATACAATATTCACAGAAACCCATGGGCTGGAAGAGGCTGCAAAGCCTTTAGAATAACGCTCACACAGTGACCACTACCAGCTTGGGGTCCCCTTCCTTACCCTTTATCCAGCCCCTCTGGCAAAGTGGCTCCAGACTGGACAGAGAAACAAGACAGTGAAATGCCCAGAGGACTGGGAATGGGACTGTCAGAGGTGACTGTGTGGAGAGGAACTGAGTAACCCGCATACCAGCTATTAAACAATCTTGTCGGAAGCCTTTAACTGCTCTAAAGTAGGTATTCACGCAGAACACTCCAAAGGCCACCTCTAAATCTCTAAAGACAATGCTCAGGTCTTTACCTCTCATTGAGCCACCTGCTGTGCTGTGTGAAACAGAGTTAGCAAAGCCCGGGCAGCATGGGATTTCCAAAGATTATCCCATAAATGGCAAAGGTGGGCACACATCTCACATCTTTCCTTTCCTGGTCCCTGCCTCCTCCTGTTCCTTACAGCTCCCACCCTTCCCACTGCCACTCAATACACATTTATCCACACAGGCTGGTCTTAGAATGAAAGGCACGTGGATGAATCAACAAATGGTACTGAAGTGCCCCAGCTTTAGATTTCATATCTGTCGGGCACTTAAAGCCACGACTGTCCCATATGCCCTTCCCACTCCATGTGTTCGTGTGTGTTTGTGTGCATGTGTGTGTTTCTGTTGTAACCCAAAGTTAATGGGGTTCTCTGGGGTGGTGCAGGCACGGGGTGGAGGTATCAGAGAGGGCCTCATGGAAGTTTTCCAGAAAGCATTTTGCTATTCTTCTTTCAGAAACTTGTTTATCAAAGGCTGTGGTTAAGAGGAGGAAGTCACTCAGCCAGCCTCAACCTAGCTACTGCCTGCTTGGGATGTGCTGATGACTGACCCCAGACCGACCCCTAGCACTATAGAGCCTTCTCTGGAAATGGTTCAGGCACGGGGTGGAGGTATCAGAGAGGGCCTCATGGAAGTTTTCCAGAAAGCATTTTGCTATTCTTCTTTCAGAAACTTGTTTATCAAAGGCTGTGGTTAAGAGGAGGAAGTCACTCAGCCAGCCTCAACCTAGCTACTGCCTGCTTGGGATGTGCTGATGACTGACCCCAGACCGACCCCTAGCACTATAGAGCCTTCTCTGGAAAAACCTGGGCACAGAGACTGACCGCTCCTCCCCTCAAAGGGCACCTCTGCAGATGGGGCAAAAGAAGGCAGGGCTGCAGGGCAGGGCACTGTAGAAGCAGCTAGCGCCAATGGGAGTGGAGACAGGAGAGAAAGGCTTTCTTGGTTTAGAAACAAGCAAAGGACAGGAGGGAGAGAGCAGTGCTGAATCAGGATCAGGAGCAGGCACCCTCACGAGCGCCAGCCTGAAGTCTGCTCGCCACATTTCAATAACCTCTGTGAATGAGTAAGCAGAGGGCAGCCAGCCAAGAGAGCTAGCTCCTTGACGGTCACTTTTCATGGGGTGGAAAGAAGTGGGGTCACCATTTGGAGCCCTAATCTGTGCAACTGGTCTTTAGAGATAGAGACAGGCAGAGACTGACGGAAATGGTCTTGTTTGCACTCCACTGCCTGGCACTCACTGAAAGCTGAGGTCTCTTATGTTCAAGGCTGGCTACTCTAAATGTCCTTTTTAATTAGGGTGAGCTTCAGGGGTGTAATGGCTTTAACCAGAGGATCTGATGTCCCCAGGAAGGCTCTGCCTTCCATTTGGAAGGAAAGGCATCAGCTTGCTTGAAGGAATCCCAGGTTACTGAGTAATCACCATAATAAGATTGAGAATGAAGGTGACCTATAGAAGCATGGTAAATACACAATTTTCTTTGCTTGGTAAGTGAATTTTGATTATAACTCAGCACTTGCCTCAGGTTCTAAAATGCTGTTGGTTCGAATTCTCAGGAAAGCCCAGGAAAGGATAAAACACATAAATGCTTCCACAAGGAAAAACACAAGCTTCCCAGCCTTCTTTGTAGCCACACTCAACCCAGAAAATTGAAAGCAAGGTTGCAGTCTCTCTGTCCTTGGTCACCATTTCATGTACTGGCCTGTCATACAAAGTGTGGGGAAGCACGGCAGATCAATAGCTATTCTGGGTTAATACTGCCACAGGTTTTTTTTTTCCTTTAACAAAAGAAGGACTTTCCTCCTCATTACATAGATCACAGCTTATTACGTCCAAGGCATATTTCCGTGGTCTGTTTATGGAAATCAGTGTTTAGAAGGAGAATTTTTTTGAGGTTACGTGTGCTTTTTATACAAGCAATGGGGCAGTGATTCGCCTATGGAGTTAGTCCTTTTAAAGCTCTGCAAATGGCTATTAGCCCTTAGGTTTGAGAAGGGAATAAAACTTACCTGATGGGCCACCTGGACCCTCCAGGTCTCTCCCTACCTGGCACCCTCTCCAAATCCTGTGTGCCTAATCCTGAGGGGGCATTAGCAGCACTTAACTTGCTTTGTTTATCTGGGGTGATGTTCCTCTGAGCAAAATCCCTAAGTGTTTTTTTTTATGGGAAATGAAAAGCCAAATAAGAGTGTAAGTGAAAAAGTGAGCCATGGCCTCTCAAAGCATATGTCATTCATTTTTATGTTGCTGATTATATGATTTCTAAATTGCCTGAAGGTGTTAAGTGACAACTTTTGAATTTGCTATTGGAACTCTACAAATTATATATACAATAACATACATTATTTTTAGAGGAGCGTTATGAAACACCTCTGATACCTCTTTTCAGTCTCAAAAGCTGAGGCGGAGAAAGGGCAGATGTTCATAAGCCCATTTAAAAGATGAGGAAGGGAAGGCTCAAAGAGGTGGAGGAGGAGTTCAAGTTCACACAGGTGGCCAGAGACGACTCAAGGCCTCCAACCCTGACTCTGAACTCCTGGGTCAGGGCAGCAAGACGACTTGTCAATATCCAGGCAGACATCATTGAGAAATATACACAAGTGGTTTCCCCTCACTCCATACAGAGACCTTAACACCTCTCTATTCTCCATCATCAGCTGCAGTCAATGAACCATATAAATGCAAACTTCAGAAATGCTAAAGTCTCATAAGCAATTTTTAAAGGTATTAAAATACAAAACAGAAATAAACAAAATTTCTTGCCCCAGGGAACTAACTAATGCAAAGTGACAAAATAATGGAAGTTTGAATGCGGTCTCAAAAGTGGCCATAAAATGGAATTCAGAATTGTATTTTAATGTGTATACTATATACTTGCTTTGCCAAGGATGACTGGTGGTAAATTCTCATTTATAAAACTAAGCTATAAAAGAAAAAAAGAAATAGTGGAACGAGAAGAAAGAGCGCGCAAGCAAGAGCAGGTGTGAACGGTTGCGTGCGATGGCATTCGTCACAGCTGGGGTACCAGAGAGAGTCAGATCCTAGGTCAGATGCACCATAGGGGTCCCAGGATAGTCCATCGCCCCTCCCCCAGGACTGGCCTTGGCATGTAACCCCAGCAGCTCCAGGCAGCTGTCTTTCCGCGGAACTTCTAGGAGTGGGGGCACCCATCAGCGCTGACGTGCGGGGCTCCAGCTGAGGATAGTCTGGCCGTGGGAGTTTATAAAGTAATGGACAACAGGCAATGCTCTTCCTGCCCAACAGCAGTGGTCAGAGGGACAGATCTATCCTCTCAGAGACTGTCAGGCACTGTCGCTGCAGACAGGGCCCCTCCCCCCGGCACTCAGTCCTGCCTGCCTTACACAGGAGGACAGGAAAGGAACTTCCAATGAGTCCATCTTTTATGTTAGGAGAGAGGCAAGGTGCTGAGTTTCCCATCCGGGGAGTTCAGCTGCACCCTCTCCCCAGCCCCCACCCCCCTGACTTCCCCTCCTCCCTACCATCCCTAGCCAGCGGCCCATCGTTCCTTTCCCAGTCAGTCTTGGCTGTGATGTTTAGCGGCTCTGCTGGACCCCATATTTTGTCTGGTCTCTAAAAGGGCACTGACCTGAGGGTACAAATGCAGAGGCCGCGGGGCAGCTAGGCAGCGGCGAGCAACCCAGCACCCAGCTGCCTAGGGAGCTCCAGGCAGCGGCGGCAGCAGCTCGGAGCTGGTGTCATTATTACACAAGCCAGGCAAATCCTGCTCCAGTACACAGAGTGCATCTAACCAGCAGGAAGGAAATAAGCCAAAATCCTCCTGACACCACACACACACACACACACACACACACACACACACGAGTCTGAGGACAAGGACAAACACTTTGCAGAAAGAACCCTCCCCCCACCCCACCAACCTCCAAGTCCCTGTTTCAGGATTCCTCACCCCCCCAGTAGCTTCTAAAATCCTCGTGTTTGACCACCTCTCCCAACACATGGGACAGAGAGAAATTTGGCTAACTTCACATCCTGTCTCCTGAGCACTTGCCCACAAATATTAGGGAGAGTGATGGGGACGCCCCCCTGTTCCCTCCACCACCCTCACTTCTGCCCCACACGCCACTCTCAGGCTAACAGCGTCGGGGAAAGACACCAGACCACCAATCCAGATTTTCCTGCCAGCTGGGGAAACAACACTCGGTCACTAACAGCACCCAGTCACCTAGAGAGCCAGAGTGAGCGGAGGCAAACACGCCGGGTTCCAGACACCGTCCCAGCCTCCGCGACCCGGGTTTGCAAAGGGCTGCTCGCGTTCGCAGGAGGGTCGCTGCCGCCTCCGAGAAAGGACTTGAACCTGAGCCCGGTGAAGATAAAATGACACAGAGACTCACCTTTAGGTTGTGTGTGGGGTTGACGACACAGACAAGTTGCCCGGCAGCGGAGAAAACCCGTTTAGCCTTGTAGTGCTGAAACCGGAGATGAATGAGATCTAATACAGCCCCAAAGCACTGGGTAAAGAAAAGCATCACAACTTTTGGGGGGTTGTTGGTCCGGGAAGGCAGCGGAGGAAGCTGTGAGTCCTTGGGCCCTGGAAGGAGCGCAGCCTCTGAGACACTCCGCTCCAGCCCGGCTTAGCGCGCCTTCAAATTCATCATCAAAATAAGACGGGTAGAATCTTGCAGCAGTGAGGCGGCCAATCAAAAGGACAGAAATGTTATCCTTGAGGTGCAGAGACAGCCAATAACAAATGCCTTCCCTACCGAAACTCCCTGATGAATTGAGCCTGGCGGAGAATGTATTATTGAACATTACCATAGATCAGCACATTGCATTTATCTTGTGATTACAGCCAACCATACCTAATGCTGGGGAGATAGGCTGACAAAATTGATTGCTTAATGTGTCTCCATTTATTAATTGACTTAATTTAACATGAGAGCCTTTCTTAATGCCCTGGCAAGAACGTAAAGCGTTTAAGCCGCCAAATAGTACAACACCGCGCTCCAAAGTAGGCAGATGGATAACGCAGATCGTGGCTCGACTCACCAGAGATGCTTGGGAGAAAATAAAATATTACTAGACTCTGATTCCAGATAAGGACTTGGCAGCAGCAAAAATGTGTATCTTTCAATCTTGCGTTCTGACTTTCTGCAATTTGGATTACAGCCCCTTGATAAATCTTACTCTCCACTCTTTATCAAAGAAAAGAATCCCTGACAAATGCATTTGGAGTTGAGGGGTGGAGGGAAGCACATACATATATATTACTATATATATATATTCTTTTTTTCAAAATACTGTGATTACTGAAGTCTGAAAGTATTAAAAGATAAAAATGCACAGAGCATGCTTCAAAAAATAATGAAATCCCTGACGCATGAATGCACACACACAGAAAAACCTACACTGAGAGTAAAGAGGCTTGTAAATCAGCAAAATAATTACAGATGCAGAGAACCTTTGCTTGTCATTCATTTGCATATTGGTGGGCAGCAAATTGCTAATTAACCACTAGATTGTTGGAGACATTAAAATAGAGATTAAGAATGCACATACCACATCATTTACTTGTTTCTGCAAATGCTAGCAGCACATTTCTGTGCTGGCACAGGCAGAGGGCATTCCAGTCCTCAGACTGCAAACCTGTCCTTGCTCCCCAGAACAGGGCTGGTGGGTGGGCGGGAGGCCGCTGGTTCTTGAAGAAAGATTCCTAAGCAGTACTTGAAGGGCTTTGGGTTTTTCGGGACAAGCTCTGATGGTTTAGTCTTTGCAGCTAAAGCAGGGGAGTTGAGTGTATTGTGTTTTCCCTCTTCACTGGTTGTTTCTCTGTTGAGAAGTCAGGCCAGATCCAGTGCTGCCTGGAGCAGGATCAGCCCCCACTGTGAATTGTACCCTGTGAGTGTGAGCCCCCTCCAGCATGGCTCTTGTTCTGCTCTGGCTACAATGCTTGGGTTGTAGTGTATGCAAAACATATGCACACGTGGAACACCTAGGTCTGTGACCCGGTCAGGCAATTAAACTAACAACAGAATAACATACAGGATAAAAATAATGCACAAGTTTATTGATGCCAGGACAGAGCCCAGGTTGTTCATTTTAACTTGCGTTTAAAACCAAACCAATGTTTTAAGAGACAAGCTGAACACCAATTAAAAACAGAAACTTTGCACTTTTAAAATAACGACACTGGCACCAAACTAGAAGATGACAACATTTGAACTGATTAGAACCTCATCAGTGTGATATTTTTATAGGACATGAGTCCCTGGAGCCACTTGTTTCATGGCATATAATAAGGGTTGCTGGCCCACAAAACCAGAATCTGCTTTCTAAAGTTTGAATTGTCCAGAAAATAAGCTTTCAGCGGTTCATTGGGAAAACATTTAAAGTCCTTTCATTGGCTTACTTGTTTTAAAAACTAAAAGTATGCAGATACTCTCATAGATTCCTTAAAGATATATTCATATTTCAGAAAGGTTCAAATTATTTTTGTACCTTTGGTTCTAGTGGAACGATTGTGTTGATTTTTTGTTCTGTTTTGTTTTGTTTTTCTTTACTTTTAAAAAATGTATTGTTTCTGTCATCCTGCTAGAAGTAAGTTCCATGAGAATGGGGATTTCTGCTGGTTTTTTTTTTTTTTTAAAAAGTCATTTTAAAAATAAAATGATTGTACACAAAATGAGGATGCCATCAAATAGGTCAAGGATCTATAACTTTTTGTTGATAATCTCATGCTTGTGCTTAAGATATAAAAATCAATGCTCCTTTAATTTTATCTTGATTTTTAAGAAATTAAAGACCTAATGTTTTTAGAGTAGTTTTAGATTCACAGCAAAATTGAGAGAAAAGTACAGAAATATCTCATTTTGCCCTTACCCCCGCACCTGCACCACCTCCCCTATTATCAACACCCCCCACTATAGGGGTGCATTTGTTACAATTAATGAACCCACATTGACGCATCACCATCATCCAGAGTTCATAGTTTATACTAGGGTTCACTCTTGGTGTTGTACATTGTATGGGTTTGAACAAATGTCAAATGACCCAAATCCATTGTTAGAGTAACATACAGAGTATTTTCACTGCTCTAAATATCCTCTGTGCTCTGCTTATTCATCCCATCCCACCAACCTCCCCCAGCTCTTGGCAACCACTGATTTTTATGCTGTCTATGCCACAGTTTTGCCTTTTTCAAAATGTCATGTAATTGGAGCCATATAGTATGTAGTCTTTTTGAACTGGCTTCTTTCACTTAGTAACATGCATTTAAATATCCATGTCTATTCATGACTTGATAGCTCATATGTTTTTAACACTGCATAATATCCCATTGGGTGACCACAGTTTATTTATCTGTTCATACTGAAGGATATCTTGGTTACTTTCAAGTTAATTTTTGTGAATCATGTAAGATCTGTGTCTAGATCCCTTTTTTAAATATTCATACAGATGTCCAGTATCAGCACCATTTGTTGAAAAATTGTTAGATTTACAACTATATCTTCTTGGGTGCTAATGTAAATAGTATTGTGTTTTTAATTTCAAATTCTACTTGGTCATTGTTTTCTTACAGGAAATCAATTGACTTTTATGTGTTAACCGCGTATTCTACACCTTTGCTATGATCATTTATTAGTTTGAAGCATTTTTGTTGATTCTTCTCAATTTTCTACATAAATAATCATGTCATCTGTAAACAAAGGTAGTTTTATTTCTTTTTTCTCAATCTGTATAGCTTTTATTTCTTTTTCTTGTCTTATTGCATTAGCTAGAACTTCCAGTGCAATATTAAAAAGAAATGGTGAGAGAGGACATCCTTGCCTTGTTCCTGATCTCAGTGGGAAAGCTTCTATTTTCTCACCATTAATATGATGTTGGCTGTAGGTTTATTGTAGTTATTATTTATCAAGTTGAAGAAGTTTCCTTCTACTCCTACTTTACTGAGAGTTTTTATTATGAATGGGTGTTGGATTTTGTCAAATGCTTTTTCTACCTCTATTAATATGATCAGGTGATTTTATTTCTTTACCCTGTTGATGTAATTAATTACATTAATTGACTTTTAAATGTTGAACCAGCCTTGTGTACCTGGAGCAAAGCCATTATTATATAGCTTTTTTCCTTTATTATAACCTCAGCCAGTTATCTTAACCTCACCAAGGCTCAATTCCCACAACTATGACATGGGAATAATAGACATTTATTTCTATTATAATAGAAAAAACTTTTTCTAAGTGCAATATACTTAGAAGGGTAAATGTTCCTGATATTACCCAGAGACCAGGACTGGGAAGGTGAAGCCTGAAGGGCTACAGAGTGCCAATCCATATCAGCCATGAGACTAGCAGCACACACCTGCTACTAGTGATTCTTTCCCTGGCTTCAGACTTGAGCCCTAGCTCCAACTCTATACCCAAAAACTGGCTTCTGTCACTCTATTTTAGAATATGAAGTACATCAATCTGTTCCTAGAGACAGTCTTAAAAATAATCATTCAATGGGCAATGTTTGGAACTTACCCTAATAATAAATGTTGATGATTAATGTCCCAAAATAGGGTGGCACAAACTAGCCTTGAGGTGCAGATTTGGAGCTATGATCACTTCTTATTACCAAGTTGGCTCCTTTGCAACAGACACACCAATCCCCTCATGTTACCCATGAAGCCTAGGACATCCCTTTCTTTTTTATGGCAACCAAATTTACATATTATCTGTACTAGAAAGTGTCTGGGATTAACAATCAGACAAATCTCTATTCAAACCCTGAATTGTTAGTTACTGTTACTTTGGGCAAATTACTTAACCTCATTTATGCTTAGCTTTGTTGTCTGTAAAATAAAGCTATTAGTTTCATTAAAGCATAGTTTAAAAGATTAAATGAGTAACTAGAGATAAAATGACCAGCCAAATGCCTAGTTTTTGTGATAAATGTAGCAACGAGAAGCTATCATCATCATCATCATCATCACCTTCTTCTTATCAAAAACATGTTTTTGTAAATAACACAAAGTACCAGTGAGGTTGTGGAACACCAAAACTCTCATATATTGTTAGAAGCCTCTTTGGAAAACCATTAGGTATCATCTACTAACACTAAACATATATATATTCTATGACCCAGAAATTCTACTCCTCATACACGAACAACAGAGATGTGAGCATGTCCTCACCAAAAGATACGCACTAGGATTTTCATAGCAACATATTCATAAGAGCTAAAAACTGGAAATAACCTGAATGTCTATCAGCAATAACATGAATACATTACTTTTCCTCTGTTAAATACTACATAGAAATGAAAAAGAATGAACTATTGTTACATGCAACAATGCAATAACACAAAAGGATCTCACAGATATAAGTTTCAGGTAGAAAAGCCAGATGAAAAAGAATATGTATGTGTGATTCCATTTATGGGAAGTTCAAGGACAAGGTGACCTATAGTGTGAGAAATCAGGAGAGTGGTAACCTAGGCAAGGAGGGACAGCTGAAGGGCAGGTGAAGTGGGCTTGTAGAAAGCTGGCCCTATTCTGTCTTGATCTGTGTCCTAGTTTCATTAATGTTATGGATTGAATTGTTTCTCCCCAAAAATTCTTGCTGAAGCCCTAACCCCCAGCACCTTAGAATGTGACTTTATTTGAAAATAAAGTCTTTACAGAGATCATCAAATTGAGATGAGGTCATTAGGGTGGGACATAATCCAATATGACTGGTGTCTTTACAAAAAGGAAAAATGTGGGCAGAGGCATGCATATAAGAGAGCACGGCCTGTGAACATGAAGGCACAGATTGGGGCAACACATCCACAAGCCAAAGAAGGCCAGCGATGACCAGCAAACTACTAGCAGGTGGGAGAGAGGCATGAAAAGGACCCTTGCAACCCTCAGAAGAAATTAACCTTCCTGACAGCTTGATCTTGGACTTCTGGCCTCCAGAACCGTGAAACAATAAATTTCTGTTACCCAAGCCCCACAGTTTGTGGCACTTTGTTATGGAAGCCTTAGCAAACGGATACAATGAGTATGTCCATTTCATGGAAATTCATCAGGCTGTGAACGTATGATCAGTGCACTTTTCTGTACATAATTGCCCTCAATAACACTAAAATAACCTGTGAATGAGCAAATAATTGAATTTTGAAATACTGAAGTACTTCATAAAGATTTTTAAAAATCTATTGAAGTAATCACAAAGGGAAATACTTGATTACATAAAATATTAAACTCTGTATGTCAAAATAATGTCTAACAAATAAAATGGAAAAGTAAACAAAATATTGAGGATATAACTGCAGCTAGTATGAGAAACGATTTACATTTCTAGTGAAGAACTCTTGTACATGCATTTTAAAGAACTAAAATCATATAGAAAAAATAGACAACGAATATAAACAGAGTACACAGAAGAAGTAATAAAAAGATGAGTAAGTAGGGAGTGATGAGGTCAACAAGATGTTAAAATAGGAGGTCCCCAACCTCCATCCCCCACCAACTGAACCACCGTCCACAGATAAAAATAGCTTTAGGAGAGCTCCAGAATCCAGCTGTACACATTAAATATGTACAGATTTTAGTATCTCAATCATACCTCAATAGAGTGGTCTTAAAAATAAAAATTAATATGAAAATGAAAAAGTTCACCAGAACAAGAAATCAAAGAAATGAAAATTAAAACAAAATAACATTCTTTTACCTTTTAAATCAGCACTTTATATTTTTACTATTATTAAATATTATGTGAAAACATATCTGAATAATATTAAAATTATTAAAATGATATAATTATTTAAAATATTGTATTATATATAACATATATGTAACATGTATTATATTATATATCCAAGGGTGGGTCTATAGCGGTTATCCTATGATCATGCTACCGTTGTATTAAGTGTATGTTGGAGGAGCATATATATATATCCAGTGCTGATGAATGTGCTATGAGGCTGACATTCTCTTCTGCTAGTGGCAAGAATAATAAAAACCAACATTTAAATACTTGCCATATGTCAAGAACTATGCTAAATACTTGGCCTATGTATTCAAGTACATACGTAGTCAAATATCACATTTTTTTCTTTACCACAAAACCATAAGTAATGTTTGTCTCATTTCCAGACGAGGAAGCTATGGCTCAGAAAAATTAAATAACTTGCCCAGGGTCACAAAGCTAGTAATTTGTAAAGGTAAGATTTGAGCCCAGACCTCTCTGATGACAGATACTTGAGATTTACTACCTCTGAGAATATAAACTTACTGCACCTTTTCCTTGAAAACAATTTGACCATATACACCAACAGCCTAAAATGGTTCCTAATTTTTTTTTTTTTTGTTTTGAGACAATGTCGCTCTGGCGCCCAGGCTGGAGTGCAGTGGTGTGATCTTGGCTCACCGCAGCCTCTGCCTCCTGGGTTCAAGTGATTTTCCTGCCTCAGCCTCCTGGGTAGCTGAGACTATAGGTGTGTGCCACCACGGCCGGCTAAGTTTTGTATGTTTATGAGAGATGGGATTTCACCATGTTGGTCAGGCTGGTCTGAAACTCCTGACCTCAAGTGATCCGCCCACCTCAGCCTCCCAAAGTGCTGGGATTACAGACTTGAGCCACTGTGCCTGGCTGGTTCATAAACTTTGACCTACTAACTAAATTTCTAGAAATCTGTTCTCATGATGTAATCAGAAATTTCAACAAAGATTTAAGTACAAGGATGTTCACTGTTGTATCATGTATACTACTGGGGAAAAAAAAAAAACAAAACAGAAAGAGACTATATGTCCACAATAGAAGTAGACTTAAAGTATTTAAGGTATATCTATCCACAATACAGAAAAAATTATAGCTATAAAATATGTTTCTGTAAAAAATGTAGAAAGACATATGCATAACACTATTCACTGAAACACTATTTGTAATGATAAAAAACTAGGAACCTCCAGAATATCCCTCTATAGGGGACTGGTTTAATAATTATATACATTTCCACAATGATGACCATTAGCCGTAGAAGAAACAATTGTCTCCAAATACTACTATGGAATTAATTCAGGTTATACTGGTAGATAAAGAAAGAAATATGAAGAATAGCATGCATAATGTGCAAATGTTTATCTTCAAATGAGGAATACATGTTTATTTGAATAGCTATTTATGTTTTTTAAAAAGAAGAATAAATAAAAAACTGAAAACAAAGTTAATATGCAGGAGGGAAAGGAAGAGGGCAGAGGATGCAGAAATGAAGCCAGACTTCTCTGAATATACCTTGTTCTATAGTTTGACATTGAAACCTTGAAATTATTTTATAAAATTACAAAACAAGAAATTCTTCAAAATTGCTTTAGACAATGCTTGTCAAAAGCAAAAGATATCAACTATATTTTTCAAGTTGGTGGCTTATGCACATAGAGAGAAAAGTTTTAATTGAATTTAGACATAGTAATTTGACTAGAAGTCCTTAGTAAGATACCATCAAAGGACAAAAACAAATGTGAACATTTTAACTACTTTTAGTAATTTTATTGTTGGTAGTAGTGTTTGGGTAGTTTAAAAATATATCTTCACCTTCAAAAGATAAAACCAAATTCCCCTTCCCTTGAAACTGGGCCAGACATAGGGACTTCCTTCTAATAAAAAGTGTGAAAATGATGTTTGACTTCTGAACCTAGATTGTAGAAGGAATTGCAGTCTCCCTGTTGTTCTCCTGGATGGCTTGCTCTGGGACCAGCCCTCGTGCCTTGAGGACATTCCATTAACCCTCTGGAGAGGCCTATTTGGAAAGGAACAAATATCTCCCTACCAACAGCCAGTACCAACTTGCCAGCCATGTAATGAGACACCTTGGAAACAGACCCCAAAGTCTTGGTCAAGCCTTAGATAACTGTAGTCCTGGCCAAATCTTTTAGTGCAACTTTGTGAGAGCTGCCCAGCTGAGCTGCTCTCAAATTTCTAACATACAGAAACTGTGACAGAATAAATGTTTAGTGCTTTAAACCGCTAAGCTTTAGGGCAACATTTCTCCAAGCGTAATTTGTCACGCGTCAATAGACAACTAATATAGAGTTTGCACCAGGAATAGAGTGTTTCCATCACTAAACCCTAAGATTTAGTAGTGGCTTTGGAATTGGGTAGTGGATAGGAGTTGGGAACATTAACGAAAACATAAAGGATCTTGAAAAGGCTTTTAGTGGAAGCCCAAGGTTGAGAAGAGTTTATTTTGGAGAGGTTTGTGGGTGTGTTTAATCTGAGTAAGCTACAAAAAGAATCACAGGAAATCTGCAGCCTTGCAGGGACATGGAAACTATAATTCTCAGCATACTAACACAGGAACAAAAAACCAAACACCACGTGTTCTCACTCATAAGTGGGAGTCGAGCAATGAGAACACATGGACACAGGGAGGGGAACATCACACACCGGGGCCTGTCGAGGGGTGGGGGGCAAGGGGAGGGAGAGCATTAGGGCAAATACCTAATATATGTGTGGCTTAAAACCTAGATGACGGGTTGATAGGTGCAGCAAACCACCATGGCACATGTATACCTGTGTAACAAACCTGCACATTCTGCACATGTATCCCAGAACTTAAAGTAAAATAAAAAAAAAATTTTAAAGGAAAATAAAGACCTCAAAAAAAAATAATCACAGGAGATCCATGAAGTTTTTAAGAGAAGTAAATTGGCAGAAATATCAGGAGCTTGGACTGAAAACTTGCAGAATCCATATAAAATCGAAAGAGGCCTTTGAACCCTCAAGCTTCTACCAGCAAGAAGCAAGATCAAGATCAGAAAACTATTCAACAGAGAACATAGGCTACCTTTCATGGAAAAGAATGAATGACCTAATGGGTAGAACCAAGGGCTCAGATAGGGGAGCTGGGAGCTATTGGAAACTCATTCTCAGGTCTTGTGTTCTAAACAAGGAACTTCCAACATTGGCCCTGATGGATTTCAGAATTGCTATGAGTCAGGAACTCCTGCAGCCTCTGCCTCCTGGGTTCAAGTGATTCTTCTGCCACCTGTGTCTCCTGGTTTCTCCTGTTTTGAAAGGGGTAGGTCTATAGCAGTTATCCTGTGTTTGCGCTACCATTGTATTAAGTGTATGTTGGAGAGCAGGTGGCAGACAACATTTCTCTTTAGATCACAGGTCCTCAGATTGTGAGAAACTACTCAAGTAGCTGAACTCAAGGAACCACAGCTAAGGAGTCTCTGTCACTCCTGGATCTGACTTAGATAACAAGATCTTGGACTGTGAGCTGATGCTGTAAAGGAGTAAGACTTTTGGGATCTTTGGAAGTGGTGTGTGTATATTGCATGTGGGAGAAATGTAAGAAAGTTACAGCCAGAGGGTAGGAAGAAATAGGTCTGCAAATTCTTTAACATTCCCCTTTCAACAGGAAGAGATGAATTCCTTCCCTTTGAAAGTAAGCCAGAAATAATGACTCACTTATAACAACAGAATGTGATAGACACGAAAATGTGTATTTCTGAAGCTAGACAATCAAAGGCATTGCCACTTACATCTTTCTCCCTAGAATCACTCACTCTGGGGGAAGCCAGACATCACGCTATAAGGACCCTTTTGCAGCTGTGTAAGAGGCCATGCGAAGGGCAGCCGAGGTCTTCTGTCAACGCCAGCATCAACTCAGCATCAACTTGCCAGCCATGTGAGTATGCCCTGGTGGGAGCAGATCTCCCAGCACCAGTCAAGCTTTCAGATGACTGCAGCTCTGGCCAATAATTTATCTGCAGTCTTATGAGAGACCTTGTTCCAGAGTCATGCAGCCATGCTGCTTATGACTTGTGGATCTATGAAAATTGCAATATAATTAGTGTTTGTCTTTGTGGCAAGCCACCAAGTTTTGGAGTAATTTGATGTGTGTGTATGTTGATGAAGCAAATGAGTAATTATGTTGGTGTGTCTTTGAAAGAAAGAAGTTACAGGTATAAGATGCATGAAGTGAAAAATACATATATTGTAGTCCTGAATTTGAATTGCAATGATTGCAGTGGTGTATTTTATGTGGAGGAGGTGGAGCAGAGGTAAAGGAGATGGAGGAGAAGGAGAAAAGAAAGAGGGAGAGAAAGGGGAAGGAAAAGGGGAAGGAGGAGGAGAAGAAGGTATGTTACTTAGTTCTGTCTCCTGAAAAGACCTTTAAAAATGAGTACTGTAGGTCCAGGAGTGGTGGCTCACACCTGTAATCCCAGCTCATACCTGTACTCTGGGAGGCTGAGGTGGGGTGGATCCTTGAGCTCAGGAGTTTGAGACCAGCCTGGGCAGCATGACGAAACCCCATCTCTACCAAAAATAAAGAAAATTAGTCAGGCATGGTGGCGTATGCCTGTAGTCCCAGGTACTCGGGAGGCTGAGGTGGGAGGATTGCTTGAGATTGGGAGGTGGAGGTTGCAGTGAGTGGAGACCGTGTCATTGCACACTGCACTCATACCTGGGTGACAGAGTGAGACCCTGTCTCAAACAAAAAAACAAAAAAACAAAAAAACCCCACGGATTGTGGTTTCCACATAAACTTTCCCAACAATAAACAAACTAGTTATCTTTGAAGAAGTGGCTACTTCTAGGTCCGGAGCAGAAAATGTATTAGATGAGCCTGGAGCATCCCATCACCACAGAAAGTAAGGAAGCAATTTAAAAAGACAAGGAAAAAAATACTAGGGTCTTGTTAAAGACTCAGAAGTGATCATGAAGAGGTTCTTACTTGCTGAAGATGGGACAATTGGAGCATCATTAAAATGACAGCTGCAATGGATTAAAACACATCAGACATGTTTAAGTCCTTGCATTCATAATGATACTTAAAACCTAGCTTGCTTTGGATTATGTTTGGCATTTAATTCATTCATGTTTTGATAACTGGCAAACAAAGGGAATAAATTGAGCATTTATCCTGCCTTTCTTGTATGAACTGCACCTTAGTATAATCAAATTGTCAGTGAGAAGTTTTTTCTTGCAGAAGTATTCCAGTTAATAAATGAAGAAATAATGGTCAGATGAGAATATTACCTTTTTGAGATTCCTAATGAAATAATGGTTCTGGGCAGTGACCCTCAATGGCTGCTGACCACACAGAGACAGACAACCAGGTACCATGTCTCTCCCAGGAAGCTTATCATCCCACTTATGAAGTATGCTTGCCAAAGTGTCAAACGTGAATCTGATCAAACATCTGGATTTAGCTACCATTTTTAGCAAGTGTAGGGGACAGGGGAACATTAGCAATGACAGCATGAAAATCCAGCTAGCAAAATCCAGATCGTAGGGAATCCTACAGGAAAACTGACCCACTTCTTTAACAAATAAGGAACACATTGCAAAGAGAGAGAGATGGGTAGGGGAGAGAAAGAGAAAGAAATCATGTTCACAGGATCTTTATAATGTGCAAAAAAGTCCAACACATATTAAGTTAGGAAAATTTGGATATAAAATGGTCTTTATAAAAAGAAGTATGCTGTACAGTATGAAAGAAAAAAATACAAAAATAGTAACAGTCATTGTCTTCAGGTAGCAGGATTGTTGGCAATTTTTAAAAAATTATTTTTAAAATCTGTTTTAAGAACAAATATTATTTTTATAATCACTGTATTATATCCCTTTTGGAATAAGGAGAAATAGATAACTCAGTTTTAAAAATCAGTAAAAATCATACAGTTTTAAAACACTTTTTTTCACACGATGGCCCTAT
The DNA here is from genome assembly GCF_028885655.2 of Pongo abelii. Taxonomy (NCBI): domain Eukaryota; kingdom Metazoa; phylum Chordata; class Mammalia; order Primates; family Hominidae; genus Pongo; species Pongo abelii. The sequence continues at coordinate 50,832,719 of NC_071999.2, forward strand.
GCTTTCATCCATTGAGATTCTATTTTCTACAAGAAAATTGACTAATCCAATTGGATTGTAATGTGTTGATGGGTCCCGTCTCCCTGGTAACAGGCATGTATTTTACCAGGCGTCTTGTGGGAAAGACCTGAATCCGAGGGAATGAATCAGGGCTCACCTTCCGGCTCTGAGATGGGACTGAGAAGTTCAGTTAGCCCTCATAGAACTGTTCAGGATGGTCAGCAGCTGAACTATGAAGTCTAATTTTTGGTAGATAACAAGCAAAGGAGGCAAACAGCCTCCACACAGCCCGGTTGGGTACAGATGGTCCACGAGCAACAAGTTTATTCTGCAACGTTGCCAAGGCAACAGCAGCTGCTTCTGGCAACAAGGAGGGCGGTGGGAGGGGGAAAATGTGGGAATAAAGAGGCAGATGATTCTGTAAATTTTTCCTAGGGAAATGGGAAAGAATATGATAAAACAGCAAACACTTTCTGGGTGAGCCTACTCCCCAGCACTTGATATGTCAACAATGAAAGGCAAATGGTGTTTTTCATATTATAATCCTCCTATAACCCAATGGGAGCCTAGTGGCTCTTGTCAAGTTGTCATTTTCCCTTCCACGTCTCCAAACAGTGGTGGACAGGCTTTCTTACAGTTTTACCCCCTTGAGTACTAACACACATTGATGTTTTTCTGTGACAGTTGCCGCAGCATCTATTCACATGGTTGAAAGATGCTTATTATGCTTTTACTTTGCCCGAACTTGAGAGGGAAGAAGAGAGGAAAGAAATAGCATTGGTCCTCCTCCTCCTTCTCCTCCTCCTCCTTCTCTCCTCCCCTTAGCTCTTGCCTACAGATCTTTCTACCTGCAAAGGAAGAGGATGAAGGCAGAAGAATGTGGCAGCAAGGAGGGAGCGAGAGATTATGAGAGGGTGCTAAAGAAATTTCATCCAAAGGAGAGAGTGGCCAACAGGATCCCCTCCAGAAGGCAGCCCTGAGACGACCACTGGGAACCTGTGAAGAGCTGGGTCAGGGGCTCTCTAGGCAGGGCAGAGGCCAGTTCTACCTATAACAGGCCCTAGAGAAGGATCCAAGCTGGGCATGAAGAGAGAGACATGTAAACAATCAGTGTGGAGAGGCTGAGCATCTAAATACTCCTACACTGGAGAAACAGAGTCCTAACACAGACATTTAGGCTGCTTGCAGCTTTTCACAATTAAAAGAATACCCTAATGAGTATCCTTGTATATACATTTGCTTTCTTGTCTGTACTTTTTTTAAGACAAATTTCTTAGAGTAGAATTGTTATGTACATACACATTTTTGAAGCACTTGCTATATATTTTCAAAGTGTATTCCAGGGATATTGTTCTGAGTCTCCCTCGGAACCTCATTTAATGTGTTCAGAACCTGAAAGAGTCTTTGGGTGGTTTTCACTCACTCACAAGTAAGAGCATTTAGAGTCCTGCTGGTGCCCAGTTGGGACTGAATAGGTTTTCAAATGCCAAACCACTTTACAACAAGGCAGGACAGCACAGAGAACAAAACCTGAGCTTGGGAATCAGGCAGGTCAGGGGAACCTGGATCTGAACCCTGGGCTCAGAGCTGCTTATAGTCACACATATGAGGCTAGAGGCAGGGAGCCCACCCTCTGGGTCCTTTGCTTCCTCTTCTATATACAGGGGAGCTGAGGCCACCCTCCTGGTGCTGGGGAGTGACTTCGGTGTGGTACCTGGGACATTGCTAGGATTCTCATTCTCACTGGAGCATGGGAAGGAATGGAATTCACCTGTGCTTGCTTCCTGAACTTAAAAGTAAGATTAGGTGAGGTAGAAACCCTAACTAGGAAGCTCTGTTACAAATTGGCACTGGGCCTGTGTTAGGGATCTCCAGAGAAACAGAACCAACAAATAGATAGATGGATAGAGAAGGGTTTGGGGGGAGAAAGAGAGAGAGAGTGTGTTAAGGAATTGGCTCATGCAATTGTGGAGGCTGGCAAGTGCAAAATCCGCAGAGGGGGCTGGCAGGCTGGAGACCTAGGGAACAGCCAATTAGGTGGTTCAAGTCCGAAGACTGTCTGCAGGCCAAATTCCCTCTTCTTCAAGGGAGATTAGTCTTTTTCTACTAGGGCCTTCAATTGACTGGATGAGACCCATCCACATTAAAGAGGGTAATCTGCTTTATTCAAAGTCTACTGATGTTAATCTCATAAAGCAAAATACTTTCGCAGAAACATCTAGACTGGGGTTTGACCAACTATCTGGGTAGTGGCCAGGTTGACACTTAAAAATAACCATCAAGGGGCCCCATAGAGCATTGTCTAAACATCAGTAATTCTCAACACATAAACCCTCTGTGAAGTCAGTAACCATGACCCTAATAAGTCACTCACACAATGAATAGGGTCCTATTGATGTCGCTAATGGCATAGAGTAGCTGGGACCAGACCTTAGATTTTCTTTATTTGTGCTTCCTTAGGAGGAAATAAAACAAACGACAACAAAAGTTTGATACCAAGAATAATGTCAAAAAGGCAACTTGTTCCACAGATTTGGCGGTTAATAGATATTTATGCCAATATCTTACATATTAAATTAAAAAGGAAAATATCTAAAGGGAGCACTGCACTCGGGACCAGAGTCTCCCCCTCCACCCTGCCATTAGGCCAGCCATAGTGAAGTAGATCATCAGACCTACACTGAATACAGTAGCAGGAAGATTTGCTTCAGTCATCTACATAAAAGTGCATGAGTTTTTATTGTACATCAATCTGGAGAAGGATTGAAAGCCAAGACCTTGCTGGGGTGATTTAATTTTCTCAGAGGGGCGATGCTCTATAAACTCAAGGTATGGTTTCCTTTTAAAACAGACAAAAAGGAAAGAGAACTGAGCCATGTATCTCTGAGGATGACACCTTGCTCTTTTCTCTCTTTCTTTCTCTGGAGCAAAATTTCACCAGGTTCTGACAGCCCATCTCAGTTATTCCCCCAGTTTATGGCCGCTTGCCCGTCTTTTTTTGTTTGGTACACATGAGAGGTGCAGAGCATTTTCTGTAACCTGCTGTCAGAAAAGCAGCATGTCCTGGTTGGAAGTCCAAGGGCAAAGATGAGACCCAGGATTTTAAAAGGTGCCTCTCGTGGGTCTAGGGAAAGAGGTTCTCTTAGATTCTGTTGCTAAAAGTGTAAATGAGAACAACATTCCTGGAATACACTTTGAAAATATATAGCAAGTGCTTCAAAAATGTGTACGTACCTAGCAATTGTACTCTAAGAAATTTATCCTAAAAAAATGATGGACAAGAAAGCAAAATGTATATACAAGGATACTCATTAGGGTATTCTTTTAATTGTGAAAAGCTGCAAGCAACCTAAATGTCCAACAATATGCAGGATTGAATAAATGAATTACAATTCATCTTGAGAATAGAATATTATATAACCATTAAAAATGATAAAATGATGATATACAAGTGTGTGTCTGTTTGCAGGCAGAATTCCTGCAGATAGGAATATAATGAATATATGTATATACACGTTAAATCAAGTTCAGCCTAAAGCTGCCCCTTTATATATTTTAAATTCAGCCTAAAGGTTTTTCTCTACATAGTGAACTATAACTTATATGGGGTTGTAAACAGACTGCAACTTACTTTTTTGTCGATCACCAAGTTTTGGCCAATCAAAAAAGGGGGCCAGATGTTCAGACCATGTTCAAATAAGGCAAACACCAAGCTGTAACCAATCCGGCTGTTTCTGTACCTCACTTCAATTTTCCGTCTGTCACTTTTCTTTTTCTGTCCATAAATCTTCTACCACAGGGCTGCATTGGAGTCTCCCTGAGCTCACCCTGGCTCGGGAGGCTGCCCAATTCATGAATTGTTCTGTGCTCAATTAAACTCTGTTAAATTTAATTTGACAAAGGTTTTTCTGTTAACATTTATATGCAAAGATATTTATGACATATTAAAAAGGAAATTAGGTCATAAAATATTATATATAAAAAAATTCCATTAAAACCCACACACAAATTTTGATTGATATACACCAAAATATTTAGAGTGACTTTCTCTGGCTAGTAGAATTTTGTTTTATCTTTTTACTTATCTGTATTTTTAATTTTTCTCCATTAAATTTATGCTTACTTGTATGTTTAAAAAAAATAGGGGAAAGTGCTTTTCTTTTCTTTTTTTTTTTTGAGACAGAGTCTTGCTCTGTTGCCCAGGCTGGAGTGCAGTGGCGTGATCTTGGCTCACTGCAACCTCTACCTCCCAGGTTCAAGCAATTCTCCTGCCTCAGCCTCCTGAGTAGCTGGGACTACAGGTGCGTGCCACCACACCCAGATAATTTTTGTATTTTTAGTAGAGACACGGTTTCACCATGTTGGTCAGGCTGGTCTCAAACTCCTGACCTCATGATCCACCCGCCTCGGCCTCCCAAAGTGAAAGTGCTTTTCTTAGGTATTAATTGCTTGCTGCCCTATGACCTCCTTTCTCTGGTTAGAAGGGCAGATGATAGGTTTCCTTGAGGCCCATGAGGTCATCCAGGGAGGAAAATTGTTCTTAGCATTATCTGTTATTTTTCACCCTCCACTGGCATTTTAGCATCAATGTTGATGGTAACCTCTTAGATTGGATTTCCCTCTCTTTTGTAAAAAAGAAAATGCTCACGGACACCAATACCAGACAGCTCCTTGTAAAGAGTCTGGATCATGTACTATAGTGAGTGAAGGCAGCCAGTTAATTCTAGGAGAGGCCCTGCTACCATGTTGTCATAAAAACAGCATCTCTTTGAGATTTGCTAACCTAAATTCATCAAGAAGGTTCTGGGGCTAATGACAAAAAAACAGAAGTCAGTAATATAAACAAAGGTAGTACTGAGAAACTGTGTGTGGGTATGTGTGTGTGCACGTGTGCACACGGGAGCGTGTGTGTGTGTGTTTCAGTGAAGACAGTTGATTTCTTTTCCACCTCTTTGCAGACCCTGAGACCTGATATTTTTAGTGTATGTAATGGCAGGGCTTGAAATGATGCTATTTCTTGATAATGCTGGGACATTTCACCTTGAGTGCTCATAGAATAGATAACCTAGAAAACAGCCAACACTTTTCAGATTGGGCACTACAGAAATGTCAGCATACAGTCACATTACCCTGTTCCTTTCTTGGACTGCTGACTTGTAATCAGAGATTTAGTCTCCTGACTGCACAAATGTTAAGAACATTTGAAGTAGTCTCAGACTTTTAGAACCTGAAACATAAAGTAGAGGGCCAAAAGTCACTGTTTCTTAAAGAGGCAGCAAAGAGTGAGTCCAGGTGGGGGCAGGAGGGGGTTGAGGTGGGAAGGCAATACATTGGCCGTACACCTGCATTGTCAGATCAGCTTCAGGATGTGATGGTCAGCATTCTCATGGGCCTGTTCCTTCTCCTGTCCTCACACAACAATGGAGATGGCAGGTTTCTTCTCTCGCCACATCTCTATCACCTTGGGGCACCTGCTAGCTTTCCCAAGCAACTCTCTCAAGGCATTTACCTTATCCTGCCTTGCACTGTAGTGATATATAAATACTTTTAAGACTCTTACTAGATTGAAAGTTCCCTGAGGGCACCAACAATTTCTAAATTGGCTTGGCATGAATGATGTACAGCACCTAGCAGATATCTAGTTAAACCGAGAATCATTGCATGAATGAATGAACAGCAGGCACTCAAAATCCACTCACTTCAATCAACAGAGAGAACAAGAAATTGGACCTCTCTAAGAGAAACAAAAGCTAACTTTTCAAGCTCCTAATGGTTCAGTGGTAGTGTGTGATTCTCCTTTGTTAAGGAAGGCATTGCCTCTGACATCACAGCTTTGATGCTTTCTTACTCTTCCCCTCACAGCAGAAAAGATAGACTTAGCAATGGAATCAAAAAAGCTCAGTATTCAAGGACTGGTTCTCCATCTGGGATTCTGCCTAATCATTTTCTCTTTGCACACCACTGCTAACAAGCTGCCTGTTGGTGGAGCAGGCTTAGTTTTTCCACTCACATACCATTAAATAGATTCATAAAATCAGTTAATAGGTATTTATTATTCAATGATTATAGGCTCAACACTGAGAGGTGAAATACTAGTATTTATAGAATTTGGGACCGACATGAAAGTAAAGTAGTTTGTCATAGGTTATAAGGAATAGTATAGATCATTTAATTTACCCCTTTCTGCAGAAAAGACTACACCAACCATTCCAAGGCCTCAACACCAAACTCTCCTCCTCCCTCTGCTTCTCTTCCTTCTCCTCCTTCTCTACCTCCTTCTCTCCCTCAGTTCTTCTTGATCCTTTTCTCCTTTTCTTTCTTCTTCTCCTTCTACTCCTCCCCTCCTCCCCCTCATTTTCTCCCCCTCCCTTTCTCCTTCAATCATCAGCCACAACCTTTGCCAAAGGCCCCGTATACGGGGTACTATGACAAGTGTGTAAAATGAAGACAGAGAACTGTAGATTAATTTATGTGTGACCTTGGAACTGTTTTACACTGTGGACTGAAATAGAGACTGTGTCTTCCATTTCTAAACGACACTCTAGTACCTTGTTGCTACTCTGAAGGTCATACTAACAGTAGTAATAGAACGCACCACAATTTACTGGCCCCAAGCCCCTTTTCCTCTCTCAGGGCCCAAAGGAACATGGCCAAAGGCCAGCTCTGGGTGTTTCTATTAAAAGTGGCCATGGCATTCCTGGTAGAGGCTCCTGGGAGAGGGACTGCTCCTCTAACTAGATAGTGCCTCCTCCTTGCATTCCTTCAAGAAGTGTGAGCTCTGCAAGTCCTCGCACGCATCGGCTGTTCCTCTCTACTCGCCGTTGCCCCATAGTTCTTTCTTCAGTGAAGGAGCTCCATCCTCCCTGCTTCAGATTTAAATGCCGCCTCATACATTGTCCAAAATCACTGGGCCAAACCCTCTAGGAGTCATAAAGAGGAAAAAAATTCTTCAAGGAATGAGTTATACATGGCAATGGATTCATACACTTTATGTAGCTCCTAGTTCCCTTCCATTACATTAATTCTTCCCACTCGATAACCTAATTCCCTTCCCCACCCACCACACACATTTTCTTTTTTTCCTGGTGAAGAAGCTGATTGATGCTGAAGTCAGAATTCATCGAATTTTGCCATGATCTAAGTATTCAAGGCGATTGGCCTGAAGCTGTCAGGGACTATCTTAAGCCCACGTGAAAACAACCACCACGGTTTCAGTAGACTCTATCAGGGCTCCAGGGAGGCTGGTGGTGATGTGCTAGTTATGTATTTAGGAGTTTTCTTGTAGCTGCACATCCTGGACAAATGCCAAGGTCAGGAAATCTATAATGGGTGATCCTAATATTTCCTCTTTGATCTGTCTCTGTAGCAGGACGAGCAGCAGACAAAACCTCTCAGACACCAAGTTGTAGAAGGAAGGGCTTTATTCAGCTGGGAGCATCAGCAAGCTACTGCCTTAAAATCCGAGCTCCCTGAGTGAGCAATTCCTGTCCCTTTGAAGGGCTCACGACTCTAAGGATTTCACATGAAGGGGTCGTGATGGATTTGAGCAAGCAAGAGGTACTTGACAGGGGCTGCATGCACCGGTGGTCAGAGAGAAACAGAACAGAGCAGGGAGTTTCACAGTGTTCTTCTATACAATGTCTGGAATCTATGAATAACATCAGTTTCTAAGTTATGAGTTGATTTTCAACTACTGAGTTTAGGCCAGGCAGGCCCAGGCCTGATTTTGGGCCTGGCGCCGGGCTGCCTGTCTTTGATTTCACTTCTTTGTTTTTTTTCTTAAAACAGGTACTGAGTATAAAACAATATAAAACAATATGAGAGGGTCTCTCTCTTCCCTTATCTCAACCTGCCTTTGCCCTGCCCCGGGGAGGTGCTGCCTCAGCCTGTTGACATTACTCTCTCACAGTGTGTCCTGATTTCATGCTTATTTATTATTCAATTATTAGAGTTATTGGATGTGCTCATGGCTATTACCCTTGGATGCATTTACAGGTAGGACAGGAGAAAGCCACAGCAGCTGCATCTCCATGTTTATCAAGATGTGTGCACCTACAGTGAAACACTGTCTTTGTTTAATGAAGCTTTGATGGCATACTTCTCAAACTTGGGTTTTCCTTTTAGGGGCTACCTAAAATGTATATTTGAGCCCTCTCTATCCAGTAGGTTAGAAACAGGCATTACTATTCAGGCGGCTGGGCTAAGAGCCAAGAGCCACGGCTGCTGGGGAGAAGGCTAAAAGCCCCACCCTGAAAAGTAATATCTGGTTCTTGATTAGGCCAACATTTGTGTTTCCTTTAGTTTCTGGTCTTTCTCTCTGAAGCTTGTTCTTTCTCTAAGTTATGAAAAAAACATGCACACACACACACACACACACACTCACACACACACACAGCTGCAATATTGCAGTCCTATCCACAACACAAAGAAAGCATTAAACAGTTTTCCGGGGTGAAGGGAATGCGTCTTGTGTCATCTCAGCAGATCCTCCTTCGTGGACACTTTTGGAGGACAGAATGCTCCTAATTTTCTGCATTACTTGTGCCCTGATGCAAAACTAAGGCTATGAGTATATTCAGGCCAACTGCCCCGGGGACTGTCTTCTCCTCCACATAAAAGGTGACAAAAGATTTGTAGTTTTAACTTGGTTACCCCTGTAAGAAATTTTTTTTTTACTTTGAAAAGATTTGTAGAAAGCCAATAATGTTGCAGAATGTCTCCTTTCTACTTAGGAAGAGAAATACTGCAGTGAAAGGAATTTGAGAACCCAGATTTTATGACTCTGGCTAGAAATTTTCAGCGACTATGGAGAAAATAGGGGAACGTGAGAGTGCTGTCATTTCTTCTTCCTCATTTTCTCCCATTGCTGCCCTTGTCCTACCAAAACCCACCCATACAATTAGGCCAGACTCTGGCAGCCCTGCCCTCCCTGCAGAGACCATCTGGAGCCCAGATGATCTCCTTGCCTTCTGGCAGCCCACATTAAAGGTTCTGACCCTCTCCACCAGCCGGGATTTGTCAGAATGACACTTGGTACTCTGCCTCCTTCTGGTTGAGTGTGGGAACTGGGTGGCAGTTAACTCTGACCCTTCCCGGAGGGTAAACATGTGGATGCTCCATCTGCTTACCTTCTCAAAGCTTGAGTAGAGTGTGTCCCAAAGTACTCAGAAGCAGCCAGAGCCTCCCCTCCTCCAGTCACACCCTGAAGAAGGGTCTGAGACCAACCCAGGGCAGAGGCCATCTGATAAAGCCCATATGGGGCTTTGCTAGATGAGCAGGGGGGCCTGGAAACAGCACCCCACAGGCTTCCACCCTTGCCTAGCTGGGTTCTGGAGGCTGTGTGGAAGTCATCATTTGCCGAACTTGCCCCTTCACCCCAGAAAACTGTTAATGCCTCTTCGCTTCTATTGTCCTATTGAATAGGACATATATTCAGTTCTGAACTTGGGAGTGTCTAGGAAAGTGAGAAGGCAGCAAGGCTTTTACTCCAGGGATCCTGAAAGGCATGAGACCGTCCAAGCAGGTACCTGGTCTTTCTGTTGTGGCTGGCTTGTTCTACCTGGGATCATTCTCAACCTTAAAAGCAATGCTAGGCCAGGCTCAGTGGCTCATGCCTGTAATCGTAACACTTTGGGAGGCTGAGGCAGGAGATTCTCTCAAGGCCAAGAGTTCAAGACCAGCCTGGGCAAAAAATTGAGTCTCCATAACTGACCAAAAAAAAAAAAAAAGCCCATAAGCCAAGCATGGTGGCACATGCCTATAGTCCCAACTACTTGGAAGGTTGGGGCAGGAAGATTCTTGATCCCAGGAGGTCGAGGTTGTTGTGAACCAAGATCATGCCACTGCATTCCAGCCTGGGCAACAGAGCAAGACATTGCTTTAAAAAAATGCTAAAGCTGAATCACTGGAGAGGAACGTTCTGAGTAATCTAGGCACTGAAAGATTGTCTATTGTTCCCCCGTTGTCTATTGATTATTTCTATAGCCACCCTGTTATCTGGCCAGCAAGCAGCTCTTCCATCCACAAGCCATACCTTGGACATATTTTGCCAACCACAACAGGACAGCACTGAACAAAGTTCTCTTCACGGGATGCGCTATCCCAGCTCCATTTTCATCTCAGCATTCCTTGTCTTTTGGGTGTGCCTGCTATAGTTCTTACTCCTGCTGCCTCTGCAAATAGTTTCCGTTGCTTATTTCCTGATGATATACTTTGTCTCTTGGCAATGCTGTTATTCCACCCCAGAAACACAGCCCCTAAACTGTTGCATAGGGTCTTTTTTTTTTTTTTTTCTTCTTCAACTGTTTGAAAAAGATGATAAGGGCATCTGAATCTGCAATACAGTAACCAGCAACCACTTATTGGACGAGCTTCCCAGGGGAAAAGCTCTGCTGTTGAAATGCAAATGTCGGATCAAAAGAGGTGAATCCCTTCTGAGAATAACAGCTGCCCTTTCTACATTGGGCTTTACCAAATATTTCAAATCGTCTTTCTGAGCTAAGCAAGGAGGAATAGTGGTATTTATCATTAGTCTAAAGCAGTGTTCTTAAATTATACGTCGTAATCCATTAGTGGATTCTGAAATCAGCTTAGCAGTTTACAACTGGCATTTAAAAATGGAAACAAATAGAATAGGATTAAAATATGAGTGTACTTCTCATAATAAAGATACATTTCTTTGTGAAATTTTCGTTTTAGTGTATCCACATACACATAGATATATGAATGTGTGTATTAGAGTAAGACATACTATGTATTTCTGTTTAATTTTTAATCTTCTTGGGTTTTTTTTGGTTTTTTTTGTTTTTTTTTTTTTTTTGAGACAGAACCTGTTCTGTCGCCCAGTCTGGAGTGCAGTGGTACAATCTTGGCTCACTGCAACCTCCCACTCCTGGGTTCAAGCGATTTTCGTGCCTCAGCCTCCTGAGTAGCTGGGAGCACAGTCGTACACCACAACGCCCAGCTAATTTTTGTATTTTTAGTAGAGACAGGGTTTCACCTTACTGGCCAGGCTGCTCTCAAACTCTTGACCTTAAGTGATCCTCTCGCCTCAGCCTCCCAAAGTGCTGGGATTACAGGCATGAGCCACTGCACCCAGCCTAACCTTCATGTTTATTGTGAAATAAACATCCAGCAGCATATATACAATTTATCTATTTTAGAGTCTAAGGAAGCAGAAACCTGAATTCCTACTGCTATGATTGAGAACCAGAACAGAGCTGGTGCCTTAGAAGCCATCTCTGGACTCTCCTTCCCTCCCTTGCCTCCATCCCCTCAGAGGCAGCCATCATCCTAACTTTTATGATAATTCCCTGCTTTTCTTTATGATTTTACCACCCATGTATACATCAGGAAAAAGAGAGTTTTGTTTGGCCTGTCTTTGAGGTCTATGTAACTTGTTCTTCTGAGATTTGCTTCTTCGGCTCATGGTAGTTTGTGAGATCTATCGCTGTTGATGTGTGCAGCTAGAGTTTATTCATTTTCACTGCGGCACAGCGTTCCTTCCCATAATTGCACCACGATGTCTGTGTCACTCCATGGGTGATGGACATGGAGTGTGCTCCAGATTGGGGGTTTACAAACAGTGCTGCTATGAACCTTCTCCCTCATTTCCTTGGCCTGCCTTTGAAGGAGTTTTTCTGGTTATACATGAGACAGATGTTGGGTTTGTGGACATACACCATCCACACTTGTAACTCTCTGATTTGTCACTGGGCCGCTTAATTTCCATGTATTTATACAAATACAAAGTTCCTCTTGCTATTGATTTCAGTTTTATTCTAGTGTGGTCAGAAAAGATACTTGATATGATTTTTATTTTTTAAAATTTGTTAAGACTCGGTTTGTGGCCTAACCTATTACCTATTCTGGAGACTGTTCTATGTGCTATTGAGAAGAATGTGTATTCTGAAGCTATTGGATGGAATGTTCTGTCAACAAGAACAACAGACAACGACTAGTACTTATATCAGAAGAGAGAAATGTTTTGAGTCCTATTTTGATGTGTCTAACTTCTCTGAAAGATCTAAGGTGGCTACATGTAGCCAAGGTACTATTTCCCTTCATTTAAAACAAAACCCAAGATGGAAGGGAAGCCAGCTATTATAAATAAAGTTTCGGTGCCACAAAAGAAATAGCACTCGAATATAAAATTTTCTTTTTAATTCTCAGCAAGGCAAGTTACTTCTATAGAAGGGTGTGCCCTTACAGATGGAGCAATGGTGAGTGCACACCTGGACAAGGGAGGGAAAGGGGTTCTTATCCCTGACGCACATGGCCCTTGCTGCTGTGTCGTTCCCCTATTGGCTAGGGTTAGACCGCACAGGTTAAACTAATTCTGATTGGCTAATTTAAAGACAGTGACAGGCATGAGTGGTTTGGTGGGAAAGAAATGGTTATGCAGGGTGGAGAATGAGTCAGGGCAGAGCAGGTAATCGGGAGTGGAGCAGGTAATCGGAATGAGTCAGGGTGGAGCAGGTGATTGGAATGAGTCAGGGTAGAGCAGGTAATCAAAAAAGGTTGCTTTATGAGGAAGTCAAGTTTAAAAGTAGAAGGAAAAGAATTGAACATACTGACATATTGATTCTTTGAAAAGAAATTTAGAACTCTTATCTAACACAGTGAAAGAACATTCATTTATTCATTCATCAAACATTTAATAATCACTTAACCTAATTCTAATTTTTTGAGTTCTTATTTCGATGTGTCTAACACAGAAGTTTTCTTCTGGTGTGAGACATTCTCCTGGCCATGAAAAGAACAGTCATGGGGAAGATGTTTCTTTACCAAGGTATTCTTAAAATGTTCTTAGAGTGTTCTAAAAGCTTTAGCAGTTCATGCAATAATTAATATATTCAGACGGATTAGTCACTTACCAGCAAAACACTTGATTTCTTTAGCACTGCTAGAGGCAAAAAATCCCCAATGTTTAGCAGACTTAATTAGTAGCCCAGAGTCACGGCTGAGATCATTTATAAGGCCAATGGACAAGATCAAGTGGCAAGGAGCATTGACTACCAAAGACTGAGAAAATGTGTTATCTAATGAAATAAAACAAGTTTCCATTTTACCAAAAGGGGCTCACTTTCAAAAGGCCAGTCCCTATGGAATAAAATGTATATTCAATGAGCTACTCTCACTGACATTCTCACCACTTTCTCTTCAACCCGGCTCCACTCACAGAGCGTGCCCTGACTCCCCAGATCTGGTGCCCACAGCCTCTGGGCAGCACGACCTACAGAGCCCCAGGTGAGAGGCCAGAAGAGAAGCGTGCATGGTGCTGCCCTCTCGAGCTCTGTAACCTCTGAGAGTCACCAAGTCATTTTGACGTGCTGAACCTGTTTCCTCAACTGAAAATAAGGGGTAATATATTTCCCCTTCTTCCCTCACAGGGTTCTTTAAAGAGAAAACTAAGATAATTACTAAGTGTATCAGTCACAGTTCTCTAGAGAAAATCCAACTATATATGTTCAACTACACAACTAATATGATATAGTTACAGATATTCTATTAGATATATACCATATGTATTTAAAATATACCTATAAAATATATATCACATATAAAATATACATATGATAGACATAAAGAGATTTGATTTAAAGAGTGAGGTTCTGGCTGGACATGGTGGCTCACGCTTGTAATTCCAGCACTTTGGGAGGCCGAGGCGGGTGGATCATGAGGTCAGGAGTTTGAGATCAGCCTGGCCAACATGGGGAAACCCTGTCTCTACTAAAAATACAAAAACTAGCTGGGCGTGGTGGTGGGTGCCTGTAATCCCAGCTCCTCGGGAGGCTGAGGCAGGAGAATTGCTTGAACCCAAGAGGCAGAGGTTACAGCGAGCCAAGATTGTGCCACTGCACTCTAGCCTGGGCAACAGAGCAAGACTCCATCTCAAAAAACAAACAAACAAACAAAAAGAGTGAGGTTCACATGATCATGGAGGCTGGCAAGTCCAAACTTTGTAAGACAGGCTGGGAACTCAGGGAGGATTTCCATGTTTCAGTCTGGAGGCAGAATTCCTTCCTTAGGAAACCTGCTTTTGCTCTTAAGACCTTCAGCTTATTGGATGAGGCTGGCATGGACTGAAATGTGTCTTCCCAAAATTCATGTGTTAAAGCCCTCACCCCCAAAGTGATTGCATTTGGAGACAGGGCTTTTTTTTTTTTTTTTTTTTTTTTTTTTGGCAGAGTCTCGCTCTGTCGCCCAGGCTCGAGTGCAGTGTCACAATCTCAGCTCACTGCAACCTCTACTTCCTGGGTTCAAGCGATTCTCTTGCCTCAGTCTTCCAAGTAGCTGGGACTACAGGGGCGTGCCACCATGCCTGGCTAATTTCTGTATTTTTAGTAGAGATGGGGTTTCACCATATTGGCCTGGCTGGTTTCAAATTCCTGGCCTTGTGATCTGCCTGCCTCGGCCTCCCAAAGTGCTGGGATTATAGGCGTGAGCCACTGCACCTGGCACAGACAGGGATTTTAAAGAGGTGAAGAAGGTTAAATGAGGTGAAAGGGTGGGGTAGTGGGAAGAAACACCAGAGAACAGGCCATGTGAGGATGCAGGGAGAAAGCAGCCATCTGCAAGCCGAGGATAGGCCTCAGGAGAAACCAACCCTGCCAACCATCTTGATTTTGGACTTCTAGCCTCCAGAACTGTGAGAAAGACATTTTTGTTGTTTAAGCCACCCAGTCTGTGTTACTTGGTTATGGCAGCCCTAGCAAACCAACACAGGAGTCCACCCGCAAGTTAACGATTATCTCCTTTACTTAAAGTCAACTGATTTTAGATGTCAATCACACCTTCAAAATACCTTCACAACTTCTAAACTAGTATTTGATGAAACAGCTGAGCACCACAGCCTAACTCCCCATTAGCAAATGCATGAACACTTCAGCAGCAAAATGTGTCCTCACACTAAGTAAAATAAAGCCTATCATTAGCCTTCCTGACTTTGGGTCAGGTTTGGCACCAAATGAGTTACAAAATAATCATTGGTCTTTGAAGCTTGGGAGATGAGAATTAGAGATGGAAGATCGAAGATTAATTTTACTTACTTCATAGTTTTGACTCTAGTCAGACCTGCCTGCCCAGGTATATTGAAAGAGCAAAGTACTTTTATCTATTTCAAATACTGATATAATGGCTGCCATTCATAAATATGTAATACTCTGCTACATATTAAATAATCTTTTTCTCAGATATCTTTCAGAATAATCCTGTGAGGTGCATGTTATGATGCCCATTTTATAGAAGAGGAACCTAAGCACAGAGAGGGAAAGTAATTTGCCCTAAATTACACAGTTATAAAGAGGCAGAGCGGGGTAGTGCATATGACCAACTCACTATGCTGCCTCCTCCCATGAGAGGATGTGTACAGACAGAAAGTCTCGCTGTTCAGAAAACAGAGATAGTCCGTGCTCTGGAGCCTACATCATCACCACGTGTTCTCTGGTGTCTCTTGCTAGTGCCCCTACTCTTGTCTGACACTCATAAAGCCCTTTCATTTGGGTTTGTCCTCAGATAGCTGTGGGAAGAGATGCCCTAAAGATCTGGTGTGGACGCTGCCTTCCTCACAGCTCTTCAGTGGCTCCCCATTAATTATTCCACACAGGCAGTAAGCCTCATCATAGCACTCAAAGCCCCTAGGACTTGGGCTTAACTGGTTGGTTGGTTTAGCAGCACCATATTTTATTGCTGCTTTCCAACTTTCATGTGTTCCACTAAACTGGAAAAACCTTCTCTCCCAATAGCTGCTGCGGCTTCTCCTCTGAGGTTGCTGAATGAAGCTTTGTGGTGTGGCGGAAGCAGGGAGGGTTCCAGAGTCCTATGGCCCCCTGTTTCACCATCTGTGTTAACTTCAGGGAGTTATTTTCTCATTCTGAGCCGTTTTCCACTTGGAGGAGATGGGCAGAGTTGTATCTACTGCACAGGGTTGGTGTGAGGACTCAGAAGGATAAAGAACATAAAGCACCAACTGTCCTGTGTTAATATAAGAAGGTTGAGAAATACTATTCTTTCTCCCTGACAGGGAGCCTGTGAGCCAGGCAGAAACAGGCTCATCCGTGTCACGCAGCATCAGTGTTTAGTGCCTCTGTCTTTGGCCGATGAGTGGCCTCACACCTCTGGCACATGGCCTCATTCACTCCCAGAATAGCAGAAGCCACCTGGTGGTTGCTGGCGCTGGTCCTCACGCCTTGAATCAGAGCTCCCCTAGGTCTTCCTTCAGCTCCTTTCAGTTACATGATTGACATGCTTTTTTCTGGCAGTAAAGCTGGGAATGGAACTCCACAGGCTTGAAAAACATTGAACGGTGTCTTGCTGAAATTGCTTTTTTTTTTTCATTTTTAATTTGAAGAAAACAAAAGCCCAAACCTTGCAGTGGAAAAGTCATTAAATAATTTACTGAATTTGCCATTTTAAGTGGTAATTTAATACAACCATCCTTGAAGCCTCCTTTACGACAAAAATTTTGAGATAGAAACAAAAAAGGGCAGAGTAGCTATACTTATATCAGATAAAATAGACTTCAAGCAAAAATCTGTAAAAAGAGACAAGGCCATCCTATAGTAACAAAGAGGTCCATACAGCAAGAGGATATAACAATTGAAAAAAATATCTATATTCAACATTGAAACACCTAAGTATGTAAAGCAAACATTGAACAGATCTAAAGGGGGAGATAGACTGCAATATACTTATAGTAGGGTACTTTAACACCCCATTTTCAGCAACGGACAGATCATCTAGACAGAAAATCAGCAAAGAAACATCAGAATTAAACTGGACTCTAGACCAAATGGACTTAACAGATATTTACAGAAAATTCCATCCAATAGTTTCAGAATACACATTCTTCTCAACAACACACAGAACATTCTCCAGGATAGATTAGAAGTTAGGCCACAAAACAAATCTGAACAAATTTTTAAAAATCAAAATCAGAATTATATCAAGTATCTTTTCTGACCACACTGGAATAAAACTAGAAATCAATAATAGGAGGAACTTTGGAGAGTGTATAATTACATGGAAATTAAACAACGTGCTCCTAAACAACCAATGGGTCAACAAGGAAACTTAAAAGGAAATTAAAAAATTTATTAAAACAAATGAAAATGGAAACACAACATACCAAAACCTATACAACAAAAGCAGTTCTAGGAGGGAAGTTCACAACGATAGACGCTTACATCAAAGAAGGAGAAAGAGCTCAAACAACCTAATGTTTCTCCTCAAGGAACTAGAAAAACAAGAACAAATTAAACCCAAGATTAAGTATAAGGAAAGAAATAATAAAGATCAGAGCAGAAATGAGCAAAGTAGAGACCAAATAAACATTATAAAAGATCAATAAAATGAAGAATTGGTGTTTTGAAAAGATAAAATAGACAAACTGTAAGAAACTATAAGCTAGACTAACAAAAAAGAGACGACTCAAATAAAATCAGAGATGAAAAAGGAGACATTACAACTGATACCACAGAAATACAAAGGATCATAAAAGACTAGTATGAACAAATATATGCTAAGAAATTGGAAAGCCTGGAATAAATTAATAAATTCCTGGACACATACAACCTACCAAGATTAAATCATGAAGAAATAGAAAACCTGAACAGACCAATAACGAGTAATAAGGTTGAATCAGTAATATTTAAAAAGTTTCCTGTCAAAGAGAAGCCCAGGACCTAGTGCCTCACTAGGGCCCATCCCATAAATGAGAAGTAGCCTTCCTCCAGGAGGAGGCCATGTTTTCTGGAATCGGGAATCTGGGTAGTATGAGAAGCCAGAAGCTCTCACATATTTTCTGGCAAAACGCAGTTGTCTAATGACTTTGCAATTCCATGGAGATTAATTTACCTTCAGGGGTAAAATATGGAGACATTTAGAGAGAAAACCAAATGTCGATGTTTTAAAGGTAGCCTGAAGCTTTATCAGTGTTGTGTGTGCATGAGATCCTGGTTCAAGGAGATTTGAAAAGACATTTGTGATCTGTGGGATTTGATGATTTTTCATTCTCTCATTGGCTTTTCAAAATGTACAGCAACTTTTTTCTTTGCAGAGCGCCAGTGAAGCATGTCGCTGTTGTTATTAATGAAAAACCTAAATGGATTTATTTCTTAGTTTAATGCATTAATTTCATTCTACATTATTATTATTCCATCTGGTATAAAATCCTCAAGAAACCACTTGTGATCGTCTTTAAAAAAATTGCAGTAAATACATATAACATGAAATGTACCATCTTAACCATTTTTAAGTATACAGTTCACTGGCATTAAGTACATTCGTATTGTGCTATTTGTTACACTTTTGCCCTTCCTCCTACCCCCACCCTCGTCAGTCTGGAGTCACATAATGGTCACAGAAGACTCTGTTGACTAATTGATATTTTTACTCGTCCCATTCTAACTCTATTGGAGGATATCACACCTTTGTCCTGTGAGGGTCTCTCCTCCATTTGAACAGTAATACCACCAAACACTTTAATTTCAGCCAACCTCCCACAGCACTATGGTGAATAACATGTTTATCTCTAATTTATAGTCATTCTTCATTATACAAAGACTACAAAAGAAAAGGTATAAGAGGGGAAGGAGCCAGTGTTTATTGGATAGCACTGTGCTCCTTTTATGCTAAGCAATTTACAGATCTCATCTATTTACTGTTTTCAGGTATCCTTTACCATAAGTGGTATTATCTCCTTTTAACAGATGAGAAAATTGTGGCCCAGAGAGATTAGGTAACAAGGTCACACAACTGGGATTGAACTCCATGTTCAAATGAATCCAAAATCCAACATGGTACATGGGCTAAGAGAAAAAGAACTCGGAAACACAGGAAGATTCTAGGAGGGAGACGGGAACAGCAAATGAGTGAGGAAGTGAGTAAAAGAAAGAGAATGCTGGTCTGCCTTTCTAAAATCAACATCATTAACTCTGCTCTTAACAGCGCTAACAGGGTCTTTAGCTGACTGGGCTGCTTTCTTAAGAAGAGTCCTCCCACAAAGGGCTTTGAGCCCTCCTATCCCCCACTGGGAATCTGATTACAGACATCACAGGTTACTTTGATCACTGGCATTCTTCTGCTCAAAGGATCACTCAGAGCTGCAGGCAGAGTTTCTGACTCTGCCCCAAATTAAAACACCAACTATTTGTCAAGATAGACTTTTCTTAACCAACCATCTCCAAGTATTGGAATGTCTCTGTCTAGTTGAAAATGCCCCCCAGGGAGTTACCATGGCAACCCCTGTCTGCAGAACGGCAGGATCAAATCCTTAAAAGAGACTTCCAAATTGGTGTGGCCACTTGCAGCCAGAGGCCCACACTGGGTTTTGCTGTGGGTATCTATCTGATGACCCTAGTCTAAGGCATGAAAATCCAGGAGTCAAACTCAAAGTTGCTGAAGACATATGAAGCATCTCCCCCAGCCTCAGGAGTGGGTTTGCAGGGTCTTTATCAGGCTGTGCTTATTTTCCTGTCTTTGCCCCATCTTCCAAATTCAAAGTCAAACACTTAAAAGATTTATCTGTTATAGAAATGGACTGGCATGCAAGCTAGTGAGGAGGTAGCTTGCTCGATGAAGGTAGATAAAAGAAGATAAAAACATTTGATGATTTGAAAATTGAAATTTGTTTTTGATAAAGAATTAAGATAATTTTAAAGAGATCTCAATAATTGTGCCTGTGGGGTTCTTTTGTTTTTGTTTTAAAAAATGGAATAGAAATGTAAAAAGCAAAGAGGTTTGGAATGCAGTTTGACACAGGCAAGTTTCAAAATTATACACTCTCCAGCAAGTCAGTCTTATGCCAGGTTTTGATAAGTGCTGTGATCCATCTAAAGAGGACTGGCTGGTTTCAAATTCCTGGCCTTGTGATCTGCCTGCCTCGGCCTCCCAAAGTGCTGGGATTATAGGCGTGAGCCACTGCACCTGGCAGAGACAGGGATTTTAAAGAGGTGAAGAAGGTTAAATGAGGTGAAAGGGTGGGGTAGTGAGAAGAAACACCAGAGAACAGGCCAGTTATATGTGAGTTATATGTGAGTCAGTTATATGTAAGGTCAGTTATATGTGAGTGTAGGGTTTGTAGATGTGTGTAGAAAGATCTGTAAATGTTACAGAAGCATTAGGTTTTCCAATCCTCTCTTTGTAATATCTTGTGGCATTGTTATTTTCCTTGGCTCTAACCACCCAGGAAGATTCCAGAAAAGTCCATTCATCTCTTTCTTCCATCCCCTCTGCCTGACCTCTCTGGCCATCATAGTCTTATGCCACAGCAGGAACAATGTAGACCTCAGCTATAATAGGGACTTGGGAGCCCCAGACTCTTGGAAAATTCAGAAGAATGAAATACTTTTGTCATAGGATTGTGTATTAGTTTCCCAGGGTGGCTTAAAAAAACCAAGAATATATTCTTTCATAGTTCTCAAAGCCAGGAGTCCAAAATCCAGATGTCAGCAGGATTGGCTTCTTCCGGAGGTTTGAGGGACATTCCTTCCTGTACATCTCTCCTGGCTTCCGGTGGCGTCTGGCACTCATTGGTGTTCTTTGTCTTGCAGATGGGTCATCCCAATCTCTGCCTCCATCTTCATACAGTGTTCTCCCTGTGTGTGTCTGTGTCTCTTCTCTTCTTCTTATATGGATTCCAGTCATATTGGATTAGGGTCTCCCCTAATCCAGGATGACCTCATCTTAACTTGACTGGTTACATTTGCAAAGATCTTATTTCCAAATAAGGTGACATGCGCAAGTAGGGAGTGAGGTTAGGATTCCAACATATCTTTATGTGAGACACAATTCAAACTACAGCAGTTGGATTCCTCCTAAAATGAACCCTGAGACAAAACATTTGAATGCAAATAGCTTATTGGTGAGGAGGTCCCAGGAAGCACTGGGAAGTAAGTGGGGAAATTAGAAAGGAAAGAGGAGGAAGCCAACCAGTATGGAGTGCAATAACAAGCATCTGAGCACACAGCAAGATACCCAGCACCTGAGCACAGGGGCAGAGTCACAGGAGTCCTGTCAGCAATAGACAGTCATACCTGGGGGTAGTGAGGGCTGTGGACTACCAAGAACGTCCACTCCAACTTCAGGTGCTCAGAAGAGAATTCTTTTTTGTTGAGAATAAGGATTTTTTATTGTAAATAACCTCAATTCCTTTTTAAATGTTGGCAGGTAACATTATTTAATAAATCACAAGTAAGATATTTTGCTCCAAAATCATTTTCTTTGAATATTGCCCAGCTATAGAGCATCACAATTTAAAATTAATAATTGCGTTATCTGTGGTTTAAAATAACCTTGTCCCTATGTCATATCTTTCCATCTTCACTGAGTTTGATTTTCAGTCCTATGCCTTCCTCTCCCCAGTCCATGCCCATCCAGGTAAATTTCTATTCTGTCTTCAAGACCAAATTGTATCTCACCATTGATCATGAGCTCCACTCAATCATCCATACTACAGAGCCTTGCACATAGTAATTACTCTATAAGTGTTTGATGAATGAATGAATGAATAAGTGAATCAATGTGGGATCACTGATTGTTTCAAGCTCTCTATCCCACACAACTTTAGAGTGGCACTCTAACGACATAACTGTGCAATTCATTATATTTCAAAATGTGTCATAAACTAGGATACACTTTATATTCACATGAATACCTTGAAAATACTGACTAACAATTTGTTCAGGTGTCACTGAAAAGGCCATTACGTGACTGATTTTTCTTCCTACAATGCGATTTGCTTTGATATGCCACCGCGTGGCTCTTTCCTCAGGGTCTGTCAGTATTCTGTTCACAGCTTCTCTTTGGCTCCAGATCCGCTTGCTGCCTTTCCTCCAAAGAGGAAAGCCTGTTACCCATCACCTCTCAGTAGGCTGGAATCTTGGTGGTTCCAGAGCCCAGCGTGCAGCAGCCCTGCTCTGTGTGCTGCAATTCTAATGATCCCTCATGCAGAAGTGGGGATGATGTGAAGCCCTTTTCCAATATCATAATTCTTGTTTGGATTCTAATCCACACAAGATTAACCTTTTCTGGATTTCTGCAGGAGCTGAGGAACATCTAAAACACAAGCTATTTATCTTTAAATTATCCAATTTTATGATCATAAATTCACCTATGATTCTATGAAATGTAATGCTACTACCAGAACCGATTCTAGAAGAAACATCATTCTTGGTTTCTCCTTCATTATTATTGCATATATTATCAACACTGTCAACACTAATAACGTTTGTCAAGCACCAAAACAGTGTGAGTTGTTTTCCTTGGGGCTAGAGGAGAAGAGGCAACATGACCTTTTAAACTTGGAGCTTAAAATCTATTGCACTGGCATTTTTTACAGGCATTTTTTCATCATCCACCCAACTATTTAATAAATAGTGATTGCAGGCCTACTGCTGTAAGGCTGCAATGGTGAACAAGACCCAGCTCCCCATGAATGTCCATAATGACAGTATTCATCATAGCCAAAAGCTGGAAACAATCCAAGTGGCCATCAGCAAATGAATCAATAAACAAAATGTGGTGTGTGTGTGCACACACACACACACACACCCCCCCCCAGAATATTACTCAGCTATAAAAAAGGATGATGTCCTGATACACATTACAACATGAATGAAGCTTGAAAACATATGCTAAATGAAGGAAGTCAATCACAAAATGTCACTATCTTAGTCTGTTTTGTTATAACAGAATACCTGAGACTGGGTAATACATAAAGAAAAGAGATGTAGACTGGGCACCTGTAATCCCAGCACTTCGGGTGGATCACTTGAGGCCAAGAGTTCAAGACCAACCTAGCCCACATGGCAAAACCCCATTGCTACTAACAAATACAAAAATTAGCCAGGCGTGGTGGCATGCACCTGTAATCTCAGCTACTCGGGAGGCTGAGGCAGGAGAATCGCTTGAACCTAGGAGGAGGAGGTTGCCGTGAGCTGAGATCACGCTACTGTACTCCAGCCTGGGTGATGGAGTGAGACTCTCTCAAAAAAAAAAAAAAAAGAAAGAAAAAAGGTTTTATTTAGCTCATGGTTTTGCAAACTGGGAAGTTCCCGGGCATGGTGCTGGCATCTGCCGAGGGCTTCTGTGCTGTCATAACATGGTGGAGAAGGTTAAAGGGAAGCAGACACATGCAAAGAGGGACAAAACGGGAGGAGGAATCTCACTTTATAACAATCCACTCTTGCAGGACGAATTCATTCCCAGAGAACAAATCCAGTCTCTTGAGAATGAGAACTAAGTACTGCGAGAATGGCACCAAGCCATTCCTGAGGGATCCACCCCCATGACCCAAACACCTCCCACTAGACCCTACTTCCCGACACTGTCACATTGGGGATCAAATTTCAACATGAGTTTTGGTGGAAACAAACCATATCCAAACCAAAGCAGTCACATATTAAAGATTCCCCTTATATCCAAAATAGGTAAATCTGTAGAGACAGATCACAGGGGCTGGGAGGAGGGCAGTATAGATAATGACTGCTTAATAGGTACGGAATTTCTTCTTGGGGCAATGAAAATGTTTTGGAGCTGGCTAGAGGTGGTGGTTGCACAGCAGTGTGAAGGTACTAAGTGCCACTGAATTGTGCAATTTAAAACGGTTAATTTTATGTTGTGTGAATTTCACCAAAATAAACATAAATTTTTTAAGATCTAATTTTTATTCCTCACAGTGCATTATTTTCAGTTTTATGTCTGGAGTTGTACGGGCATTCAAAGAATCTATAATGTAATGGAGGAGACAGACAACAATCTAGAAATGGAGGCAATAATTTCAATATCATTGAGAGCTTTAAAGCAGAAAAGTACATGAAAACTATTCATGGATAAAAGCTGCAAGAGGAATAATAGAGAATTTAGGCACCGTGGTGTTCATGCCTCATGGCCTTAGCCCCTTAATTAACAGAGGGTTTTCTTTGTTTTTTTGGCGGGGGGCGGGGTGGGGGTTTAGCAGCCACCAACCAAGTTGATGGAGGAAGAGAGAAATAAAATGATGATGGAGGCACAGATTCCGCCTGCCCTCAATCCCACCTGCTGTCCACTGATATTCTAATGAGGGAATGAAACCTGCCCACAGGCAACTGGAAAATGAGGTAGAATAGTCAATGCTCTGGGAGGAAGGAGACATCAAGCTCCGTGCAAGCCCAGGAGGAGAAAAGAAGTCATCTCCATCCAAGAGAAGGAACGACTGTCTACTCATGCAGGGCTGATGGTACATGCCAGGGCTCTGTGCCCCAAAGGCTGTTCTGAAAAGAAATTCATCCCATCAGTAAAGGAGGCCAGTTATGCGTGTGGCAAATTATTTTCTAGTTAGATCAGCAGCCTGCTGAGAACTTAGGACATGCGCAAAGTGCCAGCTGATTCTGGCCTCCTTCTTAGTTTTCTCTCCCCAAGAGTTACCCATCTGGCTTCCCATATTCTTTGGGGTTGTGTGTTGAAGGTGGGAAGCATCAAGGACAAGGAAACCCTATTTCTGGGTTTTGCTCTCAGCCAGGACCGGTGCTCAGTGCTTCATTTACAGTATCTCTCACAGTCATCCTTTGAAATAGGGATTATGACCATCCCTCTTTTGCAGATGAGGCCCGGAAAAGTTCAGTGATTTGCTCAAATTCCACAGTCAAAAGGTAATGAAATCAGGATTGGAACCAAGGCCTGTCTGATGGTCCAGGCTCTGCTCTGTGTACCTTACCCTACAGCCTCCCAGTTTGGCTAAGAATCAACACTATTGGGCATAAACCTTAATTAGGACAAGTGTCCAGTTGAAAACATGAAAGGAAAAATTAGTGTGAAGCTGGAAATGTTAAGGACCAGTAGTTTAAAACATCATGCACAGCAGACACCGTACTTCCCTGGGTGACTGAGGGTAACTCCATTGAGACCCCAGCTCTCCTTCCTATGATAGGGTCCAACTTGACATTAGGGTCAGGTTGCAGTGGATCAGAAGCCAGGAGCCTGGGGGAGGGGAGGGAGAACCAATTCAGCTCTCAGCTAGATCATGTCTGACCTTTTAATGTTTTTGTTTTGTTTTTTTGTTCTGTTTTGTTTTGTTTTGTTTTGTTTTTGAGACAATGTTGAAACACTGTCACCCAGGCTGGAGTGCAGTGGCCGGATCACGGCTCACTGCAGCCTTGACTTCCTGGGCTCAGGTGATTCTCCTGCCTCAGCCTCCTGAGTAGCTGGGACTACCGGAGCATGCCACCACATCTGGCTAATTTTTTGTATTTTTAGTAGAGATGGGGTTTCACCATGTTGCCCAGGTTGGTCTTGAACTCCAAGCAATTAGCCTGCCTTGGCCTCCGTGCTGGGATTACAGGCGTGAGCCATTGCACCTGGCCTTATTTTTTTCTTCAAAAAATTTTTTTAGCATTTTTGAACTTGAACCCAGTGTTTACAATTCAGGAGATTTTACATAAAATACTGATTTCTGCCTCCTTTTGATAAACGACATTGGACCTATGCTCCTAAGCATTCTGCAGGAGTTGGGCAGCAGTGCTTCAGTTGGGTGGGCTCCCTTCCCCGCAGGACCTGCCTAGCTCCGGGTGCATCTGTGACCTTGGTTGCCACCTGAACTCATACCCTCAGCCCAGAGCCGAGGCCTCAGGGGAGGCGTCTGATGAAGAAGGAGCAAATTGTATGCAGACCTGAGTTCACTCTGCTGTAATGAAAAGGCCAGAATTGACATTTTTAAAATTCAGTATCGTCTAATAATAAAACTCTGTATTTACTGAGAGCTGTGCTTCTGAGAGCACCAGGCTTTGTACAAACATCACTCTGGAATGACAACAGAGGCTCAGGGAAGTGAGAAGGTGACTTGGACTAGGATCTCCATAGTTAAAAGAAACAGGCATAAAGGAAAAGTGGCCTGCTCCAGGCAGGATATAGAGTCCAAAGCATCATGACGTGAATTCAAAGAACAAATCTTTGCTGAGCACAGACACATAACAGGCACTGCAGCAGGCAATGAACAAGACAGTCTCTGCCCTGCAGTGCCTCTGCTTCCCAGGTCTTGCGCTCAGTTCTCTACTCCTTGACCACAAAAGAGATGGGGGAGGAAGGCCGCCTCTGTCCCTTCCCACAGGTCCACACTCCTCTCATGTTCACCCTCTTTATCTCAGGCTCTTGCATCTGTGATCTTTGGTGCACCCTAGTCCTCCTGCAACTTGTCCAGCAGCTGGGGCCCTGCTCATCCTCTGGCCTTAGTCCAGGGACCACCTGCTCTGTAAAGCAATGATTGTATTGTTTTATATAAGTCTTTTTCTCTCTTCCCGCTGGGCTGTTCCCTCCACGGGAGGAGGGAACATATTTGATAGGGAGGCATCTCTATTTTCCTGGCCGTGTTTCCAGGTGGAAGGGCTTCGGTCACAATATTCCTGCCCGCCCCACCCCGCCCCCAACATTAACTCCTTTGCAGAAGAGTAACTGGCATATCTAGCTGATGAGCTGAAATGCCTGGTACACTGGGCTCTGCCCTTTCTCTCTGTCTCTAATCTGGCTGCCCGTGGAGGAGCCAGCATATGTCCATCAGCCCTCAGCCTCACAGCAAGCTCCCTGAACACACTCAGCCCTTTGGGGGAGGACACTTAAGTGGTCTGGCTCTGCAGTAATGGATTGGACAAGCTTGTGAAGTAATGGGAGGTGGAACATCTAAGCCACATCCTTCAATCCGTTTTTACCAGTAATAAAGCTGGTATTTTAATCTCCCTCCTTCAGACTCCTGAATATCTCTCCATTGGTTTCAAACTCAGAGGACGAAGACAGGAGTGTGATTTCTTTCTCCCTTAGAACTCTACTAGGGTCTCCTTATCGCTTCTATCCTCATGACTAGTGCAGGACCTGGTACATAATATAGGTGCTCGCAATCTGTTGGATAATAAATTAGTCAAAGATTCTGGGATGGGAGGCCCCTACTTTCCTTCCCCACTGTAGGAAAAGTGCAAAGCACACCCACTGTCAAGCAACACTGGGTACACGGGATTTCCAGGCAGGGGTAGGGCAAGGGTGGGGCAGGAGACGCCTCCAAGGCTGAAGTATGAGGGTCTTCTAGCTTTCCTAATATTATGTATGAAATGGAATTGTTCCAGCCCAGGGCAAAGGCCAGTAAGGAACTTTCTTTTGGAAGAATAAAATCTACGTGAATTTGATGAAGTTGAATTCTTTTTTTTTTTTTTTTTTTTTTTTTTGAGACGGAGTCTTGCTCTCTCGCCCAGGCTGGAGTGCAGTGGCGTGATCTCGGCTCACTGCAAGCTCCACCTCCTGGGTTCACGCCATTCTCCTGCCTCAGCTTCCCGAGTAGCTGGGACTACAAGCGCCCGCCACCACGCCCGGCTGATTTTTTGTATTTTTAGTAGAGACGGGGTTTCACCGTGTTAGCCAGGATGGTCTCGATATCCTGACCTCGTGATCTGCCCGCCTCAGCCTCTCAAAGTGCTGGGATTACATGCCTGGACGAAGTTTAATTCTTTTAAGGGAAATGGAAATAACAGTTCAAGTTTTTCTTTAAAAAGCACTCATCTGTCTAACTCAAAAGCAGCAAATGTTGAACACAAGATGTGACCAGATTTCAAAAGATAAGTCCCCTCACGTTTGTCTTCCTCCATCAACAGAGTCAGAACAAGAGAAGCCCTGGCTGTAAGGAGATGAGAAACTTTATGGGAGATGCCAGTGGCCAGAAGTCAGGTATAAATTTTCATGTGGCCCAGGCAGAGGAGATCACTGAAGCTGGGAGAGTTTGTATAACCCCCAGGGAAGGACAAAAGTAAAAAAAAAAGTTTGCTTGCTTGTTTGTTTGTTTAAAGCATGAAAATAACAAGGGAGCATAATAGAGATCTGAAGACCTCCACCCACAGCTCAGAGGAGCACAATGTGGAATTTTCACCAAAAATATAAACAGAAAATAATGTGAAATTTAAAATGAATTGACAAAATAAATAGCCCATAATCATCATATATTTCTGTTGTCTTGGTGCTAGAGCGGCATTGACTCCCAGATCTAAATGTTCTGTGGGGCAGGGGCTGCCAAGGTTAGGGAGCAGGAGGTGGCAGGGCTGCTGGATGGAAAAAAGCCCACGCAGATAGGGACCCACTGATGAAACTCAGGTCTCTTCCAGATACGTTCCCACGGCTTTCTGCTCTTTTGGTTGTGGCAACTCCGTGTGGTAAGAGGTGGGGTTGCTGCCAATTCATGCCCAGTTATAAATGTTGGCTTTGCCACTCACCCAGTTGTGATGTTGGGCAAGTCCCTCAGTTTCCCCATTTGTAAAATGAGGATAATTGCATCTATTATCTCAGAAATTGTTATGCAAATTATGTAACCTAAACTAATACTATGTGCCACAACCTAAGAACATTTTATCACCTTGTGGATCCAGAAATTCCATCTTGTCAACAAAAGATTCCCTCTTGTCAAAGACTTGTAATTCTCTTAGGAAGGGTAAATTCAGGAAGTCCTAATAATCAACAGTACAGATTGCTTCCTCTCTCTCTCTCTGTCTACCTTGTGTATGTTTTCAGTTTTTATTTCCCGGCTGTCTTAGTCCATTCAGGAAGCAAGACCTTTCAGGGATGGGCCACAGCACAGCCCTAAAGTGAATTACGATAACGTGATAGTGATGCTTTCATTAATTGAGCTGTTCATCTGTTTCAGGCATGAGATAACCCTCTCAACAATGAGAGAGACACTGTTATCATTCTCCTTTTGCACATGAGGAAACTGAGGCCCAGAGAGGTTCTGTAGCTCGCTTCAGGTCTCATACCTAGTAAGCTCTGTCAAGTCCAGCCCTGCTGGGCGTATGCCCTGCCTTCATCTGCCTGTGCCCTCCTCCCCCTCTCCCTCAACTGCATTCCTAGCTGGGACTGGGAGGAGAGCATAAAAGATACAAAGAGAAGCCAGTGGAAAGACCCAGGAACTCTGGGGTGGCCTCCCTGTGTCTCATCCTCTCTGCTTCGTGGTCCCCTCTGCAAAACAGAGATATGGGCCTCCTAGGACTGTCTTGAGAATTAAATGAGGTAATTACAGAATGTACTTCCCAGAGTGCATGACAAGTATTCAGCATTCAATAGATGTTGGCTGTTGTGATCATTATTGGCTTTGTCCTCTCAACCAGAGCATGCCTAGAGGGAGAAAGAGAGAAAGAAGCAACAGGAGGAAGGAGGAGGGGGAATAGGAGGAAAAGGGAGTAGGGGAGGGAGGAGGGAGGAGGCAGAGGAGGGCACTACCCTTGATCATTAGCACCCTGTAATCAGATCTTAGCAGACTCTTCTCTCAGAGATACATGGGGGTGATTGCTTGAATCTGCTAAAAGAAATAACTAGTGTTTGTGGTCACCAGATTAAACAGCTAATCATGGCTTTCCATCTGTGATTATAAAGGAGTGAAAGCAGCTCAGAATGGAGAGCTTGTTAGGTAAGAATTGAATGAGCATTAGT
This sequence comes from Pongo abelii, assembly GCF_028885655.2. Classification (NCBI taxonomy): domain Eukaryota; kingdom Metazoa; phylum Chordata; class Mammalia; order Primates; family Hominidae; genus Pongo; species Pongo abelii. Next base: position 50,862,149 of record NC_071999.2, read on the forward strand.
CACTTCTAGAGGCAATACTTGCAGTGAACATCAGAAGCTGCGGTGTCTTATGCATGAATCAAGCAATGTCTTATGAGGGTTTATTCTTTTTAAGTATCCAAGGCCAAACCTCAAATGTCTTAAAAATGAGGACCCAGGATAAAAAATGAATCTAAAATATAACAGGTTATTCTTCAGTTCAAAAGACTGGCCTCTGGCTTCAGCTACTAATTAAAGTGTTTAAAATACTTTTTTCCTCTCTCTTTCTCTCCCTTATGTATATTTTTAGTTTTTATTTTGCAACTGCCCTAGTCAATTCAGGCTGCTATAATAAAATACCTTAGACTGGGTAATTTATAAACAATGAAATTTACTTCTCATAGTTCCAGAGGCTGGGAAGTTCAAGATCAAGGTGCCAGTGGGTTCAATGTCTGGTGAGGGCCTATTCCACGTAGATGGCAACTTCAATGTGTCCTCACATGGTGGAAGGGGCAAAAAGACTTCCTCAAGCCTCTTTTATAAGGTCACTAATCCCATCCACAAGGACTGCACTCTCATGACCTAGTCCACCTCCCAAAAGCCCCATCTCTTACTACAAATACATTGGGGATTAGATTTCAACATATGAATTTGGGAGCCACACCAGTAGCAGATCATAGCACCAGTAACTCTGGGCTCACCTGTAGTCATTTCATTTCTCCCCAGGTCTCATCTACAGTGTGTCAGAGGTTTGACATCTGAGGAAATGAGCTGCCATATCTTCTGATCACCAGGTTTCTCTTGCTGCTCTGACTAGGGAGCAGAGTGCCTTTCTTCCTCACCCTTCCCTAGTTGCAAGGTCATGGCAGAGGGGGGCATTGATACTATTGGACATGTCTGCTGTGGTGCCTGCCTGACCAAGCTCCCACTGCTTACACCCATGGTGCACACCTGCCCCTGCTTCCTGGTCTCTGCTAACTGATTCAAAGGAAGGCACCTGTCCCAAGGGCTGTGATCATCTGGCTTACAGAGATGGGCAGGACCCATCCCAATTTTTTTTTTTTCTCAGAAATTCAAAACAAGAAAGATTCAGTGCATGTGCCCACTGGTTGCAGGAATTACAGCCAAAAGGTCATGCAGCAGAGTCAGGGATAAGGAGACCTTATCTAGGTGAAGAGCCCTGCTGGTGGCTCCACAGAAAAAAAAAACAGATGTGAAGTGTGTGGCTGCGTCCAGTCAAGGTGGAACACCAGAATAAAGTTTCAACCCTGTGGCAGAGTCCTGTGGACCTAGAAAGAAACTAAGGCATGGCTTAGGCAACAATGAATTTATGTGAGCCCAGGAAACATTTCGAAGTTACTTTGGGAAGTGCTCCTGAGAACAAAAATGAAGTTCAAGCTTTTAAAGCAAAAAAGGCCAAACCAGCAGGGCAATTACAAGAGTTGTTTTTCAAATATTACAATTGGTATGATTGTATCTAAAGCAGCCTTGGAGTCAAGGGGTTGGTTGTAACAGTCTAAAAGGGCGCCTGTGGTCAGGGACTGCCCAGCTCAGCAGGAAATAATGAAGGTAACAGCAGGTGTTTTGGCAGTTGCTCACAGGGGCTGTGATCTCCAGCGTCTAGTGTTCTCTACTTAAGATGTGCCTGAGGCTCAAGCCAAAATGGCCTCCTGGCTTCATTTTAGGTAGGTCCTTGACTAAACTTTTGCCATCTTCCTCTGTCAGTCCCCAGATTCGGGTGAGTCCCCCGGGGGCTTGGCCTGATTACAGCACCATAGGGGTCCTCGGGGTCAAATAAGATTCTCTTTCTTGCAGCCAGGTGAACCCAATCCTGGTATTGGGTACAGAGAAAAAGGATGCCACTATTCCTGTGGCTAGAATACTCCTCCAGAAATGGGGAGGATTTCGTTCTGATGCCACTCTTCTCTTCTCTGCCCAAATTGCTTCTACAAGACATCATTGAGTGCAGATCCCTGGCCTCAGAGCAAATCAGCCTGGCGTGGCTCTGGGCATGGAGCAGGCTGATCTGTGGGAGCATGAGGCCATGGGGCGGACTCAAGTGATCGCCCGTCTGCTTTCGGGTAGGGTGTGCGAGTAGCTGCAACAGTGGAAACAGCCTCTAAAACAAGCGCTTTAGCTCCACTTACAGATAAGTGGCAAATGTTTCCTATTTCTGAACTTGCTTATTGGTGCCAGCATACACATAGCCATTCAACAGGTACTTTCTGAGTCCTCTGATGTTCGAGTCACTGGGCTAGGTGGTAAGTGTGATTCAAAGATAAAATATTCAGGCAACTGTTGCTCTAGACTTATAATTTGGAAAACAAAGGGCATGTATTGCAGACATCAAGACAAAATGTGTTAATTGTCATAAGAAGTACAAATAAAATGCAATAGGCAGTCACAGTGGGGCTCAACTACTTCCTTCTGAAAGGATTAAGGGAAATATGGGGGCTGAGCTGACATTTTGTTTGTCTTCGACCCTGGGGTAGGATTTGAAGGCTGGTGCAGGAGGCATGAACAGGAAGCACTCCGTGTTTAGCTGGAGAGTAAAAAGCAAGAGAAGGAAAGAACTTCATCAAGTGGTAGGAGCAGATTGAGGGAAAATCCTAGGTGATGAAAAATACCACAATGTGGAATTTGGTCTTTATTCTGAAGACAAATTTTGTCATGGAAGGTTTTTGAAAAGAACAATGGAAGGCAGAGCCAGCCCTTAAAAAAATTACCAAAAATTGTAGGAAGGAGAGAGGCTCCAGATGAGCATGAGGAATTTTCCGTGTCTCACTGAGTTGAGAGGAGGGTTGGCGCACTTCCCCACCCTCGGGCGCCTCCATCTCTCTTCCCCTTGCTGGAGTCTAAGCCACCTGACCATGTACGCTTTCCCTCCATGACAAATGCCTTTTCTCTTCCTGACGGACCCCCGCCTGGCCTCCCTCCACTGTAAAACATTGCCAAATGGATTTAATTCAAATTCTGTGTAATAAAAACATAAAGTAAAGCAAAATAAATGGGAATGTTTTAAGTAACATGCTCTGGCATCTCATAAAAGCCTTTTAAATTGATTACAAAGAGAGCATGGTGTAGACTACAGAAAAAGGAGGGTTTTATGGGAACTCTGGCAGAGCCCCAAAGTGGAGCTGCACTGTGGTTGCTGCAGTCATAATTCTTCCTCATATCAGGTTTTGTGCTTGAAATGCAGGGCTCTGCACAATGAGTTTTCCTTCCATAACCAGGGCATATATTTAAAAACAAAACCCCACAGTGGTTAGCAATTCCAGACAGCTCTGACCAGGCGCATATCGGGCATCTAGGCTGCTGAAATCTTGAGGTCTGTTTTCCAATGATTGGGAAAACCGGGAGTGTAAAAGCATTATCCCAGTAGTTGGGAAAGATCTGTTTTTGCACCAGTCTGGCAGCCCTGGTGGGGCTGATTTTGCATGGTGCTTAGCCTTAAGCCTGGTATTCAGTACAGAGCAAAATGATGGCACTATGCCTGCCACTGGAAAGCTCCTCCAGAGATTGAAAAGAACCCCACTCTGGAATCTTCTCTTGTCTGCCCGATCCTATTCTGCAAGATGCCAGTCCTGTGCAGACCCTTGACATTAGAGCAAATCAGCCTGGCCGTGGCTCTGGGCTTGGGGCAGGACTGACAAATGGAGCCATGAGGAGGAACCCTGGGTTCTGCAGTGACATACAGACCGCCTGATGGCCATAAGATTGCTCTGAGAATGGGGATACTTGGCGAGGCTTCCACTTACAGAAGCGGAAACTGGGTGTCAGACTACCAGAGAAGGTGATGTACTGCAGGTCAAACTGAAGAGGCCGATTGAGGTGTTTTCTATGGATGGATCAGATTGGCACTTACCCAATAACTAGAAGAAGAGGAACAACTCCCATGGCTGGACTGTGCACACACACTCAGCAGATACCAGTACACTTTTCTAAGTGTATCTACCTTCTGGTTTCTATCTTCTTGGGAGATAGATCTGGTCCTTATAGCTAAACCAGGGGACATCTTTTCACAAAACTCCCTGTATTAATTTGCAGTATTTTTCCCCCAGAGTGTAAGATTCTTCCAATAAGTCTAGAACTCCTCTGCCTTCTCTGTCTTTCTCTTTCTCTCTCTCTTTCTCATTTGCTCTCACTCTCTCTGCTTCTTTCCTCTTTCCTTCCTTTCTTTCCCCTCCCTCCTCCTTCCCTCCCTCCCTCCCTTCCTTCCTTCCTTTTTCTCTTTCTTTCTTCTTTCCACATCACGTGGGAGTCTACTAAGTGCCACTCTGCTAAGGGCAGGGGGGACAAAAATGAACAAGGTCCAGTCCTGGCCTGCCCAGAACTCCCAGTTCGGTGTGATGATTCTCAACCAGATGTGCACCTGGTCAGAGTCACCTCCAACACTTAAGAAAAAAAAAAAAGATCCCTGAGCTGTACCCCAGTCCAGTCCTACTACATTGGAATCTTTAAGATTGCAGCCTAAGAACAGGTATTTTGAAAAAGTCTTCCTGTGTGTCTTTGTTATGTAACCAAGGAAAGAACTACTAGCCTGTTGGAGAAAAGTGGTTACAATATTATATGATAAGTGCTGGAATAGAGGTATGAACACAGAGATGTGTCAGCAAGTAGGGGACTATTAATTCAGTTAGGAGAGGGATGTGGTCAGGGAAAACTTCAGAGGTAATGCTTGAACTCGGTCTTATGGGATGAATAGGAGTTTGCTAAGGGGTTATAAGGGCAGAGAAGGGAGAGTTCTTTAGATGCACACGCAAGAAGCGAAAACTGATTCATTGCAGGGCTGCATGCAGTGGAATGAGCAAATGGGGAACGCTTTGGGGCATGGCCAGATGGGTGGCTTGGGGCCAACTGATGCTAGTTTTAGAGGTCTTGCCAACTCATTTGTATTTTTCCCCTATAAACCATAGGACAACTTGGAAGAGTTTTAAAGAGGGCATAATTGAGTCACATTTACTTTTGGAAAGGATAAACTAGGGACAGTGTGATGAGGCTGAAGTAGGCAAGATCAACTAGGAAATTCTTTTTTTTTTTTGAGATGGAGTCTTGCTCTTTCGCCCAGCCTGGAGTGCAGTGGCACTATCTTGGCTCACTGCAAGCTCTGCCTCCCGGATTCTCGCCATTCTCCTGCCTCGGCCTCCCAGGTAGCTGGGGAGGCGCCCGCCACCACACCCAGCTATTTTTTTTTTTTTTGTATTTTTAGTAGAGACGGGGTTTCACCGTGTTAGCCGGGATGGTCTTGATCTCCTGACCTCGTGATCCGCCTGCCTTGGCTTCCCGGAAATTCTTAACATGAATCCAAAAGACAAATTCAGCATCTCATATGACCCAAAACCATAAAGACAAGATGGATTCATCAGAACCTTTACAAGTGTGTCCGGGTTCTTCAGTTTTCACTTATTATCATGAAAATTTAATTAACAGTCAATTTTCTATCTCCCCATTACTCCATCAAACTACACACACTTGGTGGGAGAAAAGGGTTTACAAGCCTCAACCAGTACACTCACTGCTCTTCCAGTCCTGGGTCCTCAAGATTGCAGCAAAGATAATGCTGCTGTTCCTGAGCCAGTCAGCCACTTTCCTTCCTGCTCAGTATTCACTGAGTGTTGATCAACTATGGCAGGTAATCACCATAGAAATAATCAATGCCTTCATTTTGTGCAAAAGATGTTTTCAACAAAGTACAAGCTTTCATTTCATGGTTAAATCAAGAACAGCTTGTTACATTTGTTGACTTGTGAACACATCCCCATTTTATGTTTTTTTACCCAAAATATACGGAATTGATAAAGAAAATGCCAGTAAATGAAAAACTCAGAAGAATTCCCATAGAGCACACAATATTCATAAGAAGTTATTAAACAGCTCAAAGATCACTTTTAAATCAAATGCTTATCTAGATCCAAGAAGTTTGCTTGAGTGTGCTTCAAAAAGCTGTATGACCTAAAATTAAAGCAAATATAAAAAGAACAAGTTAAAAACTTCAAATGAATGAGGTTAAAACCATCTCTAAGAAGAAAATTTTAAATGGAAGAGCAGATTTGTTTATGGGCCAACTACTGAATAAAACAACTAAAAATCTAAGGATTACACATTGTGACTGAATGTTACAAAAGAATGCTTTAGAGATGGCAATAGATACAGTGATGTTTATAATATATGCCAGGTTTGTTAATTGGGGTCTGTTATTTGGTACCCAGGTTGCTTATAAAATGGCTTTTTCTATGGTGAAGAACATGAAAAAGCAGCAAAAATGGACTGAAAATTGCCTGGAGACTTAAATTAGGCTCATCAGCCTAAATTGTGATTTTTATATGCCTAAACAATGACGAGATCATCAGAGGTCAAAGCAAGCTGCAAAGCCCTAGAGAAGCTATTAACAATTTAGCATTTTCAGATCATGTGGAAATTTTAATTCCATTTACCAAAGATACGTGCAGAAATGGTTTTCATGATGATTAAGACCTGTAACTGTAAAAAATGTGAAATTTATAGCATCATAAAACAGTTTGTATAAAATGCAAATATCCCAGCTGGGTGGGTTGGCCGTGGAGGTCGCAGTTGGGTTCCTGCCTGAGCTCATTACCATTCCAAGTTCAGCATGGGGATTGTTTGTTTTTTATTTTTAAAAAGGGCATGTTATTCTCAAGTAGCTTCTTTGATTATCTTTTGAGCATTGTGATGACCTCTTCAAATGGTGAATAGCTGTGCAAAGCAAACACATAAGCAAAAAGTATGTTAATTCAGGGGGTAAATTAGGGCATTTTCACATATTGTTGTGATTATAAAGTAGTATGTTGAAGTTTTAGTAGATTAATATTACGTTATCTGGTATGCAAGAGGAGTGAGAACCACTAACGTCACATGTTTATGGACATAAAACATTGAAGGGGGTATAGAAAAATGCAAAAGGAGGGAAAGTGGAAACAGAAAATGAAAGATAGGGTTAAGGTTGGGATTCAGAGGAAAAGAGAAGGGAAAATAGATGACTTGTAGGTATTGCTTCCAAAAGTGTGGCAAGAGACAGCACAGAATCAGGGCCTCCTGAGCAAACATGACTACTATTGTAGGATTGTAGGACCTTCTCCTTAGTTCAGCTAAAAACAGGGTCCTTGTCACACAACCATGAGAGATTAGGCTTGCAGACACTTTGAAGGGTGAGGAAAACGGAATTTTTTGGGCAAAAAGGGAAACAGGAGCTCTCAGCAAAGCGAAAAGTCCTGCTAGCTAGCTGGCTTCCCACCTCACAGATTGAATCCCAGGTGCTACACTGGAACAGGAGAGGCCAGGCTCCCCCGACCCCGCTCCGCAAACCTCATAAATTTCAACAGGCACTAGTGAGTACTCCTCCCAGTGTGCAGGCCGGTTGCAGCTTCTCCAGTAACCCCTTTATACTTGGCAGTCTCATTATCCCTTAGCTTCCATTGGCCCCATCCTTTAGTCAATCAACAATTAATACATATTTATAGGCACTTACCAAAAGCTAGATGTCCAGGAGCAAAGATGGAAAAAATTGGTTAATTATCTGGGGATAACCGCCTGGTCACAGACCCCTTTCTGGGAATAATCCCTCTCTCAGCTCCTGTGGAAGGGGCAGGACTTGGCAGCCTTCCAGTCATGGCTGAGTGGACCAGGGTCCAATTTAATGGTTGCAGGATGACCAATCAGTTTCTCTCTGGAAAATTTGAACTGAAGACACTGAAACTCTGCTGAAAGCGGATGCTGTACCCATCTTATCACAGAGTTGGGGTCATTTGGAAAGGCATTGAGGTAGTTCAGTTTGTTACAATGAACAAGTGAGGAGATGTCACTGGCACTCATTGGGGGATGCAAAATATACATCAACACATCAGACAATCAACTCAACAAAGAATTGTCCCACCCGAGCTGCCAATGGCACTTCCATTGGAAAAACGCAAAGTCAAAGAAAGATGGTTTTTTTGTTTGTTTGTTTGTTTTTGTTTTATGGGAGCACAGGCATGAAGAGAAAGCGGGCTCAGAGAAAGGAGACAGAGGGACACAGAGATGAGGGAGACTTCACGGCTCTGAAGGGTGGTGAGACGGCTCTGTTCCAGGCACTGTGCCTGTTGTCTGCAGGTCGGCTACTCTTCGCGCTCTCCATTCTGTGGGGGTGTGAGATGTTACTGTAACCTTCCAATAAGGCATTAAAAAAAAACAAACTTGACCTAATTTGAAATGAATTATTTTTTTGCAACTAAATGAGTCTAGACTTAGAAAAAAGATATGCCACAATCCCTTCCCCAACAAGCTTAGAACTCAGTGGAGAGACAGGACAGCATAGGTGACCATCACATAGCCTTACATAGCACCTTCAGTAATGATGCTGGTGTGTCCCAGTGACAGGATTCATTGTCAGTCTTTGCTTTACTGAAGGTAGCATAATAAGGGTGTCTCTCCCACAACGTATGGTTAAATACTCATGAAAAATGTCAAATGTTTCCTCACTCCTGCAAAAAAAAAGATAGCTAGAGTAATATGTATCTATACTCGGGTTGTGTGACAGAAAGGAGGAAAAGTAGATTTTAGGGAGGGAGTTGTTTGTTTTGTTGTTTTGGTTTGGTTTTCATTTTGAGAAAGAGGTCCAAGCCCTGTTAGGGCAAGAAGCAGAGGGGAGAAGACCCAGCCAAACCCAAACTCCGAAACGCTGCAGGGTCCTGCTTCCCACCACCCCTAACCCCCAACCCCCAAGTTCTTGCACTTGCTCTTTCCTCTGCTTAGCACTGGGATAGGCAATACCGTCTGCATAAAAGCCAATTCTGGAAAAATAAATATGTTTGCATTTCCCCCTTTCCAATGAAAGTAGCAATACTGTGCACCATAAAAACAAAAATTCAAATGTACAACCTAGATGATCTCACTTATGTCATAAAGGTATGTCGGGGGAAAATTTGCACTATTTTGCCACACACATATTTAAATCTGAGTTTATATCAGAAGAACTAACATGGAAGCAACTTTCAGATCCATCCTCCAGGAACTGGACTGTAGACTCTAAAAGAACTCAATGGGTCCTGTAAGTAATGGCATAGTTGCTTGAAATGGTCCCCATTTGTACCTGCTGTGGAACTATTAATAATTCCTCACAACCACCCACCCCAGCAATCTCAAAGGTGTCCCAGTCCAGATGATATGGTCACACTAGCCATGAGGCCTGCAAGACTCAGACCAAGGAGACATGTTGAAAACCCAGGGAAGGAAGGGTCTTTGGGCTCTGGAAGCAGCCAGGTATATCTTCATCTGAGTTGTTGTTGTTGTTTTTAGATGAAGACTCATTCTGTTGCCCAGGCTGGAGTGCAGTGATGTGATCTTGGTTCACTGCAAACTCCGCCTCCTGGGTTCAAGAGATTCTCCTGCCTCAGCCTCCTGAGTAGCTGTGATTACAGGCACATGCCACCATGCCCGGCTAATTTTCATAGTTGTAGTAGAGACGGGGTTTCACCATGTTGGCCAGGCTGGTCTCAAACTCCTGACCTCAAGTGATCTGCCCACCTTGGCCTCCCAGACTGCTGGGATTACCATTGTGAGCCACCGCACCCAGCTCCATCTGAGTATTAAGAAAGATTTGTTCTGCACTTAGAAAGCCACTGACTGTGCTGGGGGCTGGAGAAACATCAGAAGTATCCCGCCGTTGAAGAGCTCTAATCTGTAATTCTTGGGACGAAGACCCCTCCTCCTATGGGCGTAAATTCTAGCAGGAGGAGACGGAGTGAACCACACACACAATAAATATGTAGTATATAATATGTGAGAAGGTGATAAATATCATGAAAAAAGAAAAAATAAAGCAGAGAAAGGAGATTATAAGGGTGGTGAGGTAGGGAGATTCAGGCTGCAGGAGCAGATAAAGTAGTCAGGGTAAGTAAGCCTTTTTGAGATTTTATATCATTCAGCAATTAGCTCATTTGACGGTTGGCCCTATATTGCCAACAGGATGATCATGATTTCCATAGTGCTTCTCAAATTGTAATGGCCATACAAATCTTTTGGGGATGTGGCCAAACTGGAGATTCTGATTTAGTAGGTCTGGGGCAGGGTCAGAGAGCCTGCATTTCTAACAAGCTCCCAGAGGATGCTGAGGCTGCCGGCTGTGAGACCACACGTGGGGCCTCGAGAAGCTACAGGGCAGGACCACGCCTTCTATCTCTGTTGTGGTTTTCTAAGCACCCCGTTCCCTGCATGGTTGGAACAGGTGCTCCATAAATACGTATCGACTAAACGAACTGAGAAGAGTGACGTAGCATTGATGTCAAGTAATATTAATGAATAGCAAAACTATGATGATTGACTCTGTTAATGGATTCCTTTTCAGAAGCAGGGCCTCATCACAATTATGTTCGTTTGCACTTCACTATAATAACATTTAAACCATACAGAATTAATTTAGTTTTAAATGGGGATGTCATTAGTGCTCCTGAAAGATTTCTTGTCCTGGAATTTTAAATGAATTCATCATGAATTTAAATGTGTTCTCTCTACAGCCTCAGGGCTGGCCCTGTGCTTAGAAAATGACCCATCTAGTATAATTTGATGAGTGCTGGAATAGGCCATCTGCTCAAAAATACTTCCTCCTCTGACTCCAGAAAATTCAACATCCCAGTTTCACTTAATAAATCACAAATAATTTGATTGATAATCAGGTCAGTAAATATTTACACAATACTTACCACTTGCCAAGAACCATGGGTTGTAGAAAGATGAATAAGACAGTTCCTGCCTGCGAGGATTTCTCAGCCTGATGTGAAGAAAAGAAATAGCTATTTAAAGATGTGTGCATGATACAAAGCTATTTGTTAGAAACCCTAAACTTCTATGCAAAGGAATAACTTTCTAGTTCCCCAGGCGTGGCAATCAATCACCAGGAAGTTTCTTGAAGAAGGAGATAGAGGGATGATATAGTCTGCCCCTATGGGGACTTTGGAGTTAGCTATGGGTGCTAATTATGTGCAAATTGGGTACATTCCAGGGAACTATTTCCCTCTCTAAGCCTGTTTCCTCATCTGCAAAAGAGTAATAATAACCTTTGCCTCACTGTGTTATCTGAAACTTATTGCAATAGCATATTCAAAGCACTTAGGATACTACACTTTGTACAATGCCTGAGTAGACATAAGACAAATGTTGGTTCCTTCCCCACATCGTTTCCTTGAATGGAATAAGCCGTGCGCATCATTCCTTCCTTCATCAAAACTCACCAAGCATTCCCTGAGTCCCGGATATCAGGTCAGATGTTAAGGTTAAGACGACAGATAGAAGCGTGGCCCCATCTTCACACAATCCTATGGGGTATCCAGAGAAGTAAAGGCACATGACACAGCCTGCTCAGTGCCAGGACAAACATCAGGGAAGGGTCCTCCGGACAGGCTGGAGCTGAGTGGGAGAGTCAGAGAGGCCTCCCTGGGAGGGGACACTGGAGCTGAGTCTGGAGGATGACCAGGAATTGGCCCAGAGAAGGTAGTGGAGAGATTTTAAGAGCAGGGAACAGCACAGCCAAAGACCCCCAAGCCAGGGAAAGCAAGCACAATGGGGGTGGGGGCAGCGGAGGCAGCTGGAGGCAGAGGTCAAAGGGCAGGGACTTTGGTCATCTCTTGGAGACATTAGGATCTGAGGCTAACAGTGGGAGTGAGAATAGGAAGAAAAAGATGGGCACAAGAGACACCCAAAGAAGAGTAGACAGGATCCTCGAGGAAGGCGTCAAAGATGGCTCTGTTTTGCAGCCCTGCACCTGCAGATGAGAGCCTTTAGCAGAAGAGGACCTGGGAGGGCAGCTGGCTTGGGCAGCAGCGATGGCCCCAGCTTCAGACCCTCTTCCCTCCCAGACCAGCCTCTCCTGGTTGCTGAGATGACTTCGTGAGAACCCCTTGAAATCAGGGCCATTCTTATGAATGACTGCCCTCCTTTTGAGTCTTCAGTTTCACCCTCTTTATTGCATTCTCCTCTGCCTAAAAGGATGGTCTATAGCATCCTGTCTTCAAAAATAAACCCAAGCTGAACCGGGCATGGTGTTGCACACCTGTAATCTCAGCACTTTTGGAGGCCAAGGCTGGGGAGGATTTGACATCAAGAGTTCAAGACCAGGCTGGGCAACATAGCAAGACCCCATCTCTAAAAAATAAAATAAAATAACCCCAAGCCAAGCCTTCGCAAACCAGCTACCCCTTGAGTTACTGCTTTCTTTCTTCTTGTCACTTCACTGCAGGACTTTTTACAAGACAATCTTCATTCCTTGCTTCTACCTTCACCACAGGCTCATTTCATTTTAAAAGCAACTTTTTCTGTTTCCCTGTTTATAGGCATGACTCATAACTACTACAGAAATTTGGAAAATACAGAAAAATATAAAGGAGCAAGGAAAAGTCACTCATAAGCCACAGTACAGACATAACCACTGACTACTAATGTGTAGTTTTCCTCTTTAGTCTTTTTCTCTATGGAGCTAGAGAAACAGATGGTAGGAGGATAGATTGACAGAGAGACAGGTAGACTTTTTGCCGATTTTTTATTTTACAGATTTCTGAATATAGTGTTTTATACCCTGAATTTTGGTTTAACATAATATTGTAATCCTAGGTGATTCAATATTTATGATAATGGTAACAGTTAACTGATATTTCATCCTTGATATTCAAGTTGGATACTAAGGCAGTTTTCATTTCCTCACAATTATAAATAGTGTTGAGGTAACTAACCTGATGCCTCCATCTTTGTCTATATGCTATGCCTAGAAGTAAAATTTTGAGCCAAAGGATATGAATTTTTTTATGTTTGTTTTGTTTTGTTTAGACAGGGTCTTGCTCTGTGACCCAGGCTGGAGTGCAGTGGTCCGATCTCAGCTCACTGTAGCCTTGACTTCCTGGGCTCAAGCAATCTTCCCACCTCCGCCTCCCAAGTAGCTGGGACTGCAGGAGTGTGCCACCACACCCACGCCTGGCTAATTTTGTTCTTTTTTTTTTTTTTTCATATAGACAAGGTCTCACTATGTTACCGAGGCTGGTCTCAAACTCCTGGACTTGGTGTCCCAAAGTGCTGGGACTACAGATATGAACCACCATGGTCAGCTGTGGACGTGAGTATTTTTGAAGGTCTCAATACATGGGCACATCAATGTATATTCTGTGAACTATTTGTGCTCTTACCAGCCCAGGTAACCATCCTTCATTCACTTGTAAACTCTTCCATCTAGCTTTTTCCTTTGTGATGGTGACAAAATTGCCACCTCTCCAAGTTCTCTGGTGATTTTCTAATTCTTGAACCCCAAAACCTCTTTTGGTGCCTTCTGCCTCTCTGGATCTCTCTTGCCGCGTCTCTGTAGGACTCCACAGCCTTATCTTCCCCTTGAAGTCCTCTCCTCCCTCAGCACCCATGACTCTCCACTGCTCTGCATCCCCCACAATCTCTCTGATTGCTTCTCTCTGCCCTTGCCTCCTAGGCTACAGCTCCTCATGGGTACCCCTAGCCTCCACCCCCCTTTCTTTTTTGAGATGGAGTCTCACTTCCTCGCCCAGGCTTGAGTGCAGTGGCGCAATCTCAGCTCACTACAACCTCTGCCTCCTGGGTTCAAGCAATTCTCCTGTCTCAGCCTCCCGAGTAGTTGGGACTACAGGTGCCTGCCACCACACCCAGGTAATTTTTGTATTTTTAGTAGAGCTGGGGTTTCACCTTGTTGGTCAGGCTGGTCTTGAACTCCTGACCTCAGGTGATCTACCAGCCTCTGCCTCCCAACATTTTTTTGCATTAAATACATGAACAGCCCGTGAAGAAGCAGATGCTGCCCTCAAAGAAGTCAGGCCCGTCATAAATACACATGAGGTCAGTGGAGTCACAGGGGGTACAGCGACCTAAGTCAGGTGGAAAGAATCATTCACAGGAGCTGGCCACATGGAGGAAAGAGTATGGCTTGGTAAGGAAGAGGAGGGAAGAGACACAGCAGACTGAGAAAGGAGATGTGACATTCCTCCCTGGTGCCCCAGGGCTGTCTCCATCCCAGCAGTCACCTGGGCAGGACCACCGAGAGGCCACACCCTGGATGACTCCCTCTGGGCTGGATTGCTTGCTCTGCTTCTTCCCTTCCAATCCCACCGCCACTGCAGGGAACATGGACAGCTTAGCCTGGCCAGGGACAGGAGGCTCAGCCTCTGCAAAGCCACAGCAACTAAGAGAGAGGCCAGGACAGAGGACTGTGAGGATGGAAAGGGGAGGCAGATGGGAGGATCAAGCCACAAGCAGAAATCCCCAGGTCCCGGGCAAGTTGTGTGGCTTGTGGTGGTCTCACCTCCCCGCCCCCCAGTTAGCTCTAGTTCAGGCTCAGGACAAAGTCTCACCATGCTCTGTTCGTTGTTCAATCAGAAATAAAAATAGTAAAACCACATCTGCCATTCCTGGCAATTCTGCCATGATCCATGATGAGTCCTATTAAAACATCAGGAGCAGAAACTGCACCATCGATTGAATGCAGAGATGGGGTGAGAGGCCACGTCCTTTTCTCTCCTCCCTTCCTTCCCATTACCTACAGCATTTTTATGCCAGAAGAAACCATTACTTAGAAAACCGTTTCTGTCATCCTTAGAACAGCCAAAAGGCTTCAACATCTTAATGGAAAGAAAATTATCGGTGTGATCATAATCAAAGACCTCAGCTCCCTGGGGGAATGTTAACACTTCCGTATCCAGCCCAGCCTGCAGAGACAGCAGAGGTCTGGAATTCGCGGAGTTAACATTGAGCTTTAGACTCATTGCAAGGACGGAGGAGCTGCCATCAGTCACTTAACGAGCATCTCAGAGTGGCTTTGTCTGTCTTTAAAAAACTGGCTGTTCATTTTTAGGGAGAAGATTTTATGCTTGGGAGAATTGTGAAGGTCTCAGTGTATCTCTCTTGCAAACATTAGAGCTGTGTATACATTTTAGTGAGGGATTCATATTTCATTCATTTATGTAAAACTACTCTAGTGCTTACAGCCTGCCAGGCACAGTTCCAGAGGCTGGGGGTGGGCCCGAGTAAGGCAGATAAGGTACCAGTTCCCCTAACTTACATCTATGTGAGGATACAGAGAAAAAACAAGGAGATAAATAGTAAGATAATTTTAGACTGCAACGCACAGAAAACAAAACAAGGCTAGCGAGTGATTAAGGGTGGGAGGACTACATTAGACGGGGTAGCCAGGGTCTATGAGGAGGTGACATTTGGATTGAGGCCTGGGCAGATAAGAAGACAGCCAGAGTTGTGTAGCATCTTCACCTCTCTGAGCTCCCATCTTCTCATTCTGTAAAGTAAGGGCATTGGGTCCCAGGTCCTCAGAGGGTCCCCTGCAGTGCTAGCTTTCCACCTATAGAGGTGAGGAGGTTAGTTAAGCCTCTTCCGACACTGACTTAGAGCTGTAGGTCCCTTGGCAAAGGCCTGCCTCAAGTCCTTCCTGGAAGATACTGGTGAGGTTTTCAGGAGATCTTTGTTTCTGGTGAACAATTCCTAGGTGAGTGATCAGATTCAATGTCTGTGGGAAACAATATGACAACTCCTCAAAAAAAGAAAAAATAATCATAGAATTACCCTATGCTCCAGCAATTCCACTTCTGGGTATATGCCCAAGGGAACTGAGAGCAGGGACTATGCCTTGCACCTCAAGGTTCATATCAGCATTTTTCACAATGGCACACAGGTGAAAACAATGAAAGTGTCCACCAGCTGGTCAGTCTATGAATGAAATGTGGTGTGCCTGTCTGCAATGGAATATTAATCACCCTTAATCACCCTTCAAATGAATGAAACTATGACACGTGCTACAATATGCAAGGACCTTGAAGACATGCTAAGTGAAATTAAGTCTGGGGGTGGGGAGAATGGAGCATTATTGTTTAATGGGTACTGAGTTTCTATCTGGGGCATAGAAAACTTTTGGAGATGGATGGTGGTGATGGTTGCACAGCAATGTGAATATGCTGAATACCACTGAGTTGTGCACTTAAAAAATCATTGGAATGGGTGAAATGATGAGTTTTGTGTTATATGTATTTTATCATTGGAAAATAAAAAGCCACTGGGAGATAGATCAAGCAGAAGCAGTGACAAGCTCACTCTTAGATGTTAACTAAGATGTTAGAGGTTTAAAATAGATTGGGTGGTATGTGGAGACCAAGGATCACGCCAGGTTTCCGAGGCACCTGCCAGGCCTCTGATTCCACATGCCTCGCTGTCACCTCCAGGGCAGACCTAGCAGACACTGTCAGAGGAGGAAAGGGCTGGAACCTCTGAGTTGGGCAGGGCTGGGAGGGAGATAAAACCTGTGCCGAGTCCCTGCTGCTCCAGCATACCAGCCACACAGGCTGGGAAAAGAACCACTTGCCCCTGCTGTCACTTCTAGGGGCTGGTGTGGCTCTCAGGGAGAGGAGGGCAGTCAGGCCACTGAGCCTAGAAAGTATGGTGAGGGTGGCAGGATCCCTGGCTGCAGAAGTGGATCCTCCTAGGTAAGATAGATGTGCAGATCGATGTGAGGTAGGTGTGGTCCTCTGGGAATGTGTTAAAAATGCCAATTCTCAGGCCCCACCCCAGACCTTCTGATCCAAAACCCCAGGCCAGGAGCCCAATAATGTGTGTTTTAGCAAGTTTTCCAGCAGAAGGTTTTGGTGTTGGCCCTAACATTGGAGAGCCATGGCTCTTAACCAATGAAGAAAAAATGCCTAGGCACTCCTCCAGGCATCTGCCAATGTGTTCAGTGGGCTTGTCCTGAAAGCAGAGCCCCAGCCTGTCTGCAACAGGGAGGCACAGTGCAGCCGTCTCAGGGAACACCCGTTCCCATGTGGTTCTAAGACCCTGGGCAGCAGGGCCCCCGAGTGGCTGTGAGCTCAAGTTTGGGGAATGCGGCCCCACCCCTCCTGGAGAGGGATCCTCTGGGGTGGGCACATTCCGCATGGTCTGCCAGGGCCCCTTCCTCATGAGTGCTGTGGTGCCATCTGTACACATAAAGCCAGTGTTTTCCTCCACTAACTACCCCCAGCCAGGCTACCAGGATGAGCCTGGTACCCCTGCTTCATAAAGAATCCCTTCACAACATCTAGGCCAGGTCCTGTGACTTTCAGGTCACTTTCTGATTATCAAGCTCATTCCATCCCAGTTTGAAGCTTCCTGTCCCGGAGACATGTCATAGCTCGTCTTGTCCTTTCTCAAAAGTGCCAGGACCCACCATGGGAATGGCAGCAGGGCCTGCCTGAGGGTGCCTCCTTCATCTCTTTCCTTGGGAGCTGGAAGAAGTGACTGGGGAGAGGAGAGGTGGGGCCAAGCTCCTCCGCTGGGACTCAGCTGCAGTTAGTTCCCTTCTTGGCAGGCCTCACACCCACTTCCTTGGATGCCCTCAGTGTGTCAGCTCCCATGGCTGCCCTCAGGAAGCACCAGAGACTTTGAGTCCTTGAAGAGCCCTGCAGGCCCTTTCTATGTCTCAGTTCCTGGGTGTGGAAGAGCTTGCTAAGCCCCATGCGGTGCCCTATTCCACTTCAGCCTCCACCGTCAGAACAGGCCCCAAGTCTCTTGCTGCCAGGGTCCCTTGGCACAAGGATAGGTTTCTTTGGTCAAGATATACAAGATGATTTTGCTGCCAGTTTTCCTTCACAGGGTCTTCTGGACCAGGGGAATCCCACACGTCCTTACCACTTCAAACGGAGTGGGAGGACTGGGTGTCCCAGCGCCACTCTCGCTTTGCCCTGACATCTTTCTTCTGTTGATGTGGGCACAGGATAGAATGTCCGCGGTCTGAGCAGCATCTGAAGAGAAAAAGGACTGCCAGCAGGACTGGCCACTCCGTTTGCAGGGCCCAGCCCAGAATTGTTTAACAGTTATTAAAAATGTCAAGATGCTGACAGAAGAGCAGTAAAGCAAGTGTGGGGCCATTCTGTGAGAGTGCACAGCTCACCTGCCTGCCAAGCTGTCCTTGAATCCAGGCCCCGTCCTTCCCAGCCCGCCATGCTAGAGGGTTTTTCTGGGGCCTTCTTTCTCCTTGGCCAGAGGGAAGGAAAGCCTCCCTTTCCCACCCTTGACTCGTCTCACTCCACAGGAGCTCTACCACCCAGGGACTGTCCCTCCCCTCACTCCAGTCATCTTCTTGAATGGGCTGAGGATCCCACCAGGCATGGTGCCTGGGGGCTGTAGGGCCACTTGAGCAGTCTCTTGAGTGCACTCTTGGGGTGGCTGTGTTTACAATGTGGGTGGACTAACACCTCATACTCTTTAGTGGAACTGCACTCACAAATCTAGGGCAACAAGAAAAGTCTCCTCAATGTCCTTAGCGTCAGAGTGCTGGGACTTCCCAGGCCTAACCGCCATCAATTCATCCAGGGCAGGGTGCCTGGGCAGGCAGGGTCAAAGGAGCCCCTCAGTGGGATTCTGAAATTTGAACCCAAGAGAGTTGTCTGCCTCTCTCTCGTGGGTGAAACTGAGGCTCTCATGCTTGGTTGCTGGTGGCTGGGTATTACCCACGCCAGGCTGAAGTCGGAAGGAGGCCAGTCTGCAGAAAAAGAGAGAGACAGACAGAGAGAGGGAGAGACAGAGAGAGAGGGTGAGAGAAGGAGAGAGACAGAGACGAGAAGACAGGAGTGGGAGAGAAAGCGGGAGAAGGCAGCTGGTGACCTGCTTCCGGCTGAGCTGCCCTAGTTTTATCCCTTCCAGGGTCCTGTACTCCAGTACTTTTGCGATGAGTTCCCCTTTAAGATTTGGGGAAGTTCAGTTTCCGTCATTTTCCCTAAAGAGTCCAGACTAACATGACTCCCCACTGACAAGTGGTGGTTCCCCATCACTCACTAAGAGTCTGACCTGCTTGGCCATGATTTTCTTGTAACTGGAGGAAGTAAAAGAAGAGGAACCCAGAAGAAAACAGGGCCTGTGTGGGAAAGAGAGTGGCCTTAAGGTTAGGGGTGCTGGAAACCCTCTAGGGTTCTGTAGGCCATCAGGACTTAAGAAGTTACCATGGCTTACTGATACCTCAAATTATTTCACTTGCAAAATGGAGACACTCTACTCAGTTTGGTAGTTCTGTGTTTTTAGCTAAACCGTAGTCTGCCTTTGCCAGTCTTGCTTAGATGTCAACCCTCTGTTTGGGCTGATTTGCTTATACTGGTCAGAGTCACATAAACCCTGCCCCACCTTGTCTTCAAAGGATTTAGTGCAGCTTTTGAATTTATTCTTTCAACAGTACCAAGAGCTCTGGTAGCAGGCACAGTGCTGGGCTCCATAGATATTATGGTGAATAAGAGAGGCGCATTTCCTACCCTTACAGAGCTTATGGCTTGGCAAATGAATCAGACTCTAAGCAACTCATCACACAAACGATATATTAATGAGCATGGTAATAACTGCTGAAAAGGAGTTATTCCAGGGATATGAGGTTCTGTAATAGGAATCCTCACCAACTGGATTTTCTTTTTTTGCTTTCTCCAAATTCCAAAGCCCTCCATCTTTTCTGTGAGGTCTCCAGACAGTTACTACCGCTATCATTACCATTATTCCAGAAACATAGACATTCTCATTCACTCTACCAACTGCTATCCCCGTAGGCCCAGTTTGCACCATCTTCAAGCTGTGCTTCCAGTACTAGCCACATGCATAGATATGTGAAATATAGCTGGTTCATCTGAGGATCTGATGTTTTAATACAATTTAATTTAACATAAATTTAAAAATAGAGGCAGTAGAACATATTTTTCCATTAAATACACTTTATTATTTTGTTAGGGCCACATTTCACTTTATCTGTTGATAAAGTGTCCACCTGCACTAGTGTGTTTATTGCAGCACTATCCATAGTAGCAAAGACATGGAATCAACCCAGATAGCCAACAGTGGATTGTATAGAGAAAATGTGGTACATATACACCATGGAATATGATGCAGCCATAAAAAAGAACAAAATTATATCCCTTGCAGCAACATGGATGCAGCTGGAGGCTATTATCCTAAGCAAACTAAGGCAGGAACAGAAAACCAACTACCACATGTTCTCACTTATAAGTTGGAGCTTAAGCATTGGGTATACACAGATACAAAGATGGGAACAATAAACACAGGAGATTCCAAGAGGTGGGACCAGAGGCAGGGAAGGGTTGAAAAACTACCTATGGGGCACTGTGTTCACTATTTGGGCTATGAAATCATTAGAAGCCCAAACCTCAGCATCACTCAATATACCCATATAACAAACCCGCACATGGGTATATTAAAAATACTAAAATTAAAAATATAAATTTAAGAATACTAATGATAATTCTAATGAATAAAATAAGAACAATAACAACGAGCATCTTTAATATATTTATTTGCCATCCATGTAACTTCTTTGATGTCTATTAAAATATTTTGTCCATTTCTTAATTGGGTTGTTTAGTTTCTTACTATAGATTGTAACAGTTCTCTGCATATTTGGTCACAAGTAGTTTATCAATGAGGTGTTTGGAAAATATTTTCTTCTAGTCTGTAGTTTATCTTTTCATTATTTTATTTTACTTTTGAGACAGAGTCTGCTCTGTCACCCAAGCTGGAGTGCAGTGGTGTGATCTCGGCTCACTGCAACCTCCACCTCCTTGGAGTGATTTTCGTGCCTCAGCCTCCTGAGTAGCTGGGATTACTGGCATGCGCCACCATGCCTGGCCAATTTTTGAATTTTTAATAGAGACAGATTTCACCATGTTTGTTGCCCAGGCTCGTCTCGAACACCTGGTCCTCCAGGTGATCCTCCCACCTCGGCCTCCAAAGTGCTGGGATTATAGGCATGAGCCACTACACCCGGCCTCTTTTCATTATTTTAACATTGTATTTCACAGAGCAGATAATTCTTTTTTTGTATTAAATTTTTTATTTTTATTAAAAGTCTTCATATATTCACTAGTATTTATAACAGTTTTGTGAGGTAGGCATTAATATTCCAGTTTTTCAGATGAAGAAACCCAAATCAAGTATAGAATATGTGGTAGAACTGAAATTAGAAGACAGGTTGTAACCTCTAGTCTAATGCTGCTTCCACTAAACTTCAGCTATTTCTAGAGATATCACACATTCGTTTGGAAGAGCAATATCATCATCTCAGAGTAAAATAACACAATACAAATTTATATATGAGAGAAATACATGAGCAAATTATAAGAAGATATTGGTATCACCATCATCATTCTATTAAAATGAAAAAGGAGTTAAAAACCAAATTTACCTATTTGAATTAAAGTCACATTCCCTGACTTAATTGACTTGTATTTTGAATGTAAATAAGAAGTACTAGCAATGATAGTGTGAGGAGATGGCTGTAGAAAAGGTAGGAAGAAAAATATAAGTAATACTTGAATGCCTACTTAATATATATTACATAGATGATACATATATTTAAATACATTTTTATTATAATCATTGTAAGAGGACATAATTTAATCTAACTGGTTTTAAAATCTAGACTGTGGTGTTCACGACTAAATCTGACAATAAATGAAGAAAGGGCATGCACCTATGTAATAACTATGGCAAAATTTCACTCCATCTCTCCTCTGAAACTGTTCTTATTCCTTTCATTTCTAGGCACTTGGGATTCAAATGTAGCGATTGCTCCTATGTCTAATTCTTATTTACTACCTGCTTTTTAAATTGCTGTCTGTAAGGCCATCCTAATGGGCATTTTTGATAGGAAATGTTTTTTTTCTTTTTTTAAGCAAAACTATACTGAGTATATCCTCTATTTAAGTTTCACTGGTAGTTGTAGAGGGTTTATAAAAAGATATGCAAGTGCTCTCAAATGTGTAGCTTTTTTTTTCTAACTGAGATGGGAGGTTAAATTTTTGTATGTGAAATATATAGCACATAAAACAAACACGTATAGCATCGTATCGTGTATAGCTTATTATATAAGAAACAGAAGAGGCAAAATAAGTACTTTATAAATTCAAATCAGGTATCGATGGCAGCGGCGGCCTGTCTGGGATGGCCACTACCATGATGCCGGCTGCAGTGGGGGAGGCGCTGCTGGGGCTGTCACTTCACGGAGCCCATGGGGGCCAGAAGCAGGCAGGAGCCCCATCTTCCCTGGCACAGCTGCAGCCGCCCAAGTTGGTGCTGCAGACCCAGGCCTCCCCGTGCTCTTGGGGGCTGGAAGCAGGCAGGAGCCCTGCTCTGCCGGGTGCAGCTGTAGGCTCAGAAATGTCTGCTCCCACTGCCTGGCCTCTCCCTGCTCCCTGTACCCACTCTGATCTTGGAGCGAGGTTAAGGCCAAGCCCAAGTGCTGTTGGAGCCCTGCTGGGTGTGTGCATACTCGGGGCAGCACTGACACCCCAGCCCTCTGCCGCCTTGACCCCCTCACAGAGCAGATAATTCTAATTTTAATAAAATCTAGCTTATGAAATAAAGACAGGAAAGAAAATTTAGTGTGCAGACTAAGATATGCTGCTATGTAAAGACACACTGGATTTCAAAGACTTACTATGAAAAAACTGTAAAATATCTTAATCATTTTTATATGGATTATATGCTGATGTGATAATATTTTTAATATGTTGGATTACGTCTGTTTTTAAAATTAATTTCTGTTTCTGCCCCTTTTAATTCCATTTATGGCTCCAGTGGTATTTCAATTATATGTTGGACAGGAGACAAGAAAATCTTTTCAACAACATTTGACACCAGGGTACTGTGACTTTGTGCTTGTGGTGTAGTAGGAATGGGGTGGGGGGATCTTCACCCTCCAAGTCACTGTAGAAAGGTCAGATGTTTATTTCTCTCCTTCCTCTTCTTCCTGTTCCCCAAACACCATTCTCACAGTCCTTTGTGACGGTGTTGGGCCCTTGCCAGGTGGAAGATTTGAAACCACCCATCCTGAAGAGCATCCACTTCTTCCATTGCCATGTGGCTGCAAGTTCTCTTCCTAGAATAAAGAAAGGGGTTTCCTCGCTGCCACCGAGACTAGCCTAAGGCTGGCCTCCCAGGTCCAGGCATAAGAAGGAGCCTCTCTGTCTCCCTATCCTTCCCACAAAGGGCATTGGTGACATCACTTGAGATCTCAAATCAGATTCGGGCTAGGATATCCTGACGGCTGAGGTGATCCCTTTAATACATTAAGCTACTTTAGTCCCATCTTTATCTGAAACCTGCAGACAGATTGTGTCAGTAGATATATCCAGACTTAAGAACCTCATGAAATCCTAGCCTGCTGGGGTGGGAGGTAGCTATTGCTCATGGGCCTGGATTTTGTAATGTGAGCTGGCTCTGAGATAAAAACAAGAGAACCATAACTGAAGGAAGACACCAGAGTCTGGGCAGGTCAGGTTTTGGGGGACTCAAAGCTTAAACAATCTGAAGGATCTGCTTTAAGAAAATAATACACAAGTGTCTTTTATATATGTATATTTATATTTATATATATATAATATAGATAATATATATTATATATATATTATCTTGCTCTGTAGCCCAGGCTGGAGTGCAGTGGCACCACCATAGCTCACCGTAATCTCAAACTCCTGGGCTCAAGTGATCCTCCTTCCTCAGCCTCCCCAGTAGCTAGGACTAGAGGTTCGCATCACCACACCTAGCTAATTTTTTGTTTTTGTAGAGACAAGGCCTCGCTATGTTGCCCAGGCTGATCTTGAACTCCTGGCCTCAAACAATCCACTCTGCTCGGCCTCCCAAAGCACTGGGTTACCGTGGTCTGTCTATATTTTTTAATTTTACAAAAACGTCTGATCAAATGAACACATTTTTAGCTTGCCTCTGGTACCGTGGAAGGAGCCTGTGCAAGGGAAGGGCTGATTAGCTTCACCACAGGGCACAGGGCTCCCCAGGCCAGCAGCAGCAGCAGCAGCTGAACTTGTTAGAAATGCCAGTTCTTAGGCCCCACCCTCAGACCTATTTAATCAGAAACTCTAGAAGCCCAGAAATCTGAGTTTTCACAAGCCTTCCAGGTGGTTTCAATATCACTCAAGTTTGTGAACCAGTGACATAGTGGTTAAATGTGTGGACTCTGGAATAAGGCTATCTGAGCTGGAAGCCTCATTTTGCTTTTTATTATATGGGTGACCTTGGCAAGTTAATCAACTGCTGTAAGCCTCAGTTTCACCATCTGTAGAATGGGGCAATAACAGCATTGATCTTAAAAGGTGGTTATATGGATTAAGTAAGATAATGTGTGTAGTGCTAAGCCTAGTGCCTGCCATGTTGTATGTGCTTAATAAATTATATACAAATTGAGTATTCGCTTATCTGAAAAGCTTGGAACAAGAAGTGTTTTGGATTTCAGGTTTTTTAAGATTTTGCAATATTTACATATATATGATGAGATATCTTGGGGATGGGACCCAAGTTTAAACATGAAATTTGGCCAGCCGCTGTGGCTCAAGCCTGTAATCCCAGCACTTTGGAAGGCCAAGGTGAGCAGATCACTTGAGGTCAGGAGTTTGAGACCAGCTTGGTCAACATGGTGAAACCCCTTCTCTACAAAAAATACAAAAATTAGCTGGGTGTGGTGGTGCACGCCTGTAGTAATCCCAGCTACTCGGGAGGCTGAGGCAGAAGAATCTCTTGAACCTGGGAGACAGAGGCTGTAGTGAGCTGAGATTGCACCACTGTACTCCAGCCTGGGCGACAGGGCGAGACTCCGTCTAAAACAAAAAATAAATAAACATGAAATTCATTTATATTTCATATGCACCTCATACATGTAGCCTAGAGGTAGTTTTATACAATATTTAAAATAATTTTGTGCTTGAAACAGTTTGTATACATTGAGCTATCAGAAAGCAAAGGTGTCACTATCTCAGTCACCCATGTGGACAATCTGATTGTTTGGCATCACCATCATTCCTGACTCTGAATTTATGTTACCAATAAGCAATAATTTTCTTACACTTATTCATACATAGGTACTTAACAGTGAAAAGAATGACACACCATTAACAGAGTGAACGCATAATGCATTCAGGGTAACTCAGCCACACAGTAGCATTACTAGAACACCTGTATCAACTGTTACACAACAGCAACAGCAAGTAGCAGGCTTTTGGTCTCCACCTATGATGCTGTATTTTGATTAAAAGGCAACTGCAAACTGTATTTTTTTTTTTTCAGGTGAGAAGAAACATCAGAAGCAGTTGAGGGGCCAGGAAGTGGGTCCTCTAGGGTTGACAAGGCATTCTGCTGGATGGCTTCTTTAAATGTCGCCTCCAGAGTCATCGGCCTCATTAACAATAATTTTTGTCTTAAAAGTGTCTCTTTGATTTTATAAACTGACATGATTTTCTGTGCTGTTATAAATGCATGCTGCTCTAGCCCTGCAATAAGCTCATTGCACATTTTCACCCTGTTGTCTGTCGGCACTTTTTCTGCAGTACTAACAACTTCATCTTCATCATCACTATTGTCGTGATTTCCTTGATTCAGAACCATTTAGGCTATTTCACCAATGGTGAATGAATGAACAACTGGATCCCTATGGTAAAGGTTAAAAACTTCTTCAATATTCACTTCCTCCAGCTTACTGATGGATTCTAAAGGAAACTTTTTCGCATATATAAGGAAGGCAGACATCATTTTTCTCTCACATGACATATGGAATCCTTCAAAGTCACCACCTTATTCATCACCATCACTGAACACAGTCGCAGGTCTGAGACTGTGACTCAGGTATGCACCACTGTGTCTTTAGTCACTGTGTTTCAAGCACTGGCAATAGGATATAGGCATCTTTCATGCTAAACTCCTTTTGAAAAAGCTTCCACACCCATACCTCTGTTCACTGCTGCTAGCATTGCTGTTCAAGAAAGGGTTCTTATGTTTACTCTTCATAGATCTAAGGTTACCCTGGTCACATGGCTGAATTAATGAAGTCACATTTAGTGGAAAGTACATGGCATCAACATTATTTTTGATGAGAATTTTCAGCTGGAGGATGAGCAGAACAGTTGTCAAGGAATAACAAAATCTTGCCATTGTCATCTAATCTAGCTTCCCTGTAGTTGAGCATGAGCCACTGGTACAAAATGTTTGTGAAATTAACCAGAAAAGATGTCCCTGGTGATGCAGGTCTTTTTTATTAGCATTATATTAGACTGGCAAGAAATTCAGTCCATGAAAACAGTGAGGATGCAAGCTTGCCTACCACAGCAAGATGACACTTAATGTGTGCCTGCTGCATTAGCACATCCCAGCTCAGTTATTCTGTCCTTGGCATCTGAATTCCTATAGGGACTGTCTCATCAGCTGTAGTCAGTGTCTTTTGGGGGCTGTAATGCCAAAACAGTGATATTTCATCAGCATTGTAGAGTTGTTCTGGCATCAAGTTTTCATCAGCAATGACCTTGGCAATCTAGTCAATGAGTTTCTCCACTGCTTTGTGATCAGTAGATGCTTTAGCACCATGAATCCTTAAAAACTTAATGCTGCATCTTTTCTCAAATTTCTGCAACCAGCCTGTTAAATACTTACAGTTCCCTTCAACTTTTAGTTTATTGTGATAGATCTTTGCTTGTTTCATGATTGGCATACCATCATGTTACACGTGTTCACTGCAACACTGATGAATGCGTTCCTTTAATACATGATCAAGATCTCCATTTTCAGCTTTATGCATTATTTCTCTGTTTCAATTGACATCTGTTCATCACTTTCAGCATAGAACTTCGTTTATCCTTCTGTTTCATGTCATTCCAACACCATAATCTTCTGTAAGATGTTTTACGCTTACACCGCTGTCCAATTTCTCCAACAGCTTGACTTTCTGTGCTATAGATAAACATAGATGTGTCCTTTTTTTCTTATCTGTGTTCCCCATAGGGATATATGCAGGCCTTTTTAACATTTTCAACAATATCTTTATACCACAGAGCAGAGAATAAGCAAAACAGCACAGTGTGTAATGCACGTAGATCTTTGCCCCATGTAGGGCATCATAGGCTACATGCTATCATTGCATCTGGCCTGCACACATGCCATTTTATGACACTTTGCAGGAGTGCTTGCATGGGGAATCTGAGCATGCGTGGAAAAGATATATCCAGACTAAAAGGAGCTGGGAGGTCTTTTTCCCCTTGGGGATGCTGAATAAACTGTGTGTTGTGCGCCTGTGTTTTGACTGTGACCTGTCACATGAGGTCAGGTGTGGACTTTCCCACTTGTGACATCGTGTTGGTGTTCAAAAAGTTTCAGATTTTGGAGCATTTAGGGTTTCAGATATTCAAATTAGAGCTGCTTATCCTGTATTATTATTCTGCAGAGAGTGTATACGTAGTGTCGGAGGGAGGATGAAGAGGAGGGCAGATGTGGAAGTAAGAGGGGATCTTTGGGCACGATCAAAAAGTGGCTCAAATGTGATCAAGGTCTGCCGTGAAGCCCTCCAAACTCCCTCTTTTTTAGGTTCCTGGGCCAACCTTCTAAACTGACAACATTAGTACAGCTAATTTAATGAAACTTACACAGTGGGAACTCATGGACCCCCTTGAAAATACAGTGAAAATTAGGGACGCCCCTCTAGAGGCGTATATGCATATAACACACACACACTAAATAACAGGCCACATCATGGAAGCACTGCAGCCCCAGTCTGGAGCCCCTGGTTAAGAAGTCTGAGGTAGGCTTGGCACAGTGGCTCACGCCTGTAATCCCAGCACTTTGGGAGGCTGAGGCGGGTGGATCACGAGGTCAGAAGATCGAGACCATCCTGGCTAACACAATGAAATCCCGTCTCTACTGAAAATACAAAAAATTAGCCAGGCATGGTGTTGGGTGCCTGTAGTCCCAGCTACTAGGGAGGCTGAGGCAGGAGAATGGCGTGAACCTGGGAGGCGGAGCTTGCAGTGAGCCGAGATCGCGCCACTGCACTCCAGCCTGGGCAACAGAGCGAGACTTTGTCTCAGAAAAAAAAAAAAAAAAAGAAGTCTGAGGTAGTACATGGTGGTCACTTATAATATTGAAGAAGGAAGAATGGGAAAGATAGATGGAGGGAGAGTTGTTTGCTAACTGTTCAACCTGCCACCTCTTTGGGGTAATGTATCTGATATTAGCAGACGCCCTCTGAACTCAAATGTTGCATTCCAAATAAGTGCCTTTGACTGGGGGAATGTTAGGCATGGTGGCAAGGAATAAGATTTGGGACAGGGGTGTATTTTAGCATCTTTCAAATCACATCCCAAAGCATTTTCCAGCTCTTCTTATCTGTAAGGGAAACTGCAGAAATGTTCATTGTAAAGACATTCAAAATCCAAAAAAGACCATTTAGTGGCTGGAGATTATCTAGTGCTGATAAAAGCATAAATGTGGTTAAATCAGACAAACAGACAAGCCAGGAATATGTGTATGACATATTAATTTTCAACCTGTTTCTGTCACTCTCCCTGAGCTTATGAGGTCTGTGACACATTTGTGTTGTATTTAGCGGTCACCCAGCTGCAATTTCCACCTTTCCTTGGAGTCACACTCTGGGTTGACTGGTTCAGAAAGAAATTCACCGTGACAGCTTTTGTGGCTGTGGGCATTTCAAATCCCTCTGATGATGTTACTTGGTTTGAAGTCAGATTGGCAAGTAAACAACACCTTTCCCTGAACAGAAAGAGAGATAATTAGAACACACCGGATGGCAGGTATCCGTGAACACAGGAACTTTCAAAGGGCTTTCTCCGATATTCTGAACGTTTAACCCCTCTAAGGGTACCAAGCAAAAGAGGTGGTAGGAGAGTGTGCCCGGGAACAGGGCAGCCCAGTCTGTCTGTCCTCCAGCCTGTTGTGTACCAGGGCTGCCCTCAGGCTAGTTCACGGGAGGAAGGGTCAAATGTCAGGTGGTCACTGGTCTAAGCAATGACAAAACAGGGAGAAAGGAGACAAATGGAGATGAGATCCATCACCTCCCTGCCCCTTACACACACTAGGCAGGCTTCCATGGCCCAATGATAACCTGAAATAGTCACTCCAGCCTCCCTGACCCCACAGCTGCCACCCTCCCCGACCCTTCATCTTTCCTGACACTGACAGTGAGCCTCAGCCCCACTGCCTTTGCTCATTTGTGCACTAAGTGCTCTCAGGTTAGCCTTGCATCTGTTCCTTCAGCACTTTGTGAGCAGAGACCTCCTACTCCAGACCATGCACACAGCTGGGTGTGGTGGGTCACACCTGTAATCCCAACACTTTGGGAGGCTGGGGCAGGAGGATCCTTTGAGGCCAGGAGTTTGAGACCAACCTGGGCAGCATAGTGAGACTCCATCTCTACCAAAAAATTTTTTTAAAAACTTAGCCAGGCACGGTGGCATGCACCTGTAGTCCTAGGTACTCATGAGTTTGAGGCAGGAAGAATCGCTTAAGCCCAGGAGTCCAAGGTTACAGTGAGCTATGAACACACCACTGCAATCTATTCTAGACAACAGAGTGAGACCCTGGCTCTAAAAACAAAAATAAGTAATAAATAATTTCAAAAATGTAATGGCCAGGCATAGTGGCTGACACCTGTAATCTCAACACTTTGGGAGGCCAAGGCAGGAAGATTGTTTGAACTCAGGAGTTTGAGACCAGCATGGGTAACATAGTGAGATCCCATCTGTACAAAAAAATAAAAATATTAGCCAGTTATGGTGGTGAACGCATGTGGTGCCAGTTATTCGGGAGTTAGCTGGGAGGATGTCTTGAGCCCGGGAGGTCGAGGCTGCAGTGAGTCATGATAACACCACTGCACTCCAGCTTGGGCAACAAAGCAAGACACTGTCTCAAAAAGAAAGAAAAATTTAAAAAATGAAAAGGTGTGAACTGGATCCATGTAGATCTATAGTTAATACTGACAGATTATAATGTCAAACCAAAAATAAATAAATAAAAAATAAAGCAGCAAGGCGCGGTGGCTTACTCCTGTAATCCCAGCACTTTGGGAGGCCAAGACGGGCGGATCACTTGAGGTCAGGAGTTCGCGACCAGCCTGGCCAACATGGAGAAACCCCGTCTCTACTAAACAAAATACAAAAATTAGCCAGGTATGGCAGTGCGCACCTGTAATTCCAGCTACTCAGGAGACTGAGGCAGGAGAATCACTTGAGAATCAGTTGAACCCAGGCGGAGGAGGTTGCAATGAGCCGAGATCGCACCACTATACTCCAGTCTGGGTGACAGAGTGAGACTTTATCTCAAAAACAAAAACAAAAACAAAAACACAAAAGCAAGTTGCAGATCAAACACAGAGACAGGAGACCACCCTGTGCTTGTTCTCTTAGCCTTTTTTTGAAATGCTGGAGCAGCAGCTAGCTTGCCAAGTCCTAAGACTGTCTCTGATGGAGAGGGACTCCTTCAGCTATCCTCTGCCTGGGCCCCTTTCCCAGGAATAGCACTGACCATTGAGTCTAACCCCAGCCTCTAGAAGAAAATGAAAGGGAAGGGGAATCTAGCCGAGGTGCTGGCCAGCCATGCTGGTAAGGTGCCCGGAGGGAGCTGCTGCATTGGAGCCATAGGTACGTTTGCTTCCTGACCATAAGCTAAGCCACTCGACCTTCAGAGCCTCTGGTTTCGTCATCCATAAGGTCTAACACATAGGACTGTTGAGAGGACCAAATGAGATAGCACATGTGGCAGTGCCTAGCAGATAAAACGTGCCAGTGCCCACCACCTCCGTTTTCTTCATATTCTCCCAGGCGGTGGGAATGCAGCCACTCAACTGCCAGTGGGCAGTTTGCGAGTGGGCCATGGGGTGACAGCCAGGGCAGCCCACAGCCCCCAATGCAGACACAAGCCTGAGGGGTCCCCAGCCACCGCCTGGCCCTGCCTGTCTTCCCACTTTCCCCTCCACTTGTTTTGCTGCCCCCTCTTCACCCTCTTCATCCTTCCCCATCTTTCAATGAGGAGAGGGGAACCGGAATGTGTTACTTACTACATTCTATGGATTGTGCTCTGTGAGTTTCATTAACTAATTTAGTCTCAGTAAAATCACCATTTTATAGATGATGAAAAGGGTGCGGAGTTTGAGTAACTTGCTCCAAGCCACAGGGATAGCAGAGGTGGGACCAGGCTTTACACTCTGGCAGGCTGACTCCAAATTCTCTGCTGTTAAACTTACTATTCTATCATTCAGTAGTTCTCAGAGTGTGGTGCCGGGACCAACAGTATCAGCATGACCTAGGAAATTTTTAGAAATGCAAATTCCTGGGCCCCGCACCCAGACTTACAGAAACTGAAGCTTTGGGGTGCGGCCCAGCCATCAGTGTGTCCCCAAACCGTCCAGGGGATTCTGAGCACACTGAGGTTTGAGAACCTCTCTCCACTGTGTCTCCCAGCAAACCCGGTGTCCCATTGTTTTCTAAGTTGAAAAACTTAAAAAATGAAATTGGCTACAGCTGATAACATCTTGTTTTTAAGGGTATTGGTTGCGATTTGATGGAAAATATTGATGTGGAGGTAAAGAGTGAGGCTGGCTGGGAAAATACAGGCCTGTCTCCAGGTTCTTGTTGAGAGGGGAAAAGAACCATAGGTGCCAGGGAGAAACCTGGGTCTCAAATAGGTCTGTTTCTCATTCCACACCTTTGACCTGCTCATGCAAATGTTTTCTTAAACCCTCTATTAGATTGCTGTCTCCCAGGCAAGGCCTTGATCATTAATAATGCAGTTCAGCACAAAAAGCCTGAAGATGCTCATTTTATTTTATGTTTATTCTGCTTCTTTCATTCTTCTTGACACAAAGGCGCATGCATATATATACATACACTTATTACCCTTGATTCAACCTTATATTTACAAAATCCATTTTTAAAAGTTTTTGAGCATTGGTGTTTCTCAGAGCTGCCATGTATGGATGCACAGGCTGTGCACTGCACAACTAGGAGGAGCCATTTACAGATGCAACCATACACCTGGCCCCTGGAATTGTGTGATGCTGTGGCTCTGCTGCTAGTGCTGCTGCCTCTCACCACCCTGACAGCTGACTTTCACTGGCAGTCTTCTGCTTTCCTTGTTGGCCTCACCTTCTCATCTAGGCCTTGCCTTCTTTTTCTCTTCCAAGGCTCTCCTGCTTCAAATTCTTGCCTCAGGACTGAGGGCTGCCCGCCCCCCGCCCCACCCCCTGTCCCCAGGGGCCTCTCAGTCTATACAATGTTGAACTTGCCTGCTTAGGGCTCCACAGGCTCTGGATTTCCAAGATAGAGCAAAGTCTCCTGTGGGCTCTCTGGCTCTTCACCATTCTAAACTCTCCAGGGCAAGTAGGAAAAGTGAGACTGTCCCAGATGAAGCCACCAGGAGGTGATGTCTGGCTGCTACTAAATATTGTTAGTAAATGACGAGTTCTATTAATTTATTTAGAGCCTGGAGCGCAGTGGCATGCTTATGGCTCACTCTACCCTCAACCTCATGTGTTCAAGCGATCCTCCCACCTCAGCCTCCAAAGTATCTGGGACCACAGGCATGCACCACCATGCCTGGCTAATTTTCTTATTTTTCGTAAAGCTGGGGTCTCACTATGTTGCCCTGGTTGGTTTTGAACTCCTGAACTCAAGCCATCCTCTTGTCTTGGCCTCCCGAAGTGTTGGGATTACAGATGTGGGCCACCACACCTGGCCAGAGTTCTTACGAGAAGCAAAAGCCTCCGTGTGTCTGTGTTATAAACATGAATGGACACGTAAGCAGCCCATGAGAAGCATATCTGGTCATAGACAGTGTGAGGAAATGACAGTCGTGCCTACGGTGCCTTTGCTAATCCCATTCTGTGTGTGTGGTAAGGGGCTGGGCAGGAGAGGGGAGATGATCTTATATGAGAACAGCCGCCCCTTGGAAGTTTGCTTCCTTGGCTTCACCTGGGAGCTCACGGCTCCCTTATGCGTCTGTTTCACATTTATTTCTTGCATACCTAGGGGTTGTCCGAGTGTTTGCTTTTGGAATTAGAAGAGAGAAAGTAAATAAAATATCAACTCTGGATATTATAGATCCTTTTGATAGGCATTTAAAACCCTTCAGCCACGTGTTCAGGGCTGATTCCCTCCATCCACGGGCTGAGAAGTGCTGGCCATCCACCATGTTTTAAAAAGCAGGAACCAGCCAGGCACAGTGGCTCATGCCTGTAATCCCAGTACTTTGGGAGGCGAGAGGATCACTTGAGGCCAGGAGTTTGAGACCAGCCTGGGCAACATAACCAGACCGCATCTCTACAAAAAAAATTTGTTAATCAGCCAGATGTGGTGGTGTGCACCTGTGCACCTGTAATTGCAGCTACTCAGGAGGCTGAGGATGGGGGATCTTTTGAATGTGGGAGGTGAAGCCTATAGTGAGCCATGAACCATTATTGCACCACTGCGTTCCAACCTGGGCAGCAGCGGCCTGTCTCTAAAAATAATAATAATGATAAATAAGTAAAGTGAAGATCAGAGACTTGCTTCTGTTATTTTCTCCAAGACGAGGTTACTGGTTCTAAAAGGCATTCTCAAAGAACCACCCTCTGGGGCCCCTCCCTATGTTTCTGTCTCTTCAATATAAATTCTTCCACGGACAGAAAAGCATTTGGCTTTCAGTTTAGCTCTACTGATCAGTTCTGCATCCTTAAGAAAACATTTAGGGTTTTCTGAGCCACTTGGTTTCATCCATTTATTTTCCACCTACAACATGGAAATAATGAAAACAATTGCATTTGCCTCGTGGGGTTGTTTAGAGGAAGCCAGCAGACTTTTTCTGCAAGGTGCCAGATAGTAAATATTGTAAGCTTTGCAGGCCATAACAGTCTTTGTAGCAACTACTCAACTATGTCATTTTAGGGAAAGTCACCATAGACAATACATCAAAGAACAGAGGCGGTTGTGTTCCAATAACAAAAACCGGCAGCGAGCAGAAATTGGCCCACTGGTGGCAGCTAAATCAAGCAGATGATGCAAGAAACGTATATGAAAGTAAACTGTAAAGTGCCATCTAAAAGTGAGGGTGATGAGGTAAAGAGGCCATGCAACAGGCTCAGTGATACGGACTTGGTACAGACTGGACCTGTTAGCAGAAGCCTTGGTCTTTGTGCAGATCCAGCTCTCTTGAGAGCCTGGGAGAGGCGCACTTGGGCCCAGGGGAGCTGGACGTGCTGGTCAGCAGGGGGACCTTCTTGCCCAGTGGTTTCCTGGTTTATGGAATAAGCATAAGAATGAACTTGAAGCTCAGGGCAAAAAGTGTCTACATGAAGGCACCAAATGATCTATCTGAGCTTTGGCACCAGCTGTTTACAGCCGTGGTTGGGAAAGGCAGTGCCCACATCTGGAGACCTTGGAGAAGGTTGGATCAGTCCATCCTGCTATGGAAAGAGGAGCTTCTAGTACCAGCCAGCTCAGGGGAGGCAACCAGGGAGGAGGCCCCAGGCCCTTTCCAGACAATCCTGCTAATTTCCACAGAAGATGACAGGACAATTTCATTACCCCCAAAGGAGGCAGCATGAAGTCACGGAAAGATTAGGAGCTGTGGGTTTGTAATTCTATTAGATACAACATGCCCTTTTCTATGATATGTACACATTTGTAGTTGATGCTGCTATGTAAAAATATTTTGTTAAGGCTCCTTTTCAGTAGTATAATTTACCTTTATACATAATTTTTAAAAACCAGTATAAAATCCCAATTGTAATATAAAGGGGAAACAAAAGGAAAGTAGTTTCAATAAAATAATCTGCATCTCCATATGCAATCGCTCAAGCACAACCACACTAGTGTAGTGAAGTAGACAGAAGTTAGCACCTCTCAGTGGAATTATAGTGAATGTGATGGTCACGTGTTCTGTTGGCAACTCAAATACCATGAGCAGCATTGCCAACATTGCTGTGAATTTCATAATGATTAACAACCTTGGTAATCATCCAAATAAAACAAACTATAAATCTTCCTTTGATTTACAGAGTTGTTGCATCCCTGGAAATCTTAGCTTGTGCAAAAAAAAACAAAAACCAAAAAGCTTTGTGTTTGTATGTCCAATGGAGTTTGCACCCCTGTTTTACAGCCTCCTGTGGCCCAGACAGGGACTGTGAGACTCAGATTATTATAACTAATTTTTCACCTACCTAATGTCTGTTGGGACATTCAAAATGATGCAGGTCATGGGATAACTCTTTTGTTGTGCTGGACTGCTTTGCTCTGGCCAATGTGGGACTTCACGTTCTTCATGCCCAATGCACTGTATGTGGCAGCACCTCCTCCAATCAATGTGGCAAAGAGTCCCTCAGATTTTCCAGAGGGTCTTTTAGGAGTGGTAACTGCCCCCCTTAGAGAAACACCAAGCTAAAGAAGCTCTGAAGCAAAGGTGTCTAAAAAAGAAGTAAAATAAAATAAATGAAACCATCGAAATTAACTTTAATAATATAATTTATGTAACCCCATATATCCAAAATTCTTTCATTTCATCAGCATAATCAATATAAAACATTATTAAAGATATTTTACTGTCTTTGAAATACTGTCTTTCAAAGACAGTTGTACTGTCTTTGAAATCCAGTGTCTATTTTTTGTTGGGGGAGGGGTCAGGGTCTCACTCTGTTGCCCAGGCTGGAGTGCAGTTGTGCCATCACAGTTCACTGCAGCCTTGACCTCCTGGGCTCCAGAAATCCTCCCACCTCAGCCTCCTGAGTAGCTGGGACTACAGGCACATCCCACACTATACTAGCTAATTTTTTATTTTTTGTAGAAACAGAATCTTGTTATATTGTCCAGGCTGGCCTCAAACTCCTGGTCTCAAGCGATTCTCCCACCTTGGCCTCCCAAAGTGCTGGAATTACAGGTGCGAGCCATCGCTACTGGCTTCAATATGTGTGACTGTACATGTGTGGCACATCTCAGAGGAACCCATTTCAGACACTCAGCAGCTGCAGGTGCTGGAGGCTGCCATATTGGATAGTGCCACTCTAGAAAGTATCTGGTCCCTTTCTTCAGCACAGGGCTTCTTTCTGAACACTCAGTTTCCCAGAACTTTTATACTTAGGAAAATACAGACTCAGGTTTTCTAGACAGGTACTTGGAAACCAACCCACAGACTGTGATCCCAAGATGCAGCGGGCACACTGTTCACAGCCAGCCACAAAGCCACGAATGCAGGGCTACATCACACTGCCAGCTCCCTGTTCCCAGTCACGGAGCTGTGCCGAGTCACAATTAACTGCTGATAACCACACACGGCTGAGTGCTGGCTGCAAATTGAAGGCCCCCTTGAAAATGCTGGAAACAGATGTTCTGTTGACTCTGACCTCTCATCATTAATTTTAGAATTTAAATGCCTGTTAATTTCCCCCCTTTTATTGCTGAGCTCTACACAGTGGCATGCTCAATGTCAATGGGAACATCCGTTGGGGACATTCCATCTATCAAATCTGAAGGTCACTGGAAATCTGGGCACTCAGAGGAGGAAAGAAGGACCAGGAGCAAGGAGAGGGGGCCCTTGGGCACACAGGGTGAGGCTGAGAAGAGGCTCCTCTGGCTGCAACTGAAGCCTGAGCAGAGGAGATGAGCACCCACCTACCTGCCCTTGTCCAGTGCATAGAGAAAAGAAGGGGTTTGGGGAGAAAACATAGGTGAGTGTGAGAAAAATCGAAAGCAGTGATCTAAGAGAGTCTCACTCACTCCCCACATCTGACATCTTCCTTTTGCCATCTGATGACCTAAAGTGGCTTATCGGGAGCTAGTACCCAGCGAGAGACAACACACAGACTTTGGAGTCAGAAAGACCAGGTTCAAAGTCTGTTCCTCTTACTTTCTAGCTGACAGACGTTGGGCACTCACATTCACTGAGCCTCTGGTGGCTTGGGTCAGGAATGGGGATAAGGTCGCTCATTTAGCTTTATGAGAAGGTCACAGTATGATAGATACAGCGCCTAGCACAGTGCTTGGTACACAGCAGGGACTTAGTAAATACCCATTCATTCTCCCTTTATCGCCTATTCTCAATGCCATAGTTGATGAGGATGATGGAATTTACAGTGGCTGGTGATGATGATTTTAGGGGTCTCCCAGAACCATCCTCCAGGAAATGGAAGATATTTTGAGCCCAAAACTTTTAGGGGAAGAATAAAAGCAACCTCCTTATTAGACCAGAGACTGACTCCAGCATTCCATCACGGGGCCTAGCCTGCTGGCCAGCTCAGGAACCTTTCATGCCGGCCCCTGCTAGGTGGCCGTGAGGGAGATGGGTTCTTGATGATTCAGTCCCTCCAAGCCCCCCAGCCACAAGCTCACCCCTTCCCACAATGAAATCACTTCTCATTTCAGGCCTCCAGGGCTTTCTTTAAATGGTTTGCTAAAGTGCCCTAGATTGGGGTTGAGATTTCAGCCAATTTTTGTGAAGAAACATGATTACACTTTGTCAGTACTTTGGAGAAAACAGTTTCCTTCACAAAAGAAGGACCTCTAGGGCTTTTAACTTTACTTCTATAAGAAAGAAAAAAAGCCCTCAGGAGCCTATGGAGTCTCAGGCAAAGCTCCAGAAAGCATCTCAACTTTACATTGTCATTTTTACCCTTGGAATTTGACCCACTTCCTTGGGAGGACAATCACTGCATCAGAGAGAGTCCACCGAATCCCAGTCAGCCCTGAGAACTGCTCCCCAGTCCGGGTGGGGAGGGCCTGCCAGTGCTGTTGGCAAGATGACCTGACTGCATGGACCTTGGGTCACCTTTCCTGCCTTCTCCATTATGGATGAGGTCACTTTCCTCTATGGAACTGAAGCCAGAGTAACAGCAGTTGTTAGAACCCGTGCCCTCTACCCTTGCCCTGCAACTGTGGTCCTGCTTTTAGTGTTTGCACCCCTGTTTACAGCCATCTTTGGCCCAGACAGGGACATGAGGCCAGCATCTCCAGGATTTGTAGGAAATGATCCGCCTTCCTCCACTGCCAAATGCTAAGTCTCCTCAGATTCCTTACTGGCCAGGAGGCTGATAGGCAGGTGGATAGGAACCCAGTCTTTTTCCTCTCTGTTTGCTGAGATCTGTTTTAAGATTGACAACCCATTCAAAAATATCCCATCACTGCTCTGTGTCCTGATTAGTACTCTACACACACAAGTGCACGTTCACTCCCACACACATGCACACACACACACACATACATGCATTCCCACACGCATGCACGCACACACATATATGCATTCTCACACACATGCACGCACATACATGCATTCCCACACACATGCACACACACGCATACATGCATTCCCACACGCACACATGCATTCCCACACACATGCACATACGCACATGCATATGCACATGTATACGTACATATTAAAATCAGTAAAAGTCGAATAAGAGCTATAGTTTAATCATTAGTATTGTACCAATGTCAATTTCTTGGTTTTGAAAGAGCTGGGTGAAGGGTACATGGAAACCCTTTATACTTTTCTGCAACTTCTCAAATTATTTCAAAATAAAAAGTCTCTCCCAGAAGTTCCCTCAGGTCCTTACAAAAATTAAGCAACTTAGCCTAGGGCCCTGTTCCGACAGCCAGAGTTCCCTCTATGGAGCTGCATGTCCCTTTTGAGCATTTACTAAGAGGCATTTTCTTCCCTGGGCACCAGACAATGTTCATACGCGTTGTGACTTTGGTTCTTGGCTTTGTGCCCTGTTTCTTTACCTATTTGGGGAAGTGTTCATTACAAAATTGTTTTTATAACTGCTTCTCTTTTTTTTTTTTTGCCATTGACAAAGAAGCATTGGGGGAAACAGGGTCCTCAACGCACTTTGCCACAGCTACTTGGTTTCCCTGAGTTTCACACTTTCACACACCAGCTTGTGACAGCAAACTGTCCCCTCCTCACACCATCCTGAGATCACTCAGCTTCTTCCCTTTGCTCTCCCTATGGCTGTAGCCTCTGCCTGGCACAGGACAAGCACTCAAGAAATGCTTTTTGAAAGATGAGTCCTAAATAGAATCAGGTAAGAATCAGAGATGCTGGGGAAATAACTTAAATCAGACAGTTTCTTCCTCCTTTTGGCCATTCAATGACAATTGTGCCCTGCATGTGATTTGTGAACTTCAGGGGAGAGGTTTGTTTTCTTTGGGGATGGCTAAGATCAGTATGAGCCCAGGGCTTCTGAAGTCAGCCCTCCTGCCACTGGAAAAAGGCTACTCGCAGAAGGAAGACAGAGAAAAGCAAGATGACAGATAGCCAGGGCTTGGGTGGGAAGATGGAGAGACAGAGTGAGAGAGAACACTGAGGGCACTGCCCGAGCTGCTGGATTCAGCTGTGCCTGAACTTTCCAAGTCATATAAGCAGAGCTGCCACCTCTTCCTCTAGCAGATGCACCCAGAGCAGCTCCTGCGTCCAGGACAGCCTGCGCAGTGCCGCCACTCTACAAGATCCCTCTTCGAACTGATCAGAATGTGTATCGTCACCCAGTGCTGCTCTCCCTCTTCGAACTGATCAGAATGTGTATCGTCACCCAGTGCTGCTCTCCACGCTGCATTGCTCATCCTCACACATTGAAACTAAACATGTCGAAAATGTCACAGATGCTCCAACAGCAAAGGAAATTGGCATCTAAAAACTCGAGCAGGGGAAGTGATCACAGAAAGCTTCACGGATACGCTACATTTTAAAGACTAAGCATCGTCGGGGAAGCGGTGCCAGGCCAAGGGTGGCGTTTGGGGAAGTATACAGAGCCGTGAGAGAGGCAGAGCGAGGCATGTGGGGGATGAGCAGAGGAAGAGCTGGAGGAAAGGTATAGTGAGGAGCGTAAGGAGGACGAGGTCCAGGACTTGAGGGCTGATGACGTGAAGTCCTGAGAGCTGCGGGGAGCCGCTGGGGAGTGTTAGACAGGCCATGGTGTCATCAGAATCAAGTGTGGAAAGTGTTATTCTGGCAGCCGGGTGGGGGTTGTTAGGGAAAACTGTAGGCAAGGACATCACCATGCAATTCTGGGCAAACAGAGATGACGCCTGTGGCAGATGCTGGTAGGGAGAGCTTTCCCAGAGCTCCTCTTTTCTCAATAAAATGGGAGACAAGCTCATCAGCTGAGTGTAAGATGTAGGAGGTGTGGAAGGTTTGAGGAGCGGGGAGGCGGGGTAACTGAACCATGCCAGACTCCTGAGAAGCCATGAAGGGATGGAATTCAAGTCACAGGTGGGAGACTGCACGTAGATGGCTGAAGGGCCTCCTGTCCTGGCACAGAAGGGTGCAGGAGGGCTGGTGCAAAGAGAAGCTGGTGTGTGTAGATGGAGTGTGGGACACTCCGTCTCTGGGGTCTTGGGTCCAGTCCTCACTAGTGTCTTGAGGGTTGCACAATGTCAAGGCACCCCCTTGGTGGGGCAATGCTGATGGCCACAGAGCATGGCCTGCCCTGCTTGGTTTTATGCCGGAAGGTTTTCCCAACTTCCAGTATCAGGAAGAGGAGGCTGGAGATTCTGTTCCTGGGCTCCCAGGAGGCCCTGGGTTTTCCTCTGCAGGTTCCTCGTCAACCCCAACCCAGAGGTCTGCGTACCAAGGAAGGCCATCTCTACAATAGAAAACAAAACAACAACAACAATTAAAACCTCGAAGCTTCTATTGCACTCTTTAGGCTTATGAAGGGAAGCAACTAAGGTGATTCTTCACACAGGTAACCTGCTATCTCCACCTGCAGATATAAAGAGGTTGGTTTAACTGCATATTCCACCCCAGCAGCCTCTCAGCTGAGACTTTGGCAGAAGCTTGGGCTGAAGGGCCTCTCCTGACACTGACCTAGAGGTGGAGTCTGGATTCCAGCATCCATTGCACAGAGTTTCTATTATGTTTTAATATAGTAAATGACATTTTTTTTGCTTCTTTTGTACCCTAAAATGGAATTCAATGGCCTTGCTGATTTGAATCCATCAACTTGCCTTGCTTTCCAAAGCCCCATTCTCTCCCGTCTCTCCCCATCCCACAAGTAGTGTGTCTCCTCCTTCCTAGCACCCTTCACTTTTGGCTCTTTGTTACTTTACCTTCATTTCCTATCCAGTCTGTTCCACTTCCTCCTCTCTTCCCAGTTCCCCAACTCCCAACCAAGGCCCCCTGCTCACCCCATTCTCTTCTCTCATTTTTTTACTTGAAAAGACAGAGGTTCAAGTACACAAGATTTTCACTTTGTATTTCATGAAAATACAATAAAAAATGAAAGGCCAGCTCACCTGTGTCCTAGTCAGCTCATACTGCTGCAGGGAAATACCATAGACTGGGTGGCTTGGGCAAGTGTTTACTTCTCATGGTTCTGGAAGCTGGAAGTCTGAGATCTGGGTGCCAGCATGGTTGGGTTCTGGTAGTAATGTGAGGCCATGTGAGGCCATTATCTCTTCCTGGCCTTCTTCGGTGAGTGCACACAGAAAGGCCTCTGTCTCCTCCTCATTTTAAATGGGCATTAATCCCATCATGAAGCTCTGCCCTTGAATGCAACCTAATTACTTCCCAAAGGCTCCATCTCCAAATAGCATCACATTGGAGATTAGAGTTTCAGCATCTGAATTTTGGGGAGACACAAACATTCTGCCCATAGCATCCTGATTCTGGAGGTGTTGTCTGGAGGCAGTGGGGTTGGGAGAAGGGCCTGTCCTGGAAAGTTGGAAAAGACATTTTCCCAGGTCTGCAGCCCAGACCCACCATCCCACAACTGCCACAGTCAGGGGTAGGGTTTTTGTTTTGATGACATTGACAGTATTCAGAAATGCCCAAAATATCAGGCAGGCCCT
Source organism: Pongo abelii (assembly GCF_028885655.2). NCBI lineage: Eukaryota > Metazoa > Chordata > Mammalia > Primates > Hominidae > Pongo > Pongo abelii. The sequence continues at coordinate 50,903,731 of NC_071999.2, forward strand.
GGCATGAGAATTGATAAAGAATTCCATAAAGGATTAGGCAAAAGCTGGAAGTGAGAGAAAATGCCAAAATCACATTTCTCAGCCTTCCTGGAAGTGAAGGAACTGGAGTCTCATTTGGGGGGAAGTGTGAGGCTGAAGGGTGTTGTGTCCACAGATTCATTCCATTCATGAAAAAGAGATCCCTTGCTGGGGCATCTTAATGTCAGAAGCCTCATTTGACAAGCAAAGAAAACACATGCAGGAAGTCTCTGTTGTAAATGTGCGTATAAAACACAGGACAATTGCTGTTTGAAGAGGGAGCAGAAAGCCCATTGTGGCTCTTTGGATAAGTGAAGAAACAAGTGTGCAAAAGTTTCTTTCACCAAAACCAGGACCATACCCATAAATGTGAGGCTCACATATGGGCTGCGGCAAGTATGTGAATTTATTTATGAATGACTGCAGGCATAAGTATATAAAAAAGGCAATTGACACAATCTCTCTGCAACCCGTGTGCTAAGTCAGTGTTCTGCTTGTTTGAAAGGTTAGTCTCAGTGAGAACTTTAAAAAGGTTATTTGGAGAAACAAAGAAAAATGGGGTGGTGGGAGGGGCTGCCAACATCCATCGGAGATTAAGCAATTTCTCTCCTTTTCTGGCACTGGCCTCAGAAAAGCCAGCATTGGTCATCAGACTACTTCGTGCAGAATCTGAGGCTGTGTTGAACTGTCAGTGACTGCTAATCGGATCCTAGGATGTGTTTTTTCTTTTCTATGCAAGGTAAACCATACATGTCAGAAACACACTCTGAGATTATTCTTGCTCTGAATTATAGAAATGCATGCTTAGGGTACATCCAGCAGAGTGCTTTGATTAGAAATTTAGATAACTGGTAAGAAATCACTGGAGGGAGATAGAATCTGGCAAACAAATTTCTTCTGGATGTTGAGTCACTCCTTATGCTAACATGGTATCTTCATTAGTTAATGGGTCTGTCCAAAAAACTGATAAAGCTGGTTAAATATTGATCATTTGATCAGCCTTATGTAAAGAACTCAAGGGACTGGGCTAATTGAAATGTCTTTTCTGAATGTGGAGGACAGCCATGCAAAAAAAAAAAAAAAAAAAAAAAGTGTAGTAAAAACAAGGACCATAAAAAAACAGGGAGGTTTGCCATTTTTCTTCAAATTTAAACTAGATGCTTTTTGAAATTGCTTCGAGTCACAAAATCATTTGATAAAGTTATGGAAATGTGGGTCACTAATGCTGATTTTTATTTCTCTGTGGCTCCTGAAACTTCAGACTTAATTGTTTTCTCTCTACAGAAAAATAAATACTATTTCAAAACAATCTGTTGTTATAGCTGGCTTCATTAGAAAACAGGAGTTCTTTAGAAACATTACCTAACCCAAGCCTCGCAATGATCTTGTTTGATATTTGTATCTTTTCACAGCTGAGGCATGAAAGGGTTAAATAGTTTGCCCCCACACATAGCTCTAATCCAAAAAAACAAGGATGTAACCCCAGTCTCTCAAGCTTGCCCAGGCAGAGTGTTATTTCTAAAATTATACACTGACCAGAGGCTGGCAACCAAGTCCCTTTTAAAGGAAATAACATTAAGACTAATATCAGACTTTTGAATGTCAATGTTTTATGCCAGAAGGTTAGGGGTAGCAAATTTAAAACACCCAAGGAAGGAAAATGTTGACCAAAGACTACGAATTTAGACAAACTGATCTTCAAGTATAAAGGCCACAGACAAATTGTTATGAACATATTAGAATTTAGGGAATATTGTACCCCCGATCCCTTCCTAAGGAATCGACTTGAGAACATGCTTGGACCAATCAAAATGACTGGTGAGACATACTTGCCTATAAAGCTAATATTAAAGGGGAGAATATGGGAGATGGTGTAGTAATAATTGCACATTCTGATAATGTCTCTGCAGCCCAACCATTAAACTGTGGAGAGAGAAGGTGGAGAGTGCCTGTATATGGAAAGAAGAAAAGCTAACTTCATGGCTTTCTTGTATTAACTGTGAGTAAAATAATATTATAGTACTTCAAATTAGATGCTAGAGAACAGGGAAAAGAGGGGAAAGAAAAGATGACTTGCTATGATCAGATTACTCAAAGGAGGGAACTGATAAGATCCAAAAAGAGGGACTGAGGGTGTTACATAAAAGCAGTCATATAGACCTGGTGTGGTGGCTCACGCCTGTGATCCCAGCACTTTGGGAGGCCAAGGCAGGTGGATCACCTGAGGTCAGGAGTTCCAGTCCCGCCTGGCCAACATGATGAAACCCCATTTCTACTAAAACTACAAAAATTAGCTGGGTGTGGTGATGGGCACCTGTAATCCCAGCTACCCCAGAGGCTAAGGCAGGGAGAATTGCTTGAACCTGAGAGGCAGAGGTTGCAGTGAGCCAGGATGGTGCCAGTGCACCAGCCTGGGCAACAGAGCAAGTGAGACTCCATCTCAGAAAAAAAAAAAAAAAAAAAAGCAGTCATATAAAGGTCAATTTTGGACTAAAACACAAACCCTCCTGTTGTCCCTGCCTGAATCTCATGTTGAAATGTAATCCCTGATTTTGGAGGTGGGGTCTGGTGGGAGGTGGTTGGATGATAGGGAGCAGATTTCTCATGAATGGTTTAGCTCCATCCTCTTGGTGCTGTCCTCGTGATGGTGAATGAGTTCTTGTGAGATCTGGTCATTTAAACATGTGTGGCACCTCCCCCTCCCCTTCTCTTTCTTGCCCTTGTTTCCGCCTGCTTCCCCTTCACCTTCTGCCATGATTGTAAGCTTCCTGAGGCTTCCCCAGAAGCCAAGCTGATGTCAGCACCAGGCTTCTTGTACAGCATGCAGAACCATGAGCCAATTCAACCTCCTTTTTATAAATAGCCCACTCTCAGTTATTTCTTTATAGCAACACAAGAGTGGACTAATATATTCCCTAAACATGAAAGATGTATCAGAAAGAATAAATAAAACAGGAGGCCACATAATAAAAAATACGAAGTGAACTATATCAATCACGTCAGTGCAAGTAAAGAGACTTAACTATGAAAACAGTTTCAGATTGGCTAACAAAGCCAAATAGAAAATTATGCTGTATTTAAGAAGATCATCTGAAACAAAGAGATTCACACAGGTTAAGAAATAAAAGGCTGACCACTGAAAAAACAATCAAATCATTTTTAGTAATCATATTGTTGGCAGCAGTGAGAGTTGCTATCATGATTCTGAGGTTGTTATGTGAGTTGCTGCAAGGTAAAGGAAATGAGCAGTTACAGTGATGCTGCTGGGAAGCAGAATTTTTTTTTTTTTTTTTTTTTTTTTTGAGATGGAGTCTCACTCTGTTGCCCAGGCTAGAGTGGAGTGGTGCGATCTCTACTCACTGAAATCTCTGCCTCTCGGGTTCAAGCGATTCTTGTGCCTCAGCCTCCCAAGTGCTGGGATAACAGGCGTATGCCACCACACCTGGCTAATTTTTGTATTTTTAGTGGAGATGGGGTTTTGCCATTTGACCAGACTGGTCTTGAACTCCTGACCTCAAGTGATTCGCCTGCCTCAGCCTCCCAAAGTGCTGGAATTACAGGCATGAGCCACCGCACCTGGCTGGAAGCAGAATTTTTAATGTGAAAGAAGGAAGGTACTGATGTAAGATAGAAGATTTGAAGTAAAAACCTTATTGCTCTGAATTGCATTATACCAATTGTATGGGTATTAGCGAAGACTCTTTTCTGACCAAGCCTTTAGTCAGGCTCTGAGTTCTTTCTGACTAGGCTTGACCTTGGGTTTCCCTCCCTGTCCTTGTAGAAACTGGTTTGAGCAAAAATCCTGCTGAGTCTGTGTACAAAAATTCCCCACCCTTGGTATAAGACCACCCTCGATAACTAATCATCCTGGGTTGGCTTCAGGAAGAATCCTATGGAGACAGTTGGGCCAGAAGCCCCTTTTCCTTTATGTTTGCTCTTCTTTTCCATCCACTGAGCCCCGCTCTGCTCCTTGGTTAAATCCCACTTGTTAGTGTTGGAGTCGGAGTTGAGACCAATCTGAAGACTGTTGCAGTGGTCCTTCTACCTATCACCGTGGCCCCCGGAATAAAGTCTTTATCCATCTTTAGCAAGTTTCAGGAATGAATTTTTTCTTTAGCAGAATTCGTAGTGTATTTTATTTATCCAGAGAAGTTTTTATGTATTTTGTAGTTCAGTTCATTGAATGGGCCCACAAATAAGACCGTGGTCTCTAAATACCATTCTCCACTAAAAGAAACAAGGATCTTTGAGGAAATGGCTAATTCCACGTCTTAGGCAAGAAATGTACAAAATGATTCTGAAACATCTTCTAATACTAGGAAATAGGGAAGTTTTTTTTTTTTTAAAGCTGGATTGTGTCAATATGTTTAGGAGTCCATTTGAAAATGTTCCTATTGGCCAGAGATGATATAACTGGGGCATCTGTATGAATAATAATGGCAGTGGATTGAAGCAAATAAAAAATGTGTAAATCTGCGAGTTTTTAATTAAATATTTTAAAATAATTACATATATTTTAAAAACTCAACTAACTTGAGGGGTGACTGGTAAGTGGAGGGAAAGAATTAGTGTTTATCTCATCTTTCCTGTATGAACTGCGTCTCACAACAACCAAGCTATCGATGAGGAAAGTTTCTCTTTCTAGGAGGCTTCCAGTTTATAAATGGAGAAAGAATGATGGAATCAGATTATTATCATTTTGCAACAGCTAATAAAATAGTGGGCGCAAACAATAATAGTCAATGGCTACTGACATCACAAAGAGACAATCAGACATTATAGGCTTCCTTTTGGAATACACAACACCAGCATGAAATATTTCTGCCAAATAATCTAACCTCATTGTATTCAAGTCTCTGCTCCTTACAGAAGCTCTCTCTTTATCTAAATTGGGAGGCAGCTGGGAATTTGGATTGAAGAGGAGGGCTGGGAGGGTGAGCGAGGGGTAAGAGAGGAAATGAGACTAACTTCAGAATTTGAAGGACAATTTCAAAAAATAAATCCTTTAAAAATCTGGATTCCTCTTTGCGACACTGGTTTTGCTTTGATGAGAGCATGTTGATGCATGAAGACTTCATGTCATCTTGGCTGAAAGTGCGCTTTAAAGTTCAATAGTCATAGCCATTTGACCTTGAGCAAATCACATATTGTTGTGAACCCCTGTTTCTTCATGAGAAAATGAAGGCTGATAATATCTTCCTTACAGGTTTATGAGAAGTTGATGAGATACAGAATGTGAAAGTGCTTGGCACATAGTCACTCAACCAATAGCTCCTGTGCCCATTCCTCAAGTGGCTGAGGGTAGTATCCCTTGACAGTGTTGCCACATTCAATTTGCAGAGCGCTTCAGAGTGAAATTGCCATTAGTAAACTTGAATTTTGTTGTGAATATTTATCCTTCTTTCAGTTAAGCATCTTTGAACATCCTTCCTATGCTTCAGGGGATTCTCCACCTAGTGAATCTGTGCTTCCCCAAATTCAAGGAAGAAACTCACCTTCCCAGCCTCTCTCTGCAGCTGGGGCCGTGTGATCAGCCTCCACCAATCAGAGCGGCTACAAAGGACTTTCAATTCAGCAGCCAGAGAAGGAAAAGGCAGCTGCCACAGTCTCCATTCTGCTGAGGGAGGCAGCAGTGCCAGGGCTCCTTGTGGGACCATCTGGGCTCTGTATATAAAGGGTAAGATGCAGAACCCATGCCCGGAGGCATAGTGCTGCCCACCACATGGGAGCGATCCTGCAGTGGGGTTTGGGCCCTACTCCTGGTTGCATAAATTCAAGCCTGGTTCTCCAACCCTCTAATGTCCTTTCATAATTTTTTTTCAACTTAAACCAGGAAGAATTAGTTTTGCTGACCCTTGTTTATTTCTTTATATATGGCCCCTCTTTATTAGCCAGGATAGGTGTACTGCTGTAACAACCCCACATCTCAGTGATTTAATTTAACACACCAATCAGGTGGCTCTCCTCTGAGCAGTGATTTGAGATTCAACCCCTTCCAGCATGTGAAGCCACTGCTCTGGAAAGTCTTGGGGTTTTCTGCTGGATTCTTGGTTGGGTCTAGACAGTTTATGAACAAAGAGAAAAAGTGTGAAGGCTTTCACGGGGGTCAGTAGGGGCTGGACCTGGAAAATTGCATCCTTCTTTCCACAAGGCAAGTGGGTGAAAGGCGTAGGCTAGCTGTGTGCCCGAGAAGAAGAAATGGCCAGCCCCATCACTGTGGCCTTGGCTAAGTCCATCCAAGCACTACTTTCCTTGTATCAGGAAAGTCTCCCTCATGGTTCACTCCAGTCCACAATAAGGATTAAAATATGATAATGTGGGCACAAGGGCTTTGTGAAGTATAAAGTTCTACACTGATATAAGAGATATCACACAAACATGGATATCACTTGCAGACATGCTACATCTTACAGCAAATGTTGGTCAAAGTCTCTGGATAATCATCACCTGAATTATATTTGGTCAAAGTCTCTGGATAATCATCACCTGAATTATATTTTTAAATCCTAAACCATGTCAATTAAAGCAAATCCAGGCCTAGGTAAGGGGAGACTTTTTTCAAAAAGGAGGGGATTTTTGCTATAAGGGAAGGAACTGTTGCAATAGGAAGAACACTCTGACCATGTGACCTGAACCATCAAGCAAAGAGGGCTTTTCTTTCACAAGCAAGAGAGGACAGATGTGGGGACTTAGAATGGATGGTGTGATGGGACATAGAATGGATGGTGTGATGGGACATAGAATGGATGGTGTGATGGGAAAGCTGGTTAGGAAGTATCTTGTCTTGTAATCAGCTGATTCTCAGGAGGGGAAGTCAAGGAGGGGTTGTTCCTTATTCTTTAAGCTCATGGGTGGCTCAAGATCCAGGAGCTTGTGGGGAGTGGGGAGACTTGATTAAAATTTTATCACATCAAGTCAATGGGTATTTAATCCATATTGGTCAGTGGGGACAAACAGTTCAGCAAATCATTTGTGAGAAAAAAGAGCATTCCATGGTTTGATTTTGACCCCCAAAGTTCATGTGTTGGAAACTTAATCTTCAATGCAACAGTGTTGAGAGGTGGGACCTGTAAGAAGTGATTAGATCATAAGGGCTTAGCCCTCGTAGATGGATTAATGCTGTTATTGAGAGAAGAGGTCATTGAAGGAGTGAATTCTTGAAGAAAAAAAAAAGGGATGACTTTAGTCCTTTTCCTCTTTTGCTCACTCTTATGCTCTTTTGCCCTTCCACTTTCTGCCATGGGATGACACAGCATGAAGATCCTTGCTAGATGTTGGCACCATGCTCCTGGACTTCCCAGCTTCTAGAACTTGGAGTCAAATATATTTCTGTTCATTATAAATTACCCAGTCTGTATTAACTTTGTTATAGCAACATAAAGTGGACTAAGACAAAACGGGAATTTGGAGGATCCATGTCTGGCCTTATCATAGAAAAAAAAAGTCCTAAGTCCACATGCCTTATCTAAGTCATATGGGGAAGGGTGGTTCTTTGCAGTAAGCCACTTTTGCAACACAAAAGTGTGAGACTCAGGGAAAGTTCAATATCATTAGCTGAATACTGATAATTATATAATGACTATAATAATAGGAATGTAAAACAGAATGACATCCCTAGCTAGCCAACTGATACCAGTAGTTAATTTTCATTTACCCAGTCTATTTTAATATACCACAGTGCTAAGTATTAGACAGGGTATGCCTCTAAGACAAACTGCGTCATGTATAGGACAATAATATCTGAGCTATGAAATAAAGTAATGAATTACATTTCAGTGTTATGAAAAAAACCCTGGGCATTTGGGATTTTCATTCAAATAAAATATCATTTCAGCCTACTTATGGATAAGACTAGGTTGAAGTCTTTTTGATTCAATATAGATGTTTTTAGTTCACAATTTTCAATGTTTAAAACTATGTCCAACTGAATAAGTCTTAAAGCAGCTCATCTACCATGTAAATATGTATGTACTTAGATTTCAGAGAGTTCATTATTTAAACTTATATCTTAATGTGTTTTATGAACCCGTTGTTAAAGTCATTAAAGTCAGTTGTTACTTATACTCAGCAGGTTCATTTCAATTCGTAGTATTTAAGCTGTTCTCACAGTTAAAATACCAAAAAGCCTTACTCAACATTATGCACCAACAGCAGGAAAAAAAATTTTCATAATTGAAGTAACTTTCAATTTATGCATATAAAACACATTCAAGATCAAGAAAATGCCTCCTACTCATCCTATATCTCATAAACAAAGGAATTTTTTCTTCCCACACAGAGAGATAAAGAGGAAAGAAAGAAATTTCCACACAGTTTTTGGAGTGGGTGTCAGGGAGACAGAAGAATGGTATCCATGACTCGTAGTTATCAGTCACTCTGAAAACAGGCATCTCTGCCTAACCTGGGCTTAAGTAATGGAAGGAAGCCCAGACTCAGTTTCTCAAAGAGCAGAAAAATCCACTCTTCCTTTTCACCAAGTGAATCATAAAGTTTCCTTCCTTGCACGTACCCTCACCCAAGCAACAGAGTCCCTCTATGTTTTTGTAAATATTTGGTCTGTCTGACATTTCACCAGGAAAGGAAGATGGTAAAGAGACCCTGGGACACATGCTAGGGATCATCTAGTTACCAGTATCCACGGAATGCCAGTGCAAGCCATAGTCAACTGAGGTCTGGGTTATAGTCTCTCCCTGAATGCCACATGATAGGCCACTGCAAAGTAAACAGAACTTCCCTAACTTTAAACACACTCATGCAACTCCCCCATCCAACACGATCTTCCTCTGGTTTAATTACATTGCATTTCGGATGAATTTATTTATTTATTTTAGGGACAAGGTCTTGTTCTGTCACTTAGGCTGGAGCGCAGCGGCAACATCATAGCTCATTGTAGCCTCAAATTCCTTGGCTCAAGTGATCCTCCCACCTCAGCCTTCCAAATAGCTGGGACTACAGGCATGCACAACCATGCCCAGCCCGTATATGGAATGTTTTTTAACATAATGGATTTTTGACTGAATGATGATGCTATTGGCGTCTGCTATTTCCCATCCCCTCCAAAGTCTGCTTGTGAAAGATAAGTGCCACAGGTTTAATTTATGCTGCACCCTGAGGAGTCTTGATTGAAAATAAAAGCTGGTATCTATTTAAGAAATGTAATATAAAATTCTTTCCCAAAGGAACTGGCAAAGAGCTTCAGGAGATATGGTAATAATATGTCACATGTAGCCACTAGAAATGTCATGAAGTTATTTTGAAATTATCAGCTACCCTTTCCAACTTCAAAATAACTAAAAGAGCTTCTTGGTTGGATGGTTCATTTTAATAGGAAACCTGTCTATATTTGCCCTTTAGGGAATTCACATTCTTTGTGAACAATCAAATTCAGGGATGAACCCATTTAACATCCTCATTAGCACAATACACAGATTAATTAAGCAATCATCTCTCTAGCACTGCTTATCAGTGGTTGATAACAGGTTTGCCAGTTAACTTTCTGAAGCTGAACCTGTGATGGCGAATGTCCCAGGCAGCTGGCTAACCATAGTAAAAATTTTGACAAAGCTGATTGCTGCCTTTAATAGGCCTTGATTTGTAACAATTGTAATAAATTCATAAATATTGTGCTGGAGACAGCAGTGCAGAGGAAAGCAATTGGTGTGTGTCCGTGGAGGATATGAAACAGCAAGAAAGAAGCTAACAGAGGAGCTGCGATCACAGCCACAGATGTAAAAAACTGTATTATAGTTTTAATTTAAAAATAATTTTTTTTGCTTTTAATTATTTTGTTCTTTTTTTCCCCATCACTACAGATGAAACTTAATTGTCATGGAAAAATGATGCAGAGAACTGAAGTCTAGGAATAAGAAAGTAAAAATTAATGAGGCCTAAGGCATTTTTAATACCTATATTTATATCTTAATATGAAAAAATAGCTATCCTGAAAGAATGAAATCTTGAAGTGGATTCAGCTAGAACCCGATCAATTTTATTAATTCCATCACAAACTTCCTCTGCCCTTAGTTAAAGGAATAAATCCAAAGGAAAAAATATGCCGTAAATTTTATGACATAGTAGACAAATTTTACTTCAACTTGATTTAGGGAACATTTGAGCGTTCCCCATTTTCAAGTGAAAAAGCTGTTCACTGGCACAGCGTAGGAGTGGGGACTAAAAAGATCAGTTAGAAATGGCTCCTGAATTCAAGTGGATTATACTGGTCAAACAACTACATGGGAGGCTGTTAGATTAAGGCAGCTCCAGTGCCCTGGGTTCCTAAGTAAGCAAACTGAAACCTAACTCAGAATTTTTTTTTTTTTTTTTTTTTGAGACAGAGTTTTTGCTCTATTGCTCAGGCTGGAGTGCAATGGCACAATCTTGGCTCACTACAACCACCCCCTCCTGGGTTCAAGCAATTCTCCAGCCTCAGTCTCTCGAGTAGCTGGGATTACAGGCATCTGCCACCACGCCCGGCTAATTTCATGTATTTTTAGTAGAGATGGGGTTTAGCCATATTGGCCAGGCTGGTCTCGAACTCTTGACCTCAGGTGATCCACCCACCTTGGCCTCCCAAAGTGCTGGGATTGCAGGCATAAGCCACCACGCCCAGCCTCTAACTCAGAATTTAAAAGGAAATGAAATATAGGTTCAGCCAATCACAGGCAGCTAACTGGCATTTAGTTACATTGTCTTGAACTTCCCACTGGGATAGTTCCAATAAGGTAATTGCTCAGACTTAACCAATCAAAACATGTCTTTGTTCAGTGTCTGCACTGGCCCTCTAGAAGCTTTCAATGCAACCACCTCAGGTGGTGCCCCAACCACTTCTGGTTTGGAACTGCCTGATTCAGGAATCACCGTTCGCTTAAATAAACTCTAAATTTTAATATGCCAATGCTTATCTTTTACCAATAATATGGAAAATAGGCTGACACCTATACAACCAACTGGAGTCCTAATTTAAGAGATGTGATATCGTAGAGACTGTAATAGTCCAATGTACTGTAGAGGCATGTTATAACAGACAAAAGCAAAGTGTGGAGAGAACAGTTAATTTGGAATGGGAAGAGAAAGGTTTCATTGAAAAAGTGCGAAGAATGTATCGGAAGGATAAACACAAACTTACTAGGTGAAGGAGGTATTGGAGGGATGGTCAGCAGGGGGCAGTCAGTATTCAAGGGGGAGGAAGAAACAGCAAACATTTTTAAAGAAAACTACTGGTATGCTGGGCAGCGTGCCCTACACTGGACAGGAAGGTGCATAAGATGCAATACCTAAGATACTCAGAGTCTCACAGAAGACAAGCACATGGAGCCGTGAAGGTCTATTGGGTGTAGGAAGCAGATAAGTCATCCTGGGAGGAAGATGTGGTTAGAAGGTCCATTTTGGGGTGAGATTGTGAAGGGTGGTGTGTTTGGACTTTGTTCCATGGAAAACATGAAACATCCAGACTGTTAAGCAGAGGAGTGACAAAGAAAGTCATGGAAACTTAAGGTACAACCCAATCGCCTTACTTTATAAATTGGGAAAGTGACACTCACAGAGGTTGATTGCCTTAAGTGTATATAACTTGACAGTGGCAAGGCCACAGCCAGAAACCAGGTCGATCATGTCTGTATTTTCGGATAATTTAGAGATATTATTCTGGGTGCAGGGTAGAGGACAAATTAGGAAGAAGGGGGCTGAAGGTGTCCAAGTAGTAAGCAACAGCTAAGAGGCTGCTGAATGGTCCAAATGAAGAAATGATGAGCTCTATCTATCTATCTATTTATCTATCATCTACCTATCTATCTATCTATCTATCTATCTATCTATCTATCATCATCTATCATCAATTATCTACCTATCATCTATCTATCCATCTATATCTTCAATATTAACCGATGTTTTTGTATCATTTTGATGCCTTTTATTAGTTTCCAAACTCAATGTACTTTACAATCAGAATTATTATTCATATTCGTTTCATACAATTCTGATGCTTTTTATCACACTTTAGGGATCAGAAATAAGATGTAATTCCCTGCTTCCTGCCTGCGTGTGCTAAGGAGGTATCCTGTAAAAATGGAAGGCGTTTTGCCCTAACTCATTTGTCATGCAAGAATGAACTACTGTTGGGTTAAATTAATTGTAGATAGATTGTGGTCATATAGTTAAAGGCAACTGAATGCAATTTATAATGCTTAATAAAAATCTCATTTTGGGAATGTTTAAAAGAAAATGATGTAAACCTATACTTGAACTGTGGCTGTGGGAATATACAAATTGGAGAAGTGACAGCACTGGAAGCAGACTGTATTAGTTTGCTAGAGCTTCCCTAACAAGATACCACAGACCAGGTGGCTTAAACAACAGAAATTTATTTTCTCACAGTTCTGGAGGCTAGAAGTCCAAGATCAAGGTCTCAGCAGGGTTGGTTTCTTCTGAGGCCTCTCTCCTTGGCTTGCAGGTAGCAGCCCTCTTGCTGCTGCTTCTTCATGTGCTCATCCCTCGGTGCACAGCGTGCCCTGCATATCTCTTCCTTTTCTTATTAGGACACCAGTCACATTCATTAGGGTCCACCTTAATGGGCTCATTTTAACTTAGTCACTTCTTCAAAGACTTTGTCTCCAAATACAGTTAACTTCTGAGATAAGGGTTAGGACTTTAACAAATGAATTTGGGGGGCACAATTCAGCCCACACTACTTCTCTACAAAGAACTGGTAAGATGGAAATGATGGCCACAAATATCTTGCATTATATAGTACTTCACAGTTTATACAGCAATTTTCATGTTTATCTCATTTAATTTGAGTAGCCTTTTGTTATTTGACTCAGTTTTCTTGGATATAGAATTCTGCTGTCAGTTAAGAGTTTATATAGGATGCACAATGGAAAATGCTCAAGTTATAGTCCAGGAGTCTTCAGGTCCCAGCTATCCTTCAGATTCAGTTTATTTTAAAGTGTTTACATAAACAGACAAACGTTTAAAAAAAAGTGTGATTTAAATGTCATATCCCGGCTGGGTGCAGTGGCTCACGCCTGTAATCCCAGCACTTTGAGAGGCCGAAGCAGACGGATCATCTGAGGTCAGGAGTTTGAGACCAGCCTGGCCAACATGGTGAAACTCCATCTCTACTAAAAATACAAAAATTAGTTGGGCATGGTGGTGGGCACCTGTAGTCCCGGCTACTCCAGAGGCTGAGGTGGGAGAATCACTTGAACCCAGGAGGCGGAGGTTGCAGTGAGCCGAGATAGCATCGCTGTACTCCAGCCTGGGCAGCAGAGCGAGATTCCGTCTCAAAAAAAAAAAAAAAAAAGTCATATTCTTTACCTTTTCTGATAAAGGAACAAATCCAATTTAAAAAAAAAAAGAACCAAAAACTAAGCTAAAGAAGGCCTAACAGGGCTGGGGGATCCAAGACAGCCAATTCACATGACTGTTGGCAGGAGGCCTTGGCCTCTCACTACATGAACTCCTCAGGGTGGCTTGAAATGTCTTCATGACCTAGCATCTGAGCATTCCAAGAAACAAGCCACCACCTAGACTCTCAAGCCACATACTTTCGCCTTTACCGTATTCTACTCATTAGAAGTTGGTCCAGTTCAGTCCACATTCAAGGAGAGGGGCCCATAATTTTATACACACACATATACACTCTACGTTAGTATCAGGAGAAAATCCTGACCTAGAAATCCTACCCTGCATTAAAATGTGTCTGGGATGCCGAAGGGTTTGAGAAGCATTAGAGGATTTCCTTAGTCGAAATACTGTCCTATTCCTCTTCCTACTAAACAATGAGACATTTTCCTACCCTATACTCTAAATGGTGCTCTCAGCTCCTGACAAGGAAACGAACACATATTTGACATGTCTCTGAGCTATCATATGTCAGCTTTCTGTTTAAATCCTAGGATTCTCTACCACCTGCTTACTTGATAGATGAAGAAGCCAAAGTACAATGGCTTGCTCAGGGTCATTCTGCCAGTTTGTGGCAGAGTTAGAATCAGAACTCGTTCTGGGTTCTGGACTACTATTTAGCTTTATGAAGTTGGCACCAACAGGCCTTAACAGGTACCATTATTTCTCCTTACTTATGTTTCTCCTGAAGTTATGGAAGACACTATTGGTTGGTTGACAAAGCTAACACCTATAACCCAACCCTCATCCTTTCTGGTCATTTCTAATAAGGGGGCTAGAAAAGTGAAATGCTCAATTTGCCAGCCTCTTTTGCTTTTAGAGGTAGCCATGTGATATAGTTATTGTAAAGGAAATGTGACTAAAGAGAGAATATGATTCCTACCTACCAGGATAACATCAAATAACCTTTATTTTGTAAATCACATTTATGTGTTTGGTTTATATTGATACCATAATCCCAAGTATTAATCCATTATAGGTGTTCATCTGAGAATGCATCCTGATGGAACTATCCAAGCTGAGGATTAAAGTGACCTTTGGATTGAATTTTAGCTTGGAAAGAACTTTAGTAGGAACATGCTGCATAAATCTGTTTTTCTTCTATAAAATGTATAAAAGCAACAAAAAGACAGTAAAAATCTCCATAAAGTTTATTTCCAGTGAATCTAGGAGATAAGATATAATCTTCAGATGTCAAAATAGACATAAGGGCTGCCAAAACAGCTGAGATTTAGCAGTAGTGTCAGGAGACAGTGAAAGGAGGAAGTGCAGTAAGAGTTGAGAGGGACCAGGTAGTAGCAAATCTCAGCAAAAAATACCGCTTTTGAATGTGAGGGTTCCCCTTGAAAGGCAAAAGCTATGTCCCTTGTTTGGAACAATCAATTAGGAGCAGAGAAGAGTGAGATTGGCTGTGGAGGTTCTCCTGGACCTGGTTTGGTTCAGGGGAGGAGAGGAGGAAGGGCCACCTACAAAAGCAATCACAAGGAGCCCTATTTACATGAGCCAGCATGCTTCTATGACATCAGCAGAAAAGATGAAGCATGTGTGTGACGTCTGGAAGGCTACCATGGCTGATTTCCTGCAAACAATGGTATATTACAAGTCATTCAGTATTGAGTAAGAAAAAGGAACTGCCATAAGACTGATACAAAGACACTATATTAAAAAAACTAGAGAAATTAGCAAAAATTAACACAATATTCACCATCTGAAAAATTTTGCAGAACAGATGGATATCATTCTGCAACATTGCACCATGAATAGGCTGGGCATGGTGGCTCACACCTGTAATCCTAACATTTTGGGAGGACGAGTCAAGGATTGCTTGAGGTCAGGAGTTTGAGACCAGCCTGGGCAACATAGGGAGATCTTGTTGGCACAGAAGAGTTAAAATAAAAAATTAGCTGGGTGTGGTGGCATGTGCCTGTGTTCCCAGCTACCTGGAAGGCTGAAGTGGGAAGACTCCTGAACCTGGGAGGTGGAGGCTGTAGTGAATCATGACCATGCCACGGCACTCCAGCCTGGGCAACAGAAACATCATCTCAAGAAAAAAAAAAAAAATTCAACATGAATATTAAAATCTAGGGATTCAATTGCCTCCATGAAGAAAGTCCACAAAACAAGAAACAAGAAGGAAGAGATGATGAAATCACAGAAAGAAAAAATATGAGCTTAGGAAAAGAGTTATAGAAAAAGAAAAATACACACTGTGGGAAACCAAATGAGTACAGGTAATAAAATGGAGAAATGCTAATGCAATGAAATGGAAGTAAAGAAAAAAATTAAACTGTTCTGGTAATGGGAAATGAGATAATTCAGAACAACTTCACACTAAGAACTGGAGAAGCTGGACAAAACATTTATTTAAAAAATTCTGCTTGAACACTGAAAAGCCAGTAAGATGACAAAAAAATCTTGGGCCAAAATTCCGGAGATAGATATGCAGGGGTGAACCTGACATTTGGGGTCAATTTTGCCCAGGTGCCATTTAAAAATCTGGAAAACAGACTGAGGAACCGATCGTAACTTATGAAGTCCTCTTGGGGAAGGCAGAAAACACTGGCACATGGGATCCACCAAGAATGGAGGCTCTTATGAACCCTTGTACTTTGAATCTAAACCCCAAAGGCTGAACCCTGGGAATGACAGTGAGCTACAAGTGCCCATGCATAAACTGCAGCCAAGACGCGAGTCATCTGGGGATTCAGATCATCTTAGTTCCTAAAACAGGATTAAGACGTTTTCAATCTGACAGTGACCCCAGAAGCAAATAAAACTTGTGTCTGGACAACAGCATCTTAGACCTCCGCTTTTTTTCTACAAACAACTTTGCAAACACGATTTCGGCATATAGTGAAAGATAACCAGACCTAAGAGTAGGGAAGAAAACATGAAAAAGAGCCAACAGAGACAACACACAATAGAAACAGATTCTGAATTGGCATTAAATATTGGAATTGTCATACATACACACAGAAGTTAATTAACAAGTCTAAAACTTGGATATTTTGAGCAATAATGAGTTATAACCCATGAAATAAAATAGGAATCTATGAGTTTATACTGACATAAATAAGTGAATAAAGGAGAAATAAATGGATAAGGGAATTCCAGTAAGTGTAGAAAAAACAGTGGAATTAGAAAACCGGCATTTGGCAACCATTACAGCAATACATATGAAATACATAGGGATAACTGATGAACATTAACATCGTTTTCTCTTGATGTTTACATGGTGTCTTTTTTCCATCCTTTTACTTTTAAAGCTCCCTATGTTTTAGGTCAGTCTCATAAGCAACATGCAGTTGTTTTTCTGCGGTTTGATAATCTTTGTCTTTTAATTGGATACTGAACCTGTTTTCATTTAACATAATTTCTGAATACATTTGGGCTTACATCCATGTGTTTTCTATTTGTCTCACCAGTTCTAAATTGCTTTTTCTCTTCTGCTTGCCTGTTTTGACATGATTGAATGCCTTTTATCCTTTTATTATTCCTTATTACTTTTGCTTTCAAATGAAATTCCAACTTCATACATAGCCTACATATTCTAAACTTCAATTATCTGAGCACCAGTAATTTCTGTCCTATTTCCACACTGACTACTTAATTTGTTTAGTTATTAACATTTATTCCAAAAGGAAATGTTATATTGCCACAGTAAACTAAAACAATCAGTACCACTTGCCATGCAAAGTAACTAGAACATACAGAAGAACTTGTTTTATATTCTACTGTGGGAAACACTTCCATATTCCACAAGGCTTTGCCAAGATATATTACCTACACCACCCCAAATGGTAGCCACTAGCCACATACAGCTATTTAAAAGTAATGACAAAATTTTAAAACTCAAGTTTCTCAGTCACACTGGCTATATTTCAAGTGTTTAATACAAGCCACATGAAGCTTGTATTGGCCATTTTTTTTTGGGCAGCATTTACAGAACACTTCCATCATTGTAGAACATTCTGTTGAACAGCACTGTTGTAGACCTTCTCTCTAGCAACCCCCATCCCTTCCACCCAGTGGTGAGCCACACTAGTATTTTCGTCTTGGAATTCACCAAAGCTCTTTTCCTAGGCCTTTGCATATCCCCATCCCTCTGACTGAAATACTCCTTCTCCTTTTGCTCTTTGCTAGCTTCTTTTCATTTTTTAGGACTCATCTCATACGTAAGACTTTCTTGATAATCTGAAGTAGTACCCAACTCCCAGTCGCTACACTTCTCATCTCAGCCATTTGGCTTTTTCTTTAATTGCAATCACTGCAATTTACATTTTATTCACGTCTGTTTACTTCCCATCTTTACCTAAGCTACTCCAATTGTATTTCTACCACAGTATAACCAGGTGGTGGCTATCGGCTGTAATCCGAACACTTTGGGAGACGGAGATGGAAGGACTGCCTGAGGCCGGAAGTTTGAGATCATCTGGGCAACATAGCAAGATCCCCCCCCCCCTTTTTTTTTTAACTTGAGACAGGGTATCATTCTGTTGCCTAGGTTAGAACGGAGTGGCGCCATCACAGCTCGCTGCAGCCTCAACCTCTTGGGCTCAAGCAATCCTCCTGCCTCAGCCTCCCCGAGTAGCTAAGACTACAGGCACGTGCCACCACACTTGGCTAATTTTTGTATTTTTTGCAGAGATGGTGTCCCACTTTGTTGCCCAGGCTGGTTTTGAACTCTTGGGCTCAAGCAATCCTCCTGCCTTGGCCTACCAAAGTGGTTTTTTTTTTTTAATTTTTCTTTTTAAAATTAGCTAGTTATGATGATGCACACATGTAGTCCCAGCTACTTGGGAAGCTGAGGTGGGAGGATCCCTTGAGCCCTGGAGTTGGAGGCTGCAGTGAACTATGATCCTGCCACTGCACTCCAGCCTGGGGGTCAGAGAAAAGACCCTGCCTCTGAAAAAAAAAAGAAGGGCTGGGCATGGTGGCTCATGCCTGTAATCCCAGCACTTTGGGAGGCCAAGGCAGGAGGATGGCTTTGAGGCCAGGAGTTTGAGACCAGCCCAGGCGAGACCCCATCTCTATAAAAATAATTTAAAAAAGAAAAAAAAAAATGAAAGAAACAGCTCAATAAAGTTGAGAAATTATGTTTACAGATGCATGTAGAAAGTTATTTAATAAAAATATTTCACCATTTAAACTTGGATTCCCCAGAGCGTCATTCAAAATACTCAAATGGAAAGATCAACAAAATTAATGAATAAAGAAATTTTATTGGAGATTATTAAAGAAAAATGATAAAATAAGGCAAGTCCTAGATCAGATTTAAATACAATATTTAGAAAGATGGCTATATAATTTTAGCTAGGAAAATCAGTAAAAGGGAATATCCTTAAAAGTGGGAGGAGTTCATATAACCTTTTAAAATAGCAAGTTGAGGTGTAAAAGCATCACCAACAATAGTATGTACCTTAATCTTTACACAATTGGACAGTGAGGAGCAAAGTGGGATAGTCTACCAATGCCACTTACAGAACAGATTTTCAAGTTAATAAGTCATAAAATCCTAATGTAGTCATGGGCTAGGATGGTGAAGACAATCTGCATTTACTGGTCAGAGTGAAGCGAAGTGACAGGTCAGATTTTTCAGCATATCAAGTTACTACTTAGGTAGGCTTACAAAACTTTGTTAAGTAAAGTTGGGTATTGTTAGTATACCCTTTACTAAATGGTGAGGATAGCTGCCAAAATAATCAAACGGCTAATTATGTGTTAACTCTCATTTATTTTGGATTGCAGACATACTCTTGCCCTTTATCTATCTACACAATTCCTTATTACCAGCAGCTGGAATCCAGTTGTGCAATTATGGCAACTGGACAGACCTGAGCCATCAGTTATGCGATAGATGACCTTTTAACTGTACTAGCAAACAATTTATAGACTGGAAGATTGTTTTTCGGGAATACCAGTTTAACTGAGACTTTAATTATGGTCCAAGAGCTTTTATGAGAAATTCAATTAAAAATTTGCTTTAGAAAAATTTTATAGGTATATGTTACTAATACTGAGAATGGTTGAATTAAAAGAAATTGAGACTGAACAGTACATTTCCACTGGAAACATAAAGCTCTGAATGCTGTGACTGAGTGAACAAAGGAATGGTTCTAAATTTTCTTTTGCAACATACATAACACAAAGATTTCAAACTGAAAGACAACAGGTTTAACTGAATGACAGATTTAACTACATAGTTTTCTTTCTATAAATAAATAACTTGTGAAATAGCCCTGAAGTCAGTGGACAAATCGAGAAACCATTATTTTTGTCATATTCTACAATTCTGAGAACTAGGATTAGAAATTCTAGGACTTTAAATCTTTGTGCTACAGAGAACAATATTATCCACTAAAATCAGGAAGTGGCTTCCTGAAGGGAATTCATTCTCTGAGGTCATACATTTTTTTTTCTTTATTCAAAACACTTAGTAAAGGAAAAGGACACAAGGAAATTCTGATTAAAGTTTTCTCCTGCTCTGTTTGCAATTATACATGCTTTCAAAATCATTTGAAATTAAGACCATTTCCTTTGGCAGGTGTCTTGTATAAATTAACTTTACAACATATGTTTCTTGAACAGAAATTTTACACCACTGTCATTATGTTACCTATAGAGACAAAACTACTAACACAAGTGATATGGGCTTACAATTATAACAAAAACCTGTGAGAGGGCATGATAAAATGAAATTTTGATTGCCTTCTTTTATTATTATCACTACTGTCTGCTCACAAATTCTGTGGCCAGAGTCCATTTCAAATCCTTCTAAGAGTCCACTTCATGAGTTAAACATATACATATAGAACAAAGCAGGTACACTGTAATTTTTAAAAGTAAATCTGTTTTACATAGTACAGCTGGAGGCAGTTTAATATAATCAAAGGTTATAGCTCTAAAAAATATGATAGTAGAATATTAAACCTCAGGTTACGTTAGGTTTGTTAACTCTTGATTTGCTTTGAGTAATTTTTTTCTACAAAAGCCACATTCCAAGAAGATGCCTTAAGTATCAACGAGCTATATTTGAAGTACATCAACTCTGTTTAAAGCTGCCCAACAACAAGGACACAAACAGTAAAATATCTGAAGCATGAAACATGTAATGTTGATGACTAATGTTTTAGAACATCAGGAATAAGATTAATGAAGAGCAAAGTAAATCTAAAACAAGGAAAGGGAAGTTACATTTATTAAAAATAAAAATAGTACACAATCTCTGATAACAAAAAAAGCATTTAGAGTCAAAAGACATCCAACATACATTGTAACAATGCACACATATTAATTAAAAAAAAGACCCATGAAATAATTTTTAAAAAACTTTCAAAAGGAAAAAACTATTTTGGCTTCCTTCTGCTGAGATTCGCCTATAAACATACCATGCCAGCTAGACCAGCATTCCTTTTCACATGGTCTGTACAACATAGTACTGCACAAAGTGAGCAATTACTTTGATGAACACATTGTTTTTGAATAAAATTGTTGGTTCTGTATGGATGATCCAGACATAAATCCATGGTTCCATTTCACAAAAATATTCATAGGCTGGAAGAGCAGTGACAACCATTTTCCAAAATCTTCAGTTTTAACAAAAGGTGCAGAATAAACTACTAAATCTAGATGTTTTCACATTATTTTGCATGAGTGTCAAATACTATGTAAAAATTAACGTAAAATCTTAAGTTACCCAAAACTAGTGTCTCTAAAGATCAAAATTCTTCACTCTTTTAGCACGGCTGATAAATCTTTTCTGCCTTTGTCACTAATGCTTGTCAAACCAAAGAACTTTGCAAAAGAATATGCACTGCTGAAGGAAGACAGTACCAAAAATACCATATTGAACTTCGGTCTTAAGACACACACAATTCCTGTTGGATATTGGACTGTGAAAATTTATTATCTTCAGTCTTTTCATGTCCTGGAGCATGGCAAGTAGTCTTCCGCTTAAATAACCGAAGACTCAGTCGAAGCAATTCATTGTCTACCATTGGCGCACTCGTGTAAGCTTGTTTTATGGTGCCCTAATTTGAAGAAAACAAAAACAAACTTTAAAAAAGATGTACATTATTAGTTGACAGTAGGAAAGATGAGCAGGTTAACCTCTAACCAAAATATCAAAGTTATAAGAGTATTTCATTTTGGATATTAAATTAGCTTTATTGGATTTCAAAGCAAAATTAGAAAATGTGTTTGGGCTCAATGAATCTTTGAAAAGAAACTCTTAGAGGGCACCTAGTTTAACCTCTTGCTTAAAGTAGGAATCCTCTCAACAATTTCTGACAGGTAATCAACCAGTTTTTACTTCAGCATTTCCAATGACAAAACAAAAAACACACTGCACATTCTGTTGCTGAATGGCACTGTTTCTTCCATGTGATGAAATAAAAGCTCTTCTATGGTGCTACACTGTAATTCAATCTTACCTTTACTGGACAATCCTTCAGTTCTACGAAGATAAGTGCCATGAGTTCCTTCCTCACATAGTTTTTCCTTCTGTAAGCCAAACATTCTATTCTATACTCCTTACCAATCTTTCAATGTCCCATAAAAAGTGAGCTCGAAAACTCAATAAATCCTTTAGAAGATAGCTAATCATGCAGTATGCTGAAGAACTACTACCTCCCTTATATTAAAATATGTATCTATATTATTGTGACTTAAAGTTACATTAGCATTTTTTGGAAGTTACTGTCATAGAGAAGGGACCAGGGAATGTTACAAAATACAAAACAAAGAAAAGTGCATACTGAAATCAGGGGGCAAAGGAGAATGACTGTAGTGATTCTGTCAAAAGTAATCTTGAACCAGACCTTTAAGTGAGGAAAACTTGATTATACAGTCAAGACGTGTTTTAAAAATCTCCTATTCCTTGTATTTGTTTCCATTTTAATCTTTGGAGATAAACTCATTC
Source organism: Pongo abelii (assembly GCF_028885655.2). NCBI lineage: Eukaryota > Metazoa > Chordata > Mammalia > Primates > Hominidae > Pongo > Pongo abelii. Next base: position 50,926,070 of record NC_071999.2, read on the forward strand.
TTCTGTTTTTTAAAAATTGAATTTCCCACTACCCACTACCCTAAATCTGACTATTTTTCTTTAATGAAGTAATCTTTTCTTTAGCAATGTTATATAGTCAAAGATAATTCTGTTTTTCCTAACTGCCCCCAAGTAAAAAGCTAGTGAAGTTAACCATTTTATCATTACTCTAAACTTTCTAAGCAAAGAATCACACCAACTCTCTTTTGTCATCCAGGTTGAGTAGTCCTCAACTGAAATGCTTTGGACCAGAAATGTTTCAGATTTGGAAATTTTTTTGGATTCTGGAATATTTGCATTACATTTACTTACCCAGTTAAGCATCCCTATCTAAGAATCCAAAATCTGAAATTCTCCAAAGAGCATTTCCTTTGAGGGTCATGTCGATGCTCAAAAGCTTCGGATTAGGAATACTCAGTCTGTACTACCTATACCCACCCACTCACCACCCCAAATAAAAATCCCAATTTCTTTTTTTTTTTTGAGATGGAGTCTCGCTCTGTTGCCCAGGCTGGAGTGCAGTGGCACGATCTCCGCTCACTGCAAGCTCCACCTCCTGGGTTCACGCCATTCTCCTGCCTCAGCCTTCCAAGTAGCTGGGACTACAGATGCCTGCCACCACGCCCAGCTAATTTTTTGTATTTTTAGTAGAGATGGGATTTCATCGTATTAGCCAGGATGGTCTCGATCTCCTGACCTCGTGATTTGCCTGCCTTGGCCTCCCAAAGTGCTGGGATTACAGGCATGAGCCACTGCGCCCGGCCAAAAATCCCAGTTTCTTAACTTTAAAGAGTTTAAAATGTTTTCATCTTGGGTTTACCAGATTTTATTAACAGATCTCTTCCAAATCTAATTTCTATTCCTCTTACTTCTCAATCTCTTTATTCCTCTTAAATGCTTATACAGAGTTGCTTTATTTCCCTTTCTTCCAACTTTGTATATTCTCATAAATACTACTCTCATAAATATCCTCACCACTCTAAGAAATTTTTTTCCTTGAGTTTCAATTTAAATAAATTTTTCTAATATGTTTGCTTGTTGAAAGCTTTTCACAAAACGTTTAACAGAAATGGAATATTTTTAACTTTATTAAAACAAATATTCATTAATACTATTGAAGTAAAATAAAGCGTATTATGCATTTTAATGGCATTCTTCTTTCTACATGTATAAAAGATTAGGAAACCAAACTCATAAAAACATAAGATTGCAATCTCAATTTAAAACAACCAAATGGAAAACAGGCCATTTACACTATTCACTTTGTATTTTTTCCAAGGAAATAACAGTACCTTCTCATTTTTAACAAGCTGCTTTCGAATTGCAGAATCCCGTCTGAAGCACAACGCCTTACAACACGGCCCAAGATTACTAAGAAGACTCGCTCTTTCTTCTTTTCGTAGTAATGCAGCCATATTGAGGGCCCCCAATTCATGTTCAAAGAGATTGTCTGCATCTTTCAAAAAAAAGTAAACATGCATTAAGTTTTACTAAAATAGAAAAAGCTTACCAACTACTTAACTGAATATTCTACAAATTCTATACTTTATTAAAGTTAGCAACATTGGTGAAAATTATTTCATATTAAAGGCAGTATATTCTCTGTGAAGCACCTTCAACACGTAGTTATGTTGGTAGTCTCAAACAAGAATAAATATTCTGATAGCCACTTTAAATTTACTTAAAATATAAGAAAAGCAGACTGTATGTAGATCTCAAGGTAGAGCCCAGGGAATTTTTTTTTTAATTTTAAAAAATTTATTTATTTATTTTTTGAGACAAAGTATCTCTCTGTTGCCCAGGCTGGAGTGCAATGGCACGATCTCGGCTCACTGAAACCTCTGCCTCCTGGATTCAAGCAATTCTCCTGCCTCAGCTTCCCGAGTAGCTGGGATTACAGGCGTACACCACCACACCTGGCTAATTTTTTTTTTGTATTTGTAGTAGAGATGGGGTTTCACCACGTTGGCCAGGATAGTCTTGAACTCCTGACCTCAAGTGATCTGCCTGCCTCAGCCTCCCAAAGTGCTGGGATTACAGGCATGAGTCACTGCCTCCAGTCCCAGGGAATTTATCTGAAGAATGTTTTTAAAGGATGTTTTAAAGAAACGTTCAAGTTAACAATCATTGAACTCTAATTCAGTATACTGCTTACAATCAACTACTATTTAGAGTTCTAGATTTCAAGACTTTATTATAGCAAGATTCAAATGTTATAACAACATTCAAGTCTGTGACCTCTAAAAAAATTAGTTAAGAAAGTGATTAAGTGTTAGATAACCTGCAAACTTTGTCCTAGATTTGGTCACCATAAAACCTGGGACAATGTATTAAATTAAAATCACTTAGTTTTAAGTCACAACATGCAAGGTAGAGGAGAAAACACTGAACATACAAAAAAACCCTAGAAGAATTAAGGAAAGACATAATAAAATATAAAGAGGTTGGGTTAAAAATAGACACAAAGGAAGTCAAAATAACAGAACAGGACCAGTCAGTAATCCAAACAAATAAGAGTCGGTCAAGAGTACGAAAGACAGCAAGTACTGCCTCTATTCATACAACACGATCAAGCAGGTTACTTTTACAACCCACAAAGAAAAGCAGTAAATGCCTGGGTAAAAATAAAATACACATTTTACTGAGAACAAAATGGAGCTGCATTACATAGCTGATTTCAATTTTCTGGGCTGCAAAGTGTAAGTATTGAGATTAGATAATTAACAAGAAACCAGTCCTATATAACACACCTAGTCAATAGATATGTAACACAAGAAAGGTGTAAATATATAGAAAAGCCCAAAACTAGTTCTCAAACACTGGAATCTAGCAGGGTCAGCTGAGGAGCTTTTTAAAAAACATTCCCTGGGCTCTACCACCAGATTTGCAGAATGAGAATCACCATAGTTGGACTAGAATACCTTAAGGGAAAAAAGGGGCAGTTTTTTCAGATGATTCAGATATACCAATGTTTGTACCAACCAATGATATAGTCATATATGCACATTTATTAAAAACAAAAACAAAAACATTAACTACCATTCCACTACAGACATAATGTAAAAGAAATGCACTGAGCCTACATCCTTCCTTGAAAATTGTTCATCAGCACACATTTCCGTTTATTGGGATCCTTATTTTTGGCTTTCGAAATAGTAGATTACAAAACACACACCTGCAAACCTCCTCAGGGAGTATATAACATGGCTAAATTTCTAGTCTCTTTATAGTTTTGAACTGAGCAGCACCAAATTACTCAAGAAACAGACTAAATGCATTCTTAAAAGTTTAGCTCAAAAGAACTTAACCGACAGAGAGTAGAGGCTGGGAAGGGTAGTGGGGGTGGGGAGTTGGGGGGGATGGTTAATGGGTACAAAAAAAAAGAATGAGTAAGACTTAGTATTTGATAATACAACAGGGTGATTATAACACCCTGTTGTAAAAACTGTTATTGTCAATAACAATTTAATTATACATTTAAAAATAACTAAAAGAGTAATTGGATGGTAACACAAAGGATAAATGCTTGAGGGGATGAATACTCTATTTTCCATACATGATTATTAACACATTGCATGCCTGTATCAAAGTATCTCATGTACCCCACAAATACATATACCTACTATGTACCCATAAAAATTAAAAATTAAAAAAATGAACTTAACCTTAGTGCAATTAGAAAACAGACAAAAGCAATTTCAATTTCGGTACACTTATAAATTTTCTGTTTTAAGCTTTAGTTGTTTCTTTTAAAAATTATATATGAAGTACGATTATGTTTTCTTTCATGTTGGTACACTTGAATAGACCAAATGGAATAGAAAAATCAGTATCAATTATTTCATAAATATTTACTGAATACCTACTATGTATGTCAGGTACTTTTCTGGGCAATAGCAGAAAATACAGACAGATAATTAGACCTTGGATATGGCAGTAAACAAGACAAAGTCTTTATTCAAGATAAGACATCAGTTCTCTAATACAACCACCACAGCAGCAAAAAATAGAAAAGGTCTGATTGTTAAGCCACATCACCCCACCCTTTACAGTGTATATTTTCATTGTTTAGGTTAAGTAAGGGCCGAACCGTATTTCATGGGTAGCAAAATCAAACCAGATTTTAACTTGAAATGCTACTAGCAAAAGGTCACAGAAACAAATATCTTTAGAGGTGGGTAAGATTTTAGGGGTTTTATTCCATCACTTTACAAATAAAATTGAGGCTCACAGGAGTTATTTGCTTAAGGTCACAGAACCAACCAAACAAAGCAGATAGAGTAGGGTAAGAACTAAGTCTTGGATCATTTTTCAGTTAATACACGTTCACAATTATATGTATTTTGTACATGTATACTCTAGGTTTATTGGGCTATATTAAAATAAAAAAATTTACCGCTTATGCTAATAGATTAAAAGAAGGGCATGAATTCATAAAACTCATAGAACTATTTTTTGATTTTGTATTAGTAAAAAATTTAATATTAACTAAACTTTTACATCCAGGGACATGACATAAAATTGTTAATTAATGTTGTTCCTTTCACCTTTTACCTCCTTTTCCTTCTTTTTACCATCTGCTCGTCCCTCCCCATTAATAAAGTATTAGTTAGTTGCAAAATAAACTAAGGGAGGTACTAGATGAGACAGAGACAGCAAAAACCAAAACCAAACAACCCCTACCACCAGAATCCATAAGCTAGACAATCTGGAATAACTGCAAATTGTTGCAGTAAGGTCAAAAATCAGTGTGATAGGCTATTTTCAAAGTAGCAGTTAATATTTATTGGGTATTACTATATGCCAGGAACTGTTCTAAGTGTTTTGCCTGTAATAACTCATTTGCCCCTAATTACCATAGGAAGTTGGTGGTATGATTATTCCTGACTTACAGATGATGACACTAACACACAGATTAAGTAATAGCCAGTAAGTGGTGTGCCTGCTGAAATCCAGATCATCCGGCCGTACAGACCAAGCTCTTAATCACTTTGTTAAAGACTCAACCTACTCACCTGCATTTGGGTAGGTGTCTACGGGAAAGGGCTGCCAAAATACCCAATTTCTTTAGACATGAAAAATAGTAGTCTGTTTTTCCTGGCTCTGCTTCATTTAGCCAAGGGCAAACCACTGAGCACTTTGATATTAGAACTTATTGGTTCATTTCTTTTTTTTTTTTTTTTTGAGACAGGGTCTTGCTCTGTCACCTAGGTTGGAGTGTGGTGGCTCAATCACGGCTCACTGCAGCCTCAATTTCCTGGGCTCCAGCAATCCTGCTGCCTCAACCTCCCTGAGTAGCTGTGACTACAGACATGCAACACCACGCCTGGCCTGTTAATAAGTAATTTTAATACAAAAAGGTCATTGTACTCTTTTTCCAACTTTTCTGTGGGATAACTCTTCTTCTCAAAATAAATTTTAAAGAGAAACTTTGACCATGAGAGTTAAATAATGACTATAAATGATTTCTCAAAAAATAGTTTCTATACAGTGTTAAGTGCTACATAAGAACAGATCAGAATCCTCTTCAGATGTCATCTTAAATGGTTAACAGACATTATATAGTTAAAGTAAAATGTAACTACCTTTGGGTTTTTCTAAAAGTCTCTGACATGTTTCTTTGACTTTGGCAAAGAGTTCAGAACCTGCCAACTTTTTAGAAATCCCAACTCTTAGCATAACAGCTCCAGGTGTGAATTTTAAGAGTGCAGCCCCAGGCTCTCGTGGTTCCTTTGGATGCTTTGGCATAAGACCAGACCAATCCACATCTATCACATCTAAGGGATCTGTAAAAAGTTAAAAAGATTTGTTTTACACCAAGAAATAGCAGTCTTGTTACCTACATAGAAATTTATATAAATCAAGGAAAACACAAAAAAATGAAAAGTACTTTAAACCAAAAATGTCCTATTAAAATAAAAGCCTTCCCATATAATATTCAGAATCTAAGAACTCTGACAAATAAAAAAACCTTCTGACCAAAAGAAAACAGGTAACCCAACCCACCCATACAAATAACTCATTTTAACTCAATGGAAGATCCCCAATGAAAGAACTCTATTGATTTCACTCAGATTGGGTCTAATCTTTTGAAACTTGGTACCAGAATCCTTTTAAGGGTTAAATCTAGGAGTACATGTGTTTGCAGTGTGTGCACACATACATTTTAATTTTTAAAAACAACTATTTCATTATGAAATCCCTTTAAGAGTCAGAGAGTGACAATTATTAACATTGAGAGCAAATAATCCATCCACTGAGAAGGAACAGTTGAAGAAATAATGTTCTACTTAGAAACACCTAATACCAGAAAATAACAAAGATAACAATCACATATACCTTCTACATCAGTAGAAAAAATTGCAAAATATAAGAGCAAATTAAAATAAAAATTTCATATTTTATATAATCAAAGAAAAGATCCTCACTGTGATTTTAAAAAGTTGTTAGTAACAATCAGACACTAATTGGAATGATTCAAGAGGAATGTTAAGGGGTGTTGCTTCATGGTATAATCACTAGAGTAAGTTCCGGCAACACGCAAAGTACTGTAAGTCAAAATAATTACCAAATTTAGAAAATTGATGGAGGTATATAGTGTTCAAATATAATTTCAACTACTGTAAATTTTTGACAGGTTGTTTAAAAAGTTGGCTTGTGTCACCACAGTTGTGAAGCTTTGTACCATATAACTACCACGTAGAAAGAACACTGCTAGACAATCAGTATTTGCTTAGATTCCAAGTCATATAATATGATTCTTAAATTCTGGAAAATAAACTTTAGAATTTTGCTATTTTAAATGAGGCCCTTTCTAATTCATAGACAATGCCTACTTAAAAAGGAGTAGGCATATAGGCTATAATTTTCATTTTATTGGCCTTTCAACCTTAAGTAAAATGTAAAAGGAAAAATTCTAAGTGTCTTAGGTCAATTTTTACAGAGTAGAAGGTAACAATACTTTAATATCATATAACAGATAATTTTCATGTTTAACTACCTCTGCAGATAGTTACCTGGCATCTTCTCCTCATCCTGTTGGTCTTCCCTCTTTTCTGCATCACCTGCCAGAATTTCATCTAGTTCATCATCACTGATTGGCTCGTATCCTTCTCCAGCACCAGAGCCTAATGAATGTGCATCATCTAACTTGGACTCGTCATCTCCTGCTAAACAGACAAATTAATTTCAGATCAAAGACAACATTAAAGGGAGAGGGTGACTAAGTCAAACCAAAAGGTAGAGGGTACACACATTATAACATGTGAAAAACATCTTTTTCATCAGAAAACTACATCTCTTAATTATTCAAATACTTGATAATATCAAAAGAAAACAAAAATAAAATTTAATTAGTTAAATTAAACTTTAACAGCAAGAATACAATCTGGACAGCAATTATCAGAACAGCTTATAAGATCACAATTAAAATATGACAAATAAAAGCTACTACTAACATACTAATGTTGATTGTGTGTTAATTTTTGATAATTTAAAACTTTAAAACTCAGACAAATCTACTAACTTCAAAAGATTTTGAAGTTATTTTTCAAATTTTCACAATTTATCTAAATAAAGTAATTTAAAAACTTGCAAACTTATTTAAAAAATTTACTTGAAGCTTAAATCTTAGTTCATATTATTTAGCTCATTATATAAACTTCACAGCAGTGAGGTAAAAATACAAGAAGTGCCATTAATTCTCTCTCAACATCTCAATTCCTCCTCCCTATCTCAATGATCTTCTTTCATTGATGAACACAATTTTTAGAAAAATGCTCTAATACAATTAAAAATAACTTTGTTAGTTCCACTAGTGTATGTTCTATTTTTTTATTTTATCAACTTTTTTTCAACCACCTATGCTAAACTTTGTCTCTTGGTGAGTTAGTTGTGAACTTAATCCTAAAACTACAGAATACACTTAACATTTACAATCACTAGCTAACATTTCACTGAATCTACAATACTAAGTTCCAAAATGTAACCATATGCTTTATGGGTATGAATTTGCAGCAAATAAAATATAAGAAGTTATGAGATGTTTCTAGTCATTCTAGTGATTTTCCATGTTATTAAATTCTATAATAATCTCCCCATATCCTCACTAAGTCACTTCTAACGTAACCAATTTTAGTAACTTTGTCATATAAACATACATCTAAACATAAATGCACATAATAGGATTTTTGATTTTTCAAGTTGATCCAACTCATTTTCCTACTTTGAGTAAAAACTTTACATCACATAGCAAGTGATTCACCTACATATTTCTATTCTATATTATCTGTGATCATAACTAGCAAATTATATTTTAGAGATTAGGGATACTGACTCCAATCACAAGGGAGCTATTATAATGATTAATTCGATTATATTCAATTATACCCCAGGGTTGTACCTCCATCAGAACCATGCTTTATGATTTGATGCTATTTATACTCAAAATTGAGATGAAAATGTAATGTGAAGAGATGAATTTGAAACAGTAAATACCTCGAGCAGAGAAGGCTTCATCGAGAAAATAATGTATAAATTGGGACTTGAAATTTGAGTAAGAAAGATGAGATAAAAGAAAAAGGTCTATCAGGAAATGGTACGAGTGGGTACAAAGAAGGGCAGAGAATGGAAAGGCATGAGTCAGCTTGTCTAGTAAATGGGGGCTGAAGGGTAAAGAATAGAAGCATGGAGAGTGAGGTTTCACATAGTTGAGGCTGGCTCTGAGTTGATGTGGACTTAGCGTTCCTATTCTAGGACTAGGGAGTACCAGTGGGATTCTAGTCAATCCTACATTAAATACAGTTTCAGGTAGTGTTATTGTTTCATGTATTTGTTCTCAACTGCCCTAGAAAATAGGGATTCACTAATAATTATTTGACTCCCTCTCTGAACTAAGAAGTCATTTCAATTTTTGTAATCTTATTTTTTTAACATCTAAGAAAAGGATGTGATGCTTATTCTTCAACATCTATACACACTGCATCTAAACAATCTTTTATTTCATTTAGGTTTATATGAACCAAATCTGCCTTAATGGTACTGCTAAGGGGACCACATTAAAAAAATATATATATGTCTCTCTCTATCTTACAGGCCTTTTCCTTCTCAAATCTACTTCCTCTATAAAAGAATGGAGAATGGAGTCAATTTGCCCATTAGTGGGTGCCCTTTCAAAAGAAAATAGTTGTTTCCCACGAAATCTGAAAAGAAATAAAGCAGTATCACAGACAAAAGAGGTAGCACTCACCTTCCAGACTCTCAGTTCTCTCGGATTTATTTGTATCTTCAAATCCCTGCACAGATCCCAGATCTTTATCCATTCTCTCTTTATCCAAGGCTACAGAGTCTCGGGAAGTGCTTTCTAGATCCCTTTCATGTTCACCTTCCAGTTTTGCTTCACAGCGTTTCACAGACTCTATTTGAGAACTCTCAAAAGTTCTGTCTCTGTCTCTGTCCCTGTCCCTTTCAACAGAATCAGAAATTGGTCTCTCTCTTTCCCTATCCAAGTCTCTCCTTTTGTCTCGTTCTCTCTCTCGTTCTCGTTCTCGTAATCTATCTCGATCCCTGTTGCGTGGCCAATCTTTATCACCATCTCGGTCCCATTCTCTCTGCCTCGTATCTCTCCTCTCTCTCTCACGCTCTCTGTCGTGTTCATATCGATCTCGTTCTTGAAGCCTGTCTCTGCTATCAAATGACCCAGATCTTGAATGGACCTGTCGATCTGACTCTGGAGAACTTCTTCTTGAACTATGGCTTCTTGAATCCTGGCGATCTAAAATAAATATACCATATACAAAGAGTTATTAGCACACGATAAAATAGAAACAAAATGCTTCATTTCAGGGTCCTTTAAAACATAATTTACCTTTTTCCATATTCTATGTAATTTTCTATATTCCATATTGTCTCTATATGTTCTATATATTTCTATATTCTACACATACATTTCTCTCTATAAATATCCAAATATATAAATAATTTTAAGAAAAATTCCTCTCTCAAAGTTCTAATAAATAAAAGTTTCCTTATCTATTTCCACTATAACCATAAAATATCTTCCAAGAAGTACATAAAATGATTAGGCATTAATAGAACTAATCATTCCGTTATTTGATCTCTTCCTACTCCCCTATCTTATTTTCTGTGGTCAAAAGAGGCAGCCTTGACTGCATGAAGAATAGCAGGAAGGTTAAAATCATAGGCATCAATAAAGGACTTGAACACATAAACCCTTCCACCAAGACATACTACTAAAATCCTGATATTAAACTGATTAACACTACTGTATGTATTTCTATTATAATGTTGGTATTAATGTGATAACAGGTAACATTTTGATAGGGCAGCTAAGCTTTTCTTTAAAAAGTTGCATAAAATTTAAGGCAGCATGTAAAGTAACCAATTTAGCATTACTTTAGAATTAAAATGTGTATAAAATATACTAACCTAGGAAACAGTGACTAGATCACAATTCAATTTTATTACCTGAAGAAGTACTTCGACTGGGTTCTCCACGCTTTAACTGATCAATCCTAGATTTTCTCTCTCCTGTGATTTCCAGGCTTTTTGTTTTTTCTCTATCTCTTGAGCCACTGTGCAGTACTCTCTTTCGACCACTTTGGTCATCTCCACTTCGATGGGCTGAATCATTGGATGGGGAGCGAAGACGACCAGACGTATGACTACGGTTACTCCGATTGCTCCCGAGGCTGCTGCTCCTCTTTTGATCCATAGGCTTGCGATGCGGCGCATCTTCTATAGTCATGTGAGGCATTTCTACTTTTTCTACTCGTGTTCTGTGGCATTTTCTGTGTGAGTCTTCACTGGCAAAAGTATTATTGGTGGTATTGGTGGGGGTGGCAGAGGTGGAAATGGTGATGGCAGATGTGCTGAAAGAGGTGGCGGCAGCAGCAGTAGTGGCAGCAAGAGTTGCAGGCACAGTTGTAGCAGTGGCAGTAGCCACAGGCGGTGGAGGAGGAAGAAGAGAAGATAGAGGAGAAAGGGTACTACCAGGAGTCGTGGCAGTGGCAGTATGCTCTGCTTCTGTCACCTCTGTACGGTCAGGGACATCCTCATCAGACCAGTCACTGAATGCTGTATCTTCCTTTTTCTGGGAGTCCTCTAGAATACCATTCTTACCATTGCACATTTCAACCAATTCCTCTTTAGTTGTTATAGGGGGAGTCCGTGGGCCTCTTTTCTTCTTACTTTGCTGGGCTGCTTCTTCATCAGAAATATCAGAATCACCTTTGGATTTTTTACGTTTTTTTTCAATGCTTTTCTTTTTCTGTCCTTTTTTTGGTGAAAATACTTGACCATCTTCAGATGTTGTCTCTATGTTACCCCTTTCTATTCCAACATCATCCTCTTTCTTTTTCTTAATTGGTTTCTTTTGAATTTTTGCTTTCTTCTTGTTTTCATCATGAGCTCGATCAGATGTCTCTCGATCTTCGGACTGGTGGTGTCCTATAATGTCCTGTGCACGCATTCTTGAGCTTTCCAGGATTTCTGTCTGTTCTCTCTGTTTATCTACAGAAGAAACTTTCTCCTTGAGTTCCTGTTCTTCGTAGCGCCTTGAACTCTCTTTCCTTTCTGGTTTACGATCCTCCTCTTTCCATCTACCCTGTCTGTCTTCTGTGAGGTGCGAGGGACTAAGAGAACGAGATTCTTGAGGTCGTACAACTTGGCTCAAGAGTCTGTGTTTTTCATCTATATAAAAGATAAAAGCAATCACACTCTCACCAGGTTAGTAACCACTGCATGGTATATATAGATTATAATAAGTCAATTTCTCCTCACACCTGTAATCCCAGGACTTTGGGAGGCCGAGGCGGGTGGATCATGAGATCAAGAGATCAAGATCATTTAAAAACTTTTAAAATGACAATAATTTTAGTAAAAATAAAAATATGGCTTTACTATAAATAGTAGAAAATGACAGTACTCCAACACATACTTTAGTCACAAAAGGAGATATTTAGAGGCAGCAAAGCAAGACAACTTTTTAAAAATCTTAATTCATCAGTTCCTACTAGTATGAAAGGATGGTTTCATGGTCACAAATGAATATGAATATAGAGAGACAGAAAACAGAGTCTGCTTACTTTTATCATCTCCACTGTTGTAGGCATCACTGTCCGGAGAATGTTCACGCCGGCGCTTCGGGGACTGTCTAGGGCTGGGACTCCCTTCATTTCTATAACGCTTCCTAAATTGGGCAAGCAAACACAATTTATAAAATTCTAGGAGGCAAAAAAAGAGATTTCTTTGTTTTTACTAGTATCTCTTTACTATAACTGGAACATATAATTGTAGAAAAGCAATATTGCCAGAGGTGTATCATACAAAGGATATTCAGTGTCTTTAATACAAATTATTTACTTCATTTGCTAAGAATTGTGAACTTAAAATACACATTTCTTCTTCTTCTTCATTACACATGTAGAATAACTCAAGTGAAAATTGCCAGATTTAAATACTGTAAGGTGGTAACATGCAGCACAGAAACCAATACATTAATGTACCCTCTGATATAAACATTTAGCAATTTTCCATTCTTATGATATAAAAATGCCTTAAGCTGCAGAGCTGAATGAGAAAACCTAATATTGGCTTTGAAGTAAAAAAGCTATGAGTTCAACTTATAACTGTATTGGTTATTATGCAGCCTTAAGTAAGTTCCTTGAAGTCACTGAACCTTAGTTTCTCATCTGAAAATGGTGGGTGGGGCTGGATGGGTGGGAAATGAGAGTCCATTTCATAAAATTGCGCTAAGGAATAAATTAGTTATGTCATAAACCCAGTGCCAGATATGTTGTGGGTACACCATAAAATTAGTTCCTTTCCCCTTCATGGAAATCACTTTCTTGCTGACAAATTAATAAAATAATTCATATGTTCATTATATTTTTTGTTCCTTAGTTGAGCTTTAAATGAGGAGCGTTTTACATCTCTTGGGTACTTAAATTATTCTAGTGTTTTCCCCCATTTTCATTAAAATTTGACTACCTGTTTTTTCACTAACATTGTTTGTTTATAAATACTATGGTCAAAAGTTAAGAAACATATTGTATACATGGACCAATGGAACAGAATAGAAAACCCAGAAATAAAGCCAAATGATCTTCAACAAAAGCATACAAAGCATAACTGGGGAAAGAACACCCTATTTACTAAATGGTGGTGGAAAAATTGGCAAGTCACATGTGAAAGAATGAAACTGGATCCCTCTCAACTCAAACAAAGATCAGCTCAAAAAGGATCAAAGACTTAAATCTAAGACCTGAAACCATTAAAATTCTAGAAATTAACACTGGGAAAACTCTTTGGGACACTGGCCTAGGCAAAGACTTCATGACCAAGATTCTAAAAGCAAATGCAACGAAACCAAAAATAAATAAATGGAACCTAATTAAACTAAAAAGCTTCTGCACAGCAAAATAAATAACAAAGACAACCCATAGAATGGGAGAAAGTGTTTGCAAACTATGTATCCAACAAAGGACTGGTATCCAGAATTTATAAGAAACTCAAATAAATCAGCAAGAAAAACATAAATAATCCCATCAAAAAGTGGACAAAGGACATGAATAGGCATTTCTCAAAAGAAGACATACAAACAGCCAACAAATGTATGAAAAAATGCTCAAAATCACTAATCATCAGGGAAATACAAATTAAAAACCACAATGAGATGCCACCTTACTCCTACAAAAATGGCCATTAAAAAGTAAAAAAAAAACAGTAGATGTTAGCATAGACATGGTGAAAAGGGAATGCTTATTCACTGCTGGTAGGAATGTAAATAAGTACAACCTCTACGAAAAACAGTGTGGAGAGTCCTTAAAGAACTAAAAGGAGATGTTTGATCCAGCAATCCCACTACTGGGTTTCTACCCAAAAGAAAAGAAGTCATTATATGAAAAAAACACATGCACATATATGTTTATAGCAGCAAAATTCACAATTGTAAAGATATAGAACCAACCTAAGTGCCCATTGGCCAATGGGTGGATAAAGAAAATGTGGTATATATACACCATGAAACCATGGACTACTACTCAGCCATAAAAAGGAAAAAAATAATGTCTTTTGCAGCAACTTGTTCTCACTTGTAAGTGAGAGCTAAGCTATGAGTACGCAAAGGCATACAGAGTGATATAATGGGCTTTGGAGACCCAGAAGGCGGAGGGTGGAAGGTGAGTGAGGGATAAAAACGTACGTGTTTGGTACAATGTGCACTACTCAGGTGACAGGTGCACTAAAATTTCTGAATTCATCCAGGTAACCAAAAACCTCTTGTACCCTAAAAGCTACTGAAATAAAAAAAAAAACAAAAACATATTGCAACACATGTATATCCCAGACAGCTCCTTTATATAGATGAGCAACCATGTGGAGAAGGCCCCAGGTGTAATATGACAACTCACAGGCCCAAGCTTGTGTACTACTTTATCCAAAGCTCCTCTCCCATCAATAACTGGCCTATTTCCCCATTTTTCATATCTAATGACTTGCTATGACAAGGTAATGTGGTGAAACTGACACTGTGCAAATGTGGAGAGGATTCAGGAGGCCTTGCCGCTTCAGTTTCTGCCCTCTTGTTGTTTCTACCATTACACGCAAAGTAGAGTTTAGACTACTGAAGGCCAGGGGGTCAAGTGGAGGAGAAACAAGATGCCCTAATTGTCAGACACATGAATGAGACAATCCTGGGCCTCCAGGCCCAGCTGCATTGTCAGATGGAATGCTGATACATGAGTTACTCCAAGTGAGACCAGCAGAACAACCACTCTATTGAGCCCAGGCAAAACTGCCAATCCACAGAATTATGAGCAAATAAACGGTTGTTGTTTTAAGCTACTAACTTATGTGGTGATGTGTCACACATCAAAAGTTAACTGACAGACTGGAATAAAGTGAAAATTTAAAACATGAGAAGAAGTTATTTCAAGGAAATACCTAAATAAACACAATTAGAGTAAAATAAATACAGTGATTAGGCAAACCTTCTACATAAGAGCAGTTAAAAAAAGTGCTGGATAAATTGAACTACTGAGATGACAATACAGCTAATAAAAGATTAAGATATTAATCTCGTAATTAGTTTCTGTTATAGAGTTATTCAACTTCTAAATTTCTGGGGTCATTGTCAACTCTTAGACTGTCTAACCATGAAAAACCAGAAAAACTTTTGCTATTATAAGCAGGTATCAAAAGCATGAAAAAAATACAGGTTGAGTATCCCTTATCCATGAAATGCTTTAGGTTTTGAATATTTGCATTGTACTTACTGGTTGTGCATCCTTCATGTGAAAATCTGAAATGTTCCAATGAGCATTTCCTCTGAGTGTCATCATGTCAGTGTTTAAAAAGCATTAGATTTTGGAGCATTTCAAATTCTGAATTTTTGGATTTGGGATGCTCAATCTGTACTAATGAAAGCAGAGGACTGAATAAAAGATAAATAACAAAGATTTCAGAATTTTAATCTTAGAAAATAAAGAGGTCAGAAAAGTGGGGGGTGGGGAGGGCGGGAATATGTACCTGTGCCTCCATGTGTTAAAAAAGGTATCTCTGAAGTTTATGTTCAGGTAAGATTTTTCAAAATGTAAGGAGAGGGAAGCAGGAAAGTAATCCAAGGGGTGTACTACAGAAAACCATGGCTGTAGATTAAAGAATAGTCAAGACTTAAGGGAAGAAGGCTCTACTTCTGTGCTGTGTTGTTTGGCCCTAACCATAATCCACAATAGTGAGGATGAAAAAAGCCTAAAGCAGGGACCCTGTATTCACCCTGTGGCAAATGAGCTGGAGGTAGGAGCAAGAAAATTGAAGATACATAAATTATTTTCTCAGTATGTTTTGGCAAGGTAAACCACAGTGTTTATCCCAGTTGGAGGCAAAAAAGCAGTTAACTCTAGTAAGTTTGGTTTTGTGCCCACAGAACTTCAAAACTGACCAATCTGAGTCTAGAATTCTCATGAATACTGTGATCAGCTCAGTCAATTACTGTCTCCCCACCAACTAATGACAGCCCCAACTCAGAGAGGACTGCTAAGCTGACAGGGACAACTCTGGGGCCATCTTAGCCATCATATGGAGAAAACCTTTCTGAGACTGAAATTAATACAGAGGGAAACTGGAGAGATGGAAACTGCTAATGCTTTGTTTGAGAATCTGGATATAGCCACATCAGAACAAGCAAAAGCTATTCTCCAACTTCCTAGATATTTGAGCAAGTAAGTTCTTTTTTGGTTAAAAGGGGGTGAGGTGGGGGAATGCCCTTAGATATATGAGATGCCAAGAACACATCTTTTGACCCCAAAGAACTACTCCACAGCACATGAGAAGACACTTCCTTTTCTCTCATCTTCGAACCATGCAGTGATTACAAGGATTCCCTCAGTTCTAAGACATTGTGAATGCTTCCTGTAGCCTGGGGGTAGTGACTCCATAATTACAAGCACATAAAACTCATGAAGGATCATCAGAATGGCACAGGTGATATCCCTTGGTGACTAGTCTAGGGGATGTGATGGGATACAAGTTCACTGAATCCTGTCTTAATTTAAAAATTATTTTTTCTAGACAACTGAAAAAACTTTTTTTTTTTTGAGACAAGGTCTCCACCCAGGCTGGAGTGCAACGACATAACCTTGGCTCACTGCAACCTCTGTCTCTTAGGTTCAAACAGTCCTCCCATCTCAGCCTCCCAAGTAGCTGGGATACAGGCACGTGCCACCATGTCTGGCTAATTTTTGTATTTTCTGTAGAGATGGAGTTTTGCCATGTTGCCCAGGCTGGTCTCAAACTCCTGGCCTGAAGGAATCTGCCCGCCTCGGCCTCCCAAAGTGCTGGGTAAAAAAACTTTAAACACCGGATACATATAATAAATTTGAAAAACAGGAAAATACACAGAGAAAAAAATTAACAGGAAATTAAGAGTACATTGAAAAGCATTAAATGAAACTTTGAATTCTTTCCTGAAATGTAAAATGTTATTAATAACTGATTGATAATTATTCTTACTTTGATTTTCTTTCATCATGTCCATCTCTTGGATTCCTATCTTCTCGGATCTCTTCTCGCTTTTCTCTGCGGTCATCTCGTCCTTTGTCTTTGTCTTCCCAATCCCTTTGGCGTTCTCGTTCTTTATCCCTCTCTCTCGCTCTTTCTCGTTCCCGTTCTCGCTCTCGCTCTCTCTCCCGTTCTCGCTCTCTCTCCCTCTCTCTTTCTTCTCTTTCTCGTTCCCGTTCTTTTTCCCTGTCTCGCTCTCTCTCTCTTTCCCGCTCTCGATCGTGGTCTCGGTCTCTATCCCTTTCACGATCTCTCTCTTTTTCTCTTTCTCTCTCCCGTTCCCTAGCACGCTCTCTTTCTAGTTCTCTCTCTTTTTCTCTTTCCCGATCCCGTTCACGTTCCCTCTCTCTCTCCCGCTCCCTGTCTCGTTCTCGTTCCCGATCTCTCTCTCTAGCCCTTTCATCTCTTCTATCATCCACTCTGTCTACTCTTCGTTCCTCTCTTCTTTCATCACGCTCAAGCTCGTCATTCCTTCCCTGATGTCGAATTGGTGAGCTTGGTCTTTGATCTACAATGAAAATCAAGTTTTGTCAGTGATTAATTTGACAGATAACCTATTGGTAAGACAGCATGGTAAATCTTAAATTTTATCTGTGTATAGGGTCACACTGGCAACAAATTACAAACCAAGTAGCATATTTAATTTTAATTTAATATCCAAGTAACAATCACCCCTAGACCTTAAATTTTTTAAAGATAATTTTTATTTGCCCTCTAACTACCATGTTTCCTGCTCCCCATCAACCCCCTTCCCCCCTCCCACTGATCAATCTTTGATCTTTCTCTGCATGCTCCCTACCCTACCTCCAGCCCACTGCTCCAACCCCACTTTCTGCCATCTCTACCCTTCACCTCTGATCTTCTCTGTCCCCCCAGCAGGACCTGAGAACACTGGTGGCAAAGGATAGGGGCAGCAGGAGGTGTAGAACATAGGAGCTGAAGGAAAAAAAAAATTTCCCTCGTAAGTCACACCTCTAATTTCAGGCCAAAATATATACACATCAAAGTGCAGCTATTATGTGAGGAAAATATAGTAGAACAAAACATATGTCAGAATTTGTTGCTGCAATATAACATGAACTGTAATATTAAGGGTACTGATGTCTAGCAATCTTGAAATAAATGTAAAAAGTGTTTCATATTAGTGATATATATTTGTAATTAATAACCAATTACTAATAAATTAGAAGCTTTAATTATATATGATTACTCAGATGAAGAGCTGTTTTCTTAAAATGTTAACTGATAACCTCATCACATTTTATATAAATTTTTTCCATGTACACACAAATCACATAAACACAGAGTAAATGAATGCATGCTGCCCAAATACCCAGTTGAGCAGAAAATTAGTCTGGGATAAAAATCGTTTAAGAAGATGGCATGAACTTTTTCAAAAAGCATTTTTGAAAGCAACTACTGTGGTCTGATCTAGGATATTGTGATGTTTCCATTTACATACTATATATCTACTGGTTTTTGATAAAGATCATATTATAATAAGGCCAACAGGTTGGTTTTAAGTGGAACATCTAACATCAACTCATTAAGCAGAATAATTTTAGGATGTTTCTAGGAAGGGTTCAATATAGTATTTTGGATTTCCCTTCCTAATCACTGATTAAAAAGACAATAATTATCTATCTTTACTATTTTAGAGGTTATAGACCCAGATACAAACGATCATAGCATTTTAAAGCTAAATCAAAATGAAATCCTACACAGTCGCTTCTCCCCCTTTCTATTTAAAAACAGAAATTATGGTCCAGAGTTGTCTTCCCAATGTCACAGAGATGGTAGATGCATTAGAAGTCAGTTTTCTTAAACCCTTTCACTTTTGCTGAAACCAACTTAAAGTGGTTCTTCTGTACCATACTTTGGATTCCTAGAATGCTATCTACCCATCTTTTGTATTGTCTGAATTCCTAGTTTGGAGGAGTCATATCAACATCACAATCATCACAAGATAACCTGAAACAAATTCAATACCATTAACTTATAGCAAATCATACTTTAAATTTCTAATTACAGCAATATCAGCAAATAGACTATTCAGACATGCTTTTATGGGAGAGATATTTTCCCAACCAAAATATCAATGCTACTTTCTTCAAAGGAAAATGGAAAGAATATAAGAACATCACTTTAATATGTCTAAATTATCTTCCCCTATCTTTCCCCCAAAATGTGTTATTCAAAGATGTGCTTCTACTTACATATTTCCTTATTTTAATAAATGACATACCAATTCATTAAAGCTGACAATCTCTGGGTTGTCTAAGCCTCATCTTATCCAAGTACCATCAACTTCACTTCTAAAATACTTCTTTGTTCCTTTTCCTGTCCCCATAGCTATAGTTATTAACTCAGACCTTGATCAGGTCTTCTTAGATGCCTATGTCATCAATAGTCTAACTAATTGGTATCCTTGTTTTCAATCTTTCCCAACACCCTTAATATGTTTTTGATGAAAATTATTTCTTCCAACTGTTTAAAAGCAGTTATCTTGTAGGCAGTGAAAGGCAATTAAAATCAAATTTTTAGCCTGACTAGGCTAAACTTAGGTCATTTACTACCTGGCCTATAGTCTTTCATCAGTCCTTTTCCCTGGCTTCTTTTCTACCTTGCCAATTATAGCATACTCTGACTCCAATCTCATAACGTAATTCCTTACTACTGCAAAGCACATGTTTCTTTCAGTTCTGGTGTCTGTACATGCTGCACCCTCTCCCTGTAAAGTACTCCTTCTATAGTTTCCTTTTATCCTTCAGGCCCTAATTCAGATGTCACTTCTTTAGGCAGCTTTCTTGGAATTGCTCAGAATTGTGTTTGCTCCTTTGTCTTCTCACAGAACTTTTATATACAGTAGAAGCATTTATCACATTTTGCTTTTTTGGGTGGGGAGTTCTTCCCTCTCTCCATTAAATTCTACAAGGACAAGAAATTACTGTACCTCAAGTGCCCAGCAAAGTGCCTGACATGGGTACTCAACAAATATTTGTAAAATATTCATTAGCCTCCAAAATATCTTTATTTCAATCATACATCTGATAATTATTGAAGTAGTTACAGTAAAATTAAAATAGAGAACTGAACTTCTGGTCAGAAGACCTGAGTTTGAATTCCAGCTCTGGAACCTACTTCTCTATAATATTGTAATCTTACTACTCTTAGATCTAATCCCCAAAACTGTGAAAACATGAATTATTTTATCATAACTACACTTACAAGGATATTGTAAAGACTAAGTCAGAATATATGTAAAGCAACTAACAAAGTTCTTGGCACCTAGCAGAAGATCAATACATTTGGTTGAACTAACCATAAGATTGAAACCAAATGTTACTATTGAATTCAGGCATGAGATGAGAAAAATCTGAGCAAGGATATGAAAATAGAAAAAAAGGAAAAAAGAGATTTAAAAAAAAGCATCACCAGTTCTAAAAGTCCCAGGGAAGAAAAAAATTCAGATATCAACACAGAACACAGAAACTCTGGCCCTATCTGTAACTAAGGAAATTCTACACATCTTTTAACCAAAATGCATTAGGCTTACCTTACAAACTCCACCCAATCAATTCTCCTACTTCTGATCCTATCTATGCTCCCAAAAGTAGACGATGCCTTAGAAACTTTATTCTTCTCCCACTACTAACCAATCAAGACATAATATTACCTCTTTGATTCAGCCCATAGTAAAGTATCAATATTCAATTCTCTGGGCCATCAAGTTTCATGCTACATTAATCTCAGCATTATAGTGAACCTTACTTCAGCCAAGGTTAGTAAGACCTTCATAAAATTTTTAATGTTTAAAGGCCCTAATAAGTACAGAAATAAAAGCTTGCCAAAGAAAGTATTTACAACCCTTAAGTGCTTCCTAGTAATCTTGCTTCAAAATTGATTTAAGGGATCATCTGACAGATAAACAGAAAAAGTTTTAGCTTAAGACATATAAGAATGTAAAATTAGCTAAAGCAAATACCGTATCTTCTCAGGATAGAATACAAATAAAATATTTCTCTAAACAATCCCCAGCCCTATCATCAGTTTTTTTTTATTGCTCCTTTCTGGAAGTCCTTATAAAATTCTATCGATCATAGCGAATGAGTGACTAGCCAGGATACTCAGATGTGAAGGTTTAGGTATTTCTTGAATCAGAATTGCCTGGAATAGAACCCAACCATCTACATTCTTTAAAGGTTTGTAAGCTATTTGGTTAAGATGAGAGACACACAGCAGGGCACCCAAGTTTTTGCACTTTGTTGCCAGTAGGTACTGGTCACTAGCTATTGACATAATCCCTCCTAAACCATGTGAGCAAAGATTATATGAGTATATATAATAGTTTCAAATGTGTCATCAAGCACAAGCCTTAAAATATATTTTATATTAAAAAGTAAATTGGTAACTGTTTCAAAAAACAATTCGCCCAATTGATATTGTTCACTATTTAATAAAATTCTGTTTGACAAACCTCTCTCTCTGTTGTCACGACGGTCTCGCTCTCCATGTCTTCTCTCAAAGGAAGAATCCCTTGCTTGATCTCTGTTGTCTCTTTCAGGATATCTGTCTCTTTCAGGATAGCTACTTCGAGTTTCCCAGCTGTCATGATAGTTGCTATTACTACTGTGACTATCAATTTGAGAACCTCTTGAGCCTCGACTTCCTAAACAAAGGATAGACACACAAATGTTTACCACATACACTTTATTCAACAGATTTCATCAGTCACAATCTTTCCTCCTAAAAACCACTAATATATATGTATCTAATATTCCAAAGTGTGGTAATCACTCCTGAAAAGAGTATCAAGCAATGAATCAGAACAACCAAGGTGTCCAATGACTGACCTGAGTAGACAAAGTCCCAGTTTTCCCTATCTATATAAAAGTCATACGATAAAATCATAAAATAATAAGATTCATTAAAATTAACCTGTCCCCCCAAAAAAACAAAAAATAAAAACTATTTCTTCATATCTAATTCACAGATATATAAAAATAATGAAAGAAAAAATGGGTACATATTATTGCTTAAATACAGTTTACAGTGAAAACATCCCAACATAGAACACCAAGGTTAATGACAACATTAAATTGTATGTGAAAATTTTCATTAACAGATGTGGGAAACAAATGTTCACAGTGGCTTTGTTCATAACAGCCAAAACCTGCAAAGTACACTAATGTCTTTCAATGGATGAACAGTTAAACAAACTGTGGCACATGCATGCCGTGGAATACTATTCGGCAATAAAAATAAATGACTGATAGATGCAACGACTTGGATGAACCCCAAGAAAAAATTATGCTGAGTGAAAAAGCCAATCTCAACAGGATACATATAGCATTATTCCATTTACGAGACAATTACAGAATAAAGGACACATAAGAGGTTGCCAGGGGTCGGGGCCGGGGGTCAGGGGAGGGTTGTGGCTATAAAGGGGTAATAAAAAGGAATCTTAGGATGTTATAGATGAGTATCTTGACTATGGAAATGGGCTACACATGATAAAACTGCATGAAGCTACATACAGACACACACCCAAGTGCATGTATACTGGTGAAATCTGAAAAAACTCTATGGATTGTACCAATGTCAATTGTTTGGTTTTGATACTATGTTATAGGTAAGATGTTAGATGTTAACACTGAAGAAGTTGGGAGAAGGATAAACAAAGTTTCCCTGTACATTTATTTGCAATCTCCTGTGAATTCCTAATTACTTCAAAACAAAATGAAATTTAAAAAAACTTTTTTTGGGCAGCGAGGGTTAGGAGTAGAGAAAGAAACAACTGGGGCTGTGATAATTTAGGAATATCTGGCAAAAACAAAGACAGAAGCTCTGAGGGCCCTACCCTCAACCTCTTAGAATTACCATAGATAAATCTTGACAAAGATGAGTTCACTCCAAACTTAAAAGAACATATGACAAACGAACCCACCCAAAGCCAGAATCAAAAAGCACTTCCCCAAGATTTAAAAAACAAACAAAAACACCATGAATATAAATGTAACAAGCTTTTGAGACCTAAAAGAATTACAGCATGATTCTATGGGTATTTTAATAATCAAAATAGCTGTGAAAAATATTTTAATAATTAAAGGCCAGGAAGAAAAAATTTAAAACATTTTTAAAGACTACAAAAAGGCTACACATAACATCTAGGAATGAATGGATTAACCATCAGATTAGACGCAGCTAAGAAGAAATTGGTAAACTAGAAGTTAGGCCTGAGAATATGACCTAGAGGCGAAACAGATAGAGATGAAAAATTTGAAAGTTAAGAATGAAAGAAGATACAATGAGGAGATTTAATCTGTCTAAAACTATATGTTGTTTAGAGTTACATTTAAAAAAAAATTAAGCCTGAAAGGATGGAAAAAGATATATCAAACAAATATTAACCAAAGACAGCTGCCAGCAAAACAATCTTCAAGAAAAATACAGGCTGAATGCCCTTTATCCGAAATGCTTGGGACCACAGGTGTTTTGGATTTTGGAATATTTGCATTATATTGGTTCAGCATCCCTAATCTGAAAAATTGGAAATCCAAAATGCTCCAATAAGCATTTCCTCTGAGTGTTATGTCAGCTCTCAAAAAGTCTGGATTTTATCAGAGTTGCTAGTGGCTACAGTAAAAAAAAAAAAAAAAAAAAAACAAAAAAACATTAAAAAGTTTTAGATTTTGGAGCATTTCAGATTAGGGATGCTCAACCTGAACCTGGCATAAACAGTCATTCTATAATGAATAAAGAAATAAATAACTCATCTTACGTGTACCTAACAGCAAAGCCTCAAAATATTCAAATAAAAAAATGATCAAACTATAAGAAGAAATCAACAAATCTACAAATTCCACAATGATAGTGGAAGACTGAACTCAACCTCTCTGTCATGACAGAACAAGCAGACTAAGAAAAATTACATGTAGATTTGAAAGTGTAGTTAAACAAACTTTATCTTAGAGAAACATTTTGCATTCAACCATTACAAATGCAACTCCTTTGAAAGCATATGCAGAACACTTACAAAAACAGACCACTGAGCCACAAAATAAGAGTTAACAAATACATATCCCAAAGGACTGACACTCAACAGAGTATTTTCTGACAACTAAAATGGGGGGAGAGAACTTAAACCTTAACACAATAAAAAGTATCTGCAAAAAATCTATAAACACCAGACTTAGTAATAAAATGCCAGCAACAATCCTTTAAAATCTGAAACAAAGCAAAGCCCACTCTACTTATATTTAACACTGTATTGATAAAGATGCTCAGCAGGTTACTGACAGAAAATTAATAATCAGAAAAGAAGAGCCAAATCAGTCTGTTCCTAGGAAAATTTTTTAAGAGAATCTAATTAGATCAAGAAAATACAGCAACATCATTTAAATGTAAGATTAATACACAAATGCCAATTACCATTTCCACATACCAACAAAGCATTAGAAAATGCAATGTTTTATTGCGCACATGTACCCTAAAACCTAAAGTATAATAATAGTAAATTAATAAATAAATAAAAAAATTTAAAAAAAAACAAAAACGAAAATTCCATAAAACCTACCAAAAAAAAAAAAAAAAAAAAAAAGAAAAGAAAACAGCTAAATCCTGGGTTATTGACAGAAGAGAAAAATCCACTTATTTAACCTTAAGGTTCTTACTTAGGTAAACACCTGATATTCACAGTCTATAATAATGGTTGACAGGGACATAACTGTAACTGGCCCATATGTTCATTTTGCCTGTTGCCCAGATACAGTTGATTTGTCAAGACAGCAAATTGCAATAAAGAGTTTAATACGTGCAAAAAAAAAAGAAAATGCAATGTTTTAAAAGACACCATTTAGTAACATATGTACACAGTTATTCACTAAAGCACTGTTTGAAAGAGAGAAAGATTGGAAAACCAAAATACCCAGTAATGCAGCACTTGCTGACTTTATGGTATATTCTACAATAGACAACAAGTGCCAAAAGAAGAAAATAGCTGTTTACCACAAAGAAAGACATGAAAAATATTTTTACTAGTTGAAAATAGTAGGATATAAAAAAGTACATAGTTTTTTCCAGTGTTTTTAAAACTTATTTTTGTAAAACCAGAGGGGAAAACAAATGGATGTATATTTGCTTGTGTAAAATGTTTTCTGGGAAGAATATATACAAAGCTGGCAAAAGAGTGGTCAGGGTACAACGGAGGCTTTTCACTATATATTCTTTTACACATTCAAAATTTTGAACCATGTAAATGCATAATTTAAAAATTTTTTTATCTTACAAAATGTAAAAGTACTATTTACAATGGCAACAAAAACAGAGGATACCCAGGAAAAAAATGTAAAAAATATTAATGGGAAATATTATAAATTGATTAAGTTAATGCATTGAAATAAAAATCCAACAGTTTTTTTATGAAATTAAAAACTGTTTTCTAAAATTGATACGAAAAAGTAAAAGGTCAAGAAAAGATAAGGCAGCTCAAAGAAGCTAAAGGACCCTCAACACAAATATGAAGCTGTAATACTGACCAAGGATTGACTAACAGACCAATGGAAAGAATAAAAGTGATCAAAGTTCTGCAGCAGTGTTTGGGGAGAGAGGAGAAAAGCAGGTGGAGGTAAAGAGACGTCATGATAATTAAGTCTCAGCAGTTTGGAAGTAGTTACAATATATTTAAGTCATTTGGGTGATGGCAAATACTTTTTATGAAAAGAAAAATGGCTCAAGATAATGACATGTGGCAGTTTGACAGGGTCTGAAGCAAGTACAAATACTGAAGAATACACAAATCAGTAATTTCTGATGCCAACAATTTTGAAAACCCACCACTTTAATCCTACTTTAATTTAATGAACATTTTATCATATTTATACCTATTTAACAGAAAGCAACTTCCTCGTGATTTTACTTTTTTGTCTGATAGTGATTTTCTTAGTGTTCCACATTAATCAAGATGATAGGCATGACTGGATATAATTGGGGGGGTCTAGCTCAAGCTCCATTTATCTTTTGCTATTTTAACTAGTAATTCCAATTAGGAATTTATAAGGAAGACTACAAGTTCAATTAATTAAAAATTACTGTGACAAAATGATAACGAATGTAAGAAACAACATATTAGAAATCTTAGGAGATTTTATACTTTCTATATAAGATATAGTTCATTGACAAGTCAAAAACCTTACCCTTTTCAGGTAACTCAGGAACTCTCCCCCTACTTCTGCCCATTCGGTCATTTCTAATTTCACTTCGAGACTCATTTCTGGACTCATTCCTTATTTCCGTACGAGAACTTTCTTCTCTCAAATGGTTTCGGCCATAACTCCGGGATTCTTCTGGATATGTATCCTCCTTTCGATGAGTATCTCGACCTTCACGGTCCCTGTAGTCATGGGCATCACGAGTGGACCGAGAATCTCTGGGATCACGGCTCTCTTTGGTATCTCTGCTATAATCCCTCATCTCCCTTGAGTCCCGCATGTCTCTAGAGTCTCTTAGTTCCCTTCGGTCCCTAGTATCTCTGGCATCTCTCCGATCCCGACCATCTCGAGGTTCTCTGTCATCTCTGTGGTCTCTAGAAGAGCTCTGATCCTGTTCATACTCTCGCTCTTCTCTTGAGTCCTTTTCTCTGTCTCGTTTGCCCCTAGTATCTGTAATGCAATTTTGGAAATCGACTGTAATTGCTTTTACAAAGTTTCAGGAAACTAGAAAACATACTTAATACAGAACTTTAAAAATTTTATTACAATGACAATTCATGTTCTTTGCAAAAAATAAATAAGAAGCTAAAATTCCAAAGATAATTAACACTTGATAACAATGTTCTTCATTAGATAAACTCTGAACATGAATTTCCTCTGCTCCAACTTACCTATACTTACAGATCCTAAACAACTGAAACAAATAAGTTCATCTCCTATCATTGATGGCTTACTTTTCAGAAACCACTTTTAGATACAAAGACACTTCAGTTACTTTAATCTTTTCTATCAACTGTTAAGATAGGCTAAACTAGACCATATGTGACCTCCTCAAATGTACTTAAGCACTTTAGGGCAGCCTATGGTTAGTAAGCTAGCTGGTTGAGTGATACTGTTATTCACTCTCTTTTCCTGCACTGTTTAATGGTGTAACACTCATGTGTGCAAGTCTTTAAGGCTTTCTCTACTTAGAGCATTTTCTAGCTGGGTGTAGTGGCATGTACCTACAGTGCCAGCTACTTGGGAGGCTGAGGTAGGAAGATCGCTTGAATCCAGGAGTTTGAGTTCAGCCTGGGCAACATAGTAAGATGAGACTTTTTCTCTTTAAAATGAACAAACAAAAAAGCATTTCATACAAAAAAAATAAATACTTGCACTTTTTAAAAGCTGGACTGAACCACACTGATTATCTGAACAAACCATGTCATTTTATAATAAAGAAATAGAGGCCCAAAACTTAGATGGCTTAGTCAGCCCCATAATTTGCAAAGATTAGAAACCACTCTTTACATATATTTAGAAAGGGCACAAATTGATTATAACAAATCTGATATGAAGCCAAAGAATTAACAAGAGAACCTCAAAGAATAAATTCTGCCCTTTTTATCAGATTCTTCTGCAAGTTGCTCTTACACCCTGGAACTGCCCTAGTCTGAGGCTATTTTGGCAACTCTAGCAGCCTCATGCCCAAAACATTATAAGTTTACCTCCTTTTCTCTTTGTCCCTAGTGGCTAGGCCCACAGACTTTCTCATGGACCCAAACATCTTGTAACCACAAGGCCCTCAGACCCTCATCAATAACCTATCTCCCCCACCAATTCCTTTGTCCATATATCCATATCCACAAATCCTGTTTAAGGACAAAGGCAAGAGGCAAAGATCTGACATATCTCCATCCCTTTCTGTGCATATCTTTCACTTCTACTCCTCTCCCAATACCAACTGTACCTGAAAATGTGTTCACTTAGTGCTAGATCTTTTTCTCATGATGTGCCCATCTGTCTTTACAAATATGTCTAGGTACTGTATTTTCTTCTTTACCTACCTCCCTATCCTTCCACCGAAATTATCCTTATTTCAGAAAATGACATCTAAATAGAGAGGAACAATTGCCTGCTAAATCTCCCGTATGGAAGGTTAAACAGACATCTTCCTTACAAAGAACTTAAAACGCCTATGATTTAAGTCCCTTCTTAACACAAGCATTCCTGTGAGACTCAAATGCTTATATTTTCCCTTCATTAGTATGTTTAATAATGTTAATGGAGTTTTCATTCAATTAAGTAGTCATTAAATACTATATTCCTGGTCAACTCTAGTTGTTAAATATCTTATTAAAATTTATAGAAAGGTACAATATAAGAGAATTTTCCCATCTTACCAATGTTTCATAAATACTGCTATGCTGACCTAGTTCCAAAATCATACATACAAAAAAAAAATTCTATCAAATAGGTGCTTTCTCCAGTCCCTGCCTATTTTCTTGAATATCATTCTCATCCGCCATTTTCTTGAACAAAAGAACCCGACTGATTATTGCTTGCACTGTTGATAGGAAGAGAATACTAAATTCAACATGTTTCATAGGAGACTGCTGTACTCCACTCACCGAGAGGCGCTTAAAGTGCATATTAAATATAAATGTTGTTGCAAGTAAGCATTTCCTGAGTACTTACTATGTTAAAAAACGAACACAGGAGAAGTTAGAAAACAGACTTGTTAAGTTAAATCTACAAAGACCAGAAGCTTAGACAAGAAGTAAAAAAGAGATGAGAGCTATTAAACAGGTTTTATTGCCAGGTAACAATAAAATCTCAGCTTGAATAGGGAGTAGCAAATCCAAAGTTAACTTAATTCTCAGGGATCTAGAAAGGAAAACTGCTTTACTTACTTCTTTATTATGACCTAGAAATTTGATGACTTGGTTTGCAATGACCTTCTACAATTCCCCCCAGCCCTCACTCCTTTGTCAAAAGACTTCTGATGCTTTCAAACTATGCTCTCTGATTTGTTGCTTTTCTTCCCTTCACCTCCTTGTTTTCAAAAGACATTAACTCAGCAATTGAAAAGGATGCTCTAAGAATCAGATGGCCAAAAACTTCTAGAACTTGAGAGTACTTACTCAGCAGAACATCTTTTATTATTATTATTATTATTGTTATTATTTTTGAGATGGAGTCTTGCACTGTTGCCCAGGCTAGAGTATGGTGGCGCGATCTTGGCTCACTGCAAGCTCCACCTCCCAGGTTCAAGCAATTCTCCTGCCTCAGCTTCCCGAGTAGCTAGGATTACAGGTGCATGCCACCATGCCCGGCTAATTTTTTGTATTTTTAGTAGAGACGGGGTCTCACCGTATTAGCCAGGATGGTCTCAATCTCCTGACCTCATGATCCGCCCACCTCGACCTCCCAAAGTGTTGAGATTACAGGTGTGAGTCACTGCACCTGGCCAGAACATCTTAACTAAAGAAAGCACCAGCTTAGCATACCTGTAAATGCCAACTTGTATACACCTAATAGTTAACATTCCCATGTTGTTAAGCATCTCCTATTGCCCTCAAGAATTCTAGTCTGTGTGTTACAGAAGACTTAACATAGCAAAGCCTTTCTCCATCTCTTATTACAATAAAGCTGGATGTTCAATTTTTCAACTAAAAAATCGAAGTACAGTACACACCTTCCCTCCTTTCATGACGTCGATCATGAGACTGTGAAGTTCGTTCATGATCATGTCTCCCTTTCTCTCGCATTGGAGAGCGATGTCTTGGAGGACTCTGCTTTCTCTGGGGAGACGACAAAGAATGTGAAGGATAAGGAGAGGCAGAGCGTCGTAAAGGTGGAGTTAGTGTCCGCTGATAAGATGGTGAAGGAGTTCTTTTTCGACGAGGAGAAGGAGAATGTCTTTGAATAGATGATCCTGATTGTGAGGAAGATGAGTGATGTCTAGAAGATATAGGAGAATGATGCTGTCCTGCTGGGGAAGTAGACCTACAAGGGAAAACAATAACAATAAAACATGTATTAAAGAGCTTCATTTCTAGCCAAAGGAAAATCTTTAAAAACAAAAAAGTGAATGTGAAAGTACAGACGATAACTTCAGGATAAATTTTAATTCACAATGCTGTAAAATTCTAAGTAAGTCACTTTTTTAATGACGTGACTTAACTTTAAGTTAACTAGAAGCAACAGTTCAAGAAGAGATATGTGGTGCTTTTCTCCCAGGCTTTGGTGCCCAAGTACACTGCATTTTCCAACATACACCATCTACCCTAACTTAAAGTATGGAATTCACTCTGATAATCTCTGACAGTGTGAACAAGTACTTAGAGGGAGAAAACCCACAAACTATGGCAAAACATACTACTGAGATCTAGAGAGAAAGTGGCTTTGAGAATGCCTGTAAATTCATGGCTATGAGAAAAGGGGAGCTAGCATCAGCTAAGGCAATCCTAGAATTAAGGAAAGGATAACAAAATATATACTGTCTTAAGTAATCTGCCTTCACTGTGGGCAGCACAAACTGAGAGTTAGTTCATAGTTCTTGGTTCAACTAAGGCCTCCCCTATTCCCTTCAAATCATTTTCTTTCACTGCTACCAGAGAAACAACACATAACCTCATGAAACAGATGTGATCATTAAGCACATCTGAATCACTCCTGGAGTCTATTATACCTGGGTCCTGTCCAAACTTTTGTGCAATAACTAAGAAGCAGCAGGAAATAATGTTTAAAAAATAACATTCTAGACATGCCCAGATAAATATTCCTCAAAGCAATCATCTCAAGAGCTAAAAGCTTATTCAAAAAAATTCTGATTTTTTAAGTCAAAGTATTTCTGTAATTATCTTCAGTGTCTATGATAAATATTTTTTTAGTATGTGCAATGATGGCACAAATCATTACTAATTCTAAACCAGTTTCTCAACCTTAGCACTACTGACATTTTGTACTGGGTAACTCTTTGGAGGAGGGGGAGTGTCTTGTACATTATATACAGGATGTTTAACAGCATCCCTGGCCTCAACTCACTAGATGCCAGTAGCATCCCTCCCATCCCAAGTTATGACAATAAAAAATTACTCCAGACATTGCCAAATGTCCTCTACCAGGCAAAGTCACCCCCAGTTGAGAACCATTACCTTAAACTATGTTGTTTATAAATGACGCCTTTTATCAAAAAAAGGTTTCAATCTATAAATTATGTTACTAAGTCAGGAAAGTGATCTAATATATTAGAAAGAATATGCAGAAAAGAATTCAGGTAAATAAAAATACCTCTGGGTGACGGTAAATAAAAAGTCAGCTAACTAGAACACTATACTCACTTAAACATCAAGTTTTCTGTGACTTGATTAAAGCTTTATACTTTTAATAAAATAGTGATTCCTTTCTAACATAAAAAGATATGCCATAAGCTACTGAAATTTAATTGACTCTCAGTAGAAATTTATTAACTTAACAGCTAATATGAGTGGAAATACTCAATGGGTCTTAGCCAAATTTGGAAAACCATTTATGATCAATGCCCATCTAAACGCATCCTACTGAATAGAAAAATCACTGCAAGAGTAAAAATTAGAGTCGGTATTGTCTGGTTGTTTTCAATTTCAATGTCATTAGGTTCTAGTAAATTTTCTGGGGGATGGGGGGGACAAGGTCTCACTGTCACCCAGGCTAGAGTACAGTGGCATGATCATGGCTCACTGTACTCTTGGCTTTCTGGGCTCAAGTGATCCTCCTGTCTCAGCCTCCTGAGCAGCTGGGACTACAGGCACATGCCACCACACTCAGCTACTTTGTTTTATTTTTTATAGAGACGAGGTCTCCCTATGTTGCCCCGGTTGGTCTTGAACTCCTGGGCTCAAGCCATCATCCTGCCTCAGCCTCCTAAAGTGCTGGGATTATAGGCATAAGCCACCATGCTTGACGGTTCTCGTCAATTTAAAAAATGAAAGAATGAATGGTTCTCCACTGAACTGATATTTTGGTTACTTCTGTGTTTATTTCTGGGGTATACTTAAAATTATTTCAAGAATGTCTACAATAGCTTTGAGTTATTAGTTCATAAAACTTAAAAAAAAAAACAGTTCATATATACTACCTTTAAAAAACACATTAGGGTCCAATCATGTTTCTATTCAACTTAATGGCTATAGCATGGAAGAAAAAACTTCAAACTTAGGATAATCAGGCTATCACACTAAGGTCAGAACACTAATGTGTTGTCAAATAATTGCTTCAACTTTTTAATCATATTTTCTTCTTACTCAACCTTCACCTATGTCCATTCTGCATATATAAAAGGTATGATTCGAAGTAATGAAACTGTCTTGAAGTCTGGTGAAAATTAATAGTACTTTGGCTATAGACTATTACAGAGCTATAGTAAAGTACATTTCCACTTAGAATAGAAGTAACTTCAGATTAATTCGTCTTCTGCTTTATAATTGGTTGGTTTCTTATCTGAGGGAAAAAAATTAGTGAAACTTGAAATTCAAATAAAGAAAAAAGGAAAGTTTATTTAATGAAGAGAAGCTTAATACCTTAAAACAAAAACCTGTATAATGTAAGCAAGAGCACTGTGATTTATTGTGTACAGGGAAAGTTGATCTTTAGTCTGACTAGATCCCAATCAAACACTTTTTAGTGCTGCTATAATTAGGATATGATGTGGTGTGGAAGGAGAATATTCAGGGTATATTTCATTTTGGGAAAAAACGTGAAAAGTTAAGAAATTAAAAATAAAAACTCCTCTCATTCAAGATGCAAGTAATTTCACCTGCAAACTAATAGGTTTACCCCAGACTTAAAAAATAGTAACACCAATGTTTCTCTCAAAAAACGGTTTCTATTTCTCAAATATGAAAATATGCTTACATAATGCACTAACATTCATATTTTAACTTTTAAAATCATGTAAAATGTATATATTTTTAAAAAACAAAGGTAATATGGGCACTACCAAAATCATCTCTGTTTTCAGTGATAAAATACAACATAATACACATTTCACAAGTAGAAATATTTAGGTTCTATTATTTTACATATGAAGTTTATACTTATTAAATCATTTTAATTCACTCAACAAATATTAAGTGAGCACATACTAAGCTCCAAGTATTATTTTTGGCAATGAGGATACAGAAATGAAGAAAACAAAACCACTAACATAATAATAGTAATGACATTAATAATAGCAAGTAACATATATTGCTACTATATGCGTGACACTATTTTAAGTGCTTGTCATATATTAACTCACTTAATCTTTATGACAATCTAATAAGGTAATTGAATGTGATGGTTAATTTTATGTGTCAACTTAATCCATTTATGCCTAGGCATAATGCTAAGCTTGTGGGAGTTATTTATATCCTACTGCTCAAGGTCATGGCCAAGGTCTGATTTTTCACAAAAAAATTTGCAACTTCTGGCATAACTGGGTTAACTGGGTCATGGAATACCCAGATATCTGGCTAAACGTTATTTCTGGGCACGTCTGTGAGGGCTTCCTAAAAGAGTCTGGCTTTTGAATCAGTAAACTGAGTAAAGCAGATGGCCCTGACCAATGTGTGTATCATCCGATCTACTGAGGGCCTGAACAGAACAAAAAGGTGAAGGAAGGTTACATTATCTGTTTGCCTGACTGCTTGAGCTGAACGTTGATCTGCCCTTGCTTCTCAGGTCTTACACTCTGAATGGAGGCAGCTTTCTACCTTTCACGCTTCTGAATTACACCACCAGCTTTCCTGGGTCTCCAGCTTGCAGCCAGATCATAGGGCTTTATAGCCTCCATAATTGCATAAGCCAATTCCTTAAGTAAATCTCATTCTAGACATATCTTCTATTGGTTCAGTTTCTCTGGAAAACCTTGACTAATACATTGAGGGAGGACTGGAAACCAGTCTATCTAGTAACAGAGTCTATGGTCTAGGGAGCAAACCAACAACGACAAAGCAAGATAATTTCTGCTAATTAATGTAACAACGTTTATACAAAAGGACAACAAAATAGAACTGTTAGGTTCAAAAAAACCACAAAAAGTATGTGCTTTTTACTTTTGGAGTTTAAAAACAATCTACGTGTGTGGCAGGAATACCGGCTATTTGTCTTTTTCTAACCCTTGATCACAAAACACAAAAACTATGTCAGGGTGACTACTCCAGGTTGCTTGGTAAAGAAAAGACCTTTACTAGAGGATATATTTGAGCCAAGTGCTGAAGATCTGAGGGAAGGGCTTTAGGATCAATAAGCACAAAGGAGGTAGGAGGGATCTTGATGTATAAGAATAGAAAGAAGCCAAGTGGAACCACAATTTACGAGAGAACAGAGTCTCATGAGGGAATCAGAAAGCAGGCAGAGCCAGATGTGGGCCACAGGTCATGGTAAAAGTCTGGATTTTATTCTAAGCATGAAAGAAAGCACTGGAGAGTGTTAGGCAGGTAAGTGCCATTTAAAATATAACAAGATCTTACTCGTCTAAATAAAAATGTAAGATGAAAAAAGAAAACGC
Source organism: Pongo abelii (assembly GCF_028885655.2). Classification (NCBI taxonomy): domain Eukaryota; kingdom Metazoa; phylum Chordata; class Mammalia; order Primates; family Hominidae; genus Pongo; species Pongo abelii. The sequence continues at coordinate 50,960,648 of NC_071999.2, forward strand.
TTTTGTGTGATTTGTTTTACACCTAGTAGCTTGCTATTCTTTTTGCAGCAGGGTAAATACTCCCTGGAAAGGGAATCATTTCTAACTGAACAATCTTACAGAACTAGGAGGACATTTGTCTGTGGGAATCTTTTAAAAGATCACTCCTCCATAAATACATAATGATACTTGTAAAACAGATTTGATTAAAAAAAAACCTCATATAAGTTCTAGATAATACAAGAAAATATTCACTAAGGTACTAATAATTTTGTTCAGATTTCATTTTTGCATGCACAAATGCAGTATGGTTGACTCTTGAACAACACAGGGTCCACACTTACGTGTGAGTTTACTTCTGCCTCTGCCAGCCTTGAGATAGCAAGAAGAACCCCTCCTTTTTGCACTTCTCCTAGCCTCCTCAAAGGGACAATCTTTGTAATGATCCATTTCCACTTAATGAACAGTAAATATATTTTCTCTTCCTTATGATTTTAACATTTTCTTTTCTCTAGCTTACTTTGTAATAACAATACAGTATATAATACAAATAACATACAAAATATGTGTTAATCAAATGTTTATGCTATCAGTAAAGTTTCCAGTTCACAGTGGGCTATTAGTAGCTAAGTTTGGGGGGAGTCAAAAGTTATACAAGGATTTTCAACTGCACAGGGGTTGATCCCGCTACCTCTTCATTGTTCAAGGGTCAACTGTAATTTCAAAAGTTTCAATTTCAGAATAAAAAATGTTAAAGACAACCCTTAAATTAGCCCATCCTTTAATGCTATTCAAATCCAGAATAATTTAACAACTAATACTTTTGTGAAACATGGTTCAAGGTAAGAGCCCTACATAGACTTATTCAACAACATGGCTTGAACTAAAAACTGTACCTACCAATGTGATCAAGGGTTAGAAAAAGACAAATAGCTGGTATTCCTGCCACACACATGTGGATTGTTTTTAAGCTCCCAGAGTAAGAGAATCAATATTTAAAATACAATAAAACCCAGAAACAACACACATTGGCATAAGACAACTGGCTCCTTCCGCTTGGTGGAACCAGTAAAAGTTACTACTTTCTGCTGGGGATAGGGCAGGGTGGCAAGAATATGAAGCAGAGGACCAAACCAGGCCAAGAAACAGTAGGTAATCCAGTTTTGGAAGACGAAGGTGCAGAAGTCCCCAGTCTGCATTTCCCAGACATAATACCTTCCCAGATCAGGCCACTGGGTGCCAAGCAAGGGAGATTTCTGAAATCCCTGCCAATGGCCTGGAAGTCCCATCTAGTCACAGGAGCCAAAATTCTTCCCACAGTCATTTAACTATCAGTGGAAAAAAAAAAAAAAAATGCCACCACCTGGCACCAAACCACAGCCAGATTAGGATGGATTTTTGACAGCGCAGGTGGAGGCTATTTTATTAATGTCATTATAACACAGCCCTACATTCTTTACAGAACTGACTCTGTATTATGCATTTCTGACTGAATCAATTATTGGAATAGGACTAAACTTCCGAACCACCAGCTGCTACTAAAAACCTCTCTGAAAATACTTGAGAACAGCCTTCCTCAAGTCTCCAATTTTGCAAAGCATGTTGGACAGAAGCTAAAAGTACAATTATTTATGGTCATAAACTCTTTCTAGATATGAGTTTCTCTCCTGAATTCAACAAATTTTCCCAACATCACACCTACTAAAGAGAGTCCAAGCCTTGGTTAACTTGACTAAATGTGAAAGGCTTCTTTTTTATCCATTGTGAATGAGTTGTTTTGATGTTTATAACATGATTTCATTCTTAACACAAGCCTTTCATAAGCTTAGTGTGCAATATAACCATGTTTGGCTATATTACAAACCGCACATATTTGGAAACACTATTTTACACACATGCACCCACACCCCACCACATTATTCTACTTGTACTAACAAAGCTTTTGGAAATATTTTTGCTCATTGCTGCAATACCAGCTTTAGAACAGGTACTCAAGTAACTGTTGGATGAATACATGAATTAGCACTTTTACTTCAGCACACCTCCTCCTAGTAAACTGAGGCCCCACCAGAAGCAGATGCTGGAGCCATGTTTGTACAGCCTGCAGAACCATGAGTCAATTAAACTTCTTTTCTTTATAAGTTACCTTGTCCCAGGTATTTCTTTATAGCAATACAACAACAACCTGATCCAACTACTATCAAGTAATAAGCAGATTTCTACATTCAGGTAATTGTGTTGGAATGATTGTTTTTTTAGTTAGCTATGCTCTGAGTACTATTTTTTCATTTGACCACAAAGTCCTACAACCTAGCATTATGATTAAAACATATCACCTGTCAGTAGAATCATAATGAAACCAAAGTATCTGGCAGAATGAGCTACATGCAATTGTCAGATAATTTTTCTGATTACTATCCAAGAAGATTTTGCATTTAAACCCTTGTTCCTAAAATACTACTAATGTATTAGTTTACTTTCCTGATTTAGCATGGGAAACTATAAAGAACACATACTAATATAAGTGAGTACACTGATAAAAGCAAATATTACAGATCTACCAAAAGATCATTACACATATTCAATTTAGGATTATCTAGACATAATAGGTTAGGAATACTGACATAGAGTATTCCCCTCAAAAATTATCTTTCTGACTAAATACCTAAAATAAACTTAATTTCCCTTTGATTTACATCTCTTCTAAACAATTTACAGGAAAAAAAAATTAGTTTAGTTTGTTGGGTTCCCACTACAATAGGCCCGGCTTACCTGCTGTTTTGCTTTCCCTGGTCAACCATAGTCCAAATATACTAACGGAAACTTCCAGAAATAAACAATTCATATGTTTTAAATTGCACACAGTTCTAAGTGGCACAGTGAAATCTTTTGTCGTTCCACTCTACCCCAACCTGGACATGAATCATCCCTTTGTCCAGCAACTATACACTGTATGCACTTGCTCACTGATCACTTTGTAGCCATCTCAGTTATCAGATTGACTTGCAGTTCGGCAATAACAGTAATTATGCAGTTCCAGTAACCCTTATTTTACTTAATAATGGCCCCAAGTGCAAAGAGGAGTGATGCTGGCAATTTGAATATGCAAAAAAAAAAAAAAAAAAAAAGCCATAAAGTACTTCCTTTGAGTGAAAACATGAAAGTTCTTAAGAAGAAAAACTGTATGCTGAGGTTGCAAAAATCTACAATAAGAAGGAATAGTCTATACATGAAATTATGAATAAACAAAAAGAAATTCATGCATAGTATATACAAGGTTCAGCACTATCTGCCATTTCTGGCATCTACTGGGGGTCTTGGAATGTATTCCCTGAGGATAAGGGGGGCAGAAATAGTATTTTACTCTTCTCTGTAAAGAGTAGGTCATGGAAAGTTTATTTTAAAAAAATATTATGGGAAATTGCTATATTTTCTGAAAGCACAGTAATAAATCCATAAGGCTTTCTCTCTGCGTAAATGAGTAGTACTCAGGTTTTGATCAACAATGAATAAATAAATCAAAGCTGAGTAAAGTTAAGTTGGAAGACACTAATAACATTCATTTAAGAGCTGAAGTCTCCAAATTATTCAATTAAAAATTAACCACATGATAGAATTTCATATTAAACTTATAAATACTCTGGGAAGAGTACATTTTTAACAAACTTGACATGCCAATGACAGTTTGGGAGGAAAGTACTCAAATCCTTGACATCAGGTTAGTGTCCTAGGCTTCAAGAATGATTCATGATTCTAACATTTTTTCGGAGAGGGGAAAATCGTGAACTTTTCTAGAAGGGTATGGGCACTCTCCCTCACCAAAACACATACACAGGCAAAGTTTTATACATAACTCAAGAAGCTTGTAGACCCTTAAAATCCACCAATGGACTTCGGGTTAGAAGCACCTGATACAGAACGTTGGACAACTGAGACACAATTATTACTATTATGAGTAATGGATAATTGAGTAAGCATTAACTGTTACAATTTATTTTTGAATTTGGACAACTGAGACACAGAGAACAGCTAGAAGGATTTAAAGTCAGAGGATGGTGTAGCATTGTTGCATCTCCTATGCCATGTAAATGGGTAACTCAATAGAGAGCCATCCTTTAAGAAATGTTAAGCAACCGCTTATATCCAGTAAGCCTAGTGGGTCATACTTGAAGGAAAAAAAAAAAAACCCAAAGCCAAAACCCACGTATTTGGAAACACTATTTTACAAACACACACATACACACACACACCCCATCACTATATTACTTCTACCTGTACTAACAAAACTTTTGGAAATACTTTTGCTCACTGCTGCAATACCAGCTTTAGAACAGGTATTTAAGTAACTGTTGGATGAATGAATTAGCAGTTTTACCTAAGCACAACACCTCCTAGTAAACAAAACACTACTAATACGCCCATTATGACATTTAAAGTATTTTTAAAGGGCATTTTTTTCCAAAAGAAATTTAGACATTAACCTTTAATTACACTCCTTATCAAACTGAAGACAGTGACAAAGATACTGTTTAGTTTTAAAATTAATACAGGTACACCTCAGAAAGATAGGTTTGGTTCCCACAATAAAGCAAATATCACAGTAAAGTGAGCCACACAAATTTTCTGGTTTCCTAGTACACACACAAGTTATGTTTACACTATACTGTAGTCTTTTAATTGTACAATAGATTTATATCTAAAAAAGTACAGGCTGGACATGGTGGCTCACATCTGTCATCCCAGCACTTTGGGAGGCTGAGATGGGCGGATCATGAGGTAAGGAGATTGACACCATCCTGGCTAACACGGTGAAACCCCGTCTCTACTAAAAATACAAAAAAAAAATTAGCCTGGCGTGGTGGTGGGCGTCTGTCGTCCCAGCTACTTGGGAGGCTGAGGCAGGAGAATGGCATGAATCCAGGAGATGGAGCTTGCAGTGAGCCAAGATCGCGCCACTGCACTCCAGCCTGGGTGACAGAGAGAAACTCCATCTCAAAAAAAAAAAAAAAGTACATAATTTAATTTTTTAAATACTTTATTGTTAAAGAAATGCTAACAATCATCTAAGCCTTCAGAGAGTTGTAACCATTTTCTGGGTAAGGGTATTATGTTGATGCTGATGGCCGTTGACTGACGAGGATGAAGGCTGCAAAAGGCTGGGGAGGCTGTGGCAATTTCTTAAAATAAGACAATGATGAAGTCTGTCACACCAATTGACTCTTCCTTTCACAAAAGATTTATCTGTAGCATGTGATGCTGTTTGCTAGCATTTTACCCACAGTAGAATTTTCAAAACTGGAGTCGGCTGGGCATGGTGGCTCAAGCCTATAACTACAATGTTTTGGGAGGCCAAGGCAGGATTACTTGAGCCCAGGAGTTCGAGATCAGTCTGGACAACATAGCGAGACCTCATCTCTACAAAAAAATTTTAAAAATTAGCTCAGTATGGTGACGCATGCCTGTAAGCCCAGCTACTTGGGAGGTTGAGGTGGGAGGATCACTTCACCACTTGACGGGAGGTGGAGGCTACAATGAGCTGAGATGGGGCCAGTGCACTTAAGCCCGGGTAATAGCGAGACACAGTGAGCTGAGATTGCGCCAGTGCACTTAAGCCTGGGTTACAGCGAGAACAAAAAAAACAGCACACACATACACAAAAAACAAACCTGGATTCAATCCTTTCAAACCCGGACTCAGTCCTTTCAAACCCTGCTGCTGCTTTGTCAACAAAGTTTATGTGATACTCTAAATTCTTTGGTGTCACTGTCATTTAAAAAATGTTTCTAGCATCTTCACCAGGAGTAGACTCCATCTCAAGAAACCACTTTCTCTGTTCATCCATATGAAGCAACACCTCATCCATTCAAGTCTGATCTGAGATTGCAGCAATTCAGTTACATCTTCAGGATCTACTTTTAATTCTAGTTCTCTTTCTACTTCCACCACATTTGCAGTTACTTCTTTCAATAAAGTCTTGAACTTCTCAAAGTCATCCATGAAAGTTGTAATTGACTTCTTTTAACTCCTGTAACTATTAATATTTTGACCTCCTCCTGTGAATGACAAATGTTCTTAATGGCATCTTGAACAGTAAATCCTTTCCATAAAGTTTTCAATTTACTTTGCCCAGATCCATCAGAGGAATCACTATCTATGGCAGCTGTGGCCTTATAAAATGTATTTTTTAAATAAGACTCAAAAGTAAAAATTAGTCTTTGATCCATGGGCTGTAGGGTGCCTTTTGTCTTAGTGGGCATGAAACTATTAATCTCCCCTTACATCTTCATCAGAGCTCCTGCGTAAACAGGCACATCATAAACAGTAGTATTTTGAATGGAATCTTTTTTTCTGAGCAATAGGTCTCAATAGTGGGCTTAAAATATTTAGTAAACCATGCTGTAAACAGATGTGCTGTCATCCATGCTTGTCTTTCCACTTAAGAGCACAGGCAAAGTAGATTTAGCATAATTCTTAAAAATCCTAGGATTTTCAGGATGGTAAATGAGCACTGGCTTCACCTTAAAACCCCCAGCTGCACTGGCCTCTAAAGAGAGAGTCAGCCTGTTCTTCGGAGCTTTGAAGCCAAGCATTGACTTCTCCTCTCTGGCTATGAACATCTTGGATGGCATCTTCTTCCAATAAGGCTGTATCAACTACACTGAAAATTTGTTTAGTGTGGCCAACATCAATTATCTTATCTAGATCTTCTGGATAACTTGCCGCTGCTTCTTCATCAGCATGTGCTGCTACATCTTGCACTTTTGTGCTGCTTCATCTTGCACTTTTGCGCTATGGAGATGGCTTCATTCGTTAAATGTCATGAAGTAACCTCTGCTAACTTCAAACTTTTTTCCTGCAGCTTCCTTACCTCTTTCAGCCTCGAAAGAATTAAAGAGAGTTAGGACCTTGCTCCGGGTTAGACTCTGGCTTAAAGGAATGTTGTGGCTGATTTCAATTGTGGCTGCTTTGATCTTTTATCCAGCCCACTCAAACTCTGTCCGCATCAGCAATACGGCTGTTTTGCTTTCTTCTCATTCATGTGTTCATTGGAGTAGCACTTTAAATTTCCTTCAAGAACTTCTCCTTTGCATTCACAACTTAGCTGACTGGCACAAGAGATCTAGCTTGCCACCTAAGTTTTCAATATGCCTTACTCACTAAGCTTAATCACTTCTAGCTTTTGGTTTAAAGTAAGAGACTCTTCCTTTTTACTTGAACACTTAGAGGCCACTACATGTAGGGTTATTAGTTGGCCTAATTTCAATATTGTTGAAATTAGGAATAGAGAGGCCCAAGGAGATGGTGAGAGACAGGGGACTAGCCAGTCAGTAGGGCAGTCAGAATACACACATTTGCAGATTAAGTTCACTGTTTTATATGGGTGCAGTTCATGACGCCCCAAAACAATTAACAATGGTAATGCGACAATTACTGATCACAGTCCACCATAACAGATATAATAATGATGAAAAAGCTTGAAATATTTCAAGAATTACAGAGACACAAAGTGAGCACGTTATTGGAAAAATGGCACTGATAAGCTTCTTTAATGCAGGGATGCCACAAACCTTCCATTTGTAAAAATACACAACATCTGTGAGGTTCAATAAAATTGGTGCGCCTGTAATTTCTTCATTCAGAGTAATGGAGACAAATGAAAATAACGGCCCCACCTAAGAACCTTGGTAATTAAATTAACTCTTCCTAAACCAAAATGTCTTTTTCCAATGTCTTGTCACATATGGCTTTAGAACTCCAGTGCATGCAGATCAAGTATTTATATAATCTTCCAGTATTCCTAGCTCTGTTGTTTCATGTCCTTAGACGAAAAAATAAAAAATAAAAATAAATTTAAAAACCAAGTTCAGATTGGTCTACATACTAAGTAACAGGTGAGTCCTATGCATACCAATTAGGGATAACCAGGGAGAAAAGCTGGAAAATGAAGGATAACCCTGTGTAATATTCAACTCCTCATAATACAAATGTTTTTACCATTTAAATGATAAACTACTTAGCAACAGGTGTTAAGAACCAACTCTCAGAGACTTCTTAGTCAAAATACCAAAATAAAAGTACAAAGAACCATTAGGGAAAACTGAAGGCTTTACTGATAGAATGTCAATCACCAAAAACATTTACATGTAATTTTCACAAACACACCTGCTGGACTGAGTAAAATACAGAGTATAGTTTAAGAAAACATACTTAAGAACTCTGAAGTCTTCAGTTAACCGTTCTCTTGCATGTCAAGAAGACACAATTAACAGAGTGAAAAAAAAAAAGCAACATAAGGAATAGGAAAAAATATTTTAAAATCTTATCTGTTAAGTGGTTAATATCCAGAATATATAACGAACTCTTAGAACTCAACAGAAAGAAAATCAAATAACCCAATTAAAAAATGGGTAAAGAATTAGAAAGACATCTCTCCAAAGATGATATACAAATGGCCGACAAGCATATGAAAGGATGTTTAACATGACTAATCATCAGAGAAATGCAAATCAAAACCTCAATGGGATAACACCTCACCTCAATGAGATAAACACACCTATTCGAATGGCAACTATAAAACAAACAAACAAAATAAGTGTTGGTGAAGGTATGGAGAAACTGGAACACTTGTGTACTGTTGGTGGGAATGTACAACAGTGCAACTGCCATGGAAAACAGTAGGGAGGTTTCTCAAAAAAATTAAAAATAGAATTATCATATGATCCAGCAATTCTACTTCTGGGTATATATACAAAAGAACTGAAAGCAGGGTCTCAAAGGGATTATTTACACATTCATGCCCCGTAGCAGCACTATCAACAATAGCCAGGAGGTAAAAGAACTCAAACATCCATCAAATGGATGAATGGATAAATAAAATGTGGCATATACATACAATCAAATATTATTCAGCCTTAAAAAGGAAGGAAATCCTGTCACATGCCACAGCAAGAAGGAACCCTGAGGACATTCTGCTAAGTGAAATAAGCCTGTCAAAAAGGACAAACACTGTATGATTCCACTTATATAAGGTATCTGAAGCAGTCAAATTCACAGAAACAAAATAGGATGATAGTTACCAGGAGCTGGGAAAAGGTGGAAAGGGGGAGTTATTTTTTGATAGATACAGAGTTTCAGATTTGCAAAATGAAAAAGTTCTGCAGAATTGTTTCACAGTGTGAAAATACTTAACACTACCAAACTATAAACTTTAAAATGATGAAGACGGTACATTTTGTGTTTTTTTTACCACAATAAAAAAACTGAAAAATAAATTGTCAAAGTTAATGCTTACTGAATTATCCATGACTCACAACAGATAATTATTACGGGAATTATTAAAATAAATATACACACTATTGTAAACAAAACTAAAAAACCCAATATGCTAATGCCCAAAAGCTTCTGAAAAGTAAATATTCTATATTCTACAAAAGTTAATACTGTTAAAAACATACAATTCTACTTACCTTGGCTTGTCTCTCTTTTCTCTTTGTCGTTCAAAATCTCGTCCTCTGTCCTTTCCATCTCTTGTTTTTTCTTCTATCCTGTCTTTTACTTTATATTTTTCTTTGTATTTTTTCCCCAGAGCAATATCTTCTGGTACAGGAGGGGGTGGACTAGGAGTACGTGGTCCTTTCTTTTTATTTTGGTTGGTTTTTGAATTTCTGAAGGTAACACAAAGCTATCATTAGAAGTTCAAATATGCTAAAAGGATATTTTTTAAAGCCTTCTTAAAAACAGTAGCGTTCCTTTATATTACTTGCCCTTTATTATTTTGTATGCTACTAACCAATATCAAGAAGAAAAAAAAATTAACAGAAATGGCTGAAGAATTAATTTACTTGATAACTTTAAAGGGGCAGGTTTCTGAGAAAAGATAGAGGTGAAATAGGAAGACACTTTCAGAAAAGATGTTAATACAATGACTGTTAAAACTGTTTTTTTTTAAGACAGAAAAGTAGACAAAGAAAGTAAAAATCACCTATAATTCTACTACTCAAAGAGAACTATTTTTAACATCTTGAATATTTACATACTTTTGCCATATATCTTACTTTCTCTGTCTACTCATTTAAAACTGGGTATTCACATGCAAAAGAATGAAGCTGGACCTTTATATTGTACCAGATCAAAAATTAACTCAAAATAAAGACCTAAACATAAAAGCAAAAACTATAAAAATCCTAAAAGAAAATATAGAAGAAAATCTTCATGACATTGGACTTGGCAACGATTTCTTGGCTATGACACCAAAGGCACAGATAACAACAAAGCAAAAATAGACAAATGAGACCACATCAAATTTTAAAACTTTTGCATGTCAAAGGACACAATCAACAAAGTGAAAAGGCAACTTATAGAATGGGAGAAAATATGTGCAAATCATATATATATATAGTCACAACTATTTTCTCTCATCATTGGAAATGGGTAACTCTACGTGTGTGTGTGTGTGTGTGTGTGTGTGTGTGTGTGTGTGTCACATACATTCATGGGATATCCTATTACAATATTTTGTAAAATTTTAAAATACTGAACACAGACATAGTGTGAGCATCTTTCTGTAACAAAAAGTAGATTTAGGTTGAGCATGGTGTAATCCCATCACTTTGGGAGGCCAAGGTGGGTGGATCACTTGAGGTCAGGAGTTCGAGACCAGCCTGGCCAACATGGTGAAACCCTATCTCTACTAAAAATACAAAAATTAGCCAGGCATGATGGTGGTGCCTGTAATCCCAGCTACTCCGGAGGCTGAGGCAGGAGAATCACTTGAACCCGGAAGAAAGAGGTTGCAGTGAGCCAAGATCGTGCCATCGCACTCTAGTCTGGGTGACAGAGTGAGACTCCATCTCAAAATAAAATTTTTTTAAAAAAAGCAGATTTAGGTAATCATTTTTATTGACTGTATAGAATTTCCTTGAATAGATGCTCCAAAACTTTTTAAAACAATTTCATAGTTTTTCAGGTGGCTTCCAGGTTTTCATCATTGTTCAAAAAACACAATTACATCATCTACAAATGAAATACCAACCATTGTCAGTATATATTCATCATAAATCTCTGAATCTTCTTTAAGAAATTTTTACCAACTCTGAGGTCACAAAGATGGTCTCCTAAAATTTTGTAATTTTGCCTTTCACATTTGTCTTTAATCTACTTGTAATTGATTTTTGGGTACAGATTTTGTTCTTTAAGTGCCTCTTTTTGGCAATTTAAGTAATTTTAAGTAAGTGGTATAACTTTGATCCCATACACATTCAAAACTGGCTATCTTCGCCTCTTACTTTAACAACAGTTTAACTGAATATAGCATTTTCACGTCAAAATCCTTTTACCTCAGAGCTCTAGTTAAAATATTTCGTAACATTTAACATTGCAGGTAAGAAGTCCAAAGAAAATCGATTTTTTTACTATTCAGGTAAGCTGGTTTTTCTGTTGGCATGCTTATGAACATTATCCCTTGAAAATTACTCACCAGAAAAAGATTTTCACTAAGTCCAGGTATTTTCAAAAAATCTTTTCCAGCACTAAATGGACTGTTTCAATCTGAAACTTCAAACTTTTTACTCAATTTCTTCTATTTTCATTTCATAACTTTCTCTTATGACCCAAGTCTCTGTAGTTCTCTTTATTACACAGTTACTGTATCTCCTGGATCTCTCCTCCATGTTAGATTTCTGTCATTTCCACTTTTCCTGCTTTTCCAGGATCTTAAATCTGTCTTTATATTCAGTAATTTTTAAAGTAGTACTCATTTTGCTAATTCTAAATTTGGCAATCTTGTTGTTCTGCTATTTTTTGATTTCTTCTTTTTTTTGGAGATGGTGTCTCGCTCTGTTGCCCAGGCTGGAGTGCAGTGGCACGATCATGGCTCATTGCAACCTCGACCCCCAGGGCTCATGTGATCCTCATGCCTCAGCCCCGAGTAGCTAGGAGTACAGGTGCACACCACCACACCTGGCTGATTTTTGTATTTTTGTAGAGATAGGGTTTCGTCACGTTATCCAGGCTGGTCTCAAATTCTTGGGCTCAAGTGATCTGTCCACCTCAGACCCCTACACCTGTCCTTTTCTGTGATTTTCCATTTGAACTCTTTTCTCTTTTAAAATATTGTTGTTCAGGCTGGGTGAGGTGGCTCATACCTGTAATCCCAGCACTTTGAAAGGCCAAGGTGGGTGGATCGTGAGGAGGTCAGGAGTTCAAGACTAGCCTGACCAACATGGTGAAACCCCGCCTCTACCAAAAATACAAAAATTAGCCACGTGTGGTGGCGCACGCCTGTAATCCCAGCTACTCAGGAGGCTGAGGCAGAAGAACCGCTTGAACCCAGGAGGCAGATGTTGCAGTGAGCTGACTGCACGCCAGCCTGGGTGACAGAGTGAGACTCTGCCTCAAAAAAAAAAAAAAAAAGTTGTTCAACCTGGCACCAACCAGATCGATAAACTAGCTCATCTGATCTTGTAGCCCCTACCAAGGAACTAACTCAGCACAAGAAGACAGCTTCGACTCCCTCTGATTTAATCTCTGACTTGACCAGTCAGCGCTCCCGGCTCACTGGCTTCCCCCAGTCTCCCTGCTGCCCTGCCACCAAGTTGTCCTCTAAAACTCTGATCCCCAAATGCTCAGGGAGACTGATTAATAAAACTCCAGTCTCCTGCAAAAATATAAAATAAAATCAAATAAAATATAATTGTTCACAATTTTTTTCCCATAATCAACTGCTTTTGTCCTCTAAATACAATATCCTCACAAATTGCACTAAACTTATAAATGAATTTATAATTTAAGTTTGTTCCTGTTTACTGTATTAACATTACTGTGTAAGCCATCTGCTCAGAGTGTTCAGTCTGGTACTAGGTCTGTAAGTAGCCCTTTTCATACATCTGGTGAGTTTTCACTATCTACTAACCTCACTATCTACTGATATTTATAAATGAGGACCTAAGCCTAAATCCCAGAACTTATTTCCTATCATGCTGAATTCTCAAGTCCCAAGAGTTCTCAGCTATACATATATATATATACATATACATATATATATGATATTATCTACCTCAAAATTGCTGGCAATATTTTAAAAGCACTTGACTCATAGTGAGCATTGAGAAAATGTAGCTCTCTTAGTCCTCATCCCTATGTCTTATTATCACTGACAGCGTTAACCATGTAAACAAGTAGGAAATTACTAAAATATGACGACTAAATCTAGTTTTCATCCTTGTCTTCTGCCAACAACTATATTAGCCACATATCTCATTGCATATTCATGAGATGACTCAATCTTCTTATGCACCATAACAGATATGTGATAAATATCTGTATTTCTGGATACTTTTCTACTTTAAAGATAAAAACGGATCAATAACTGGCATCTGTATCAAAATTATCTTTTAGAATTTCATGATTAAACAACAAAGGAATTCTTGACACAAACTATTTTTACATTATCACCTGTGACAGAGACTAGCAGAGTGTTTACCAAACTTTTCTTCTGAGCACAGTGGTAAACCATACTATCTACACTTTCTTGAAATTAAGCAAGGCCAAGTGACCAAGAACTGGCCAAAGGAATGTGAGTGGAAATGATGTATACCACTTCCAGGCCCAAATTTCAAAGGGCTCTCATATGCCAGGCAATTGCAAACTATAGAGCTAAATAACTGCAATACTCAATTTCCGTTTTTCTTTGTACATCCCATTCTTTGGTTTCCTTGAAAACCAAAGAAAGTGGAATCATGGTCAGAAGGAGCCTGGGTTACTCAATTTCCATATACAGGACAGCCACCTGTCAATCAGAAACACTCATTTTGACTTTATGTGAGAAATAACCTTCTGTGGTGTTAAATCACTGACATTTTGGGACTTGGCCATAATCACAACCCGGATTATTCTAATATACTTACTAAAGTACAGAATTTCTTCACATTACCATCAAAATTATGCGTGGTTAGAAAACACAATTATGTTATAGTGCTTTCCGACTGAAGGGGCCAAAACTGATTTTGTGTATTCTGAAATCACCAAGATCTTCAACATTTAAAAAGTCAACTAATTGTTGTTTCAGTGGCACAAAGCCTACTTCTGACTTGTGGCAAAGAGCCCACCTGTTTACTTTTATCAATTTTTAATCCTTTCTCTCTCTCTTCAAAACTATTGTTTTAGATTAGCTTTTGACATACTTAATATCCTCTGTACAAAGAGCTATAAAGAAAAATTAACCTAAGAAAAACTAAGATTAAAAGTGCAGATGGACAGAATAGGTAATATATTTATGATTTTACATTATACCGTATCTCACATATCAGGACAAATCTTACTATCAGACTGTATCTCAAAATAAATGTCAAACAAAGAAAAATGCCAGCTTTCAGGGAAAAGTGTAAGTTTTAATTTGTCAGTGATTATATCTTTCCATTCAATATGATAACCTAGTAAGACCAAGAAGTTTGTTTACCTGATTGTCACACCTCAGTTGGCTGACACTGGTTAAAATACTCCACTGAGTTTTAACTGAAATTCTAATCCTTACATGTGCTTAGTATGTTCTTAGTTGATAGTATGATCCAGCAATAAAATTAAAAGATGATTACTTGACACACTCTAGGCAATGTAAACTGCATAAATGTTATACTCAAAAAAAAAAAAAAGAAAAGAAATGCTATATTCAATTCAATGTTTTCTTTGTATTTTTAATATACTGTTTTTCCAGGTCCTTTTGCTTTTATTATTAAATTAATGGTGCATCTTAAAGTCAGCAACATAGCAGAATATAAGAAATATAGTAATTAAACCAGTGTGAATGATTATTCATGACAAATATTTATAATAGGATGAGTTACTAATAAAGCAGCAAAAGAGATTGTATGTAAAAGATGAAACTAACCCTTTGTCTAAATAGTTATCAAAACTTTCTATGAAAAGATTAAGTTTCAAATATTCTATAAACAGAACAGATAAGAAAAGGAAGAAAGGGTATTTCTAGTATGCAGTTTATTGGGGAAATGAATAGAATTGAGGGAAAGTCATACAGCTGGTTAGCCAAGAGGATAAGAGCAAGTGGAGTGGATCGTATCACTCTCTGTTCATTCAACTTCTTCAATATACCTTTGCAATATTTACTCAATTGCATGAACAAAGGAGAGAATCAACTCAACTTCACTGAGTGCCTTATTAAAATGCAAAGTTCTATGCCAAGTAGGCACTATGAGGGAGAGGATCAACTCAACTTTACTAAGTGACTTATTACAATGCAAAGTTCTATGTCAAGTAGGCACTATGAGAAGACAGAACTATGAACAATCAAGATCCCAATCTTCAAGGAGCTTAAATTTAATAAGGGTTGTAAAACATAAGTCACAGCTGAAATATAATGCAACAGGCAATTATTATCAACATGGAGGTATAAGCAAAATCTGATAGGTACCTAAAGGGAACAGAACTTATGTAATGGGAAAACTTAGAATTTGAGCTAGAGATTGAAGAATTCAGATAGAAGGGGGTAGGTAGGACGAAGCTGGACAAAAACTACTGACAAGAAAGAAAAGACCGAAGTGTAAATGTCATTCTAAGGAATCTGAATTTCATTCTACAGAATGAAAAACCACTGAGTTTTTCAATGGTGTAATAAATTAATTGGAATTGTCCCTTTAAGATTTCTCTGACAGCATCTATAAAATAAATGGGTTGAGGCAGCTGAATGAAAATGTTCACATGTGTGGGTGGGGGATAGAAACTACATAAAGTCAATATAATTAGTAAGATGATATAATAATCTAGGTAAAAAGTTAAGTAGAGTCTGAAATAGGGTTAGTCTCTAGAAACTAGAAGGAGGGAAATAAATATGAGTTTCATTACAGGTTCAAATAGACAGGGCTTGTTAACTGATTAAATATTAGGTAGAAGATATTTTTAGTTCATTTTTTATAAGATAAAATTAGGGTATGGACTTTAATTAAAATAAAATATAAACAGTTCAGAGTGACCTTAAATGAAAAGGTATCTTCTCCTTATTCTTAGTCCCTGAATATAATCATTTCTATTTTTACTTTTTCAACTGGCTTCTACAGTAATTCTAATTTATAAAGAATTCAATCTCTTGATAATATATACTGAAACAAAATTTTTTTGTGTATAATTTATAGCAGTTTAAAAATCGGAAACAACATAAATGTTCGACAGAAAAGTAGACAAATTTATAATATAAATACTAAGATGAATGAACTAAGGTTATATGTATCAATACAGATAAACATAAAAAATGTAGATTGAAAAAGCAATGTGCAGAAGGTTATGATATATCCGTATTACAATAGATGAAAGCAATACTATACATTGCAAAACACATATTAGTTAAAGTATAAACACATGCACAAGTATCATAAACACCAGATTTAAGAGAGGAACCCGAATTGTATCTTTTATTTTTATTTCTTAAAAAATAAAAAGCTCTGAAGCATATGTGGATGTTACACAGATATTTGTTTTATTGTTCTCTATAACTGTCTTTTTAATTGAAACATTTCAAACTTCTTTTTAGAACAAAAAAGCTTACATTAAATATAAAATGTATTAAAAGTACCCTTTTATAACCTACTAATTCTTTTTAGTATCACTTCAGAAAAAGCTATTTTCTTGATACTATTTATCACCCTACTGACCTCTGCTGGTCCAACAGGGGAGAAGATACTGCAGATGTCTTCCTATCTTTCTTGTTAGCTGAAGACGACTTCGGGCTTGATTTTCGCTTCGGAGATGTGCTAGACTTTCTTAGAGAAGGTGACGGGGACAATTTTGATCTAACCACTTCTGGTGAAACCTTTAAAAAAATTCAGTAAGTCAATTCAGAAATTCCTCCACTTATGGTACAATAAGGCTTACAGTATTTTAGAATCACACCAAATTTCAGATTAAAATTAAATATTATTGCTGGGTGCAGTGGTTCGCACCTGTAATCCCAGTTTCTCGGGAGGCTGAGGTGAAAGGATTGCTTAAGGTGAGGAGTTTGAGATCAGCCTGGGTAACATAAAAAAAACCCTATCTCTTATACAAAAAAAAAAAAAAAAAGCCAGGCATGGAAGGTGCCTGTGGTCGCAGCTATTAGGGAGGCTGAGATGGGAGGATCCCTTGAGCCCAGGAGTTCAAGGCTGCAGTGAGTGCCACTGCACTCCAGCCTGGGTAATAGAGAAAGATCTCATCCCTACAAAAAAAGTTTGAAATAAAAATAAAAATAATAAATTATAATAACTACTATCTGTTGATATTAGTCTGACTCCTGAATCCATGATTTTAAGCAATATAACTGTCCTAACATATACCAGTTTCAATAAAGTAAATTAAAATCATAAAATTTCAAAATCTCCTCAGAAAAATCATAAATTATATTTAAATTAACTGTATCTTCAATTTTTAGAAAAGAAACAAGGCATTCTAGAAATAGCATGGGCCTGAAACAGACATAGGTAGATTCAAACCCCATGTTACATTAGCTGGTGACTCTAGGCAACAAACTCTCAGCTTTGCCCACCTATTCAATAACATAAATATTTGCTACTTATCTAATAGAATAATGTGAAAATTAAATGAATATTTATGGAGTAGTACATATACAGTGGATTGATCAATATATCAGTATACTAATATAATTTAAGATGTAGCAAGAAGCTGAGTTATCTGATCAATACAAATGCTGCTATTAAGTACTAACATATTTATTGCAATAAATAGCATACCTCCTTTTTAATGATAATTTCTTCTCTCTTCTCCATGTTTTCTTGTTCCAGCTTCATTAATTCCCTCTGTATCTTCTGACGCTTCATTTCCAATGACAATTCATGAACATAATCATAATTAATATCTCCATTGTCAGAATCTTTAAAATAAAATTGTGTTACTGTTAGAAACTAGCATAATTATCTATGCCAAAAATCATACAGACTTTTTTCAATTAATTTCTTACACAAATCTAAATGGCAGAGTCTTTCATCAGGATGACATACTTCTAAAAGATAAAAGAAATTGATACCATTTCTATAAAGGATTAAAATCACCATGGTTGATTTCTTCATGAAAAGCCAAATATTTTTAAAGTTTCTGGGTTTTCTGGAAATAATTTCGGGTTGTTTGGAAGTTGGGTTTTTTGTTAGGAGATGGAATTTTAAAAGACAAAAGGCACTCAGCTGAATTTCTAAGCCTTAAAGATACCAAAGCCTTCAATATTCCATGCTGTATACGATGCGACTCATTATCTCCTTATTTTCCTAAAGATACACTGCTAAAATACATCATATAAAGTGAGGTTATATTACATGTGCAACATTGCTTCTATAGGCTTGTCAGTTTTAAAATTTGTGAGACAACTGATTAATATCTAAAACTAAAGTAATTTTAGTACTAATGTGTACATAAACTAATTTTTAAAGGATTTATGACACTTTCTTTACAAGTGATTTGTTCTATTTCCTTAGATCACAACTGTCCATCTCAACGGATCTGATGCCATATTTCTATTTCCATTTAATATTTCCTGATAAAAAGCTATGAAGATTGGTTAAAAAATCAAAAAGGAAGAGTGGTGTGCAGATCTATTTCATTAAAATATGTGGAAGTTACTGGCACTAGCACCCAACCCCATCACCCTCATTTGCCATAAATGCCCAGGAGCCTAGAGGTGGGAATTTCATTGACCACGATGGACTTGACTGATCACAAACTGAGGTGCCTTCTCAAGCTATACTTCTAGCACTTTAGATCATATCTTAACCTTGGGAAAAGAAATAAAATGAGAACTAAGCAACAAACATAAGAAGTCCTACCTGACAGCTTAAAACCCAAGAAAATGAACATCACTGTTACATATTGCTCAAATGCATTATATATCTATATCATATGACAATGACATATACATTATATATCTATATCTATATCATATGACAATTATATATATATATTTTTTATATCTATATCAAATGACAACTATCCATTCATGCTTGGGGACTGAGAGGGTAACTATATATATTCACTACCTGTGTGACTAAGCTTGATTACTCATCTTATGTTGGAATATGATGACAATTTCTCAGTAAATATATGAAATAGGCTAAATCATGTTTTTCAGTCAGAAAGCAATTACTAAATATTTAATTAAGGGCAAGTAGTTTTCACTAGATAAAATGAAGACACTGAATTTAATTAAGTGACTACTAGCTAACTCCAGTTATTATTTTGTACTCTATTGAGCTAACTTTTACATCAGTGAATAATAGGAGTCAATGATCTGGTTTGATTATGTTCCTAAATTCAATAAAATTCCATAACCAAACACCCAGGTAAAACAAGGAAAGAGTAGTTAATTGAGAAGAATGATTAACAGTGTTTCTGAAGGTACTGTATTATCAGTAAGGCACTGCCGATCTAAAAATTCACAACTGGAAATATCACCAATACAGAACACATAAAAGAAAGAAGAAGCCGGCTTTCAGTTCTCAATTTTCAACTATCCAACCAAGGGGGAGAGGCTTGAGCAGTTAAAATATGTGTCTAAGTCAGCCAGGCGCAGTGGCTCACGCCTGTAAGCTCAGCACTTTGGGAGGCCGACGACGGCGGATCATCAGGTCAAAAGATTGAGACTATCCTGGCCAACATGGTGAAACCCTGTCTCTACTAAAAATACAAAAATTAGCTGGGCATGGTGGCGCCTGCCCAGAGTCCCAGCTACTCAGGAGTCAGAGGCAGGAGAATCACTTGAACCTGGAAGGCGGAGGTTGCAGTGAGCCAACATCGTGCCACTGCACTCCAGCCTGGCGACAGAGCGAGACTCCGTCTCAAAAAAAAACAAAATAAATAAAAAGTCTAGTCAATGTAGTAAATATAACTAATACAGTTTGCTCAGAAGAAAAGCTCTCAGGTCTTTATTCTGAAGGTGCTTATTTTACGCATATAATAAAAACTCAGATGTTTTCCTAACGTGTAAGAGATGGACTACAAGATAGGCACATTGCAACTGACAGTATTTTGACAACAAAAGAAAAAACAGGAAGTACAAAATACAGGATGGAATTCAAAAACAAGAGTCTGAAGCCAGTTAATAAATTTAGAAAATGTCTCTCATGTAGCTTCAGGTTATCACTACAATTTTGCCTTGTAAAAATTGATTCACATTAATGATTGTAAGTCATCAGAAAAATATTAAGTATAATTAGAATGGTATATTTAATAAGGTAGATATTTTTAAGAATATACAACAGAAAAATATATGTAACACATAAGAAAAGGTTAAGATTCTTTCTATATAAAGAATTCTTACTAATTAACAGAACAGGCAAAGGATATTACAAGGCAATTCACAAAGAGAAAAGAAATGAAGAAAGTATATACATACTTTTTCATGTATTCAGGAGCCATTTTTTCTAATTATAATATTAATAGTTGGTAAAGGTACAAATAAAGGACATACTCATTCTCTGGTGGTAGCAATGTAAACTAGTACATCTATCTTGTAAAATTATTTGTCAATATGGGTAAAAGCCTTAAGAACATCAATATGTAACTTTAATTTTAATACAGCAACTTTTTTTTAAATTTAATTTATTTATTTTAAGTTCTGGGATACATGTGCTGAATATGCAGGTTTGTAACATAGGTATACACGTGCCATGGTGGTTTGCTGTACCTACCAACCTGTCATCTAGGTTTTAAGCCCTGCATGCATTAAGTCCTAATGCTCTCCCTCCCCTCACCCCCCATCCCCACAACAGGCCCTGGTATGTGATGTTCCCCTCCCTGTGTTGATCAGCAACTTCTAGTAATTTATTGCATAAAAATAATCATAGATATATAAAAGGTTTATATATAAGGATTAAAAACTATAAATATTTGTGAATTGCCTCGTTACATCATTCTAATTACATTTAACCTTTTTCCAATGAGTTAGAATCATTTATGTGTATCAGTTTTTAACCTCAAGCTGAGACGTTTTCTAAATTTATTAACTGATTTCAGACACTTGTTTTTGAATTCCATTCTATATTTTGTACTTTGTCTTTATGATACACTCTCATTGCTAAAGTCTTAAATAATTCTGAATACACAGAGTAAAATATGAAATTTCCCTTATATTCCTCCTATGGCCATCCTTACTCCAGTGATAACACTGCTAACAGTTTAGTGTTATATGCATGAAAATAATGCTTTACATTTTTCCCTTTAACATTCAACACTGCCTTATAACAAGATCTTTCCAAGTCATAGAGTTCAACTATCTTCATTTTAACATCTGCAAAGCATTTCATTAATATGATCATACTTTATCATAGCTTACATAAAGGAGTTTCCTTCTTAAAGACAGATGAACTGTTTCCAGTATTTTGCTGTTAAAAACAAGACTTATATGAACATTTTGATATATACTTTGGTTCAAGTGCAAGTATTTTTCTATGAAATTATTTCTCAGACTACATTGCTAGACTGAAAATAAGTGTAATTTCTATTTCTAATATCACCAAACTGTACTCCAAAACTGCTTTACCAATGTAAACCCCCACTTGAAAACATTAATGTTCTTCATTTCTGCCAAACTGATGGGTGAATAATCATATCTCTTTATTTTCATCAGTATTTCCCTGCAGTAAGATTGAGCATTTACTGGCCATTTCTATTTCTCCTGTGAGTTACCTCTCTGATACATACATATTTTTACTCATTTTTTAACTAGGCCGTCTTTTTCTTATGTATTTATAGAAACTCATTATATGTCTATATAGTATCTTTATTAATGCTTACACATGTTACACGTTAAGTATTTTCTTTTAGCATTTCGTCTGTTTTTAACTTCTGCATTTAGTTACACAGAAACTCTTAGTTTTATGTAATCAAATGTTTGTGGCTTCTGGGTTTTATGCCCTATTTAAGGAGGATGTACTAACCTCCAAGATTACCAAAATATTTTCACACATTCTACTGCAACGATACTTTTGCTTTTTATGTTACTTCATTGGTCCTTAAGAACACATGATGAACAAATACAAGAAGTTTAAGGAACCAAATAAAAACCACAGACTTCGGAGTGGGGCCTGGAAATACAAAGAGTAACCAGATAATCAAAAGTTTTATAGGCGTAGTTAGAATTTGTACTTGCTCCTGAAGGCAGTGGGAAATTAGGGAATTTGAAACAGGAAAATAAAATGAACATTCAATTTATTCTTTTAAAAGACTGTTCTGCAACTCATAGAGTGGGAGAAAATACTCACAATATATTTATATATCTGATAAAAATCTCATATCCAGAAAACATAAAGAATTCCTCTAATTAACAAGAAAAAAAAAACAGGTAACACAATAGAAGAACAGCAAACATTTGGAATAGACACTTCACAAAATAGGGTGTACAATGGTCGGTGAACATGTGAAAAAGTTTCCAACTTCATTAGGAAAATGCAAACTAAAACCACAGTAAGATACCACTACAAAATTTTAGAATAGCTACGATGAAAAAGGCAAAAATACCATATGGGTAACTGGTACAACCATTTTTTATTTGAAATTATCTACTAAAGGGGAAGACATACATACTCCACAGCCCAGCAATTCCACTTCGAACCATAAACTCAAGAGGAATTGGTATGTATCTGTACATGTTTACCAAAAAATATGTTTAAGAATAGTAATAGCACCTTATTATGCATAATAGCACCAAACTGGGAATTACTTAAATCTTCATCAACAGTAGACTAAATTATGGTACAGTCATACAATAAAACACTATATAGCAATAAGAATTAATGATGCAATAACAATTAATGAATGATATGTGAAATAAAGTACAATCTCGGATAATACTGTTAACAAAAGAAGCTAGGCACAAAAAGAGTACATGCTGTCAACTCCATTTATATGGAGCTCAAACACACAAAATTTATCAATGGTGCTAGAAATCAGGACAGTAGTTACCTTTGAGGGGTGAGGGTAGGGAGAAGTGACTAGAAGAAAACACAAGGGGACTATGGGAAACTAGTAATTTACTACTTACTGATTTGAGTGGTTTTACAAATGTGTTCAGTTTGTGAAAATACAGTGGGCTGGACACATGTATTGTGCATTCCTCTGAACGTACAGTATACTTCAGTAGAAAAACTTTGTAAGAAAGATTATTCTTGCTTTAAAGTGGAGGATAAATTAGGAGACAAGACTATCAGCAAGGGATGGGATTAGGAGGTTACTTTGGTAAAATCTATTTGTAGGCAATAAACAAATACCTTAAGAACTAGAATATTAGTAGTAAATCAAGAGAAACAGATGGTTTTCAATCGTATTTGGTACATAAAAATATCTGCTAAATGCCTGGGTGGAGGGAAAGAAGGAGTGTCAGTGATGACTCTCAGGACTGTTGGTATCTGGTAGGAAAAGTGATGCCCTTAAGATACATAACTCAGATGGAGATGCCCAGTTGGTCAATGCTAAATTGAGAGCTCCAGATTTTGAAGTCACTACACATACGACATTAATGAAGCACTGGGAACATGATGTCATCTAGAAGGAAAAATTAAAAGTGAGAAAAGAAGATGGCTAGGCAATAGGAAAACAACCAAGTTTTAAAAGCTGTCCTTATAGACAAGTGATTCTCAGAGAGTGGTCTGAGGATACCTAGGAGGTCCCTGAGACAATTTCAGGAGTTCTACAAAATCAAACTATTTCTATAACATTACATTGTTTGCCTGGTGTACTCATTCTCCCATGAGTAGACAGTGGAGTTTCCCAGAATATGTGATGTGGTTAACAGGTGGAATGTAGAAGCAGGTAAGAAAATCTACCTATCAACTATTAAGCCAGATATTAAAACAATTTGCAAAATGATGCAAAACACTGCCAACTCCTCACAATTATTATTTTGCTTTGCAAAATAGTTATTTTTCATAAAAGCATATATTGGATTTTTATATGTCATTGTTAAATGAATGAATACATAAATATTTTAAAATTTTCTCAGGTTCATAATATGGCAGTTATGGAAACATAAAATACACAAGGACAAAAGTTATTTGGGGGTTCTGAAAAAGCATATAAAAGTGGCCTAAAAACCAGAAAGTTTATAAATATACCAATTTTTTCTGAATCCAGCTAAAATTGTTACTCCAGATAGAATAACAAGGCAGAAGGTAAGTCTATGAAACCAGTTTAGTCTCACCATCCAGGGACTGGGGCACTTAACTCAATGCTTCAATATTCCCTGAACAGATACTTTCAAATCACAGAGATACACAATGGTCAAAACCTGTGCGTTTCAATCAAGGAAAAGCATAAGAAATTCCTATTAAAGACATTTACACTCACCTTTTAAAAGAATTTCCTATATAAAAAGCTCTTGAAATAAAATCACTTTAGATTTTTTAAAAGAATATAGTTAAGTGCAAATCCTTGGGAATCAACATTTAAGGGGCAGACAGAATACAAGGAGCCTCTATGTAAGACTGAAGGGCTTGAATAGGAAGATACAAAACTGAAGAGTGATAAATAGAAGCCAAAAGAGGAGTCTTTTTCAAGAAAACAGGAGCTCTTGATGTGTCAAATGCTGCAGAAGGGCCATTAGGATAGTAACAAATACATCTCCATTTATTCTGCAATGAGGAGGTCATTAGTGACTTTGAAAAGCAGTTTCAGTGGAGAGTTGGGTCAGAAGACTGAACAGTAAGTATCAGGTGAAACAGTATCAAGTAGAAACAGTAAGGTACAGAACTGTTTTAAGAATTTAGTTGTTAAGTGGGGATAAGCAGGATAGCGACTAACAGTAATATAGGGAGGAGAGAAAATGGATGTTAAAGATATAGAAGAGAGTGTATCATAAATGAACAAGATTGCTGAAGTGGGAGGAAATCAGATCTACAATACAAGTGAATTATTCATCAACTTTATACAGCAGGAAGGAGGCCTCTTACACCGAATAAGAGGGAAGTAAAAAAGCTTAGGCACGAATAAAAAATTAGTTTGAAGGTGTGGTAGGAGGAAGTTGAGGGAATTCCTAAAGATTTCCATCGTCTCTGCTTAGTAGATAGCAAAAAAGAGAAATGAAAGCATAGATTTATGGAGAAGGTTTCACATACCTACTAGGAAGAAAAAGAACAGACTTGGGCTTTTCTGAACCTTTTATATTTTCAACAATTATTAATTATTGTAATGACAACAGAAAAAATTTTAAAGATAAGTAGTATCAAATACATTTTAAAATGTTTTTTATGCAAAAAAATTAAAATGAAAAGAAAGGATGCTGGGTGTGTTAAGAGGTAATCCCTCAGTATTTAGGAAAAGTTAGCTCTCCAAACTTGAACAGTTATGGTTTATAATATTTTATTTAAATATACTAATTAGTCAACTAAAATGGGAGAGTATAGCTGCCTTTATTGCTATTTTGTAGAAGTGGTATTAGGTTGGATTATGAAATCCTGAGTAACCATAAACAAGTTTCCTATTTGTTCTTAGAAGCAATTTTTTAACAGCACTGTCCAAAGGTGGAACAGGTTTCCTTTAAGTACTGATGTAACAATTACTGGAAAGATGTATTTACAATACTTTACAAGTGTTAGTCTATTAAGTCTTCAGAGATAATTCTGAAATATAGTAGTTAATATTTTAGTCTTGTAGCTTCTCAGCTCTCTGTCATAAGGACTCGACTTGGCCACTGTAGCTCAAAAGCAGCCACAGACAATATGTAAACAAATGGATGGACATGGCTGCGTTCCAATAAAACTTTTTTTGCAAAAACCAGTGACTGGCCCACACACTCTAGTTTTCTAATCCCTGGTCTAAGTTTTCAGCTTCTCACTAAAAAAGTTGCTTAAATTTTTAAGATCTTTAGTTTTGTCATCTGTAAGTAGAGTAACAAAGCTATTGAAATAATTAGACAATTATATAAATTACATTAAATTGTCCACCCCCCACTCAATGCATTTAACAAATACAAGTTCTCTTTCTCTGTGTTTGGTAATATGACATTACGGTGCCTATCTTTCAGAACATCAAAGAGGTGGAGAAAACATTCAAGGGGTGGAAAATAAATGCTTATTTGTTAAGATGATGACTCAAAAATGATTTTGCTCCCACCTCAGCTTCCCAAGTAGCTGGGATCACAGGCATGCACCACCATGTCAGGCTAATTTTTTTGTTTTTTTTGTAGAGACAGGTCTTACTTTGTTGCCCACACTGGTCTCAAACTCCTAGGCTAAAGTGGTACTCCAGCCTTAGCCTCCCAAAGTGCTGAGATAACAGGCAGGAGGATTGCTTGACTTCAAGAGGCCTTATAAGCTGCAGCGAGCCATGATCGTACCACTGTCCTCCAGCCTGGGTGACACAGTGGGACCATGTCTCAAGAAAAAAAATTTTTTGGCTAATTTTTTATTAATAAATCCAAGTCTCTATCTTAATCTGATTTTGATTTCTTCTGAAAGATAAAAGTCAAACATTTCTTGGAAATAACTTTCCCAAGTCCTTAAGATTTAAAAATCTCATTTATAATATTCTATGTAAAACAAATATTGATTTCATTTTAAGCTTAGTGTTAGGAATTTTTTAATTTACATATGCAATACAATCCTGAAGGGCTGTAATGCTGCACAATAAAGTTCTAGAGAGAAAACTAGGATGGGAAAATAAAAATATGCAACGCAAACCACTTTCTCTGCCTTTGTACAGCTGCTATATGTCAGTTTTTGCCTTATAATTCAGTAAGATAGAAATATGTCAATAAGATGATTCTGAAACAAGACGGAGATCACAGTCGAAAGGTGTTCTGAAGCCCACGAAAACTCTAGAAAGCAAATAATCAAGAATTCGCCATTTAAACCAAGATTCTGAAACTCACCATCTCTATTAGTTTCCCATTCTACATTTTCTTCTTCACTTTCTGGAGTTCTCTCCTTAGTGATTTTTATGTCTTCCTTTTCCCTATGTCTCCCTCTTGAAGATTCTTTCTAAAAAAGTACATACATACATTCAGATTACTATATTTTTAAAAATTATGAGGTAGTTTATTGTAATAAGAGAACATTTTAATTTCATTCATCTCCGTTTCATCAAAGAATCAGTTTTGTAAACAGTCACTTATCCACTAAGTAGAGAAGGTAACAAATTCTAGCTTAGCACCACAATGAAAAGACTATACTCCATCTATTTTGCTAAAGAACAAAAACTTTACTAAATAACAAAAACTAAAAGAGATGTAGACTATACTACATCTATTTTACTAAAGAACAAAAACTTTAAAGAGTAGCTAAGATGTAAAAATATACAATGCAAATCTAATACTTTAACAAACTTGTGACATTCAGCTACATAGTGAGCTTCCATGTGAAAACCACTGGGGAAAAGACAGTTTAAAATGAATAAAATACAATGGAAAGATTTGTAAATGATTATATTTTAAAATGTCAAAAAACGGCTAAACCATTCACCATAGACTTCTAAAAATAACTGATCTAGGACTTGTCATATATTCAAGTAATTGTCATTTTCCTAGACACCTAAGGATAAATCCAAACTCATTTAATAGTATTATAAAGGTTTACAAAAAGATATTTTATCCATTTTGATGAAACCAAATGGTACCTAAAATAGTCAGTAAATTAGTCCTCACTACTGCTGCTAAAAAACAGGTTTTACATTTTATTCCAGGTATAAAAGCAGCTTACACACAAAAAAGGACAAAATTAATTCAGATTATAAAAGTCAATTAAATGTCTTATTACATAAGAACTCCAAATCATATTTTACTAGGTGCTAAGAAAATAAAAGTAACCAGTGTTATATAATTGTTATCTTCCACCACAGTAAAAGTCTCACTTTTACTAACATTGTAAACACTATGAAAGACACTTACACACAAGGATATTAAGCGCTCAAATTTCTTTCTGAGCATTACTAATCATAAAATTTGGCTGCTTAAAACACAAATTAATTTCTCTTTGTAGTTTTCTTTTTAAAGAACTCTAGTATATATAACTGCCCCTAAATTCTACATATTTAGGCATGAAGTCATATTGTAAATATTACTGACAAAATTTGGGATTGCTGGTAAGACAACAGAGGCTGACGAAAATAATTTGTAAGTTATATGAGAGTAAAACCTCCCATGAAAAAAATGGCAAAGAGTCAAGAAAATAGAAATGGGCCTCTACTTGCACAGAAGACAAAAGGAAGAAATATAATTTACTTTTACTCTTAAAACATATTCTGTGGAACATCAATGAAGAACTATCCTACATCCCAAACAATTTTTGAATGTTCTGTGGATTAAACTCACTATAAATATATATTACTGAATATACTGAATATACTGAATATTACTGAATATACTGAATATTACTGAATATACTGAATAACCATACC
Source organism: Pongo abelii (assembly GCF_028885655.2). Lineage (NCBI taxonomy): Eukaryota > Metazoa > Chordata > Mammalia > Primates > Hominidae > Pongo > Pongo abelii. Next base: position 50,988,995 of record NC_071999.2, read on the forward strand.
AAAAATATTTAATAGAAGGGTATCTCCAAATTATTAAATAACATATTCTGTGCTTTCTGTCCACTTAAAAGTATGTAAAATCCAACTGCAAGTCTAGTTCAAAAGGGTGTCAGAGCAGTAGTGCTGGTGCTGCAAAATCAATCTATAAATTTGCAACATTATTTTTTATCAGATTTAGAGCCAGAAATGTTGTATCAATAAATGTCATTAATAATGATGTATGTAAATATTTCATATTTACCCTAAATATTAAAATTATAATTTTTGAATTGTCCATGTTTTTCAATATGACTCTGACGCTACTCCCAGAGATCATATATAACTTTTATTATTAGGTACCAGAGACTGAATGCAGGCTTAAATAGGTGATGGAATTTCAAGTTCTTACCTCAAATCATAATATAGGAAATTATTTTGGTAACATTTATTAAGAAGGTCTAGCTAATTTAAAAAATATCTTATGTCCTAATTTTCCCCACTTCAACACTGTGTAACTTGTTTAGGTATGTTATTCCTTTTATCAAACAAAGTTATTTCCCCTTTTATCTTATATTCAAATAAACAGGGTATGGTATTACTCGTCCAATGTAGTGTAGCACAGTCTACTATCCCACCTTGCTGTATTTCTTGAACAGAATGGCTTCTCATCTTCTCTTAAATCCAAACATATTAATTAAAAGTATAACCTACTGATTACTATGTGTTCTAAATTAGTCATCCTGGAACATCTAAGTCTTGAAATACTTGAAGAACCACAGTATTTTAGCGAAAACCCTTAGGATCAGGTATTTTAAGAGTTCAGATTTTTTTTTTTTTTTGCATTTCAAAGCATATTAAGTAGTACTACTGTTCCAGTGGAGTCTGGAACAGTAGCCTGTGACCAAATATACTAACATTTTTGCAGCAAAACACAGAAATTCACCACCACTTGTATAAAAACTGTAATTAAATTTATTTCAATTAAGACCAGGTTTTGCTCCCAAATGTCTGTGCCTTAGGAAAAATGTTTGGTTTTAAGTTTTTTGAATTTCAAAATGTAATACACGATTTTAGATGTTTATATTACTTTCATTTCCAGTCTCATATGCATGTTTATTTCTTGAACATTATATGTGTGGGCAGATTATGTTCATCACTAATTTTAGATAAAAAGCAAGCATTACAAAGAATATGAAACAAAAAGGAAGTGTCAAGGCTAAGAGAGTTGAGAACGATGATTAGTAACTAGAGTTTAAAAATGGTTAGGAGCCTGTGTAAGTAATATAATCCAACCTCCTACTCCATGCAGAACAATTTTCCATAATATTTGTAGAGCTATGGAAGCCCTCTATTAGAAGACTCTTGGGGGCAAAAATCTTAGCTCTCTACTGTTGCACCCTTTTGTCCCATTTCCAGACAGTTCTAATTATTAGAAAATTATTTCTCATGCCCATCGCATCTTTCTTAACCTCTCTAGAACTTCTACTGATTGGGACTAGTCCTAACCTCTGGAATTATGCAAAACAAATCTAATAACTTCTTTCACGTGTAGCCCTTTCTTCATCACTCTGTCATCTTCTCTGGGCATACTAATCGGCCAGTGTGCTTCAATGAAACATGATACCCCAAATTAATCTAGTCTTGTCAGAACAGCATAAAGCATACAGCTTCCAACTCCCCTAACTTAGAATTGAAATTATACTTGTATTAATGAAGCCTAACTTGTTTTAGGAGAGAAGAATGGAGCTTCAACTAAGAAACTATAATCTCCTAAAGTATACAAACTTGAACTATTATTTCACATAAAATGAAGTCTATAAATAGGGTAAACTTCAGGCCTAAGTGACTTAGTAACAGTGAAATCATCAAAGACCAAATATTCACTCTTGTTTTCATTTCTCACAGCTCCGCTATTCCTAATGTTGACTTCACATTAAAGCTTATTTCTTACCATAATAAGAAGCAATCTGGGTCTCCTCGATGTATCTCTCCCACAAGCACAAATAAGAATTCCTTCCTTCAGAGTGACTAGGCCAACTTCAGTCACATGGCCACCTATGAATGAATAACTATCAAGGTAATAGCCATGGGATAAATGGCTTAGGCCTGCTTCCTGAATCAATTGAATTAGCAAGGAGAATGGGATTATTATAACTGGATTCTACTAATCAAGGCCCAGCCATGAAAGTGGGATCAATTCCCCAAATCACAATGCTGATACAGAATGAAAAAGTGGTGGAACAGGTTCTGGGGAATCCAAAGCGATCTTCTTGACACTTCATAGTACACTTCGCTTCCTCATGGTACAATGCTACACTTTTGATAACTTCAAAGGCTATAACAAGACAGAATTTCCAACTTAATAAAAATTTCTCCTTTACTATTCACATTTCCGACCCTTCTTCTAAGGTCTTTTTCCATCTTCCTGATGTATATCCTTTTAAATATTCTCTATTTAGTGAAGATCTGTGGTAGTAAACACTCTCAATTTTATCTGAAAAGGTGTTTATTTTATTCTCATTCTTGAAAGTCAGACTTTGGTACATACTTTGGGGTTGATAGGTTTACCTCAGTACTTTGAAAGTATTATTTCACTGCCTTTTAGCTTCCATTGTTTATTATTGATGTCATCCTGTTGCTTCTTTGCATGGGGATTTGTCTTTCTGTATCTAGAGGTTTCTAGTATTTTCTCTATGTCTCTGATGCTTTGCAGTTTCATTATAATAGTCTATCTGTGATGTACTGCACATCTTGTATCTGCAGATTTATGGTTCACCAATTATGGAAAATTCTGAGCTACTATTTCTTAAAATGTTGCTTCTCCAACGTTCTTTTTTTTTCTTCTGGGTTTCCAATTAGATGCATATTGAATTTTCTAAGTATTTCCCCCATGTTTTTAAACCTTGTCAATACTTTCCATAACTTCTCTTTATGTGATGAATTCTGGAGAAATTCTTCAGCTGACAACTATTGTCAGGTCAAGTCACCCTATTCTACACCAGTGCAATTAACGTTCTATGCCTAAAATCAACTCTATGTTTATCCCTAACAGTTTCTGAGCTTCCTATATAATCACACCTCTTATATTGGATTTACTTACATCTTTCCACAATTACTTGGAGAAATTTCCTTTGAAGTTAATATACAAAAATTATCTCAGAACATTTAGTCAAAGAATGACTCAATTATTTGTATGTCAGTAACATTCTCACCTGCTACTAATATTCACTTATAAACATCTATACAAATCTATCCACTACTAAAGTTATCATTCAAGTAATAATTTCCTATTTATTGTATTGACATCAGAGGATTTTAAACATTCAATGTTTTACATAAAACTTTGTTTTCTTCTCCTGTCATCTGTCTATCTACCCATCTTATTGATCTTATCTATCTATCCCATCTATCGATCTATCTAGTTGAAACAGGGTCTTGTTCTATGATCCAGGCTGAAGAGCCATGGCGCAATCACAGCTCACTGTAGTCTTGACCTCTTGGGCTCAAGCAATCCTCCTGCCTCAGCCTCCCATAGCTGGAACTACTGGTACATACCACTATGACAAGCTAATTAAAAAAATTTTTTTATTTGTAGAGACAGAGTCTATGTTGCCCAAGCTGGTCTTGAACTCTTGGACTCAACCAATCCTCCTACCTCAGCCTCCCAAAGTTCGGGGATTACAGGCGTGATCCACGATATCAGGTCTAACCTCTCATTTTATTTTAAAAGAATAATGCTATTACAAATCCTATTGCTCTAAAAATAAACTTAGTTTCATAGAACACTAACATTATCAATGAATTCCAGGATTTTCTTTGAGCAGCTCTAGAATTAATGTTAATACCAATTTTTCTTCTCTGTCATTTACTGCCATGTGGTATCTCAAAATTATTAACAAGTGAAGCAACTATTATTAATTTTAAAAAGATTAGGGTTTCGACCTTAATGTTTTCAAACCTTTATAATTTGACACATCTGATTAAAGCTAAAAAAAAAAAAAAAACTTTATTAATCTAGTAAAATGGCTCATTGTTGTGCTTTGGCCTGAACGTTAGCCCAACAGCCTGCTCAGTCTATATATAGTTTTAGAATATATATACCTAATATTTTGAAATTTTGAAATTATTCACAGATCTGTAGTTTCAGATCCTTTCAATATTATAGAAACAAAGAGAGTAATTTAGTCCTACACTTAATGAAACTGTAGTTTATTTCGTTTATACTAAAGAAAAATACCCAAATAGGATTATTGGAGATTCTTTTTATGAAGTGCTCATATAAATTAAATTAGCCCATCTCAGAAAAAACAAGTAAGAAATATACAAATAACCAAAATAACATCATCTCTAAAAAGTACAAAAAGAATTAAAATGAAAAAGAAACAGTTATTAATACTTCTGTATCTATGTACCTAATAATACAGTAGTGAAGAGCAGAAACTATAGGAGATGGAGTAAAAGAGACAGAAACCTACTACTAAGATACTTTAACATAATGTTCTCAAACCAAAATAGATCAAATATAGAAGAATCTTAAAAAATAGGATACCCAAAGAATAGATGTTTTATATATACTTATAGAACCTAAAAACCAAGAACTAGAAGATATACCTTTTTTTTAAAGCATGGGTGGAAAATTGAGAAAAAGTGACTGTCTTAGGCTACAAAGAAAATCTCATCAAATTCAAAAATATGAAGAAAAACATGAAAGTTACTTTTTAAAAATCAAAAGAAAACACACATACACACATAAAAAACAAAATGTCCTTCAACCTGAAAATTTTAAAACATTCCATTAAACAATTCTTAGATAATGGCTGGAATCCAAATCTAAAGAGGAGAATTTCCCGAAAATAATTGTCATAGTTTGACATATGAGATCCACGAGATTCAGCTAAAGCAGTTATCTGATGAGAACTTACAGCATTAAAGAACATAAATAAAACTGAAAACAAATGTTCAACAAATTCAACAACAACAAAAAAATAAGCAACCAAAGAAGGAATTTAAAGACGCAGAAATAAATGTTAGAAAGCACAAAGAAGGAACTAATATACAAATGTAAAAGCTGATTCTCTGAAAATAAACCACTGGCTAACCTAAACAAGAAAAAAGGGAGAAAGCACAAATTCAAAATCCTAAATGACAAAGTAAAAGTATCTCTAAGAACAAAGCAAAATGAAAAAATAAAACTATGAGGTGTTTTTATTTTTTTTTTATTTTTTGAGACAGGGTCTAGCTCTGTTACCCAGGCTGCAGTACAGTGGTGCAATCTTGGCTCACTGCAACCTCTGCTTCCTGGGCTCAAGCCACCCTCTCACCTCAGCCTCCCGGGTAGCCGGGACTACAGGCACACACCATTACACTCGGCTAATTTCTGCACGTTTTGTAGAGATGGGAGTTTTGCCATGTTGCCCAGGCTGATCTTGAACTTCTGAGCTCAAGCAATCTGCCTGCCTTGGACTCCCAAAGTGCGGGATTACAGGCATGAGCCACTGTGCCTGGTGAGATACTGTGTCTGGTGAGATTTGTTTACAGAACTCTATGCAAACAAGTTTGAAAACTTAGATGAAAAACGGATAAAATTTCTAGAAAAATACTATTTGCCAAAACTGACTTTAACAGAACCAAAAGTCTACATCATTTTTCAAAGAAAAAATAAAGTCAGTTAAAGCTCCTTCATAAAATAGTATACCACACCAAGTGGGTTTCGCAGGGGAATTTTACCAATCCTTTAAAGAGCAGAAAATCTAAATGCATTTAAAATATCCCAGAGTAAAGAACTGGGAATATTTTGTTATTATCTATACTATAGATGAAGTAGTATAGTACTGTTTCAAAGCAGACCTGAATTAGCTGTAAATGTACATTGTAAACTCTAGGGTAACCACCAAAAAAAGTAGAAGAAAGAAGTATAATTGATATGCTAAAAAAGAATGAACAAAGAATCACATAAATGCTCAATTAAAACCACAAATTTTAAACCAAAAAAGGCACAAAACAAGTGAGAACAAAAACAGGAACAAAGAACAATGGCAATGAAGAGAAAACAGTAACAAATATTGTAGATACTAATTCAACTACATCAACAATCACTTTAAACATCAATGGTCTAAATACACCAATTAAAACATAGATATTCTCAGAGTGGATAAAAAAACAAGACCCAATGGTATGCTGTCTACAAGAAACCCACATATAAACACATATATTAATAGATTAAAAGTAAAGGAATGAAGAAAGGTATACTATGCTAACACTAATCAAAAAAGAGTATGAGTAGGTATATTAATTTCAGACAGAGTAGACTCTAGAGCAAGGTAAGTTATCAGAGACAAAGAGGAGCACTGCATAATGATACAGACGTCCAGTCTGCAAAAATACATAACAATTCTTATGTGTATGACCCTACCATCAAAGCATCAAAATACCTGAGGCAAAAACTGATAAAATTGCAAAGAGAAATTCACTATTATGGTTGAGGATTTCACACTCTTCCATCATAAATGGAAAGATTCAGCAGGAAGTCAGTAAAAACATAGTTGAACTCAACAGTACCATCAACAAAATTGATATAATTGATTATAGATGGCTTTATCTAACAACAGCAAAATACACATTCTTCTCAAGCTCATACAGATCATTCACCAAGACAGATCACATTCTGGGCCATAAAACACACTTAACAAATGTAAAAGAAATCATACAATGTCTGCTTTCAGCCACAATGAAATTAAACTAGAAATTCATAACAGAAAGAATAGGAAAATCCCCAAATGCTTAGAAATTAAACAACACAATTTTAATAAACACATCGGTCAAAGAAGAAATTGCAAAAGAAATTTTAAAATATTTTAAGCTAAATGAAAATAAAAATATAACTTATGACAACTTGTTGGATGCAGTAAACACTGTACCCAAAGAGATATTTATAGCATTGAATGTATATATTAGAAAAGACAACCAAAAATCATTAATTTAAGCTTCCACTTTAGAAAACAAGAAAAAGAACAAATTAAACCCAAAGTAAGCAGAAGAAAATAAACTTAAAAATTAGAATGAAAAAAGTCAATGAAATAGAAAACAGAAATTCAATAGAGAAAAATTAGCAAAACCAAATGCTGTTTTCTTTGAAAAGATAAATAAAATTAATCAGCTTCTAGCCAGGCTAATTAAGAAAAAAAGAGAGAAGACATAAATTACCAATAGGAGAAACAAAGGAAGGGATCTCACTACAAATCCCATGAACATTGAAAACATGATAAAGGAATACTATGAACAAAGCATGAATACAAACTTGACAACCTAGATGAAATGGGCCAATTCTTGAAAAATACAAGGTGCCAAAACTCACACAAGGAGAAACAAACAATTTAAATAGGCATATATCTATTTTAAAAATTGAATCAATAATTAATAACCTTTCAAAACAGAAAGCACCAGATGGTTTATAGGTAAAGTCTACCAAATATTTCTGGAAGAAATTATACCAATTCTCTATAATCTCTTCAGAGACAGAAGAGATGGACTACTTCTTAACTCAGTCTATGAGGTCACATTATCCTAATTCTGAAACCAGATAAAGATATTACAAAAAAACTAAAGACCAATATCTCTCATGAATAATAGCAAAAATCTGTATCAAAAATATTAGCAAATCAAAAAGTAACTATATAAAATGATGGATATGGAAATCTGCTTGACTGAAGGTATCATTTCACTATGTATATTTGTATCATAACATGTTATGCAAATTAGATATAATTTTAAAAGTCAAACTTAATCAAAATTAGCAAATCAAATCCCACAATGTATATACCACAACCAAGAAGAATTTATCCTAGGTATGCAAGGCTGGTTCAACATTCAAAAATCAATTAATCTAACCCACCACATCAAGAGACTAACAAAGAAAACTCACATGATTACATCAATAGCTATAGGAAAAGCATTTGATAAAGTCCAACACTCAGACATAATAAAAACTCTTGGTAAATTAGAAACAGAGGCGAATTTCCTCAACTTGATAAAGATCATCTACGAAAAACCCTACGGCTAACGTCATACCTAATGGTGAAAAGTGAGAAGTTTTCCTGCTAACATGAGAAACAAGGCAAGGATGTTCCCTCTCACTATTCCTTTTCATCATACTGAAATTTCTATCTAATGCAATAAGACAAGAAAAGGAAATAAAAAGAATACAGATTATTAAGAAGAACAAAAGTGTCTGCAGAAGACATGATTGTCTATGTAGAAATTCTGAAAGAACTAACAGAAGAACTTCAGGAATTAGTTCTTTTTTCAAGATCTTCCTATAAAGTTCAAGAACTTCAAGACTTCCTATAAAGCTATAGCAATCAAGACTGTGGGTGGGCAAAAGAACTGACAAATAGATTAGTTCAGGTTGCATAATACAAGGCTAATATACGTAAAAGTCAATCACTTTCCTATATACAACAGTAAGTGGAATTTAAAATTAAAACACAATACCATTTTCATCAGTATACAAAAAAATGAAATACTTAAGGATAAATCTAGCAAAATATGTATAAGACATATATGAGGAAAATAACAAAATTGATTAAAGAAATCAAAGAGCTAAATAAGTGAAGTTATTCCATGCTCTTGGACAGAAGATTACATATCTGTCAAGATGTCAGTTCTTCCCAAATTAATAGATTAAATGTAATCCCCACCAAAAAACCCCACAAGTTACTTTGTAGATACTGACATACTGATTCTATATGGAGACCCAGAATAGCCAACACAATACCAGAATAGCTAACACAATACTGAAGAACAAAGTCATGAGACTGACGCTACCTGACTTCAAGACTTCCTATAAAGCTATAGCAATCAAGTCAGTGTGGGACAGGCAAAAGAAATGACAAATAGATCAGTGGAAAATAATAAGAGCCCAGAAATAGGCTCCCACAAATAAAGTCAACTGATCTTTAACAAAGAAGCAAAACCAATTCAATGAAAAAAGGATAGTCTTTTCAACAAACCATGCTGAAACAACTGGACAACCAAATGCAAAAAAAGAGAAAACAACAACAACAACAAAAAAACAAAAACAAACAAAAAAAAGAATCTAGACATAGACCTCACAGCCTTCACAAAAATTAACTTAAAATGGATCATAGATCTTAACATAAGACAAAAAAAAATAAAGCTCCTAGAAAGTAACATAAGAGAATATCTAGATGACCTTGGGTATGGCAATGACATCTTAGACACATCATCAAACTATAATTTATGAAAGAAATAACTGATAACTGGACTTCATTAAAATTAAAAGCTTCTACTCTATAAAAAAAAACCATCAAAATAATAAGACAAGCCATAGACTGGGAATAATAAGCTCAGAAGACATATTCAATAAGGACTGTTACCAAAAACATAAAAGGAACTCTTAAAATTGAATAATAAGAAAACAACCTGTTTTTAAAAATGGGCAAAAGACCTGAACAATCTCACCAAAGATATACAGATGGCAAATAAGTATAGCTTATCTAATAAGGAAATTCAAAGTAAAACCACAAAGAGATACCACTACACACCTATCTGAATAGTCAAAATTCAATTCACTGACAACAATAAATGCTGACAGGATGTGGAGCAACAGAAACTCATTCATTGCTGGTGGAAATACAAAATGATATAGACACTTTAGAAGACAGTTGGCAGTTTTTTACAAAACTAAACATATTCTTACCATACGATCCATTAATTACACTCCTATTTACCCCAAGAAGTTGAAAACATATGTCCACACAAAAATCTGCACACAGATGTTTATAGCAGCTGTATTCATAATTGCCAAAACTTGGAAGCAACCAACATGTCCTTTGGTAGGTCAATGGACAAATAAACAGAATAGCCACACTTTACACTAGGGACTATGAGTAATAATAATGTGTCAGTGTAAGGTCACTGATCGCAACAAATGCACCACTAGTGTGAGACACTGATAGTGGTGCAAGTCCTGCATATGCTGGGGGAGGAAGTGTTATGGGAAATCTCTGTATTTACCATTAACTTTTGCTGTGATCCTAAAACTGTAGAAAACATAGTGTTTTTCTAAAACCAGAAAAGTGACAAGTAAAATTATCTGTACTTGATATCTTAAGTAAAAGATTTTCCCTAAAATACAGAATTTTTAAAACAGAGAAGGAAAAGACCAAAAAAAAAAAAAAACACAGAGAGAGAAAATGGGTAGGGGATACAGTAAATTACCTGTAAATACATGAAGATGCCCAACCTCACTCACAAGAGAAACATAATTAAAACTATGATGAAATAATATTTTTATGAAATTGGCAAAAAGACAAGTTTGAAAACACATACTAACAAAGCAAAGATGAAGTAAGTTGGCTCTGTGTGCTGCTGGCAACAATGCAAATGTCATTATGTAGTAAGATTATGTAGGCATTTACCCTTTGACACAGAAATCCCATTTCTAGAGATTTATATTTCCCTAAGACACAGACACAAAAATACAAAATAACAATTGCATACATTCCCTGTAGCTCTACTTTTAGTGGCAACACAAATAACCTAAAATCTCCACTAATAGAAGACTGGTTGAATAATGTACCACACAATCACACAGTGAAATACTATGTAACTATAAAAAAGCTTAAGATACAGCTTTGCATACTGCTATAGAACAATCTCTGGTACGGTGTTAAGTTAAAAAAGCAAGGGGAAGAAAAATGTATATAGTAATGCTACCTTTTATCTAAGAAAAAGAAAAAAGATGATTATATATACACTAATTTGTGTGTGCATATATATGTAAATATTAAATATATATATTATATGTGTGTATTAAAACAGCAGGATTACCCAAAAACTAAATAAATATGGTTACCTATAGGGAAAAGGGTACAGCAATCATGGGACAGAAGTTAGACTTTTCTGAATGTAAAACTGTTTTGTAAATTTAGTTTTGAAATCATGTAAACGTTTTATGTAATTAAAAAATGAAAGAAAAAAGAAATCTAAAAACTTCAAAATTAGTTTTAATTATCTGATTATTTCGGTTAACCCAACTAAGTATCAATTTGGTGGTTTAACCACATAGAGAAGACCTGTTTCAAGTAACTTAAAATATATGAATTTGACTATATATTCCTAATAGACAGATTTAACAATATTATCCTAATAGGATATGTCTTAAGAACTATATAGAAACCTTAAATTCAGCTCAGTATAACACTATTAGCAATAATATAGTTGTTATTCTGAAACTATTCAATGTAACGTAAGGTCAAGCAAATGAACAATGTCAACAAGGACCAAAATTTTCAGCAGAAGAGAAAAATCATACAACTAAAAAAATCAAAGTTAAGTAAAAGTCCTGCAGTCCAAATCTGAATTATTTGAATTCATGTTTGTTTGTTTTTAAAGAGAAGATCTATATGAATTTCCTAAGCATACCTAATGAAAAGCCCCAAAGACAATTACTAATCTAGTGGTAAAAGCTTTCAAGTACTCTCAGCAAAAGGAACCAAGTTTTTTGAGGAAAATGGCTGATTCCACACACACAGTATGAAATACACAATGTGCTGGGAATACGTGATCTTCATAGAAACAAAGAAACTACAGAGGATTACTAAAGTGGTGTCAAAACAACATGATATAACTGGACTTCATTCAAGTTGAAAGACATTTTGAAAGACCACAAAAAAAAATAAAAAGGCAGGCTGCACACTGGGAAAACATATTTGCAACACATATATCTCACAAAGGATTGGTAAACAGAATATTACAAATTGGTAATAAGACAAAGAGCCTAATTTATGAGCAAAAGATGTTAACAAACAATTAGCCAATAAAAGATATACATAAGATCAAAAATAGCCAATAAACATATGAAAAGATGTTCAACATCACTAACCATCAAGAAATGAAAATTAAAACTACTATATACCCACTAGAAGGGCTAACATGAAAAAGACCAACAATGCCAAGCATTGGTAAGAATACAGAGAGAAACTTATTCAGTGTAGGTGGAGATGCAAAATGGAACAACCACTTCAGAAAACTGTTCAGCAGTTTCTTATAAAGTTAAAAATATACGTAAGACACAGTTCTACCCCTAGATATTTACCAAAAGAAAACTTTTTCACACAAGAACATATATACACACGTTGATAGCAGCTTTATTCGTAATAGCTGAAAACTAGAAACAACCCAAATGTCCATCCACTGGAGAATGGCTAAACAAATTTTGATATATCCATCTAATAGAACATGAATCAGCAATAAAAGGAATGAACTACTGACATATGCAACAATGTGGCTGAATTTGGAAAGTACTATGCTGAAAGAATCAAGACATGGGAATATATATGATTCCATTACAGTGACAGAACAGAGGTTATCAGGACTGAGTTTGGGAGGCGACTGACAACAAAAAGGCATGAAGATATGTTTTGGGTTGACAGATATGTTCTGTATCTTGATTGTGGTGGTAGTTACACAGGTGGCACATCTGCCAAGACTCAAACTGTATACTTAAAATGGGTGCATTTCAATGTTTGAAAATTATATTTCAATAAGGTAAATTTAAAAAAAGGCTCAGGATCCAATACAAAGATCACCCACAAGCTAAGGAAGGGACATCTGGGCATAAAAATACTAATAGTGGAAATGGATTACAGTTAGAGAAATCAGTAAAAACTCATGGTTAGCTTAATACAGATAACAGATGGTCACTAGAAATATTTATATATACCAGTTAGTATACACGCATATATTTATTTGCTCTGCTAGCTGAGAGGTCCTAAAAGAAACAATACCCCAGTAGCACAAACACAGCTAACGTCCAGGTTTTGGTTACTAATACCATTCTACAATAAAAGAAACCAGGGCACATGCACATGCTCATTCCCTTGCTGTGTGTGCCAGTGTGCATGTGTCTCAGAATACTAACCCTTGGAATTCAGTTATCAGGCCGTGAGGAAGCGCAAGCTATCCAAGTGAAGAGACAACATAGAGACAAACAGAGGCCTCTAGCTGACAGCCGGCATCGTCTGCCAGACAGGTGAGCGAATAAACCTTCAAGTGATTCCAGCCTACGTGCTTCCAGTACATTAACTGAGGCCCAGAGATCAAGAGAAAAGACATACCTGCTGTGCCCTTTCTGAATTACTGACAGAATTTGAGCACATCATAAATGGTTGTTTTACGTCAAGGAATAGCAACTGGAACAACTCTTAATGCTATCAAAGAATACATTTGCAGGTCATACTAGGCTAAAACTTAAAAGTTTTTTCCATATAAAATGAAAATATATAGCTATGTTGGAAAATCACCATAATTATCTCCGTACTACATATTCATTACCAAATTTCTACCAGGTGGTAGATACACTGTATCTCTACTTATACTCTTATCCTTCTAAGCCTTTTCTTTTGAAATAAACAAACAACAGTCATTTGATCTATTCACCCCTACAGTGATCAGCTTCCTAAATTTTTACTTTGGTGACTTTCTACTATTTCTATTTTGCATTTAAACTATGTTTTATTATTTCCAAAGAATTTTATACGTACTTCTTCACTTGGTTCTCACCATAACTTGTGATAAACTGGGGCAGGTATATCTATCCTACAAGTTAAAAGACAAAGTCAAGAGACTTACTCAAGATATAGTTAGTAACAATGTTAAGGCCTTCTAACTTAAAAGTCCTCCACTGCAGGAGTCCTGCTAATTCTAACAGCTACAGTATTATCCCTTCCCCTAGAGTCAGTGCCATTTTTTTTTTCTCATCTAGCCAGAAATATCAAGATGCAGAAAAAGAACAAGGTAAAGCCAAGTGCAGTGGCTCATGAATGTAATCCCAACATTTTTGGAGGCTGAGGCAGGAGGACTGTTTGAACCTGGGAGGTGGAGGCTGCAGTGAATCATGTTTGCATCACTGCACTTTAGCTAGGGAGGGAGAGAAAGACTCCATGTCAAGAAAAAAAAAAAAAAAAAAGAACAAGATAGGGGATGTCGGGGGGCAGTAAGAAAACTGAGGAGGCAACTGTGAAACAAAATTAATAATTGCATGGGCATTCTAGAAGGTACAGTTTCCAGAGACAGTAAACTTCATACTAGAAATACATTTTCAATTCAGTATAAGACACTTGGAATAGGTTTAAAGTTGGATAATCAACTTGAGATCCACCTATAGACTGAGAATTGAAAAAGTAATTTGAGTGTAGTCATCTTAAATAAATTCAGGACAAATATCAAGTCTAAACAAATGATCTGTTTGAAGTTAAGCAATTAGGTTGGGGTGGGGTAGGAAACAAACAAATGACAGAAATGGTCCTTTGAAAAAACAGTGGACAAGGGAAAGAGAACAACATTGTGAAGTCTCAAAAGAAAAACCTCGAGGTGGAAAAGAAAAAAAAACAAAACCTCTAAAAATTACTTTTTCAGGAACCAGAAAAAGTTATTAAAATAACAGGTTAAGAAAAAGTATTTAACCAGTTGAAATAATTAACATTTAGAAAATTAACATCAGTTAAAATATTATTCCAATTGTTGTTTTTGTTTTGTTTTGTTTTGTTTGAGACAGTCTTACTCTGTTGTCCAGGCTAGCATGATCTCAGCTCACTGCAACCTCCGCCTCCCAGGCTCAAGTAATTCTCCTGCCTCAGCCTCCCGAGTAGCTGGGATTATAGGCATGAGTCACCACACCTGGCTAATTTTTGCATTTTTAGTAGAGACGGGGTTTCGCCATGTTGGCCAGTTTGGTCTCCAACTCCTGGCCTCAAGTGATCTGCCCATCTCAGCCTCCCAAAGTGTTAGAATTACAGGCGTGAGCCACCACACTCAGCTATCCCAATTGTTTTAATATTGTATATGAGGACGAATAAACAACAACAAAAAACTTAACACTTTAAAAACAAAGATCATGAAAAAGTTCTGGAAATGAATGGTGGTATCAGTTGCAAAACAGTGTAAACGCACTTAATGCCAATAAACTGTGCATCAAAAAATTGTAAAAAATAGTAAATTTTATATGTATTTTACCACAATAAAAAAAATGAAAATAAAAACAAAGATCAATAAAGAAAAATAAACTTAGATCACTGCTCTTGCCAATTTGCTCTGACGTAAGACTTAGGTAAGCAATACTCATAGGGCACCTCTAACTCCTAAATTAGGTATCTTCCCACAGTGACGAATTATCTAATTCTTTCTTGAATGAAGCCACAAAGCTTCTACTAAGAGATAAGGATGCCCTACAGCACCTGTATGTCTCTGTCATCAATAAATGCTTGAATATTCTTCCTGACTATATTTAGGGGTCTAATTTTGCTTTCAAATCTAATTTATCTTTTGTGCTCAAATTCCATAAAATAACAAGTCTCTGTCATACAAAATGAAAATACAATTCCATTTTAATCTGAAAACCTCTATTGATTAAATGCAACTATTTCCTACTGACTACCTCAAATAAGCCTCTCACTTTTCAGTTCCACTGTATTAAGTCTGAGTCACATCACCTAGACCAGCCCTTTCCAACAGAAACATGATGCAAACACTTAAGTAATTTTACAATTCCTTGTTGTAACATTAAAAAGAAAAAAGATAAAGGTAAAATTAAAATATTGATAACATTATTTAACCCAGCATATCCAAAATCATTGTCCTCTCAACATATAACCTACATTTTAAAATTTGAGATATTTTACTTTCTTTTCATACTAAGTCTCTGAAATTCACTATGTATTTTATATTTACAGCACACTTCAATTCAGACTACCCACATTTGACAGCACAGACCTTAGATCAGCGGGGGTTCTCAATCATGGCTGCATATCAGAACCACTTTCCATTAATTCAGTAAGTGAACTTACTAGTTCTGTCTTGGTGACCAAGACAGATCTCAGCATGTCTCTTTTCTCTATTGCTAAACTGTGAGTTTGGCACACAAGACCACTGATAATCTGGTCCTAATCTACTTCAGCCTTCATCTCACGTCTACATGTTACCATTTTTATAACCTAGGCACACAGCTTCACAAGTTTCTCAAACACATTAGTCCTTTAAAACTCCTTACAGTTCTTGTGTTGGTTTTCTCTTCTTCCCTCCCCTCTGACACCCCGTCGATCCTTCAACACCAGTCCAAGTGTCATTTTCCCTGAAGCGTTCCCTGGTTCTCCAGGTAATTACTTACTCTCTCCATTGTGCATTTTGCTCATATCTTTCTGACACACTATCACATGCTACAGAATTACAAGTTATCCATTTATGAATTTGATAACCACAAGATCAGGGGTTATCAACCTCATAATTCAAACACACTGGAGTTGACATCAGTGACAGAGAAAAGGAAGAATTACAGCTAATTTGCTGAAAATCACACCCATTCCATCTTAGCTATGCCTATGTAATCTATTCTACAGTTGCCCTTACCTAACATAGGCCTGATCTTCCTACAGAAATTCATTACATGAAGATCAACAGTCACGTGTTGCAGCAGGAATGCACCATAAAAATGATCAGTATCTGTTACCTGTCAAATACAACACTAAAAATAATTAATACTGCGCCGGTGGCTCATGCCTGTAATCCCAGAACTTTGGGAGGCTGAGGCAGTGGATCACAAGGTCAGGAGTTCAAGACCAGCCTGCCTGACATGGTGAAACCCCGTCTCTACTAAAGATACAAAAAATTAGCCAGGTGTGGCGGCGCGCACCTGTAATCTCAGCTACTTGGGAGGCTGGGGCTGGAGAATCACTTGAACCTAGGAGGCAGAGGTTGCAGTGAGCAGAGATCACGCCATTCCACTCCAGTCTGGGAGACAGGGTGAGACTCCGTCTCAAAAGAATACTAATAAATAATAATTAATATCCTGGTGTCCCAGGTTATTAACAGTTCTGTTTAAGTTTAGATAGTGTATTACCTAAAACCTGATCACTGTTGAAATTTGTAACTCTATCCCTTAGGTATACACGATGCTCAGTGTCTTTGAGGGCACTGTACTAACTTTGTTTGATGTACATAAAAACCTTTATGATAAACAACACACTTACATCCAGTTATCTGTCAACAACCTAAACCTCCAAGGCTGATGTTCATCTTCTATAAGAGCCTAAAGACAATTTATATTAGAAAAAGCTAGCGCCATTTCAATACCAGTATATACCATTTATTACGCACATGTCATCATGGAATAGTAAATCATTTACATGTATATTCTTCACAGCAACATGGACAGCCGGCATTTCCATTTTACGGATAAGGAGACAAGAAGAAGAGTTTAACAATTCCTGAAGTAATATGCTCTAAATATGGATTCCAAATGTTTGCTCCTTATACTAATAACAATTCATCTAGTAGTATGCTAGAGTCAGTCTGTACTGACTCATAAGAGCTGACTTAAATTTTTAGGAATTCTGGAAGCCACTGTTAAACACAGCCATGATTAAACAAATAAACTATTAAAAACAAAGGTAATAATTACTCAGAACTCATAGTAAATTTTACTCCTGAGGTTATTTACATTTTGTGTGTCTGTTTATAATATACATAATGGGAACACTGTATACAATGTCACTTAGCATCTCTTCCCAACTATGCATCTATCAGTGACGTCTTTGAAAGCCTGAAACTGACCATGGTGGGAGTATTTACATAAAAGAACTGGCAAACCCTGGAAAGCATGGCTTTCTTCTTTTCAGAGTAGCAGTACATTTACCAGCAGACCGCTGAGGCATCTGTTATTCTGAATCAATAGGTTATTTCAAAATGTAATACACATGCTTAGCCCCAACCCAGAAATTCTGATTCAGTAGATTAGGGGTGGAATATTGGCATGTGTATTTCGAAAAAGATCTTCCCTCAAAAGGAATTTTGATAACAACCTACAGCTGAGAACTATTTAAGATTTTTAAGACTGTATCACTGTGTAACATTAGACTTAGAAAACTAAATACTTAAAACTGTATTATAAGAAATAAGTTTCACAAATTATAATACTTTTTTACCATGGGTCAAAAAGAGCCGCAGAAAACTTCTACATACCTTAAGTGATCAAGGAAGTTGTTGCTTATACAATTCAGTAACTTCCATAAAAAGACTATAATAGAGGACAACTGGATATCCACATGCAAAAGAATAAGGCTGAACCTTTACCACATCATAAATAAAAATTAGCTCAAAATGTATCAAAGACTTAAATATAAGAGCTAAAACCATAAAATGCTTCAAAGAAAACACAGATGTAAATCTTTGTGACCCTGGACTAAACAATAGTTTCTTAGATGACACCAAAAGCACAAACAAGCAACAATAATAACAAAAAAAACAAGAACAGGTAAGTCAGATTTCATCAAATTAAAAATGTGTATGCTTTAAAGGACACCATCAAGAATGTGATGACAACACACAGAATGGGAGAAAAGATCTGCAAGTTACATATATTATAAGGGACTTGTATCCAAAATAAAGAGAACACTTATAACTCAATAATAAAAAGACAACCCAATTTTTAAAATGGGAAAAGAATCTCCAAAGAAAATATACAAATGGCCAATAAGTACACAAGAAGATGCTCAACATCATTAGAATCCAACATGCAAATCAAAACCACAGTTAGAACATCATTTCACACCCACCAGGATGGCTATAATAAAAAAGTTAGATAACAAAAGTGTTGGTGATGATGTGCAGAAACTAGAACTTTCATATGCTGTCAACAATGTGAAATGATACAGCCACTTAATGAAAGTCTAGCAGTTCATTAAAAGGTTAAACACACAGTTACCGTAGAACTTGTCAATTCCACTCCTCAATATAAACCCAATAGAAATAAAAACATATCCATATAAAAACTTGTACATAAATGTTCATAGCAGCATTATACAAAGAGTCAAAAAGTTGAAAAAGCCCAAATATCCATCACTGATGAGTGGATAAACAAAATGTGATATTATCAATACAATGTAATATTATCTGACAAAAATAAGAAATAAAATACTGATGCATCCCATACTCTTTCATGAACCTTGAAAAACTATGCTAAGTGAAAAAAGCTAGTCACAAAAAATCATGTTTTATTATTCCATTTATATGAAATATATAGGCAAATCTCTAGAGAGAGAAGGATTTAGTGGTTGCCTAGGGCTGGTGGCTAGGAGGGTGACTGCTGAAAAGTTTGGGGTTTCTTTACGGAGCAATGAAAATATTCTAAAATTGACTGTGGTGATGGTTTCACAACTCTAATAATATACTAAAAACCACTGAGGTGTAACACTTTTAATGAGTGAACTGTATGGTATGTGAAATATGGTATGATAAATTTCTAGAAAAAGATTAGCTCTCGGAAAGATTTCCATTCCTGACAAACACTTGTTTTCTTTTATTCAATGAACTACATTATAAATTTTATTTCTCTTGGCTTCACTGCCAACAAATTCACAGCTAAAATTTGTGGTCATATGTGCTTTCTTTTACCTCAACTTTCTAGTTCAGTTTGTTAAACCTATGTGTTTTGCTTTCATTGTTTTAGTTTGTTAAGTGTTCTACTGCAAGCCACTTCAATCTTTCTTGGAAGCAGATGTGATGACTGGCTGAATTCTGAAAACTTAAAGATACTCATGATCCTCGTCAAGGCACAAAATCCCCACTAAGTTCAGCTTGAGTTCTGCCTACTAATCCCTTTCATCTTAACTATCATAAAGAACTGAACCAATCAGAGTTTTCTCAGGGGACTCTTTCCCTCTAAATTACATTATCCATATAGAACATTATAATGCCGTATTACACATTTACCATATATTTAGCACACAAATAATATTTAAAATGAAACTTAAATTAACAAATCACTACTGAAGTTTAACTTTGTTTTGGGAAATTCAATCCTACCCTAACAGGTGAGGATGACTCCTCTGTATTTCGTTTCTGGGGCTCAGTGTCCACATCTTGGCGCTTGTTCTTCATTCTTTCTCTAAGATCCCCTGTAGGTCTTTCTGGTGACCTTTGAACCAAAACACAGAAACAAAACAAAAAACGAAACAAAACAACAAAAATCTATATTTATATATTAATAACATTTTATAAGAATGTATTTACAGAAATAACCTCACAAATCTCAATACACTTTTTCTAACTGACCTTGACTCCTAAATTTCTGAAAAATTTCACCTTAAATATTAATATGCAAAACACGAGCAACACTTACAGTTTTTCTCCCAACAACAATCAAAATGTATACGTTAAATTCCATGAAGTGGCAGGTACTGGTGATGTGAATAAGAAATTACATGTGAACTGAGAAAAAGGAACTAATAGCTTGACTTGTTTTCCTATTAATCATATAAATACATTAGTTACATGTGGGAGCAAAATGTAGTAGTAACACAAAGTTTTAAACTACAAAGTTGCAAAATTAATCTAGAGGTAGCAGCATTATCATCTATACATGAAAGATATAAGAAGATATTACAAGAAATAAGTTTCTTGTATACACATGCCTGTGGTTGGATGCAACATCAACAACTGAGAAAATATTTTATGTACCTTAAGTAAGAATCAAAGCAAATATAGGAGCTTTAAAATTTATCTTAAATTTTAAATTATTTCAGAATAAAGATAAAGGATTCAAGGCAATTTTACAACAGTGATTTTCATATTCTGCTGTAAATTTTTTAACTAAAGGAAAAATACATATTTATACTCAACAGTGGTAAGGCTTTATTATTTATACTAGAAATCTGACATTATATGGCTATGCAATTATTTTCACTATCAGTGGGAAAAAACAAAGGAGAGATAGAAAACACACTGCCTTTAAAGACTATTTCTAGAACACCTTTAAAACGGCAAAAGAAGTTAAGGAATGCTCTGTTCCTCTTTGACTACCAAAAAGTACTATATATAAGAAAGATATAAACAAATCATATAAATATTCACATCTATTTCAAGCAGTCATTGAGCAATCAAATCAATTCCTTGATTTTATGAATATAAATCATAAGGTTAGTAAAGAAATAATTTGAGTTAATTCACTTTAAAGGATCTCATTAATGTTTACATGCACATGTAATAGATTTATATTAAATGTTTTAACAGTTAAAGCTAAACTTGAAACTGGAATCTCTTACTAAGAACCAGTACTTAAGTGCTCTAAATTATAATTATGATGTACATGTAAATCCTATGTGCCCTGGTTTCCTTTATATAATAAAACAGTTTAGTATGAACTTGTTTCTATCCTAAACAGCACCCAACAGAATGAATGTTTTACACACAGCAAATTCTCAATTAATTACATAAAAGTCTTGTATATAAACATATAAATAAGCATTTTGTAAAATACATTGCTTTTCTTCTCATCTTTGACTCGCATTATGAACTATGTTTTTCCTCCCGACAAAAAAAATGCACAAATACAAAGTTATCAGATGGAAAAACACACACCAAATAGCAAAATTATAATAAATATCCTTTATTCTAAGTCTAGTAATGACATTACTTTTTCCCATTTTAGACAAATTTCTCTGACCGTTTTTCTCAAAATGATTTCTTGAATAAAAATTGAGTCAGCTAATAAATTTCAAAGATAAATTTTAAAATGTATCAAAAGTATAGTATTAATAAAGCAAAACATTAAAATTATTGAAATAGTTTTACCAGGTATGTATCTACGTGTATATATATACAAGTAAACACACATATACAATAAACACTAATTTTCCCACATTAACGGAAGTGACAAATGACAATCTAAATAGAAATAAAACAGTATTCAGAATCACAAATAAACTAAAACATACAATGTTTACGTGAAAAGGAAGTTGGTTAATGTTGAGGGCTTGAATTTTAAATTCTCCTAAACAAAATCTACCCATACACTACCCCCAAAAAAAATCCAACTAAAAAAAAAAAATTCCAATTGCTAACGTTTAGTTTTTACAGTGTTGCTATGCTATAGCCAAAACAATCAGCATAACCAATTTTGGATCTAGGTAAATTATCTATTTACCAATCAAGTTAAAACTGTTTTTGTGACAAACTTTATGTCATACCTTTTTTTTTTTTTTTTTTTGAGACGGAGTCTTGCTCTGTCGCCCAGGCTGGAGTGCAGTGGCGTGATCTTGGCTCACTGCAGGCTCCGCCCGCCGGAGTTCACGCCATTCTCCTGCCTCAGCCTCCCGAGTAGCTGGGACTACAGGCGCCCGCCACCACGCCCGGCTAATTTTTTGTATTTTTAGTGGGGACGGGGTTTCACCGTGTTAGCCAGGATTGTCTCGATCTCCTGACCTCGTGATCCACCCGCCTCGGCCTCCCAAAGTGCTGGGATTACAGACGTAAGCCACCGCGCCCGGCCTATGTCACATCTTTAAACACCATAAAATAATCATCATGAGGGAACCAAAAGAAAAATAAAAGATCTTTATTAAGCAAGCTTATTAAGCCAAGCCTTTATTAAAGGCAAAACGATGTTTGAAATATGGAGCACATTCATCCACATATAAATACATATTTTCATTAACATACTGTGATAAGGGATTTGGCAAATGCATTTTAACCTATAGAATTTGTACAAAATTTGAATTCAGAACATCTTAAACAGCTAAAATTATACCCTATTTGAATTTTACTATTTTAAGAGTTAAAAATAGCCTCACTAAAAAGAAATTCAGACATCATGGAATTCTGCTGTCTTAAGCAGCAATACATAATTAGAGGGAAAAAAGTAAGCCATACACATATTACAAAAAGATCTACTGTCAAAACAAATAAATAATGAACAAGTAAGTTAATTTGAAAGCAAACATTTTATTAATCTTGAAAATAATAACAAAAAGATCTTGTCAATCTTCGATTACTGGTAAGACTACCACCAATATAGAAAATCTGACCAAATATATGGTTGTATTTCAGATTTTTATACTAGATAAATTACAAAAGCCATCTTCTAATAGTACATGAACAATTCAAAGTTCTCAGTTTACCTTCTATAATTGCTGCTATAACCTTTACCACGAGGTGAAGGGCCATGTACGAATCTACATGTGTTTCCATAGAGGCAGTTGCCAGTCTTCAGCCAGTTACGGCACTGTGTCTAAGAGACAGATATTACTATGTAAATTTCATATTTATTTCTGGAAAAAAAAATGCTAGCGGGACAAAATTAAAACAAATGCTACCAAAATTCCAGCTAACCTGTGATATATTACTCCCCAAATAATAAAAACTTCAGGAAAAAAATATGGAAAAACCCATAAACCTTATCACCCTTTTCACTTCTTTTTATAAAACACACTTTAAAAAATTTACTGAACAAACATTCCTACAATAAAACAACCTGTTCACCTTTATGATACAAATAAGCATTTCAATAATAGAATTCTAAGAGAACCCCTGTGACTATACTAGTGACAACTCACCTCTGCTGTACTGCCAGTGCTGGGTCCAAGCCTCTCAAATACACTGGGTCTTCGGGATGTGCTATCAGATATGGTCTTGGTATTTTCCACTGTGACCTTCCTTCTAATTTTTGACATTTTGTACTACTTTAACCAAAAAAAAAAGAGGCAAAACTGTAAAATTCTTCAGTTTTAAATAACTGAGCCCACAGCTTACAAGTAGATAAAACTATAGGTAACAGTGTAAAATTACAGGAGATTTTCCTTGGGAGATTAAAAAAAAAAAAAGCATACGAGAGGTCACAGGTAAACAGAGATAGTATCTTCTAACACATGCCTTACTGGTGAATTTATAACAGCTGTGAGATCTGTTGGCTAGAATTGTACCTCTTCTGCAGAGTGAACGAATATGATCCTACTCACACAGTGAAGTTTTCATAGTACAATCAACCTCAGAAGATATAGTACAAAATGTTTACTTTATAAAAGTTACTTACAAAAATTGCTTCAAAATTTAGTAACTCAAAGTTGTTAACCATCAACTGGTTAACTGAAAAAGAGTTATGCTAAAGAAAATGGAAAAATAAAATTGGGTGAAAATTTTCATAGCAGAAATTATGTTTCATAAGTTTAAGGGACAACAGTAGTTATGTTCCAAAAATCAGGTTGAGAAAAATGAATGATATTTTGGTATTTTCTTTGCCTTACAGAAGTCAAAACAATCTGATCAAGCATATTTATTTTCCAGTAACACCAAAACAAAACTCAATGTTGATAGAAACAACTTTCAAAACAGGATAGATTGTAGAACTAGAAAAAGTCAAGGTGTTTCTATAATCTATACTACACTGACATAAAATTCAAAGGTGTTAAAAGTAATTAACAGACTATTTCACCATTATTAGTAATAAGAAAAAAGACAAATTGTAAAAATATTTTTATTTCATTTTACGTTTAAGCTCTGTCAGATTTGATGTAAACATAAAAATATTTTTTAAGGGCCAGGCACAGTGGCTCGCGCCTGTAATCCCAGCACTTTGGGAGGCCGAGGCAGGCAGATCATGAGGTCAGGAGATCGAGACCATCCTGGCTAACATGGCGAAATTCCGTCTCTACTAAAAATACAAAAAAAAATTAGCTGGGCATGGTGGCGGGCGCCTGTACTCCCAGCTACTCAGGAGGCTGAGGCAGGAGAATAGCATGAACCCAGGAGGCAGAGCTTGCAGTGAGCCGAGATCACACCACTGCACTCCAGCCTGGGCGACAGAGCGAGACTCCATCTCAAAAAAAAAAAAAAAAAAAAAAAATATATATATATATATATATAAAAAACAGTCAAAAACTGAAACTATAGTAAAAATCTAATCCAATGACACAACTGGGTAATTCAACTAGAGATGCAAGTATCAGATAATGACAGTATATTATGACATTAGAAAACAATATTAAATTCTAGACCAAGAAACAATCCAGAGCATACACTACTGTGGGAAGAGGGTAGAAACTGCCTCATAAGGGAAAGGAAAAAAAACACCATACTATATCCCGCTTTATACAAACGAAATATTAGTTGAAATCTTATCTATCATCAAAAGTTACTAGAATGAACCACAGCAGCTAAAAAAGTTTAATTTAGTCTCTATAAAGATCACAAATGTTCTTTAATGTGGTTTCAAAGTAAAGACATATCACCTTAAAGGAAATTAAATCGTGGTAGTACCTAATTGAAACAGCAATAAAAAATTATAAACAGTGTTTGGTTCAATGAGGTATTTCGGGTCACATTTTTAAAATAATCCAAAGACTAAGAACAACATTTGATAAATAAAAGATGGTGCATCAAGGAAGGAAAATATGAAATAATATATGGTGATTTTAAATTGGAAAACCTATATTTTTATCAATATAAAATGTAATAATTCTTTTGATATAATAGCAATTAATTTTTAGTGATTTTAAAAACAGAATTACTTCACAGTAATTATAAATTTAAGAACCAGTGGAGAGCATCACATAAACAATAATTTGCTGCAACACACAATCACTTAAATATTAATTGTTCTCCAAGTAAGGAACTATACATCAATTCTACATACTGGTGTTAGCATTATAAGATAATCTTTGATTTAATTTTTCTTAGACTCATTCTCAGCTGAAATGTGAACATACGGAGGAGAAGCTGGTAAAATTTCCTATGTCTATTTGATTTACTGAGCACAAAAAAACTGAAAGCTAAGAGAAGTGGAGCTGAGAAAGATCTAGAAAATGTAGAGCTTTGATTGAGAAAAACACTTTTTTAACAATATATATCCAAGCATGATTCAATAAGTAAATGTATCACACAATGAATAAGAAGTTTGAGAAAAACATAAAGTTTCATTATATATTGCTACATTAATATACAAATATAGAGTGTAATCCTCAACCATTAATTCAATTTTTAAAACATTTCTTAATAAACAAAATTGAATAGGTTCCAAAATTTCCTTATTTGCTAGTTATGTAGAACGTAGAAAACAGGCACACCATCCCACCACACTGCCTCAAGTGGACTAACACTCATTTTTTATTTTTCCCTCCACTGTCACTGGAAATGAGTTAGTTCTGCCCCCAACATCTCTACTACCCCCAACATGCCTCCACTCCCAGCACAGTCTCCTTCAAAAAATTCAATGGTAATGGTTTCCAGTTAGGACAACAGGCTATTTATTATCGTACCTATTATACTTAAAACATTGGTCACCTATCATCTCCTTTCTTTTTATTTTTTGAGGGTTCCAGGTATTAACTCTACAGTTTCTTTTTCTGGTCTGTCCTCTGTTGCTTGATTCACACTACTCTCCTCCCTTGACCTATTGCTTTGCTGGTCTGAGAGCTTCTCTCCAATCCTAGACTCCCTAAGACAAACTTTGAAGATTTCAAGGGTTGGACTTGCTATGAAAGACAATCAAGTGAAGACTAATGATCCACCTCCTCACCTCCCTCACCCTACTCCCATATTCTTTCCACAGAGACAAAATTGCTTTTACCAGTGACATCAAGAACTATTCAAGATTCACCTACATTGTAATTATCCCAGGAATTTCACTTGCAGCTACTACTGTACTGAGTCTCCCAATTTAGGGAAGAAATGAAATTAAGTAAAAATGTGGCCAAGCGCAGTGGCTCACACCTGTAATCCCAGCACTTTGGGAGGTCAAGGTGGGCGGATCATGAGGTCAAGAGATTGAGACCATCCTGGCCAATAGATCGAGACCATCCTGGCCAACATGGTGAAACCCCATCTCTACTAAAAATACAAAAATTAGCTGGGTGTGGCAGTGCACGCCTGTAATCCCAGCTACTCAGGAAGCTGAGGCAGGAGAATCGCTTGAACCCAGGAGGTGGAAGTTGCAGTGAGCCGAGATCGCGCCACTGCACTCCAACCTGGCAACACAGGGAGACGCCGTCTCAAAAAAAAAAAAAAAAAAAAAAAGATGTACTCTCCTTTTTCTCAGACTCCAAGAGTACCAGACTTTGTCCTAAAGTAACACAGCATCTGAGTATGCGGTCTGGGTTACAGCAAGGTCCTGGACTGAACATTTAAAACAAGAATAATAATAACAACAATAATACACACACACACAGACACACATATTCTTAATAAAATGTTCTTTAATGTGATATGTGTGTGTGTGTGTAAAATGTCTGGTGAAAAAAGAAAAAAGCAGAAACTGAAGATTTCTAACTGAAATAATTCTTCCGATCATCCATGTAAAAACTTCCACAAGTAGTCAACAATAGAATGTTACTTAAATATTACTCATGAGACATTCATGAGTTTGAATAAACAAAATGCTTCATGCTTGTAAAGAACACAATATGTAACTTTAAAAATCCCATTTGTCTAAAAATATACACACTATCTACAATACAACAGAAAAACATTTCCTTTTTCATATATTAAAACTAAACGTTACCAACTAATGTGACAATTAGAATTTTCAATCCTATTTAAAACTTTGGGCCCATAAAGGAAAATGAACACCACAACAGTTAAAATGTAGATTTTAAGGGGGGGGAAAACTTTTTCAAATTATGTCTGAACAGGCTGAACATGACAAGTAAATGCTTCAACGTATATGAGAAAAATTAGAAACAATAAGACAAAAATGTAAATACTAAAGTCTTTCCTATCATAGAGAATAGAAATCGAGGTCATACCAATAACTTACTAATTTACTCTTCTATGAAGGTTTTCCTCCATTTTTGTTTTCAAATTATTATTTGGTTTAAGTTGCCATCACACTTCCACCCACATCATCAAGTCTTTCCCAAACACAAGCATTATCAAAGACAGAGTGGCACTAGTGAAAGTCTATTTCATTATTTTCCTATTTCTCCTCTCCATTTGCAGAGTAAGTGAATATCTGAAGTCTTTATAATCCTTTTCAATTAAAAAAGAAAATAGAAAAAGAAAAAGAAAATCCGGGACACAAAGTTTGAGTCTATTAATAAAGACACAACAAAAGAGGGTCTTAAATGGGAACTGCTCCCTTGCCCCGGGAAACTTAGAATAACACTGTACTCAGAAGGTTCACATTATAATTACGGCTGAGAAACGAGAAGCATACAAAAGGGTCTCTTTTTGAATAATGACTCCAGAAGCTCAATTACTAAAACCTTGTCAATAAACACATATCCGTTCTAGTATCTTCACTTCAATCCATAATTAATTATCTTTTTCAGGTCTCATCTACTGGAAGCATAAGTGAAAGCATAACACTTTAATCTGGATGAGTAGCGGCATAATATTAGGAAAATTTCAAACAATTAGGCAATTAAAACTACATGAATGTACTAACTAGCAGGATAAATCCCTATACTCTGAATTTCTAAGATTAAAAAGGTGATACTAAAAATAAGGTATCTTCACATTTATACTTCATATTTTTAGAAAGAAAAAATTAAGTTTATTTGATCCATAGTTTGAGAGAATTTTTTAAAATGAACTTTCTAAAACAAACTTTCAGATTGCTTCCGTAAATTTAATGCTAAAACAATTCCAAACTAAATTCCAAACACAACTGACAGAACTCAGCTGACTACATAGGAATTAGCAAAGCAACACTGTAGTACTATGCAGAAAAAACAATTTGTTAAAAACACTGTGCACAGAAAACATCCCATGCTGGTAGCTACTCTAAAGTAAAGTAAAAAGAACTGCATCATACAAAAATACAAAAAGAAAATAATAAAAGACTCTTTCTATATCAACAGCAGTTAATGTTTCAACTACTACTAACAGCTGGAGAAATAGCTCCACCTCTATATGAGATGGAGTTGGGAGAGATGAGGAGGTGAGGAAGACTACCATCCACTGAAAACCAACTCTAAGTAAATGTAAGTTAAACAATGTGTTTCCTCTATGTAAATGCCAATGCATATTATAAATAAACACTGATAACTTATTACAATTTTAATAATTTGTAAAGATGTTAAGATACCATCCACTTGCTGGATTTTAGTATGCTAAATTCATATTACAAATATGAAAATCACATAAGCTTGCAAATCTCAAAATATGCAATGTTCATCTAGAATGACCAGTTATCAGGAAGCCAGTAAGAGGCATACATTTGATAAAACTGAATCCTACCAGATGCACAGTGAAAGCCTTAGTTTCAGAGTGCAACTATTTTTAAACCACAATTGTTACAAGCTTGCATCAACTTTGCTAGTCTCTAGTTGAAACTGTCATCTGTTACAATCTAAATAGTTCATTAAGAAATTAGAAATTATCTGAAAATCTATAGATTGTATTCACAAAACTCTCCAATATACTGTACTAAAGCCAGTAATTTCAAATGTTACAGAACTAGACCCCGCTAACTGGCACCACATACCCATAGACTGAACTGCATAAGTATTTATTCTCCAACGGTATCGCGGACTTCGAAAACTTGAGGTGTAAAGATATTTTCCAAATTTTTAAAACTACTTTTAAAAATCCAAAAATCTTAAGAGACTTCATACTCCCATAATTCTCAAAGTAGTTCGAATTACCTGAAAGCCCCATAGTATAACCAAATACCTTAAGACTACCCTTCACAAACAACATCTTACCAATATAATTCAAGTATTATCAACTCTAAATAATTTTCAAACCACATAAATTGCGTTAGCCTATTATAGAGAGATAATGCCGCCAAACAGGCTCTCTTCTTTCTAGTCCACTTTCCCCCGTTTCTGACAGTTGCCAAAACTAACTACCTAAGGCATGTGAAGATAAAGTAGCACTCAATTCCCAGGACCTAAATCGTTATCACTGTTGAGGAAAAAAAAAACAAGACCAATCACAAGTAAGATGTTTTTCTCTAATAGATCTGGAATGCGTATAGAGGAAGATTCTAAATTTAAGCCCAAATTGCTGCACCCTTCCATCGCACACAAATACGAACACCATACAAGGGTTCCCGTGCTTACATTAAATGGTAATGAGGGGTACAGCCTATTGTCTGAGTCTACCTACCCCCTTAGACAAATGCCAGAATCATAATCAGAGTGAGAAATTATGCCTGAGCACAGGCGGCTATTGCAGAGTTAAGGGTGGGATGCTCCAGGAAAGCTCAAAATCCCAGTGACTCAAGCGAAGACGGGGGGTAACCAGGGCCTCCGCATTCTGGGTCCGCCCAATGCCTTTCCCCAGATACCCACACCAATTCACAGAACGCTTACTTCCTCCCCAAGCTCCCTTCGCAAGTGCAGTCCGGAGGCACCACCGCCGCCGCCGCTCCGAGGAGCGGGGGAGGCGACTCTCTGTCCCCGCGCCTGGACCCAGGAGGACGACGACGAGGAGAAAGCGGTGCGCGCGCGGCTCCTGGGAACCGGCCCTTGGCTAGCGAGAAGCCCCCGGGATGCTGAGAAGCAGAACCCGCCCGCCGCCTCGCCAGGGTCAAGCGAAACTGGGTCGTAGAAAGAAAAATAACGAAGAGATTGTAGATTAAGAAAAGGCAACAAAAACACTACCAGGCCGCTAGGAGGACCGCCTCAAAATGCCGCCGGAAATCAGAGGTTTGCCCTGTTCCTCTATAGATCCAGGCAGCTTCCGGCCGTCAGATTAGTCGTCAGTGCGCAGACACCGCCCTCCGTGGACACGCCCTCTAGGCGTAACGTCCCATGCGAGCTGTAGGAGTGCGGCGGGACGTGGAAATCGAATCTGTGCTCTGTGAGAGATCCTAGGAGAGGAAACTGGGAGCCCAGGAGAACTAAAATTCCCAATTAAAAGTGAATTTAAGTGAGTTTTCTCTTTTTATTACATAATTCCTTACCATAAACCGCTGTTGTAAATGCGCAAAATGCGGCATTTGTTGACAGTACTTAGAGCCATTCATTCATTTGTTCAACAGTGTTTATTGAGCAGCTGAGCTGGAATGAGAGGCTATGTTTGTCGTTTTTGACACCCCTCCCCTTTCTGGGCCATCGCCTAATTATCGCGGAGCAAACGGAATGCATGGTTGTATTTCTAAAGGCACAAGCAGAAATTTATTGAAAATTTGGAGCAGAAATCTTTTATGTACTTCTGACCACCCTTCCTTTTGTTGAGTAGGATCCAATGATCAGCATGAAACTAGTTAGTAAACTTGCTTGAGATGGCTAGTCAAACGTCGAAAATCAAAGAAAAAGTAGGTAGCTAGACTTTTACAATTTTTTTTAGAAGGTAAAAAGACATGAACCTTTGTCTGCCTTAATGGCAAAGTAGCACTTTATTAGGTTCTCTGACAAAACCAAGGAATAGGAAAATCTTTTATCAAAACTACGGATAAAACTTAAAAATAATCTGATACAATGATTTGGTCTTGCTGGAATCAGTAAATTAAAATACGGAAGCAGAATGATAAAATCAGGGGCATTAAACATTCCTAATGACATGCCAAGCTATTTTAGAGACAGCGGCAAAAGCTTCTCTACAGGTGGGTTTGATGTAACGCTCCGGCAGCAAGAATCCGTATGTGCCCGTATCTCGAAGTTCAATTGTAAACGAATATTTGATGCCCAAATCATAGATCCAGTCGTCCCCACCTCCAGGAGCTAGGTCTAAAAGAAGAAGAAAGAAATTGTTGAAATACAGATGTTTCAAATTAATTAACAAACTGGGAATTGTTTGATTTAAATGTTTGTTTGTATACCTTTAGATTTTTTTCAGTTTTTAACTAATATAAACAACTTTACAATGAGTACCCTTGTTTATACATAATTGCTTCTTTGTCTCTTTAGAATATTCTTCCCTAGAATAGATTTGCTAGTCTAAGGCTCTGTACTTTTTGCAATTACGACATGTTCCCAAATGGACGTCAAAAGAACTGAATTAATTTATACCTCCACAAGCAAGGTATGAATTTGCCCATTTCCCCTTCCCATACCATCAATAAGAATTATGAATTCTGATAATTTTATGGGTGAAAAATAATATCCAACCGTCTTAATTTATGTTTTTTGATTATCAGTGAGTTGCACATTTTGTTTGGCATATTTATTGGCTATCTTTGTATTTCCTATCAATTGTCCTTCCTCATTTGTCTACTTGGTTCGTTTTATCAATTGCTTATAAAAACAACATTAATGTTATTAGCTTTGTTTGGCATATAGACCTTTTTTTCTCCTTTCATTCATTTCTCCTTTCACAAGGAATTTTTTCTCCTTACTGAGCTTTCAACTTAGTTTATGCAGGGTTTTCATATGAAAATATATGCTGTACCTGGAATTTACTTTGGTGAAAGACATGTTAATAATCCAATTAATTTTTTTCTAAGTAACTTGTTAGGTTTTCCAACCCCATTAATTGAATAATCTGACTTTTTTGGGGGGGGTGCTAAATTGAGTCCAGGTTTATGGCAAAGTCTGACCCAAAATTTTAATTTATAATTTTAGCATCTATCTAATACAGTTTGGGAAGCATCTCATGAAAGCTACAATTGCCAGAAGACTTGTTACAGTTTAATGCATGTTAACTAAAATGTGTACATATTTTAGTGTTCATGATAAATACAGTTTTGACCTTTTCTGAGATGGAGTCTCACTCTGTCACCCAGGCTAGAGTGCAGTTGTGCAATCTCAGCTCATTGCCACCTCCACCTCCCAGGTTCAAGTAATTCTTATGCATTAGCCAACCAAGTAGCTGGCATTACAGGCATCCGCCACCATGCCCAGCTAATTTTTGTATTTTTAGTAGAGACAGGGTTTCACCATGTTGGCCAGGCTGGTCTCGAACTCCTGACCTCAAGTGATCCTCCTGCCTCGGCCTCCCGAAGTGCTGGTATTACGTGCGTGAGCCACAGCACCTGGCCTCTTTTTGTTTTTTTCTAATCATTAAAAAAAAAAAAATGGAAAAACCTGGATTTGGCCTTCAGGCTGTAGTTTTCTGATGCCTGGTTACAGGTTTATTTTATGCTCCTCTTTTCCCATCTTCCTTCAAACTTCAAAATGGCAAAATCAGTCTGTCCTCCCACTGTGTGTAGATAGGAGTTACTCACTAAATATCTTTCAGCAAAAATTAATCAAAACTTTTTGTTAAGAGTTTGTCACAAGCTCTTGTATGTGTAATATATATTAAAGACAATCAACTGTAATGTGTTATGAGCTATACTCTTGGGGACAGGCTAACACTAAAAAACACTTGATGCAAATGGCATGCCCTAGATTAGTGTGGTGTACAACCTGCACAACCTTTCACGGTGGCCCTAGGAATCATACAAAAGTTTTATGAACTTTTCTGCTTCACTCAACTAGTATGATGCCAATTCTGTAATTCCTACTTGATTGTGATAAATATAATTTCTTAAATAGCATTTTGGCTTCTTTTTAGTAACTCATTTATTAATATAGCTTTGTTCAGCATTGTCATAGCTATTATCTTCTGTTCCTAATTATTACAATTCAGTTTTATTACATGTGACCCTATTTAATTCAGAAAAATTAAATACACAAAGAAAAACAAATCACACAGATTTCTTTAGTAGCTCAAAGTTCTCTAAGATCATAAGAAGAAATACTTACATAAGGTTTCTGAGCCACGGCCATGTGTATACCTGGTATTTTTACTAGTTTTCTCAATAGCACGAACTGCTTCACTGGCTACTAGAGACTGGAAGCAATAAGATATGGAATTTCAGTTAATGTGCAGCTTTGAAACATGACAAGTAGAAGTTTCTAAAAAACAATCATACATTAATTGAATCAAAGTATACATGTAGAAAATCTAGATTAATCTAAAAGGCAAATAAATAAGGTACACAAATTAACTTAAAATACGTGCAGTTTATGGCAATCACAATTGGGTGGCTTTAAACGTAAACTATTTCAATATATTGAAATAATTTATATAAATAAATATATTAATTTGCAGAAAAAAATTATCACATGCCTTTTCGGGAACTCATTTATTATGGAAAATGAAGTATAACTACATCTCAAAGGCTTAGAGGTACTCCATTTCTGAACAAAATTATCACCAAACTTTAAATCCAACCTTTCTAAACACATACACACACCTAATGCATGCATGACTCACTTCGTATCCTTCTCACAACTTCTATTTTCTTCTTGTGTAAAATGTCTAATGACTTCCATAGATTCATCAAATCAAAAAAGATTATGCCTCTGGAATGGAGCAGGATAATAACTAAGACCCCCATTTGACTTCATTTTGTCTGTTGATGTTCATTTTGTCAAATTTATTCTGAAGTTCTCACTTATCTGGAACTTTTCGGAAATCGGAACTAGCATCATGGTATACACTGTCACCTTGAAAAACTCAGAGATTTATCAGCGGATATTATTTTATGCCATCTCTTTGTTCAAAAAATAAGTTTTAATGTAACCCCATTGTCTACATAATGAAATACAAATTTATCTGACAGTCACACCCCTTCAGAAGCCAACCTAATCTACTTTCTGATGCTATCACCCTCCACTTTTGCATCCTCTTACGGTGAACACCAACTTCTTTGCTTGCAAGGTCCTTCCTTCCCTGTCTGCCTATAGAAATCCTCTTTCAATGCCTGTCTGAAATGTAGCTGATCTTTGACTTCAACAGCACTTTATTATTCGTAGTTTTTCCCCCCTTAGTAGATTGTAAATTCCTCAAGGACAGTAACTACTTTATCTCCTCACTTATCTCAGCATTTCCCTCTGAATGCATTAGTGAAGCCATCCCTTGATATTCTAGTTAGAAGTGAGTTGTACTGTCTGTGCCACTTATTTAGTAGTTACTCTATGATGCCTTAGAGTACAGCTATTTGTAACATTTGCTAATGGTTGAGCTCCCTAACCATAAAACATTCTCTTAAAGGGCAGGATTTTACCTAATGCTTCTTTAAACATCCATTGACAAGGTATTTTACATGTAATGGCTCTCAACAAATATGAGTGCTGACAGTGATGCAAAAAAAAAAAAAAAAGCATAATTAGACTAATTCTACTCCCAAATCATGATAAATTTCCTTTTATTTCTTCAAAGATAATATTTTTAAAAGGTGCTTTCCTTAAGAGTTTTCCCTTGAGAAGAAAAAAGCTCAAGTATCAAGTACATTTATGTTCTAATGGGCTATTTTCAGAAAATGCAAATAATCTTACATTTGTCATCAGCAATTGCTAGCTCCTGTAATGTGACTATATTTTATTCTGTTAAGAGAGCCAGAAAAAAAATGAGTCACTAAGAAACAAGCTACTACCTAAAAATTAGTCCCTTCCAAAGAATGGGGCTGTTGATGTAACACTTCCACTGTCTGGAGAGCATCTGGGATGAGGATTTGTCAAAGCCTAGCTACAATCCTTCAAGAATCCTTGCGTCTTTTGCCATGAACCCAAACATACAGTATCTTGCACTAAAAAGTGCAAAAGTATCAAATTTTGTGAGTCCTCTTTGAATTTCCTGTATTGTCTGTTATGTTCCAAAAAACAGACTCTTTCCTCAATGCTAAAATTGGAGGTACTTTAATAGGACCAAAACCCTGACGGTTAAGGAAGTCAGGGCAGGAACAATTCCTGCTGCTAATACCAAAACAATGAATGCTGTGTTGAGACTTAATCTGTGGTGTGCTGTTGTAGGAAGCTAGTGACCACAAAGCTGTCGCATGATTCCATACTCATCCTTGCTTATACCGCTTCACATGCAGATCAGGTCAAGTATAGTAGTAGTTCCTTCCTAACCTTCAAGGAATTTGTCTGACATTTTCTTAGGAAGCCCACGTGCTAGAATAAAGTGTGTGTTGTTAGGGTAAGGCACGTTCTTTATATTCCCTTAGAGAACACTGACCCAGGGTGACTCTCAACAGGATCACACCATGATTTAAAACATCTATCATTTGCCTTCTAGAGGACAAAATTTTTCCCAGTTTTTGATTCTTCAACTAAGTATTATTTTATTTCCAAAATGCTAATGAGAAAAATAATTAAGTAGCACTTACCAGTTCCTCATGGTCTTTGCTTTTGCTTTGTGTATAGGAATATGGAAACACTATATGCTGGGAGTATGAATGCATGCTGATGTATGCTTTAATGTGGTTGATATTTCTTCTCAAAAAACTAGCCACTGCTTTCACTTCTGGTTCTGACTCAGGATAAAGTCCACAGTAGGTTTCCGAGCATGAGGAACTAGATGCACCTTCCTCTGTAACGAAATTGTTAAGGTGAAATTATGAGGGGATGCACATAGTACTGTAATTTGTGGTTTCCCAGACAACGTATTCTCCTATCTATGTTGCAACATTTTTAGATGAATGGATTAGGTAGGGCTCTGCAAAGAACATATTTCCACTAAGTGTTGTTTATGTTTCTTTTGAAGTCAAATACTTATCTGCTCACATAGCTGACCTTCTAACAGTCATTCCCAGCACCTGTCTCCCTTGCAACCTTGAGAAAGTGGCTAAGAGATCCTCAGAGATGCCAGCCCTGTCTCCAGACTTCTGGTTATGTGAGAAAAAATAAACCCCATTTTCCTTAATCCACTGTAAATTTAGTTTTTCTGATATTTGTAGTTTTAAAGCTACCATCAATATAGCCCATAAAAGAAAAGCCTCACTTCAGAGCTCAGAATATGTAAGTCTGCCTTCAGTGCTACTTTTAACTTGCTAAAGTGGTTTAGTAAATAAAAGGAGATGGTGATATTTGTTGCCAGACCAACGTTCATTCATTCCTTTGATAGATTATAATTTGCATCACTTGAGATGGTAGCCTGCCTTCCAACACTTCTCCCCCTGTCCCTAATTCACAAGGTGAAGCCCCCGCAAGCTGCATCTGACACAAGAGATTATTCCTTCCTGCAAACAGTTGAGGGCTCAGGATTGGGTCTGACTCTTGTGCTTGCCAATCTGAATCCCTTCAAAGATAACTTGAAATCAATACTAAGAGTCTAGTCTCAGTCTAGCTGCTGTCTTGAACAGACAGTAAAAATAGTAATACTACCAGCTGACACCTGTGGAGCACATGCTGTACGTTAGGAACTCTGCTAAGATTTTTGCCACATCTCATGTAATTCTTCCAGCAGCCCTATGAAGTAAATACTGTCATTTTAGGAGATGCAATCTGGATATTCTTGGTGGTAACCATTCTTCAGAATAAGAGGCTATACAGCATATTGTTAAGCACCCAATTACTTGATTCTAAATCTTGACTTTACCATTGATTAGCTATATGGCCTTGGGTAAATTTTTAAAAATCTATCTGTATCTCAATTTCCTTATCTGCAAAATTGAAAAATTATACATTAAATGCTGATTGAATGAGAATTAAATGAGCTAGTTCATACAAAGTGCTTTGCACAGTGCCTGGCATGTAGTATGCATTTCATAACTGCTGCTGTTTATCATCATCATCATGATCATCATCATCATGTGGACTGAGACCTGAAGGAAGCCAGTGTGCATCACAGAGATGAGAAGGGGAGAGGAAGGATTCACTGAGCCTCTCTAGGGCTCCAGGCCCAGTTTCTTTCTGTTTCTGAGTCCAACTGCATCTCTGCCTCAGGGTTCCATGGCTGAGGCTACTCACTATCCTTGCAGAGCCTGCTTTTCTTAATTAAGCTCATTCTGCTTTCTTCCTGTTATTATACAAACACAACATTAATGTTTGTTAAAAAATTGTTTCCCTGAGAGGAAATGTGAACATCTAAGGTCTTCTCAAGTATTTCATTTTTAACCAATAAGGTGATTGGATAAACCATTTTTGATAGTTCGGTCACCTTTGAATATTCCTGCCCTTTTATGTGGTATACAATTCTTAGAGAATAGAGATTATATATTGGGTATGGAGGTCGGGGAAGACATAACCACTAAATAGAGAGGTGGTGCCCTAATATGAATCCTCAGACCAGGGTTGTTTAATAGAAATATAATGCAAGTCACATATTTACTTTAAATTTTCAAGTTACCACTTTAAGAAAAATAAAAAGAAGGCCAGGCACGGTGGCTCACACCTAAAATCCCAGCACTTTGGGAGGCTGAGGCAGGCGGATCACTTGAGATCAGGAGTTTGACACCAGCCTGGCCAACATGGTGAAACCCTGTCTCTACCAAAAATGCAAAAAAAAATTAGCCAGGCATAGTGGCACACGCCTGTAATCCCAGCTACGTGGGAGGCTGAGGCACGAAACTTGCTTGAACCCAGGAGGCAGAGGTTGCAGTGAGCTGAGATCGTGACACTGCACTCCAGCCTGGATGACAGAACGAGACCTGCCACACACACACAAAAAGAAATATGTGAGATTAATTCAATATTATAATTTATTTAACCAAATATGTACAAAGTATCATTTCAAGTGTAACCAATATAAAAATTATTCTCGAAATATTTTATGTTACTT
Organism: Pongo abelii; assembly: GCF_028885655.2. NCBI lineage: Eukaryota > Metazoa > Chordata > Mammalia > Primates > Hominidae > Pongo > Pongo abelii. The sequence continues at coordinate 51,027,197 of NC_071999.2, forward strand.
TTTTCATACTAAGCCTTCAAATTCTGGTGTGTATTTAACACTCAGTGTATGTCTCAATTCAGACAAGCTACATTTTAAGCACTGGATAGCCACATATCGTTAGTGGCTACTATGCTGGACAGTGAGCCTCAGATTCTCATTCTATGATTGTCATTCTAGAGATTTCAAGCATTTTAGTGGAAAGAGCCCTGAAGAGGCAGGAAACTTGAGGTCGAGACTCTGCTTTACCATTAAGCAGTCATGTTAATTTGGGCAACAACTTCATCCGTCCCAGCCTCAGGGGCCTCATCTGTATCACGAAGGAACTTGGGCCAATGGATCCCTCCAAGCTCAAGCATTCTTTGATCTATAGACATGGAACCAAGCACACTGTGAATTATCTATAATAGGCAAATTCATAGAGACAGAAAGTAGATAAGAAATTACCAAGGGCTGGGGAGAAGGTAGGGATGAGGAGATTTTGCCTACTGGTTACAATAGGTAAAAATCTCTCTTTGGGACAATTAAAAAATTTTAGGAATAGATAGTAGTAATTGTGAATGTACTTAATGCCACTGAATTGTACAATTGGAAATTGTTAAAATGGCAAATTTTATATTACATGTATTTTACCATAATAAAAAATAATTTTAAAAAACACTATAGTCTCCTAGAAAAAGAAATAAAGAATTTTCCATTCAAGCCAGTTGCAAAAACTTTGTAGTTGAACTCAGTGTTTTAGAAAATGTGTGGTGCTATCTTAGGAAGTTTGAGACCAAAGGTTCTCATAATGTGCTCCTGTTATGAACTGAATTGCATCCTCCCAAATTCCTATGTTGAAGCCCTAAGCCCCAGTGTGACTGTATTTAAAGATAAGGCCTTTAAGGAGACAAGGTGAAATGAAGTCATAGGCATGGGGCTCTAATCCAATGTGACTGGTGCCCTTGTAGGAATAAAGAGAGACACCAGGGAGGTTTGTGCAGAAAGAAAAGGCCATGTGAGGGCACAGAGAGAACGCAGCCGTCTACAAGCCAATGAGAGAATCCTCGGGAAGACCTCACTCTGCTGGTACCTTGATTTTGGACTTCCAATCCTCAACTGTGAGAAAATAAATTTCTGTTGTTTAAGCCACCCAACCTATGGTATTTGGTTATAGCAGCCTGAGAAGACAAAGACACCCCTACAACCTACCCTCCACTCTCATCTCCAACACACACACACACAATTTTAATACAGAGGAGCATAAAATGAGTAAGTAGGTTTGATATGTCACTTCCTGTTAATAAGTGAGGTGTTTTTTGGATCCTTTATATAAAGAATCATAGGGGCACATTCTAGTTGTAGGGATGAGAAAGATAAGAGTAAATTCTTCTTGCTCACTGTCTGGCTTACGTAGTACAGAATAGATACTGGAACAGTTGGTAATAAGAAGAGTTCCTTACAATTACTTTTTATTTTGGGTCTTTTTTTTAAATTAAAAACCCATATGCTTGCTGCTTCTGTTTCTGTTTTTCACTCTTATGATACATAACAATATAGCACCATGCCCAAGAGGTGACTGAGACATTTCTTGATGACAATAACAGAATATATTTTGACTACTTGGCTATCCAAATTAAATAACACTGACTTCACCAAGAAAAATATTAAGTAAAATCAAGCACCAAAAGAGCTCGAAGATAAAATAAAAAGTTCCAAAAGGGAACTGATAACTTGGGTTTATAGCCCAGCTCTGCCACATACTTGCACATACTTGCTACGTGCCCTTGAGGAAGGGACTTAACTGTTTTCAGCCCGGGTTTCTCCATCTATGATTCGTAGATAATGAAATCGGAAGATGAACTATGTCAATGGCTCAGCGCTGAGTAACTGTCAGCTCTATTTACTCAGATTCTTTTTACATCACTGCTGTTCCTGTGAGCCCCTGGCACGTTATTAGTGCCACAGCAACCTTTGGGCCTCTGGGAACACGAGTGGTTTCTTAGGGAGAAACCACTAAATGATTCCCTGGAATCTAAGTCAGGATGAACTGCTTCTTCCTCTGAGTTCCTACCATATCTGTAGCTCTCAGAGCAACTAAATTCATTCATGGACTCATTTAGTTAATATTTTATGAGGACCCTCCTTGTGCCAGGCACTGCACTAGGTAATGGGTGTTAGTTTCTGTCTGCATGAAGTTTCTAACCTAGAGAGGGAAAAAAATAAGGAAATAAAGTAAGTACTTTGTTGTGAGGTTTGGTTTTCTTTTGTTTTGGCAATCAGCTTTCCCAGGCTGAATGTTGTGAGGTTTTAATAGGTATTCTGGGATTTTGATAAAATGTTTAAAATCATGAAATTTTACCTTTTTTAAAAGAAATAGGCAAAATTATGTGCATAGGATTGTATAGGGTCCAGGTCTGGGAGGAAGAGGATGTTTCTGTGGGTACAATAGCTTCTCTCCCTTATGGGCCCCATGGAGCCCAAAAATATAGATGATGCATACTCCTTGTCAGGTTAGTTTATTTTCGTGGCTGTTTCTGAAATGTGGTACTATGAAAAATAATGTTGAGTGGGTGGGAAGAAAGAGTCAACTAACACCTACCCCCCTAAAAGCAAACTTCTTTGTCTTCAGGTTCAGGGGGTACACATGCAGGTTTTTTCCATGGGTATATTGTGTGATGCTGAGGTTTGGGATTCTATTGAACCCATCACCCAAATAGTGAACACAGTACCACTTAGGTACTTTTTCAACTCTTTCCCCTCTCTCTCCTTCCCTGCCCCTTTTTTGAGTCCCCAGTGTCTATTCCCATCTTTATGTCTGTGTATACTCAGTGTTTAGCTTTTACTTATAAGTGAGACCATACAGTATTTGATTTTCTGTTTCTGTGTTAATTTACTTAGGACAATGGCTTCCAGCTGCGTCCATGTTGCTGTAAAGGACATAATTTTGTTCTTTTTTATGGCTGTGTAGTATTCCATGATGTATATATACCACATTTTCTTTATCCAATCCGCCATTGACAGACACCTAGATTGATTCCATGTCTTTAGTCTTGTGAATAGTGCTGCAATGAACATATGAGTACATTTGTCTTTTGGGTAGATCGATTCATTTTCCTTTGAGTATATACCCAGTGATGAGATTGCCGAGTCAAACAGTAATTCTACTTTTAGTTCTTTGAAAAATTTTCAAACTCCTGAAAGCAGACTGTTCTTGAATGCATAACTCAACATCATCGAATGCCTTAACTCATTCAAGTTAAGAAATAGTAAGTTCCCACTGTGCTGCTTTTTATACTATTTTTAATATTTTTATTATTTTTACATTTTCTTTATATTACTTATTAAAGAAATTAAGAAAGTGAATAGTGAAAAACATGTCTTCAAACACTGTAGAAGTAAACATTTACTTGTGCAATTAAAAATGAGGGATCCAGGCCAGGCACAGTGGCTCACTCCTGTGAGCCACTTTGGGAGGCCGAGGTGGGCGGATCACTTAAGGCCAGGAGTTTGAGACCAGCCTGGCCAACATGGTGAAATCCCACCTGTACTAAAAAAAAATACGAAAATTAGCCAGGCATGGTGGCATATGCCTGTAGTCCCAGCTACTTGGGAGGCTGAGGCAGGAGAATCCTTGAACCTAGGAGGCAGAGGCTGCAGTGAGCCAAGATTGTGCCACTGCACTCCAGCCTGGTCAACAGAGCAAGACTCTGTCTCAGAAAAAAAGAGAGGTCCTCCCCCCATCTCAGGTCTTTGATATTCTAATGATGAATGTTTTGTTTATTAAAATAGGATCTTTAACTGTCACTTCTTTATTATTCCAAGATAACAGATTTTAGAATTTTGAAGCTAGAAGGGATCTTAAAAAACTGATTCAACTTTCTTATTTTAAAGATAGGGAAACAGGAGAGAGGAGAGGCCAAAGTGATTTGCTGACTCTGGCCAACATTCGCAGCATTACATTTACCTAAGCATTTATCATTTAAATTATTCCCTGATTCAGACAGGCCAGCTCTGTATTTAATTTGAATTCATGGGCCTTTCTCTGTGAACATCACCCTTCCAGTGAAGAGACATTGCAAGAAATAAAGCCAACAACCTACCACACCAGTGTTTGGAAGCAAAGTTCCTATTCAGGTCTGTTCCGATGCAATGATTGTTCGCATAGAAAGAACGGTTCTTTCTCCACATTCGATTCTACATAAACAAAATACAAACAGACAACCTGGGTAGCCATGTTCAAGGCCTGAGGAAAGACACGCATTTGAAAGTCCATGAAGCCAGAATTGCCTTTCTCTCGTTCAACCCCATACCTTGCATGGCTTCATCACATTGCTGTTGTTGCAATATTCCTTTGCACGGTCCCTATTGCTATCCGGGTTTCAGTCACATCCACTCAGACTATTTTAGTTGAACCAAACAAAATGGCAATATGTGATCAATTTTGACTGATACAAATAAAGATTTCATTTCGTTCCACTAGGCTGCTTATTAGCCTTCTTGTTTAGTCTTGTTTCCTTTACATTAATTTTATGCACAGGGTCATTCTGAGCTCCTTCGAAGAAAAGCAAAATAACTTTGTGTCTCAACACTGAGTCATAAGTTAAAATGCTCTCTTTAGGTTGAATTTACCACTCCTCTTTCAAAGCTAGAAAAGGTGGAGATGTGAAGACACCTCTAATCTGGTGACTTTTTCAATTGTGCTGATTTGACTCTGGTTTTTAAATATAAAGCAAATTCCCTATTGGGTTCTTGGGGCAAACTGGGAAAGTTTGGTCATGTAAAGAGTTGCACAGGCCGGGCACGGTGGCTCACGCCTGTAATCCTAGCACTTTGGGAGGCCAAGGCAGGCGGATCACAAGGTCAGGAGATCGAGACCATTCTGGCTAACACGGTGAAAACCCATCTCTACTAAAAATACAAAAAAATTAGCCAGGCGTGGTGGCGGGTGCCTGTAGTCCCAGCTACTGGGAGGCTGAGGCAAGAGAATGGCGTGAACCTGGGAGGCGGAGCTTGCAGTGAGCCGAGATCTTGCCACTGCACTCCAGCCTGGGCAACAGAGCAAGACTCCGTCTCAAAAAAAAAGAGTTGCACATACTTCATTTAAGTTCTGAGTTTGGGATGATATAGCACCCTTTTCTCCTACTCTCACCAACCCTCTGCCAAGCCTTCCAGCCTGTTACCACTCCCAGGCCTGTGGTTCCGTGGCAACAGTAGGCCCTGGGGATATCCAGCTCTCAAACTGCAGAAATTAATAATAGGGTAATGATACAAAGAACAGTTGGGAAGCTGGAAATCTAAAGGGTGACTGAATTCCACTGTGATTCAGGTTAAGGTGTGAATATACTTTATTATCAGTTTACAGGTATGACCATTTATTGGACACCAAATTTGTGTTAGGCATTATGCTAGGTAATTCTCATGTACTTAGTTTGGCATTTGCCCACCTCCACCTACAAAATTTTCAGTTACAGTATTCCTCTCACCAGAGATGACTTTTTCCTCAATCTCCTGTGCCATTTCCATATCTTCTGCATAAATTACCTCCTACGTGAAATAATTCATGTGTAATTCCATATGTTTCCAATCACACCAACTAATCTTATTCCTCTTAGTATTTATATGTGCTACTCAAGTAGGTTTTTCTAAATTTATATATACCTAGTTATGTTTCTATGTGCCCCTCTTTAAATTAGAAAGCAGAGTATTTCATATTGCTTGAGTAATTTTACATAAATCACCATGTTGATTGACCAGAAAATACACACAGAAGAGTATGTTAAACTACAAGATGGTAATGCAATTAGCAAATCCTGATAATGGGAAACTCTTTTCTTTGACAAATAAATTGCAAGGAAAAAAAGAGAGAGAAAGAGCAAAAGATGGAATGGGAGTTCATGGATTAAAATAGAATTAAAAGACACATAAACCAATCATAATGTAAGAGCCTTATTTGGATCCAGAATCAAAGAAACATACTTTTTAAAAAGTTAGGAGGCTGGGTGAGGTGGCTCATGCCTGTAATCCCAGCACTTTGGGAGGCAGAGGCAGGTGCATCACAAGGTCAGGAGTTTGAGACCAGCCTGGCCAATATGGTGAAACCCCGTCTCTACTAAAAATACAAAAAGCTTAGCCGGGCATGGTGGCAGGCACCTGTAGTCCCAGCAGCTCAGGAGGCTGAGGCAGAAAAATCTCTTGAACTCAGGAGGTGGAGGTTGCAGTGAGCCACTGCACTCCAGGCTGGGGGACAGAGCGAGACACCACCTCAAAAAAAAAAAAAAAAAAGTTGTTATACAATTGAAAATACTGGCAATACTTTATGGTATTCAGAAACAGCTAGTTTTTAAGGTATAATTATACTATAATTATTTTTTTCAGAGTTCTTTTTTTTAGAAATGCATACTGAAATATTTATTGATGAAGTGATATGGTACCTAGGATTTACTTCAAAATAAAATGAGTAAGATAGAAGTGGGTAGAGAGAATACAGATGAAACAAGACTGGTCATGAGTTAATTATTGTTGAAGCTCTGTGATGGGTAGATAGAAGTTTACTACACAATTATGTGCACTTATATATATATTTGACATTTTCCACAATAAAAGTTAAAAAAATTTAATGATAAAGCCACTGTGCCTAGATCCAGAATTCTATGAATAATTCAACCTGTATATCCTATATCCCCAAGGAGAACATGATTTGTCTTCTTTGCCTTTTCTCCTACCTTTTTCCATGAGTAGTCATAACCATCCACATTAACCACCGGCATAACATAGAAATCCACAAGCCTCAGGAGATTGGTATATTCCCCTATTATCCCATAGAATTGAGTTATCTGCAAATTAAACCAAGTATATTTAATTAGATCTGTTTTAAGTTCTTCTAAACTTAGTGTGTTTCTTTTTTTTTTTTTTTTTAATTTGTCATTTGGCATGTTCAGATTTGCAGATTTAACTTTCAGAAAGAGTGCTAATTCCTCAAAAGAACTGAACTTAGTGTGCTATGAAGTGGTGATAAATGCCTTACAAGTGGTACAGTCTTCCTAGTTAATGAAGGCAGACAATCGAACCATAAACTTTCTAAATTTTCCTTAAGAAATAAAATTAACTCTTTATTAAAGCCATAGAGCCCACTAAGAAGATTTAAGGAAACAAAAACCTAGATTTAGTTTAGCTCCTTTTTCTGTAATTCATGTTCATCAGAGCTTAAACTACCTACCATGTTTTATCCCCAGATGTGATTACATGATATTTGCTACATTGTCCTTAGAACTTGTGGAGCTCAAGTTTTGCTAGAATTGAGTGTGTTTCCCAAGGCTCTGGTCATCTAGCTTTAGAATTAGGGTAGCTTTTCCTAGGTACTGGCTATGAATTCCTAACAGACATCATCTCAAACTTGTTCCTCTCTACTTTAGAGTCATCCAGCTTAGCAGCACATATTGCAATGTGATCCAATGGCATCCAAATTTGGTGGCTGAGAAATTTACCCCAAAATGACAAAATGTACAGGCAGGAGAACTACAAAGACAAATTTTAGCTGGTCAAATCATTTCACCTAGGACAAAGCTTTTGGTTCAAAACCTTAATTTGTGGCAACATTGCTATATTTTAATTTAATTCACATTTAATTACATTAAATATTTAATTTGGTTTATAATTGTTTGTTGCCGTAAAGTATACTCATGACATTGTTAAGAAATGTCTTTTTCATTATTGACAAAATAAAAACAAGCCTTTTATAAACTTTACTATTTTCCCTTTAAACGTTTAAAATATTATATTCATATTTCCCTAGAACAATCACAAGAGTCACATTAAAAATCTTTGCCATGAATAAATACTTATGAAATTGGAGAGAAAGAAAAGAAAAAAGTTATTTTAAAATCTACTGTAGGTCAGAAATAAAAGGTTAATGAAAAGGAAGCAAAATTTGTAGAATGAAGGAAGCCATGTTTTTTGTTTGTTTGTTTGTTTTTTAATTATACTTAAGTTCTGGGATACATGTGCAGAACATGCAGGTTTGTTACATAGTTATACACGTGCCATGGTGGTTTGCTTCACCCATCAACCCGTCATCTACATTAGGTATTTCTCCTAATGCTCTCCCTCCCCTAGCCCCCCACCCCCGACAGGCCCTGGTGTGTGATGTTCCCCTCCCTGTGTCCATGTGTTCTCATTGTTCAACTCCCACTTACGAGTGAGAACATGCGGTGTTTGGTTTTCTGCTCTTGGGTTAGTTTGCTGAGAATGATGGTTTCCAGGGAAGCCACGTTTTAAATAGTCGAGCAACCAGTTAAATACATTTTTATGCTACGAATTTATAAATTTATGTTAGCATCACTTTTCAGTAATAAGGTAGCATTCATCATTAGAAAAATATTAGGAGAGCCTGTTCCTTTCAAAATAATAAAGCAAATAATAAAGCATTTCTCATTTTCATTTCTATAACATGGGCCAAACTTTTAATAGATGCAGCATGATGAGCTTCTCTTTCTGCTTCACTTTTAAAATTTCCTTCCTACCTTTACCTCTGGTTGGATGGGAATCTTTCTACAAAAAGTTATGCTCTGAGGGATGACCAATGTTAGGCCCAGAACAATGTTACCTGTTTCTTTATCTAATAGGTAGGACTCCAGACAGAAGGAGTGAGTGAGGGCTGAGATACAGTCTGTGCTGTGTGCCAAGCCACACCTTCAAGTGTGGCTATAGCTATAATCCCGAAGGAAGGGGTGCCCATTTTTTCTTTAACAGCTTATTGAGATATACTTTACATTCCAGAAATTCACCATTTTAAAGTGTGAAATTCAGTGGTTTTTGGTGTATTCATAGAGTTTTGCAACCATCACTAATATCTGATTTTTGGAACATTTCATCATAAAAAATCCCCATGCCTATGCCCATTATAACTCACTCCCCTTTCCCTCCTGCCACTTCCCCAAGCCTCTGACAATCACTAACGAACTTTCTGTCTCTGTGGATTTGCCCATTCTGGACATTTCATATAAATGGAATAATGTATGTGGCATTTTGTGTCTGGTTTCTTTTACTTAGCATAGTATTTTCAGGATTCAACTATGTTGTAGCATGAATCAGTACTTCATTCCTTTTTATTGCTGATTGATATTTCATTGCATGAATATGCTGCATTTTGTTTTTCTGCTCATAAGTTGATGGAAATTTGAGTTGTTTCCACTTTTTGACTATAATGAATAATATTGCTATAATCATTTGTCAACATATGTGTTCACTTGTCTTGGGTATACACCTAGGAGTAGAACTGCTGGGTCATATGGTAACTCTATACTAATCTTTTGAGGAACTTCCACATTGTTTTTCAAAGTGACTGAAGAAATTTTGCCTGACAACAAATAAATATTTGTTGAAGGTACGATTTACCAACATGGCAAGTAACATAATTGAAATCCTGTCCTACTAGAGATGGTCTGCAATATACAATGATTTCACTTATGATTTTTTGACTTTACAATAGCGCAAAAGCAATGCATATTCAGTAGAAACCATACCCGTGCCACCATTCCATTTTTCAGTTTTAGTGCAGTATTTAATAAATGATATGGATATTCAGCAATTTATTATAAATTAGGCTTTGTATTAGATGATTTTGCCCTACTGTAGGCTAACGTAAGTGTTCTGAGCACATTTAAGGAAGGTTAGGCTATGATATTCAGTATTCGGTAGATTAGGTATATTAAATGCATTTTTTACTTAGAATATTTTCAGTTGTGATTGTTTATTGGGTTTATTGAGACATAACCCCACCATAAATTGAGAAGCCTCTGTATAAAAGAAAAAGAAGATGAGAATAGAGGAGAATGGAGAAGAGTGTAAGACTGAGTGAGTGATGAGAGGGTGGGATTGATTCCCATCAGCTGGCCTGTGGTCAATGATTACTCAGCTCTTCCTCTTACTTTGCCTGGGGTGCACTCAAGCTTTGCCTTTAATGTGGCCCTAAACAACAACAACAACAACAACAATTCCTGCCTAGGAATTAACCAATGACCATTTGACAGATAGTAAATTAGTACATAACGACATATAGGTCAGTTAATGGGGTTGCTAAAAAAAATATATAAGACACATGAAGGGAAAATTTTAAAACAAAATGTCATTTTCATTACCATTACAAATATATCAGAGAGCTATCCATCTCAGTTTTTACTCCAATCTCTATATATGTATGTATAGTTTGAACTGTAGCCAATGACAATAAAGTATCCCAACAGTAGGTACTGTTTAGATACTCTCTGGAACCCAAAATTGTATGTCAGCCTAAACCTTCAACATTAATTTAAATTTCAAATTCCACAAGAGGATATTGAGCACCAATTATGTTGACCAAACAATATACCAGGTTATGGGGAACAAAAAAATTACTTTAGAGCTGGTCTCTGCCTTCAGAAAGCTAATAGAAGTGATAAGTTGGAAAGCGAAAAGCAGCAATTCAATGCTATTAATATAAGTATGATAATAAACAATGGCAAGATGTACAAGGTGGCTCAGAAAAAGGATGGTTAATTCTGTGGAGTGTTTGGGGTTGGAACTCCAGAAGAGCAGGTCAAGGGAGCAAGAAATTGAGGGTTCGGGTGAATTTGTGATGGAACCAATTAGTGAAGAAAGTGTTCCTGGAAAGGGACTGATAAATTAAAATGATGTAGATCTGTGTAGGAACTAGAAATCTACTAAGGTTGAAAAAAAAGCAGTCATAGTAGGGGTGAGAAATGAGAGAAGACAGGAAATTAAGAAGTTACATTGCTAGATGGCTTCTTCTAACCTTCCTTGTTGCTGTCCATGGCCACATTCTGGGTCTAAGGATCAGCAAAACATTACTTCTGGATCCAGAGGATGGCTACAGGAGAAATCTGCTAAAGAGGAGTTGAGATGAGGTTTAGTAGAACAGAGAACAAGGAACTGTGAAGATACGTTGTTAGGTGACTCTCACACATGAACTTTGAATTCACTCAGAATGATGGCAAGAGTTGGAGGAGAATAAAGAATCATGAACCGGGTACCAGGAAATTATCTGAAGGTCAGTGCATGATAGCAATAAAATAAGAGTGCAACCAGATTGTGTAAGTTTCTGAGAAGAGAAGGATCATTGGTAGTGTCAGGAGAAGAGAATGCTGATCCACTCCACCAGGCCTCTCAGCACATGGTGATGTGAAAGAAAGAGCAGTCCCTCTACTTGAAGGAGCCACCAGGGAGCAGTGTCCTTAGGTCATGTGTCAGCTGTGGTGAGGAGGGGCAGAGAGAATTCTGTGAAGGCCCTGAGGTTGTAGAGCTCTAACTTTGTGTGCAATTAGATGAGAGTTTTCTAGGGCAGAGGTTTGGCAGGAGGTTAGCAGTGAGAAAAGCCATTTGGCAGAAAAAGTACTTGGCAAGTTGTGATGGTTAACACATATTCACTGGGTCCTACAATGTGCCAGCCCTGTGCTGGATTTTGGCTTGGTGATGCAGTCATGCACAAATTGGTGTCAGCTCTGCCTTTGCAGAAAGAGAAGGATCTAAATTTGCCTCCCGAGAGTACATGAATTAGAAGCTTAGAAAGAAATGACTGGCTTCAGGCTTCTCAAAGTGTAGTGTAGTGGATTTCCACTGAGACTAGACTATAAGATTTTTGAAATCCTTATTGAGTTGTAGAAAAGAGTGAGAGACTTAAAAGCTAAGATTTTAATTTGCCTTTGGGTGCTTTAGTTTTTGAATATAAAACCTACCTTCACAATTGTTGAAAGGTAAATATTTTATTTTACTTTCCTTCCCCCATGCTTTGAAGCACTAAGAGAGTCAGATGATCTGAATTAGTTTTAGGCAGGCAAGAATGGAGTTTAAATGTCCATTTAAAAAGACCTTATTGATTATGTTTCTTTGGGCTACACAAATCAGGTTCACATTGTTGGAGCAAAATACTCAGCTATAAGATCCTTGGGCTATATTTTGTTCATTCTTGTATTTCCAGGATCTGAAACATCATAGGCAATTTATAAATATTTGTGGATTAAATAATTTAATCTTACTAAGATTCAGCAAGCAGCTTGGGTAAAGGGTAGGATGTCTAATAGGAGGGCAGAGGTGTCACGGTGAGAAGGGCAGTCATTAGGGACAACCTCACCGATATAAATTAGAGTCAATATGAATGGAGGTTTCTTCTTGGCCCTTCTCATGTTCAGTGATAGAATGGAAAATAAATGTTCTTACTCCCCTACTTTGGACCTTTCTCTCTTTATTAACTGATGCTCCCTTCACTACCTAAAATAACCAAACTACTCAACTTGGGGAAGGTTCCAGATAATGATGTGACTGGGATATGTTAAGGGTCTGATCAGTTGGAATCATCCTTATTTGGCCAAGGTAATACCAATGGTGTTTGGGAATTTCCAGTAGACTCAGGGAGGTTGCAGCTCCCATCCATGGGGAATGGAGGATAGAAGATTCACAGTGAATGAAGGCAAATAGGGATGTTGCATTTGTCAAGGTCCAGCAAAGGCAGAAACAGTTTTATCTTGATGTACTTAATAAGTGCCAATATCTTAATTTCCTAACTCATTTGTTCTGTTACTATGTATCTGTGAATGCAAAGACTGCAAAAATCATTATCAGAAAGACACATATTTTGAGTTATTTTTCCAGTGGCTATGATTCTTTGTAGAAATCAGTGTAGAGAACATATATGCCCATTTTATAGGATTTGAAGCATAATTTTTACTGTTTTCATTTATCAGGGAGGTTAATAGTCGTTGTATCTTTTACTTTTCCAACATACAATTTGTCTTATATATGGCTTTTTTGATGCAAAACCCTTCTTCAGGGACAAAATTCCCTATTATGACATATGAGAAAACATATTCTGTTTCACCTCTGTAATGTTGTGCTTTATGTTCAATTTCCTAGGGCAAAAGTGGCAAAAGATGTCTGGATAATTAAAACCAAAAGAGAAATAAATTAATTGGGCCCCAACTTAGATAATTCCTTCAGTCCTTTCCTCTACTTAGTAAACATATTATAATCAATATGCTATTTATTAATCATTTTCCACTGTTTAGCTCCGGGCAGAAATGTAGAAAAGACCAAAAATGTTTTGGGTGATTTAAATGCTTGAAGTCATGTTCTTCAACTTACTAATGCATAAAAGTCACCTGGGAAACTTGTGAAAATTGTAGATTCCCAAGCTTCATGATGTGACCTAGGAAAATGCATTTTAATAAATAGCCCAGTTGAGTCTGACACAGGTGATCTTGGGCACCATGTTGAGAAATATGGTTAAGAGAATGTGAATACTTACATGGCCTATGAACCACAAGCAGAAAGCAGGAGAGATCCATTCTCTGGCGTGGATTCCACAGTCAATCCATATGGCATTTTTGGCTGTTTGTTCTTTTCCAGAAACCTGCTCAAAGAAACCCCAAAAGTAGCAAAAACAATAACAATAAGCTTCAGGATAATAACTTTCATTTATATAGTGCTTATAGTTAATAGTTTCAGCAAATCTCTGAGATATGCATTGTTCTGCATTTCTTTGAAAATTCTCAAGGGAAATTTAAACACTGGTGATATTAAGTGACACTAGTTAAGGTAGCAAAGCTGGTGTGAATTGAAACTGAAGTTTGAAGCCAGGACTCTGATTTAAAACTGTTTTTATCCTCCCACAATTATGCAGTCATGTCAGAGCTGCACGTGGAAGTTTAGAAGAAGAGACCAGAGAACTAATGATTTGGGCTGTATCTTCATGCTTCATTTAGAGGTAAATGGGTGTGAGTTGGACGGCAATCTTCCCCGGGAGGTGTGGAGACACACCAGGAGCAGAAACTCCCTCAAGATTTTCCTCTGAGTGCATTTTTTTTTTTTTTTTGGTGTGGATTATTTCTTTATTTCACACAAAAAGAAGCACACATCTAACTTCTCATGAACTTACCAGCAAATCCAGGGACAGAGGCTTTTTTCCCAGTATGGTGGGCTAATACAAGCTGCTAACTCTGGAATAAGAATTGTCAACCTTTTCTCAATGATAGCCTTTGATGTCTTTAGAAGAATTATCAAGAACAACTCCAAAATTAATCATATGTATTTGCCTTTAAAAGTCAGCTACAACATAGTTTAGGGCATAGAGCAGTGGTCCCCAACCTTTTTGGCACCAGGGACCAGTTTCATGGAAGACAATTTTTCCATGGATGGGGCAGAGGTGGGGTGGAATCAGCGGTGGGGATGGTTTGGGGATAAAACTGTTCCACCTCAGATCATCAGGCATTAGATTCTCATAAGGAGCGTGCAACCTAAATCCTTTGCATGCGCGGTTCACAATAGGATTTGTGCTCCTACGAGAATCTAACGCTGCCGCTGATCTGACAGGAAGCATTGCTCAGGCAGTAATGCTTGCTCTCTGGCTATTCATCTCCAGTTGTGTGGCCTCGTTCCTAACAGGCCATGGACTAGTACCTGTCTGCAGTCCAGGGGTTGAGGACCACTGGTATAGAGGGAAGGGAGAAGACTGTTGTAAAGTCAAACAAATATGTAGACTTGCAATTCCAAAATAAGAAAAACGAAAGAGTTAGATATTTAGATTGTCATTTGAACCACTCTAGGAGGTTTTTTCCTAACTTGGAGCTAGCAATATTTAACAAGATAGTAAGTGAGAAAGCCCAATGGCATTGGCCACTAATTGTCAAATTGTATAGTCAAAGAGAACTACCTAGCTTATTCTACTCAATGCAAAGAAAATCTTAAGTTGTCTGGATTAGTTAATTTACTTGGCCTTTCTAAGTCCTGGGCCAAGTTTCTTGGCACGGGGTCTGACACCGAAAAGTTGGCAAAATCCCGGAGACTCACATTATCTGCACATCCTTGATCAAGTAAGAGTAGGACCAAACCATCCAGAATGCATGATTTTTCAACATGTACAGGTTCCAGATAAGCATGTTCCAAGGACTACACACAACATGGCTGAAAGCAAATGTCATGGGTGGATATGCCATGATATATGGATCCAATCTGATTGACCAACTCAATGACCAAGGGGACCCAACATTTCATATGTCTGCCTTGAGTCTGCACTGTAAGTTCTTGTAAACGACAGATAAAAATTGAGAAGTCCTAACCCAAAGTCTTATCTTTGAATGACTGAAGAGGCTCACCTATCACAATTTAGATAATATTGGGATACTGTGCATAAATTATATCTTACTAAATTAAATGTACATTTTTAGTGACTACATTATTTTCCAGAGCTTTTAAAAAATTTTTTTTAAGAGAGGGAGGTAGAAAACAGAACTATAGAGTTGTTTCCTAGTTCTGAAAACAACTGGCTGTGGCTATGTTCACTGACCTTTACTAAGGTCAATTTATTCAAGAGAGAAGACATCCAATCCAAGGTAGGTTAATCAACTTCTCTTGCATAACATTTTGCAACTGAAAATAAATAACCAAATGGGTGGCAATTGGAGTAGAAACCATCATAATAACCCTACTGCAAAGGACTTCAGCTTTGTCCTGCTGTTTGTCCATTGCTGGGATTTGTTGTCCTGGTCTTACTTTAGTTTCAAAAGCTGTACCAGGAAGTACTAACCAGAGCAAACAGGTAAGAGAAAGAAATAAAAGGCATCCAAATTGGAAGGGAAAAATCAAATTATCCTTGGTTGTAGATGACACGATCTTATATTTAGAAAAACCTAGCCTCCACCAAAAAACTGTGTTAGAACTGATAAATTCAGTAAATTGCAGGTTATAAAATCAACACACAAAATCAGTAGCATTTATATACAACAATAGCAGACAACCTAAAAGAAAAATCAAGAAAGAAATACCATTTACAATGACCAAAAAAAAAACCTGTAATAAATCTAACCAAAGAATTGAAAGACCTACAATTAAGATCATAGAACACTGATGAAAGAAACTGAAGAGAACACACAAAAAAATGAAAAGATACCTCATGCTCACGGGCTTAAGAATTAATCTTGTAACCAAAACAGCATGATACTGGTACCAAAACAGAGATATAGATCAATGGAACAGAACAGAGCCCTCAGAAATAACGCCGCATATCTACAACTATCTGATCTTTGACAAACCTGAGAAAAACAAGCAATGGGGAAAGGATTCCCTATTTAATAAATGGTGCTGGGAAAACAGGCTGGCCATATGTAGAAAGCTGAAACTGGATCCCTTCCTTACACCTTATACAAAAATTAATTCAAGATGGATTAAAGACTTAAACATTAGACCTAGAACCATAAAAACCCTAGAAGAAAACCTAGGCATTACCATTCAGGACATAGGCATGGGCAAGGACTTCATGTCTAAAACACCAAAAGCAATGGCAACAAAAGCCAAAATTGACAAATTGGATCTAATTAAACTAAAGAGCTTCTGCACAGCAAAAGAAAGTACCATCAGAGTGAACAGGCAACCTACAAAATGGGGGAAAATTTTCGCAACCTACTCATCTGACAAAGGGCTAATATCCAGAATCTACAATGAACTCCAACAAATTTACAAGAAAAAAACAAAAAATCCCATCAAAAAGTGGGCGAAGGACATGAACAGACACTTCTCAAGACATTTATGCAGCCAAAAAACACATGAAACAATGCTCACCATCACTGGCCATCAGAGAAATGCAAATCAAAACCACAATGAGAATACCATCTCACACCAGTTAGAATGGCAATCATTAAAAAGTCAGGAAACAACAGGTGCTGGAGAGGATGTGGAGAAATAGGAACACTTTTACACTGTTGGTGGGACTGTAAACTAGTTCAACCATTGTGGAAGTCAGTGTGGCGATTCCTCAGGGATCTAGAACTAGAAATTCCATTTGACCCAGCCATCCCATTACTGGGTATATACCCAAAGGACTATAAATCATGCTGCTATAAAGACACATACACACGTATGTTTATTGTGGCACTATTCACAATCACAAAGACTTGGAACCAACCCAAATGCCCATCAATGATAGACTGGATTAAGAAAATGTGGCACATATAGACCATGGAATACTATGCAGCCATAAAAAATGATGAGTTCATGTTCTTTGTAGGGACATGGATGAAATTGGAAATCATCATTCTCAGTAAACTACTGCAAGAACAAAAAACCAAACACCTCATATTCTCACTCATAGGTGGGACTTGAACAATGAGAACACATGGACACAGGAAGGGGAACATCACACTCTGGGGACTGTTGTGGGGTGGGGGGTGGTGGGGAGGGATAGCTTTAGGATAGCATTAGGAGATATACCTAATGCTAAATGACGAGTTAATGGGTGCAGCACACCAGCATGGCACATGTATACTTATGTAACTAACCTGCACATTGTGCACATGTACCCTAAAACTTAAAGTATAATAATAATAAAATAAAAAAATAAAATAAATAAATAAATAAATAAACCAACAAAATTTGCTTTGAAAAAAAAAGAATTAATATTGTTAAAATGTCCATACTACCCAATGGAATCTACAGATTCAATGTAATCCCTGTCAATATCAATACACTCTTCATAGAAAGAGAAAAAAAATTCTAAAATTCATATGGAGCCATAAGAGATCTTGAAAATCCAAAGTAATGCTGAACAGAATGAGCAAAGCTGGAGTACTGAAACAGCATGGTATTGGCATAAAAACAGACACATGGACCAATGGATTAGAATAGAGAACACAGAAATAAATCCACAGATTTACAGTTAACTCATTTTCAACAAAGGCACCAAGAACATACATTGGGAAAAGGACAGTCTTGTCAATAAATGGTATTGGGAAAAATTTTATTCATAAAATTCAAACTAAATCCCTATCTCTCACCATATATATAAAATCAACTGAAAACAGATTAGACTTAAATGTAAGACAGAAAACTATAAAACTACTAGAAGAAAACATTGGGAAAACAATTCAGGACTTTGGTCTCAGCAAAGATTTTTTGAGTAAGGTCTCAAAAGCACAGTCAACAGAAGCAAAAATAGATAAAGGGGATTACATCAAACTGAAAATTTGCTTCTACACAGCAAAGGAAATAACAGAGTGAAAAGAAAAAAATGAGAGAAAATATGTGCAAGCTATCCATCCAACAGAGACTTAATAACCAGAATATATAAGGAACGCAAACAATTCAAAAGGAAAAAACAAATAATCCAATTTTAAAAATGAGAAAGGAATCTGAACAGACATTTCTCAAAAGAAGACACACAAATGGCCAACAGGTATATGAAAAAATCCTCAACATCACTAATCATCAGGGAAATGTGAATTAAAACCACAATGCAATGTCATCTCATCCCAGTTAAAATGGCTTTTATCCAAAAGACAGGCAATTACGAATGCTAGAGAGGACGTGGAGAAAGGGGAACCCTTGCACACTGTTGGTAGGAATGTAAATTAGTACGGCCGCTATGAAAAGCAATGTGGAGCTTCCTCAAAAAACTAAAAATGGAACTACCATATAAGCCAGCAGTCCTACTATTCGGTATGTATCCAAAAGAAAGGAAATCAGTATATCAAAAAGATACCTGCACTCCCATGTTTATTACAGCACCATTCACAATAGTCAAGATATAGAATCAACCTAAGTGTTCTTCAACAGATGAATGATGAAGAAAACGTGGTACATATACACAAATGGAATATTACTCAGGCATTAAAAGGCATAAAATCCTATCATTTGGAACTGGAGGTCATTATGCTAAGTGAAATAAGCTATGCAGGCAAAGACAAATACCACGTGTTCTCACTGATATGGGGAGTGGAAAACGTTGATCTCATAGAGGTAGAGAGTAGAATGGTGATTATCAGAGGCTGAGAAAGGGGGATAAAGAGATTGATTAGTGGGTACAAAATAGATAGAAGGAATAAGTTCTAGTGTGTAGTAGCACAGTAGGGTGACTAGAATCAACAATAATTTATTGTATATTTCAAAATAGCTAGAAGATGAACTTAAAATGTTCCCAACACAAAGAAATGATAAATGTTTGAGGTGATGGATATCCCAAATACCCTGATTTACACATTGTATGCATGTATCAAAACATCACATGTGAGGAGGGAGGGAGAAAAAAATATCACATGTACCCCAGAAACATGTACAATTATTATGTATCAATTTTTAAAAATTAACATCAAAAAGCTGCACCACTTTTTTTAATTTTTAATTTAATTTTTCAAGTTCCTGTTTTATTTTCTGTTAGTGTTTGTCCACTAACAGAAAATAAAGCAAGGACTTGAAAAAAATAAACACCACTTCCTTCATTTTATGGAAATGTTAAATGGCTTATCTAATGTCACATAAACAGAAACAGAGTTAATTCTAGAACTGGGGTTCATCTAGAACTGAAGCCTTAACCCCCTAGAGACTGTATTTGGAGATAGGGCCTTTAAAGAGGTGATTAAGTTAACATGAGGCCCTTAGGGTGGGTACTAATCCAGACTGACTGGTGTCCTTGTGGGAGGAGATTAGGACATACAGACCAGGACAAGCCTGTACTATTAATGGGAAAAATAACCAACCCCTAAATAGCCAGGTATTAAAGTTGAGGAACACTTGTAACGCAAATATTTTCAGAACTCAAAGGAAAGAAACTCAAGTTTTAACAAACACGACTGGAGAATTAATCCCTCCCCTCACGTTGAAAGATCAACAACTTTCCCCACAACATACCTTTAAAACATAGAGTGGGTACTTCTCAAATGAGGATCCAATGTGGATTTTTGTAAGCATATCAGGATGCCTCTCAGTTATAAATTCTATCCAAGAATAGATCTAGCAAAATGGAAACCAGAGGTTAGTCACGAAGCCAAGTTCAAAGCGTTTCCCTGACCAAAGGAAGCAGACAACTTCTTCAGAGAAAGGAAAACCTCTGTATGTGGAATGCATGAGGACCTAAAGCACTTAGGGCAGGGTGTTTCTTCTGCTGTTTAGGGAAATTAATAAAATTAAAGTTTTGATAAGTGTCAAGGTTTTGAGAAAGAGTGAAAAAGTGCTAAGATACTTATAACGAGGTAGGAAAAGTTAATCTTTAAACTATGGCCCCTGAAAGTTATTTTTAAAGTCATCACATTGAGTCACTGCCCCTGTGTATGAAATTCTCGTTATCATTCATTCAAAAATTCACTTTTATATGAGACTTTTTTAAAAATGCACTTTTCAAGATGAAGGGAGCCCTGAGCACTGTCTTTACACAGGATAAATGTTTCCCACTAAAGACCTGTGCAAGCACAGTGAGATTGGCAGAATGATGAGAGGCAAAGGTGGGGACAATCTGGAGGAAAAACAAACAAACTCAATTATCCCCCTAAAAAGTAGTTCGATCCTGGACCTCTCTCTTGGGTGGAAGTCCAGTTGTATTTGAGGTTCTGTCAAGATAACAGGGGAAGGAAAAAGCAAAAAAAAAAGAAAAGAAAAAAAATTCTGACTTTAGGCTAGCACCCACTTCAAAGCAAGCATTGAATTATTGTCTGGTTTGAGATTGCTGGGATTGAACTGAGTTATGTTTTAATGTGGACCGACTTTCCAGGGTCCATTCTTAAACTCTGCTGCCTTCTGAAATGGAAGCAATCAAACCCTGGCTTTATCTCTGGGAACTTTTCTAGAGGTGATTTCAAATAGCAATCCTAGCTGGTAAAAACTGGAGCACCATTTATCCTTGGGTTCTCTGAGGTCGCATAACCAACATGAGTGGTAGGTGTGAGTGGTTGTCCCCATGCTGAGAATTAAGGGCTCCTGCCCACCTGCCACCAAGTACCGACCCTGTCAGTGTCTGGGGTGTCAGAAATGTAACCGTCAGCAATTTCCTAATTGAAACTCCATTTCCCGTGTTACTCTTCTAGGCATAAATACATCTGAGAAAGCTACCACAGAAAAATAATTTATGCATTGATACTTCAGTAGATTTCCTCTAACAGGGGAGGCTGTGTAATATGAAGACAGTTTAACCGACAGACTTTATTCATTTCTCAGACTAAGCTGGGGTAATAATGTAACATGCTTTGAATAACTCTTTTCTCTCGCCATTTCTTCTAAGAAGTAATTTTGGGCCATTTGTTTCTTTCTCCCTACACCAGATCATTTAAGATCTCCTGGTGTGAGTCAATGACAAAATAACATCTGCTGCCCACCAGGCCATCTTGTAGGGAGGGCTGATCAAGAGACCACCGATCAAAGGGATAGAAGCACTTAGAGGAATATTCTGAGAACAAAATTGTTATGGTTCCTATGAACCTCTTAGAAAATAATAGGGGCGGGGGTGCAGAGAGAAGTACAAGATATTTTCTAGAATGTCATAGTTAAGGACTAAATGTTGTACCCCTTTCTCCAATTCATATGTTGAATCCCTAACTCCCAGTAAGTTAGAAAGTGACTGTATTTGGAGATAGGGCTTTTAAATAGATGATCAAGTCAACATGAGGCCCTTAGAGTGGGCACGAATCCAATCTGACTGGTGTCCCTATATGAAAAGGAGATTAAGATATACAGAGAGAGACACCAGGGATGCATGTGCACAAACAACAGGCCATATGAGGCTGGGCGTGGTGGCTCAAGCCTGTAATCCTAGAACTTTGGGAGGCCAAGGCGAGCAGATCACTTGAGCTCAGGAATTCAAGACCAGCCTGGCCAACATGGTGAAATCCCATCTCTACTAAAAATACAAAAAATTAGCTGGGCGTGGTGGTGTGTGCCTCTAGTCCCAGCTACTCCGGAGGCTGAGGCAGGAGAATTGCTTGAATCCTAGAGGCGCAGGTTGCAGTGAGCCAAAATCATGCCATCGCACTCCAGCCTGGGTGACAGAGAGAAATTGTCTCAAAAAAAAAAAAAAAAAAAAGGAAAGGAAAGGCCATATGAGGAAGAACACTGTGAGATGGCAACTACCTGCAAGCTGAGGAAAGAGGCCTCAGTAGAAACCAAATCTACTGACACCTTGATCTTCTAGCCTCTAGAATCGTGAGAAAATAAATTTCTGTGATTTCAGCTACACAGTCTGTGGTATTTTATTACCGCAGCCCTAGCAAATTAATAGAGCCATGTGCTTATTTTTTCCTCCTGTGTCATTCCAACTCTTTCCTGACGATATGGTAAGAAAACATAACTTTTTTGGACAAAATAATTAAAATGTTTTAACAAATATTTAAAAATACTTCTGTTTGTGGCATTCCCCTCTCCCCACCAAACTTATCACAGCAGTGACAGTTTCACCTTCTGTATTTTGCAAATCCCACCAATGAAGCCTCTCTGCATCGAGTTTGCTCATGCAGTCCTGCTGAGGGATGCTGGAGAGAGGTGGTCTAAGTTGGATAGATGTAGGAGAAATAAAAACAAGCGGAGGTGCAATCGTAAGACCCCCTCAATCAACCAGGCATACATTCTAGAAACATACTGACTTCTGGATTAATTAACTGGGAAGGAACAGATGCTTTTAAAGATTATATATATAAAATTGATTCTCATTACCTAAGTCTTAGATGTCTTAAAAATATGGATATGGTCCCTAATAATTTCTGGGCACTTAGTCAAAGATGACAAAAATAGTTATATTAGGCAATATAGCTGCATACTCATAAAAAGGCATCAAGGTGTTTTTACTACTTGGAGAATGTCATATAAAAAAGAAAGTCCTCCTGCGAATTTATTCTTTCAACTAACAAATACAGGGAATGGCTTTTAGTGGATTATGTGAAAGCTTGCTGAGGTCTCACCTGCACATCAACATCTTACTCAAGTTCTCTCTAGAAGGAGTGGAACCTGTAAGTACTGATAGAAAAAAAAATCCAATTTCTTAAAGATTAAAACAAAGGCATTATTATTATTATTAGTTTAAATAGCTTCCTTCTAAGGAATAAAATACAATTAGTTTTAGTGTATTACATATAAGTGAATATATTCCTTTAATTCAGTGAGCTAATCTGGTAATTAGTAATAGTAAAATTAGGGTAATGGTCCAAAGAGACATGATTAATTGGACTGGTAACTTTTTGGTGGCAGTTTTAATTAAAAGCCCCTATTCTTTAATTTCTGTTGTTCCATAGCATAAAGTGTTACTCCCAGCAGTTAGAGATATTCTTAGCTGTAGACAAACATCTTGCAGTTTACCAAATATGATACAGTCTTCTCAGGGAAGATATCTACCAAAAAAATGAATGACCACCATTTAATTAACCTAAGTGTGTATGTGTTTTATTTTTTACCATCTTCCGCCAATTATGATTCTTGAATATTCCCCTGGTTGAAATGGCAGTGCTGGTTAAATGAAAATGGTAGCTTTGAAGAGCTGTGTGATGGCTTACTTCATTTAGTGAGTGATACTGTTCATAGTACGATGTGGAGGCTCGGGGGCTGACTGTGTCGTTGGCAATCTGCTGTTGAATAAGATCTTCCACATTTGCCAGCAAGACACTAGGTGATGAAACAGAGAGTGAGCTAGTTTCCAAGCAGAGAGTGGATCTTCCCACATGGCCCATTGCAGGCACAGCAGGTGAGCATGAAGAAAAAAATCACTAAGAAACTTCATAAGCATTTCATCAAGGTAAAAGTAAGACATCTCACATTGTGATAAACTGATTGACAAACCTTTCAGTAGAGCCCACATGGGCACTAGAGAAAAAGTAGCTCCTATTAGGTATATTTTCAGGACCTCCATAAAAACCACCCTTTCCCACCATTACCAACATTACTCAATGGTGATTCTTCAGTGTCTTTTATATGAACATATGGATTAATGTACCTTTCTTCAATCCAGACTAACACTGTATTATGCTGTTTTCAGTTAAAGAGGAAGAAGAAGCAGAAAAGCCTTTTCTTTCTTTTTTTTTTTTTCATATTTTTCCCCCATTGACCTGCATCAGATGTTCTGCAGAGCCAAAGAAATAGAACAGGAAAAGGGAAGTACAGGAAAGGCATCTCATTCAAGTTCTCTTCAGACCACCACATTTGTTAACCAGGCAAATATTTTAACTGAATTCAGGCATTCTATCACCTGAGATGGACAAGTTGAAAGTTAGCTATCATACTAATAAAGGGTTCTTTACTTTTATTTAGGCCAATAAATAAAAGCCGCAGCATTGACATCAGAAAGGTCTAAGTTCGACTCCTAACTCTGCCATGTTCTTTCTGATTTACCCTGAAAAATTCCTTTATAAGTAAGGATATTTTTTCATCTATATAATGGGGATTGCATCTACTTCACGGGGTTAAATAAAGATTAATAGACACAATGTCAATTAATAGAAAGGTTCAGCACAGTTCCTGGAAAACAATACACACCTATAATATACTCTATAATATATTACTAATGATTAATATAGCATATTATCCAGGGGGCACCCATTGATACACAGAAGAGAGCATGGTCTCAAAGGGCCAGGCCACCAGGAAGGTACTGGCAGTTGGGCAGTGGATATGGAGGGGAGATATTAGACAGGAGACTCCATAGGAAGAAGACTAGACTCTGAGCAGAAATTGTACCTGATACACTTTTTAAGAAAAGGAAATCATTTCTAATCCACATGGTAGGTGCTGTTTCTACCCTTAATATACAAAACTTGGGAGCAGAGAGGTGAATAATTCCCCCAGGGTCATATAGGTGGTAAGGGGCAGTGCTAGACCAACCCGAGATCTCTGCAGAGTCCAACCACCTGTTACACTTTTTAAAGCCAGACATTCAGAAATGGTCACTGTCTTTGTGAAGAAGAATTAGCAGAAGCTAAATCCCCTCCCGCAGCTGCTTTTTCAGGAGATATCAAAAAGCCTACCAAGGCAAATGACAGTTTTGCTCCCTGAGTCTGGGTACAGAGTCGTCAGAGAAAAAGGAACTATGACAGGCTTTACCAATCACTGAGTCTAACCTGCATTTTAGATAAGGGATGGAGGTCATGAGGGGTTGAACCATTTATCCAAGATCACAGAGCTGGACCTTAGGCTTTATCACCAGTCTATTTGGTCCAGTCAGAGACTTCTATGCTGCCATGGTTAATACATTTTATTTTTCCAGGAAGCAATTATACCATACCCTAGTCAACTGCATAGTAGGTGTTTATAATAACTACTCAATATGTATTGAACGGTGCCTACCTGCATGGAATTCCGCTCACATTTAAATGGGCTTTCACATTGTCGACATCAGATGCATTTACAAAAAAATGGACTTGTTTTTTCTTCGCAATAAGGTCAGCTGTTACCGGCTGCCAGAGAACAATCTACAGTTTAAGGGGCAAAATTGATAAAATTAAAGAGTTGTTCACATCATTCTCATCTGTAGCTAGAGCCATGACAGTTTTATCTATAAGGAGTATGAAAAGGACACTACCAGGCGCTGGTCCCCATCCACACACATAGGTAATATAAACATTTATTTTGCAGTGAGTTTTTAAAAATTCCTTTCTATAACTCTAGTTGCTAAAAAAAAAAAAAAAAAAGGGGGGGCCTGGAACATACAAGATAATCCATAAATATTTGATGAGACAATGATGAATGAATGACTATATTCATGGCTTAACTGTAAAATTGCATGTGTACATCAGATATTTGAAAGGAAACAAAATTTTGTCTAGAAAGAAAATTGATTAAACATTGATTTTATTTAATAAAAATTTCATGTTCTTGTAATTATCATCATGTCATTGTTCCTTTTTTTAAAAAAAATCTAATTATGGACTTTGGGCAATGGCTTCCAATAAGATTTACATTTTTTCTCTCTTAATGTGCTTTTTATTTATTTATTTATTTTATTTTATTTTTTTGAGATGGAGTCTGGCTGTCTCTCAGGCTGGAGTGCAGTGGCACAATCTTGGCTCACTGCAAGCTCTGCCTCCCAAGTTCTCGCCATTCTCCTGCCTCAGCCTCCCGAGTAGCTGGGACTACAGGCGCCTGCCACCACACCCGGCTAATTTGTTGTATTTTTAGTAGAGACGGGGTTTCACCGTGTTAGCCAGGATGGTCTCGGTCTCCTGACCTCGTGATCCACCTGTCTCAGCCTCCCAAAGTGCTGGGATTACAGGTGTGAGCCACCGTACCCGGCCTTAATGTACTTTTTCAAAGCACTTTCATACTCATTTCCTTTGATAATTATAACGCTTTGATATAGACTAGGCAGGTGTTATTATTTTGCATTGTTCAGGTAAAGAAATTAAGGTTAATACCTAACATCTAAAATCATACACCTAGAAGTGACAGAACAAGAACTAGAATTCTAAATCTCAGATGCTTCCTCTTGTAGTATTTCCTCTTTACCATGATGTTGTGGTCGTGAATATGCACCATTTAGCTCTTCGGTTGAGAGAAATACAGTTGGCTGGTGTTTTCAGTGGCTGCACTGGTGACCCACTAGAAGCTGAGGCCATGTGGTCTCAGGGCTGCAGCCAGCCAGTAACTGAGCCCTGTGGAAGTGTTAATGCAGGCCCATTCTTGCCAGACTGAGACTGTCCTAGCCCAGCCTTCTTTGGACCTGCCCTGCCATCTGAGATTCTCCACACAAAATTCCCCTTTCTGCAGAGGTGTCAGAGCTGTGACATGGTCTGATGATGCTCCCTGCCTTCTCCAGCTCCCGCCTCTATCCTCCAACAGCATTCCCCTCATCGCTTGCTCCTCCAGTCTAATCTTGACCTCTGCTTCTTGGAAAACACTAACAAACAAGGAGCCATCCATTTTCTACCATGGTATTGTTACGGGATCCCTGGGGTCACTTCACCAGCAGAAACCTCTGTGGTCAGTGGCGCCTTTGCCTAAGTTTTGCTCAGGCCCGCTGAGCCCACTCGGCCTGGCAGGCTGCACTCATCTCGTGCTACTGGCTTGGGTCTCATTCGTGCCAAGGGCGAGCTGAGCGGTGAGGGGTGTGTGAGTGAGCAGGGGTGGGGTCCAGCTACTACACACAGCGAGGCATGCTGGCTGTGGCAGGGTGGGCATCTTTCGGCTCCCTGCAAGGCTGTGGCTGGACCAGGTGTCCCACAAGCAGTTTCATGGCTGGCACCGGGGAAGGTGGTGGCACCCAGAAGTTTGGAGACGTCAGGAACCACAGAGCCTTAAAGAGGGTGTCATAGTCCTGCCTCGGGGAGCTCTTAGGTCTGAGCTCCCCAAAAGGCTGCAGCTCTTCTCTCCTTCTTGTCACCCACAACGTGGCAAGCTAGGGGCGTGTTTCAGCCCTGTTTGTGTTAGAGCTCTTTCAGCTCCACCATTTGGCAAGTTCAGCGCCCAGGAACAATGAGGTACGTGGACAAGCGGAGGGTGAGCAAGGTGAAGAGGAGCTTTACTGAGTAATAGAACAGCTCAGAGGAGACTCGCGGTGGGGAGCTCCTCTCTGCAGCCAGGTTGTCCTGATGAGTGTTAGTTCTCAGCAGAGAGGAGACCCTGGAGTGGGTGGCTCCTCTCTACAGCTGGTCCTCCCCATGTCTCTCCAGAAGAGTCTGGCTGAATCTGGGGGGTTTCTATGGGCTTCAGATGGGAGGAAGTGCGTGCTGATTGGTTCATGGGTGGCCATGGGCGGGTGCGGAAAACTCACTGTCAGTTCCCACTGCGGTGGGATTGAAGGTGGGGCTTCACCAGGGACCTGCCCTTTTCTGCCTAGGATCCTGTCTGCCTCCTACGGCTATTTATGGCACTCAGGCTTTTCCAGCTGAGGGGGCCTGCAGGCCAGTGCCGAGATGCCCTCAGCAACCCCCTTGGCTTCCCTCCTGTGCTCGTCAGTACCCAAAGTCCAGAGGGGGCTGAGGCAGCAGGGGGCTAGCATGTCAGTACTGCCCTGATCATGCACACAGCCAGCCAGGTTGTGACAGCACCTAGGCTCAGCCTCAATTTTGCTCCAAGATTGGAGTGAGCACCAGGAACTCGGAGAGGCCAGACAGTGGGAGCAGGCACTTCTGAGTCTGTAGGGGAATGGGGGGCCTTCTGAGAACACTGAGAGTGAAGAAATGCCTGGGTCTGCAACCCCAGCTGGGCAGCCGCAGCTGCACCCAGGAGGGCAGGGCTCCTGCCTGCTCCTGGCCCCCAAGAGCACAGGGATGTCCAGGTCTGTAGCTGCAGCGGGCAGCTGCAGCTGCGCCTGGGGAGCATGAGGCTGCCGCTCTGCCATCACAGAAGGGGGCGAGACTTTTACCTCTTCCTGGCTTCTGCTGGCTCCGTGGAGCGCACAGCCCCAGCAGTGCCTCCCCCATGGCAGCAGCCGCTCTAGATGGGCCGCCACTGCCATTAATATTCTGTAATTCTTGTCAATTTTCTACATCTTAGACATTATGTCGAGATGGGCCCCTGGGTGAGAATTTTAATAAATGTACTGTGTGTTTTTGGTGCATCCTTGGTTAAGAACCATTGTTTCATGAGTAAGGTTTTATTTATAAATATTTTAATTTCTGTTATTGTAGCCTCTTTGTAAGTGCACACTTTATATCTCAAGGTACTATTATGAAATGGGCTGGAAAGCCAATAGCACAAGTGAAGAAGTTTTGATTTGAGGAACCAACAAAATCATGTGATTATGAGAAGGGAGAGAAGACTATGAGAAGAAGAGTTCATACCAGATACATGTAAGCCAGACAACATACAGGAGGAAACTCAACACCCAGTGCTTATACAAAGTGAAACCAATATAAACATAAATTAGGGAGAAATTACCTCATATGTTGTAGTAAGATTCTGTAGAACTTGAACTTGCCTAGAGGTTCTAGGAAGAGCAGCTAGAACTTGGCCACTGGGGAAAAAAATAAAAGAGGATTTTGATATTAAATAAAGAGTAAAGATGGAATATATTATACTGTGAGGAGCTTTTAGGTAATTGCAAAAGTGAAACAAAATTTAAAATGTTATTAAGACAGAGGATCTCACTACAGACTCAGTGTAATAAGAGAACATATACTCTCAGTCTTTATGCTCCTAAGCAATTGCAAAATCAACAGCTCTCTTGACTGGGGGTCAGTTTACAGAGTATTTATTTCTTTCCTTTTTCTTGTGCGTGCATGTGTGTTTTAATTTTTAAAATTAAATATTTGATGCATAAGGGAATATTTATGCTGATCCTACTTAATTACACAATAAAATGAATGCCTGTGAACACATCACCCCACTTAAAAAGTCCAGCTTCCTTGACATCCTGAAGATCCTTGTGTGCTCCTCTCTGCCCTACCCCCTTGCCACATTGCCAGAGGTATCCTCTACCTTAAATTTTGACTTTTGCTCATTCCCTTGTTTTTCTTTATAGCATGGATTTTTAAACACATGTATGTGTGGATTCTGAAACAATACCCTTAGATTTGCCTGATTCAACTTTATAAAAATGGTATACTATATGTATTCTTCTGAATCTTGTTTTTCTTTTACTCAGTATTGTATTCTCAAGATTATCATCTGTGTTGAAGTAGCTAGCCATAGTTCACACGTGAAAGCATTTTCTTACAAGTGGAATTGCCATTTCATGGGATATGCACAGTTTTAATTTCACAGGATAGTGTCATATCAGTCCTCAAGTTTTTTGTATCAATTTATATTGTCAGTAGCAGTGGAAAAGATTTCCTATTGTTCTTCCTCCTTGCCAATACCTGATGCTCTCTGACTTTTCAACTTTTCCAATTAAATTTTTATGAAATGAAATTTTCTCATGATTTTGATTTTCATTTTCTGACTTATTAATGGAGTACAGTTGTTTATATTTGATTATTGGCCATTCATATTTTTGCTTATATGTTATGTTTATTCAGATCACCTGCCCATTTTTTTCTAATTTACTTGTATTTTTGTAATAGTTAATTTGTACAATTTCTTTATGTATTCTAAATACTAATTTCTTGTCAGTTATATGTATTGCAAATATCTTCTAGTAGTTTGTAATTTGTCTTCTCTCTTTCTTGATGATGTGCTTTTTTTTAATCATTTCCTTTCAGGTTTGTGTGGTTTAAGACATCTTTCTAGATATCTGGGATATAAAGATATTGTCATATACTTCTTCTGTCCTTCTTATTTAAATTTTAAATTCAATGGAAAATTATTTGGTTGGGTGCAGTGTAAAGAAGAAATAGACTTCTTTTTTTTTCTTCTTAGCATTGTTTATTATTATGATTTTTTACATCATCGATATTTTTCCCAGGGATCCACTATGTCAATTTTGTCATATATCAAGTTTCCATATTGTTTGGCAGAGAAAATGTTGGTTCATCAACACCACTGCCTCTTCCTGCGCAGACAGAAAAACTTCATTACCCAGCCTTCTGTGTGGTTGAGTTGAGACCCGGTGCCTGAGCTTTGCCAATGGGAATGCATGGGAGTGTTATAGGTGCCTAAGATTAGGTGTGTCTTCATGTGCATGTGCCCCCTCTCATCCTGCAGCCAGAAGCAAAGAGCCCCAAATGTGGAGTTGCGTAATGGAAGCAGCCAAGATCTCCAAGCTGGAGGAGAGCACCAGGGAGAGTTTTATGACCTTCATCAATTAGTATTATGAGTGAGAAATTGCTCTGATCTGAATGTTTGTGTCCCCCCAAAATTCCTATGTTGAAATCCTAACCTCCAAGGTATTAGGAGGTGAGGGTTTTGGGAGGTGATTAGGTCACAAGGGGAGAGGCTTCATGAATGGGATTAGTGACCTTAAAAAAGAGATCCCCTCCCCCTTCCACCATGTGAATACATAGCAGGAAGGTGCTGTCTATGCAGAAGACAGAACACAAGAATTAGCTGGTGCTTTGTCCTGAACTTCCCAGCCTCCAGAACCGTGAGCAATAAATTTCTGTTGTTTATAAGCTACACTATTTAAGGTATTTTTTGTTATAACTGCCCAAACGGACTAAGACAGAATTAACCCTTTATTGTGTTAAGTAAAGCTATTTCAGGTTTTATTCGTGATTGTAGCATAATCAAGGATTACACTTGCTAATATAATGTGCTCTATTTCTTAGTTCTCTGTTATGTTCTATTGATATATTTGTCTACCCTTGAGCCAATACTACTCATCTTAGTGATGGTAGCTTCATATTACATCCTAATATCTTAGAGAACAAACTCTTGCTTCCTCTCTGCCCTGCCCAGTTCTTTTTTTTACAAGCCTCTTGCCTTGATCCTTTGCTTTTTCACATAATTTTTAAAAATCAGCTTGTTATGTTTCATGAAAAAAATGAAATTTTCGTTAGAATTATATTCGATCAATAGATTAATAATTTGGAAAGAACAGATATCTGAACAGAATAATGATTCTGAGTGTCATTATTAGTAAATAGAGTGAATTTGTCTATTTGTTTCTTTTTTTTTTTTTTTTTTGAGATGGAGTCTCACTCTGTCACCCAGGCAGGAGTGCAATGGCACAATCTTGGCTCACTGCAACCTCCGCCTCCCAGGTTCAAGCAATTCTCCTGACTCAGCCTCCTGAGTAGCTGGGATTACAGGTGCACACCACCATGCCTGGCTAATTTTTGTTTTTTTGAGTAGAGATGGGGTTTCACCATGTTGGTCAGGCTGGTCTCGAACTCCTGACCTCACGATCACCCGCCTCAGCCTCCCAAAGTGCTGGGATTACAGGTGTGAGCCACTGCACACAGCCTATTTGTCTATTCTTTAATGCCTTTCCAAAAGTTTTATAATTTTATCCATAAAGATGTTGCACTTTTTTTTTTTTTTTTTTTTGAGATAGAGTCTTGCTCTTTTGCCCAGGCTGAAGTGCAGTGGCGCCATCTTGGCTCACTGCAATTTCCACCTCCCTGGTTCAAGCGATTTTCCTGCCTCAGCCTCCTGAGTAGCTGGGATTACAGGTGCGCACCACCACACCCAGCTAATTTTTTGTGTTTTTAGTAGAGACGGGGTTTCACCATGTTGGTCAAGCTGGCCTCAAACTCCTTACCTCATGATCCACCTGCCTCGGCCTCCCAAAGTGCTGGGATTACAGGTGTGAGCCACCGTGCCCAGCTGCACATTTTTAAATCATGTTTCTTCTAACAAATTTGCCTTTTCGTTAGTAAATGATAACTTTTAACATGCCACCTCTAAGCTCCTTTTTGCTGAGATATAGAAATAAAAATGATTTTTGATGTTGATTTTCTATTCAGCTCCCTTGGTAGTTTTGATAATTTTAGTATAGATATTTGGGGGGACTTTTCTCTTTGCAAGTAATCATTATATCTGCACATACTATTATGTTGGTGCAAAAGTAATTGCAGATTTTGCCGTTACTTTTAATGTACTTAATGTACTTTTAATACATTCTACTTCTTTAATTTCAGTGCTTATAGAGCCCCTTTTCCCCTTCCTTTTTGTCTTGCTGTGTTGCCTGGACTCTAGTACAACATTGAATAGAAGTGGAGGTAAAATGCATGATTCCTAATTTTTAAGAAAAACCTTATAATATTTTACCATTAGAATGCTTGTTGTAGATTTTTGGTAGATGCCTTTTATCAGTTTAAAAAAACTCCTTGATCTTTGTTAAGGGTTTTTATGATGAATAGGTTTGAATTTTAAATGCTTTATATAAGATGAGCATATGGGTTTTCTGGCTTAATATCTTAATGTGGTGAATGATATCAATAGATTGTTTAAAAAGCAGACACTTGGTTGGTTTTCTCACCTTTGCTTTGTTGTATTTCTGTTTTGCAACTGTTGCTAAGGTTGTGAGAATTCTTGGTGATTCTTACACAGCCAAGGCAATAGATTAATGTGACTCAACATGAATTTACTTTATTTTCACATACCACTTAGAAAAGAAAGAATTTCTTAGCAAATGTCCTCATCTCTGCAGCTCTCCATCCAGTTTTATAGGTAAGTGATAAGGAGAGAAAGGAAGCAGTGAAGTGAGGGATTGTGGACTCTGTTAACGGCAATGGCATTCTCGAGTTTCCAGTATACCACTGAGTAACCTCTTTTAAATAAAAGAACTATTTTATTTAAATTAAAATTAAGCTATGTTGGTGGCATTTGCCAGCTTGGAGCCCCTTTTTTTTTTTTTAACTGAACGAGATTTTTCTTTCATTTGCAAACAAATATTGCCCTTGAAATATGACGATAGCTATATTTTAAATTAGAAAAAATGCTTTCCTCTTGCTTTATTTAAAACTAATCTTAGACTTTGCTTCCAGTTATACCCTCCTTTATGAAATAACTAAAAACCTGGACAAAATGTATGGAACAACAGCACTCAAGACATTAGACAACAGTAACATTTTGACTAAATGCAACATGGTGTTCTGGATTAGATCTCGGAACAGAAAAAGTGCATTAGTGGGAAAACTGGTGAAATCCAAAAAAGTCTGGAGTTTAGTTAATAGTAATATAAAAATGTTGAGTTCTCAGTTTTTACTAATACATCATGATAATAAAAAATATTAACACTAGGGTATATTGGGTGAGGGGTATACAGTTGTATTACAATTGGAAACTTTTCTGTAAATCTAAAAATATTCCAAATAAATCATCTTATTTAAGAAAACCATGTACCAATAGCTCTGAAAGCACAAAAGAGGTTATGATAACTTCTGTTTGTCGTTATTAGCAAAGGCTTCATAGAAGGGATGTCTGGGTGCATAAGAATGTCTAAGAGTGGGTAAAGGCACAATAGCAAGGGATAAAGGGCATTGTTGGAAAAATAGCTCTTGTTCAGTGTTGCCAAGTATAGGATACAGATGTTTAAAGCAAGAGAAGAACGGGAGCTAAACAGAAATGAGTGTGGGAAGTTATGTTTGTCCTCCCCTAGAGAAGGTCTTGAATGCATGCTGAGAAATTTGGACTTTATCTTGTAGGCAATTAGAAGTTAGAAAGGTAACATTTGAGCTGTGATTTATAGGGATAATTTTATTTGTTTTTGCTTTTGTTTTTGTTTGTTTGTTTGTTTTTGAGATGGAGTCTCGCTCTGTCACCCAGGCTGGAGTGCAATGGCGTGATCTCGGCTCACTGCAACCTCCACCTCCTGGGTTCAAGCGATTCTCCTGCCTTAGCCTTCCGAGTAGCTGGGATTGCAGGCGTGCACCACCATGCCCGGCTAATTTTTGTATTTTTAGTAGAGACGGGGTTTCACCGTGTTGGTCAGGCTGGTCTTGAACTCCTGACCTCAGGCAATCCACCTGCCTCAGCCTCCCAAAGTGCTGGGATTACAGGCGTGAGCCACCGCACCCACCAAGGATAACTTTAGCAAGGGTGGAGGGTGGCTTTATTTTGGAAATCCTGAGTAAAATATTCTGAATTCTGGAAATAAGTCTACGGAGAGACTTGATTATTAGAAGAGGGGAAAAGTAGCTAGACTGAGAAATTTTATGTCAATTTCTGGTACAAGTTTAGCATCAACTATTAAACCAATGATTAAAGACGTATGTTCAAGGATATGTATTACGGCATTATTCATAGTAACAAAACCTAAAAACCATGTGAATGCTCAGCAGTAACAGAATTGTCGAATGTTGGTAGTGTCTCCACATTCTAGAATGCTTTTCAGTCATTATAAAAAATGAGTTTGATTTATAACAGTTAACTTGGGGGCTTTAAATGACATATTAAGGGAGAGAAGCAAGATATGGAGAACTTTATGAAATATGATCCTATTTTTGGAAAAAATGTTAGACCTAAGATAAAGAAAAATTATATGTGTTAAAACCAGGAGAAAATTGTACATAAATAAACAACACATTGTTAGCTTTGATTTGGAGGGTGGAAAATGGCAATTGAAGGCTTGGGTAAGTGGCAGGGGAAGAACAAATGAGATTCTTTTTAAAAGAAAGGTTTCTATAGTACCAGTAGGAGATACAACATTCAACTAATGTACAATTATATACAGGGAGGTATAACTACGTGGAGAAATGTATGAAAGGATGATCACAAAAATGTTCATATTTTCCCAGGATGGTGAAATTTTAGTGTTTTCTCCCTAATTTTATGCTTTTCTGTATTATTTACTTTTTAAACCCAAAAGAACTCTTATTCTTGTATTTATTCAAGAAAATTAAATTTAAAGAAAAATCTCCTTTGACTGTGAAAAAGCCACTAACAAGCTTCTCAGTGATGCTGGTAACCCTCTCATCTCACCAGCACATTCCTTATTGGTTTCATAAACAGAATGTTCTCTGGGCTCTTGGAGTAGCATAGTCACCCAGGGGGTTTTCTAGCCTTACATAGCATTTTTATTCTAGTGTGCTCGATCTCTTTTTTCACCATCTGCCGCATTCGTTCTGACATTTCTAGCTCAGACGGTGCAGGCCATACTTTCTCCAAGCTTCCAAAAACCACCCTAGCAGCATGTTTGTACCACCTCTCAAGGAACTAACTAGAATGTTAAATTCTGTAGCATGGGTGAGTGCATCTCCTTTGGGGTATAGTCCCTTTCCTTTGTTAACATGCCCAGCACTTCCACAGCCAGCTTATGTTGTGACTACCCCAAGTTATTGGCTTGAAGGCCAGGAGGCGAGATGGGAGTAGATCCTGAGGGCTAACTATAGGACATGCCATTACAGAACTGAGCTCTCTGATACCAATGGAGATGTTAAGATCCCTATATAGAGAAGCCAGGCGGGAGGGCTTAACCACCAGTAACAAGTTGGGCACAGTTATTACAATAAGCAGTAAGGTCAGAGTGGCAGCCAGAGGACCATGACCCTCAGAAAATTGTGGAGTCGGTTAGGAGAACACAGAGTTCTTAGGGGCAAGATAGAGGAGCAGCCAACGAAAGGATTGCTCAATCTTTACAATAAAAATAAATCAAGGCTGGATAATGAGAGAGGCTGAGGACAGCTATCCTAATCAAAAGTCATAATCCATTGCCCTTTTCCAGATCTGAGCTGTTCTTAGACCCAGAATTTCTTGCCTGAAGGAGGAGTCAGGTCCCCACAAGGAAAGACCCTGCAACTGTATAAAAAAAGAATCTAAAAAGATCATGACTCCTTCAGTCCTTTCCCAAAAAGACCTATGGAAATTTCCTCAGGTAAGTCTGCACCCTGGGGAAAGGGTAATACTCAAATATTTTCAGGTGTGTTGGATGCAGGGTCACTATCCAAGTTGATTTTGAAACCTGGGTATCTGAAGTCCTAGCCTAAGACTAGCTCATAGGGGGTGCACCATGTCAATGGACTCCCCCATCATTATTTCCCTGGTCACCAAATGTATAATTGACATGAACATACTAGGTAGTTGGCAGAACCTCCACATTGTTTCCTTGACTGCAAGACAAGAGCTATCATAGTGGGAAAAGCCAAAAGGAAACTTCTGAAATTGCCCAACCTCCCAGCCAAGATATCAAAATTAAAAAAAAAAATTCATCCTTGGGGGGAAATGACAAGTATCAGTACCACCCTTAAAGACCTAAAATATGCAGGGATGGTAGATCCCATCAAATCCACATTTAATTTGCCATCTGGATCCCACAAAAAACAGATGGATCCTGGAAAACAACAGCAAACAATCAAACTCAACCAAGCAACAATCTCAATTGCAGCCATAGTGCTTGATGTGGCATCTTTGCTGTGGTAGAGTCTCAGGCATATGGTATTCAGCTATTGCGCTGGATATGCCAGTCGGAAAAAGCATCAGAACAGTTAACATCCACTTGGGACAGACACCAGTGCATATTTACAGTCTTGCCTCAGCTTTAATTAACTTTCTCACTCTCCAGCTGCAAGATGTGTACTTGATATAAGCCCCCAACTACTGTGCTCTGAAATCTGTCCCTGTGTTAGTGCTAATACCACATTTCCCACTGGCTGCTTGCAGCTAATAACTGAGTATGGTGGGGATACTAAGGGAGGCTCTTTCTACAAAACTGGAAACGCTTCTGGTGAGTGACTCTGGCTATAGGACTTTTTTTTTTTTTTTTTTTTTGAGACAGAGTTTTGCTCTTGTCACCCAGGTTGGAGTGCAATGGAGCAATCTCAGCTCACTACAACTTCCGCCTCGTGGGTTCAAGTGATTCTCCTGCCTCAGCCTCTCTAGTAACTGGGATTACAGGCACGCACCACCACACCCGGCTAATTTTTGTATTTTTAGTAAAAACGGGGATTCACCATATTGGTAAGGCTGGTCTCAAACTCCTGACCTCAGGTAATCCACCCACCTCGGCCTCTCAAAGTGCTGGGATTACAGGTGTGAGCCACCGTGCCTGGCCAGGACTCTTGGTTGGTTTTGCCAAAACTTTCTTAGAACTACACTACGACCTGAGATGTTCCCTACCTGCTTCCTTCCTTTCCTCTCTCCTCCGCAGGGGTTAAGTTTGCATTGCAGTCTCATGGCTCTCCCAGCCTCCTCCAGCCCTCTCCCCATTTCTTGCACCCAAGCATTTTCCTCAACACACCTCTTGCACAGCTAATCCCATCTTGGTGTCTGCTTCTCAGAGGATCATAACTGACACAAGTAGGAAGAAGAAGTCTGATACGTGGACAGTCAAGTTGATAGTGCATGGGTGCAAGTAAAAAATGAAGTGGGCTGGGCACGGTGGCTCACGCTTGTAATCCCAGCACTTTGGGAGGCTGAGGCGGGTGGATCACCTGAGGTCAGGAGTTCAAGACCAGCCTGGCCAATATGGTGAAATCCCATCTCTACTAAAAATACAAAAAATTAGCTGGGCATGGTGGCGGGCACCTGTAATGGCAGCTACTTGGGAGGCTGAGGCAGGAGGATTGCTTGAACCCGGGAGGCAGAGGTTGTAGTGAGCTGATATCGCGCCACTGCACTCTAGCCTGGGTGACAGAGGGAGACTCCATCTCAAAAAAGAAAAAAAAAAGTGAAGTGGTGCTGCATTATGGACTCACTCGGGTGACCGAAAGAGAGCAGAGAGGGAAATCGTCCCAAATAGACAGAGCTTCAGTGTTGCATCTCATCATACACCTTGGGTGGAAAAGGTGTTTCCAGTGTTAGAATATGCAGGAATTCATGGAGCGTGGCAAGTGACATGACTGGAAAACCCCTCAAGAACCTGGAAGAAGAAATCTTGACAGGTTGGAGACAAAGAGATTGGAGAAAGGGGGATGTGAATGGAACTATGAGAGTGGGCAGAAAGTGTGAAGATCTTTGTATCACTTATTAATGCCTAACCAGGAGCACTCACAACAGAATAGACATTAAACAGCTGCATAAACAAATGACTCAGCCAGTTGATGTCAGTCAGCCTGTGTCAACAGCCACCCCAATGCTGGCACAAAGGGCACTAGAACAGAATAGCCTGATGGCAGAGATAAAGTGTGCATGGCTCCAGCAGCACGGACTCCTCTCATTAAGGCTGATCTAGCTACTGTTGCTGCCCCATGTCTAACTTGCCAGCAACGGAGACCAAAGTTGAGCCCCGGAATCAGCACCATTCCTCAAAGAGACCAGCTAGTCACTTGGTGGTAAGTTGACTACATCTGTCCTCTTCCACTCTGGGTATGGGTTTATCTCACCTGCCTGTAGGGCCTCAGGCAAGCATCACCACACAAGGGCTTATGGGGTGTTTGACCCACTGATACAACATCTCACATAACATCCTATCAAATCATGGGCTCCACTTTACAACAAGGTAATTGCAGAAATGGGTCCATTATCATGGAATCCACTTAGCCTCTCACATACCACAATACCTAGTTGCTGCTATCCTTTTACTGAAATAAAAATGGTTTGTTGAAGGATCAATTGAGGTGCTAACTTGGAAGGCAACATCCTCCAGTACACACTTTAAATCAATACTCATATGGTGCTTTGTCCCTACTAGGTAGTATACATGGTTCCAGGAACCAAGTTGGAGTGTTTCCATTACCATCACTCCAAGTAATCCACTCGGAGAATTAGTACTTTAAATCAACAAATATGGACTCTGTACTTTTAAAAGTTCTGGTTTCCAGAGAGCATAGGAAGAGTTCCTCTAAACTGAAAGCTGTTGTTACTGTCCAGTCATTTCAGTTTCCTCATGCTGATCGATTATCAGGAAGGAGAGGAGTTACCATGGGTTTTCTAGCCATGCAGGAAGGGTAATTGACTCCAATAATCAGAAGGACATTGAGGACTGCACTTACATACTGAATGTGGCAGGGAAGAATATGTTTGGAATGCAGCTTAGGCGTTCTGTAATATTCCCTTGTCCAAATTTGATGTATACAGACAATTGCAGCAGCCATGGCCCAAGAGGGCCCAGTGACTATGACTCAGATCGTTGAGGGTTGAGGGTCTGTGTTGTCTCACCAGGTAAACCACCTAGAGTAGAAGAGGTGCTAGCAAAGGGTGAGGGGAAAACAGAATGGGCAGGGGAGAAGAGGAATGACAAGTATTGGTTATGGCCTCAAGACTAGCTGTAGCTGTGAAGGTTGTAGTTTATTTCACTAACGTTCCTCTTGTATATTTCCTTTAGGAAGAGGGACCAAGCAAAATCCCAGAAGAGTTGATCTCAAAGCTTATTTCATGAAGAAAATTGACCTGAGTGACACAAAGGGTTGGACTGTAGTAGATGTCACGTTTTGCTGCCTAGATCTCCATCCAGGGATGAACTCTTATTTCCTCAGCTTCTTTGTTTCCTCAGCTTCTGGGAGGGTTGGCAGCTGACATTCTCACCTGAGTCCCTTTCTAGGACTTGCCCTTGCCTGAAGAGAGCTGTGTTGCCCAACATGATGCCTCCTCCAAGGTACAATCCACACCCACTGACTAATAAACAGGGGTTACAAAGGCATGCCTGCTTGCCCCAATTTGGGACAACTTTACCAGGCCAACCCAGCCTCAAGGCTCTCTGCAGGAACAGGTGAGGCCATAGTTGTGACTACCTCACAGTTCAGTTTCTCCTCTGCCCAAGCCTTCTTCCTTCATTCCTCCACAGATGTTGATCCTGAGATTCCTTTCCAGTAAACTTCCTCCATGCAATCTTCATCTCAGAGTCTCTTTCCTGGGGAAACTAACCTGCAACTGATACAAATGCCTATTCTGTGAGATAAAACACTAAAAGTACAATGCGAGTGGTATAAATATTCTGCTACAGAAATACAAAGTCAGATATCATTTTTGACTTAGGTAGTCAGAGAATGGAGATATTCTGAGTTCGACTTCTGAGATAGTAGGATTCAATAGGTGAAGGGAAGATGAGATGGTATAAGACTTACATAGGCAGAATTTTGCTAAACGAATTGGAGATGAAACATCATAAGTGCAGGTGCACAAGTAGAAAAGTAAAATCAGAGCTCAAGGAAGGGGAAGTGATCCAGCTGGGCAGAAATATGGGGCCTATATAGAGACATACCAGGAAATAAAGC
Source organism: Pongo abelii (assembly GCF_028885655.2). Classification (NCBI taxonomy): domain Eukaryota; kingdom Metazoa; phylum Chordata; class Mammalia; order Primates; family Hominidae; genus Pongo; species Pongo abelii. Next base: position 51,067,288 of record NC_071999.2, read on the forward strand.
CAGGTCGAATGGCAGGGTAGGACCTGATTGTTAAGGGTCTTAAGTGCTGGGGTCAAGATTGTGGTCCTTACTTAAAAGTTGGTTGGGCATGATTTTGGGAGTTGTAACAAAAGATGTGGCAAACTCAAAGCTTCCTTTTCATGTAAAGTATAGAGAAGTGGAGGTTCATATCATTAAATCACTGTAATTTCAGTGTGAACTTCTAACAATTTGAGCTAACCATGAGATAGGACACCTTATCAAGCAATGAGCTCTCCATTATCTAAACAGAAGCTGAATTTCAAGTCCATGTAGAGGAAGTCTTGCGTTGACTAGAACATAGTATGTTTGGGGGGACTTTTCTTCTTTTTTACTGATATTTACTAACTTGGATATTGTGCTAAGTGCTTTACAGGTATTCTTATTTAATCCTCACAAGGCAGTATGGTAGATTATCTATTATATTGAAAATAATGGGCCGGGCACAGTGGCTCACGCCTGTAATCCCAGCACTTTGGGAGGCCGAGGCGGGTGGGTCAGCTGAGGTCAGGAGTTCAAGACCAGCCTGACCAACATGGTGAAACCCTATCTTTACTAAAAATACAAAAATAAGCCTGGCGTAGTAGCTCACACCTGTAGTCCCAGCTACTTGGAAGGCTGAAGCACGAGAATCACTTGAACCCACCAGGTGGAGGTTACAGTGAGCCAAAATCACACCACTGGACTCCAGCCTGGGCAAGAGAGCATGACTAGGTCTCAAAAGAAAGAAATAAAGAAAGAGAATAATGAACAAAAAATGCTGAGTGGACAGTATTAAATTAAAAAAATGTATTAAAGAAGGAGAAAAGTACAAAAATTAGTCAACAAGCAGAGAAAGAAAGAAAATATAAAGGCAAAAATGTATATTATCCAAATGAGGCCTCTTTCTTAAGAAGAAAAAATTGAGGAAATTCAAAACATAAGTTAGGAAATAGTGAGTAAAATTATGAAGTTAAAAATTCACCAAAAATTTATTGATAGGTCCAAGTTCAGTTTGTAGTGAACAGACTCTTCTTATGCAGAATTTGAGCAAAGTGCTAACAAAACAGAGTTAGGTAATGGGATGAGGGTCAGTCAGATCACTCTATTTTTGGAAACTGTTTTCATGACTGCTTCCCCTTAGTCATAGACAGGCTATATAAAAAGCTGTCAGAGTGGAAAGAGGGAAAGGATTTGTGAAATTTTTTTTTTCTTTTAGCAAGTTGTTAAGGTTCTATAAATCACCACCCTCCCAAAGGGATGAAGTTTCGGGGTGCACTCCCCTGACCTCAGCCTAGTAGGGGGACTTCCAGGAGATAATGAGAGAGTTTGATGTTTCCTCAAATTTATAGACACAAAGACTGGTGCCTGGCTTCTCCTGATAAAGCTAAACCTACATGCGGCTGGTCTCTAGTTGGCTAGATAGTAGTAGTTAAAATGAAAAGAAACACTTAATGTTAGATGCCGTCCAATAGGGCCACCTAAAGCGATGGAAGGTTCTCAGCAGCAAGAGCCCAGAGGTAGAAGCAAGACTCTTAGGGGGTAAGGATGGAGTGGCAAGTGAAAACCTAGACAAAGAAGCATCTGTCCTGGTCCAGAGGCTTCCCCAATAAAGATGTCTCACACAACTCTAAGAAGTTAGAACTCGAGAAAAAGACTAACAAGAAAAAGAGGGGTGTGTGTGTGGAAGAGGTGAGGCAGTTGTTTTCCTATAAATAATGTTAAATTAAACTACATTTGGTCTGAAGATGCCTCGTAACTTGAGTCGCTACATAACAAACTGCAACCTAACTTAGGAATATTTTTTTTTTGTACTAACGAGGTGAGTCTCAGCCAATCACAGCAGCTAAGCTACAGCCAATCCCATGTGGCCAACTGATCAGCCCATGCCCAGTAAGTCAACTGCTCACCTATAACTACTCAAGCTGCTTCTGGACCTCATTTCCATTTGCTGTTTATAAGTGCTGCCTGCCCACCTTGCTGAGCAGAACTCTCTGAACTTCTTTCGTTTTTGAGGGTTACTTGATTAGAAAATTGTTCTTTGTTCAATTAAACTTTGCTAAATATAATTCTTTTAAAGATTTTCTTTTAACAACAAAGATGGGGATATTTGAATGATACCTTGGTTGGAGCTGACATTCTAGTTTCTAAATTGAGGCTATTTGTATTTTTAGCAGGACCCAAGGACTGTCACTTAAAAGCAGGCTAAAAAGCCTTGAAATTTTCTAACTTTCCATGCAAGAGCAGTGATAGATAACCCCACTACGCAAAATGTCATGGGGCCATGAGAGACAAAAAATAAAGCTGTGTTTCAACACAGTTTATAATCGTGTTTATAATCGTGTTTATAATCTGTGTTTATAATCGTGTTTATAATCTGTTTATAATCGTGTTTATAATCGTGTTTATATAATCGTATGTATATAATCGTGTTTATAATCGTGTTTATAATCTGTGTTTATAATCGTATCTCTGAATGATACGATTATAGCACTTACACAATAACCACTTGAGAAAAAAGAACAGCCTTGCACCAAAAATAGAATGAGAAGTACAAGCACAGTGAAGTAACAGGTCACTTTACACAAAAAGTAAAGTGAGACTCAAAGGGGACGAGCAAATTGCCCAAGCCTGCATGGGTGATAAGTAGCAGATCTGGGGCTTTAATCCAGGTCCTGAGCTTTTAATACCTATGCGACACTTCCTCTGTTCCTTCCCTTCTGAGAATGTGATTATGTTCATTGGGGTGTATCTCCTGCTATGGTTTACAGGGGAGGGTTCACACTTTCATCGTTCTGAAAGATTATTTTGAATTTAAAAAGCTGGCAAGATGTCTCTGAACAATGGAACATAGCCCAAGGCTGCAATTTTGTTGCACACATTACAGTGTTTTAAGGCCACTGGTGGCCTGTTCTTTGAGATGAAAACAATACATCAGTAGGAGCTAAGTGAAAGAGAGTAAACTGGTCTCCTGGTACCCAAATAATATGTGAAGTCAACAGAGGAACACTTCCTGTGGTCTATTAATAATTCAGAAGCCCTTCATCCTCAACCCTCCTCCACTCTCTAATTCCTAAGTCTTCTTCCTAGTGTCTCTTACTTCCTCTTTCCAAATAGTCTGGGCTGGCAGTCTGCATTTAGGTAATCACTGCACAATACAATTACTGATTCTGTTTACAAAGATTCTTGCTAGTATTTTATTTTTACCCTTTATAGTGTTTGGCTTTTAAAAGCAAATGAATATGGAGTCATGATTTTTTGGCTGCCTTTCTCTTTGGCATATGATATTTATGCCTTTAAAACTTGTTGTTGTTGTTCCAGGGCATTTCACTGATGAAATTTATCAAAATGAACCTACAAATCAGCCACTAAGAAACTGCATGAATAAAAACTGTTAGTAGGAAAATGATTATGACAAAAAAAAAAAACAACAACAAAGAACAGCTTTAAGAAAAAGCCAGACCGTTAGCTTTTTTTTTTTTTTTTAGAAGGGTTGATATTCTCAACCCCAGCAATAATTTATCAAAGTCTGTCGCCCTGAATGAAATTAGATTTCCTTTTTAGCTTCAGGAATAGGCCATTCCTGGAAAAGTGGAGCACAGAAACATTTGGTTAAAAAATTTATTTTTACTCACAGAAAGAGTAATTTGCAATGTTATTTCTAGTGAAGGGATGGGAACCAGGATTCAGATATTCATCTGTCTACAATACTGAGGTCCTCTTACCTCCTCTCCCCTGCAAAGGGACCCTCGCAGTATACAAAAGTATTAAATATTTTTAATGTGATATTCTTTGGTTAAAATATAGTCACATTCTCATTCCTTTTTTCAAGCATAAGTATCCGTCAGATTTCAGAGTATAAGCTGAAGCAACAAATAGTAAGAAAACCCACGCATGAAGATATGTTCTCACTCATTTTTTTTACTATTTTATTGTTGGCTACTTCTTTTATTTGCATTATATTTAGTGTCACTAAGCTGCTATACATGTACTCATTTGAAGAGATGTGCTAAAGCTTTTGGTGTGTTTTGCTATTGATTATCCTATCCAAGAGTTTGGGTTACTCTACGATCAAGATGGCGGTCTGCGGTGAGCCCACCTGCTCACCAACCTCTGCAACAACCAGCTGAGGATAATTGCACTGGGCTGACGCCAAGGCCATGATTAGATCTGCTAGTGGGTGAGAACCATGAGACTGAACCTCTAATCCCGAACCTCTCTTCCAAGCTACTTTCCAAACCAACTGCTGCCTCCAACTCCCTTTGACTAAATCTGACCTCCCTTCAAACTGGCTCTCTTCCTAATTTCCAGATTTTATAGAGGCAATGCTGTGCAGTGCATGGAGTTGAAATGAGGCTAAAGTGGGTTTGAATCCAAGCTCTACCCTTACTGTTTGATCTTGGGCCAATTATTTATTCTTCCTGAGGCTCAGTTTCCTCCTTTGTAAAATGTCAGTAAAGATTCCTAGCATGTAGGATTTTATGCATTTAAAGAGATAACATTTCTAAGTGACTAGTTCAGTGCCTGGCACAAACACAGGCACTAAATAAGCAGAGGTTTCCTCCCTTTCCCCTAACTGTCAATGGTACTGCCACTGTGTACAGTAGCCAAGTTGGATATGTTGATACCAATTTTTCTCTTCTCCCCCTTTCCCTTAACTGAAGCCAATCATCAACTTATGGAATATTAGAACTAGCAAGAACCTTAGAAATCCTGACCATATGATTCACCAATAAAATACAGAGAAAGACATAAGTCACTGATCATTGCAGCAGTCTTGACCCCCACGTCAATTAAATAACAAAAATAATATCATTTGATGATAGAATTTGTTGCTCAACATTAGACAATCATATTGAACAAAAGAAGATCAATCAGCTATAATCAGTTCAGTGATCATGTACAAACACAGCTTCAGGCTCACAAGTCAAGATCTATTTTCCAAACCGTTGTCCTATGGTTATTTATGACTGTGAACATTTTTTTGGTGGTAGAATGTTCCCTGTCCCTGGTATATTCCTTTGCCCTACGTCTCTTCTTTCTTTGTCATTTACTAACATGAGGAGAGGGATCTGTCTTAAAGATAATTGGAGGAGAAAGTGATCACAGAACCAAAACAAAGGGGAAAAAATAAGATAACTCCAAAGGAAACAATATCAATGTTTTAAAGCCTAAAAATTGACTACTTAATAAATTACATTACATGTACCCTGGAACTATTCACTCCATGCATTGCATGTGCTATAGCATGAGTTCATTTGTGTTCTTCTAGATAGTTTATCCTAAGGGAATCTACTAAGCAAAATAAGAATCAGGTAATAGTTCTTTATCACACAACTCTTCTTCCTTTCGTATTCCATGCTAAATAATCATGCATGATCCAAACCTCCTATTTAACACTTCACCCTCTTCTTCCTCCTATGTTCCACATACAAGGGGAAAATAAATGATCCATAGTTAACTTTTTTTATGTGAAGACAGGAAGAATATGAATCATACATCAAGTTAGAGTATAAATAGTTACGTTTATAAAAGATTTAATTTCTTGAATCTCCATAGTCACTGGATATGCATATCATCCAAGGTTCTCCCAATAACAAAACCAGAGCCAGGAAAGAAAAAAGACCCTGTCTTTAGTGATAGCCCGTTGTGCTAAAGTCTACTTATTTGTCAGGGCAACTTGGAAAGTTCTGAAAGACCTGGCCTTCAAAGTTTACCATTTTGCCCACCAGCTCAGTGCACTGACTTGACACGACATGAGGCAAATAAGTGAGGAGAGTGGCCCAACACAGTCTAAGATTCTATTGGGTTACCTCTGAAACGCGAAGACATGCTGCTCATAGAAGAGAACAATGGGTACAACGACTGCGAGGCTGCAAAGCTTCATCCCAACAGCAATTTTCTGTACAAAAAATTTCTCTGAAGAGAAAAACCCAGATCATTGATTGCATAACAGCCTTCTTTACACACTGGTTAAAATATAACGGCATGTTCCCTCTTGTTCCTGTGGGTCAATCAACTTAGCTTCCATTTCTACTCCCAAAAAGAGAAATACTATTGGCTTAGTTAGGCTGTTGCTTGATAATTAAACACTCAAAAAGAGTATGTTGAGAGTTGCTCTTAATTTAGACTATCTAGAAAATGTGTAACTCCTTGGGGAAGATAGGGCCAAGAATAAAAGGATAGTAATACAGTAGGATCTTGTCTGGTTTGTTGCAGAACAATAGCTATAGAATATTGACTAATGGATATATAGCCCATGTTGAGGGAGATCTACCATGAAGTAGTATAAATGTCTTCCCTTGCCTCTGACTTTTTCAACATTTTAAATTTATGAAGACATAAAAAGTGAGTTCCTCAAATCTGGCTAATCCAATCCAATGTTGAAGTGCAGTTTGTAAGGATGATTACAGGAACTCTGTTCAAAAAGATGTTTCCTTGACCATATGGAATGATGGGCCCACCCCCGATAGGAATACTATTTCATGGAAGCTGGTTCAAGCAGTACAGACATCAGGTCACTTTGAATCTCATTTATTTAAAGGTCACCATGATAGCCATCAATTAAATCCAGGCCCATCCCCTATCATCTTGAAAGTAGCATCGAATAACATTTTGTCTAGTATGAGGCCATATCCTACCCTCTGTAAGTGGGTGGAGCCCTCTTCCCCTACATTCCCATTGGTTAATGCACTTGAATGTTCTTGAAGTCAGAATTGGCAAATTTGCAAAATAAATCGGCCTGCCCACAATTAACTTCTGAGAAGAAAATGATTTTTTTTCTTTTTCTTTTTTTTTTTTTTTTTTGAGACAGAGTCTCACTCTGTAGCCCAAGCTGGAGTGCAGAGGTGCAATCTTGGCTCACTGCAACCTTCACCTCTGGGGCTCAAGCGATTCTCCTGCCTCAGCCTCCCAAGTAGCTGGGACTAGAGATGTGCCCCACCACACCCGGTTAATTTTTTTTGTATTTTTAGTAGAGACAGGGTTACACCATGTTGCCCTGGATGGTCTCAAACTCCTGAGCTCAGGAGATCCACCCGCCTCTGCCTTCCAAAGTGCTGGGATTACAGGTGTGAGCCACCATGCCTGGCCAGAAGAAAATGATTGAGATTTCAAACTTTTCCTTTTGAGATTCAAAGCTATTGAATGATATTTAATGAATTAAGGTGACCTCCATGTAACCACTTGTTGTATAAGAAAGAAGAAGAAATAAGAAAATACGTGTGTGTCCGCTCATTTGTGGAGATAGAAACACAAGAAGGATAGACTAGAAATCAATGAGACTGGTTATCCACAGGAGGTGAGTGGAAACACAGTGGAAAAGACAGGATAGAAGAGACGGGGAGGGATGCTTCTTTGGGTGAAGTTTTTTGAATAGTTCTGAACTTTAGAACTACTCTGAATTTTAGAACCATGTTGTTTTCCCATATGTACTTAAAACAAGCAAACAAATAAATTTTAAAAAAGAATACAAACAAAAACAAATGAACCTGAGTTTCAAATGAATAACATAATCACACTGAAGGAGAGAGAGAAAAACTAACGTTATCTTTTTAACGTAAAAGTTAACTTTAAAATAAACAGTCAAAATAGTTAAAATATGCTAATAAATTCTATGAATTTTTATGCTACTTATTTTGTATCTGTGTTTCTTCTTTATTTTATGTCCTGTTTCCTCTCTGGGGAAACAGAAACAGGATACAAAAGAAGCAGAGTGCACAAAAAATAATAAATTTTAAATTACATTTCTTATTGCTGAAGCAATCTTTTAAAAGTTCCTACAGCAAAAGTCTACAGGTGATAAAATCTTTTATGCTCTGTATCTTTAACAATAACTTTCTTTTGCCTTCACTTTCAAGTACTAGTTTAGCTGAATGTAATATTCGAGTGTGACGGATGCGTCATTGTTGTTTGACATTTCCTGTTGCGTGGTAGGAATCTGCTGCCCAGGTAATTGTTGTTCCCTTGCAGTTTAGCTGTCCTTTCTCCTTGGTGACTTTTAAGGGATTATCTTTATCCTTGGTGCTTCTCAGATCCATTACTCTGGTCTAGATGTGGATTTAGTTTTTATTATCTTGCTCAGTACACAGGATGTACTTTTGATCCGAGGATTTAGACATTTCTTCAGTCTTGGAAAATCATTTTATTATTTCTTCAGCTATTGTATCTCTGCTAGTGCCCTGTAGGGGCTCCTGTTGGAGCTTCTTGATCTATCTTTCATGTCTTGTAACTGTCCTTTCATGTTTTAAAAACTCATCATCTTTGTCTCTGTATGCTGTATTCTGGATGAGTTTCTCAGCACTATCTTCAAATCCACTAATTCATTCTTTGAGTCTAATTTAGACTACATAGTTGAGGTGTTTTAAATAATTACCTCGATGACTATATAAATCATTTACAGCTGGTTCTTTTGCATTTTACCGATTTTGTTTTTATACCAGTATTTTAAAATATCATTTAAGATTTTTTTCAATTTTTTAGTGGATATGATTCCTTTAGATCTCTCATTGAGAATCCTCAGAATACTTATTTTAAAGTCGGTGTTGCACTGCTTTATGAGGTTAATTATGTTTGGGTGAATTCATGTTCTGAGTATTGATTTTGTTAGCTGCCTTTATTGGTATTTGAATTCTTCTGTGATTTGGAACTCTGGTCTGCAGGCTCATTTTAAGTAGGAAGTCTTCCTTCAAGTAGGAAGTCTTTCACTTCTTTCTCTCTTCACCTATGCTCTCTGCTTGGCACATGCCTCCAGGAAGTCCTTGCGCTTCCAGTCCACAGCCCTGTCTTACACTGGTTTTTGGAGTGGATTTCAAAGATGCAGTCACCAAACAGCAATGACTTGACTTAATTATTGGCTTAGTTACTCCTGGTGTAGTTACTTCTCTGTCTCATACTAACTAGCAGCTACTTATAAACTGGTCCTAGGTAAAAGTGAGCAGCATTTTTTTCCTTTGTATTAAGGTACATGCAGTGAAATGCACAGATCATAAGTGTACAGTTAGATTTTAAATATATATATATATATAGTGAAGTGTTTGTTCAGATCATTTCCCTGGTTGTTAATTGGATAGTTTGTCTTATTACTGATTTGTAGGAGTTATTCACATTTTCTAGACATCAGTCCTTTGTCAGATATATGTATTGTAAATATATCTTCCTTTGAGAAGTGCCTGTCAAATTCTTTTGAACATTTTGGAAAATTTAGTTGTTTGTCATTTTATTATTAACTTGCGAGAGTTATTTATATATTCAGGATACAACTCCTTTGTCAGACATATACATTGTCAATATTTTCTGACACTTTGCGGCTCCCCCATTTTTTATTGATGTCTTTTGCAGAGCAAAAGTTTTTAATTTTGCTGAGTTCAATGTATTAATTTTTCTTTAGTGGTTAGTGCCTTCTGGGTCTTGTCTAAGGAGTTTTGTCTAACTCAAGATCATGGAGATATTCTTGAAGCTTTATAGTTTTGACTTTTAGGTTTATGATCCATCTCAAATTAATTTTTGTGTATGTTGTGAGGGAGGGATTGATGTTCTTTAAGTTTCCATATAAATATTCAATTGTTTTAGCATCATTTCCTGAAAACACTCTTCTTTCTCCCATGGGATTGCTTTGCCATCTTTGGAAAAAATCCATTGGCTCTGTACGTATAAGTCTACATCCATAAGTTTGCAGTAATTTTTTTCCTCACAACAATAATAACTAGAGTGTGTCTGTTTTATTTCTTATCTCTTTTTTCTCCTTATGTTTCAATCTGGATATTTTCTATTGATCTGGCTTCAAGTTCACTTATTCTTTTCCCAGCAGTTCCAGTTTGCTGATAAGCCCATTGAAAGAAGTCTTTATTTCTGATATATTTTTCATTTCTGACACTTCTATTTGAATTTTTTTTTAGAGTTTACTTTTCACTGCTGCATTTCCCATTTGTTCATACATGTATGAACAAAGATTGTCTTTGAGCAATCTCTGCATCTGGTTCTTTTGACCATTTTCTCTTTTGAAGATGGGTCACTTTTTATCCTTTTTCATATACTCGTAATTTTTTATTGAATCACAGATGTTATGTATAAAAGGATAGGATAGACTAAAGTAACTAGCAGATAAGCCCAGAATAGGTCCCATATCTTCTTCTCTCATGCCACCAGTGTGAAGGATTTAGCCAATCTAGGCTGCAGTTGAGCTGGGTCTAGGCTTTGCTGTTATTTTTGTTAAATTTTATTTGTTATATTATTATAGCAAGATCAGATTATTTCCTCTAGCCAGCATTGAGATCTGAGTGCCTAGAGGGTTTGTCTTAGTTCTCCTGCCCTGCCTGCACCCATCGTCAGTCCCAGTGCTCCTGCGCCATAGGAGGGGTCTCAGCTCTCCCGCTCTCCTCTTCCCCACCAGTAGCCACAGGCAGCTACTGCCTCCTATTCAGCGTAAGGCTGGGTTCATTATGGGTTTTCTCTCTGTTTTCCTGCCCTGACCTCAAATGTCGGCAGGCTCTGAGCTTCAAAGAGGGTCAGCAGGCTCTGAGCTTCAAAGAGATCATCTCTCTCCGATCTCTTGACTCTTCCCCAGTACAGATGACCACTGTCTTGTTCTCAGTCTGGGGCTCAGAGTCCTTTGAGATTTGTGATGGTTAATTGTATGCATTAATTTGACTGGGCCATGGGGTGCCCAGATATTGGTTAAGCATTATTTCTGAATGTGTCTGTGAGAGTGTTTCTAGATGATATTAGCATTTGAATCAGTTGATTATAAAACAGGCCCAAAGAAGGTAGACTTCATGTAATCCACTGAAAGCCTGAATAGGAAAATGGGCTGAGTAAGAAAGATTTCTTTCTCTCTGCCTGGCTGACTTTGAGCTGGGATATCAATCTTATGCCTTCAGACTTATACTAAAACTGGAACTTAGACCATCTGCTTTTCTGGGTCTCCAGCTTGTCACCTGCTGTTTTGGGGCATTCTCAGCTTCATAACCATGTAGCCAACTACTAATAATAAATCTCTTTATATACACGTATATACACACACACACAAACACATATATATTTATACATACATATATCTCCTATTGGTTCTCTTTCTCTGGATAACCTAGACTAATAAAGAATTGCTTCCAATTTTCCTGCTCTGCTCTCAGACTTTGGCAGACCAGCATGCCTGTGCCTCAGAGAGGACCTTTTCTGCTCTCCTGTCCCTCCCTCAATTTTGGTTCATTAGTTTCCTTTGCAGCATCAGCTCTCTGATGAGCTGCAAAAATTATGATTTTGGAGGTTGTCCAGCTTGTTCTTACTAAGGTAGGAACAACATTTGTCTGTACCTTTCTGTATCCTAATGGAAGCAAAAGTCTGGCACAACTTTTATTGCTTTTTTTTTTGTTTTTTGAGACGGAGTTTCGCTCTTGTTGCGCAGGCTGGAGTACAATGGCGCAATCTCGGCTCACCACAACCTCCGCCTCCTGGGTTCAAGTGATTCTCCTGCCTCAGCCTCCCGAATAGCTGGGATTACAAGCATGTGCCACCATGCCTGCCTAATTTTGTATTTTTAGTAGAGACGGGATTTCTCCACGTTGGTCAGGCTGGTATCGAACTCCCAACCTCAGGTAAGTAATCCCAAATTGCTGGGATTACAGGCATGAGCCACTGCACCCAGCCTATTGCTCTTTGATTCCACAAGCTGGGAAGAATGTACTTGGTCCCTGGCCCTGAGCAATCAGCTTACCCGTAGCACCCTAGTATGTCTCCATGACGTACAGTGTCCACCACTGCCTGTCTCATGCCATCAACACCTGCCACCACTCTGCATTTACATTCCATTTCTTGTATCTGAGATTGTCTCTCATTTGCTGTCTTTGGGGTTTTGTCCTTTTATATCTTTTCCTCCAATTTTGTGTGATTGGGGAGAGGTGCGGAAAGTCTCATTAAACCATAATCTCTTTGAGTTGTCTTGACGTGGAAATCTCCCTCCCTGCATTTGTCTATGGATCTCTTCATTAGAGTAAATAGGATATTTATTTTCTTCTCTATTTTTATTTATATTCCTGTAGTTTGTTTTTCTCTGTGTCCATCTTCAATTGCTTTTACTTTCTAGTGCTTTACTTTGTATTTCTCTCTCTTTTCCTAGTTTATTTCTACCTTCACCTTTTTATATTAATCTTAATATAAAATAATATTAAATCTTAATATTTAACACATTAAATTAATCTTTTATGTTAAGATATAATATAAAATCAATTTGTTCAATTATACTTTGAAGGAAATGAAATCATTTTGGTGGTGAGTAGAAGAGGTGGGGCTAGCATTTGAGCTCCTTCTCCAAAATGTCCCTCCAGAGAATGAGACAAAGAGATTGCATTGCTGTAAATCTGACAAGATTTCCAATCCACTTCCCAAGTCATTCACCTGTCTAAGTGACCTTCATTACTCGCCTTCATTTTGGGTCTGAGTTTTTCTCTCTCCTTGCTTTCACTATCCTCTATCTGTCTCTCCTCTCTCTTGCTCTTCTCATTCTAGTGGTTGTTTCTTGGCCCCAAACCTCACCTCTGGTGCTTCACTTTCCAAAGAGAAAGACTAGACACAATACATAAGACAAGAATATGTACAAGGAAAAAAATATGAACCGTGCCAGTAAAAGTCAAACTCTCAAATAACTTTTTACTCCACTCTATGCTTTGTATGACTTATACACCTAAAATAAAATGATCCACAGAAGTTAAAAATAGAAGATATGTAGAAGGAGATATCAATGAAACAGAAACAAACACTGGGGTAAAGAAATAAAAAGAAATGAGCTATCAAGCCACAGAAAGACCTGGAGGAAACTTAAATACGCGTGGCTAAGTGAAAGAAGCCCATCTGAAAAGGCTACATATAATATGATTTTAATTATATGACATTCTCAAAAAGGGATTCAGGTGGGAGGGAGGGAGGAATCAGTAGGTGGAGCACAGAAGATTTTTAAAGCAGTGAAACTACACTGTATGACGTAGTAATAATGAACACATGTTATTATACATTTGTCAAAAACCGAAGAATGTATAACACAAGAGTGAACCCTGGCCATGCATGGTGGTGTGTGCCTGTAGTCCCAGATACTTGGGAGACTGAGATGGGAGGATCTCTGGAGTCCGGGAATTGGAGACCAGCCTGGGCAATATAGGGAGGCCCCATCTCAAAAAGAAACAAAAAAAACCAGTGAACCCTAGTCAAACTATGGACTTTGGTTAATCATAATGTATCAATATTGGTTTAGCAAGAATTATAAATGTATCGCACTAATACAAGATGTGAATAATAGGAGAAACTGTGTGTGTGTTGGGGGGTGGATGAGTGTAGGAGAGTGAGGGGACATGTGGGAATTCTATCTTCCAATCAATTTTTCTGTAAATCTAAAGCTGCTGTAGAAAAAGTAGTCTATTAATGAAACAACACAAACAAAAACATGGCACTATTAAAATCAGACAAAGCAAAATTAAGCTATGCAATTCAAAAAGTGTGACAAAGATCAATTGGAATTGACAACAGATTTAATTAATACACAACAGTCATTAAACTTTATGAGTTGAAAAATACCTCAACACCGTAAGACAGAGTGAAAAAAAAGAAAAAGAAATACCATTATAATATAAAGCAAAACATGATAGAAATATCAAGAAGAAATAAATAAAAACACAGGAGAAGACTGTAGCACACTCCCATTTGTCTAGGATGGCTTAGATAGACAAAATGAGACATTGAGAATATATAGCCCATGTCTCAATGGGAAACAGATGCCTCTTTCTGCATAAAAATTTGACCTTCACTTATCTTCCTTACTCTGTTCCTCTAATAACTTGATAAAGGTAAAATGTCAACTATGTCTCTAGGCAACACTACTTTTGGTAGAAATAACTCCTGTTGGATAAATTGCATCTGGACTCAGGATAACCATAAATGATTGGGACAATCATTTGGGACCTCATATCTGATTGGGACATCATAGCTTTCAGTTCCCCTGAGTGTGCTGACTCCTGTAACTCCATATGCCTCCACAGGGACCCTGAAAGCTGCGTCTATGAAGTTATTACAAGATATTGGCTACTGTGGTGCATGGAACTTCTAGGCCAGGATGATTCTTACACCTGCCTGATGTGGATCTTGTTGCTTCACACCTGAAACATCATTTGGGAAGCCTGGGAAGCGGTGTGGCTGCTGCATGGCTGCTCCAAGAACTACTCCTGTGGGAGAGGAGCTCCCAACAGTGTCTTGCCATCAAGCTTTGATTTCTACCTTACATACCTCTGAATAAACTGTTGCCAATGAGGCTGATGGAAGTCTTGTGAGTTTGAATGCCAGGTTGAACCTAAGAGGATTCCCTGGTGAGCATTGCAAGATGGTATAATCAATGTTATTAATTTGTGGGGAGTTTAAGAAAAGTATTGTTTATATTGGTGTGGGAAGGGTATAAAGAAATTACAAGGTATGGTGCAGTGTCCCAAGAATAGTAACATGGGGCGCTGAAAAGATAGGGAAAGGAAAAGAATGAGTGACCAGAACCTGGTGATGGAGCCACAGGGGAGGGCTGCCTGGCTGGAGCTGTGACTTACCATTGAAGGACTCAGGCAGTTCTTTTTTTTCTTCAGACAGGGGCTTGCTCCTTCATGTAGGCTGTCGTGCAGTGGTGTGATCATGACTGACTGCATCCTCAGCACACAGCAGCATACCGGGCTAATTTTTGTATTTTTATAGACAGGTTCTCACCAGGTTGCCCAGTCTGATCTCAAAATCCTGGGCTCAAGCAATCTTCCTGCCATGGCCTCCCAAAGTGCTGGGATTATAGGCATAAGCCACTGCACCCAGCCCTCAGGCAGTTTTTATTAATTCTGCAGGAAGGGAGCTGGGAGAATAAAAATCCTGACCTCATTTTCTTTCTTTCCTTTGTTCTCTTGCTTGAGCTTCCCATGGATGAACTCAAAGAATTCAGAAATTGAATGATACAAATAACAAAGTTAAATTAATAGACATGTATTGAACTTAGTTTTTAGAGTATGTATAATTTTCCCAATTTTCTGTGAAATTATTGCAAAATTTGACCGCAAACTATAAGGCTACAGTTTAAAAATATAATAAATTCCTAACTGTAAAAATTTTCTAGGTTAAATTCTTTGATCACAAAGCAGGCAAGAAATGATTGGTGGAACAAACTAAAATACTAGCTCCATGAATGAAAAGACCTACATGGATATGAGAGTAAATAAGAAGGAGTTAGCAGCGATGGGACTTTGTGATTGACTGGATATAGACAATGAGGAATATAGCGAAGGAAAAATGATTTCCTGATTTCTGGCATGGGCAGCTGAGTAGATGGTTATGCTACAAACTAAGAAAGGAGAGAAGGATAGGAAGAGACGGGCCTGGAAGAGTATGGAGTTTGAGATGAGAAGAGAAAATGGAAACTCTAAGGAGCACAGAAAATTAAGGCCCAAGTGAAGAAAGATGAGCTTGCAAGGAAGACTGGGTGATGACAAGTGGTGTAGGAGAGAATCCGGGTACTCTGTTTTGCTGAAATGAGAAAGACGGACATACAGATGCATATAAAGTCATATAGAGGCAGATATATTTATACTTGAGGAAGTCTGGACATTGAGTAAGTTAGTGCTGATAACTTCTAGTTTCTTAGTTAAGAAAGAGATAAGGTTATCTATACGGAGTAAGGAGGAACCTGGTGGTGCCATTGCTACTACGGTGTAATACGTCACTACTATTACTATTAATCATGGTGTAATACCTAAAACGTAGTGGCTTGAAATAACAATAATTATCTTTTATCTCTCACAGTTTCTCTGGGTCAGAAATTTGAGGATAAGGTGGTCAATGATTCTGGCTCAAGGTCTCCCATATTGTTGTGATCAGTGGCTGGAGCCAGAACAGCAGAGGGCTAAGAGAATCTAGGGATTGGTCAGATGTCGCTTTCATTTTATCTGGCTTTGAGACCTCTCCATGTGAGCTAATTTAGGCTTCCTCATAGCGTGGTAACCTCCAGGTATGTGAACTGTGTAGGGGTTGACGCTTCCAAGAACAAGTATTCTAGCAGGCAAGGTTCATCTTTTATGCTCTAGACATGGAAATTACATAGCGTCACTTTCCCTAAAATAAGAAAGGATATAGCATGTTTGGACACTATGAACCAGTATCACCTAATTGACATTAACAGACCATCCTATCCAGCAATGGCAGAATACATACTTTTTCAAGTGTAGATGGAACATTCACCAAGGCAGATCATATTCTGGGCCATGTACAAAAAAAACTGAGAAATTTAAAAGGATTAAAATTACAGAAAGCATGCTCTCTGACCACAGTGGAATTAAGCTAGAAATAGAAAACAAAAAATTATATAGAAAATCCCCAAATATTTGGAAATTTTTTATTTTTTATTTTTTAAAATTGTATTTTTTAACCAATGAAAAATAATTGTATTATTTGTGGAGTACATAGTGTTGTTTCAATACATATAATGTATAGTGATCAGATCATGGTAATTAGCATATCCGTCATTCCAGACATTTGTCATTTTTTGTGTAGGGAACCTTCAATATTATCTTCTAGCTATTTAAAACTACATAATATATCATGGTTAATTACAGTTTTTCTATCGTGGTATAGAAATTAGATAATAGACTCTTTTAAAGTCCATGGGACACAATGAAAAATAATTAGAAAAATTAGAACATACTTTGAACTGATTGAAAATTAAAACACAACATATCAAAATTTGTGAGATGCAGCTAAAGCAGTGCCTACTGAAAAATGTATGGGATTAGATACCTAAAAAGTAGATGTTAAACCAATGTCCTAAGCTTCTGCCTCAAGAAACTTAAGAAAAAAAGCAAGCAAAGTAAATCCAGAACAAGTAAGGGAACAATAAAGATAAGATTAGAAATCAATATCGTAGAAAAAAGGGAATTATAGATACAACCAATGAAACAAAAAAACTGGTTATTTGAAAACAGCAATAATATTGATACAGGCCTCTGATCAGACTCATCAAGAACAAAAGAAATAATATACACACTACCAACATCAGGAATGAATTTGTAGGAACATTCCTACAAATCCTACAGACACTAAAATACAATAAGAAAATATTATAAACAATTTATGCTTATAAATTTGATTACCTGGGTGAAAAGTACAAATTCTTTGAATGATTCAAACTGTCAAAGGTCACTCAAGATGAAATAGATAACCTGAATAGCCCTGTATCTATTAGAGTAATTGAATTCATAGTTTAAGATCTCCTTTCAAATAAATTCCAGACTAGATGGCTTCTCTGGTGAATTTTAGCAGACATTTAAGAAAGAAATAATGTGGTTCTCCTTGAAGAGGTCCTTCACGTCCCTTGTAAGTTGGATTCCTAGGTATTTTATTCTCTTTGAAGCAATTGTGAATGGGAGTTCACTCATGATTTGGCTCTCTGTTTGTCTGTTATTGGTGTATAAGAATGCTTGTGATTTTTGTACATTGATTTTGTATCCTGAGACTTTGCTGAAGTTGCTTATCAGCTTAAGGAGATTTTGGGCTGAGACAATGGGATTTTCTAGATACACAATCATGTTGTCTGCAAACAGGTACAATTTGACTTCCTCTTTTCCTAATTGAATACCCTTTATTTCCTTCTGCCTAATTGCCCTGGCCAGAACTTCCAACACTATGTTGAATAGGAGTGGTGAGAGGGGGCATCCCTGTCTTGTGCCAGTTTTCAAAGGGAATGCTTCCAGTTTTTGCCCATTCAGTATGATATTGGCTGTGGGTTTGTCATAGATAGCTCTTATTATTTTGAGAAACGTCCCATCAATATCTAATTTATTGAGAGTTTTTAGCATGAAGGGTTGTTGAATTTTGTCAAAGGCTTTTTCTGCATCTATTGAGATAATCATGTGGTTTTTGTCTTTGGTTCTGTTTATCTGCTGGATTACATTTATTGATTTGCGTATATTGAACCAGCCTTGCAAACCACTGCTCAATGAAATAAAAGAGCATACAAACAAATGGAAGAACATTCCATGCTCATGGGTAGGAAGAATCAATATCGTGAAAATGGCCATACTGCCCAAGGTAATTTATAGATTCAATGCCATCCCCATCAAGCTACCAATGACTTTCTTCACAGAATTGGAAAAACTACTTTAAAGTTCATATGGAACCAAAAAAGAGCCCACATCGCCAAGTCAATCCTAAGCCAAAAGAACAAAGCTGGAGGCATCACGCTACCTGACCTCAAACTATACTACAAGGCTACAGTAACCAAAACAGCATGGTACTGGTACCAAAACAGAGATATAGATCAATGGAACAGAACAGAGCCCTCAGAAATAACGCCACATATCTACAATTATCTGGTCTTTGACAAACCTGGGAAAAACAAGCAATGGGGAAAGGATTCCCTATTTAATAAATGGTGCTGGGAAAACTGGCTAGCCATATGTAGCAAGCTGAAACTGGATCCCTTCCTTACACCTTATACAAAAATTAATTCAAGATGGATTAAAGACTTAAACGTTAGACCTAAAACCATAAAAACCCTAGAAGAAAACCTAGGCATTACCATTCAGAACATAGGCATGGGCAAGGACTTCATGTCTAAAACACCAAAAGCAATGGCAACAAAAGCCAAAATTGACAAATGGGATCTAATTAAACTAAACAGCTTCTGCACAGCAAAAGAAATTACCATCAGAGTGAACAGGCAACCTACAAAATGGGAGAAAATTTTCGCAACCTACTCATCTGACAAAGGGCTAATATCCAGAATCTACAATGAACTCCAACAAATTTACAAGAAAAAAACAAACAACCCCATCAAAAAGTGGGCGAAGGACATGAACAGACACTTCTCAAAAGAAGACATTTATGCAGCCAAAAAACACATGAAAAAATGCTCACCATCACTGGCCATCAGAGAAATGCAAATCAAAACCACAATGAGATACCATCTCACACCAGTTAGAATGGCAATCATTAAAAAGTCAGGAAACAACAGGTGCTGGAGAGGATGTGGAGAAATAGGAACACTTTTACACTGTTGGTGGGACTGTAAACTAGTTCAACCCTTGTGGAAGTCAGTGTGGTGATTCCTCAGGGATCTAGAACTAGAAATTCCATTCGACCCAGCCATCCCATTACTGGGTATATACCCAAAGGACTATAAATCATGCTGCTATAAAGACACATGCACACGTATGTTTATCGTGGCACTATTCACAATAGCAAAGACTTGGAACCAACCCAAATGTCCAACAATGATAGACTGGATTAAGAAAATGTGGCACATATAGACCATGGAATACTATGCAGCCATAAAAAATGATGAGTTCATGTCCTTTGTAGGGACATGGATGAAACTGGAAATCATCATTCTCGGTAAACTATCACAAGGACAAAAAACCAAACACTGCATATTCTCACTCATAGATGGGAACTGAACAATGAGAACACATGCACACAGGAAGGGGAACATCACACTCTGGGGACTGTTGTGGGGTGGGGGGAGGGGGGAGGGATAGCATTAGGAGATATACCTAATGCTAAATGACGAGTTAATGGGTGCAGCACACCAGCATGGCACATATATACATATGTAACTAACCTGCACATTGTGCACATGTACCCTAAAACTTAAAGTATAATAGTAATAATAATAATAATAATAATAATAATAATAAAATAAAGAAGTAGGAAGGTAAAAGTAGTAAAAGCATATTTGTTATTTAAAGATTGCCATCCTAAGAAAAAAAAAAAAAGAAAGAAAGAAAGAAACAATGTGGCTGGGCCCGGTGGCTCACATCTGCAATCCCAGCATTTTGGGAGGCCGAGGCGGATGGATCGCCTGAGGTCAGGAGTTCG
The DNA here is from genome assembly GCF_028885655.2 of Pongo abelii. Classification (NCBI taxonomy): domain Eukaryota; kingdom Metazoa; phylum Chordata; class Mammalia; order Primates; family Hominidae; genus Pongo; species Pongo abelii. The sequence continues at coordinate 51,087,157 of NC_071999.2, forward strand.
AGACCAGCCTGGCCAACATGATGAAACCCTATCTCTACTAAAAACACAAAAATTAGCCGGGCGTGGTGGCGGGCTCCTGTAATCCCAGCTACTCAGGAAGCTGAGGCAGGAGAATTGCTTGAACCCAGGAGGTGGAGGTTGCAGTAAGCTAAGATCATGCCACTGTTCTCCAGCCTGAGAGACAGAATAAGACTCTGTCAAAAGAGAGAGAGAGAGAGAAAGGAAGGAAGGAAGGAAGGGAGGAAGGAAGGAAGGGAGGAAGGAAGGAAGGAAGGAAGGAAGGAAGGAAGGAAGGAAATTCCACACAAAATCTTCTCAAAAAATGAAAGAAGAGGAAATATTTCTCAACTCATTTCATGAAGTCTACATTACCCTGGCATGACACCAAAGCTTGATAAAGACATTTAAATAAGGAAACTATAAACTAATGTCCCTCATATATATGGATGCAAAAATGCTTAACATTTTAACAAATTTAATTTAGTAATATAGCCAAAGAATAATACACTATGGTCAAGTAAGTTTTTTCACAAGAATGCAATGTTTGTTTAATATTCAAAAACCAATTAATGCAATTCACCATGTTAGCAGATTAAATTTAAAAGCCCATCTGAATTAAAAGCATTTAACAAAATTCAATATTCATTTACAATAAAACCCCTCAGCAAGTCAGAAATAGTAGGGAAATTCCTCAATCTGAAAGGAAGCATCTATGAAAAGCTTACAGCCATCATCAAACTTAATGGTGAGAGGCTAAATGCTTTTTCTGAAAGGTCACTAACAAAGCAAATGTGCCCACTCTCACTACTTCTATTCAACATTAAATTGAAGATCTTAGCCAGTGCACACCGGCAAGAAAAAAAAGGCATCTAGACTGGAAAGAAATAAGTAAACCTGTCTTTTAATCACAAATGACAGTATCACTTACATAGAAAATCTCAAGGAATATCCCAAAAAAGTTACTAGGATCGAACTAATGAGTTTAGCAAATTTGCAGGAGACAAGATCAGTATGCAAAAATCAGTTGATTGGTTGTATTGTCATTTAACAACAATAATCAATTGAAAATAAAGATTAAAATGCCATCAAAAGTGTGAACTTTTTAGGGGAAATATTTTTTAAAGTACAAGAGAAAAACTGGCTGAGAGAAATTAAGATCTAAGTAAAAGAAGAAATACACCATTTTCATCGATCAGAAGACAATTTTGTTAGGATGACAATTCTCCCCACATTGATCTATAGACTCAACATAATCCTAGTCAAAATTCAACTGAGCATTTTTATAGAAATTTGAAAACTTATTCTAAATTTTTGTCGGGAAACCGTCCTCCATGTGTCTCTTGTACTGCTTGCTACACATCTTACTTAGAAGGCTAAGAAACCAGGCTCTGATCATTTCTTATCATGTTTGTTTCTTACAGTTGTGTTTGCAGAGAGCAACTTTGAGGTATGAGATAATGTTTCACTCTGGGACAAAGAACAGGCTTTCTTACAGCTTGATATAAAAGAGATGAATTCCCCAAGTCCAGTGTACCTCTTCTGCAATGCAACCAATTGCATGTACAGACATCCATCTGGGCCCATGTCACATCACCCCATGGGTCTTGGGGATGGGGAGCAAGGGAAACTGATGTGGATGATAATGCTCATAATGCTTACCATGCCATGGGTAATAGAGTTCTTTGCCATAGGCCTAGGATTCTTGAGGGTTTTTTTTTTTTTCCAGCATCCATGAAACAGTAGTAATAGGCTAACCTGTTAGCTTCCAAGTAGAGTAAAATCAAATCCCTGATACAACAGTTAATTCAAAGTTCCTAAAGTAGCTAAAAATATTTTTTTTAAGTTGAGGCACTTGAATATTCTGGTTATGAAGCTATAATAATTAAGACAATATGGCATTGGCATGAGAATAGAGTCCAGAAATAGCAATCAATGGAACAGAATAGAGAGTCCAGAAATAGACCCGTACAAATAAAATTAACTGATTTTCAACAATGTTATCAAGATAATTCAATGGGGGAAAGGATATTTTTAGCAAATGGTGCTGAAAACATATGATATCCATGTGCAAAAGAAATCATCTGGAGCCATACTTTAAACCTTATAAAGAATTCAAGATGGATCTCAGACCTAATGGTAAGAGCTAAAACAATAAAATTTCTAGAAGAAAACAGAAAATTTTTGTGACCTTGAGTTAGGCAAAGAATTTTTAGGTAGGACACAAAAAGCACAAATCACAGGTGAAAAATTGAAAAATTGGAATTTACCATTAAAAGCATCTTGTTCTTTAAAAGACACTGTTAAGAAAATAAGTATATGAGCCATGGGATGGGAGAAAATAATTGCAAAACACATATCAGGTAAGGGACTTGTATCCAAAATATGTAAAGAACACCTATGAATTAAGAATAAGAAGACAACCCAATATAAAGTGTGCAGAAGATTATACAGATACTTTACCAAATATACAAATGGCCAGTAAGCACATGTTCAACATCATTAGCTATTAGGGAAAATGCAAATTAAAACCACAATTTGCTACTACACTTTCCTGGAATAACTAAAATGAAAAAGTCTGAGAATACGAAGTGATGGTGAGAATGTGGAGCAACTCGAATGCCCACATATTGCTTGTGGGGTTGCAAAATGGTACAACCACTTTGAAAAACAGTCTGGCAATTTCTCATGAAGTTAAACATGTACTTACCATATATCCCAGTAATTCTATTTCTGGATATTTGCCTAATATAAAAACATTTGTCTACAGAAAGACCTGAGTGTCATAGCAGCTGAATGCTCAATAAGCTGAATGTTTATGGCAACTTTATTCATAACAATAAAAAAAAAACTTGAAACAATCCAAATGACCATCAATTGGGGAGGGGATAAACAAATTGTGGTGCATTCATACAATGACATGCTACTCAAGAGTGAAAAGGACAAGACCATGGATACAAGCAACAAGGTGGAAAAACCTCAAAAGCATGATGCCAATAAAACTAGCTAGTGCTAAAAGATTTATATTGTATGGCTCCATCTATATGGCACCCTACAAAAGGCAAAACTACAGAGACAGAAAATAGGTTGGTTTTTGCCAGAAAGTAGAAATGGTGAAAGAGGATTAACCTTTGAAAAGGTACAGCAGAATTGTTTAGGAGTGGTGGAAGTATTCTATATTTTGATTGTGGTGGTAGGTACACAACTGTATCCTGCTAAAATTCCTCAGATTTAACACTTAAAAGTTGAATTTTATTGTACGTACAAATAGAGAATGGAAGAACAAAAGAATGAGGAAAGGAAGCAAGGAAAGAAGGAAGAAAGGGTGGGAGGGAGGAAGAAAGGAAGGGAGGGAAAGACAAATTTCTTCTCATTCTTTATCCCTCTTTGAGATGCCTCTCTGTGGATCCTGGCACCTCTACTTGGGAGCGAAAAGAACACAGAAGTTGGAGCCGACGGATCCCATGCCTAGCTGGGTAATCAGGCAAATCTCAGCCTCTGGAAATGCAGCTTCTTCTGTAACCTACCTCAGAGGGCTGTTGTGAGGATTGAATGGGGTAACATTTAAACTAACTGGCAAAAGCAGGTGCTCAATATATTAAAATTCACATGAAAAAGATAAACCAGGAAGGGAGTTGGCAGAGACTACTGTGTTCTCTGCAGGAGGCTTATCTAGTTCATCAGGACCTTGGGAACAGCTAGTCTTCCTCTGCTGCATTCTGAGAGTTAGGTGATGAGTCACCACCTCAAAAGGCCATCTAGTTCTGGCCGATCTATCTGATTGAATTGTGGACCCTAGGACCCAGCAAACTTGTTCTCCAGTCAATTTAGAAGAATGAGTAGCAAAAATAACATGGCAAGTATTTCTTGAAGAGCCCTAACCCTCTGTCCTTATTAGTCTACCCTGTGAGGAGTGGCCTGCCTTGACTTTCTGTCAAACTGGAGCAGCCTGAGACTAAGGGCAAATGCCCTGTTTGCCTTGGCCGGCCACAACTTGGATATGCAGGTCAGGCTTATTGTTAGGGAAGCTCTGAGAGTCAATTAATTTGATGCCTTTTTAATATGAGTTCAGGTGCAGCTCCATTTATAAGTTTTTCTTTCAAAATCATTCAGCCATTAAAGCTGCATAATCTTGGAAGGTTTTGAAGACACATAATTGGTAAATGTTTTTCCCCTTCACACATTATCTCTCATGTTTATTCATGAAAAGTGAACCAATCTTATAATTTAAACAGTGTCTTGGGGTATCAGGCCTCTTGTATTTCCAAGGGGGAGGAAAGATGAGGCTATCCCAGAAGCCATTTAAAAAGGGGATTTGAGGCCTGAACGCAGAGAACTCAATCCCAGGTACTAATGACCTTGCTTTGGCTTGCAAGACTGAGCCTGAGGCCTGTGGCACTAAGAGGGTTACCGGGTACCCAGACAGGCAAATGCCTGTTGATTGGATGGCTAAATTGTGAAGAAAGCAAAGCTTACCTGTGCAACATGTCCATGCCTTCATTCCTACTTTCTGAATCAACAGTGCCTTTTATTGTTCTGCCCAATTGTTAAGATGTTCCACCTGTGCCTGCTCTTTGGCGCAGTACTCCAGGCTATAGACCAACATTTCTCAAACCTGGCTGCACATTAGAGTCATCTGGGGTTCTTTTAAAAACCGAGCTGCCTTGGCTGCACATCTAATCAATTATATCAGACTCTTGTAGGGAGAAGTATAGGCATCAGCATTGATTAAAGCTCCTGAGATAATTCCAATGTGCAGTCAGGATTGAGAACAGCTGGTCTACACCAGTTCCTCTTGAATTATGGTCTGTAAGTCACAGGCTGCAGAATCTCCCTGGATGTTTGTGGAAAATGCAGATTGCTGGGTTCACCAGCCCTATAAGCACTGAGCCTCAAGGTGAGATCTGGAAAATGTGTTTTAATAAGCTTCCCAGGTGATTCCCAAGCTTTTTACAAGTCCCCCTGCTTCTTATGATATGGCCATTCTTGCTTCCCATCAGTTATCCTAGGCTTTCAGTTCCTCAAAGATATCAAGTTTCATTCATCCTCAGGACCATTGCATATGATAGTCGCTCTACTTGGAAGACATTTTCCTCTTTCTCCTTGTTATTAGGCATTTGGCAGAGTTAACAATGATGATATTGTAACCCCAGAAAGTCATTGCAAAGTGCGTGCTTTGGGAGTTAAGAGTAGACACTGGAGGGCCTCGGAATAGTAATGGTTTACTATTTAATAAGTTCCCTAACTGCCACTGGAAGTCATAGAGAGATTGCTCCAGGGATGGTGGGAGAAAAGCCAGTTTGACAGGCAGTGGAGGGTTAAGAGGGAAGACTTGAGTGACATGACACAAACTGGGTCAGATCCATTAAAGAGGCAGCCCTGGGCAGCTGGCAAGAGATCGTGTCAAGAGACACCATGCAGGTGCCAGCAGGACCAGAAGATCAGGTTCTTAGTGCGAGTGCCACCTGGAAGAGGGAAACCAAGGGAAGGGGCACAGCAAAGGGCAAAGCTGGGTGGTGGAGGATGTATCCAAACAGAGGGAAGAGCCACTCTGGCCACATCAAGTGAATACTGATGATCGGGAAACGTTCGTGGAAAGTTATTTCACTCTCTCGAGTCCAGTGTAAGTGAGAAAGTGTAATTTAATTTTGAAGAGTCTAATTTAACCTTCCATCAACTGTAGATCTTTTAACGAGACATTTATTCTTCTAGGACAGCGTTTCTCAAACTTTAATGTGCATAGGAATCTTATTAAAATGCAGATTCTGATTCAGTACATCTGGGGTAAGGGCTGAGATTCAGCATTTCTAACCGGCTCCTAGATGCCCCTGGTCTGAGCACTACACTTAGAGGAAGGAGGTTTGAACATTGCGACTTATAACAGTGGACCCATGGTGTAGACAAGTCCAGAAATCACTGCTGAATCAACAGTTTTTATGTTAGCTTCCATATACCTTTAGAATTAAGTGTTTGTGTGCATTCTAATTCTCTAAATGATGTATATTAGATTTCCATTAACCAAAATATATGTTTAAGTGGAACTCTCTGATTCCAACTTGCCAGATAACATAAAAAATTCCTGTCATTTTACTGACCTGTCTCTGAGTTGTTAATGGTGACATACCGGGCAATGACTAGGTTACCCTGACCTAAGGTGGGTTATTAAATATATGTAGATGTTAGGCATGAGAAAACATTTACACAGTTTTCTTTTTGTCACTCATTCACAGGCTCAGTTGGTAAACTGTCTTTCAGAAATAGGGAGAAAGCATACTCAGTAAGAGCCCTCTTTGACAGCTTAAAATTTAATTACAGGAATTTTATTAGGAAATTTTCAAAGTGACTAGATTTCATAAGAGGATCGGTCAATGCCTCTAACTTGTTCTGAGCATCAGCTCTGCTTTCTGGATCATGAAATTGGCAGGAACGTACTGGGCAAAACAATGCCAAGTTCACCAAGGTAGCACTGCTGGCGTTTACTGCAAGCCCATGTGCACACTGGGTGGGACAAAGAACAGAGGTCAGTGACAACAGGCATAGTAAATGTAAGGAAGGTGGGCCCAGGGCTCATCCCAAGGACTGAGAGCACATGGAAATGTCCCGTGCATTAAGCCTCAGTCTGAAATAGGCTGGTCTAAGGCAGGCTAAGAGTTTACCCAGTCTTTACAATGGAGATCACAACTGTGCTCCCAGGGACAGACTAGGGCTGTGTGTGTGTGTGTGTGTGTGTGTGTGTGTGTGAATGTGAGTCTAGGTGAACAAAATCACTAAGTTGACTGATACTTTAAAAGGTCATTTAATCCAATGCATTGCATCAGACCAACCCTAATGTCATAATTTCCAGACAGGAATCCATTCTATTCTAAATACTCCGCAGGTAGGTCTATTTCACAACTTATCTCACAATTACCTCTTTCTGTTCAGCATTTCCTACATTCAGGAAACATTTGTTTATGACTAATATAAATCAATTTTTTAAAAGTTACAAAACTCTTACTAAAAATCTAGAAATGTGCCTGGTTCCGTAGGGAACAACAGCATGAGTAAGGCCCCATTCCTGCCCACTTCTCATTCATCACAACTGAATTCTTCCAAAAACTTTTGTTGATCCTTTACTCAGAATTAGTTTTTTCCCTGAGCTCCTGTGATATTTAATTTAGAAATTTGTTGTCGCATTGATCACATTCTGCTTTTTATTGTGGTTTATGTGTGCATGCATGCTGGGTAACATGCTTCTTTAGACATAAAACAGAGAAGTTTGGATTGGCTAGAGCATCTGTCCCAGCTTAGGGTTTTTAATAAACTAATTTGAGGAAACTTAAGAGGATCCATGTCTGACTACCCAATGTGCTATATTTTTGCTAGAGCAGGAACTTGATAAGTACCTGTTGAATTAAAATTAACATTCTGTGCTCAAGAAGTGGGTATAATATTATCCATTGTGGCCTTATTTTTGGGGCAAAAGATTAAAACAACTTAAATATCTATTTAGAGGCCACTGGTTAAATGGAGTTTGGTATGCCTATATAGTAGAAGACCATGTACCTGTTGGAAAGATTGAAGTAGGTTTGTATGTACCAATATGAAACAGCATCCAAGACATGGTATTAAGTAAAAAAAAAAAATGGAATAAAGAGTGATGTTTATGGTATGCTAATATTTGTTATAAAAAGGATGTGTGGGTGTGATATGTGCACAGAATATTTCTAGGATACAAAAGAAATTGGTAACAGTGGTTGCTGATTAGGAGGGAAATTTCAGTGCAGTCTAGTACAAATAGAAAGAAACAATATCTATAGCCTCTTGATATGTTGGGAACAGAGTGACCTCCTAAGTATAGAAGGTGCAGCAGTGTTTAGGGCAGGAAGGAGCTACCTCCAAGAAGAAGTTGCTGGTAAAGCCCGGACACACAGCTTAGGCACAAAAGCCCAGCTTCCTAGCTGCTGTGTGGGTGGGTGGCTTCTCTGCAGGTCAAAGTGTGACCACGCCAAATCGATGGCCAGCTTCTCTGTCACAGCAGCCCAACCGAGAAAGTTGGCTGCAGCAGAACTCCTCTGCATCCCCCCAGTGCACCCCCATTTCTTCCCAAGTAAGGCCCCGCCAAGCTGGAGAGGAGATCTCGGGCACTGCTAACCCCAAAGATTCCTCCTCAACTCAATCTAGACATTGTTTTGCACCAATCCCTAAGTCTGAGTTTTGTTTATGATTGGGTTTGTTGGGGCTCAGAAAAAATGAAACCCCAAAGTGTGGCACTTTGGTATGCAGAGTACTTTGAACTAAAGGAGACTGGAAAGCCTCCAAAGAAACCTCAGAAACAAGGTCTCCCTCTCTGACCTTCTCCTGCCCTCCTGTCTCCTCCCCTTCTTTCTCCTCTGAAGCAACTCACAGAAAGCAGATTTCCTCTTTCTCAAGGAGGTCATAGAAACTAGAACCGCTTTCCCCCAAAGCAAGCTGTAAAACCCTAGAAAAAGTACTCTAACCTTCCCCTGCCTTTCTGTGTAGACAGTGATGGTAAAGAAATTCTCTGGCCTACCTTGCCTGACAGTAGGTAATAAGACCCTCATTCCAGGGGGGTCCTGCCCTGATCCCTGGAGGAAAAAATGCTACAGACTGCAGCCAAGAAGAATCAGAACACACAGGCCTTGCTGGGCTTCCCCGTCCATTTCTTAGCCTTAGGTCACAGCCTTTTGCGCAATCACATTTCTGCATGGCCATTCATTCTGCATTAAATCTAAGCATAAAAATGAACAATTTTCCCTGGATCTTTGGGTTTTCATTTCTAAAAGCTTCCACGTCATGTAAAACTTTGATGAAAGAAATTTGTTACACTTTTCTCTTGTTATCCATCTTTTGTCATAGTATTGGCTGTGACTCTTATGATAGGTGAGGAAAGGTATCATATCTCTCCACTCCTACAAGTTCAGTGTATTTCTGAGTTTGGCTCTCAGCTTTAATTTTATTCCCTGCTTTGCCTAATGGAAATTTATTTTTCAGTTTTTAGCTAAACTATTTCTCCTCAGACTGTTTCCTGTCATAAACTCATGTCTCACCCTGCCCTTCTTTTTATCACTTGTCACATCTGTTATTTTAATTAACTTCTGTCTTTCCTAAGACAGGCATCAGCTGAGCACAGTGCCTGTTTAATTCATAGGCACATTCCTAAAACCTTGCACTATGCCTAGCACATATTAGGCACTCGAACATGTTGGAGGAATGAATGAATGAACAATTTATAGTACACTGTTAGCAAACTTTCAAAAGGAAACATCCAGAGACACCTAATATAGGGAACATTTTATTTGGAAAGATTTTGAGCATCATTCTCTTTTCATTTTTTAATAAGGCAGTAACATTCTTTCTTCCTGGAGGAGGATGGGGGAAATCATCTGAGGCTACAGTAAGTTCAATCTGAAGTCAAAACCAACCACTTTGCATTCAGAAGCAGCAAAAATACTGGTTATGGGCTGGGAGGAGCCACATGTTGGCTTTCTGAGTCCACTGCCAAGGAACAGATCCAGAGCAATGCATTTCAATTGCTTTGAAAAATGACTAAGTTCCATTACATACCACCACTAAAGAAGATACCTCATTGATGGAGCCTTTGACCATGATAGAGGGAGTCTAGCGTTGGTTCACAACAGCCTGTTGCTTTTTAGCCTTCAGTTGGTTTAGGGGGAAATTGCTCAACCTATGAGAGCTGCTCAAATTCATACTGTTCTGGTTTTGCTTTGGAATTCTTTGTCCAGTAAATTAGCTCTTCATAACGCAGTTCTGCCATTTCTTACCCAGCATAGATTCATTCTACGCTTGACAGCTGGCTAGGTGTGTGTGTATGTGAGTAGGGGTGCTATTCATTGGCACATACTGTCCCCCCTGGAGTTTAGGGGTGGCAGAAAGCTTTTATAGTACCAAAAAAGTAAACATTGATAATATGGCCTGACAACAATCACATATGCTAAGCTCTAGAAGCAAAAGCAAGGTAGGATTGCCTCCAAATGTTGACAGACATTAGCCATACCAATTTCTAGTAACTAGATCTAGTAACTAGATCTAATGTGAGGGCTAAATGCCTGGAGAGGCAGCACCCTAAAGGATACTTAGTTATAGCTCCATGCTGCCCCCGAGTGGCTTGATGATCCATTACACCCTCCTTGGATCCAACCTTCCATTAAGAGTTAAGGCTCTAGAGGGCAGAGTATTCAAGATGTTAGATCTGGTCCAAGCCCAAATTCTAGAGTTAAAAGCAGAGGGGTTCTTAGTGGCTGAAAAAACCCAAAACCTGATGACATTTGGGACTCCAGTTTTGAGGAAAGGCTCTGATGATGAGGCTTACTTCTGCAGGCTACCAGAGACTCCTGAGACTTCAACGGCTTGACTGATTTATCAAACACTCCAAGTGGCCCAGAGACAAGGATGGCCGGAAGAGATGGGCCCCCTAGAAGGCATGGTTCCAAGAGTGTGAGGAGCAAAGTCACGGGAGGCAGAGTAGGAAGAGGGGACAGAAAGAGGGGCTTGCAACAGATCAAATGCTGACCTCCAGGAACAGGGTTTAGGGCAGGTGTGATGACTCCCCTCCTGGCCCTCATCTTGAACAAAGAAAAGGGAAGCCACATGAAGCTGGTATGAAAAATTATATAAAAATGAATACCACTGCAGCTTCTATCCTCGACTAACGGCAAAAGCGAGAAGGGTAACTGGAAAATAACTTCTTTCTTTTCCTCTAGATTTTTGAAGAAGCAAATAAATCAAGAATAGAAAACTATATATAGGAGGTTGGGCCTCCTGCAAAGAATGAAGCACTTTTTGTTAAATACAGGAGAGGCTACTTGGCTGCACTAATATGTGCTTTTTAGAATCTTGTAGAGTGTCACCAAGTTGAACTTTGGAATGGCTTGAATCATCCCGGGAGCATCTGTGCCAGGCAGTCAGGAGTGAGTGCACCGCCTCCCACCCAGCCCCACTGGGTCTCACACCCTCTTCATTCCTTTCCCCATGAGGCAGGCAAACACAGTCATGACCATTTTGGGGTTCACTTCAACCAGGTCTTCTGGCAGGGCATACACTCTTGCTCCAATTTTTCGGGCCATAGAGATGGCATATCTAAAAGGGAGAAAAGAGGAAAAATAAGGAGAGCCTGAGAAACACAACACGAATGGGACCCTGGAGGGTCACAGTCACAGTCGCCCCATAGTCAGCACAGAACTCACTCCTGCAGTGGCTGGAGTCAGTCACCAGCATCCTCACACTTTTGTGGACAAATTTTGGCTCAACCAAAGCTTCTGACAAAGCATCAGACTTGCTGGCTAGTCTCGTGATCATTATCAAGTGTATTATTTGTCCTTGGAGACCTCTTCAGCTCCTGTCTTTTTGTTTTGTTTTGTTTTGTTTTTTGTAGAGACAAGGGTCTCACTATGTTGCCCAGGCTGGGCTTGAACTCCTGGCCTCAAGAAAACCTCTTGCCTCAGCCTCCCAAAGCACTGGGATTACAGGTGTGAGCCACTACAGTACATGCTGCCACTTTTGATACTCACACCAGGAGTATTCTCTTGGGCTACATAGCAGCATAGCAGAAAGAGTCACAGAACTAAATAAAAATGTGTGCTAGGAAAAGTTTGCAGACTACATTTCAACTACAGTAACATTTTTACAAGGAACAAAAGAGGAAAAATGTATAATATCCTGACCTTGGCCAGGCGCGGTGGCTCACACCTGTAATCCCAACACTTCGGGTGGCTGAGGCGGGTGGATCACGAGGTCAGGAGATCGAGACCATCCTGGCTAACACAGTGAACCCCCATCTCTACTAAAAGTACAAAAAATTAGCCAGGCGTGGTGGCATGTGCCTATAGTCCCAGCTACTCAGGAGGCTGAGGCAGGAGAATCGCTTGAACCCGGGAGGCGGAGGCTGCAGTGAGCCAAGATCGTGCCACTGTAGTCCAGCCTGGGCAACAAAGTGAGACTCCGTCTCAAAAAAAAAAAAAAAAAATCCTGGCCTTACACATCAATTTTTTTATTCTTTGTTCCATTCCAATTCTTGCCCACATATATTTGTACTTATTTATGGTACTATAATATAGAGTAGCCAGAGATTTATAGTCCATATTTTCACATAGAATGATAATAGCTGCATCAGAACATTTTTGCTCTATTTGTAGATATATGAAGATAAATTTTATTAATTGTAATTTATTTTCAAATGAGCCCACACTACTACCTGGCAGTTCTTTTATTCACCTCGTTTATTATCTAGTGACCTCTTACTATGGTTATACCAGACACTCTTCACTCTACCCAAGCCCACATTTACTACCTCCTGCTCTCCTAAAATTACTTTAGTTTTACTTTATTGATCAAATTAAATTAAGAGCATCAGGCATGAGTAGTCCCATTTTTTCTCCTTGTCTCTCTCTCAATAACTTCTTCCATATTAATTATTAACGAAGTAAAATTAATTTTTCCCCATTATAAAACACAGAGGGGAAATTGTCTGAAAATTAGAAGGGAGCTTCAAACAAAATCACACACAATCTGGCCACCATGACATAACCATTCTTCACATTTTGTGTAATTTCTTTCACCCCTTTTTCTAAGTAATTTCGTATGTCACCCTCACAGGAGAGTGCTTAGGAGTCTGGGCTCTGAAGTTGGACTTTGAATCTCAGCTGCACAACTGAAAAACTGTATGGCCTTGGCAAGTTTCTTAAACCTAATCACACTCCCCTTGAACATCTGGGCTGAAGGATTTTTACAAATTCTGGGTCTTCATATGTGTTTTTCCTTCTGCCTGGAACATTCTTTCTCTCTCCTTCACATGTCTACTTCCTTCTTACTTGTCTTTTCAATTGAGCTCAGCTGAGCTGCTATTTGCTCTAAAGAGCTCTAGTCCCCTTCCTATCCCTTCAGGGATGCCTCATACTGTCCCTTCCACACCTCTTATCACAATCTGTTGTAATTTTAGTTTAATTATTTATTTCTCGCCATTAAATTGTGTTAAACTTCGGCATCCTGAGAGCACAGGTTCCCATTTTCCCAAACTGGGAACAGAGAGAAGGGCTCTGTTGGGATTATAAAGCAGAGATGCCGGGCACTAGATACTTGTGACTTCTAGGCCTGTGGTATGAGCTGAATTGTGTCTCTTTGAAATTCATATGCTGAAGTCTTAACCCCCAGCACCTCAGAGTATTACCCTAGTTGGAAAGAGGGTTGCTGCAGATGTAAGTAGTTAAGACGAGGTCATGCTGGAGTTGGGTGGGACCTTAATCCAGTAGGACTGGTGTCTTTCTAAGAAAAGAAGTGTCACAGAGAAACACAAAGGGGGAAGACAGCCGTGTGAAGTCACAGACACGCAAGAAGAATGCCATGTGGAGATGGAGGCAGAGATTGGCATGGGGCAGATTCTCCCTCAGAAGAAACCAATCCTGCCAACATCTTGATTGCAAACCTCTAGCTCCTATAACTGTGAGAGAAGAAACTTCTGCTGCCCAGTTTGTGCAGTACTTTGTTGTGGCAGCCCAAGGAAACTAACGGAACCTGATCTGAGAAAAGCACCTGTCTGGAGCAGATGTTCGTTAACTGTTTTTGCAAAAGACTAGATGGTAAACATCTTAGGCTTTGTTGCAACTATGCAACTCTGCTGTTATAGCAGGGAAGCAGCTATAGACAAGATGCAAATGAATAGGCTGTGTTTCAATAAAACTTTATTTAGAAAAGCAGACAACAGGGCAGATCTGGCTCAGAAACTGTAATATGCTGATACTCACTCTAGAGGAATCATTTGGCAGGTGACCTGAATGGTAAAGCACAAGACAGTGGGTTTCACATTGGCAAAGGCTCTGCTGTGGAACTCTACCCCTGTGCATTCTTATCCATGAATATTCTTGAATGGAGCATTTGGTTAGGAAATTGGTTTTATGAAACTATAGGCTTGCTTATCAATTACAAGAATACTCTTATTATTGGTTTTTTTTTTTTTTTTTTGTCTTGCTCCCATTCTGGCACTAGGAGCTTTAAACTACTATTGTACCGTATCCAAAATAGTGATGATGAGACTGCAGAAAGTCATGAGAAGGAAAAGCATGGATAGTGAAAATGAAATGTTTGTATCAAGGCATGAGCATTAGACTTTACAACCATCCAGCTGCCAGTTGGGTCCTTCCCTCCCAATCTGAGGTTTATTTTTATTTACGTACTTTGCATTGTTGAGTTTCTCATCATCATTCAGATTTTCTGTCTTCAGAAGGTCATAGTTAATGGAACCTGGTTGGATGGCATCGATGAGGTCCAGAACAGGCAGACTTGTACTAATCTTCGGGTCCTATGCAGAGACAAAGGGAGGGTTTCATCAACCTGTCCCAAAGTTACTCCCATTCAGCTCCAAGGAAGTGGGTGGCTTTTTCTTCTTAAATATATAATATATACAGCCTGGTCTGGGAAATGCAGCAGTATTCCACATAGTGTTTCAAATAAACTGTAGTTTCTGTAGGAGCATCAGTAACTTCCCAGAAAACCCACCGTCTACCAACAGCAGGTAGTCATTCTCAAATAATAAATGGAAGGAAGTTAGCACAACTAGAGAAAGACATAAAGTTAAAAGAGTGGATTGTGTCAAGCATATGAAAAAATGCTCAGCATCACTAATCATCACAGAAATGAGGACCAAAACCACAATGAGATACCACTGCACACCATTCAGAAGGGCTATTACTAATTACATTTCTTCTGGTACACTATGTGGCCTCTTTTACTTAATCAATTCTGCAACAACTTACTAAGAAGACAGGAGAAAATGAGCCCTTAGTGTTACAAAGAGCAAAAGAATTGCCAAACCTTTCTAAGAGTGAACCCCAGCATCGCTTGCCAAACTTTGTCCCCATAAGAACACCCCAGAAGCCACAGCCTAATGTAATGGGCTGGAGCAGCAGCTATTTTAGGGAGAGAAGCATCCCTGGGCTATGTAACTGGCCACTTCATATTAACAGCTAAGTGACCTATAGATACACTACACTCTACAGCCTCACTCCACAGGTAAAAGGCATTTTCCTCCCATTTGTGGACCATCACATACAATTACTAGCCATACTCTCAGGAAGTTACTTGAGCTTTGATGTCCTCACCTATAAAATGAAGAAAACAGTAAAGCCAGCTTCACAATGTCAGCGAAGACGCCCTAAGACATGAACAAGGAGCCCCTGGTAGCTAGAGCCCATTCAATATCTACAGCTCCTTTCAACTTTGCTTTTCTTTACTGCCTTTCCAAATCTCTTTCTGGAAGAATCTGCTTGCTGCCTTTCCAAATCTCTTTCTGGAAGAATCTGCTTGCTGCCTTTCCAAATCTCTTTCTGGAAGAATCTGCTTGCATCAGAGACCAGCATCCACTCCTAACTCTGCTCAGCTCTCCAGGCTGAACAGTAGGCAGGAGATGGAGCAGAGGTGACGGTTATCTGTGATGAGCTCACAGCAGGTGGACACTCCTGTGACAGCCCTGCCCTGACAATATCTTCTGCTACTGCTTGTGGAAAGAGATTTTCATTTTTTCTTGATTTTGAAACACAGGATGGATATCATGATGAATCGCCTCACCAACCCTGTTAATACAACTCTGAAGGGGTTCCTCCCCCTAATCCTGACCTTCAAGCTAGAAAAATATAGTTAAGATGGCACAGGCATTATGATGATGTGGATCAAGTGCACACGTCCCTTGAGGAGGAATCCAGTTAATGTATGAAACATGAGTCAAGAAATTTAATAAAATGCTGCTATTAATAAAAATGGGATTTAGATAGAAGTACACAACTGCTTTTTTACAAAAAACATCACAAGGGAGATCTTTGAGCATTTTACATGTCACCATTATAATGTTAATCTGAATCATGGAGGTGCCCACATTTTATGAATACTATCATAGTTTATATTACTTTGAGAGGACAATGCCTAAAATTTTGCTTTTAAAATCATGGATTTTAAGTGGGAACTAAGCACTGAGTACACATGGACGTAAAGATGGGAATAGGCCAGGCATGGTGGCTCACGGCTGTAATCCCAAAGCACTTTGGGAGGCCGAAGCAGGAGGATCTCTGGAGCCCAGGAATTTGAGACAAGCCTGGGCAACATAGTGAGACCTCATTTCCAAAAAAAAAAAAAAAAATTGCTGGGCATGGTAGTGTGCACCTGTAGTCCCAGCTACTCGGGAGGCTGAGGCAGGAAAAAGGCACCTGTAGTCCCAGCTACTCGGGAACCTGAGCCCAGGAGGTTGAGGCTGCAGTGAGCCATGATCATGACACTGTACCCCAGCCTGGGTGACAGAGTGAGACCTTGTCACAAAGAACAGATATAAAAAGTAAAGTTAAAAATAAAAATATTTAAAAAAACATTTAAAATATAAAAATTAAAATTAAAAATAGACAGTAGAAACTAGGTGAATGGGGAGGGAGGGAGGAGGAAAAGGACTAGAAAACTGCCTGTTGGGTACGATGCTCTATACCTGGGTGATGGATTTATTTGTACCCCAAACCTCAGCATCACTCAATATACCCATGTAACAAATCTGCACATGTACCCCCTAAATCCAAAATAAAAGTTGAAATTTTTTTTAATGATGGGTTTTTATGATTAACTTATGGGAGAAAGTATTGAGAAATTTATTAATGAAATGGCTGATGAACATCAAAACAATAACGAGTCATTTAAGCAAAATTGAAATGGGAGGGGGAGCCTCTAATACCTACCACTGAAGGTCACTTGAATACATAATGAAAATAATACAGATAGGCTAGAGCTCAGGTGGCCTCTAGCAGAAGACAAAGAATTTTACCTTGAAACTAGAGATGGATGAACTTTTCTCTGCTTCCCTCAACGTTTCATTCACCCAGTTGACAATAATGTCATCATTGACTTTCTGGCCACCACCAATTTCTTCGAGGATATTCAGTGTATACCTGAACAAAATAAAGAATGCTTTCTGGAGAACAGTTGCTAAAGAATTTAATATAAACAGAAAGTAGCTAAGGATGGAATTTTTTTTCAGGTATGTCATAGAAGACAGTCTGGACACCATTACATTTGAGAGAAAAAAAGAACATATAAAAACATTAGTTCCTTTTAGAATAACTTAAGATGTGACTTTATGGCTATTATAATGAAATGTAAAGCAGATACCTCCTTTTAAGCACGATCATTGCTCTGAGCAAAAAGAAAAAGCCAAAGGGAAAAAATGCAAGGAAAGGAAAATGAAGGAAAAGATTCCAACCTGTGACAATTAAAAAAAAAAATCAAGAAATAACTCAATGTTGGAAAAGTCTGAGTAGCCTACATGATAAAGTATAAAATACTTTTTTCCTTATATAAGTAAAAATGTTAGAAATATGCTGACAAAGATAATCTTTAGTCTGAAGGTAAGAATTACCTTAGATACCTACTGTTATGAGAATTGGTTTGTTTGTTGTTTTGGAGGGGTTGGGAGACATTTATTAAGAAGATGCTTTAACCTCTTAAAATTCTATAGAGTAAGCCAGGCGCCAGTAATCCCAGCACTTTAGGAGGCCAAGGTGAGCAGTTCTCTTGTGCTCAGGAGTTCCAGACCTGCCTGGGAAACATAATGACACCCAGTCTCTACCAAAAACACACACATAAAATTAGCTGGACATGGTAGTGCTTGTCTGTAGTCCCAGCTACTAGGGAGGCTGAGGTAGGAGGATTGCTTGAGCCTGGGAGGCAGAGGTTGCAGTGAGCTGAGATAGTGCCACTGCATTCCAGCCTGGGCAACAGAGTGAGGCTCTGTCTCAAAAAAAAAAATGAAACAAAAAAACAAAAAACCCACACATTCTCTGGAGCAGAGAAGAGCCACCATTCCCTAAAGCTACTCCCTTCTGAAAGGGAAATGCATGGGAGAAAGCCCAGCAGTCCAGGAACACATGGGTTTGTGGACTTCATGATTCAGGTTGGCAGGAGGGGATCAAATTACACATGAAAGACCTTCAGGGCTGGAATTACAGTGTGTGCTTCTCAAACTGAAACTCAAGAATCCTGTGACTAATCTCATCTGACCTGTCTACCTAAATTCAGGTCACCCTCCACTTGGGTGCTCTAGGATTTTGCTTACATAATCCATCGGGTATCTTCCTCTAGTTCCTGCTCCTATGGACAGTACAGTTCTCCCGTGACTTTCCAGATGGTTTTCAAGTTTAGTCCCTGAAATAAGAGCAATGCCCTGCTTCCTCTAGGTGAAAGCACCTCCCATTATTGAAGAGAGGAAGGAAAATGGCTTGTGCAACTTTTCTTTATCAAAATTCACATTTAAACTGACAGTGATGTCCTATCAATTACACCTCCTAAGTCTCCCTCAAATCAATTAGCTTCTCTTCATTCTGTTTCTCCACCTCACAGAATTTCCTTTCTGAAGTACAGTTCTGGTCTGTCTTTTTTTTTTTTTTTTTTTTTTTTTTTTTTTTTTTTTTTTGAGATGGGGTCTCACTATGTGGCCCATGGCCCAGGCTGGAGTGCAGTGGATATTCACAGGTATGCTCATGGCTCACTGCATCCCCGAACTCCTGGGCTCAAGCAAGCCTCCCTAGTATGGGATGGACCACAGACACATGCCACAGTTCCCTGCTTGGTCACATCATTTAAAGTGACTCAACATGGCCCAAAGAATACAGGTTAAGCTCCAGCGTACAGCACACAAGGCCCTTTACAATTTGGCTCTAGTGTTCTTTTCCAGCACATCTGTGATTTCCTTCTTCCCTCCCTGCTTCCTTGCCCATCGTGTGCTAAACACACACACACACACACACACACACACACACACAAAGACCTATACACATTTCAACCGCACAGAACCATCAGCAGCTCCCCAGCCACACCTCCATCCTCCTTCTGCCTCCTGCTTCTGGGACTCAGCTGTACTCACTGCCTGGGCCCTCTTCTCTTCTAGTGAATTCCTAATCATTTGAACAATCCTCAGCTCAAGTATCACTTTTCCAGCTTACACAGTGTATTCATCAGTATTGGTATACTTGCTTCAAACCTGTTTCCCAGAACTTTTGATGGCATTGGTATCCACCGTGTGCCCTCGGACAGGGTCCATGTGCCCTGTTCATCAGAGGTTAGCAGACTGCCTAGCACTACTGGGCATCTAGTAAATGAAGGCACAGAGAGGCGGGTGAAATAAATAGAGTGACTGTCTCCCAGGGAAAGCAAGGGGATAAGAAAGATGTTTAGTCTGGTCCCAGAGATGGGACCAAAATGCTGAGAAATCATGAGTATAAATGGGGTAAGTGCAGATAGATTTTCAAAATATTTCTAGTTTGGAAAAGATCCTACTTTTGATCTGTTCATAAAGGTTACATTTTATGGCATAACTGGCTTCTTATTTCCAGATAGCATGCATATTAAGTTATTAGCATTTACTGTAATATCTAAGAATTTCTGCCTAATGAACGTCTGAATAAAAAAAAAGGTAGGTTAGTGCTTGCTTCATTAGGTCCTCTCTATATACAACCTGATGGAACAAACTAAGTTTAATCAATCTTCTGGTAGCTTCTCTTGTCCCAGGACCTAGTTCTCACTTCCCTTCATCAGGAGTTGCAGCCCTGCGTTGTCCACATTCTCATGTAAACAGCAGCAGTGTTTTTGACCCACCTCCTAAGCCTGGGAACTAAATGGTGCAGAGGGGAAGCCCATCTTTATACTAAAGTCTATCTGCAAGAGTGAAAAGCAGCTAAGGAACAGGGAAGCTTATAGAGGTATAGCAAATTGTGGAGGCAGCTTATTGCATTCTGGGATTTGAGAACAGCCTCTCATAGTGGCACAGAGTTCCAGTGGAACACAAGGCAGTCTTTCTGCCATCTCAAGTGAGATGCAGAGGTTTGAAATAGAATCAGACACCCACTTGTAAGTACAATGATAAAAAAAAAAAAAAAACTCACAAAGAGAAGAAAGAATAGAATTAGGCTGGGCTGGGCACGGTGGCTCATGCCTGTAATTCGAGTACTATGGGAGGCCGAGGCGGGCGGATCACCTGAGGTCAGGAGTTTGAGATCAGCCTGACCAACATGGAGAAACCCTGTCTATACTAAAAGTAGAAAATTAGCCGGGTGTGGTGGCACATGCCTGTAATCCCAGCTATTTGGTGGGAGGCTGAGGCAGGAGAATTGCTTGAACCCAGGGGGTGGAGGTTGAGGTGAGCTAAGATCGCACCATTGCACTCCAGCCTAGGCAACGAGCAAAACTCTGTCTCAAAAAAAAAAAAAAAAAAAAAAAATTAGGCTGGCGCCTCCATTCTAAATAGTACACTAAGCAATTGCTAATCTAAATACATATTTGAAATGTAAAACAAAAACTAATTTGGCCTGTGTCTTTCTAGATTTTTCCTTTTGAGATAATTACTGCATATTATCAAACCTGCTTTGGGACGATTGTGCTATTAAATGGAGCCCTCCAGACAAGATCTCAGTATTACCAGTGTTTGTAAAATGTGCTGTGCTGAAAAGCTCTTTGTCAAAATGAAACAGCATTATGAGCTCCAGCTTTAGCCAGTTTCTCCTTCAGCAAGAGAGTTGATGAGGTTTGGATGTGAGGCACTAGAGGGATGTGATTACTACCTGCTTACTTTCCTGCCTTCCAACACTTGTTTTATTTATTTACTATTTGGCACAGAGGAACAAACCTTGGTGTTTTGTTTTTCAAGGACCCATCCTAACTTCACCATCCACAGCCTGTTTGACCTGGGGAGAGTTTCCTATTTGTCTGCTTCGGATTCTTTGTTCATTTGCTTTAGTAGAGCTGTCATTGCCATGTGCTGGCAGCCTGCTTGCTTCAAGGGTTTTATCTGCAAGTTTATGCATACGCTGTTTGCCAACTGTCCACCCTGAGAATGATTTCCAAGCTACTGAAGGGGATAGGAAAATTTAAGTACATATCTCTCATTTGCTCTCATAGGAAAAAATGACAAGCCATTTATTGTCCAGATAAATGACCAAATTAGCACATCAGCACAATTCAATGAAATAAATTCCAGCTAGAACTGGCTGTAAATTTAATAGATCTTTTAATATATGGCATGCAGGGAAAAAAATCCCTTCCGGTGCTATTTATATAATTATCAGTCATTACTTCTCCTTCTACAGTAATATATTTCTCTACTTTCTCAAATGCACAATTCTTGTGTAGTAAACACTCATGAGAAATATGACTCTTTAACCAGGTGGAGACAGCAAGAGCAGAGTGGACCTTGTTGTGTATGTGCTAGCCATTAAATAGGGCTTTGAGACACATTTTTATAAAATGTCCAAAGATCATACTGCAAGATGTTTTTCAGATATTATGAAATTTAACATAGAACAGAGTTGACCTGACTTTTTTTGATTGTTTGTTTCTTTGTTTGTTTGTTTGAGACAGAGTCTCGCTCCGTCACCCAGGCTGGAGTGCAGTGGCATGATCTTGGCTCACTGCAACCTCTGCCTCCCAGGTTCAAGCGATTCTTCCGCCTCAGCCTCCTGAGTACCTGGGACTACAGGCACGCACCAGCATACCTGGCTAATTTTTGTATTTCTAGTAGAGATGGGGTTTCACCATGTTGGCCAGGCTGGTCTCAAACTCCCAACCTCAGGTGATCCACCCACCTCAGCCTCCCAAAATACTGGGATTACAGTATGAGTCACTGCACCCACTGACTTGAGCTTTTTAATCATTAAAATAGCATATATTAAAGATTATTTAATATTGAAACCCATGAGTCAGTTTAACTATTGCAACTAAAAGGACTTTTGCTTTGGTTTTTAAAGCAATCAGTATGAATTGCTAATCTGTTAAAAATTTAAAACTTGTAGAAGATAATAAAGATAGTTTGGAAATAGCATCTGGAAATACACTGGTGAGAACAGCCTTAAGGAGTTTTCAATGATGTTCTGGATACATGCAGTAAACTAAAAGATAGAGTTGGAGTTTCTTTAGTTCTGGAGTATTCTGCACCAGGGGAGCCTTATGACATCTGCCTCCATCATTAAAGAGACCCCAGTTTGGAAATGGGTAATGGAGCTCTATACTTAGTAAAGCAAATGTGAATCAGGGAGTGAAATCTTTTATGATCACTTCTGATTATCCTACCTTATCTGGAAATACTGACACAATTACATCCAGAGCCGGCCATTATTAGGATCTGCAGACAGTGGCTTGGAACTAAAGCTGCAGTGCCTAGGCACACCACGAACCTTGTCTTTGCCATTATCTTGCCAGACAGAATGTAATGTGACATGCAGTTTCTGGGGCTTCCTTCCAGGTAGGAAAATGAATTAAGTCACACTAACATAGGCTCTAATGAGGGGATGTAAGATTCTTGCCTTGTCAGAGCTATCAGTATAGGGGGAAAGACTGAAGCATTTACAAGTAAATTATTTTATTACTTACAGAATTCCTATCTAAGTCTTCCCAAGCTTATGATTTTGTACCAAAATTGTTTCTTTTTCTTATAATTTATTTTCTATTTGCGTATCTTCTTATAATCTATTTTTGTTTAACTAATATCACCCTATACTTCTCACATTAGTCAAGTTTATATTCAGTTCCAAAACGTATCTAAAATTTTCTATGAAAGGAACTTCTGTTTCTGGCCATGATGGAATAACACGGACCACATTTAAATACCTATAATACAGTGAAAAACATATGAAACAATGTTGTTCAGACATCAGACAATAGGAAGCACAGGACAGTGGCCCCTGAAAAGAAGAAAACAAAGTGAGCCTTAAGATTTTTCCAGCATGGAAAAAGTTTCCAAGCTGCAGCATAGGAGAGGAAAACCCAAACACAGCATGGCCATCCTCTTGAGTGGAGGAAACAGGGATGAGAAATGAAGGAAGCCCAGGTGCTTAGAATTTAGGGGGAAGACTATCAGAGCGGTGAGAACTGTATAGCGAGAAGAGAATCATTCAGAAAGAAAGCTTCAGCGGCCTTCAGAGGTTTCCCTCAGTCTTCAGCTGAGGACTGCTCAGTGCGCATGTGTGAAGAAACTACTAGAGGCTGTGGGGAAAAACCCACCAGAAATGAGCTGGCAGAGCAATCCTTGGGGCTCACACAAGGCTGGAAAAATTTGTTCCCACCAGCTGGAGTGGAAAAATTTCATAATACATGAGCATCAAGCAAAGTACTCAGAAGACCATTTTCTCATTACTAACAAGCAAAATGAGCTCTAGATTAATTAAGCTTAAAAGTAAGCCTCAAATGGATCAAACTATATTTAAGTAACTTAAGTCTATCCCAGGATTAAATTTAAGAATATTTAAAGGAATACAGAAATATCCAGTACACAGCAAGGTCAAATTCATGATATCTGACGTATAATTAAAAAATTAGCAGCATGCAAAGAAGACAAAAAATATGACTCATAATGAAGATAAAAATAAATTAGTAGAAACAGATCCCAAAATAAGTTACTGTAATTATTTTCTGTATGTTCAAGAAGGTAAAGGAAAGGACAGATATGGGAGATATAAAAATGACTCAAAATTTCTATACATGGAAACTATAATGTCCAGGTTAAAAAACATGTACACTGGATGGAGTTAATGGAACATTAGACAGGCAAAATAAAAGAGATTAGTGAACTTGAAAACACAGCAATACAAGTTATCCAAAATGAAACATAGAGAAAATAAATCAACAAAGCATCAGTGAGCTTAGGGACAACTTTGAATGATCAAATATACACGCACTTGGAATCCCCCAGAACCAGGGCTGGTGGGTATAGAAGATATGTTTGAAGAGATGAAAGTTAAGTTTTCCAAATTTGATGGAAAGTATAAACCCATAGATCCTATAAGTTCAACAAACCTCAAGCACAAGAAACAACAATGGGGCTGGGTGCGGTGGCCCATGCCTGTAATCCCACCACTTTGGGAGGCCGAGGCGGGCGGATCATTAGGTCAGGAGTTCGAGACCAGCCTGTCCAATATGGTGAAACCCCGTCTCTACTAAAAATACAAAAATTAGCTGGGCATGGTGGCATGGACCTGTAGTCCCAGCTACTCAGGAGGCTGAGGCAGGAGAATCACTTGAACCCAGGAGGTGGAGATTGCAGTGAGCCGAGATCGCACTACTGCACTCCAGTCTGGGCGACAGAGCAAGACTCTGTCTCAAAAAAAAAAAAAAAGAAACAACAATGTAATCATAATAAAATTACCTAAAACCTGTAATAAAGAGATATCTTAAAATAAGCCAGAAAAGAAATACTACATATAAAGGAACAAAGATAAGAATGACAATAGATTTCCCCTTGGAAACAATGTGAGCCTGAAGACAGTGAAACTATCTTTAAAGTATGGAAAGAAAAAACTATCAACTTAGAATTCTGCACTCAGAGAAAAAAATATTTTGAAAATGAAATAGACATTTTCAGACATATAGAAGCTGAAATCATTCATCACCAGCAGACTTGCGCTATTAGAAATATTTTAGGTAGACAGAAAATGATACCAAATGGAAATCTTGATCTATAAACTATTAGGAAGAGCACCAGAAATAATAAATACGTAGATAAATATAGCATAATTTCCCCTTTATTTAAAAAGTCCCTTTAAAAGTAATTGTTATTTACACAGATCAATTGAAGTAAAAGGATGGTAAAAAGATATGCCATGCTAACCACTAATCAATAGGAAGCCTATAGAAGCAATAGTAGCTATTATCTATTAATGTCAGAAAAAATAGATTTCAGAGAAAAGAATGTTAGTAGGCATAAAGAAGACTACTTCATAAGGACAAAGGGATGAGTAAATCAGAATGAAACAATCTAAACTGTTTATGAACCTAATAACAGAGTTTCATGATATTTGAAACAAAAACTGATAGAACTGAAAAAAAAAGCAGAAAGGTAAAAAGTGTTTCCCTGGTTATGAAGCTTAGCTTAAAACATACTTTTACTGAATTAACTCATACTGCTAAAAATTTGCTAATATTTTTCTAGGTAAATAATGTATTCAAGAAAAAGCCAGTTCCATAAGCTATACTACCTTCTCATTAGCTGCCAAATCAAGGCCAATGTGAGAGTGCGGTTTCCTTCATTGAGATCTTGTCCACCGATGCCAACCAGGGAGAACTTCGCTTGATTCTTCCCCAATTCTACCGCGTAGTTACAATTCTCAAGCTGAATGAGCAGAAAGGAAAATGATTTAACGTCATCATCTTGATTATGATAAATACCAGATAAATAATAAAAATAAAGATAAAAAATGAAATAAATATGGTAAGACTGAATGACCTCTCAAGTCTCAACTGGTTCTGCAATTCTAGGATTCAAAATTAAAGAATTTTTTATCTTTCCTTAGAACCCCTCACTTTCATAAAAAATATTCATAATGTGGAAAACTGAAATGAATTCATTACTATGAATATGTTCACAGCTATATCACACTGCATAAATGGAGAGCCATCCTTAATTACCTACATGTAATATTTCTAAAATAGGTGAATTCATGGAGATCGACATGGAAAATTTGGAGTCTCCATCCTCTGCACACATAGCAAACGGACATGTGAACAAATATTCCTGTAGCTACGCATGGATCATTAACAGTCACAGCAATAAGAAATGCTGAGAAATGGCTGTGTCAACCCTGTTGTTTCAAAACAATGTTCCCACTGTGTTGACAGTCGACAAACTGTTTGAACAAGTCAAGCTGTCAGTACAAAGCTCCAATTCTTTAGAAATCAGAATAAAGATCCTGCTGAGGGAAAAATCCCTGTGGCTCTCTGCTTGCTCTAATTATCTTAATTAGAATTTTTGCATGATAATGTTTGAAGACATCCAACATGGAATTATAAATAAGCAATCGACTGAAATAATGGACATACTTTAATAAAGCTGTTCAGGTTTCTGATTGCTGTACTAGAATTTAATTTCTGGAAAAACATTACTTGTCTAAGTTTGGCTGCCTTATAAAGTATTTAGAGTGCTCTTGCAGGCTATGACTTTGCCTGTCTGCTGGAACATCAGAACCATCATTGTTTACCTTCTTCATATTGCCTCCCAGTTTGGGGTATGGCGGTTTGTTTACTCTGTTCCAGTCAACAGGAACTTTAATCTTTTCATAGAGCTGGAAGATGACCAGGGCATCTGATAAGTCACTGAACAAAACAAACACAAAAGGATTCTCAGATATCCAACATTTATTCAGGGCCTACAATGGGCCAGACACTTTCTTACATATTAGTTCAAAGAATATTCACAACAACCCTGCACACTTGGTAGTCATAGCTTCATCTGTAGAGGTGAAGAAACCATGACTCAGAGAGACTGGGGGACTCACTCTTCCCAGGTGTGACCAGCTGTGCCCTTCCATCCAACATAGCTGCCTCAGGAAAAGAAAGAGCACTATGGTGATGAAATAATCTGTACGCCAAACCCCTGCAACATGCAATTCACCTATATAACAAACCTGCACATGTCCCCTGTACCTAAAGGTTTAAAAATTGTAAAACTAAATAAATGTAAAAGAAATATTTAGGCCGGGCACGGTGGCTCACGCTTGTAATCCCAGCACTTTGGAAGGCCAAGGCGGGTGGATCACGAGGTCAAGAGATCGAGACCATCCTGGCCAACATGGTGAAACCCCATCTCTACTAAAAATACAAAAAATTAGCTGGGCGTGGTGGCGGGTGCCTGAAGTCCAAGCTACTTGGGAGGCTGAGGCAGGAGAATGGCATGAACCCGGGAGGCGGAGCTTGCAGTGAGCCGAGATCTTGCCACTGCACTCCAGCCTGGGCGACAGAGCGAGACTCCGTCTCAAAAAAAAAAGAAATATTAAAAAAAAAAAAACTCCACGAAAATGGCTTTAACAAGTGGCATAGGAGACACTTCACCACAAACTTAACATCTGTTGTTTTGCCTGCTTGTGAGTGGGTTATATGTAAGATCACTTATGACATATAGTAAATGTTTCATTTTGTTGAGGTATGATTTATGTATTGAGCACACAGTGAGACTGATGTACGCAGGTGAGTTTTTCAACTGAATATCCAATATCTGAAGCTCAACTTGGCACTTTTTCCCCTTCCATCAAGGTATGCACATTTTGTGAAGAGAATGCACGTCATAGTGGTATGTGGAATCCTGTGGCTCTTTTGACGTCTCTATCTTACATTAGAATGAGTTCCCAAATATTCCTACCTGTACAAATGATTGACTCGAGGGTTAACACCCAGGGAGTTCATCCAGTTCCTAAATGTCCGCTCTTCTCTCGTCTCACCTAGATGAATGAAGACGGGTTATCTTTTGGGACCGAAGAAAACATGGCTTTTTTATGACCAAAGTTTAATTAAAGAGGATGCAATAAAAACTGAAAGTGGAATGAAAGAAATAAATAAAATACACCCTATTGGATCTGGATGAGGGTTCTTATACTATGTTAGTTTTTCTTTTCCATTTCAATTCCACATGTATTTTTATAGCATCTATTAGTAGTGTGTGGAATCCTGTGTGGGGTAGCTGTTCAGTTGGCTCTCAAAGGCTTACCTTCTTGCTGGAAAAAACAGGACTTTTAGGCATCAAACAGAGATCATACAAACTACAGAACTCAATTATGAGGTAGATATATTTGTTATTTGAATTGAGACAGGGAAAATAACAGTATGGACTGAATTTGGAAGGGGTGGAATTTGAACTTGTCCTTGGATAGCTAGCAAAATCTGGATCAGAAAAAGGAAAGAGCAGAGGATTTGGGGAGATAGCAAGGGGTGGGAGTAGAAGATAGTATAAATATGCATACAAAGGGAGCAACAGGCAAGGTCTCTATTAAGAACATCGGGAACTGGTTTGGTCAGGGGTGTGTGTTGTACAGCCCAATGAGATAAGCCTATCTGGAAGAAGGAGTCAGAATTGGGGATCTTTGGATACCAGGTAGCAGATTTTAGTTGACATATTAGACAATGGCAGTTATTATGGCTTTGTAAAATTACTATAATAAATTCTTGAGCATGGCAGAGATATAATAAAATCAGTACCGGGATGTGCCTGGCAGCAGTGTGCAGAATCACTGAAAGGCGATATGCAATTGAATTAAACACGGCAGAGGGCAGAGTGTTTGACACTAGCATGTGGGATCCCAGATCCATTAAAAGAATTAGTGTGTATGAGGTAATGAGCTTGGAAGGGCAGAAAAGAAACATAACAATTGAGAAAATGTTCCAAAGGAAGAATTATTAGTATTTGCTGATTTCGTGGATGTAGGGATGAAGGATAGGAAGATATAGTAGGATCCAAGCTCTTTAGTTTTGGTGACTAAAGAAAAAAAATGGTATGATTAATGGAAATGGACCATTTCTAAAAGAGGGCAAATGGTATGGGAGGTGGGCTGGAAAGGCAATGGTTGGGGGTGGGAGGGAAAATAATCAATTCTATTTTGCATATGCTGCACCTCAAATGATAGCCAAGGACCCAAACAGGAATATTCTAGAAGCAGCTGAAATGGGTGATTAGTGGGCTTGATATACAGATTTTGGAGTCAACAAAATGCACACAACCCCCTGATCATAATTCAGCAAATGACACGAATGCAGGAGTGTTGGAGCACGATTATGCTGCATTTCTAGTGAGAGTAAAGCACTGTGGAAAAGGATCAACTGATACTTCAAATCTGAATCTCCTTGCTTGGGTGACATTCATTTAATATTAATTGACTTTTGTCTCAATATTGGGAGTAGTTCATGATTTTTTTTAAAAAGTCAAGTAAACATCTCTGGCACCTCTACTTGGTAGAACCTAATTAAAGCTATATGCTTTTTGTTGAATCTTAGAGCATTAACCTGAAAAATACAACTGTTAGGGATTCTGCCTCAAAATACTTTTCTGTGGCTCCCATAAGAAACAAAACTAAACCAAAAACTCAGTAAGCATATCCCAGCATACATTAAATATCATATTTTGATAATGAATGGTGGCAATTTCTTGTCTCTAGGAATCAACACAGTCCATTAAGTACATAAATTATCTTTTTGAAACTCAAGGATTTATTTCATCTAATAACTAAATGCATTATCTTTCCTAAAACATTTAATTCTGATAATGGATGAAGGCTTTGTTAATGGACGTGATATAATGGTATTTGATTATTCCTGCTTGGCTGAAATTGACTTGATGAATCTATTTATTCTCTGTGTTGCATACCAGAGATTTAATGGCCTGTTTGCACGTGTGAATAGTTTATATTTGCTTAGGAAGTGAGTTTGAATTGCCATTGAATTAGAATTGTGAGTGCCTTTCCCCATCTTAGGCAAATAGTTTACAGTTACCTTCAAGAGCCCCCCAGTCAATGTCCTGGTTCTCTGGTTTGTGCAGGGCAGGGTATCTGTTAAAGAGGTTGGCAATAAAAGCCAAGTTCAACTTGGGGTTCCCTCGGACAACATCTGTGGCTGTGACAAACTGCCGGCAGCCCAGCCTCTCCGCCTGCTGCAACATGCATTCTGCCCTCTGGATGTCATCCTTCTCCTGCAATGCAAAAGGATGTCTCAGGGCTGGGTCAAGGCTCTCCATGCACAAAGTAGATTGCATAACATGAAAAGAAATGGGAATGTCACTGAAACCATTAGTGTTTATCTCAGGCAGACAGTTAATAACAGCACATCATTGCCTATATGCACCTGCACCAAAATCAGAAAGTCACAAGTAAAAGGAATCTCAGAGGTTAAGTAACAAAGATCTCTCATCTCCATTATCAAACTATTTCAGATGAGTGGTTGGTTGCCCTGTTTCAAAAGAGATGCAGTAGATTCTGAAAACTGATCATTTGAGTTTATCTTAATTATTTCCAGCCATTAAGATTCATTTTTATTATTTGTGTGCACAGATGACATGAGATTGTCTATCAAAAATTTTATTTATTAATTTATATTCCCATAACCAGTTCACAAAAGATATTTACACTTGCCAGTAAGAATATATGATTAGCATAACCACTGTCTCCACATTGAGTTGGTATACTTGCAACCCAAATAAAATAAATTTTATCAGTTAACCTACATATTATTATTGATAAATATACAATATCAATTTTATTTTTGCAGACTTCAGATTTTGAACCACTCAATGTGCTCAAATAATTCCAGAGAATCTCCATTTGTAAGCCATTTGTAAGCAACTCTTAACGCTAAAATTTTGTTGAAATATGGCCCACTGTCCTTAAAGTACATGAAACCACCAATTTTCAGAAAACAAAACTTTAAATTACGATGATTTCTTAATATGACACTTTACTAGATAACACTACACATTATGCATTTCATGAGCTTTACTTGTCATTTACTTTTACTCTACTTCTCATTAGGAATCAGTTGACTTCAACATGAACTCATTGGATTTAACTCCAATGATATTAAATGAGGTACACAAACAGGCAAAGAGACTTCTCAAGATCAATATTAAAGTGGCGGCAAAACAGAAGTTTTATTATAACATTCAGACCCATGTGGGGTTATAGAGTCTACTAAATGATGAACATATATAGAAGTGCCTAGCATGCTGGATGGTGTTTAATTACTATTGGTTTCTTTCTTTAGTGTTGTATTTCCAGATTCAGTTTTCATCAATTATTATCCCAAACTGCTCACAGTTTTACAGTTTTAACAGGGCTTTAGGCAGAAATGCCTACTCATGGAACTCCAGAGTCAGGGCCACACAAGGTAAGGGAACTGCCAACATGAAAGCAGCATCATGTTCTCCAAACACAACCGGGACCTGGCCTTACCCGCAGTCCTGACATGTCAATAACAACAGCAGGAACACCTTCTTCATCTCCTTTTGGAGCCACCTGCTCAAGCAGGTGGTAATAAGCTTTTGAGTCCTGTGAGAAATTAAGAAATTCCAATTTCAAAATAGCACAGCTAATTACATACTTAGCACAACAATGATTTCCCAAAAGCAAACATTTGATTTCATATTCAGCTATCATTCCAGAATGTAACTTAATCAACAAGGCTAGAAACAGTCACTAATTTGAATGTTCTAATTTGAATGTTCTATTTGTCTCTTTACATATCACATTTGCTTTTCTTTTTAAAAGGAGCATAACAATAAAATAGACAAGATATACACAAAAGGCACCCTAAAGCAGTGGATATTATTCTGTTGTCTTTAGGGGAGAAAAACAACTTATTTACATGTATTAAATTGTATACAGGAAAATATATATATACCTTTATATTGCTGTAGAAGTCAGTCAGCTAAGGTTTAATTAAAAAAAAAGTGACAGAAAAAGGAAGCAGAA
Source organism: Pongo abelii (assembly GCF_028885655.2). NCBI lineage: Eukaryota > Metazoa > Chordata > Mammalia > Primates > Hominidae > Pongo > Pongo abelii. The sequence continues at coordinate 51,118,401 of NC_071999.2, forward strand.
GTTTAAAGCACAGTTTAAAAATACATTTAAATGGACAATCAGCAAGAGAAAAATAAAGATGTCAAAGACAGAAGATTGAAGCATTAACAAGCAATCTTTATGTAAAAGGAGAAATATTAAGAAAAGTGCATTTCATATTTATCTAGAAGCTAGAAAAATGGTTCAATTTAGTTATAGCAGATTAGATACAGGTATTGAATTCTCAAGTTTTCTTAGATTCTGAAAATATGCTTATTGACAAAAAGAATTCTCAGAATTATAATCTTAAAATATAAATTTATTCTTAGTCAATGAAAGCATACAGATTTTCAGGTAGTTTATTTAAATCATTTAATAGCATCTCAATTTCTCATAAAGATTGAAAAATCAGCTATTATTTTGTTTCTACAAGTGGTTAGAGTAGGTAAGACCTGGGCAGAGGAGAGGTATGCTCACCACTTTTGGCATTAGAAAGAGGAGAACCAGAGAGTGTGAGCCATTGATGTTGCACCTGGGGAAACTGATCTTCATCTCTCTTCTTTCTACCCCTCCCTTCTCTGACTTTTCACTGTAGCTATTTTGAAGTCAGTGAAAGTCACATGCAGGTGTTAGGCACCAACACCATCTGCCTACCCTGGGTTACATCTTTTTAGTTTGGCTAAGAGTAACCTCATTTCTCCTGACTCTTATGAACCTTTCTCACTCACTCTAGCCTGCGTGTTCTCCTTGCCTTTGCCAATTTTACATGATTTAAAGATATCTCCCAAGGTTGCTGACTACTCAGACATACACATGACAGTGCGGAGTCAGTTGCCGTGCAGCTGCTGCCGGAGAACAGGCACAACACTGTATAAGTAAGTGCTCATCTGGCCAGCTCCTATCTCATACAGACACTTCCCAAAGCACAAAATGGTTGTTCTAGAGAACACAACCATTTAATGACAGGAAATTAGGTAAATTTACAGCTAAGATCCGACAGCCTAATTTTGGCTGAAAAGTTTTACAATTGCAGAGCTTAACTGTTGAGCACAAAGGGAGATCATGACAGCCAGCTCCTGTTAAACCCCAGGTTGGTTGGTGGTGCTAGAAGAATGTTAATAACCCATGAAAGATGCATAGTTAGAAAGATGGATTTAGCTTAGATCCTAAGAAATGGGGCTTTCCATCGAGAAGCTTGACTCTGACTGGCACAGTGCCTGACACACGCTGAGTTCTAAATGCCACTGAATGCACGTCATGTAGCAGTGGGAAACTGTTACTCAAAGAATTACAAACCTAGGTGTACTCCTATTGAGTCATGTGAACTTTCCTCTGACTCTTTCTCTTTGGGGAAAAGTTATTTAATGTTTGAGAAAGTGGAGACTGAAGTATTTTCCTAGTGTTGCATCCCAGCATCTCCTACTCTTTCCTTCTAGGGACCGCTTTCCATTCCTTTCTGCTCCTTAACCACTTTCTGTCTTCGTCCATCTGTCATCATTGCCAATAGCTGTTTTCTTTCACCTTGACATGGAACTTTTCATACTACTTGAAAACCACAGTGTATTCCTGCCTCAGCCTTTCCCCTATGGACCTCTTTGTCTCTTTACCTGTAAAATGAGGGGATAATAACCCTTACCTCATGGGGTTGTTGTAAGGATTCAATAAGAGAATAAAAGTATAAATCAGTTAGAACAGTGCCTGGCATGTTGCAGACACCATGTTTGCTATTATTAGTGTAATGAGAAGAGTCATCTTCATTTAATTTTTTAAAGGGAATTGCCATTTGCTGCTCCCATTTATGAAACCAGAGACATTACAGACCTACATATATTTCCTTTACTTGGACAGCAGACTGTTCTCTTGCTCTTCCTCTAGCTCACCTTTGTCCCTCTACTTCTTGATATGGAAACTCCAATCGAGACACTGCGCTAGGACTCTGGGCAGATCTGTGTATGGCCCAGGACTAGAGCAGCAGATGGGCTCTTAAGGACACTGAGCACCTCCGAAACAGCACCAGACTAACCCTGGAACTTCTGAAGAGAGGAAGCCCCAAATCTTTGTCTTTTCTTTATTAACGCCCAAATTCCCCTTCACTGCTGCAGAGAGTCATGTTCAAACAACGCTCCTCCTACCTTGATGTCAGTACTGAAGTTGCCAATTTTGTTGCAGCCTGCATTTTCCAGGTGGTAATTAGCCCACCTCAGCAAGAGCTCTTCAGGGGAGAGTTTCATCAAATCCTCCAGACTCTCACCTTCTCTCAAAAGAGCAATCAGAGCTGAAGAAGCACAAAAACCACAGAAAAATAAATGCAGCGATGTTGAGGGAGGGGGGTTGGTTATAACTTTCATTGAGCTCTGCTAAAAAGCTAAAGATAACAACGTTACCTCTTTGGGGTAAAGGTTCTTGTAGCCTTTCCCATGGATTACATATTTTATTATTATTCCCTAAAAAGAGGCATAAGCCATTGTGAGCTTATTTATCATCTCCATTTTTCAGATGGAGAAAACAAAGCACCGTGAATCTCAACGCTATGTTTAAGAACATTTGGGCAGAGCCATAAAAATAACCAAGGCTACTGGCTCGGATGTTTTGCTGGGTCTGTCAGACCACATTTCACAACATGACAACACTTTTGCTTTTAAGAGATCAATTTTTTAATAATAACAATTGTTCTCTTGTCTATTCCCATAGGTGTTTTATATTTCAAGTGCTTACCTGCCTAATTATAGCAACTCAACAATGTAATCAACTCTGCTCTATGTTTTCCCAGATGAGTAAGTATTTTTTTGCTCAGCTAGAAGGTTTAAATTTAGCTGAGGTCATTATTTGAAGATCAATATTCTTTCTCACAGGTTCTAAGATCCCTATTTCCTCTCCCCTGCCTTCTTTATATTATGTTTAATACATTGGTTTTTAAATAATATTTCAGGATTTTTCATTGGTTATTGTGATTTGGACATATAAATAAAAAGTATGTATAACTAAAGATTAGAACTTGACTACAGATTTCATATTGGTAGGATTTGTACCTGATAACTAAAAGATAACATTGTGTTTTGTATGATACTTATCAAGGTTGGCTATCTCTGTCTAAGGCATGGGGCTGTCACTGTTTACATACAGATAAGATGGTAAGAGAAGACGCAATAAGATTGACAGCTACATATTTAGTTGAGAACTCTGAAACCCTAAATGGAATTTTCTACGGTCTTTAAAAATGTTTATTCTATCCTGTATAGATTTAAGGTGTGTAACATGATGTTTTGGTATACTTACTTTGGTAGATACATACACAGTAAGGTGGTTACTGTTGGTCAAGCAAATTAACATACCCACATCTCATATCGTTATCTTTCTTTTCCTTTCTTTCTTTCTTTCTTTTTCTTTCTCTCTCACTCTCTTTCTTTCTTTTTTGTAGGAAGAGTGCCTGAAATCTACTTTCTTGGCAAATTACTGGTATACAGCACAATATTATTAACTATAGCCCTCATGCTGTTTAGATCTCCACTTATTAATCCCATATAATTGCAACCTTGAACCCTTTGACTTATACCTTCCTCTACAGTTTTGATAAGAAATAGACCAAGTTCCTCCTAATCTGGTACCATCACTATAGTATATGAATGTGAGTTGCTTGCTTTGCAAAATGCAAGTTAAAAGTCTTCTTATTTGTTACGAAGTATCTAAAGACAAAGTGAGCTCTGAAAAAACCTCTTGAGGTTAGAGTGCCAAACATTCAAGACTGAGCCCTATGCTCCAAACAAGCATTATTGTTAGTCTGTGGTCTTAAAAAGCTTTTGCTCTATCATTAAAAAATGTCTAGTCTGTGTGTATAGAATCTGTTACATGAATACCATGGAATCAACATAACTGTGTAGTTTTCAAAACTTGAGAATTTCTGACATCTTCCTCCTACAGTCCCCAACACGTAAGTTATTAGAAAGCTGTGTCATAAATGACCTTTGGGACTTGCTCTTACCTTCATTTCTGCTGAGTTCGATGTCAGCAAACAACCCAATCTTGATGACTTGCCACAGAAGTCCCAGGACCAGATAAGGCTTCCCCTCCTTCAGGTCCTCAGCCCCTATGTTGACCACATGGCACCCGATGGCTGAGGCAGAGTTCAGAGCCAAGTTCAGATTTTCCTGAGGGAGAAAATGTATGCAAGTTTTTGTTCTATGACTTTGTAGATGCCAAATAATACTGATAGCAACAGTAACAATGTTTTCCTTCTGCGAAGGTCACAGGTTTAGAGTCATGGTCTTCATTCGTTTTAACATTGAGAAAAAACAGTGACTCATAACCAGAAGAGAAAATCCAGTAACCCAGACACCGACCACTCATGCAGTGCTCCATTCAATCAAACCAGCACCATAAGTTGAAGGCCCATTCTGGTTGGCATGAGACTAATGAGGCCTATATTTTTCCATCTTGCTCTGTGATGAAGCTGACACACACAACATCTCTACTGGCCAAAAATAAAGGGACACCTTTGAGAAAGTCATTGTCCTGTCACTGGCCTCATGAATAAGACAATTGTTGATGTAAATCAAGATCATAAAAGAGAGTAGCGGAAGAGCTTTTTGACTTGCAGATTGGGTGTTAAGAAAATGAAAAAGGCTGGCACAGTGGCTTATGCCCGTAATCCCGGCACTTTGAGAGGTCAAGGCAGGTGGATCACCTAAGGTCAGGAGTTTGAGACCAGCCTGACCAACATGGTGAAACCCCATCTCTACTGAAAATACAAAAATTAGCTGGGCATGGTGGCGGTTGCCTGTAATCCCAGCTACTCGGGAGGCTGAGGCAGGAGAATCTCTTGAACCCAGGAGGCAGAGGTTGTGGTGAGCTGAGATCATGCCATTGCACTCCAGCCTGGGCGACAAGAGTGAAGCTCCATCTCAAAAAAAAAAAGAAAACGAAAATGAAAAATAGATACAATTAAAATTCCTGGAAAAGATGGAATGGTTTTTGCTAGGTCGATTTCTTGAGTATCTGTAATAACTAGGGAACCTGAGTATACACACACATACTCATAGATTCTGTTCTTACGAGTAACAACAATGCAGGTAATGTAACTCACATATAGAAGAGATAGAGTCAAGGAAGTTTTCAGTCCAGACTCTGTATGTACTATTCTTGGGTTTAAAAAGGAAGAGATATCAGTGTCAGAGATGTATAGAAATTGTTTTAATTGACAAATTAAAAACAAAGCAAAGGCCGCCAGTGAATTAGGAAAAGAACTATCAGAAGAAAAGTGGGTCCTTGTTCTAGTGCTTAAATGATGAGTGAAAAATACTGTTTCTATGTATGGTCAAGATTATGAGTAAATTTAAGTGCATTCATATGTGTTTAATCATTGTTCTCAATTTGGTTACCATTTCCATTTTTAAAGTACACAAGGTTGCTTAAATCCACACAGGAGATAATGTATTGTTCATGATTTAAGAAGTTAGATATGGTTTCTTAGCAAAAGAATTACAATAATGTTAAAATATTGGAACACAATACAGAAATACACTTACTGCTGGTTACTATTCCAGTTAATCAACAAATTGATGGAATAAAAGCAAGTTATATTTATTATACTTGTGGCTGTGGCCAATATTACTGTGAAGGCTGCCAGAGTACTTCCCGTTTTTCACCCCCTCGCTTCTTAGAAAGGCTTATGTTTTTAGCTAAAATGCTGTTTATTTGGCATCAAATCAAAGATAAATTGCTAAGGAAAGCTTGAGTCAAAACTTTAGCCAAAGTGAATTTTATTCCTAAGTGGCCAAAACAAACATACAAAGCCCCAGCTGCTACCACTCCACCAGTCTCCCTTCCTTGCTGCTCAGAAATGTATCCCTTTATCCTGAAGTATGACAAATCACCAGCCCAAAGCCTGGGTTTTGGGAATGATGTCTGAGCCCCTGAAAAAGGCTGACTCAGCAGTTATGATGCTCACTGATGCCAAACAAATCCTGTATTACGATAATGGTGGGAAGACATACCTGAATGGTGAAAGGGGTGAGCTTCTTTTTGTTGATTGTTCTTTCGTCAATTGTGTCTGGCACTGACAGGTTGATCATTTTACTGAAAGAGAAACAATTAAATTAAAGAAAGCAGTCTTCTGAATAACAGAAGCCAGTAACATTGAATTTAAATTCTAGCAATACCATAATCAAAGAAGATAGCAACAGAATCTGTGATGTTTAGATATAAAATCAGTTATGCCATTTGACTAGACTCAAACTATCTGCGGGAAAGGTGAATACTACTGAAGCCATATTAACATATTGAGGTTGGAAATGAGGACCCCACTTCATTCCCTCACCTAAACAGCTGCAAAATTATCCTGATTTTCTTAGCACATTAGGAAATTCTGGGTGGATAACCAAAGTAATTCTACCATAAGTACTTTATTTTCTCAGCCGTGAAAATTGTCCCCATTATATAAAAGACTATCTATAAAATTCTGAGCTTATTATTGTCTACATTTCTATTTGACACAGGACCAAACTTTCTATCTTCAGCTAATCATATGATAACATTTTTATATCCTTCTCAGTGCCCTAGGCTGAGTACCAATGAGTCACAGGGGTCTTAGAAGGTAAAATTAGGAGATTGAGGGAAGACCATGGGGTGCCTTGGGTGGCAACCTAAAAGCTAGAATTTTAATTTTTGTATAGCAATTGAACCTTTTAAAAATGAATTCTCAGGACAAACTAATAAATAAAATATCAAAAGTAGAATTGCTCTGGTCAGAGCCGAGGAGAAAGCTCAATGTCTTGCCCACCCATTATTATCCTTTAAGTCCTGAGTCCCCCACATATTGAGCACTTCAAGTCACCTCACTTACAACACTGCCTGCGATGACAGAGAACCTGCTGAAGCAAGAGCTACAGAGGTATTTTCAAAGACACCATGCTACATTGAGCAGCACCGTATTTAGAGGCCTCCCGTGGGTAGGATGCAGTCCCGCTTTCCAGGTGTCCTCAATGTTCGAGTTTGGATTTCTGTGCACCACTCAAAGGTTTCTTTGCTTAAGGACTACAGTTTAAGGACTGCTTCCATCATCCTGCTGCTATTATTAATTCTATCTGCTTTCATGGTGAGCTGTGCTCAGATGAAGCCAAGCAGCATATATTCCAAAAATATATAACCAGGAAAATTGTCCCCATTATAGAAAAGACTATCTATATACTTCTGAGCTTATATAATGTCTACATTTCCACTTGATGCCTGATCCAACTTTATACTTTTAACTTGTCATCAGATAAACTTTTTAATGTCCTTCTATAGTCATTATTTAATCAGTACTTTATAAATTTCCCCCACTTAATTATCTAATACATTGATTAGACATCTAATGCTTTTGACTTGGTATTACTATACCTTCCATGTTTATCTCTATAATGTGTATCCCTCCTCCCTACTCAAGCAATAGCAATTTTACATTTCTCATTATAAATTGTTTTTGAATTTAGTTTGCTGTCCCAGACCCGGCCAAGTGAAAGTCCAGAAAAGCCTTCTAGGTGCAGCTGAGCACCAAACAAAGTTGGCCTACGATAAATACAATTAATTGTTGATGGTCTAGAAAATGGGCAATTCTTTGGAAACCAAGAAAGAAGTATTATTTACCAAAGGACAATGCCATCTCCAACAGCATTAAAGAGATCATTCGTGTTTGGATTCATTGGGATGACATGCCGACAATCAGGATCATTTTCCAGGGCTTTGTTTATCCAGTTGACGAAGGCATACTTTTCTTCCTCTGCAAGTAAATGATTAAAGTGACTCATTTGCAAAGTGAAACTCTATTATAAACAAAATTATGCATGTGGATCTTAAATTCTCATTCCCAGCAGAGATGTGAGTTTATTCAGTCCATTATCTTATCATCTCATATTTATTAACATTTAAAAATCTCAGATCACTTGGGAAATAGGCATTGATTCTGTGTACTCTAAGTCATAAAACATAGAGCAAACAGATTTCAAAACTATCTCTCTATTTCTTTTCTTTTCTTTTTTTTTTTTTTGAGATGGAGTCTCGCACTGTCACCCAGGCTGGAGTGCAGTGGCGCGAGCTCGGCTCACTGCAAGCTCCGCCTCCTGGTTCACGCCATTCTCCTGCCTCAGCCTCCCCTGTAGCTGGGACTACAGGCGCCCGCCACAACACCCAGCTAATTTTTTGTATTTTTAGTAGAGACGGGGTTTCACTGTGTTAGCCAGGGTGGTCTCGATTTCCTGACCTCATGATCTGCCCACCTCAGCCTCCCAAAGTGCTGGGATTGCAGGTGTGAGCCACCGCGCCCGGCCAAAACTATCTCTCTGTTCCTATATATATGCATAATCCAGATATATATTTACATTTAGAAGCAAATATATACATATTTATTTTCTATATATAAATACATAAATAATAAAAATATTTTATTTATATGTGCGTGTATACATATATATATACACATATAAATACAACTGTGGTATAACGCTTGCAGGACAAAACTCAGGATTCCGCTTTTAGCTCTGCTGGTTTAAATGTTGGATCACTGTGGACAATCCTTATTGTACCTCTGAGTTTCTTGATACAATTATAATTAAATTGCTATAAAATAAAATCATTTGGATATAATCTTTTTTTCCTATCAGTAAAGCTGCCAGAAGGTGAATTTTAGATGTTTTAATAAAAACTCAAGTTATGTCTTCATAGCCTAGCACTGTGTTTCCCAAACTGTCCGTTTTTGAAAACAGTAGTGTCCCTCAGAGATATCCTGAGTCATAAAAGTTTGGGAAACACTGTGTAGTGTATCTCCACCTTAAAGATTCATACTGCACATTTGACCTAGCAAAGGTTGTGAAAATTCCTGTATTTAAAAATAAAAGGCCAAACGTTGTCTTAGCAACTATAGGTGGTATTTAATCATGACTTATCTTTTTTTTTTTTTTTTTTGAGACAGAGTCTTGTTCTGTCGCCAGGCTGGAGCACAATGGTGCAATCTCGGCTCACTGCAACCTCTGCCACCTGGGCTCAGGAGATTCTCCTGTCTCAGCTTCCCGAGTAGATGGAATTACAGGCTTGCGCCACTGCACTCAGTAGAACGGGGTTTCACCATGTTGCCCAGGCTAGTCTTTAACTCCTGACCTTAGGTGATCTACCCGCCTTGGCCTCCCAAAGTCCTGGGATTACACGTGTGAGCCACTGCGCCCGGCCTCATGAGCTTATCTTTAAGATCAACTAACGTTTTGAAGAATTCAGTTTTGGAAATGTTGCAATAACTATACTGTTTGGCCTGTTGGAAGTTTCCATTATGGCTGTTGGATGGCAGCCTTCAGAATAAATATACAAATTTATTCCAAATCAATGAAAACATAATTTTTTGATCACTTAGCAGGTGTTAAAAATTATCATGAAGTTTAAACATAGAAGCTTGAGTAGCTAATTTTGTCCATAAGATTTAGAAAGGAATCTGGGCAGCCTTTAATGATTGTTTAAATGCTGATCAAATCATTTTGTATTGGACCCTACCCAGAGCTGGGACTGCTCCTGTGTTATGTACCCGGAACTGACCCACTTAGTCACAGGAAAATTGGGAGTCATCCATAAAGCTGTGTTTGCTTCTGTCTTTGTTTACATCCCTTAGGTTTGAATACCAAGTTTAGAATCTGTAATCCTGAAATCCTGCTCCCACCCAGGAGTTGAGCCTACCTGAATAGGAGTGTTGGGTGCCAACACTAGACTGCTCTGAAGTACCACCGATCGCACAAATCCCTTCCTTCTTATTGATTGCTTTTCTAAAGGTCTTGGCAACATCTGTGCTTTTTAGGCCATGGAAAATCTGCAAAAATGTAATGTATCTTTAGAAACTCAAGCAGTGATCAAGAAAATCACAAAGGAAAGAATATGTAATGTTGAAGCAAGGAGGTAAGGAATGTCTTTCTGGATATTTTTTAAAACAGAATTCAAGTTCCAAGTTTCAAATGTGTCTCCTTGTATTCTGCATGGTACTCACCTTGATAAACTCATCAAAGCTGATCCTTCCATCTTGGTCCAGATCACCTGTAGCCATCAGGTTTTCTGTAATTTCTCTGACTCTATACCCAGGCAAAGGCAAACAAGCAGCCTTGAACAAGTCATTCAACTCATTGAAGCTGATGTATCCATTGCCATCAGTATCTGTAATGTACACAATATACTGAAGCTTCAGGACAATTCAGGCAACAACTTTTAGAGAGGTGAGGGAAGACTAGATGGAAGGTGAAGGGATGAGAGAGGCTATCATTCAGGCATTGAGGCATGATCCCAGGGAAGACTCAGAATCTCACAAGACATCTGTTGCTACTAAATAGGGGCACTAGCATTACTTTCAACATCCACAGTAAAAGAGTCGTAATTTCTATAAGGTACCTCTGTTTCCACAAAGAACTCTTATAGAAACTCTTAAGGAAACCACAGGTTTAGTGATAAAGAGTAAGAGAAAGTATGTGATGGTATTCAAATAAAGGAAACAGCAAAAAAGAAGACAAGATATAAAAGATGAGACTTACGACCCAGTTCCAGGAACAAACTACGTAAGAGTAGAGCCCATATTCCATGTTTTGATAGAGAAAGTCATTTTATTGAAACATATCTTTCAAAAATAAGTTCTCCCAGCTCCTCTAAATGAATACTACTGGTTTCTTGTCATCTCTGAAATTTTGCTCATGTTCCCATTTCATTGAATCTACCCTGAAGCTACTCAGTGAAGAAGAGAGTGATGCAATTTGGGGTGCCAGGTCTACTCACCAACTTTGGCAAAAGCTTCTCTGAGCTCCATCATTTCCTCATCGGACACTGATCCTCTGGCCATTTTTTATTGCTTTACGTAACAGATCTGGAGAGAAGAAGAACGTAAGGGATAACTTTTGTGTATTTGAATTCTTAAAATACCACATTAAGAAGCAATTCCCATTTATTACATGAAGAAATATTCTTCTGCATCCCCCATGATTTAGAACTATCCTTCCAAAATGTAAGTCAGAAATATGCTTTTTCTCAGTCCTCCATGTGGTGGTCTCCAAGGATGGCTCTCAACAATTTCTTCCCTCTGGTCTATACAGACTGCTCCTCACATCAAGAGGTAGAGCTTATTTCCCTCCCCTAGAATCTGGGCTGGTTTTTTAACTGCTTTGACCATTAGAGGGTGGTAGAAATGATGTCTGGGGCTGGAAACTTCTGCTTCCTTCTTTTTGGAATGCTCATTCTTAGGATGCTCCCTCTTGGTACCCAATTGCCATGACATGAGACATTCAAGCCGCATAAAGAAGCCAATGAAGGAGAACTGAGTGCACTGGTTGACAAACCTGCTGAGATCCCATCTGACAGCCAGCATCAATGCCAGCAACCTGAGAGGGCCAATTTGGGCTTTCTGGCCCATCTGAGCTCCTAGATGACCACATTCCCAGCCAACATCACATTAAGCAGAAGAATCGCCCAGCTGTGCTCAGTCAACCAAAAGAACAGAGAAGACAAAACGAGTGATGTCTTAAATCACTACGTTTTAGAGTAGTTACACAGCAATAAGCAACTAAAACACTTAACTTTTACATAAATGTCTTTTTTAAGAGGTATCTTCATGTTCATATTTAAAATTAGTATTTGACCAAGCCAACAGATACAGTTTATAACTTCAAAGGAAGTTAATCAAAATTATCCATATTATTTAGGGATGAACAAAGGGAAGCTGACCCTCTCATAATTCAGCTATGGGAATCTGAGGCGCTTTCTAGGTGTTTTCTTCTCAGAAAAGCGACAGTCTTGCTGAGAAACAGTGCTTGAGTAATTTCCCTTTTCCTGTGCATTACTGCTGCCCTCTAGTGGGTGAGAAGAAAATAAAACAGAAAACGGATGATAATCTCCATGCCCCTAGCTAATCCACACTAGCATGTTTCAAATCGGAGGCCCACTGAAGCTTGTTGAACTTACTGGCGCAGAGGGGATAAGTGGAGTGGGAGTGTAGGGGTTGGGGTGTTTCTAAGCATAGTTATATTTTGGATAGTTCAGGGAAGTTATCGATTTAAAAAAAATTTGTGACAGGATGTTGTTTTCAGTAGATTTCTTTTTTATATTTTCATATTATTCTATAGTGCTGTATTTGTTCTTGATGGCCACCAACAACCACACCAAACAGAAAACAGTCTTAACATCAAAACCTGTAGGCCAAAAATGCATTACACTCAATTTTGCAAATCCATATCCATTATCCACCAAATTACCATCCTGTCACATACATTTATCAGTGGTTTCAAACTTTTGTTTCACCAAGCAACCCTTTGTGGACAGAAACCTTACATGTAAACCGTACACGTAAGCAAACAAATAAAAATAACAACTCTGAGAGTCTTTGGTTGAAAAAACCCACATGTCCCCCTGCACCTGCTATCTTATCTCCTTGTCACCTTCATCTGTGGGAACTCCAGGGAGCATGATTTGAAAATCATAGAATTATATATGTATTCATTTAAATTTAAATGTATTCATTAAAAATATATTTTTGATATCAATAAAAATTTTATTTTATTATTGTCTTACATATCTAAGAAAGTATTGGTACATTGGATCTTTTAAAGGATGACAGAAACTGTTGAGGGGTTAATTGTATTAAAAATACAATCTCACTAACACATCACAATAACCCTAAGAGACAGGCACTGGCTATCTGGCTTTCTTGTCTTCTCTCTCTCTCCCTCCCTCTCGTCCTTTTTTCTTTCCTTCTTCCTTCCTTGTTTCCTGCCTTCCTTCCTTCCTTTCTCTCTTTTTCAGAATGCCTTTTTCCAAAAATAATTTGAGCTAAGTTACAAAGATACATCCAAACCCAAGAGTTAAACCAACTAAATGATGTAATTGATAAGAAAGAAAGCATAACTGAAATAAGATGATGGTCGGGAGGAACTCTAATACTTAAAATACATGCCTAAGACCCTGCATGTTTTGCTACAAGTAGGCTGAAAATCTAGCTCCAAGTTCTCTAGAAGCTAAGGCAAAAAGGAAAGTATCATGGGTTATACAATTCACTATCTATGAGACAAACCAATTTTCTTAGGGCAGCAGATCTGATGTCTGACAGCAAAATCTTCACACAGGCTTTAAGAAGAGGCCATTTGTGGGGTAGGGTAAACACAGGTTTTATGTTTCTTACAATGTCCTTCAGTATAGGCTGATGGCACAGGTATGTATATTCTCATTGTACAGATCAGAAAACAGAATCTCAGAGAAGTTAAGATACAGATCTCAAATCACACAGCTGGGTGTAGAAGCAGCCAAAACTCCAATCCCCAAGTCTTTTCTCCTCTCCCAGGCTGTCTCAGGTTCTCTGCCTTCATGTTCCTGTTAGATACACATCCCATCCATCCATTTATTCACTCAGCAATGAGTTATTAAGTATATGGACTATGGATAGCCCCACAGGAAATTTTTAAAACTACAATATAGTGAGCTTGTCCAGGCATTCTGGTAGAAAGCTTTTGGTTTCCTGTGTTCAGAAATCAAGGCTTCTGTTTTAAGGAATTAGTATATAACTTTGTATTAATATACTTTGCTAAATCCTTGCGACTAACTTGGCTTGGGTCTCTTCTATACCCTCTACCATATCCACATATGCATGAATAGAAGGCTCTCCAGCTCTCCGGCTGGCCAGCCCTTCATGTTTCTAAATGTCTTAAGACCTCTTGGTTCACAGGTGTTTATGGGATTATAAGATACACTCATTCATTTAACAAATATTCTATGAATGCCTACTATAAGCCAGGCGCTGTTCTTCATTTTTGGTAAGCACATCTATATTGACCCAGTTAGTTATCCTGAAAGCATGGAACAATGTCAAGGGTAAGGAGGGCAAACAAGATCTCTGACTCTAAACCTGGCCCTATCCCTTGACACAAGAATGTTAGATTTTAGAGCACTATCAGCAGCTAGTGATAAATATAAGTAGAAGTAGAAAACAAGACTACGTTCTAAGTGTCACAAGTAGGGCCAACAAAGAAGCAAAACAATTATAGTGTTGGGTAAAAAAAAGAAAATCTAAAAAATATCTAAAGATCATGGTATAATGGGAAATTTTTTTTACCATAAAAATTGCAATGGCCCATTCATTTAAAAGACATAGAAAGTACACGTATTTTAAAATCATATTATTTTTAAACCACAGCAGGTAGGTCAAGATGAAAAGCCTTGAGCATCTGTAACAATATTTTTCTACGAGATTTATGAGTGGAGAGGATCAACTTAGAGAAGCCAAACAGCAAGAACACCTTTAAATTTAAAAAATCCAAAATGCTTCAGTGATTTAACAGCAAATGCAAAAGAGAAGTGGATTAACTTAGTTTGAAAGGTAAAGTGGAGAAGGAATAATCAGCAACTGACATTGCTGTGATACTGCTTGTTTTTGTTGGGCAGAAACATGAATAGATATCTGGAGAGAGTCCCTTTTACCATCAGCATGAGCAGCACATCCTGGAAACACAACCTAACTTTTGGAGACAGAAGGAACCTCATAAATAATTTATTACAATGTCCTCATTTTATACATAAGGAAACTGAAGGTCCAATGAGAAGAAATGTTTTATCCATGTACAAATTCTCAAGGCAATGCCAGGCTGGAGCTTGTAAATGCAGGTGCTGATGAGCAGAGCAGGAAAAGGATGCAGTTACCATTAAAAGGGCCCCTGAGGTCCATAACTGAGCAGAGACCTTTAAGTAATTAAACTGAATGTGCAAATGGCAGCAATTTCACAAAGCAAAGCAGCAGGAAGAGGACATAATTAATGTAAAAACAGGCAGACCAGATCATTTTTAAGAAAGACATTGAGCCAAGGGCAGTGGCTCACGCCTGTGATCCCAGCATGTTGGGAGGCCGAGGTGCACGCATTGCTTTGAGCTTAGGTGTTTGAGACCAGCCTGGGCAACATGGTGAAACCCCATCTCTACTAAAAATACAAAAATTATCCAGGTGTGGTGGTGCATGCCTGTGATCCCAGCTACTCGGGAGGCTGAGGTGGGAGGATCACTTGAACCCAGGAAGCAGAGGTTGCAGTGAACTGAGATCATGCCACTGCGCTCCAACCTGGGTGACAGAGCAAGACCCCATCTCAAAAACAAAAAACAAAACAAAACGAAAGACACCACTGGTGCTGGAATCAAATATTAGGTACTTTACATAGTCCACGAATGTGTTTTCCTGGAAAAAAAAATGCACCCATTTTAATTCATGCATATTTGAAAATATGGGTTATGATAATATTAGTAAGATTAATAAGTAATATAAGTAAGATTAGTTGGTGATGGCTTTAGTTTGCAAATTACTGGCACCATATAGGCAGCAAACTATAGGGACATTGCTGCAGTAATGGGCATGCTGAGGCATCTGGAGCTTAAAAGGAGGGGCTAAAGAAAGCATGTATCTTCCAAGGTATAAGTGAGTGGTTTCTTCAGCTCTGCCCGACTGCTCCTGCATTGAGTATGGCCCTTTTTAATGACTACATCATCTCAATATGCCCTGCCACAAACCATTTTCAGGACTTTTGCAAATCCGTGGTCAATTTGGGAACTCCCCTTCTGAATTACTGCCCAAATCAAAAATCTATTATAAGAAGACAAACCATTCATCAAGGTCACGTCTGGGCTGCTAGTTTTTTGTGTGAGTGCATGTGAGAGCACTTAAATTTATTAAATCAATAGTTGTAGAATCTCAAGACGTTGGCCAAAAAAAAAGCATTGGTTGTTCATTTTTAAAAATTATATTATTTTTAAAACCTTAAGAAAAAAATAGCCCCACCCTAAACTGCAAAGCCACAAAGCCTGTTCATTTCTTAAATCAGTGAGTTTTGAGTTTCTGCTTAAAGGGTGCTGGTATTTCCCAAGTCAGTAGCGAAGGGAATTTCTGAGGATGAGTTGTCATAAAAGTACCTGAACTTAAGTTCTCTAAAGTCTGAATATAGAAACAATTTGTGGGAGTTTACTCTTGAACACAGTGCTGCAGAATTTACAGAAGAAAAAACATCCTCTAAAGTGAATGTAAAAATGTAAAAAAAAAAAAAAAAAAGAAATTCCAAAGTCTAAAATTGTCTAGTGAAAAGGAAAGACATGCAATCTAAGTCGTTATCTTCAGTAGATTGTCATTTCAGAATATACTAAAGCATGTGCAATGAGTTGTTCGTTAATATCAGGAACTGACAAAGTCTGGAAATGTGCCTAGAAATCAGAATCTATCATAATGCATTATAAAATATATAAAATAAAGGATCAGGAAGTAACTGCTGCTACAATGAGAAAAATAAATGTTGTTTATGATTGTTTGCTAAGTCTATTTCTGAAATATTTTATGATTATAAAATGATTGACATGCAAATAATTCTCATGATTTTAGGGTAAAAGCTAAAAATTAAATTATATTTATATGACCTGAATCAAGACAGTGGAATAAAACAGTAAATATTCATGAATGTAAAAAAAAAAAAAAAAAGTCAATGGAATTTTCTCTGAGGAGTTTCATAACTGATAATTAAAAGAAGCAGAAAGGCTGGAAAAGGTGACCTGTCTAGAGAGAGATGCTCAGGGGGTGGAATCATTTCTGAAAGATGGTAGTGCAGGGCTAGTCAGTATTTTGATTCAATATACTGATGCTGAATCATATAACCTGCCAGGATCAGGGAGGCATCTGTGACCTGGTATCACCTTGCCAAGGGACTCTTTTGAATGTGCCCCACTTTTCCTGCAACTTGATTCAGTAGTTAAAGTCAAACCGGACACTCAGGACTCAAGTTCCTAGCTCTGTCTCAATAAATTTCAGTATATTTCCAGAGGGGAAATTATACAACTTCCAAACATCTCAAGAACAATCAGTAATCCAAAACAACACATCATCTAGAATAACATTAATATTGTAAGCTTTAGCATTAGACTATGATAACTAAAGAAACGAAAAATAAAATATGTAGGACTCTGAAGCAAAATAAAATACCCATACATTTTTAAAAAGCCATCAAGATTAATCTATTTAAAGAAAAAACATTGCTTTTACTTAATCCTGTCCCCTTCATTTTATAAAGTAGACCACTGTAGGAGATCTTACTTTGCGAGTAATATGGAATTTATTGTATATTCTTGGGATATCATATCTCTATGGATACAGATATGCCTAACTTTTACATAAAGGATGATTCAGAAAATATAATTTTAAAATGACTTTGTTTTTAAGAAACCAAATAATTATAAATGGCCTTAAAAACAGAGGGCCAGTTAAAGGGACTCTTATGAATCTTTCTGTCAAGTCAGAATCTCCTCCAGATTGTCCTTTTTCTCCCTGCAGATACACGGATTCTCTCAAAGCCTGCTCCAGAGTACAGAATTCTTCTCTCTGCAGGCTCTGATGTAAATGCCACAGGGTGGAAGGTAGGGAGAAGGCTATTCAGGAGGAGAGACTCAATGGCTCTCCTCTGACACTATTATCTCAGGCCACATAAACACTTATGGGAAGCTAGCAATCCAGATTACTCCAAACTTCATCAACCTCATATTGCTCTGGGTGCCTCTGGTTTGACCACTACATTGAGGGGCTTCTGAAGCTGTGTAGCACATCTTATAGAGCCTGGCTCTGTCGCCAGCTAAGGAGTTCTCATTTCTGCCTTCTCTCCCTTAGTACATTCCTGATACCTCTGTTTTCTACCAAGTTGCCCAGTCCCATTAAGGGTGTGACACAAGAACAAGCCTTCTGCAAGAAAAGGGGATACTCCAGGCTGGGGCTTGGGGAGGCCTTTCTGTGCCTTAGCATCTCTCTCCTTCCCTGAGCTATAGACAGTGATCCTCCTGGTACTAACATCTTTAAATTCTACAGCTACCTTTTAGCCCACATTCTACCAGAAGCACTTTAAGATCCAGACTTTCCGCTACTGAAAGCTCAGAGTACCCCAAATGCATCTTTTCAATAAATTGAATCTTATTATGGGCTAGCTGTTTAACCATGATTGCACTATTACCTTGATATCAAATGCTATTCATTCATTCTTTCACTCCATATATGTGTCTATATGCAAAGTACTGCCCTGGCTGCTAGAGGGTTGGTGAGGGGCTTCAGGCATGAAGCCCACAGTTAAAGATCAAGTTTCAAATGCAGCACATGGATTACAGCTAATTTACTGTGAAATGGTTAATGCAATGAAAAGAATTCTGACGATCAAAAATGAACAAGTGAAAAGGTTAAACACAAGGCTCTGAGGGAAAAATAAAACTAGATAAGTGTAAGAAATTAGCACAGAGGCTTATCAAAAAAAATAAAAATATAAAATACCTAAAGCAGCCCAGGCGATTAAGATATTGAGAGAATTAATACACTTGAACATCTCCAAAGAAATCAGAATGGAAGTAACTGGCAGGAAATGGAAGGAAGTGCCAAGCTTGGCAGTCAGGAGACCTAGGCTGCGTAACCTCAGGCTCCATCTTGCCTCTATGGGACTCAGTTTTCTCATTCGTAAATTGAGAAGCAGAGTCCCTTCTATGTTAAAAGTTCCCAAATTCTATGCAGTAGCTGACAAGTATACATACAAATTAGAGCTAGATTAGAAAGTATTGCAAAAGAGCTGAGGAATAGCTGCTGGCACCATCAGCAGCTGCAGCTTTGGCCCGGAGGTGCCTCCTGTGAAATGGAACAAGTGAGGGAGTAGGCAGCTCCCAGCCCAGCCTTGCTCCTGGGGGCTGGGGGGCTGTGTTCCTGCTCTTACCTCAGCAGCACGTAAAGCTCTGTCTAGATGCATTCTCCTCACTGGCCCCAGGCAGATGCGCTCTGCTCAGCTCCCTAGCTGCTGGACTGCCCCGCACAGATCAGGGAAGTTCCCAGAGCAGCACGTGAGACCTGTTTTATGGGATGTCACCACACACAGCTTAAGACACGTTGATCCAGTTCACTCCTAGTTTCTAGGCAAGATGGTACGCAAACTGTCCCAGAAAGAGAGCCATCTCCTATTTTGTTAAAAATATCCAAATAAGGAAATCCTACAACCTCTCTGGTGTCTCATATCCCTACTTTGTAACCTAAATCTTTTCTGATACGATTAAAGGTCTCTCTTTCTTGGGCTATTCTCAGAGGAAATAACAGGAGCTGTTCAATTCATAAAGATTCCATCACATGCCTTGGTCTCTTTATATTCTTGTAACCTGCTTTTTTAGGGCTTATTCTCCAAATCTTTCATAGTTTTCTTTGCTATCTTCTGGGTCTATGCCCACTTCCTTATAGAATGAATGTAGTAAGAATAGCAGTCATAGAATGTAGAGGTGGAGGGATCTTAGAGATGATCTATCTGGCCACTCCCCTGTCACAGAGGCATGAAATGACACCCAAGTTAAAGGGCATGCCCAACATCACAGAGCTTATTGGAGGTGTGGCTGGGACCAGAGTCCAGGCCTCCTTATTTCTCTTCTTTCCTCTTTAATAAGTTTTAAACCCTAAGATAGGACTCTTCTCTTTAATTAAGACTTTCTTCACATATAGTAAGAACAATCCCCCAAGATTTCAAATGTCTTATGAATATAATTTCATGTATGTTTCTTGTACATGAAGGGGAATTTATCTAGGTATGGCAAAGGCACTGTTCAGGTTTAGGCTGCAATTAACATGTGCCAAATCACATACAAATATTGTGTACACTGGCATCTTCTAGGTCATGATGATTCTTACCCCCTGCATTTGTCTCTACATTTATTCTATTTTTTTTCCTTAAAGAGACAGATCTCACTATGTTGCCCAGGCAGGAGTGCAGTGGCTCTTCACAGGTATGATCCCACTACTGATCAGCACAGGAGTTTTGACCTGCTCCATTTCTGGTGTGAGCCAGTGCACCCACTCCTCCTTAAACAACCTAGTGGTCCCCTGCTCCCATATTGATGCCAAACTTAGTGCTGACACCCAATTGACATGGCACACTACAGCCCAGAACTCCTGGACTCAAGCCACCCTCCTGCCTGAGCCTCCCTAGTAGCTAGGACTACAGGCGTGCACCACCACACCTTGTTGTACATTGATTCTTGACCTTGCACTAAGGCCCTCCAAATTTCCTTAGCAACCAAAGAGCAAACCCAATTAAAACAACTCACCACAAGACGAAATGTTCAAAAGACAAGACAGCCAAATTCATAGATCAATACTAAAATGACAGCCTCAGACTTATCGCAACAATCATCATGGTTTCAGGCATCCTGTTCTGGAGGCTGCGGAGAATCAGTGAGCCCTTCCTCCTCTGAGCTTTGGTCCAGATCTCTGTAGTGTGGTCCCTGTTTCCATTCATCTCTCCTAGCAGATTAGTGTCTGGCACATGTGACGTACTCAGTAAATGAGCTGTACACATGAACAAAACAATCCATAAACTAATGATATACAGGACTTGAAAAGTCCCCTATCACCTTCTTTGAGGAGTTTAACAATAATATTCTTATGTATATACTTAGACAATCCCAACCACTGAAAGGTACAGACACCCAAAATAAGGCTAATAAATGCTTCAAGTTCACATTAAACCACTTTGCTGGAAAGACAACTTTGGTGAGTTAATTTGGTGTCTAAAGGGCAGCTGCTGGCCCGAGGTAGTCTGTGAAATGGCACCTGTGCCTGCTCCCTAGCCCTACCTTGCCAGCCACAAAAGCGTTTCTGTCTGAGATTGCAGATCCTGAGGCTGGGCTTCTTGGCACTGTTGCTGTAAAACCTGCTGGCTGCCGGTAATGCTTGGCAGTGGGTCTCTTTCCAACTCTGTAGGGCCTGCTTGTAAGCTGAGTGCTGCTGAGGTGGGAGGGAGACACTTGAGAGACAGAGCAGTGACTGAACGAGGGGCAAACCCACCTGGGATGCACATATGTGGTGTACCAAGGAGCACGCTGGAAATATAGATGCTAGCATCTACCTGCGTGTAATTTGCATCTCACTATCTGAACTATGATATTCATCCTCCAGTAATTCTAAATGTCTGTCACTAAAAAAATTCACACATTTGTAAATTTCTTCCTTCAATAGACAACTGCCAAACACCTCCCATATGCCAGGTCCTGTGTTAGATGCTGAGAACACAGAGATGTGGCTCTGGCCTGTTGAGTAGGGGAGAGAGACACAGTAACTAGAATACAGGGGAACTTTTTAGATCCACAGGAAGAGGGAAAAAATAGCTCTCCCCTGGAGAGCCAAAGGCGGCCCCCTAGAGGAAGTGACATTTGACCTAGATTTCAACAGAGCAGTAGGAGATTGCTTAAAGGTCAGTCTATTTTTTTCTTCATTCATCAGAGAGTCCATGCTCTCTCTATAGAAAGTCTATCTATTTGGAGTCAGAGAAAGGGCAAATAGCTGAAGAACAAATGAGAAGACCAGTTGGTCAATAATAATAACCGTTAACATTAAAGAGTGGTTAACTCAGTGCTAAATGTTTTATATGCATTCACATTTAATTCTCACCACAATCCAATAGGGTATTACTATGATTCCCACTTTATAGATGAGGAAACTGAGGTTTAAATAACTGGCCCAGGGTCGCACAGCTATAAACTGGAGTGGCCTCCTGCCTTTCCTGTCATTTCTGGCTATGGGATTCCTGTATCTGGAGTTTCCCTGCCATCCTTTGGGGTTGCCCTTGAAGGTCAAAGCTCTGACCTCATGTTAATTAGAGAAACACATACTTCTGCAAGATTTTACTTAGGACTGGGCCCTTCCTAGCCTCTTTAGGGAAGTTCTAAATGTGTCTTCGGTTTCTCAACATCTTTAAAGGAAGTATTAAGAAGAGCAAGAACACAACCAGGCTTGATCTTTTCTGCCTGTGTCCCCCCTGCCACTGGTGGAGAAAAGGGTCCTCTTTGCCCATGGCCTCCATGCCTCAGTCATCCACTCACATTTAACAAAGCACATACCTTGTCCTAAGTACTAGAGATACCAAGATGAACCACAGAGAATCCTTGCTCCTGAGGGGCACACAGTCCAGTAAACAAAATAGTCATGCAAATGCAAGACTACACTAATATGAATATTTTAAAGATATTATTTGCATGGAGCTACAGGAGCACAGACAAGGAAGTGCAGGGGACCCATGAACAATACAGGTTTGAATGGTGTGGGTCCAATTTTACGCAATTTTCTTCAATACAGTCAGCCCTCATTGTCCTCAGGTTCAGCATCTGCAACCAAATGTGGATGGAAAATACAAGTATTCACAGAATGCGAAACCCAGGGCCACCAAGGGCCAACTTTTCGTACATGCGGGTACCACAGGGCTGACTGCGGGACTTGAGTATGTATGGATTTTAGTACCGAGGGGGTTACTGGAACCAGTGCCCTGTGGATACCATGGAACAACTGTATTTAACTCTGCCTGGGAAGGGAAGAGAAGGTTTTCCAGAGAAGGTGATGCTGCCCACTGAGCTAAGTCTTAGGGAACCAGTAGTCTTCCAAACAGACAAAATAGAAAAGGGAATTTCAGGCAGAGAAAATAGCTCTGCAGTGTGGGGCACGGTGGCTGACGCCTGTAATCCCTGTACTTTGGGAGGCTGAGACGGGTGGATCACCTGAGGTCAGGAGTTCAAAACCAGCCTGGTCAACATGGTGAAAACCCATCTCTACTAAAAATACAAAAATTAGCCGGGCATGGTGATGGGTGCCTGTAATCCCAGCTACTCAGGAGGCTGAGGCAGGAGAATCGCTTGAACCCGGGAGGCACAGGTTGCAGTGAGCCGAGATCACGCCATTGCACTCCAGCCTGGGCCACAGAGCAAGGCTCCATTACAAAAAAAAAAAAGAAAAAAGAAAAGAAAAAAAGAAAGAAAGAAAAGAAAAGAAAGAAAATAGCTCTACAAAGTGCAAAGCAAAAGCACACAGAGGAAGCTGTGGCAGGTTGGGTGTGGCTAAAGACAGGGATGCAAGAGGAGACCTCCAGGATGAGAGGCTGGTGAGGTGGTGTCAGCGTGCTGCTCGTTCTCACTAGCTCTTGTTTCTGGAGGCAAAACCTCGGTGATGCAGGCTATACTCCACTCACCACAGGTAATGTGAATACAAAGAACAAAATAATTCTGCCCGGAAACCATTTTGGTTTGTTTGTGTGTGCATAGCTTTCTCCTTATGTCATTGTCTCCCATTTAGAAAATACTGCAAAGACAGGAGGGAACTGAACATGTTAGAATGGGAAAATAGGGGCCCTGGAGGGTGAAGTCACTCCCCAAAGTCTCAAGGTAAGTCAGTGACTGGTGCAAAAAGAGAAGTAAGTGGAACCTCCGGAGCCTTAGTTTGGTCTAAGCAATGCGTGGGAAAAACACAAGTCAGTTGGCATTTTAAGAATCTAAAGTTTTATTTAAAAAACCCTTGAGATGCACAGTCTGTGAAATGTGCTTTACTTCTTAGATGTGTGGATCTAGGATACAGGGATACACCCACGTAAAGGCATTCCAAACAAAAGCTAATGTTCCTCGCTTCCTTTATGAAATTAGGATCATTATATATTGTTTTTAAAATGAATCAACTAGGCAGTGACATGGTATGGTGAAATGCTGAATTTTCTGACTCAACTATTTTTTTCTGTGTGTATTTGAATGTGTTACTTAAATTTTCTGAGCCTCAGTTTCTTCATCTTTAAAGAAAGGGTGCTAATAATGCAACCACACCGTTCATTTCATAGGGCAGCATTAGGATTAGGTGAGACAGAGTGTTTAAAATATATACAACAGTGCCTGGTGACTGAAGGGAGGAAGAGAGGAAGGGAGGAAGGAAAGAAAGAAGTAAGAGGGAAGGAACAGAGGAAGTTAAAAGAAAATGTAGAAGAACTACAACTTTTGCAAAATTATCTTGGAGAACAAACCCCAATTTCTAGTATAAACTGTAGGAAATATTGTCAAGTCGCAACTTAAAAGCAACACTTAGTTGTGTGTACATTATGTGTTTTGTGTGGGTGTAAATCTAGATCTCACATCCATGCTCTATGTTTTAATGTTCTCAGTGTGGCTTATTTTGGCTTTGGTACCACATTTCTTATTCGGAGTCCTTGAAGTCAGGTATTGCAGAACTGGTACATGATACCAACCCAAAGCCAACAGCATTGGTATTAGCTCATCCTGAGTGGTGAAGGGGCTCCGGGCTTTGCCTTGCCTGAGATACTGACAGTGGAAAGTACCTTCTAACAGTTGAGGAAGTGTGGCCAGAGTGGAAAAATGTACAGCAATCTTAAGAAAAGCCCAACCACATACACTATGAGCCATGAAAAGGAAAGAGATCTCTGGGCATCTGTGATGAGGACCACCGGGCAACATCTCCTCCCTCTCAGATGCACCAATGCTCAGAACTGATTCTGTTATCCTGCACTACACTCTACCTGCCTCTCCACTCTCTAATTCTCCAGGCATTTTCACCATTGTAGTCTGAGCTGAAAAACAGTGAGACAATGTACAGCAGACATTTGTATACAAGCAATGATAACAGAAACTTCTATTTATTTTTAATAATGTGATCTCATTCTCAATAGGCTCCTTGGATTTTAGAATCTCTAATGACAAGCTTATTTGCAGAAAAAAACAAAAGGAGGAGTTACAGATAAATTGAGACAGGAAATTTGTATTAATTTGATGGGCTCTCTTTATCTTCATTTTTTTTTTAAAGTTAGTTTAGTTGGTAAATATTTACCAATACCAATGTACAATGGAGTATGTATAACATTTATTTTATCAAAATTTTAAGTGCCTAAATAGCCTAATCTAATATCTTCATAGCTATTATTTTAAAGACTTCCCACCATAAAATCCTCAAGCATTTATATTTATTTCTCAAATATGTTTGGTATACCAGCCGACCCAACAAAAGGAGACTTGGGATCTCTTCCTGATAGAACATGTGGAATTATAGGCCGGGTGCAGTGGCTCACGCCTGTAATCCCAGCACTTTGGGAGGCTGGAGTAGGGGGATCGCCTGAGGTCAGGAGTTCAAGACCAGCCTGGCCAACATGGTGAAACCCTGTCTCTACTAAAAATACAAAAACATTAGCTGAGCGTGGTGGTATGCGCCTGTAATCCCAGCTACTCAGGAGGCTGAGGCAGGAGAATCTCTTAAACCCAGTAGGCGGAGGTTGCAGTGAGCTAAGATTGTGCCTGGGCAACAAGAGCGAAAACTCTGTCTTCAAAAAAAAAAAAAAGAAAAGAAAAAAGAAAGAAAAAGAAAACGTGGAATTACAAATAATCATTCAATAATCATGGAATCACAAAAAAGTATATAGACATATTATCAGGAAGCAACTAGTGGATCATGTTAGAAGATACAAAACAGTTTACATAGACATGGATTATACTTTTAAGAAACTGCCAACATAAAATGAGAGAGAGGAAAGGTGTGAATCTTGACTCTGCCAGTTACTGGTTCTGTGACCCCAGACAAGTCACTTAACCCTCCCTGAATCTCAGCTTGGTCATCTGGAATAAGGATATAATTAATAACAACTTACCCAGCTATGTATGAAAATAAAAGAGTAATTATCTTTCAAGCACTTGGCCTGATGCCTAGTAAATATTAGGGGCTCAGTAAGTCAGTGGTGATGCTGGGTGGAGTAGATATGCTCCATATCTACATAGACGACAACATGGGAAAATGGAAGGGGAAAATAACCCACATCACACCTAGCGAGTAGATAGCACTTGCCTAATTTTATAGAGGAGGAAACTGAACTTCAGAGGCTCCAGAGACTTGCTCAGGCTCCACATTTACCAAGAGGCCAGAATATAACTCCAAATCTGTCTCTACCTTTGCTCCCCTTTTTTATACCACATTTGCCTCTTTTGTGCCTGGGAGCTGCAGACACTCAGCTTTAAAGAACTGGTACTGGAGATATGATACTGGAGGAAGAACTGCGTGCAGTGAACAGTATGGTGGGTACGGAGGGAGGCGAAAAACTATGTGAATATCACCAGGTAGATGAAGTATCACAACTGTCATTCTCAGTGGTCACAGAAAAGAAACAGAATTCATGATATTTTGAGGAACAGTCCCAACATGAATGACAGCAAGAAAAGGAAAAAATCCAAAAAGTTTTCCAAGGTGCCTACCATATTTCATATTTTCAAAGGGGAAACTTTAAAACTGTTTATAAAGCATTAGAAACAGTGAGGGGAAGTTCAGTTTGCATTTTTAAGATGAGGAAAGGGTGCTCAACGGTGCAAAACTGCATGCATGATCTTCTCTTTTTTCCTTACCCCCACTTTGCACCTATTACCTAGCTTTCTCTATAAAGAATTTATATCCCACTCTTCTTTGTTCAAGCTGGCCTTTCTGGTGAGGGTGATGTGAGCCGATGATGTCAAGGAGGTACAAAGGATCTACTTTTTAAATGTTACACCTGAGATTACTAGAGGCTGGGAAGGGTAGGAGAAAGGTGGAGGATAGGAGAGATTTGTTTAGATACAAAATTACAGCTAGACAGGAGGAATAAGCTCTCATGTTCTGTAGCACTATAGCATGACTATAGTTAACAGTACATAGTTTTAAAATAGCTAGAAGGAGGCTATTGAATGCTTCCAGCACAAGAAATAAAAAATGTTTGAGATGATGGATATGCTGATTACCCTGATCTCATCACTAGACATTGTATGTATTGAAACATTACTAGGTATCCCATAAATATATACAATTATTATATGTCAATTTAAAATAAATAAAAGCTTAAAAAACATTTTCAGGTTGGAAGCTATATTGAATGCACTCACATCTATTATAATCTCATGAATTATTATAAAAAGGTTTTTATGGAAAAAAAAGTTGCACCTGAGGTTAATAAAGATCCACTTCTAATTTTAAACTTTGCCTAAGGAATGCTGAATAGGGAAAATATGCAAATTTTATACAAATAACATTTGTGTATCCTTTTACTTCACACATTTGGATACATAGCTTGGATAAATTTTAGTGACTACTACCAGACTGAGGAAACAAAATGCAGGGTATTATTTAAATACAAGGTAATTGTTCCATTAATTCACTTCCCTCTAGAAAGTGCAACCAGAAAAAGAAGGAAAGCAAATTATCTGGGAGATTGCAATTCACATGCATAATTAATCTGCCTGCTGAATTTGGTGTCAGCTTTTCTGCTATGGAGAACATAATCTCTTTTCCACTTTAGCTTATCCAGTCAAGAAGGAGTGTGTGAGTGAGTGTGTGTATGTGTTTCTGTGTATGTGTTTCAGTGTGTGTGTGTGTGTGTGTGTGTGAGAGAGAGAGAGAGAGAGAAAGAGAGAGAGAGGAAGGGAGACCCTCCCTTCTGTCCACGTAACCGATGCTGAAACAAGAATCAATGCTGCAACCACAGAACTGTGGGTTTGCTAGTTCCCCAATTTAACATAGCTTTTCCTTCCGCCAGAAAGAACTGACCATCTTTGAGAAACAGGCTCCTTGTACTTGTAAGTGGAGCTGACACAGCCATGGCTCTAAAGTTGAGCAAAACTCACTTAAACCCAGTAAGTGGATCACTTTTACCTCTCTTCCTCCACTAACATTTAAAACAATGTTTCATTCTTTCTCAGTTTTTAGGACACTTATATTTGGCCATTACTATACAATCATAGATAAGTGTGCTTGGGTATAAAAACTAGAATGTTTAATCTATTCATGTCTATCAGTCACAACAAACTAGAAAATGTGAATGCCACTTGACTAAAATTATTCTAAACTTTAAAGGCCAGGCACAGTGTCTCACGCCTGTAATCCCAGCACTTTGGGAGGCTGAGGCAGGCAGATCACGAGGTCAGGAGATCGAGACCGTCCTGGCTAACATGGTGAAACCCCGTCTCTACTAAAAATACAAAAAATTAGCCTGGCGTGGTAGCGGGCGCCTGTAGTCCCAGGTACTCGGGAGGCTGAGGCAGGAGAATCGCTTGAACCCAGGAGGCGGAGGTTTTCAGTAAGCCGAGATGGCGCCACTGCACTCCAGCCTGGGTGACCCAGGAGGCAGAGGTTTCAGTGAGCCGAGATGGCGCCACTGCACTCCAGCCTGGGCGACAGACTGAGACTCTGTCTCAAAAAACAAACAAACAAACAAAAGACTAAGAACCTTTTAAAGTTTTTGAGGGTGGAGATCATGTTTTGTGATCCATGCAGAGGCCTATAATTGTTAACAACCAACTTCTACTCAGTCAAGTGTACAGAGGGGCTGACTACTGACGCTGCTGCTGCTGCTGCTAATGATGATGATAATGATGATGATGATGATATGATGACACAGAATAATCTGTTTAATAAAAGCACTTATCATATAGATGCATTTATTTGGGGGGTATTATGATTATTTGAGCTCAACTTGAGGGCTTAATTACAAATAAGCACCATGGTTTGCTACCTGTTTATTCCAGGAAGTTGCCTTGAAATTCAACAGTTAAGACAAAATTGATCCAATTGTAGAAAATTAAATAAAATATATGAATGGATGAACTTGCCTTCAAATATGAAGAGGACACCAGACACTACCTCACAGGACTGTATGACAACTAAATACTTTCATAGGGTTAAAGCACTCAGAAAAAACACCTGATTCAATGTAAGTATTAGCGTTATTATTAGGATGATTAATTGAAACGCCTTCCACCCTCCCCACCCCCCACCGATATCTTACAAGATGGAGCAGTTATGCAATTTCTGGGCAGACTGATGTAAGCATTGAAACTGACAAACCAAAACAACAGGAACAGTCAATAGTATAAGGCAGGAAGTTGGATCAGAAGGGAACTGAGGAAAGCAACAATGAGATGCCAACTGGGGAGCACCACGGCCACAGCAGCTGTAGGGAGATATCCCTAGGAAACCAACATCTAATCAGGAGGTGACTCCCGAGAGCCTCAAAATGAAGACACTGTGGAACATCAACACTCTTTTAAGAAGTGCATTTCCATCTGGCAAAATAGGAACACTTGAAACTCTTCAAATCTGCAGACACTGATTAGTTTTATATTTTGATGTGTCCTAATTCTAATGTTTATTTCTGCAGTGTTCAATATACAGATGAAATAGTATCATTTCATTTGATATCTGTAAGTTGGGAAACTAGCAGATAAAAAAACACTAGGAAGAAAATTAGATTAACTGAAATAATGTCACTCTACTATAAAATCTACTATTAGTCATAAAGTCCAAGCCTTTATAATCTTATAAGTGTTTGACTCTTCATAAATATAACCTTATAAGCAGATTTCTTAATTTTATTTTACCTAGCCTGATTTTAAAAGTTGCTTGCCATCTCTCCTGTATACACAGAAGGGCCTGTACTCTTTAGGTAACAAGGAGAAGTTGACTTGAGAATTTTCTGAGAATAATCCAAAGTGACTAAGTAAAAGTTAACAACTGCTCTTGTGTTCTTTGTCATCAAAGAGGCCCATTATTGGGTATATAGTTTTGGCAAGGGTAGCTAAGTTTTGGCCCAACCAACGTATTTATACTAAAAAAATGAGATTATAATTTTCCCTGTTTGTTAGTCATTGTACAATTTTTTAAATGTCTTGAGGTCGATGTCTATATGATACTTTGAAGCTAAAATGAGACTAGGGCTTTGGTAAAGCTGAAACATGGTAGAATGCAAAATATTATATTATTGTTGCATCTTCATTCATAGCAATAAATGGAAACTCAGTAAATATTAAGTTAATAAGTACAATCAAAGTCTTTCATGCGTATGTAAGAAGCTGAGAAAAAAAATACTTGTGACAAAATTTTCAATTCAATAAATGCCATTAGTATCTACTATGTGCCAGAAAAGATGGAGAAGGAGCTCAGGTCTGTCAGCAAATAAGGACTTGAAACTAAGACAATGTGATTAATGTTATACTTACTCCAAGATCAAAGCATTTAGCAAATGCACACCAAAGAAACATTTAGTGGGGGCAGGGAGAAGATGGGAAGGCCTCCAAAAGGGTATGCTTCTTGAAGTCTGCCTTGAAAAATGATCAGAAGTTTTAAAAATAAAGAAGAATGCAATTAAAGAAACAGTTGCAGTGAAAAAGGGTGAAAGAGAATGGAACTTTCTGGTGGCTTGTGGTCTGGTGCACCAAAATGTGGGTTAGCATTGGCGGGGGAGGGGATGGAGCAGTGGGAGGTTGAACAGAAGGAAGTGACAAGAAATAAGATTGGGGAAGTGGGTCGAGGCAAGTTTGTAAAGGCACACAATTCTTTAGTAAAATTACGCATTAATTTGAAAATAGTTCTTCATCCCATTATTATATAAAACCTGCAATGGTATCTCTTATTTATAAAAATAAAAATGTTTGTAAATTTGTTACAAAGTTTTTCTTCTCTCTTCTCTCTTTCTCTTGCTCTCTCTCTTTTATTCTCTCTTAAAACTGTGAGTGCCAAGATCTTGTTAGCTAGCTTCAGTAATAAAAGTCTACAATCACCTACCTCTGAGAAAAGTATGCTGGCCTGGAAGAGAGGATCTGTAACACACACAGTCAGTAGGAGCCTGAAATCCTGACCATCTACTGCCCCACACCCCAAGTGCTCAGTGACCTGTGGCCGGTTCCTTCAACCATCTAGCCCATTCCTTATCTCTAAAGGTAGCTGAGAGGATTAAACGAGGTAATGCATAAAGAGTAGCTGCTTACACTACGTGCTCATAATTATTGAGTGCTATTATTAATTTCCTGTCTTCTCCAAGTTAAATGGTTACATTCAAATGAGACTTTACTTGTTGGTCTTCCCTTCCCCAAAGGGTTCAGAGATAGAATTATAAATGAAGTTAAAGCACTGAAATTGTTTCCCAAATTACCAATTGTTTCAAGGCATAATTTACAAAAGAGACAAAAATTTAAATGCTACAAAGAAAAGGGTCTCTGGGATGGCTAAGGAAATGTCCTCCTAGGCACAACTCCATCCCACCACAGCAGTGCTTGTTCATAGGGCAAGACCTAGAAGATTTTTCCCCTGATGTTCCTGGGGGTGAGCTAGAATGAAGAGGAATATCTTTGTAACATATGGGGTTGATGCTTTAGCAATGTAAACTTAATTTTAAACAGGGGACCTTTATATTTTGAATTAACTTTCACATAGTTCTTTTTTATTCCTTCTTAAATATAAGAAAAATACTGACGTTCCTTCACATTCGAATTTATTTTATTCTCATTAATAGTTTTACTTAAAATAAGACACAACATATTTTTAGTCTGTTGTTTTACGGGGTTCAAGTCCCTCTTCTCTCAGTTTTACATTTTTGCTTGTTTGAAACTGTTCAGGTGAGATGTGCAAAGTAACATTGGTGGTCACATTTTGCAGTTTCCAGAAATTCACATTTATAGGTAAATGATTAATTCTATTCCAATTTGTCTACACAGACATTCTTTAAACAATTATACTTAATAGAAACCAAACTTATGACAAATGTATGTAAATTCAAAATCAAGATGTGTGCAGATAAGCCAACTTTATTTGCTTACTGATAGTCCTGACAGAGTAATTTTAGAAAACAAGTTGCTATATAAAAGAAAAGTTCGGTTTTGATAAACATCCTGATTAATGTTTGCATTTCCAGTCTGAATGGCTTTTATAGTTATCATTTGTCAATGATTCTTAGTGTTATATGATAGTGGTAATTAAGTAAAAGCTTATACTACAAAATCCGAAGTGTCTAGGTTTGGGCAAAGTTTCTGGAATAAATATCCCATATCAACTGCATAAAAATTTCTATTGTAGATAAAAGCCTTTCTCCCAGAATTTGAGTGAATATTCATTGATATGGTCATAAGCATAACAAATAATTCAGACAATCCTACAAAAACACTACAATTAAGCATTACACAAATTGCTTTTATTTTTAGAGAACAAATGGAAAAGAGAAAACCTCTAATTTCATGTGGTTATAAAGCACACCCATTAAAAACCCTTGGCGCCAAAAATCACTCAAATAACCAGTATCACATTCAGTAACATATGACTCAAGATGTTAATATATCCACTAAAGTACTGTAAAGAAGTTTTTTAGAAAAACAGAACCTCAGGAACTAAAATTAAACCACCCCCATTAGGCCAATAAGCAGTACAATCTAAATTATCAATACGCGCTTTTCCTGAAAACATTTTAAAGAAGATAGATAAAATCACAGTAAATAGCCTCCCTGAAATAGAGCAATAGAAATAAACCGGAACATGGTTTGGTTTTAAAAGGAAAAAGAAACCTTAATTTTGGGCAGGGGTGATAACTGCAGGTAAGTTGAGAAGAACCCAGCCCGGAGAGCCGAGGTGCTCCATCTTGGATGGCCACGCGAGGTGGCGGCAGATGTCCTGGCCAGTTAGACAGTGGCAGGAATCACAGAGGTCTCAGGTGACATGCTCAGATCTCTGTCTGGTCCCCTGAAGGCAAAACCCACAATCCACAGAAATAGTGCCGAAGGGCATCACAAGCGCTTAAAACCAACAAAAACACATGAAGAAAATTTACCTTGTAGGAAAAAAGCTGTCCTTGGTAGTACTGGTGTATGACCAGGAACCCCTTTTTCTGATCTGCAGAACAGCTTTGTCAAGCCCGGGTGTGTGGTCACAAGGCAGGAAGTGACTAGAATGACAAATCATCAGCCAGGAAAGAAAAAGATTTTGTCTTTATAAGGACATTTTAACTTTTTTTTCATGTCCCCGCCCCACCAAAAATCACCTGACAGAACAGGTCACAGTGAAATTCAGACACCTCCTACCACTTCCTCTTTTTTTTTTTTTTTTTGAGACAAGGTCCCGCTCTTTTGCCCACCTCTTTATAAGCATTTTTCTCTCTCCCTTTCTCCTCCAGCTGTCTTTGAGTAGTCCCTGGGCTACTTAAACCTTTCTGATTCTAGATAGCAAGGCAAGATCAGCCTGATAACTTGACTTCTTTGACTCTAGTTGCAAAAGCAAAGCCCAGATGCCTACCTACTTACAGCAAAGATCAACAAATTTTTCATTTTTAGTGAAAGAGCCAGGGAAAAAGGTGGCAGTACACCTGAAACAAATGAAAAGGGACTTCCTTGGGAAAGCCTCACCCCACCTGAAATCAAACCTCTCTGGAGTCCTCTAACAGTGATCTTATTGGTGCAAATAAAACAGAATGATCTCTTTAAGTGAAGGACATGAAAAGGAAGGTTACTAGATTATTTACTCATTCTTTTATTCATAGAACATCTATGTGCTAGGGATCTCTTTAACCCAATTAAGTATCTCAATTATTTAAGCGTTTCCTATAAAGAGCTGCAGTAGATTGCACAGGCAGCTGTTATATTTAAATGGGTAGCTTAATTCCTTCTTACAGGCAGGATTTTTTTTGAATGCACATTTCATAAAATTAGCAGGTGGTGGCGGGGGAAGCTCTATTCTGTACCCAAACCCCAGATGCTTGAGGGCAAATTCCTATCTTCAAATGGAACATCCTCAAATGCTCAGAACGGTTGTGAAGACTGTGGCACCCTGAGTTATGTTGACTAAATATTAGACATGTCTCCACATTGCCCGGAGACTGTGTGTAGCTCCAGTAGTCAATCTGCTGTTTAGGAATGAGGGTATGTGGCTGTGCTCCCAGGTCAGATGCTGTGCTGAAGATATCTGCTCCAGAGTCGTGTCTGCTGGGCCACGGGCCTCTCAGGTGGTCACGGTATTCTGACTGGTTGGAGGGCTGCCCTTATACTTCTTTTGCTTTTTTGATTTCTCCTCTAGAAAGTTCCTGTTTCTAACCTTAAATGTTAAACCAAACTGTTCTGGTTTATCTACTTCATTAGCCAGTGGTGTGGTGACTTCATCAGAAGCCCACAGGGGCTATCTTGAGGAACTGGGTGGGTGGAAGAACGGGACGAGACGGTGGAGAGTCTAGAAACGGTTCACCTCACAGAGAGCTATCAGCCCTCTTGTGATTTCCCAGGGAAGACTGAGGGGGTGATGGGACTCTGTTTTCTCCATTGCATAATCACTTCCAATTAATAAGTTGCAGGCAGCTTTCAAGAAGCACAAAATTCTTTCAAGACACCAGAGGAACATCCATGCATCACTGTTACAGCACTGCTCACGCTACAAAGCAGCAAAATGCTCTCCTCATTCAGGGCCCTGCAGCAGGACTCTGTAGATAATGTTCTGATGGTGTTACAGATACAATGGGTTGTAACTGTGGACCTCCCTGACCTGGTTCCACATCCTGGTGGTTTCAGGATGGCATAAAGGCCCAACAGTAACACTTCATGAAGGGGAACAGATATTTATTCCTTTACCTTGGAGAAGGAAAGCACAGTATTCTGTATCTAGTGGTGCCTGGTCATCTGAGGCCGGAGGAATCTATAAAGAAGAGCAAAATATATTTGTGCATTGGTTCAACAAGTGTTTGCATGCCTGTCTGAATTGGTGATTCAGAAATAAATAAGACACAATCGCTGTTCTCAAGGAGTATAGCCTAGTGGGAAAAAACATGTAAGTAAATAAATGCCATCCATAATAGAGGGGTGAAAAAGACAGTGTGATATCAAAGCAGTTGCAGATTTGAGCAGAGGTGATGTTTGTTAAGTGAAGAAAAGGATTTAGGATTCCAGGCAATGTCTAGGTTGCAGAAGACGAAAGGCATTGACCTGGGTGCTGCTTACAGCCACCCAATTAATAGAGTCGTCTTCTACCCTAGCATCCACGGCAGGCACCCACACCCTCTCAGCCACATCCTGGCCGGCACCATTGCAAGCCCTGCCCTACTCCCTCAATCTTAATCTCTTTATCTGCCTCTCATTGGTGTAAGTCTACCCAGTTTCAGGCAATTGTTTAGGTCCTAGACCAAGACTTTTTCAGAGGAGAGTATTTTATTGCTGTTGGTGTTTTAAATTGCTTGTGCAGCATAATAATAGTAAACAGAAGACTGACTTTTGGTTTTCTTACGTTTTTATGTTCTCTACAGACAGTGCGCCCCCTTATGGCCTGAAGCCGGAGTGGACCTCTCTCAGCCCACCCTCTATGAGCCTCCACTGCCACCTGTCCCTGGCCTGGGTTTTGCCTTCCTTTAAGCCCTACCACACTCTCAGACTTCATCCCACCCTCTCCTGCCCTGAAGCCTCTGGCCTCAGTCCCAGATATCAGATCACCTGCTACTCTCAGGCCTCTAAATATTGCTGAGGAAAGTCACAGAAACACAAACTTGGAATGCTAAAAAGTCAAGATGCTTGACTTCAAATTACTTCTCAGAAATACTTTTATTCAATTTTATTAAGTCTTGAGAACAGGCATTCTTAACCTGGAGTCCACAGACCCCTAAAACTAAATGCATAATTTTGTGTGTATGTACTTTTTTTCTGGGAGAAGAGTCCATTGTATTAGTAAAGAGATCACAGACCCCAAAAAGTTGGGTATTTATTCTAAACTCTCTCCTCTTGCCTCAACCTTCCACTTCACCCTCCTATGCTTTGTCCTGGCCCAAGATTCTTCTGTTGCCCCTTCTTGACTGAGATGATCCAAGTCGTCTGGTATGAGCTTCCTCTCTACTTTCACAATATCCACCTCTTCCTCCTCTCTTTCAGTCTTAATGGAAGCGGCATTCTTCTTTCTTCCCAAGGTCAGTGTTTCAACACTATCTCACTCTTAATATTCTACTTCCTTAGATACCTTGCTCCATCAATTGTCTCATGTTTCTCTAGCATCTTAATGCTAGCATCTTCAGCTCTCCCCACTTCCTCTCCATGCACTAATGGGATTTGTACAAAGAGAAAACACCTTTGCTTCACTCTACAGCCCACCCTCATCCCAACATATCATGGGCAGGGAATGAAGATGAATTAAGATGGGTACAGTCCTTGCCATCGTAGAATGTCCACTATAGTTGAAGACACAGACAACGAAAAAAGGCATGTGAATAGTTATCTACTTGGAAGCACAACAGATGAAAAGCAGTGTCCCTGGGAGCACACAGCACTATCCCAGACATGGGACCTGGGAGGCAGAGAGAGGGAGCATCAAAGTGGTGAAGAGTAAAGATGCTGGGCCAGCTGGCTGGGGTCAAACTCCAGCTCTACTGTTGTACTAGCTGTGTGATCTTGGGCAAATTAGTTACTTGCACTGGCCTCAGTTTCCTCATCTATAAAATGGGGGTAAGAACAGTGTCTATTTTAGACAGTTGTTGCAAGGGTTAAGTGAATTGATATATGTAAAGAACTTAGAAGAGTGCCTGGCACATAGTATATCCTATGTACATGTTAACTAATCTTTTAATATTTACATCAGGCTCTGGACTAGACCCCTAACATACATTATTTCATTTATTCTTCACAACAACTGTATGAATTAGGTATGATTATTAATTTTTTCTTTAATTTTTAAAATAATGGCTTCATTGCAATATGATTTACATACCATACAATTCACCTTTAAAAAGTATACAATTCAGTGGTTTGTTGTATTTTAACAGAGTTGTGCAACAATTACACTATATAATTCCAGAACATTTTCATCATCCCCAAAAGAAACTCTGTACCCGTTAGAGATTCCTCCCCATTCACCCCCATCTCCCAAATTCCCAGCCACAGCCAACCACTAGTTTATTTTCTCTATATATAAACTTGCCTATTCTGGACATTTCATATAAAGGGAATTACACAATACATGTTCTTTTGTGACGAGCTTCTTTCACTTAGCAAGTTTTCAAGGTCCATCCATGTTGTAACATGTCAGTACTTCATTTTATTATTTATTCATTTATTTTGAGACAGGGTCTCACTCTGTCGCCCAGGCTGAAGTGCAGTGGTGCAATTATAGCTTGCTTAGGCCTTGAATTACCAGGCTTGAGCCATCCTCCCGCCTCAGCTTCCTGAGTAGCTGGGACTACAGGCACGCACCATCACACCTGGATATTTAAAAATTTTTTTTTTCTATAGAGACAGGGTCTTGTCATGTTGGCCAGGCTGGTCTCGAATTCTTGGGCTCAGGTGATCCTCTTGCTTCGGTCTCCCAAAGTGCTGGAATTACAGACATGAGCCACTGCACCTGGCCTTCATTCCTTTTTATAGAAGAATGATATTCCACCGTATGAATATATCACATTTTATTTACTCATCAGCTGATGGATATTTGGATGCTGTCTACTATTTGATATTATAAAAAATGCTGCAATTAACATTTGTGTACATTTTGTGTGTGTGGACATATGTTTTCTTAAATTTATTAATCAAAGTAATATATGTATTTAGTTTGAGATGTCAAATATTACCTCAAGGCCTCTCATGAAACACCAGTCTCCCGACACACTCCTTCACCTCTGATTCCCATTCCCTAGAACCAAGTATTTTCAACAGTTTTAGCTAATTTTTCTGTTATTTTATTCCATATTTCTAGATGTTATGCTTATGGTGTATCTTGATTGGGTTCAGATACATACATATATTTATGTATATGTATATATATGTTCATATATTTTTTCCTTCCTACTTGAGAGATAAATATTTGACTCTCTCACATCGCCTAGTCCAACATATACATGTTAACCTTCCCATCATCCTCCAGAACAGTTTATAATACCCTTTAATTTAAATCAAAACTCAGTTTTTACAGTGACTCAAAATCTTCCTAACTGAGTTAGGAATATTTTGCATTATGTTTTTGTATCTTTTTTTGATATGCTAGGTTTCTATGTACTTATTACTAATTCTGTATAAACTCTCCAACAGAGCTAAAATACAATTTAAAACATCAAGAAATGAATCCATTCCTTGTTTCCCCCTTGGAGAGGCCCTTCCTCTGTTCGGTCCTGCTGCCCAGCTGCCTTCTAGAAACTTCCCTACCTCATCACTCTGGGGACCCCTTTATTCTCCATCTAGGCTGAATCTCCTATTTCTGGACCACACACCATCCACTTTCTTGGTCTACTTCCTTGTTTTAATGAGCATATCCTCTAGTAGATTCTTGAGAAAGAGAATATGGAACATACATTCCTCGAGATATTTTATAGCTGAAAACTATCTCCATTCTTTGAAGTCCACACTGGAAATCATTTTCTCAGAATTTGGAAGGGATTGTTCCTGTGTGTTCTAGGTTCCAGGGTTGCTGTTGAGACATCTGATATCATTCTGACTTATGGTCCCTCTCACGTCATTTTTGGTTTCTCTCTGAAAATTTTCAGAATTTTTTTAATGCAAGATGTTCTGAAAATTGTTGGTGATTTGTCTTAGTGTAAGTCAGTTTTCATCTACTGTGCAAGTTACTCAGTGGTCTTTTCTAATTGGGAAATTCGAGTCTCTCAGTTCTGGGAAATATTTTCTCTCTCCATCTCTCATTTCCTTTCCTCTGTTTCCTATGCTCTGTTTCCCTGGGATTACATTTATTTGCATGTTATGCCTCTTGGATTATCTTCTAATTTTCTTTTTTTCCTCCTATTTTCTGCCTGTTAGCCTTCCTACTGTCAGAGAATTTTTCTACATTTTCTTCAAAACTTCCATTGAACGTTTTATTTCTGCTTTCACCTCAAATTTCTCTCTTAGTCTATTTTGTGCTGTTATAACAAAATATCTCAGACTGGGTAACTTATAATAAACAGAAATTCATTGGCTCACAGTTCTGGAGGCTGGGAAGTCCAATATAAGGTGCCAGCACCTTACGAGGGTCTTCTTGCTGCCTCATCCCATGGCAGAAGGCAAGAAGGCAAGAAAGCAAGACTGGGATAAACTTGCTTTTTTATAATGGCCTCAATTCTACATGGGGTAGTGCCCTGATGGCCAATCACCCCTTAAAGGCCTCACTTGTTAATACTATCACAATGGCAATTAAATTTCAACATGAGTTTTGGAGAGGACATTCAAACCATAGCAATAGCTAAAAACTCTTTTTTTCTGAATGTTTCTTTTTTTATTTTATACAGCAACATGTGGGTGGGGATAAGGTGGAGAATATCTTACTGCTCCGTATATAAACTTTCTACTAATCTTCTTATTTTTCAAGTCCCTCTTGCACTCTGCCTCCAAAGGTATCCGGTGCCTCGGAGTTCTGAGCTTTGCTGAGTGTCCATGGTGGGATGTGAATTACTTCTCTTTGGCGTCTCTCATTATAGGCTTAGAATTCAGCTTTTCCATATGTGTTAAGGCTAGTGTTATCACCTATTTCATGGTCTCCAACATACTGCTGACATCTCTGGTATACTTATTGTCTCATTTGATATTGGTGTCTCCTACTAGGAATTCCATGAGGCCAAAGGCCCTGTTTGCTTTATTAACTTCTAAACACTGTATCCAACATTTCAAAAATGTTTGTTGAATAAATTAATGAAGAATGACATGGAAAGGAAAGGTGGAAATGTACTATTAGCATAAGGGAATGTGTGAAAGATCAGGTGGGAGA
Source organism: Pongo abelii (assembly GCF_028885655.2). Classification (NCBI taxonomy): domain Eukaryota; kingdom Metazoa; phylum Chordata; class Mammalia; order Primates; family Hominidae; genus Pongo; species Pongo abelii. The sequence continues at coordinate 51,157,645 of NC_071999.2, forward strand.
AATAAAGGTACATCAAAAATATGACCAAAGCTGGATGCTACTGCAGTCAAGAGTGCGAAGCTGGGGGAAAGTGCAGAGAAAGAGAAAAACTGGAGGATTTTGCAGAGACCAAGTCATAGTGGATCTGTTAACTGTGTTAAGGAGTTTGGGATTTACCCTGTGTATTAATCAGTTTTCCAGTGAAACAGAACAATAGGATGTGTGTGTGTGTGTGTGTGTGTGTGTGTATGTATTTATGTATGCATGTATGTGTATGTCTAAAGAGATTTATTACAAGGAATTGCTTCATGTGATTAGAGAGGCTGACAAGTCCCAAGATCTTCATGACGATTCAGCAAGCTGGAGACCCAGGAGAGCCAGTGGTATAGTTCTAGCCTGAAGGCTGGCAGGCCTGAGACCCAGGAAGAGCCAGCGTTTCAGTTTGAGTCCAAAGGGAGAAAAAAGCCAGTCTCTGCTCAAAGGCAGTCAGTCAGGAAGAATTCTCTCTTACTCAAGGGATGGTCAACCTTTTTGCTCTATTGAGGCCTTCAGCTGATTGGATGAGGGCCACTCCCTTAGGAGGGCCATTTGCTTAACTCAGTCTACCAAGTTAAATGTTAACATCACCCAAAAACACTGTCACCAAAACACCCAGAATAATGTTTGACCAAATATCTGGGCACTCCAGGGCCCAGTCAAGTTGACACATAAAAAATTAACCACCACACCCTGCAAGCAATGGGGAGCCATTTTAGGATCCATATTTACTTCCTAGGGCTGTTTTAACAAAGTACGAAAAACTCAGTGGTTTAAAATAACAAAAATGAATTGTCTCGCAGTTCTGAAGTTAAAAATCTGGAACTACAGTGTTGTAGGACTGGTTCCTTCTGAGAGTTGTGAGAGATAATTTGTTCCATGTGTCTCTCCCAGCTTCTGGTGGGTTTGCTGGCAACATTTGTCATCCTTGGCTTATAAAGCCATCACCCCAATTTCTGCTTTTATCAACACATTTGTGTCTAAATTTCCCCTTTTTAAAAAAGATGACAGTCATATTGGATCAGGGCCCATCCTAATGATCTCATCTTAACTTGATTGTCTGCAAAGACCCTATTTCCAAATAAGGCCACATTCATAGGCATTTGGATTTAGCACTTCAGTATTTTTGGTAGGACACAATTCCTAACAGAGTCATAAGTGGAAAGTGACACAATTATACTTGAGTTTTAGAAAAATCTGCCTAGCTCCAGTGAGAAGAATAAGATGGCAAGGACTATAGGAAGAGTGGGGAGAATAAAGACTGGACCATCCCAGAGGGCTTTGCCTTGGCAGGGCATAAGGTGATGATGGTGGCAGTGGGATAACGATATGTGGGTGAATTCCAGAGAGAGTTGATAGGCAGAAAGGGGAAGAAAAGACTGATTGACTATGGAGGAAGAGAGAGATTGAATATGATGGAAGGAGCATGGGAAACTGGGTGGTAGAGAGTAGTAACATTCAACGAGATGTGGAATTCAGGAGGAGTGGTTTGGACAAGAGGATTATGAATTTAAGAAATGCTACGTTTGTTCATTTCCATAGAATCTCTATTGGGCTACTGTTCTCATCATTCTTCTGAAACTGGACTCTACTCAGTCTTCAATGTCCTTGTTTTTATGCAATATTTGACACTGGTAACAATCCTTTCCTTTTCCAATTTCTCTTCTCCATGAACAGTTATTCATATTTAAGTGAAAAATAAACAAGTCTATTTTGAAATTCCAATAATAATCTACAGTGTCTAAAACTGAACTCATCATTCCTTTGACAAAGAAGCTGCCCCTAGCCCATCTCTTCCTTCCTTCATTCTGCCAAGAGTGGACTACACCCCCAGGATGGTCCAGAGTACTCCTTGAGTCCTACTTTTTTTTTTTTTGCAATTCCCACATGTGGTCAAAGTTTCATTTATTTTTCCTTCATAGTATTTCTCGGTTTTGTTCTTTCTTTGCCACTTTTGCCTTATTATCACATTTGGATTAGCTTCCTGATTTCCCTGTTTTTTGCCTCACTGCTCCTCTCTCCATCCTGCATAGCAGCACCACATGACTCTTCATAAGGCTACAGTTTTCTCCCTTCACTCTCCTGCTCCCTATGCATCTGAAGTTACTCATTACTCCTAGAAAAATGTCCAAACTTTGCCTCAATCCATCTTCCAAGCCTCAGAGCAACAATGTAAGCCCTCTAGTGCCCTCAGGCTGGCCTGTCCTTGACCCTCTGGAAGCCTCACACATTTCTCATTATGCCTGTGAGATTTCTGTGATCACTCTCCCTGCCTGTCTCTCCACTCCCCTTGTTTATAAATCTGAATCATTCTCCTAGAACCAAGAACAGAACCAACTACATAATTTGTGGCCCCCAGTGCAAAATAAAAATGTGGAGTCCTTTGTTTAAAAATTAGGAATTTTTAGACAGTGACAGCAGAGCATTAAACCAAGTGTGAAGCCCTTCTGGGCACAGGCTAGGAGGCCAGCCTGACCAAGAATCTTCCCTTGACCACCAATCTATTCTTTCCTCTCCCACTAAAGCCTATAGTACTTGTTTATAAGACCTTCTTGATACTTATCGCATGCCACATTTGTCAACTAATCTTTATGACTATATATCTGTATGTGTTTGTTGCATTTTTATTCATTCATCAAGCTCTTATTAGGATCATACCATGTACCAGGTACTCAGAAAACAAATCTAAAAGACTCAGTCTTATAAATTCAGGAAGTTTGCAATCAGGGAGGTTGCCAAACATAACAATTATAATACCTTGTGATAAACTCTGATAGAAAGATGCATAGGGTACCAAAAGCAAAATGACAGTAAGGTGCCAGGTAGGAAGGCATCTTAGAAGAAGTATAGCTTTAATCACAATGAGATATCACCTCACCTCTGTTAGGATGGCTATTATCAAAAAGATAGAAGGTAAGCATTGGCAAAGACATGGAGAAAAAGGGAACCCTTGTACACTGTTGGTGGGGATTCAATGCAAATTAGTATAGCCATTCTGGAGAATATGGAGGTTCCTCAAAAAATTAAAAATAGAACTACCATATAATCCAGCGGCCTGTGCAGTCTCACACAGGCCTGTGCCCAGAAGGGCTCCACATTTGGTTTAATGCTCTACTGTCACTGTCTAAAAATTCTTAATTTTTAAACAAAGGACTCCACATTTTTATTTTGCACTGGGGGCCACAAATTATGTAGTTGGTTCTGTTCTTGGTTCTAGGAGAATGATTCAGATTTATAGACACGGGGAGTGCAGAGACAGGCAGGGAGAGGGAGTGCAAAAATCTCAAAGGCTTAATGAGAAATGTGCCAGGCATGGCAGAGGCATATACCCAAAGGAAATGCACTCAGAACAGATACCTGCACTCCCATGTTCACTGCAGCATTATTCACGACAGCCAAGATGTGACATCAACCTAAGTATCCAGCATCAGATGAATGAATAAAGAAAATGTGGTCTATATACACAATGGAATACCATTCAGCTTTAAAAGAGAAGGAAATTTAGTCATGTGTGACATCATAGATTAATCAGGGGGACATTATGCTAAGTAAAATAAGACTGGCACAGAAAGACAAATACTGCCTAATCTCACTTTTATGTGAAATCTTAAAAAGTTGACTTATAGAAGCAGGGAGTAGTTGAGCAATGCGGGGAGGGTAAGAAAAATGGGAAGATGTTGGTCATAGAGTACAAAATTTCAGTTAGATAGGAGGAATAACTCCTAGAGACCTATTGTACAAAAGGGTAACTATAGTTAATGTACCATATCCTTGAAAATTGCTAAGGGAGATTTTAAATATCCTCACAGGAAAAAAAATAAGTATATGAGGGGATAGGTAAGTTAATTAGCTTAGTTTAATTATTCCACAATGTATACATACATCAAAACATCACACTGTATACCATAAATATATATATTTTTTATCAGTTAAAAAAAGAAAATGATGTATAGCTGGGCCTTGAGAAATATATAGAAGCTGGCCAGATAAAGGAGGGAGAAAAGTGATGAAGGCCATTTCGAACAGAGGGGCCAGCATATATGAACAGAGCAGGATGCTATATACATCTCCCAACTGAAATGTCAGCTTCTGGAGTACAGGAATTGCACCCGTCCACAGCACCTAACATGGTGCGTTGCACGTAGAGCAATTTCAATGCATATTTCATTAGTTGAGAAGGCAAGCTGATTCTATAAACAATATGGCATTTTAACATTAAACCAAAGAGCTAAAGTAATTAGACATTTTAAATAGATATCTAAAATTCATTCTCTAAGCATGATAGGTCTTCCAGAGAATTTATGTACACAGCTGCCATATGAAGGTTGACTTTACATCTTTTTAATGCTAATTTGACTATCCCTTTCTGATAACAATGTAACAAAAGTTAATTATAGTTATTATTTTCAGGTAGATTAAGAAAGAAAGAGGGCTGTTCATGACTTGCAATTCTTTTTTCATAAAATGTCAAACACATAAAAATGTTGTCTTTGCAGTATTCCTATGTATTAAAAAGTGGAACTCAGCAAATGATGCAGGCTACAACCATTTTGAAAGTAGAAAATTCACTTACCTGTAGTTATAACAACTCCCTAGATATCCACTGACATTTTACAACCCATTTGCATTAACAGAGTCATTGAAACAGATGCCAGTTGAAATTAATTGTGCTACTTACCTTAGTTTCCTAAGCTGGAAATACAGTATTTCCTCAACTTTTGTAAACAGATATGATGCTGCTGCTGAGACAATGTTTGAGATTCTTCGAACCACCAAGAATACAAATACAGGAACAAAGGTTTTAAAATAAGCATACAGAAAATAAAAGAAAAAGAGTGTGAACTAAGTAATTCAATGGGAGAGTAAAAACGTTAAGTTGTGAGCATTTTAACAATGCTCATGTTAAAAGGTGAAAAAAAAACACGAAAAAAATTGGTAAGAAAAATATTTGAGAGCATGGTACGCAGAAAAAGCAAAAGAGGCCAGGTGTGGTGGCTCACTCCTGTAATCCCAGCAGTTTGGGAGGCTGAGGCGGGAGGATCACTTGAGGTCAGCAGTTCAAGACCAGCCTGGCCAACATGGTGAAACCCTATGTCTACTGAAAATACAAAAATTAGCGGGACATGGTGGCGCACATCTGTTGTCCCAGCTATTCAGGAGGTTGAGGCAGGAGAATCGCTTGAACCCAGGAGGCAGAGGTTGCAGTGAGCTTAGATAGTGCCACTATACTCCAGCCTGGGCGACAGAGCAAGACTCCATCTTAAAAAAAAAAAAAAAAAAAAAGAAAGAAAAAGAAAAAAGTAAAACAAAAAGATATGGAATCAGAAATCTTAGAGACAAACGCTAATTCCAGTATATACCAACAATCCTGGAGTAAGGCATTTTCCCTTTTCTCAGCTAAACTTGTCTGTACATTGAAAAAAAGACCACCTGTATCACAGGGTTACTTCTAAGAATACATGAGAAGATGATGTATGTGTTAACATACCTAACACAGAGGTCATAATTAGTGCCAAATTTTAGTTGAATCTGAATTTTATAAATTGTGATTTATATAAAATGATTCATCATTTCATTTTGCCATCAAATTCATTCATTCAATCTTTTTGTATTAAGACTCAAGTAGGATTCATTTTGCATCTGTGGGATATCCCATGCTGGGTGCCTTAATCCATCACATGTAATACTTCCAGCAAATCTAGGATATCCATAGGTGGCATTTTTCTCTATTGTAAGGTAAGGAAATTGAGGTCCAGATGAAAACTCTATCTTATTTGCAGCTGCAATATAAAAATATTTCTGGCAAAGTTCTCCATTCCTTAAATAGAGATATGAATCAGCTGCTAATTTTCTATAAACTAGGCCAAAGGATAGTCAACATAGCTCCAGTGAATTCACATGACCGAATTTCCTTATTTCAATCACTCTTAGTACTTTTTATTAAGCAAGTATTTACTGTGTATAAGAAAATGTTGAAGATAACACAAAACAAACATAGGTAAAAAGAATCAGGAAATTTGATCAGCAGAGAGTGAAACTATGAAATTGGCCATTTTAGGTTAGTTTGGTGGCAGAAAAATGGAATGGAGGGGACATGGCTGGAAACAAGAAGGGTTGGGAAACCATGGCTGTGGACAAGGTATGAGGCAATGACCACTAGGCTTGGGATGGTGGCAAGGGGCATGGGGAGCAAGAGGCAAACATAAGAGATATTTCAGAGGCTATTGAGGGTAAATGAGAAGGACAAGTCAAGGATAATTTTGAGGTTAATTATCTGCTATTGGATGCTTGGATGTTTGTCCCCTTAAGCTCATATTTAAATTTGATCTCCAATGTTGAAGGTAAAGCCTAATGGGAGGTGGGAGGTGTCTAGGTCTTGGGGGTGGATCCCTCATGAATGGCTTGGTACTACTGAGCAAGTGAGTGAGTGAGTCCTCACTGTTGGTTCCCATAAGAACTGGTTGTTAAATAGAGTCTGGCACCTTACCCCTCTCTCTTGCTTCTGCTGTTGCCGTGTGATCTCTGCATACCAGCTCCCCTTTGCCTTCTGCCATGAGTGAAAGCAGCCTGGACCCTCACCACAAGCAGATGCTGGCACCATGCTTCTTGTACAGCCTGCTGAAACATGAGCCAAATGTGTCTGTTTCTTCATAAATTGCCCAGCCTCAGGTATTCCTTTATAGCAACACAAATGGACCGAGACATCATCTAAGGAATTTAGAGAGTAGTGATGCCCTGGACAGAACTGTGGCATTTAGGGAAGACAAAGATGAAATCCAATGGATTACAATGAGGTTGAGGCAACACTGAAGAAGCTCAGGAGAGCTGGCCTGTGGATAATGCAAGGTGTGTATCCAGAGCTTAGTGCTAGGTCAGGGCAGAAGATATAGATTGGAGCCTCATTAGCATGGAGATGACTACAACTGTAGGAAAGAGTTAACTGTCTAGGAGGAAGCATTGGATGCAAATGAGAAGAAGTTTAAAAACTGACATCTAAAATTAAGAGGGGAAAAAAGAAGAAAGGCCCATTTAATCAATTTTTGGTGTGCACCTTAATGGAATGTATTTCAATAATAAAGGACTACCTTTTATTCCTGTTTTTCTGTGCCCAATAAAAGATAAGTATCAATAAAGGAGGAGGTACGAGCACTATACATTCTGTTTATTTTAAGAAAAATAATATTCAGGGCAAGAAAATCATGGCTAAAAATAAAGTCCCTTGAATATCAATAACCCATTTCCAATTTACCAGTGTGTAAGATCTGCTTCTATCATCGAAACTCTGGAAATGTCCAGCAAATCTGAGAACTTGCTTCTGCCTGCAATGACTACGGCCTCTAAATTCATTCACTCCTTTCCTCATTCATCCTACTTTTCACAAGCTACTCACTCTCAAACTTTGACAACACAGTGGCGCAGCAGGCAGACATACTCTCTGTTCTTGTGGAATTCATAGTCTAGCCCGTGACAATCTGCATCCTACCTCTTTCCTATACAAAGTAATCAGGATTGAACCTCAGTGACATTTAACTAGTTCTACTTGTCTTTCCTATTGTCCTTTGGCCATGTACTTTTTATAGATGAAGGCAGGGTGTCTGTTAATCAGCAGAGGGAGGTCTTCTTTTAGACGAATCATGAGGTAACCACAAAAGGTGATAAATATATGCACAAGTGGCCACACATTTTAACCCAACTGATTGAGGGGCTCCCACGACCACTCTACAGGGCTGTGTCAGTAGTCTACACAGCAGAGGGTTTCAGACTTATGAAGGCCGCCTACTCCCTTATGAACTCCAGTCAAAGGAATGAGACCATAGGAGGGAAAAGGATCCTCTCACCACATCTCCCCTCTCATTGCTCTTTCCTGTCTAAATCAAGAGAAAGGAAGGATAAGGGAAGAGAAACCAAATACATTTCTTAATTAAAAAAAAAAAAAGTACCAGAATGAATAAAACAGGGACTTTCCAAAACTGCTTTTGGTAGATTTAGCAAACCTACTGAACTTAGAAACTTTCATTTCATAATTGTCCGGAGATAGAAAGCAGTGCTTCCGAATAAGTGGATAACTCTGCCTATCCCAGTAGGTGCCATTGTGAGCACACAGGGTTGCTTAAGTTTCTAAGTCATTTCCCTGACTATGGTTTGAATCAATGTCAAATATCTACAGGGGTCAGGCAGGTAACTCAATGAAGTGAAACAGGTTGCATAGATGTCACAGGGATTGCCACACACTGGAAAATGTAAGCCTTATCTAAAGGTAGCAGCAGAAAGAATGTAGTCTTGTTTAAGAGAAACCAGAAATCTGGATTTTTACATAAAAAGTTGTCTGATTTTTAATATACTGGCAACATTTTTTCAATTACATATCATGTTGGCTAATCTGTAACTGACTCATCTAGACATCACTAATTTACAACTTCTGGTCTATGGCAAGTTTGCAATGTTTGTACAGAAACATGGAAGTCACTGCAGGGCTAGAAACATAACTTCAGCATTTACAAAGAGTGCAAAAGACTTAAGAATGCTTAAAGAACATAAAGAAGGGGCATACAATTATAATTATGTGTTCAAAACAGAGATCATTTAAACACATAAAAATGGTGATGAAATGAGTATTACTGGTGCATATGGAGTGAATGGTTGAGCAGTAACAATAACACTGAGAGACTGATAATAAATCATGCAAAATGTTGAAATGGGCTTGATCTATGCAATCATCATCATTAGCTAGAAACTAGGAAGAAATCTTTGGTGTGGTAAATATTGGATGGCTAATGTTAATTTAGAAGAAGTCTAGGAATTTTGAGTAACATATCATGGTGAATTGCTACTAAAAGTTGTCGCAAGGCCTGGATGATTCCATTGGTTCAATGCCTGCTTCACCAAAATTTGTATTGGGGTTCCAGTGCAGATTCATTCATCCATTCATTCATTTGTTCAACAAATACTTGAGTACTTACTGTATCTCAGGTACTTTTAGAGGCACTGGAGATGTAAATGCATAAATAAGACATTAGTTCCTAACCTCATGGAATTGGCATTCCAGTTGAGAGAGACAGACAATATTTAAGATAACTAAGTACATATTAGATAGTAATAAGTCTTAGGGAGAAAAAAATTAAAGTGCAGAAGGGGAATCTAAGTCTATGTGTGTGTATGTATTCAGGGTTGAGGGTGGTGTGGAATTGAAATTCTTAATGACGTTACCAGGAAAGGCCTTTCTGAGAAAGTGACGTTTGAACAAAAACATGAGGGAGGTAAGGGCAGACAGTGAGGGAGTGCAAGTGGAGCAAGCCCTGAAGATATCGGGGGTAAGAAAATTCCAGGCAGAAGGAATAAGCGCAAAGGCCCTGAGGGAAGAGTGTGTGTTTCATTTTCAAGGCCAATGCAAAGAGGCAAAAGAGGGGTAGAGTAGCAGCAGATGAGGTCTGAGAGGCCTGATCACACAGGGCGTTGCCTTTTACAACAGAGGAGGCAAGAAGCTATTGCAGGGAGGGTGGTCTCATCAAAAGAGTTACAGGATCTGATACACATTTTTAAAGAGATCTTTCTAACTGCTGTGTCATGATTAAACCAAAGAAGGGCAATGTCAGATGCAGTGAGACAAATTGGGAGGCTGTTGCAATAATCTAGGTGAGAGATGATGTGGCTTGGACCAAACTCTTAGCAAAGGAGACAAAAGTTGTCAGATTCCGTGTACATTGTGACAGTAGAGCTGATAGGATTTGCTGAAAGATTCTTTGTGGCATGTGAGAAAGTGAAGAGTTAAGTATGAATCTAAGGCCTTTGGCCTGAACTACTAGAAGGACGCAGTTGCCATTAACTGATATGGAGAAGACGGGATGAAAATCAGGCCTGGGGATGGAGAATTGCAGAAGCTCAATTTTAGACCTGTTTATCCTATTAGGGATCCAATCAGGAGATCAGAGTAGACAGTTGGATATAGGTGTCTGCAGGTCTCACTGTAGATACTAAGTTGAAGTCATCAGCATATCAATGATATTTAAAGCTGTGAGGGCTGGGTGCAGTGGCTCACACCTATAATCTCAGCACTTTGGGAGGCTGAGGTGGGTGGACCACCTGAGGTCAGGAGCTTGAGACCAGCCAGGCCAACATGGTGAAACTCTATCTCTACTAAAAACACAAAAATTAGCCAGGCTTGGTAGCCCGTGCCTGTAATCCCAGCTACTCAGGAGGCTGAGGCAGGAGAATCGCTTGAACCTGGGAGGCGGAGGTTGCAGTGAGTCGAGATCGCACCACTGCACTCCATCCTGGATGACAAAGCAAGACTCCGTCTCAAAAAATAAAAATAAATAATAAAGCTGTGAGATTGGTTGAGATCACCTATGCAGTAAATATAAAGGAGAAGGGAGGGTGGTAGCAGGGTAAGGGATAATAAAACTACATATTGGGTACGGTGTAAACTATTCAGGTGACAGGTGCACTAACATTTCAGGCTTTACCACTATACAATTCGTTCATGTAACCAAAACCCATTTGTACCTCTAAAGCTATGGAAATTAAAAAAAAAAAAAAAGAAGAAGAGATAAACTCCAAATTCTGGGGCATTCCAACATAAGAGGTTAGGAAAATAAAGAGGAACCACCAAAGGATACTAAGAAGCTTCCAGAGAGGCAGGAGACAAATCAGGTGATTGTGATGACTTAGAGGCCTAATGAAGACTGATCTGTAGGGGAGGAGAGGGAGCTGCTCTGAAGAGCTGCTGATAGGCCATGTAAAAGGATGGAGAACCAACTGACCACAGAAGGCACAAACATGGAGGCCACTAGGAATCGTGTAAAGATAGTTTGATGGAAGAGTGAAGCTAAAGTCCCATTCGAATGGTTTCCCAAAAGAATGAGAGGGGAGAAATTGGAGACAGTAATTGTAAACAATTTCAGAAGATTTATTGTAAAAGGAAGAAGAGAAATGTTGAAGCTGGCTGAAAGGGGAAGTGGGCTCAAGAGTTGTTTTTCTTTTTTAAGAAGAGAGAAATAGCGGCATATTTCTGTGATTCCAGGAATTACCCAGCAGCAGAGAGAAAGGGTTGGGGTGGGGATGGAGAAAGAGAGACGGGGAGAGAGAGAGAGAGAGACTTGCGGGAGCAATTTTCTTGAATAGGTGAGAGGATAAGATCTGCTAAACAAGTGGAGGACTTGACCCTGGCTAGCTGCAGAGACAGCTTATCCGCAAGGGCAGGAGAGAAAGCACAGTAAAGGGTCGCCGGTGCTGGGAGGTGCACCTGGGGAAATTCTTCTAATTGCCCCTATTTTCACAATGAATGAGGCTGGGAAAGGAGCTACACAAGGGCTGTAGTGAAAAGAGAGTGTCTGAAATATTGTCTAGGAGTTTGGAAGAATGAATGCTTTGGGGAAGATGGTAATAATGGCTGAGTAATATTCAAGGCTAGTGATAATCAGTTTAAAAATATTTTTCTTTTAATTAACTTTTAATTTTGAAATAATTTCAGAATTGTAAAAAAGGTGGAAAAATAGTTAAAAGAATTCCCATATACCCTTCACCCACCTTTCCCAAATATTAGCATCTTAACATTAATACTGTACCATAGTATAATTATCAATATTGGGAAATTATCATTGATCCACCATTATTAACTAAACTACAGACCTTTTTCAACTTTGATAGACTATCCTATTAGTATCCTTTTTCTGGACTAGGATCCAATCCAGATCTCACATTCCATTTAGTTGTGATGTCACCTTAGCCTCCATTAATCTGGGACAGTTCTTCAATCTGTCTTTCATCACCATGACACTTTCGAAAAAGTCCATCATAGACTGTCCCTCAGTGTGGGCTTGTCTGTTTCCTCACAATTTAATTCAGGTATGTATTTTTGGCGAGAGTAACACATTAGTGTTGTTGTTCTCTCTCTCAGCACATCATATTGTGGGATACATGATGTCTGCAGGGGCCCCCCACTGTAAAGTTACTATTTTTCCCTTTGTAATTAAAAAGTAGGTGACTGGCCGGGCACGGTGGCTCACGCCTGTAATCCCAGCACTTTGAGAGGCCAAGGCGAGTGGATCACCTGAGGTCAGGAGTTTGAGACCAGCCTAATATGGTGAAACCCTGTCTCTACTAAAAATATAAAAATTAGGCGGGTGTCGTGGCGGGCACCTGTAATCCCAGCTACTCAGGAGGCTGAGGCAGGAGAATTGCTTGAACCCGGGAGGTGGAGCTTGCAGTGAGCCGAGATCGTGCCACTGCACTCCAGCCTGAGCGACAGAGTGAGACTCCATCTCAAAAAAAAAAAAAAAAAAAAAAAGTAGGTGATTATGAATTTAAAATAAGGGCATTCCAAGTGGGCTTTCTCCCACCCTGTTCAGTTCCACTGGTGTAGGTATTGAGTAGGTGGAGAATTGATTTAATATTATGGTTTATCAAGTGAGCACCTTAAAGTGTAACCTAAAACAGTTGCAGATGTCATCTAAGAGGAGGGTTAAATGCTTCAATCGATTTTTGATGTAGACCAAAACAATCAATTATATTAATAGAAAGAATGTCTGATAGATTTTATATGATCTCAAAGGCGGAAAACAGACCTGATTTTAAAGTTTCACAGGACTAACTTTTATACCCATCTTTAGTGGAAATGCTTCTGGGGACTTCTGAGAAATACTCCTTAATCTGTTTTAGTCACTAAGGTTTATACACAAATGTATTGGAAAATAGCCTTCTGAAATCTAACATGTCCATAAGTAAGGAGGTTCTAGATTTTCATTAATGCATCCAATAAATCCTTATTGAACCAATATCTGGACCAAAACCTGAACACCTGGTGTGTGCTACAAGTGATAGAGAAAATGAAAAATAAGTCAAATGTCTAATTAAAACATCCCAGGAACTCTGAAAAGTCAGAAAGCGGAAATACGATGAATTATTCTGAACTTCTGACATAGGAGATGTGCCTAACTAAGCATTTTTCTTACAATAAGATCTAAAACTACTCTGTGGCTTTAGCTGTATACTCTCAAAGAAATGCAGAGAATACAGGCCTGAGGTGAGACAGGAAATACACTAGACCACAAGTCAAGAGATCTTGAATCTAAATTTGATTGGGTGGCAACTTGGGTATCCAAGTCAAGCTGGGATAGCAAAGTGGGTAAGAGCTCATTCTGTGGAGCTACAAAGGCCTGGGTCCCAAATCTAGTCCCTGGGTTTATGGTCTTCTTAATCTCTCTAAGCCTCAGTATCCTTATTAGCAGACAGGAAAAGTAAATAGCACTTACATCATAGCCTAGTTGCAAGGCATAAATGAAGAAATGCATGGAGAGTACTTAGTATAATGACTAACACACAGCATACGTTCTAAAAGTTCTAGTACTAATATTTAATCATTTTTATTACTATAGTTAATGATTAGTCACCTTTCTGTGCTTAATTTCCATATCTGTAGAGTGAGGAGAATCAACTAGACTAGAACTTCTCTAGCATGAATATATATATGAAAAAACTATCCCAGACTTCCAGAGTTGTCTTTTCCTATTTCTGTTACATAAGCAAACAGCAAACTTGGGGTAAGCTGCTAGTGCAGTTAGATCATAACTATAAATCCCAAATAAGCTTAAAATTAAGTTCAAAACACACAGGAAAATCACACTAAGATTTCTAATGAGGTTAGTAGTGACTTTCTGGAATTAAATTCACACTTTGCCCTGTGAGCCTGGTGCTGACCCCCAAGGCCCAGGGTGGTCTGCATTCACTGCCCTGTTACCTACCGTGCATTTTGCAGCAGTTCAATTCCTCTGCTTTGCTTTCTTTGAACTACTGCTATCTCCGGTGATGTAATTTGGCCTTCACTTTGCACAACTCATTATTCTGTCAGAGCTGGATCTTTCCTCATTCGCCCTTGAAAATTAAGAGAATAACTTGGCCTCAATTCCAGATTCATCTCTTAATGCAGATCCTGTAGCTTTCCTGCTCTAAATCTTCCAGTAGCTCTCCACTGCCTGTCAATATCCTAATATTTAAGATCCTCTCAGACTTACATTCCTAGCCTGACCTACCCAACTTCTTCTCTAGTCAAACTGGAATATCTACTAAGCGCCCCTTTAGAAGTTTTTAAGATTTCCTTTGTGGCCCATCTTGGTAAATATTTCAAGTGTACTAAAGAGGAATGTGTGTTCCTTATTTATTGGATACAGGGATCTATATATCGATCAGATCAAGTGTATTACTTGGTTTATTGAAATCTCCCACATCCTTAGGAATCTTTTGTTTGCTTGAGCTTTTATTTTCTAAGAGACATGTGCTTTTTTTAAAAAAAAAGGTCCTCATTTTAGAGGTAGATTTATCAATAGCTCCTTGTCACTTTGTCCATTGTTGTTTCTGGTATTTAGAAGTTATGCGGTTAAGTGCAGACAGTCATATGCTGGCACATCACCTTGATGAATCATTTCTTTGTATCCTTAAAAAATAAGCCTATTAGAGTCTACTTTGTCCAGTAGTAATATATTGTTTGCCTAGCCTATGGTCAGCTTCCTTGATATGCTGTGGGCTAGAGAATGGATTCTCTAGTCCCTGTTTCAGAGAAAGGGTCTCAATTTTGAGGCTCTCAGGGTGTTTTATTTCAGTTCTCTGCTTGCTGCAGACTAGGGAGTTCATCTCCATTTCCCATGTAGGTAGGACAATCCCAGTTCCCCACCCCTAAAAATCAGACCCCCCGTGGACCACCAGGACTTCATCTCCAGCTCACTTCGCTGACATTAAGTTTTCTTCTCCCAACATCACGGATTTCCTTTTCTGTTCATCTCAGCTACATATTTTATCTGGCATTCCTATGTATTTTGGGTGGACAGGAGGCCATCCACATCAGCACCCGTGGTCACATAGACTGAAAATGCTAGCATTGATTTCTAACTAACTAAACAAACTATACATGCTTGAATGTAAAATGACTTTGTTTACATTATATATATATATGTTTGTATATGTGTGTATGTATATAAAGAGCACAAGAACCATTTTAGTGTGATTTAGCAACAAATCAGTTATATGTAACAAATCAGTAATATGTAACAGTAATGAGTATGGTACTTCCTTTATACAACAACTTTTGAATTATCATTGAGAAAAAATAGTAGTTGACATTTATTGAACATTTTCAGTGATCCAGGAACTGTGTTGAAGCATTTTCAGGATGTTCTCATTTAATTTTCACGACTCTGTTTGGGGTAGGTGCCATTATTGCCTCAATTTTACAGATGTGGGAATTAAGACTTAAAGGGTTAACTTGACCAAAGTCATATAACTGGTAAATGGTGCTGTCAGTATTCAAACCAGGTCTATCTGACTTCAGGGCTAACATATGTAACCACTTCATATTTCATCTTACATAGCTTCAGTAGGCAAACGGGGCATACTGAGTATCCATAATATCTCTTTAAAATCATTAGGGATCTCTCAAAAATCATACAGGGGCCAGGCATGGTGGCTCATGCTTGTAATTCCAGCACTTTGGGAGGCTGGGGTAGGCAGCTCGCTCTAGCCCAGCAGTTTGAGACCAGCCTGGGCAACATGTCGAAACCCTGTGTCCACAAAAAATTTTTTAAAAATTAGCCGGGTGTGGTGACATGTGCTGTAGGCCCAGCTACTCAGAAGGCTGAGGTGGGAAGATTGCTTAAGCCCAGGAGGTCAAGGCTGCAGTGAGCTATGATCATCCTACCGCATTCCAGCCTGGGCAACAGAGCAACACCTGTCTCAAAAAAAAAAAAAAAAAATTA
Source organism: Pongo abelii (assembly GCF_028885655.2). NCBI lineage: Eukaryota > Metazoa > Chordata > Mammalia > Primates > Hominidae > Pongo > Pongo abelii. The sequence goes on from NC_071999.2 coordinate 51,173,403, forward strand.
AAATTAAAAAAAATCATTAGGGGGAAGAAAAAATACCACCATGTAAAAATGGACAAGGGACTGGATAAGCCATTTACAACAGAATACACTCAGTAATAAACATACAAAAAAATGTTTAAACTCATTAATAATCAAATACTAATTACAATAAGATGCCATTTTCTTTCTGCACTGCAAAGGAAACAATAGAATGAAGAGACAACCCATGGACTGGGAGAAAATATCTGCAAATCATATACTGGATAAGGGGCTAACATCCAACTTAAAGTACTCAAGAACAAGAAAACAAATAACCTTACTAAAAAATGGGCAAAGGACTTGAATAAACATTTCTCAAAAGACAACATACAAGGTCGGGCATGGTGGCTCATGCCTGTAATCCCAGTGCTTTGGGAGGCTGAGGTGGGAGGATCTCCTCAGCAGGAGTTTGAGACCAGCCTGGGCAACACTGTGAGACTCTGTTCTACAAAAAAAATTTAAAAATGAGCTGGGCACAGTGATGGGTGCTTGTAGTTCCAGCTACTCAGGAGGCGGAGGTGGGAGGATCGCCTGAGCCTGGGAGTTCGAGGCTGCAGCGAGCTATGACTATGCCGCTGCACTCCAGCCTGGGGACAGAGCGAGACCCTATCTCTAAAATACTCAAAACAAACAGTATAAAATCACTATAAAGTGCATTTTATTAGTTTCAGAAGACAAGATCTAAATCTTATCTCTGACTATGGCTGTGTGGCCTCCCCAGAGGGTACTCACTTCCTGTGCTTCACCCTGTGCCATCAAAAGTCTGTCCCTTCTACTTGGGAGAGGTGCTATGAAGTACCAGAAAGAAGGGTGCCTGTTAATCTTTGGGCAGATGTTTCTGAAGGGCAGAGGTCATCTGAGGGAGGTCTAGAGATCAAGCAGGAGATAAGGGCCGGTCTTCCATTTCGGCTGGAGACATTCCCTTCTGGGGTTCCTTAATCCTTTAGCCAGAACATGTCAGCAACTCATTCAGGAAGTTCTGGCCTTTAAAATCCACATCTCCTTGACTGTAAGAAGCTCTCAAAGCCCTCAATGCTCTAATACTTTTACAGCACACAGAAAACATTTATCTTTGACTCCTTGCCCCATGAAAGTAAGTATGAAACATAAATATATTTATTAAGAAACACACTAGGCCAACTAACTCTAGCCCTCTGGTATGGGTCTAGAAATCATAGCCATTCCAATTCATCACAGCTTGTCTTACAGTGCACAGTACAAGATTAGCAAAACCGGCCCTTCTGGTTTTTAACTAACTGATTTCTATTAAGCAAATGGTGCCAAAACGGATTTGTTATACTCATGGCTCCACTTTCAACCCCTGTGGTCTCTCACTTTAACTCCTTTCAGAAAGCTGGTATCATCATTGACCCCATTAGTGCCGTCTTCTTTTTACCTTCACTGGGGACATCAAGTGTCTCACAACTATGTACTGCCAATGTCCTCAGTCAGTGAGTGTACAGGGTGAGGCACTTTGCTTTTTCTTTTCCTAAGCAGGAACACTTGGGTAAAGTGATACACCAAGTTACAAATCCTCTGGAAGCAATCCCTTCTAACGTTGTGAGTCTGGGAGAGAAGTAGGGAGTTGGGAAGAAAGGAACGTTCTGGCTTCCTTTGCTCCCATTGAAAGCAGTGGTGACCCAGAGCCTCCACTGGGCCTAATTCAGATGGTTTGGGAAGTGATGGTGTGTGTGTAGCTCCTGGGCACAAGGAAGGTACCCCAGCAATGGCCACGCAAGTTTTCCATGAGAAAACTTTCCAGGGCAAGGTACCATCCAATGAGAATCAGAAACACAGACTGTCTCAAGGCTGAAAACACCTAAAATCATCTGGTTTGGTGGTTTGCATGGAACCTCTTGTAACCATGGAAACTTTTCTTCAAACAGCAGAGCCTAGTATGTCAAACTCATACAAGCATAGTTGCTTTCTTGGAATTGCAGTGGTGAGAAGAATAAAGCCCCACAAACTGTTTTCCCCATGGCTTCTGAATAGAGCTAGACACTATATTCTTTTCCTTGGTTGGGTATTACCTCACCTGGAAAACCTGGCAAAGGAAATGAAGAAATTTTCTGCTACCTGGGGCAGGGTGGAGAGAGAAGAAATGTCCTGAAACTTTAATTCTACCCTGATAAAATCTGGCATCATATTATAAATTTGGCAACATATTATAAAGTGGAGATTGCAACTGTCAGAAATGTAGCAGAACTGTCAACAGCATACTAAACTATGTGATACTGAAATGTGAGTTACACTTCTTGTTGTCTAGTTCCGGTATAAGAAATACAAGTTCTTTACCAACACTCAACCCACAGAATACAATGCACTCTTACATGTCCTGCCCTTACTCCCATACACAATTTTTAGCCTCATACACTTACGAATAAAACATATACTCAATAGGGCAGTAGGCATAAGCAGAATGCCAGGTTTGGAAAGCAAATCGTATCTACTGTTTAAGGTCATATGTTGACATTAGAATGAAGAATAAGTCATTACAAAGCATTTTTCTCACTGCGGTTCTAAGTGCTACAGGTGTTTGCTGAGGGTTGAAATAGACAGCATGCAGCTCAGACACTTTATTGATATAGTACATGTTCCTCCTAAGTTTAGGACTAAATCCCAGCCAGTACAGGGACTCAGTAGAGTCATCTACCAAAGTCCGGTGTGCACATTAGAAAAAAACCTAAGAAAGATCATGTGCATTTAACACCTTTCCCTCTAGCCATTCAAAGGAGCTTCACATTGCAGCCCTTTTTCACCTTTGTTAGGCACACCAAGTGGCCTGGAAGATGCTGAGAACAAAGAGGCTTTCTTCCTTGGGTTACCGGTTGAAATTTATCATCGATTCAGCCCAGTTCAATCAATGGTGACAGCAGCTCGCAGACCCAACTCACGTGGGGGAGAGTCAAGGCCTCTTACATCACGGTACCAGGTCTCCTTCAGGCACGAGCTCTCCCACAGCTCCTGTGCCGCCCAGAGGAGTATAAAGACCTGTGACAGAATGTAGGACACTGCCTAGAGCATAGCATTTGTGCCACAGTCTGAGAACTGCAAACTAGAGTTGCCAACATTTGCAGACATTAGGAAAGTTAAATGTGAAATTTTGTGGATAAATTTTGTGGATAAATGCCCAGGATGTATAGCCCTCCAATATTTCAGTTAACGTAAACTATCATCACATAATGCAGGGGTGTGGAGACCGGAAAACTGGGCTGTTTTATTTTAATTTTCTAACAACATCTACTGAGCACTGACTCTGTGGCCGGCACAGAACTAAGCCTCTGACACAGATTATCTCTTTAACTCCTCACAAGACCCTTTGGTAAGTACCATTTTAACCCAGTTTTACAAATGAGGAAACCCCTAGGGCTTAGGTTAAGTAGCTGGTCCAAGGGCACAGAGCTGACAAGTGGCGGCCAAATATGAACCCAGCTGGGTAGAGCTGTGCTATGCTTCCTGTGCTTGAAATTTAATGCAGATGCCAGCATCCTCAATTAATATAATAATTGTGAAGCTAAAATAAAATCAACATTTAAAACAGTGCTTCCACATACTAATGTACATTGCTCATGCTTAAGTGCTTAATATTAAGGAAACAAATATTATTTAACTTTTTTTGGTGAAGGACACAATCATGCAATATATACAAATATCTAATATTAGCTGGTTGCAGGCAGTCTAAAATGATCACTGCAGCTAAAAAAAAAACTCAAAAATGTTTCTGAGAATCAGAGGAGTGCGAATAAACAACACTATTCTACCAAAGCAATATAATAAAAAATTGTTAAAATAAAAAAAAACCCTCAAGTAGTTATAATGCAGATAAGTGTAGTCTTTGGAAATTATTTAAAATTTCATTTCAATGTCTAAATTATAAAGCCTCAAATTAATCATTATAAGTTGTTTTAATAAAGCTTAAAGTTTAGCACCTAGTGAAGTAACTTATGCATAGTAGGTTTCCAATAAATTATTCTGGAATGAATGACTAAATTCATGAAGGCACTTTTGAAAACAGACAGACATTGTCCTTTCCTCGTGTTTGGATTTTTTTTTTTAATTCCATGATAAAAGTTGCATGACATTTCCTTATTAGTAATTTTTTTTAAAGGAATCCCAGGATCTCCAGTTCAAACAAAGGAAATAACTATCACCTTGAAAGACAAAAAGAAATAATTGGCTGAAAATAATTAAAAACAAATGAAGTGTTTGTCTTTATAGTAAGATATGGGGATAAAAAGAGTAGCAGCTTCTTCAAAATATCTTTATTAACATTTGAGAAAATATAAAACTATTCTCTAGGCAACAGCATGAAAACACATGAAATAAGTGGGTACATTTAAGCCACTGTGACTGGTGAAGAAGACATTTCCCCGTACATATAATTAATATAAACAGGTAAATTCAGACCAATAAAACACCTCTTTCTCAAAAGCATTTTAGTGCCCTGTGTTACTCTGGAGACTCAGTAGTTGAACAAATATGTGCTCAAAAATAACTATTCATTCTTTAACAGTACTTAAAAAAACTAATATGAACATAAAAACACAAATTACTCCATTATTTCCATAAGGTAAAATATTAGGTTAAAACTACAATGGCCAAGCTGTTTAGTAAACCTCTGTCCTATTTTAAAGGTAAATAAATAAATAAGAGACAGGTCTATGGAAAATAATGAAGATGTCTAGCAACACTTTTCACATCATTCCAACAGAACCAACAGCAAATCTAAGGTTCCCCAAGCATTTCCCACTTACTAGGGAAATCGATAGAATTACCTGCCGGGTGCCTGCGGTTGCTTCTGCATAAGGCTTTTATCTCATTTTAGCAACATTTAAAAAATGCAGGATGTCTATAACCTTGGCGCTCATCATTACACTGGCATCTTTAGTACAATTTGCTAATAGAGTGAAAGCACTGTGGTTTAGTTTGGGAAGCTTCTTCATAAGGTTCTGCCAAACTGCAAAGGGGATGGAACAAATAAATAGGCTGACTGTACGTACATCAGAAAAAGCAGACCCTTAAAATCAAAAAGGGAGCTATTCATTATTTCAAAAACACATTATTTTACAAAAGAAGAAAGAAAATTGAGGAGATAATATTTTCAAAACTATAAGAACTATAAAATAATCTAAACTGAATTTCGTTTGTCCTGTCTAAACTCATCCTATACTGATATATCATTTCCATAGACAAAGCGAGTCAGATGTGTTAGAAAAACATATATACATATAAAACATACCAAGCCATGGATTTAATTTTCATAATAACTATCCCATTTGCCTAAATGTTTGGTACTAAGTGGTAGAAACAGAAGACAAAATATTCACACCTGAGGAGATTACATATTAAACCGCCCTAGGTTTTAGTCTCATACTTGCTAGAAGAAATCTGCAAGGAATGAAACCTGGATGCCTGCGGATTCCACGTGTGACAAAGCATTTTTTGAAAAAGCATTCAGAAGGCTTGCTTTCGACTACACAAAACTAAGTATAAATTTTAAAGGCCAAACGTCAGTCAGTAAAACTGAATTCCTGTAGTTCTTATGGTTCCAATGATCTTGAAGAGCATAGGTACCTGACTCAATTTACACTGCCATTTTTTATGCTTAAAAATATAAACATTTTTTCACATTTACAAAATATGCACGATATATATTACTTGAGACTAATCTTAGCCATCAGAGCTGCCTTTTGTTTTCAGCTTTGTATTTCTGAGAAACTAATGAATCTATGGTGGAAAAAAATTCATATGGTGGAAAAAAAGTGGAAATAAATTCATAGTCTGGGGCAGCAGTATAATTGGGACACAGTAAACTTATGAGGAAAAGAAACAGTACACTACTACTATAAAGGAAAACAAGTTGCATAATATTTTCCAGAGTCTGATTACTTTTTTGTTTAAACTTTTCTACTTTTTTCATTGATTGTTTTAAAATATGTTTGCTACTAAGGAGAAAAAGGAAGACATGGTTATGGTGTGAATCTTGAAAGATCCCCAAAGCTAGAAAGATTTATACAGAAGTCTCTCATTTTCCAACTTCTGTTATAAAGTTCCTGCACTAGTACTTCGAAAAAAACCAAACCTGGAAGGAAGCTCTACCTAGTTTACTTTCTGAGTACGGATTTCCGCATCTATCAGATGAGTTCTTTCTAGTGCTCTTTTCCCCTCAAATCTCCAGAGAAACACGCACATTTTTGCAAACACACACGATGTATCTATCACTGCACACACAGGTTCATCAACACCATGACAGAGGCGACACGTCACAATATGATAACCAGAACAGAGGACGATGACAGTGAGAAATGGGTTTCTTTTACCGCCCGCTTGGATCCCTAATGCCCTTATTTCTACACAATCCAGTCTCAGCCAGGAACTTTAAAGAATCAGAAAGACAAAACAGGTTGCATGAAAGGAAGAGAAAGAAAAGCGAATGTCCGCTTTTCGAGAGCACTGCAAAATTAGTCCCGGGACCCGGCTGCACAAAAGTGCAGCGTTAAAGAATGCCAGCCCATATTCTAGATACCCAAGTAAAGCATCCTGTTATCGAGAGAAGTAAATAATAAATAATAGTGGTCATTGCCATTAAGCATAAAAATAGTAATAACAATTGTCACCACGGCGTTCCGTACAGCAGCTGCACGTGGAGCCGGCTTCTCCTCCGGCCCCCACGGCCCGCAGCCTCCCTGCAGCCCCACAGTGCGGCGGAGGAAGGCGAGGGCTCCGCGCGCGCCGCACCGTGGGCTGGGCCGGCCCCTCCCGGCGCCCGCCTCGCCTGTCCCGCCCCGCGCCTGCGCGTCGAGTGGCTGGGCTGGCTTAGCGGACCCCGGTTGCTAGGGTGTGTCTCTTTGGCCTCCTAGAGGGTGTGGATTCGAGGTGCTTCTTCGGGAACAGCCTCCTGCAGGAAGACCCTCGCTGGACCTTTACCTCGCTGCCTAGATTCCGAGGAAAAGGAGATAGGAGACGAAAAGCCAGTTGGTTTGGGAAGCGGCTGATTATCCTAAAGGGTAGTGTGGGAGTCCAGCACTTCCACGCACCTCTTTGGGTACTACGGAAGGGAGATTTCCAGCATCGTGTAGAACATATGAGCAGGGAGTACACCTTGAGCGCTTGTGTGCAGTTATCTTTTGGCGGTAAACGGCCCATTTGTGCAGTTCCAGGGTGTTCCCTTCTAGGCTATCAATGGAATAACTAAAAGCACATATTGGGGGTGCATCTTCTCGCATCATTTCTAAACAGTATGAGTTGGGATCCAGCAGCCCTGGGAAATCTCATTATAGTGAAACCCATCTTATTTTAGGATTGAATGGTTTTCGCCCAAGCATAGTGGTTGAAAAACAAGCCATTATAAAAGAAAACAATTTGTTTGTGAATGTTTAGATATGGTGGGTCTTCAGAGGCTTATCTAATGAAGGGATCTTCTACACATTTCTGACCAAATTCTCTTTCTACATTTATAGGGATAACATTTTGGAGAGAGAGAAAAAAATATCATTTCCACTATTCTGAAAAATTAGTATTTACTAGTTGAAATAGCATTGGCAAATTGAACTTTGTACTAACATGGAAAATTGTAGAATGATCCTGGATAGTAATAATACACATATTTTTAAAATTCTATGTTTACTTATAACCCTACATTTTAACTGGATTCTATTAATAGAAGTTTTAAAGAATTATTTTCTTACTCTCTTTTTTTTTGATAAAGGAATTCTGCCTGGATTCAGTAGAGTATTGGTACAGAATGATTTTCATTAAGATGTAATCTAAATTCTTATTATTTTTCAACAATTCAAACATATTCAAAACCTTTTCAATTCTCACTTAAACCAAGGATTATGAAAAACAGCACTTATTATTCATTAAAATGCAAAAGCCCCCACTGCTTCTTCGAAGACCCTTACCTCCAAAATTCACTAAGCTGTCTTTACATGAGAAAAAAACCCATACAGGTATGTGTATTAATCAGATATGTGTATTAACATTTATGTATCTTTCATAGAAATTCCTTGACTTGCACAGCTCAGAATCACAATACACTCACTAATAACTTACAAATGTTTGTTGTCAGATGATAACATCCTATTCAATTCTACAGATGCATTTATTGATACTTATGGTGGACTTAGTAGATTCAAGTTTACCTCATCGATAAAATTTACTTGTAACCCCAGAATTGGTACTCATAGGGCTTTCTGAGTCATGCATGGATATGTGCAGAGCACTGAAAAATTTGAGTCACACAACACACATGCCCCCAGCTGAGGTGGAACAAGGCTACCTCTGCCTTCTTGTTTCAGTTCTCATATTGTAAACGGGTACTGTTTTCCCTGTCTGTTTAGCGCTGTGTTTCTTGAATGTTTGTGCTTTTAGTTAGTGATTTCACTGTGGGCCCCAAGCATAGTGTTGAAGTGCTGTCTAGTGTTCCTGAGCACAAGAAGGCTGTGATGGGCCTTACAGAGAACAAGATAATGTGTTAGATAAGTTTCCTTCAGGCGTGAGTAGTGTTGTTGGCCCTAAGTTCAATGTTAACAAATCAACTGTATATATTTATTAAAGTATCTTTAAATAGAAACAAATATAAAACAAAATTATGTGTTGATCAGTTGATGAAAATGTTGAAACCAGAGGTTTGCAGGAACCTAGCCCCATATTTCTCCCAGGAGAAATGGTTCAGTAATGAGTAATTCATTGTTTGTAGAACAGAACTACTGCAAATAACAAGGACGGAATATATTTAGTGAACAAAAACAGACCTTACCAGTTCCCTTCATTAGTTACCCACTGGGATAGTGATTGTAATCAATCAATCATATAAGTAAATGCAAAATTACCCTGTGATAAGTGCTATGAAGTAAAGATGAGCCACTTTTATAACTGTAACTTTATATAATACTTAATCCTCTATTTCTGTGTATGGTTTCTATTCCCTCCTTATTATAAGCAATGCAATTAGCATATTTTCTCATTTTCCCCTTCTTAGTCTCCTCTTCCATCTGATTTTAGTTGATTGCAGTTTTAGTGTCAACATTTATACGGTTGAAATATAGCTAGTCTATAACTTGATTTATAATGTTAAATTATCATCTTTTGACCTATGGCTATTAACGATATGTAACTCAGCTTACCTGTAATACTGCCACAATTTCCTCTCCTACTTTCTCTCCCAACTTTTGTTACATGATTTTTACATCATCATTTCTACATTTCTATAATGTTCTGCATTTACAATCTGTTCTGTAATAATACAGTGTGTAGATTTACAGCTCAAGATTACCAGTTATCTTGTAGTTTCTCTATTCATCTTTTGTTTAAAGTTTATCTTCTAGTGCAGAATTTCACAACTTTGGCACTGTTGACATTTTCAGTTGGATGGTTCCTTTTTTTTTGGTGGGGAAAGCAGAGCTCTCTTGCTCCAAAGGCTCTTGACAGAGGGCTTTGCACATAGTAGGTGCTCGAAATTTGTTTGTTTTTTATTTCTTCTAAAAAAAAAAAAAAACCAGGATACATGCACAGAACGTGCAGGTTTGTTACATAGGTATACATATGCCATGGTGATTTGCTGTACCTATTGCCCCATCCTCTAAGTTTTCTCCCCTTACCCTCTACCCACTAACAGGCCCTGGTGTGTGTTGTTCCCCTCTCTGTGTTCATGTATTCTCAACGTTCAACTCCCACTTACAAGTGAGAACACACAGTGTTTGGTTTTCTGTTCCTGTGTTAGTTTGCTAAGGATGATGGCTTTCAGCTTCATCCATGTCCCTGCAAAGGACACAATTCCTTTTTATGGCTGCATAGTATTCCATGATGTGTATGTACCACATTTTCTTTATCTAGTCTATCACTGACAGGCATTTGGGTTGCTTCCATGTCTTTACTGTTGTGAACAGTGCTGCAATAAACATACGTGTGCATGTGTCTTTATAGTAGAATGATTTATATTCCTTTGGGAATATACCCAGTAATGGGATTGCTGGATCAAATGGTATTTCTGGTTCTAGATCCTTCAGGAATCCTTATACTGTCTTCCACAATGGTTGAACTAATTTACATTCCCACCAACGGTGTAAAAGTGTTCCTATTTCTCCACAGCCTTGCCAGCATCTATTGTTTCCTGACTTTTAATAATTGCCATTCTGACTGGCGTGAGATGGTATGTCATTGTGGTTTTGATTTGTATTTCTCAGATGATTAGTGATGTTAAGCTTTTTTTAATATGTTTGTTGGCTACGTAAATGTCTTCTTTTAAGAAGTGTCTGTTCATATCCTTCACCCACTTTTTGATGCGGTGGTTTGTTTTTTTTCTTGTAAATATGTTTAAGTTCCTTGTAAATTGTGGATATTAGAACTTTTTCAGATGGGTAGATTGCAAAAATTTTCTCCCATTCTGTGGGCTGCCTGTTCACTCTGATGATAGTTTCTTTTGCTGTGCAGAAGTTCTTAAGTTTAACTAGATCCCATTTTGTCAATTTTGGCTTTTGTTGCCACTGCTTTTGGTGTTTTTGTCATGAAGTCTTTGCCCATGCCTGTGTCGTGAATGGTATTGCTTAGGTTTTCTTCTAGGGTTTTTATGGTTTTAGGTCTTACATTTAAGTCTTTAATCCATCTTGAGTTAATTTTTGTATAAGGTGTAAGGAAGGGGTCCAGTTTCAGTTTTCTGTGTATGGCTAGCCAGTTTTCCCAGCACCATTTACTGAATAGGAGATCCTTTCCCCATTGCTTGTTTTTGTCAGGTTTGTCAAAGATCAGATGGTTGTAGATGTGTGGTGTTATTTCTGAGGTCTCTGTTCTGCTCCATTGGTCTATATGTCTGTTTTGGTAACAGTAACATGCTGTTTTGGTTACTGTCGCCTTGTAGTATAGTTTGAAGTCAGGTAGCGTGATGCCTCCAGCTTCATTCTTTTTGCTTAGGATTGTCTTGGCTATGTGGGCTCTTTTTTGGTTCCATATGAAATTTAAAGTATTTTTTTCTAATTCTGGGAAGAAAGTCAGTGGTAGCTTGATGAGGATAGCATTGAATGTATAAATTACTTTGGGCAGTATGGCCATTTTCACAATATTGATTCTTCCTATCCATGAACATGGAATGTTTTTCCATTTGTTTGTGTCCTCTCTTATTTCCTTGAGCAGTGGTTTGTAGTTCTCCTTGAAGACGTCCTTCACATCCCTTGTAAGTTGTATTGCTAGGTATTTTATTCTCTTTGCAGCAGTTGTGAATGGGTGTTCACTTATGATGTGGCTCTCTGTTTGTCTGTTATTGGTGTATATGAATGCCTGTGATTTTTACACATTGATTTTGTATCCTGAGACTTTGCTGAAGTTGCTTATCAGCTTAAGGAGACTTTGGGCTGAGACAGTGGGATTTTCTAAAAATGCAATAATTTCATCTGCAAACAGAGATAATTTGACTTCCTCTACCCTTTATTGCTTTCTGTTGCCTGATCGTGCTGGCCAGAACTTCCAATACCAGGTTAAATAGGAGTGGTGAGACACGGCATCCTTGTCTTTTGCCAGTTTTCAAAGGGAATGCTTCCAGCTTTTGCCCATTCAGTATGATATTGGCTGTGGGTTTGTCATAAATAGCTCTTATTATTTTGAGATATGTTCCATCAATACCTGTTTATTGAGAGTTTTTAGCATGAAGGGGTGTTGAATTTTATCAAAGGCCTTTTCTGCATCTATTGAGATAATTATGTGGTTTTTGTCATTGGTTCTGTTTATGTGATGGATTATGTTTATTGATTTGATTTACTTATGTTGAACCAGCCTTGCATGCCAGGGATGAAGCTGACTTGATCGTGGTGGATAAGGTTTTTGATGTGCTGCTAGATTCGGTTTGCCAGTATTTTACTGAGGATTTTCACTTCAATGTTCCTCAGGGATATTGGCCTGAAATTTTCCTTTTTCTGTTGTGTCTCTGCCAGGTTTTGGTATCAAGAAGAAGTTAGCCTTATAAAATGAATTATGGAGGAGTCTCTCCTTTTCTGTTGTTTGGAATAGTTTCAGAAGGAATCATAGCAGCTCCTCTTTGTACATCTGGTAGAATTCGGCTGTGAATCTCTCTGGTCCTGGGCTTTCTTTGGTTGGTAGGCTATTAATTACTGCCTCAATTTCAGAACTTGTTATTGGTTTGTTCAGTGACTCAACTTCTTCCTGGTTTCATCTTGGGAGGGTGTACGTGTCCAGAAATTTATCCATTTCTTCTAGATTTTCTAGTTTATTTGCATAGAAGTGTTTATAGTATTCTCTGATGGTAGTTTGTATTTCTGTGGGATCAGTGGTGATCTCCCCTTTATCAGTTTTTATTGTGTCTATTTGATTCTTCTCTCTTTTCTTCTTTATTAGTCTGGCTAGTGGTCTATCTATTTTGTTACTCTTTTCAAAAAACCAGCTCCTGGATTCATTGATTTTTTGAAGGGTTTTTCATGTCTCTAACTCCTTCAGTTCTGCTCTGATCTTAGTTATTTCTTGTCTTCTGCTAGCTTTTGAATTTGTTTGCTCTTGCTTCTCTAGTTCTTTTAATTGTGATGTTAGGGTGTCGGTTTTACATCTTTCCCGCTTTCTCCTGTGGGCATTTAGTGCTATAAATTTCCCTCTACACACTGCTTTAAATGTGTCCCACTGAGTTGAGTACGTTGTGTCTTCGTTCTCATTGGTTTCAAAGGAGTTATTTATTTCTGCCTTAATTTCGTTATTTACCCAGTAGTCATTCAGTGGCAGGTTGTTCAGTTTCCATGTAGTTGTGCAGTTTTGAGTGAGTTTCTTAATCCTGAGTTCTAATTTGATTGCATTGTGGTCCAAGAGACTGTTTGTTATGATTTCTGTTATTTTGCATTTTCTGAGGAGTGTTTTACTTCCAATTATGTGGTCAATTTTAGAATAAGTGCGATGTGGTACTGAGAAGAATGTATATTCTGTTGATTTGGGGTGGAGAGTTCTGTAGATGTCTATTAGGTTCGCTTGGTCCGGGGCTGAGTTCAAGTCCTGAATATCCTTGTTAATTTTCTGTCTTGTTGATCTGTCTAATGTTGACAGTGGGGTGTTAAAGTCTTCCATTATTATTGTGTGGGAGTCTAAGTCTCTTTGAAGGTCTCTAAGAACTTGCTTTATGGATCCGGGTGCTCCTGTATTGGGTATATTTAGGATAGTTAGCTCTTCTTATTGCATTGGTCCCTTTACCCATTATGTAATGCCCTTGTCTCTTTTGACCTTTGTTGGTTTAAAGTCTGTTTTATCAGAGACTGGGGTTGCAACCCTTGCTTTTTTTTTTTTTTTTTTGATTATTATACTTTAGGTTTTATGGTACATGAGTGCAATGTGCAGGTTAGTTACATATGTATACATGTGCCATGCTGGTGCGCTGCAGCCACTAACTCGTCATCTAGCATTAGGTATATCTCCCAATGCTATCCCTCCCCCCTCCCCCCACCCCACAACAGTCCCCGAAGTGTGATGTTCCCCTTCCTGTGTCCATGTGTTCTCATTGTTCAATTCCCACCTATGAGTGAGAATATGCGGTGTTTGGTTTTTTGTTCTTGCGATAGTTTACTGAGAATGATGATTTCCAATTTCATCCATGTCCTTACAAAGGACATGAACTCATCATTTTTTATGGCTGCATAGTATTCCATGGTGTATATGTGCCACATTTTCTTAATCCAGTCTATCATTGTTGGACATTTGGGTTGGTTCCAAGTCTTTGCTATTGTGAATAATGCCACAATAAACATACGTGTGCATGTGTCTTTATAGCAGCATGATTTATAGTCCTTTGGGTATATACCCAGTAATGGGATGGCTGGGTCAAATGGAATTTCTAGTTCTAGATCCCTGAGGAATCGCCACACTGACTTCCACAAGGGTTGAACTAGTTTACAGTCCCACCAACAGTATAAAAGTGTTCCTGTTTCTCCACATCCTCTCCAGCACCTGTTGTTTCCTGACTTTTTAATAATTGCCATTCTAACTGGTGTGAGATGGTATCTCATTGTGGTTTTGATTTGCATTTCTCTGATGGCCAGTGATGGTGAGCATTTTTTCATGTGTTTTTTGGCTGCATAAATGTCTTCTTTTGAGAAGTGTCTGTTCATATCCTTCACCCACTTTTTGATGGGGTTGTTTGTTTTTTTCTTGTAAATTTGTTGGAGTTCATTGTAGATTCTGGATATTAGCCCTTTGTCAGATGAGTAGGTTGTGAAAATTTTCTCCCATTTTGTACGTTGCCTGTTCAATCTGATGGTAGTTTCTTTTGCTGTGCAGAAGCTCTTTAGTTTAATTAGATCCCATTTGTCAATTTTGGCTTGTGTTGCCATTGCTTTTGGTGTTTTAGACATGAAGTCCTTGCCCATGCCTATGTCCTGAATGGTAATGCCTAGGTTTTCTTCTAGGGTTTTTATGGTTTTAGGTCTAGCGTTTAAGTCTTTAATCCATCTTGAATTGATTTTTGTAAAGGTGTAAGGAAGGGATCCAGTTTCAGCTTTCTCCATATGGCTAGCCAGTTTTCCCAGCACCATTTATTAAATAGGGAATCCTTTCCCCATTTCTTGTTTTTCTCAGGTTTGTCAAAGATCAGATAGTTGTAGATATGTGGCGTTATTTCTGAGGGCTCTGTTCTGTTCCATTGATCTATATCTCTGTTTTGGTACCAGTACCATGCTGTTTTGGTTACTGTAGCCTTGTAGTATAGTTTGAAGTCAGGTAGTGTGATGCCTCCAGCTTTGTTCTTTTGGCTTAGGATTGACTTGGCGATGCAGGCTCTTTTTTGGTTCCGTATGAACTTTAAAGTAGTTTTTTCCAATTCTGTGAAGAAAGTCATTGGTAGCTTGATGGGGATGGCATTGAATCTGTAAATTACCTTGGGCAGTATGGCCATTTTCACGATATTGATTCTTCCTACCCATGAGCATGGAATGTTCTTCCATTTGTTTGTATCCTCTTTTATTTCCTTGAGCAGTGGTTTGTAGTTCTCCTTGAAGAGGTCCTTCACATCCCTTGTAAGTTGGATTCCTAGGTATTTTATTCTCTTTGAAGCAATTGTGAATGGGAGTTCACTCATGATTTGGCTCTCTGTTTGTCTGTTATTGGTGTATAAGAATGCTTGTGATTTTTGGACATTGATTTTCTATCCTGAGACTTTGCTGAAGTTGCTTCTCAGCTTAAGGAGATTTTGGGCTGAGACAATGGGGTTTTCTAGATATACAATCATGTCATCTGCAAACAGGGACAATTTGACTTCCTCTTTTCCTAATTGAATACCCTTGATTTCCTTCTCCTGCCTAATTGCCCTGGCCAGAACTTGAATAGAAGTGGTGAGAGAGGGCATCCCTGTCTTGTGCCAGTTTTCAAAGGGAATGCTTCCAGTTTTTGCCTATTCAGTATGATATTGGCTGTGGGTTTGTCATAGATAGCTCTTATTATTTTGAGATACATCCCATCAATACCTAATTTATTGAGAGTTTTTAGCATGAAGCATTGTTGAATTTTGTCAAAGGCCTTTTCTGCATCCATTGAGATAATCATGTGGTTTTTGTCTTTGGTTCTGTTTATATGCTGGATTACATTTATTGATTTGTGTATATTGAACCAGCCTTGCATCCCAGGGATGAAGCCCACTTGATCATGGTGGATAAGCTTTTTGATGTGCTGCTGGATTCTGTTTGCCAGTATTTTACTGAGGATTTTTGCACCAATGTTCATCAAGAATATTGGTCTAAAATTCTCTTTTTTGGTTGTGTCTGTGCCCGGCTTTGGTATCAGGATGATGCTGGCCTCATAAAATGAGTTAGGGAGGATTCCCTCTTTTTCTATTGATTGGAATAGTTTCAGAAGGAATGGTACCAGTTCCTCCTTGTACCTCTGGTAGAATTTGGCTGTGAACCCATCTGGTCCTGGACTTTTTTTGGTTGGTAAGCTATTGATTATTGCCACAATTTCAGCTCCTGTTATTGGTCTGTTCAGAGATTCAACTTCTTCCTGGTTTAGTCTTGGGAGGGTGTATGTGTCGGGGAATTTATCCATTTCTTCTAGATTTTCTAGTTTATTTGCGTAGAGGTGTTTGTAGTATTCTCTGATGGTAGTTTGTATTTCTGTGGGATCGGTGGTGATATCCCCTTTATCATTTTTTATTGCATCTATTTGATTCTTCTCTCTTTTTTTCTTCATTAATCTTGCTAGTGGTCTATCAATTTTGTTGATCCTTTCAAAAAACCAGCTCCTGGATTCATTAATTTTTTGAAGGGTTTTTTGTGTCTCTATTTCCTTCAGTTCTGCTCTGATTTTAGTTATTTCTTGCCTTCTGCTAGCTTTTGAATGTGTTTGCTCTTGCTTTTCTAGTTCTTTTAATTGTGATGTTAGGGTGTCAATTTTGGATCTTTCCTGCTTTCTCTTATGGGCATTTAGTGCTATAAATTTCCCTCTACACACTGCTTTGAATGCATCCCAGAGATTCTGGTATGTTGTGTCTTGGTTCTCGTTAGTTTCAAAGAACATCTTTATTTCTGCCTTCATTTCGTTATGTACCCAGTAGTCATTCAGGAGCAGGTTGTTCAGTTTCCATGTAGTTGAGCGATTTTGAGTGAGATTCTTAATCCTGAGTTCTAGCTTGATTGCACTGTGATCTGAGAGATAGTTTGTTATAATTTCTGTTCTTTTACATTTACTGAGGAGAGCTTTACTTCAAAGTATGTGGTCAATTTTGGAATAGGTGTGGTGTGGTGCTGAAAAAAATATATATTCTGTTGATTTGGGGTGGAGAGTTCTGTAGATGTCTATTAGGTCTGCTTGGTGCAGAGCTGAGTTCAATTCCTGGGTATCCTTGTTGACTTTCTGTCTCATTGATCTGTCTAATGTTGACAGTGGGGTGTTAAAGTCTCCCATTATTAATGTGTGGGAGTCTAAGTCTCTTTGTAGGTCACTCAGGACTTGCTTTATGAATCTGGGTGCTCCTGTATTGGGTGCATATATATTTAGGATAGTTAGCTCTTCTTGTTGAATTAATCCCTTTACCATTATGTAATGGCCTTCTTTGTCTCTTTTGATCTTTGTTGGTTTAAAGTCTGTTTTATCAGAGACTAGGATTGCAACCCCTGCCTTTTTGTGTTTTCCATTTGCTTGGTAGATCTTCCTTCATCCTTTTATTTTGAGCCTATGTGTGTCTCTGCACGTGAGATGGGTTTCCTGAATACAGCACACTGATGGGTCTTGAGTCTTTATCCAATTTGCCAGTCTGTGTCTTTTAATTGGAGCATTTAGTCCATTTACATTTAAAGTTAATATTGTTATGTGTGAATCTGATCCTGTCATTATGATGTTAGCTGGTTATTTTGCTCGTTAGTTGATGCAGTCTCTTCCTAGTCTCGATGGTCTTTACATTTTGGCATGATTTTGCAGTGGCTGGTACCGGTTGTGCCTTTCCATGTTTAGCGCTTCCTTCAGGAGCTCTTTTAGGGCAGGCCTGCTGGTGACAAAATCTCTCAGCATTTGCTTGTCTGTAAAGTATTTTATTTCTCCTTCACTTATGAAGCTTAGTTTGGCTGGATATGAAATTCTGGGTTGAAAATTCTTTTCTTTAAGAATGTTGAATATTGGCCCCCACTCTCTTCTGGCTTGTAGGGTTTCTGCCGAGAGATCTGCTGTTAGTCTGATGGACTTCCTTTTGAGGGTAACCCGACCTTTCTCTCTGGCTGCCCTTAACATTTTTTCCTTCATTTCAACTTTGGTGAATCTGACAATTATGTGTCTTGGAGTTGCTCTTCTCGAGGAGTATCTTTGTGGTGTTCTCTGTATTTCCTGAATCTGAATGTTGGCCTGAATCTGAATGTTCTCCTGGATAATATCCTGCAGAGTGTTTTCCAACTTGGTTCCATTCTCCCCGTCACTTTCAGGTACACCAATCAGACGTAGATTTGGTCTTTTCACATAGTCCCACATTTCTTGGAGGCTTTGCTCATTTCTTTTTATTCTTTTTTCTCTAAACTTCCCTTCTCACTTCATTTCATTCATTTCATCTTCCATGGCTGATACCCTTTCTTCCATTTGATCGCATCGGCTCCTGAGGCTTCTGCATTCTTCACGTAGTTCTCGAGCCTTGGTTTTCAGCTCCATCAGCTCCTTTAAGCACTTCTCTGTATTGGTTATTCTAGTTATACATTCTTCTAAATTTTTTTCAAAGTTTTCAACTTCTTTGCCTTTGGTTTGAATATCCTCCCATAGCTCGGAGTAATTTGATCGTCTGAAGCCTTCTTCTCTCAGCTCGTCAAAGTTATTCTCCGTCCAGCTTTGTTCCGTTGCTGGTGAGGAACTGTGTTCCTTTGGAGGAGGAGAGGCGCTCTGCTTTTTAGAGTTTCCAGTTTTTCTGCTCTGTTTTTTCCCCATCTTTGTGGTTTTATCTACTTTTGGTCTTTGATGATGGTGATGTACAGGTGGGTTTTTGGTGTGGATGTCCTTTCTGTTTGTTAGTTTTCCTTCTAACAGACAGGACCCTCAGCTGCAGGTCTGTTGGAGTACCCGGCTGGCCGTGTGAGGTGTCAGTCTGCCCCTGCTTGGGGGTGCCTCCCAGTTGGGCTGCTCGGGGGTTAGGGGTCAGGGACCCACTTGAGGAGGCAGTCTGCCCGTTCTCAGATCTCCAGCTGCGTGCTGGGAGAACCACTGCTCTCCTCAAAGCTGTCAGACAGGGACATTTAAGTCTGCAGAGGTTACTGCTGTCTTTCTGTTTGTCTGTGCCCTGCCCCCAGAGGTGGAGCCTACAGAAGCAGGCAGGCCTCCTTGAGCTGTGGTGGGCTCCACCCAGTTCTAGTTTCCTGGCTGCTTTGTTTACCTAAGCGAGCCTGGGCAATGGCGGGTGCCCCTCCCCCAGCCTCGCTGCTTCCTTGCTGTTTGATCTCAGACTGCTGTGTGCTAGCAATCAGCGAGACTCCGTGGGCGTAGGACCCTCTGAGCCAGGTGCGGGCTATAATCTCCTGGTGCACCGTTTCCTAAGCCCGTTGGAAAAGCACAGTATTCGGGTGGGAGTGGCCCGATTTTCCAGGTACCGTCTGTCACCCCTGGAAAGGGAACTCTCTGACCCCTTGCGCTTCCCGAGTGAGGCAATGCCTCACCCCTGCTTTGGCTGGCGCACGGTGCGCTCACCCACTGACCTGCGCCCACTGTCTGGCACTCCCTAGTGAGATGAATCCGGTACCTCAGATGGAAATGCAGAAATCACCCGTCTTCTGCGTTGCTCACGCTGGGAGCTGTAGACCAGAGCTGTTCCTATTCAGCCATCTTGGCTCCTCCCCCCCCCCTTTTTTTTTTTTTTTTTGCTTTCCATTTGCTTGGTAAATATTCCTCCATCCCTTTATTTTGAGCCTATGTGTGTCTTTGCACGTGAGATGGGTCTCCTGAATACAGCACATTGATGCATCTTAACTCTTTATCCAGTTTGCCAGTCTGTCTCTTTTAATAGGGGCATTTAGCCCATTTACATTTAAAGTTAATATTGTTATATGTGAATTTGATCCTGTTATTATGATGCTAGCTGGTTATTTTGCCCTTTAGTTGATGCAATTTCTTCATAGTGTTGATGGTCTTTACAATTTGGTATGTTTTTGCAGTGGCTGGTACCAGTTTTTACTTTCTATATTTAGTGCTTCCTTCAGGAGCTCTTGTAAGGCAGGCCTGGTGTGACAAAATCTCTCAGTATTTGTTTGTCTATAATGGATTTTATTTCTCCTTTGCTTATGAAGCTTAGTTTGGCTGGATATGAAATTCTGGGTTGAAAATTCTTTTCTTTAAGAATGCTGAATATTGGCCCCCACTATCTTCTGGTTTGTAGCGTTTCTGCAGAGATATCCGCTGTTAGTCTGATGGGCTTTGCTTTGTGGGTAACCCGACCTTTCTCTCTGGCTGCCTTAACATTTGTTCCTTCATTTCAACCTTGGTGAATCTGACAATTATGTGTCTTGCGGTTGCTCTTCTCGAGGAGTATCTTTGTTGTGTTCTCTGTATTTCCTGAATTTGAATGTTGGCCTGTCTTGCTAGGTTGGGGAAGTTCTCCTGGATAATATCCTGAAGAGTGTTTTCCATCTTGGTTCCATTTTCCTTGTCAGTTTCAGGTACACCAATCAAATGTAGGTTTGGTCTTTTCACATAATGCCATATTTCTTGGAGGCTTTGTTCGTTCCTTTTTGTTCTTTTTTCTCTAATCATGTCTTCACGCTGTATTTCATTAAGTTGATCTTCAGTCTCTGATGTCCTTTCTTCTGCTTGATCCATTTGGCTTTTGATACTTGTGTATGCTTCACGAAGTTCTTGTGCTGTGATTTTCAGCTCCATCAGTTCATTTATGTTTTTCTCTAAACTGGTTATTCTAGTTAGCAATTCATCTAACCTTTTTTCAAAGTTCTTAGCTTCCTTGCATTGGGTTAGATCATGCTCCTTTAGCTCAGAGGAGTTTATTATTATCCACCTTCTGAAGCCTACTTCTGTCAATTTGTCAAACTCATTCTCCATCCAGTTTTGTTTCCTTGCTGGCATGGGGTTGTGATCCTTTGGAGGAGAAGAGGTATTCTGGTTTTTGGAATTTTCAGCCTTTTTGTGCTGGTTTTTCCTCATCTTTGTGGATTTATCTACCTTTGGTCTTTGATGTTGGTCACCTTCGGGTGGGGTTTCTGTGTGGACATCTTTTTGTTGATGTTGATGCTATTCCTTTCTGTTTGTTATTTTTTCCTTCCATCAGTCTGGCCCCTCTGCTGCAGGTCTGCTGGAGTTTGCTGAAGGGCCACCCCAGACCCTGTTTGCCTGGGTATCACCAGCAGAGCCTGCAGAACAGCAAAGATTGTTGCCTGCTTCTTCCACTGGAAGCTTCGTCCCAGAGGGGTACCCGTCAGATGCCAGCTGGAGCTCTCTTGTATGAGGTGTCTGTCGACCCTTGCAGGGAGGTGTCTCCCAGTCATGAGGCACGGGAGTCAGGGACACACTTGAGGAGGCAGTCTGTCCCCCTTAGCAGAGCTCAAGTGCTGTGCTGGGAGCTCCGCTGGTCTCTTCAGACCGGCAGACAGGAACATTTAAGTCTGCTGAAGCTGCACCCATGGCTGCCCCTTCCCCCAGGTGCTCTGTCCCAGGGAGAAAGGAGTTTTCTCTATAAGCCCCTGACTGGGGCTGCTGCCTTTCTTTCAGAGATGCCTTGCCCAGAGAGGAGGAATCTAGAGAGGCAGTCTGGCTACCACAGTTTTGCTGAGCTGCAGTGGGCTCCACCCAGTTTGAACTTCCTGGTGGCTTTGTATAATATACACTGTGCAGGGAAAACTGCCTACTTAAGCCTCAGTAATGGCAGACGCCCCTCCCTCACCAAGCTTGTGTCCCAGGTCGACTTCAGACTGCTGTGCTGGCAGTGAGAATTTCAAGCCAGTGGATTAGCTTGCTCAGCTCCATCTGGGTGGGATCCACTGAGCTAGACCACTTGGCTCCCTGGCTTCAGGCCCCTTTCCAGGGGAGTGAACAGTTCTATCTCGCTGGCATTCCAGACACCACTGGGGTATGAAAAAAAAAAAAACTCCAGCAGCTAGCTCGATGTCTGCCCACATGGCCACCCAGTTTTGTGCTTGAAACCCAGGGCCCTGGTGGCGTAGGCACCTGAGGGAATCTCCTAGTCTAGGGGTTGTGAAGACGATGGGAAAAGCATAGTTTTGGGGTTGGAGTGCACCATTCCTCACAGCACAGTCCCTCATGGCTTCCCTTGGCTAGGGTTGGGAGTTCCCGGACCCCTTGTGCTTCCCAGGTGAGGTGACGCGGCACCCTGCTTTGGCTCGCCCTCCATATTGGGAAGATTTCTTTAAGCATCGCTTCTCTACCCAATAAGACTGCCTTTTTCTTTTCTCCCATAATGTTCCATACTTACTCCTATGCACCACTTATTATAACTGTTTTCCTGCCTAGTTTCTATACTAAATTGTGAGATATTTGTTGGTAGTAAGGTTTGTGTTATATCATTGTACCCCCAGCACTATGTGTACAGCTGGCACATGGCAGATGTTAAATGTTGATTGAATGAATTGATGAGAACAATAAATACGTGCTGTATTATCAAAGAAGGATGGATTGCATAGGGTTTAAGGTAGACTTTGAAAGAAAAAAATGATTTGAATTGGTTGAGCAGAGAAGATTTTCCACATAGCATGATGAACATATGAGATGAAGTCGTACATGAGCAATTGGGCCTTTTTGGTTGTCAGAAATAATTGCAGTAAATAAGGCTTCATATTGGAAAGTAATGAGTCATCACACAAAAAGGTGAGGTAAAGTAGATCCTGTTCACTTAGATTTTTGTATCCCAAACTAAGAAATCTGAATTAATACCGATTCTGATAATTCAGTGGAAACATGGTATGACAATATCAGAAAACCAATGGGAAATTAACTCTGAAGACTAGGCCGATGGCAGTGATAATCAGGGGAAAAACTTTTTTTAATTTTTATTTTCCCATTTTGTTTTCATGACATTGGGTTTGAAGAGAGGGGTTCATAAGTATATGGGACTGTGATATTTTGCTGTCTCTCAAGTGCCATATGGATCAAAGTTCAAATTTTGTCTTCAAGTTCAAGACTTGGTTTTGAGTCAGCAGAGGTTAACCCATTGCTGCTGGGGAGTGGGGGTCTGTTGGAAGAAAGAAAGGGACATTGGTGTGAATGACTGTGGAGGACTGAAGATTTCCAGAACCCATCTCAGGCCTTGGAGGTTTTCAATATAGTTTATTTGTTGGGAGTTGCCAAAGCAGACCCCTAGAGCAACATGGAATGGCCAGGCTGAGATTGTATTGGGAGTGGAAGGTTGTCAGGCGTACAGTGAACAGCTGATGAGAACACACACCTTCAGGGTTTCTTTTCCTCTGCATCCTCACTAACATCTGTTATTTTTTATCTTTTTAATAACAGCCATTCTGACTAGGGTAAGATAATATCTCATTGTAGTTTAATTTGTATTTCTCTAATGATTAGTGATATTGAGCATTTTTAAATATAAGTGTTGGCCATTTGTATGTCTTCTTTTCAGAAATGTCTATTCATGTTATGCCTAAGGGGATTTTTTGTTTTCTAAGGGGATTTTTTTTTCCTGTTGAGTTGTTTGAGGTCCTTGTATATTCTAGATGTTAGTACCTTGTGGTATGGATAGTTTGCAAATATTTTCTCCCACTCAACAAGGTCTTAGTCATAAATTATTTTCCTAGACCACTGCCTAGGAGAGTTTTACCTAGGTCTTCTCATAGTATTTTTATAGTTTTGGGTCTTAAGTTTAACTCTGTAATCCATTTTGAGTTGATTGTTGTATATGGTAAGAGATAGGGATCCAGTTTCATTCTTTTGATATGGCTGTCCAATTTTCCTAACACTATTTATTAAAGAGGGTGTCCTTTCCCCAGTGTCAGTTCTTGTCAGTGTTGTTGAAGATCAGTTGGCTGTAAGTATGTGACTTTATTTCAGGGTTCTGTATTCTGTTCCACTGAGCATTTCTTGTAGGGTCACTCTTGGTTGTAACAAATTCCCTCAGCATTTGCTTGTCTGGGAAATACTCTATTTTTCCTCCATCTATGAAGGATAATTTTGTTGGGTAGACTCTTCTTGGTTGACAGTTTGTTTTTGTTTTTGTTTTTTAATTTCAGCACTTTGAATATATCACCTCATTCTCTTCTAGCCTGTGAAGTTTCTGCTAAGAAATCCACTGTTAAGGCCAGGCACAGTGGCTCACGCCTGTAATCCCAGTACTTTGGGAGGCCGAGGTGGGTGGATCACAAGGTCAGGAGTTCTAGACTACCCGGGCCAACATGGTGAAACCCCGTCTCTACTAAAAAAATACAAAAATTAGCTGGGCATGGTGGTGTGGGCCTGTAATCCCAGCTACTTGGGAGGCTGAGGCAAGAGAATCGCTTGAACATGGGAGGCGGAGGTTGCAGTGAGCTGAGATTGTGCCATTGCACTCCAGCCTGGGCGACAGAGCAAGACCTTGTCTCAAAAACAAAAACAAAACAACAACAACAACAACAAAAAAGAAAACAAACCCACAGAAATCCACTGTTAGTCTGATGGGGTTTCTTTATTGGTGACCAGATGCTTTTCTCTTGCTTTTTAAAGGGTATGCTTTTTATCTTTGACTTTAGGCAGTCTCACTGTAATGTGCCATGGGGAAGACATTTTTGCATTGTGTTTGCCTAGGGATTACTGAAGCTCCTATATCTGCATGTGAATGTCTAAAATTCTTGCTAGACTTGGGAAGTTTTCTTCTATTATTTAATTACATAGGTTTTATAGTCCTTCCTTTGTCTCTTTGCCCCTGGGATGCGAATAATTTGAATATTTGATCACATTATGTTGTCCCAAATATCACAAAGCCTTTGCGGATTCTTTTAGGTTCTTTTTCTTTATTTTTGTCTGACTGGATTATTTCAAAAGATGTGTCATCAAGTTCTGAGATTCTTTCTTCTGCCTGATCTGGTCTATTATTGGAGCTTTCAAATATATTTTATATTTTCTTCAATTAATTCTTCAGCTCCAGAATTTCTATTTGGTTCTTTCTTAAAAATATCTATCTATCTCTTTGGTAGATTTCTCATTCATATCCTGAATTCTTCTGAATTGTTTGTATTTTCTGGAATTCTCTTGTATCTATCTGAGCTTCTTTAAAATTGAAATTTTGAATTATTTTTCTGGGATTTCAGCAACTTCTTTTTGATTAAGATCTATTACTGGAGAATTCTTGTTTTCCTTTGGAGGTTTCATATTTCCTTGTATTTTGATGTTTTCTGTGTCTTTATATTGATATCTGTGTATCTGGTGTAACAGTTGCATCTTCCTATTTTTTAATTCACTTCCATAGGGTAGGACTTTTTTTCTGAAGATGTGTCTGTGGTGTTGGTTGGGTAGGGCACTTTGGCTTTGATTCTGGGTACATGTAGTAGTGTAGTCTCTGTATGATTTCTTTGGCTTTAAATAGCATTAATGCTTTCTGTGATTTCCTTAGAGGATTAGGCTGCAATTATTAGTGAAGGCTGTGGTGAAGTTGTGCTGGGGACAGGCCCCAAGGGTGGCAAGAGTAGGCTGACTCTACCTATCTTTGTGCCCCAGAGTGGTGTATGCTGGCACCTGTGTTGGCAGTTACTGGTGGGCCAGTTCCTGGGCCTTAGGTGGTTTGCATGGATGCTGGTAGTGGCAGCAGTGGGCTAGGTGACTGAACAGGTTCTCACGTCACTTGGAAACAATTGTGCTATGGGTCATGGCAGTAGAGGTGGTGAATGACCCTCTGGGTCCTGCATGCTATGGGCTGGTGTTGGTGGTGGCTGTGCTACGAGTCACCACCCACAGCTCCAGACATGCTGTTCTCAGGTTCTTCTGCTCTCTGCAGCAGCAGTGCTACAGTGCCATGTGACAGGGAGGAAGAACCTTGCTTTCACTCCAGATCCCAGGCATGCAGGCCATGTTACACTGTGAGGTTGTAGTCACTACTTAGAGCCTCAGTCAGGCAGGTCTCTGGATCACCTGCCCCAGCCTTCAGCAGCAGCAGCAGAAGTGGGTGTGTGGAGGAGGAGGAGATGTCCTGTTCTCTATGTGTGAGCCTGAGTACAGAGACTCTTCTGCCGGTGGGAGAGGAAATCAAACTAATGAGTATAAATTACTCCAGTTTGTCATTAAAAGGAAGCATAAATATGTTGAGATGCTGGTAGTTGGAAGGAGTTCTGGAGTCTATTGAAGTGTTTGCTGTGTTAATGTGTTTTGTTTTAATAGAGAGAAAATGAACTTAAATATATTGGTGTAGCTATTTTATTGAATCAGTTAGCTTTAATTAGTTCCACTTAAGTGGGAAGCAAACATTATTTTCTTACTACTGCCCGTCAAACTCATGTGGCATATGTATCTCTCTAAAAGCTTTTCTAGTCAGTTTTGTCAACTAGCTCTATCTCATTTTCAGATATTAAATTACTTGTTTCATCTAAATTAGTACTTCTATATAGTGTACAATCAGACTGTGTCCCTTCTCCAAGCTCAACCTAGGCCTGCTAATTCTTACACAAGCTAAGGGAAGGAGGGGCCTGATCAGTTCTTTGACCCTATTTTTTTACTCTCTTTTTCTATTCTTTTCCTTTTTCCTTTTTCTTTTTTTTGACAGGGTCTCACTCTGTCACCCAAGTTGGAGTGCAGTGGTACAACCATGGCTCACTGCAGCCTCAATCTCCTGGGCTCATGGTACCCTCCCACCTCAGCCTTCTGAGTATCTGAGACTACAGGAGCACGCTGCCACACTTGGCTAATTTTTTTTTTGTAGGGATAGGAGTATTGCTATGTTGCCCAGGCTGGTCTTGAACTCCTGGCCTCAAGTGATCCTGCTATCTCAGCATCCCAAAGTGCTGGGATTACAGGCATGACCTACTGTGCCTGGCCCTACTCTCTTTCTCAACTCATATTATAGTTTTTGGTTCCTCTATAAGTGAGGCAAGGTGTGGGGAAGAGTTAAGTTGTTAAAAAGTTAAAAATTAAAGTGAGAATCAGCATCAGTCTTGTACCCCATGGAAATGTCAGGAGATACAAGTCACGTAGTTAAAATGATTCTCTTATATTACTCTGATCAGGAAACAGCACTAGGTAAACCAATACATTTTGCTGTTCTGCAAGTATCAGTGGGGGAGGTGGATAGGGGAATAGTGAGATGTTACTTTCTCCTTGTGGCATATATTCCTCTTCTCTATAAAAAGTCTCCCTCTCTTGGTTTGAGATAGGGGACATCATCCCTCCTACACCCTCCATGGGGAGGGAAAAATCAGGGAAATGCATAGAACGCCAATAGCTCTGTTCAGAAGACATACTCTCTCCAAACTCAGATCAGTCTCCAGCAATCCCATATAGACAACAGATGGGTAAAGGGTGAAGTGTTGAAGGACTTATTTTGGCCACCCCTTGGCAAATTTTGCCTTAATGAATCTATTATCTCCTCATTTGAATGTACAGATCCTCATCATTTATTGCACTCAGCTGAGAGAACAGAAAAATGTCATTTCACATTCTGTTGCATAGGAAAGAAAAGGCATATATGATTCCTGCCTAAGAATGCAAGCTTAGTGGATTTTCTGGACGTAAGATAGAAAAGAATACTTATTGTATAACCTAAATGAGCTTATGGCACCTGTAACCACTATCAGATTGTTATCATCTTCAAAAGACACATTGGTCTGACATCTGGCATTTAAAAGAAATGTAAATCTTTGGTCAAGGAAATTTCAAATGAGGGAGAGCTAATGATGTATGATAAATAGCAAAACTTCATCAACTGTATCCATCCCTATTGCCAGAGTTTTAGCGATAACCTCTCAAAAATCTAGTCTATTATTGGAGCTTATGTCTCCCCTTCTCTCTACCAATTCTGTTCTTCCAAGAATAGCTCTCTACCCTTTTAAAATCTAATACAATTTAGCCTTTTCACTTCTCCAGTTGCTCACTCAAACTTTATACCAGTCATATCAACACACATCCTGGTAGCTGAGCAAGTGTATACAGAAACATTTTTAGAAGGTGAGAAAGGGGTGAGTGGGTTAAGAAAAGATGTGAATGCTAAGATATTTTGTCTGTGACATATTGATAAATATAATTTAATTTTTCCTTTTTTCTTTTGGTTTAGCTAAAACTGGTAAAACTGAGTCACTACATGTAGCATTCACTGAAGATGAAACCACTTCCATTAAAACGGATAGAACTCGTTTTCCTGATGTTTTAAGAAATCAATCACTAACACCTATCAATATCCAAAATATCTTTCTTGATCACTGTGTACAAGAAAGAGTGACTGCAATTTCATCACCCCAGAAATCTACTAAGCATGTCTATGAGCAGATTCCAGATACTGCTACTGGTTCCATATTTTTTCCACGTTGTCATTCAGCTTCTACTCGAATTTTTGGGAAACAAACAAACAAAATGGAAAGTTCAAGAAAGTTGAAAACTATGAAAGATGTTTATACTGAAAAAAGGCTAGAAAACATTTTAATTCTTTCTTCCAAGTTTTCCAAACCTAAAAGTACTCCTGGCTCAGTTATCACTCACAAACTTGAGAAAGTGCACCCTAAGCATCAACCTTTACCAGAGAGTCCAGGCTATACTTATCAGCACATCTCGGGACACTTAAGTGCAACAGTGCCAAGCCCTCCACCTACGACTGTATCTATGAAACCAGAAGGACAGTGGCCTGAACATTTTAAACCAACTGCTACATTGACACTAAGAGTTACTGAATTTCCAGGTTTTGTTTCCTTGCCAACACCAGTTTTACCAAGAAAACCTCACAGGCAGTCTGTGATAGGTAAATACAATCTGAACACAGTATAATTATAGAGTCAAGTAGAGCAAAGGGGAGAGAAGGCATGCAAGCTAATGGTACCCCTCCCCCTTTGGGTTTGCAGAGTGGGAGGATGGAATCACCTTTTATCTATACATGTAATACTTGAGCCATAGGGCAATAACAGAAGTCCTGACCTTGCAGATCTGCCAAGGCCAGACTGGGTACTCCATTCAGATGGTGATAATGGGAACCAACAAGGGAATTCAAAGGATCGGAAAAGCTAATATAAAGAAGCAGTGAGAATACACAATAATTCAAAGGTGATCTAGAAGAACTCCAGAAGTAGAATGCCAATGCTGATAGATGCCTTCATGAATATATTTTCATGGATAATTGGAATCCATTAAATGATGAACAATTATATTGAAGTCATAAAACCCTCAAGTGAATTTTTACAAGTATCCAAAGTCATCCCATTTGTTTTTCATTTTTCTAGAAACTCTTGTAACAGAAAATGAAAATATAGAAAGTGTCCCAAAGCAAATCCCACCAGGACCACCTGAAGGTAAATTCTAGATTTATACAATTCTTTTAGAAACTGTATGTAAGATTATATCTTCAAAAAATTATGGGTGATTTTTTGTGTTTATGTGTGTGATTCACACATGCATAACACACATATGTCTTACCTCATTTTCAGCTCCCTAAGTCATTTATGGAGCAGCTATTTTTTAATATATTGACTATGAACCAAACATATTGATGTTGAGAATATAAAAGCTAATGCACTCGTAATCTGGGTGGGGCAGACAGGCATACAAAAATATGAATTAACTATTTGCCATGTGCCAGGCAAATGAAACAAATGAAAATGAAAAATATATTTGAAGAAAGATTACACCATCCTAGATGTTACATTATGTCTACAAACAATCTCTCAAATATAGTGTGTGGCAAATAATTCACAATTACCAGGCACACAAAGAGAAAGACAAAATGAATGAAAACTAGCAGCAACAATAAGCAGTAGAAACATGTCCACAGGATTATTTGGTATTAGAATTATTGGACACATTTTTAAATAACCTGGTGACTTCTGGGTTTTTTTCCATTACTAAGTAGTTTGTAATGGACTAACCTTACAAAAATCGACTATTAAAGCTGCCAAAAATATATAAAGAAGCTATTGAAGGAACTGGACAGTAACCAATGTGGGCGTGACTTGAGTAGAACTGGACAGTAACCAATTTGGACATTACAATTCCTGAAAGAAGGGAAGCTCTGCCTTTACCTTCGCTTATGCCTGAGGGTGTTTGTGGTGTGGGAGAATGGATTACAAGTAGAATGTGGTGGTTTTAGTGGATTGAAGAGCTAGCAGTCAGACTTCAGAGCAGCCAATATACTTGGGACTTGAGGGAGAAAATCTTGGCAAGGAAAGAATTGAAGGAAGGTGAATCAAAAAATCTGCATACAAGCTGGGCACAGTGGAGTGCAGCTGTAGTCTCAGTTCTTGAGAGGCTGAGGTGGAGTATCACTTTAGCCCAGGAGTTCGAGGCCTGCCTGGAACATAGTGAGACTCAGTCTGTGTTAGGCCATTCTTGCATTGCTATAAAGAAATACCTGAGACTGGATAATTTATAGTGAAGAAAGACTTAATTGGCTCACAGTTCTGCAGACCATACAAGAAGTGTGGTGCTGGTATCTGCTGCTGGTGAGGGCCTCAGGGAGCTTTTACTCATGGTATACAGCAAAGTGGGAGCTTGAACATCACATGATGAGAGCGGGAGCAAGAGAGAGAGTGGTGTGCGGTACAGGTGCCACAAACTTTAAAACAGCCAGATCTTATAAGAACTCACTATCATGAGGGCAGCACGAAGCCATGAGGGATCCACTCCCATGAACCAGACACCTCCCACCAGGCCCCATGTCCAACACTGGGAGTTACATTTCAATATGAGATTTAAAGGGGAAAACATCCAAACTATATCACTCCACCTCTGGCCCCTCAAATATCATGTTCTTCTCGCATTGCAAAATACAATCATCTCCTGCCAATAGTTCCCTAAAAGTCTCAACTCATTTCAGCATCATTCAGAAGTGCAGTCTCATGTGAGACAAGGCATGTCCCTTTGTATTAGTTTGGGTTCTCTAGAGGGACAGAACTAATAGGATATATGTATATATGAAAGGGAGTTTATTAAGGAGAATTGACTCATTATCACAAGGTAAAGTCCCATGATAGACCATCTGCTAATTGAGGAGTAAGGAAGCCAGTAGTGACTCAGTCTGAATCCCAAAACCTCAAAAGTAGGGAAGCCGACTGTGTAGCTTTCAGTCTATGGCTAAAGGCCTGAGAGCTCCTGGCAAACCACTGGTGTAGGTCCAAGAGCCTAAAAGCCAAAGAACTTGGAGTCTGATGTTCTATGGGAGGGGCTGCCACAGTGGTCTCTGAAATGTCTTTGAGGCCTTGTTCCTCTTGGCTATTTGTATTTGGATCGTTTTTAGTTATGCACATGTCTCTAGCAAGTGGTTACTCTATAGCCTGCTGGAATCCCTCTCCCAAAGCTTTTTCTTTCCATGCTGTATGGCCAGGCTGCAAATTTTCCAGACTTTTACAATCTGCTTCCCTTTTGAATATAAATTTCAACTTTGTCATTGCTTTGCTCCCACATCTGAGCATAGGCTGTTACAAGCAGCCAGGCCAAATCTTGAATGCTTTGCTGCTTAGAAATTTCTTCTATCAGATACCCCAAGTCATCACTCTGAAGTTCAGACTTCCACATATCATTAGGGCATGAATAGAATTTAGCCAAGCTCTTTGCTAAGGTGTAACATGGGTGACTTTTGCTCTAGTTTCAAATAAGTTCCTCATTTCAATCTGAGACCTTGGCAGCCTGGACTTCACTGTCAATATAAATATCAACATTTTGGTCATGCTGTTTACCCAGTCTCTGAGAAGTTCCAAACTTTCCCTCATCATCCTGTCTTCTTCTGAGCCCTAGAAACTCTTCCAACCTCTGCCTGTTACCTGGTTCCAAAGTGGCTTCCACATTTTCATGTATCTTTATAGCAATGCCCTTCTCCTCAGTACCAATTTTATGTGTTAGTTTGTTCTTGCATTACTACAAAGAAAAACCCAAGACTGAGTAATGTATAGAGAAAAGAGGTTTAATTGGTTTACAGTTCTGAAGGCTATACAAGCATAGTTATGGCATTCCCTTGGCTTTTGGGGAGGCCTCAGTGAGCTTTTACTCATGGCAGAAGGCAAAACAAGAGCAGGTATATCACACTGCAAAAGCAGAAGCAAGAGAGAGTGAAGGAGAGGTGCCACACACTTTTTTTTTTTTTTTTTTTTTTAGACAGAGTCTTACTCTATTGCCCAGGCTGGAGTACAGTGGGACAATCTCAGCTCACTGCAACCTCCGCCTGCCAGGTTCGAGTGATTCTCCTGCCTCAGCCTCCTGAGTAACTGGGATTGCAGGCATGCACCACCATGCCCAGCTAATTTTTGTATTTTTCATAGAGACAGGGTTTCACCATGTTGACCAGATTGGTCTCAAACTCCCAACCTCTAGTGATCCTCCTCGGCCTCCCAAAGTGCTGGGATTACAGATGTGAGCCACCGCAGCTGGCCTGCCACACACTTTTTTTTTTTTTTTTTGAGACGGAGTCTCGCTCTGTCGCCCAGGCTGGAGAGCAGTGCAAGATCTCGGCTCACTGCAAGCTCCACCTCCCAGGTTTGCGCCATTCTCCTGCCTCAGCCTCACGAGTAGCTAGGACTACAGGCGCCTGCCACCACGCCCAGCTAATTTTTTGTATTTTTGGTAGAGACGGGGTTTCACCGTGTTAGCCAGGATGGTCTTGATTTCCTGACCTCATGATCCACCGGCCTCGGCCTCCCAGAGTGCTGGGATTACAGGCGTGAGCCACCGCGCCCGGCCTGCCACACACTTTTAAACAACATCAGAATTCCACTCACTACCACAAGGACAGCACCAAGCCATAGGAGATCTGCCCCCATGACCCAAACACCTCCCTCCGGGACCCACATCCAACATTGGGGTTTACATTTCAACATGAGATTTAAAGAGGACAACATCCAAACTATATCACAGTCTCTTAAAAAAATCTGCATACAATCTCCAAGGTTGCTAGCTGATTTGTAAGCTGTGAATGTATAGAACAAGACTCCAGGAAACACAGTAGAAAACATTAGCTGAGAAGATAAGAAATTTATCATAGAGTTTTGTGTATGCACAAAAGATGGATAATAGAGTTCAAGCTCTGCCAAAGTGTTGAGGCCTTTGTAAACACATTGGAATTTCTGTTGAAATTCCATTCCTTAGGAATAAAGATGATGTTCTAGGAAAGAGGACAAAACTAAAATAGCCAAGCCCTAACAAAGCTCAAACCAATCCTTGATAATGGTGTTTTCTGCCTAATCAAGGAAAACCTAACATGTTGAGAGAAAGACAGAGAGAGAAAGAGAGAGAGGGCGTATTATCCAGACTTCTTAAAATAGTTCATCCTCGAAGTCCAACATTAAATTTAAAAAATTACAACACATTCTAAAAAAATAAAATAAAATATCTGAAAAACAGTAGAAAGAAACAGGCAATAAAACAGCCCTATATTTGATTCAGATATTAGAGTTTCAAATGGATTTAAAAGTAACTATGATTACTATGTCCAAGAAAACAAAGAGATCACTGGAGAATTTCACCACAGAACTGGTATTTTTGTTTTTTAAAATGAGTCAAATAAAATTCTAGAACAATAAAAATAATATACCAAATTAATAATTCAAATAGCTGCATTTAGTAAGAGGTTATACACAGCAGAACACTCTAACCATAACCCACCATTCCTCCCAGAACTTTTGTATCCTTGTCTATGATGTAAATTAACTTCTGGGTCTCTTCCATGTCATGCTGCCATTTTTGCTTTATTGAGTTTCTTCTCTGGTAATTTCCTCCTTAGAAAATTTAAGAATCCTCAGATTCTTGAGAGATCACATCCTCTTCATCTCCATCTTCCTCTTTCTACTCAACAACCAACTGTGTGGGCTTATAGCAGGGAGCAGGCCACAGACTTATGTCTTAACTCACTGTCTTTCCCTTCTTGCTCCATTCTTTCTACCAAGCCAAGGCATCTCTATATTACATTATATATCTTTCTTTATTCTGTGGTCAGCTTTCACATCTCTTGATCTGAAATGGGCACAGAGGTTCTATTTTAGAAATTAAAAACCTTTTTTTGTTTTCTTTGTTCTAGGATGCTTATTTTCTCTCATCAAAGCAGTAGCATAAGAATTACTGACATTATAAAATATGTTTCTACAAACAATGCAGCAATAATGGCTGCAAAAGTAAAATATATTATATAAAATTTTAAAATACTTTCCTGCCACATTTGGTGTATACTTGCATAGGACATTTTTGATGAAAGGTGAAACCCATAGGGTCATAATAAAGTAAATTTAAATTTAGATGGTCTTTCTTTGGCTTACTCCTGAGATGTTTGTTTGTTTCCTATGGGGGATCTACAAACTAAAGGAAGAGTTTAATTATACAGGGCATTTGAATTATACGTCAAAGTGATATTAAGGAAAAAGTGAGGCTGATGTCTTGCTGAGGTATTCTTACATGATGTTGCTTATTAATTTTATGAGCCAAGAAGTTCTTTATGTAATTCATAGTAAATTTTAAGAGAACATTTTTACACATAGTATACAAAGACTGATATTGATGGAATCTAAATTATCTAGACAGAAATCTATGAGCATATGGTTTACTTTGGGGAAGATAATGGTGCATCTAAAATTACAAAACAAAACAACACCCACTTTGGCAAACAGAACTAACTGAGTTTGGGTAGATGAAGGCTATGGGGAATCCCTGCCAGAGGATGTGTACACTTAAGTCCTTAGGGTAACTCAATATTATCATAAGATAAATACCTCTTAACTTTCATTCTAAGTGATAACACATTTAAATGTTATGTTTTGTTTTGTTTTGTTTATTTAGGTCTCACCAAAACTGAAAAAATAGAATCAGAGATACACATTGTACGTGGTGAAGGTTTTAAGACCGTTGCAGCAACACGATATGAAACAATAACAGCCATGACCAACCTGGCCATAGTAAACTGTCAAGTATATGGAAGAAATGCACTTAATCTGAAGGTATGCTAGATCTTTTTAATGACAGTGTCCTCCTGTATTATCAATTATTTTTGCTTTAGATTTCCCAATATAGATTAGTTTCCATGGTATTGAGGGGAATTTTCCTATTACAATAGAGATTTCTTAGGAACACTTCAAATTGCATCTCTAAACCTATATTCCTAGTTTGCCTTCAGTTTAAAAAGATTCTGAGGTTCAAGTCAATCACAGTGCTTTTTTTATTACTTAGCATAAGAGAATTTGAATTCAGATTTATTGTATTTTTAAGTTATTAGCAGTCTTTGGCTCTGTGACAAATCTAGTACTAGGATGGCTTTTTACTGAACACAAGCTCAATATCACGAATAGCAATAATATTAGTTATCATTTGTTAAGTATCCACTATGTGCCAAGTACACATTACTCCTAAAACACAATTATGTAAAGTAAGTATTATAATCTTTATCCTACAGATAAGAACACTGAGGCTTAATGAAAGTAACTTGTATAAGATCACACAGTAAGCAAGTTGTAGAGCTTGGGTTTGAACCCAGGACTTTTTGGCCTCAAAATCTATGCTTTTTTATTTTAAGTTTTATTTTGAAATAAGTTCTAACTCATAGAAAATTTGTAAAAATAGGAAAAGCTACAGAGAGTTTATTTGAAAAATTAGGGCATTAAAATAATATTCATATATACTGGGAAATTTGGAAAGCCAAATGCATGGCTGGGGCTAGACACATTCTTAGAAAAGACCTGAGAAGACTCTAAGCTTTCACATTTGGCTGACCTCTAAATGCAGTACAAGCAGGAAGTAAAGGCTAAGGTGGTTGCAAATGGCCTGGCTAAGGGTTGAAGGCGTGCCTTAGCACAGAGTCGATCTGAAAAGATGAAGTTCTCTCTGTCCTCCTCCCTCTGTCTTCTGTTGTGTAAGGAAATCATGTCAAAACAATAACTGAACACAAGTTAAAGGAGCAGAGATTTTAAAGAAAATATATGACAAAGAATAAAGACTTCACAAAAAAATTTTAGAAAATTATTAAACAACCCAATAGCTATAGCTCATATCAAGCCTACAGAAATTCTGGAGCTGAAAAATACAATAACTGAAATGAAAACTTCACTGAAAGATTTCAATAGTAGATGTGATCAGGCAGAATAAAAATAGAAATAGAAACCAAAACAACAAAACAAACCCCAAAGAGAGGGAAAAATGTGATTTCCAGAGTTAACACATTATAATTATTAAGATGTCCAGTTCCAGTTTTTAACAAAAATTATGGAATATGCAAAAAAAATGCTTGTTCACAGAAGAAACTAACAGAAGCTCTATTTTTTCATGTCAGATGGGTAATGTGCCAATGTCATAAAAAGGCTTGAGGGAGGCATATTTTATTCATGAGCATAAAAAGCCAATCATCATGCTTATGAACTACTAAAGGATTAGAAACTACTTATGAGGAAGCACAGACATTGGACTTACTGGAAAAAGGACTTTAAATAAACTGTCTTAAGTATGTTCAAACTGCTAAATGAAACTATGGACAGAGAGCTAAAGAGAATAATGTGTGAACAGAGATTTCAATAAGGAGAATAATGTGTGAACAGAGATTTCAATAAAGAGATGGAAATGACAAAAGAAAAAAAAAACAGTTCTGCAGCTGAAAACTACATTACCAAACTGAAAACTTCTCTAGAAAGTTTCAATACTAGAAATATTGATGAGGCAGAATAAAGAATTATAGAACTAGGAAACAGGTCAATTGAAATGATCAAGTATGAAGAACAGAAAGAAAAAAAATAAAGAAAAATGAACAGAACCTAAGGGACCTCTGGAACATCATCAAGTATACCAACATACATTTAATGGGGTCTCTGGAGAAAAGGAGAGAGAGAGAGGAAAGGGCAGAAAAAATATTTGAAGAAATAATGGCCAAAATATTCCTAATTTGATTAAAAGCACATATCTATACATCCAGGAAGCTCAATCAACCCCAAGAAGGATAATTGCCAAGAGATCCACAATGAGACATATAATCTAATTGTCAAAAGCCAAAGTCAAAGAAAGAATCTTGACAGCAGCAATCAAGAAGTGTTTTGTCATGTACAAGGGCTCTACAATGAGATTCACAGCCAGTTTGTTGCCAGAAACTATGGAGGCAAGAAAGGAATGGGATGACATCTTTATATTGCTGAAAGAAAAACAATCTGTCAACCAAAAGTCTATACCCAGAAAATCTATCCTTCAAAAACAAAGGAGTAATTAAGACATTCCCCAAGAAGCAAAAGCTGAGGGCATTTGTTGCCAGTACACCTGCCCTATAAGAAATGCTAGAGAGTTGTTCAGGCTACAGTGAGAGAACATTAGACAGCAACTCAAAGTCTTAAGAAGAAATAAAGAACTCTGATGAAGGTAACTACATAGGTAAATATAAAAGTCAGTATTATTTTGGTTATCGGTTTGTATTACTTTTTCTTTCTTATATCACTTAAAAGACAAATGTGTAAACATAATTATAAATGTATATTAATGGACACACAATGTATAAAGATTTAATTTGTGACAAAACAGAAGGGAGATGAAGCTGTATAGGAACAGAGATTTTGTGTGCCATTGGAGTTAATTTGGTATCAATCCAAACTAGATTGTTGTAAATTTAGGATGCCAAGGACAATCCCATAGTAACTACTACTGAAAAACAATATTAAAACATACACAAAAGGAAGTGAGGAGGGAATTAATGTGGCACACTATAGAAAATTAATTAAATACAAAGAAGGCTGTAATGAAGGGAATGAACAAAACCAACAATGACAAAACATTCTGGAAAGGGCAAAAATGTAAAGGCAGTAAAAGTATCTGTGGCTTTCAGGGTTGTGGCAGAAGGGAAGAAAGGATGAATAAGAGAAGCATGGATGATTTTTAGGGCAGTGATTCTGTATGATACTGTAATGGTGAATCTATTTCCTTATGCATTTTGAAAACCCATAGAATATATAACACAAGGTGTGAACTATAATGTAAACTATGGACTTGGGTTGATAATGATGTGCCAATGTTGGTTCATTGATTGTAATAAATATACCAACATGGTGTACAAGATGTTAATGTTGGGGGAAGGCTATAGGTACATGTGGTGAAGGGGTATGTGGAGAAGAAAAATCTCAAATTAAGAACTTAACTTTACACCTTAAAGAACTTGAAGAAAGAGAGCAAACTAAACCCAAAGCTAACAGGAGGAAGAAAACAATAATGATAAGAGCAGAGATAAATGAAATAGAGAATAGAAAAACAGTAGAGAAAATTAATGAAAAACAAAGGTAGGTTATTTGTAAAGATCAACAAAATAAACAAATCCTTAGCTAGACTAAGTAAAAACGAGAGAGAGAATATACAAATAACTAACATTAGTCATGAAAATTGAAATATTACAACTGGCCTTACAAAAATAAAGGGGATTGTAAGAGAATACTATAAATAATTGTACACCAATGAATTATATAACCTAGATTAAATGGAAGTATTTCTAGAAAAACACAAATTACCAAAACAGACTCAAAAACAAATAAAAATCTGAGCAGACATTTAACAAGTAATAAGATTAAATCAGTAACAAAAAACTTCCAAACAAAGTAAAATCCAGGACCAGATGGACCTAATTTCAGGCAACCCTAATTTCAGACAAAACAGGCTTTAAACCAACAAAGATCCAAAAAGACAAAGAAAGGCATTACATAATGTTAAAGGGCTCAATTCAACAAGAAGATGTAACTATCCTAAATATATACGCACCCAATACAGGAGCAGCCAGATTCATAAAGCAAATTATTAGATTCCTACAAAAAGACTGAGACTCCCTCACAATGAATAGTGGGAGACATCAACACTCCACTGACAGCATTAGACAGGTCATCAAGGCAGAAAATTAACAAACATATTCAGCATTGTACAAAAATGGATCTGGACCTTTACAGAACTCTACCCCTAAAACAAAAGAATTCTTCCCATTTCCACATGATACATACTCTAAAATCAACCATGTAATCGAACACAAAACAAGTCTCAGCAAATGCAAAATAATGTATTAGTACATTGTCATACTACTATGAAGAAACACCTGAGACTGGGTAATTTATAAAGAAAAAGAGGTTTAATGGGCTAACAGTTCCACATGGCTGGGGAGGTCTCACAATCATGGCAGAAGGGAAAGGAGAAGCAAAGACACATCTTACATGACGGCAAGCAAGCATGTGCAGGGGAACTGCCCTTTATAAAACCATCAGCTCTCATGTGAATTATTCACTTGCAGCACGAGAAAAACTCACCCCATGATTCATTTACCTCTCACCAGATCCCTCCCATGACACATGGGGATTATGGGAGCTACAATTCAAAATGATATTTGGGTGGGGACACAGCCAAACCATATCAATAACCAAAATTATACCAAACACAATCTTGGACCACAGTACAATAAAAATAGAAGTCAAGACTTTTAAAATCACTCATACCATGCAATTACATGAAAATTAAATGACATGCTCCTGAATGACTCTTGGGTAAATCTGAAATTAAGGCAGAAAAGAAGTACTTTGAAATTAATGAGAATAAAAATACAACGTATTAGAATCTCTGGTACACATCTAAGGCAATGTTAAGCAGGAAATTCATAGCACTAAATGTCCACATCAAAAAGTTAGAAAGATGTTAAATTAGTAACCTAACATCAAAACTGAAAGAATTAGAGAAGGAAGAGTAAACCAACCCCAAAGCTAGCTGAAGACAAGAAATAACCAAAATCAGAGCTGAACTAAAGAAAATAAGACACAAAAAAGAATTCAAAAGATCAGCAGATCCAGGAGTTGATTTTTTGAAAAAAGTAATTAGTAATATAGGCCACTAGCTAGACTAATAAAGAAGAAGAAAAAGAAAATCCAATTAAACACAATTAGAAATGACAAAGGGGAAGTTACTCCTGACCCCACAATAATAAAAATAACCATCAGAAACTACTACAGATACCTCTATGCACACAAAGTAGAAAACCTAGAAGAGATGGATAAATTCCCAGACACATACATCCTCCCAAGACTGAACCAGGAAGAAATTGATTCCCTGAACAGACCAATAATGAGCTCCAAAACTGAATCAGTAATAAATAGCCCACCAACCAAAAAAAGCCCAGTGCCACACAGATTCACAGCTGAATTCTACCAGATGTACAAAGAAGAGCTTGTACTATTTCTGCTGAAACTAATCCAAAAAAATTGAGGAGGAGGGGCTCCTCCCTAACTGATTCAATGATGCCAGCATCATCCTGATACCAAAACCTGGCAGAGACACAACAACAACAACAACAAAACCTCAGGCCAATATTCTTGATGAACACCGATGCAAAAATCTTCAACAAAATACTGGCAAAGTGAATCCAGCAGCACATCAAAAAGCTTATCTACCATGATCAAGTAGGCTTTATCCCCAGGATGCAAGATTGGTTCAACATATGCAAATCAATAAATGTGATTCATCACACAAACAGAACTAAAAACAAAAACTATATGATTATCTCAATTGATGCAGAAAAGGCTTTTAATAAAATTCAACATCACTACATGTTAAACACTCTCCATAAACTAGGTATTGAAGGAACATACCTCAAAATAGTAAGAGCCACCTATGACAGACCCACAGCCAACATCATACTGAATGGGCAAAAGTTGGAAGCATTCCCCTTAAAAACTGGAACAAGTCAAGGATACCCTCTCTTTTTTTTTTTGTTTTTTTGAGATGGAGTCTCTCTCTTTGCCCAGACTGGAGTGCAGTGGCATGATCTCGGCTCACTGCAAGCTCCGCCTCCTGGGTTCACGCCATTCTCCTGCCTCAGCCTCTGGAATAGCTGGGACTACAGGCGCCCTCCACAACGCCTGGCTAATTTTTTTGTATTTTTAGTAGAGATGGGGTTTCACTATGTTAGCCAGGATGGTCTTGATCTCCTGACCTCATGATCCACCTGCCTCAGCCTCCCAAAGTGCTGGGATTACAGGTGTGAGCCACCACACCTGGCCAAGGATGCCGTCTCTCAACACTCCTATTCAACAAAGTATTGGAAATCCTGGCCAGGGTAATCAGGCAAGAGAAAGAAAGAAAGAACATCCAAATAGTAAGAGAGGAAACTCAACTATCCCTATCTGCAAATGGCATGATCCCATATCTAGAAAACCTCATAGTCTCAGCCTAAAAGCTCCTTAAGCTGATAAACAACTTCAGCAAAGTCTCAGCCTACAAAATCAATGTACCAAAATCACAGACATTCTTATACACCAACAACAGTCAAGCTAAGAGCCAAATCAGGAACACAGTCTCATTCACAATTGCCACATAAAGAATAAGATTTTTAGGAATACAGCTAACCAAGGATGTGAACGATCTCTACAAGGAGAACTATGAAACACAAAGTTCAAAGGAATCAGAGATGACACAAGCAAATGGAAAAACATTCCATGCTCATGGATAGGAAGAATCAATATTATTAAAATGGCCATACTGACAAAAGCAATTTATAGATTGAATGGTATTCCTATTAAACTACCAGTGACATTCTTCACAGAACTAGAAAAAACTATTATAAAATTCATATGGAACCAAAAAAGAGCCTGACTAGCCAAGGCAAACCTAAGCAAAAAGAGAAAAGCTAGAGGCATCATGCTACCTGCCTTCGAACTATACTACAGGGCTAGAGCATGGTGCTGGTATATAAACACATAGACCAATGGAACTGAATAGAGAACCCAGAAATAAGGCTGCATACCTACAACTGTCTGATCTTTGACAAAGCTGACAAAAACAAGCAATGGGGAAAGGATTCCCTATTCAATGAATGGTGCTGGGATAACTGGCTAGCCATATGCAGAAGATTGAAACTGGACCCCTTCCATACGCCATATATAAAAATTAACTCAAGATATATTAAAGACTTTAATGTAAAATGCAAAACTATAAAAACCCTGGAAGACAACCTAGGCAATACTATTTAGGGCATAGGAATGAGCAAAGATTTAATGACAAAGACACCAAAGCAATTGCAACAAAAGCAAAAATTGACAGATGGGGTCTAATTAAACTAAAGAGCATCTTCATTACAAAGAAAACTGTCAATAAAGTGAATAGACAACCTATAGAATGGGAGAAGATTTTTGCAAACTATGCATCTGACAAAGGCCTAATATCCAGCATTTATAAGGAACTTAAACAAATTTACAAGAGATAAACAAACAACCCCATTAAAAAGTGGGCAAAGGACATGAACAGACACTCCAAAAGAAGACATACATGTGGCCAACAATCATGAAAAATCTCAACATCACTGATCATTAGAGAAATGCAAATCAAAATCACAATAAGATACCATCTCACATCAGGTAGGATAGCTATTACTAAAAAGAAAAAAATAACAGATGCTGTTGAGGTTGTGGAGAAAAAAGGAACATTTATACACTCTTGGTGGGAGTGGAAATTAGTTCAACCATTGTGGAAGACAATGTGACAATTCCTAAAACCTAAAAACAGAAATACCATTTGACCCAGCATCCCATTACTGGGTATATACCCAAACCAATATAAATTATTCTATTATAGAGATACATGTGTATGTTTATTGCAGCACTATTTGTGATAACAAAGTCATGGAATCAACCTAAATGCACATCAGTGATAGACTGGATAAAGAAAATGTGGTACATATACACCATAGAATACTATGCTGCCATTAAAAAGAACAAGAGCTTGTCTTTTGTGGGAACATGGATGGAGGTGGAGGCCATTATACTTAGCAAACTAACTCAGGGACAGAAAACCAAATATTGCATGTTCTCACTTATAAGTGGGAGCTAAATGATAAGAACACACGGACACATAGAGGGGAACAACACGCACCAGATCCTATTGGAAGGTGGAGGGTGGGAAGAGGGAGAGGGTTAGGAAAAATAACTAATGGGTACTAGGCTTAATACTTGGGTGATGAAATAATCTGTACAAGAAACCCTCATGACATAAGTTTTCCTATATAGTAAACCTGCATATGTATCCCTGAACTTAAAATAAAAGCTAAATTAAAAAAAAAGACCTAGAAAACATATTTAAGGAAATAATGGCTGAAATTTCCCCAAATCTGGAGATAACCAGCAGCACCAAAGTATTGGAAATTCAAAGGTCACCAATTAGATTCAATGCAGGAGGAATTTCCCAAGGTACATCATAATCAAATTAACAAAAATCAAAGAGAAAGAATATTTGAAGCACAAAGAATAAAGAAACATATGACATTCAACAGAGCCCCAATACAACTTTCAGCAGATTATTCAGCAGAAACCCTGCAGGCTAGGAGAGAGTGTTGAAGGGGGAAAAAAAAAAAAAAAACCTCTCAACTGAGACTACTATACCCATTAAAGTGTCTCTTCAAACACAAAGGAGAGATAAAGACTTTGCTGGAATAACAAAAGCTGAAGGAATTCATAAACACCAAACCTGTCCAAAAAAATGCTACAGGGAGTCCTTCCATCTGGAAGAAATGGACCCTAAGGTGTAACAAGAAAACATTTCAAAATATAAAACCCACTGCTGAAAGTAAGAAAATTGAAAACTTGACAAATTCAGAATATATTAATACTGTAATTGTGGTAAGTAAACCACTTACATCTTAAATATGAAGACTAAAAGACAAAACTATTAAAAACAACAATTACAACTGGTTAAGAGATAGGCAATGTGGAAGGATGTAAATTGAAACATCAAGAAGTCAAAATATGTAGAAGGTGCTATTAAAGTGTGGAGTTTGTTTTTGATGCTTTTCCTTGTGAGCAAAGTTAAGTTGTCATCAGTTTAAAATTACCTATTATAACATGTTTTTTGTAAGCCTCATGGTAACCGCAAAGCATAAACCTGTAATAGCACAGAATCAAAACATATTACTAGAGACAATTACTTAAACACAAAGTCAGGTAGTAAGAGAGGTAAAAAGGAAGAAAGGATTCACACAAGCAGAAAACAAATAACAAAATGAAA
Source organism: Pongo abelii (assembly GCF_028885655.2). NCBI lineage: Eukaryota > Metazoa > Chordata > Mammalia > Primates > Hominidae > Pongo > Pongo abelii. The sequence continues at coordinate 51,216,936 of NC_071999.2, forward strand.
ATAGGAAACCCTTACCTAGCGATAAAAACCTTGAATATAAGTAAATAAATACATAATATAAGCCCCAGCTATATGCTGTCTGTAAGAAACTCACTTTCTCTATAAAGACACAGGCTGAAAATGAAGGGATGGACAAAGATATTCCACGTAAATTGAAACCAAAAAAGAGCAGGAGCAGCTATACTTATATCAGATAAAGTAAACTTTAAGTCAAGAATGGTAAGACAAGGAGGGCCATCGTGTGAAAACCAAGAGGACAGGCTGGTCTTGAACTCCAGTGATCTGCCCACCTCGGCCTCCCAAAGTGCTGGGATAACAGGCGTGAGCCACTGCACCCAGCCCTTGGTTATAAGCTTTAAAGAATTTGTTTGCTATTTTGCACATTTCTGCCTTAAGACTGTGTTTCTAGCAACTATTTAAACTTATGAACTCTTCATTGATAAAGAATAAATCTTATATCACTAAAAGATGAATATGCAATAAGATGTTTTCAGACAAGAAAAGCTGAATTCATTTTTCTCAAGTTTATCTCTACTACAAGAAATGTTGGAAAAAAGCCCGAGGAGTCAAAAAAAAAAATTATACCAAATAGAAACCTAGTTAATTAAGAAACAATGAATAGCACCATAAGTGGTAAATACATCAGTGAATATAAAGGAACTTTTAAAACAATCTTGAATTCTCTTTAAAATAATGCTGATTATTTAAAATAAATACATTAACCATATATTGTGGGTGTTATAGCTAATATAAAAGTAAAATATTTGACAACAGGAGTACAAAAGGTTGGAAGGGGCTAAATGTATGTATCTATTGTAAGATTCTTTTTTTTTCTTACCCTTTTCTATGGTGTTGGTATTGTAAGGTTCTTTAATCATGAAGTAGTATAATATTTTTTGAAGGGTGGTTGTGTTAAGGCACGTATTGTGATCCTTAAAGAAGTCACGTTTTTAACAACACTAAGGAGAATAACAAGAAAGTCATTTTTAAAAAATAGTGTTTGAACAAATCGTCTGTTCACAGTAAAGAAGCCAAGAAAAGAATAGAGGAATAAGGCTGAGTGCTGTGGCTCATGCCTGTAATCTCAGTGCTTTGGCAGGTCAAGGCAGGAGGATTCCTTGATGCCAGGTGTTTGAGGACAGCCTAGGCAACATGGCAAGACCCTGTCTCTACAAATTTTCTGTTTAGAAATTAGCCAGGAATGGTGACATGTATATGTAGTTCTAGCTACTCAGGAGGCTGAGGAAGAGCCCAGGAATTTGAGGTTTTAGTGAACTATGATTGTGCCACTGGACTCCAGGCAGGGTGACAGAGCGAGACCTTGTCTCTAAAAAAAGGGGGAATAGAGAATAGAAGAACAGAAACAGATCTGACAAACAGAAAACAAGCACTAAAATGGTAAACTTTAGCCTAAACACATTAGTAATTTTGTTAAATGTAAATGGGTTAAACACCACAATAAAAAAAATAGAGATTGTCAAACTGGCTGATGAAGTACCACTCAATTATTTGCTATGTACTAGGAAGAGTACTTAAATAAAGACACTGATGGTTAAAAAGTAAAACTGGAAAAAGATAACAGTAGGCATTATAAAGCTCTTATGGCTGTATTAGCTGAGGAAGTAGAAAATAATACTAAAGAAAAAGAATATTACCAAGTATAGAGAGAAGTTTGAAAATGTTGAAAGGGTCAATTCATCAAGAAGACAGAACAATCTAAATGTGTATAGATATAATTAGAATGCCTCAAAATTCACAAACCAAAATTTGACAGAACTAAAGTGAGAAGTAGAACAATTCACCATCATAACTAGAGATTAGACAACATAACTTGATCAAGAATTGATATGTGTAGTCAAAAACAATTCAATAAAGATATAGAAGATCTGAAATAACTCCAGCGACTAACTTGACCTAATTAACATTTATAGAATGATACATCCAACAACTGCAGAATAAACATTACTTTTTGGGTACACATAGAACAATTTCAAGATAGAACATATGTTGGGCCATAAAACGTGTCTCAGGAAATTTTAAAAGTTTGAAATATTGTAGTTCTCATACCACAACAGAAATAAAATAGAAGTCAGTCACAGTAAGATATCTAGAAAAGTACCAAATATTTGTGCTAAATATTAATTTAAATATTAAAAAGCACTAAGTGTTTGAAAATCAAACAACACACTAATTAAACAATAGGTAAAGAAAGAAAACACCAAGGAAATCGGAAATATTTTGAACTGAATGACAATGAAGACAGTACAGAAATTGGCATATTTAACACGAAGTTTCAGATGGATGCTAGATTAACAGATAGAAATCAGAGAAATAGAGGTAGAGATATAAAAAGAGGGTAAAGAAAATAATTAAATATAAAATAGATTCAATTATATTTCAGCACATAGCAATGTTTGCTTGTTATTGATTGAAATAATTCTGTCACACATATAATACTACACTTATCACATACATAAATACGTAGTCTGATATGGTTTGGATCTGTGTCCTCACCAAGTCTCATGTCAAATGGTAATCTCCAGTGTTGAAAGTGGGGCCTAGTGGGAGGTGATTGGATCATGGGGATGGATTTCCCCCTTGATGCTGTTCTCCTGATAGCAAGCGAGTTCTCATGAGATCTGTTAGTTTTAAAGTGTGTGGCACCTCCCCCATCTTCCTGCTGCTCTGGCCATGTAAGACCACTTCCCCCTTCACCTTCTGCTATGATCATAAGTTTCCTGAGGCCTCCCCAGAAGCTGAGCAGATGCTGCCATGCTTTCTGTACAGCCTGGAGAACCATGAGCCAATTAAACCTCTTTTCTTTATAAATTACCCAGTGTCAGATATTTCTTCATAGCAGTGTGAGAACAGCCTAATACATAGTGTTTCTACTTTGCTTCTATCTTTTACATACCAAAGAAATTATTATCACGACAGACTAAAAAAAATGAATGGACGACGAGTATAGGCTTGTTAGTATATTGTGTAAAACATTCTCATTCAAATTATGTGCTGATTTTGTTTTACTCTTGTATAAACTATTTTGTGCCTTGTTAGTGATTAACACCTTATCTCTTGTCACTTTCTTTTAGGGCTTTTTTATCCTAAATTGTCCAGACTTAACACCTTTGGCTTTCCAGTTGATATATCTTAATTTATCATTTAATGATCTTCATTACTTTCCCACAGAAGTGAGTCAATTTTTATTGTTATGTACTGATATAACTTATCGTGAATAATAATAAAAATAGACATCTTTTAATACCTTGAAGTTACTATAGAGTACTGTAAATGTATTTTGGATTGCATCTTTTGAATGGCTTATTTTCAAAAGCACAAAATGTACAGTACATCTTTCTTAGGAAATCCCATGATGTAATCCTCAAAGACTATGTTATAGTGAGACTCTCAAATGTGTTCTCATAATTCTATAATGTATATTAAATATTTATTCTTCTAACTCTGAATGTAATCTAAAATAAACCTTATTTATGTGCCAATCAGAAGCTTTAAAAACAAAGTAAACATGCAGTGTTGTAACAAGTTTTAATTACCAAATGATAAAATATAATATTCTGCTTAATAAAATGTATGAAAGATAATCAGATATGGGATGAGCTAATTTAATGTCATTTCAAGTGAATGAACCATTATAAGTAATTAGGACAAATTATGTTTTTAGTGTCTTTTGTCATTGCTTCATTGATTACTGGGTAATTGGTGGTTTTGTGAATTGATTTCCAGAGTATTGTCTTTTAGCGAGTTTATTTTTGGCAAATGTATTCTCTTCCTATTTCAATCATATAGTATTGAAAACATATATTTTCCATACTTTCTCTATAATATAATGTTTTTATTTTCAATTGGAAAAGTTATTTCCTTTCTAATACATAACACCAGTTTTGTTAATTTGACTAGGAGTAATTGACAAGAATTCCCAAGGAATATAGCAATCTGAGTTCTTCACACTAATTTAACCTTTCTTCTAAGTAGATACAGATAATATTTGTGTATCTGCCAAAGAAAACTCCATCCACTAAAAAATAAATGTATGAAGACAAGAGAGCTAGTCACATGTAAGATATAAAATGCTCATTATTAAAGTGACAGAGATCAACTTGTCATTAAAATGCAGGTCTGTGTTATATAGCTATAGATAAAATATTCCAATGAAGATGGTAATATATAGGTTTAGAGGGGCTGTTTTGGGGACAGGCTAATGAGGCCCAGTTGTTAGCATGGCATAAAGGCAATGAATAGAAGGCTGGGGACTGAGGTAAGTGGGGTGATTCAAATTATTACCAGTTTCATGGAAAATTCAAGATGGTTGAATCAGGCAGATTGCAGTGTCCACTAAAATAGTTTCGGATGGGAGAAGGTAGAAGCAAAAATGTTAAATAAAGAAGATTAATATAGCAAACTCTATATACGTATACTCGGTCTTCTTCTCTAAGATTCTTAAACAGTCATAAAATCAGATATAGTAATAAGTATAATAATGTATTGTTAGGTCTGTAACATATGGATATGATATATATAGAAATTTTAGACAAAAAATGAAGAAGGAATTGAATATGTATGAAGAACATTTTCATATCTCACTGGAATTAAGTTAGTATAAATCTGAAGTAAATTCTGATAAGGTGTATATTATAACCTCTAAACAATCACTAAGAAAATAACGCAAGAGAACATACTGAAAACATTTATTGAAGTCATAAAATGTTACACTAGAACATATTCACTTGATGCAAAAAAAGGCAATAGAGGAGGAATTAAAAGAACATACGACATATAGAAAGCTAAAAGTGAAATGACAGATGTAAATCCAATCATGTCAATAATAACATTAAATGTGAATATATCAAACAATCCAATCCAAACATACAGATAGTCAGATTGTACAAATTATACAAGTTCTTATACAGATTCAGTGATACGCTGTCTGCAGGAAACACACTTAAGACTAAAAGAAACACACTTACGATTGAAGAGGTTGAAGCCAAAAGCATGAGAAAATATATATCATGCAAACAGCAACAATAGAAATGCTGGAGAGACTATACTAATATCAGACAAAATATATTTTAAAGCAAAAAAAGTTACAAGAGATAAAAAGAGACATTTGTCAGTTTATCAGATAATAAACAAATGTTTATCAGATAATAAACAAATGTTTATTTAGTAACAGATCCCCAAAGTATATGAAACAAAAACCAAAGGAATTGGAGGAATAGAAAATGCAACTATAATAATTGGACACTTCAATATCCCACTTTCGATAATGAATAGAAAAATTAGGCAGAAGAACAAGAGGGAAATAGAAGAATTGAACAACACTATAAACCAATTAGACTTAATAAATCTGTATGGAATGTATTAGGGTCTAACTCAAACCAATAGCAGCAGAATACACAATTCTCGAGTTCATATAGAACATTTTCCAGGATAAATCATATGTTAGGCTACAAAATCAGTCTCAATAAATTTAAAAGGATTGAAAAATTACACAAGTCTATTTTTGGCTACAATGGAATTAAATTATAAACCAAAAACTGAAAGAAATTTGGAAATTCACAAATATATGGAAATTAAGCAACATACTCCTAAATAACCAGTGGGTCAAAGAATAAGTTGTAAGTGAAATTAGAAAATATTTTTAGATAAATGAAAATGAAAACACAACATACCAAAATTTCTGAGATGCATTACAGAGTACTTAGAGGGAAACTTATAGCTGTAAATGTAAATCTTTTAAAAAAGAAGAAATATCTCAAACTAACTTTTCATGTAAAGCCACTAGAAAAAAAGGGTAAACTAAACCTAAACAAAGAATAAGCAAGGAGATAGTAAATATTAGTACTGAAATTAGTGAAACAGAAGATAGACAAACAGAGAAAATTTAAAAACAGAAGTTATTACTTTTAAAAAATCAACAAAATTGACAAACTTTATGTAGACTAACAAGAGAAAAAGACAGAAGACTTATGTTACTAAAGACCAGGATGAAAGAAGAAACATCACTACTGACCTTACAGAAATTAAAAAGATTTAAAGAAAATACTATAAATAACTGTATACCAACCAATTAAATAACTTAGGTGAAATGAATACATTCCTACAAAGACACAAGAAGGGACTTTAGAAAATATGAATTGCTCCATGATCCTAAAAATTATATAGAAATGCAAAGGATTACAAAGAGCCAAAATAATTTTGAAAAGAAAGGCAAACTTGGAGCACTGATGCTTCCTGATTACAAGAAGGAACTTGCTCTACTCCACCAATTTTGGACCTTTATGATGATAACATGGTTGAATTTAATATTAAAGAGAACTAATATAAGACCTTATTAATATTCACCAGAGAAAAATATACTAATCAAGTAAAGATCATAGATTTATTTGTTTGTTCTTCTTTTTAAAATTTGTATAAATTTAAGAGGAAGATAATAGATTTAAAAGGTTTATTCTATTTTTTAAATTTCACATGAAAAATCAGTGTACATGAAATTACTGTGATATCAGAAATAATCTGGCTATGGTATCTAACACTTCTCTGATTACTAAGGTTAATTCCATCTATCTTTCTGGTTCTGCAGATATCTCCTTCCTCCCTCATTATTCCATGATTGCCTCGTATGAAACCATGAGCTTGATCAGAAAGGGTGACTTTCACACTTAGAAAAGGACCATTCTTGAGTCAAGGGTGTATGAGTACAGTGGTTGCACTATTTCGGCATATCATACCTATTAATGCTGGTCACTTGTTTTGAAGGTTGACCAAGGGTGTTTACTGAGTTACATGATATAGCCAATTAACGTTGCTATAATGATTCTACATTAGTTCAGAAAGTTTATAAAAGGTAACAAATAATGATTTGCATACTTTATTATTCCGCTCATGTTTGTTTCTCTTTTCTGTTCCCCAGATATTATGTCTTAAAAATTTACAAATACTGAAATTGAGAAATAATCCTATCAAAGAAATTCCTTCTGAAATTCAACAACTTGAGTTCCTTAGAATTTTCACCATTGCTTTTAATTTAATTACTGTTCTTCCAATTGGGTAAGGTTGATGGTCTGAGATTATAAACACAGAAAATAATTCATAATTTCGAAAAAGATCAATTTCCCCTTTGAAAGCAGCTAGCAGCTTTTTGGCTATTTAGTAATTCGTATTCTATTCTAATTAGCTAATACGCTTCTTCTTATGGTGTTAAAAACAATCCTACCAGCTACATACAGAGCAATTAATATGGGTCTAGTGACTATACATCTAGAAAGACATTATCTGAGTATGGGTTAAATTAACAGGAATTATCTAAAGCAGTTCAGGTGAGAGCCTTGCACCTATCTCTTGACAGCCTTTTTGGATATGGAAAGAGCACTGAATTTGGGATGAGGAAATCTAGACTTTAAAGTTGATGATAATTATATATTTGATCTGGAGAAAGTAATTTAACCATTCTTGGCCTCAATTTCCTAATCTATAAACTAAGGAGATTGGCTTATATGATATCTAAGACCCTTTCAACTCCATAAGAATGCTGATATTTGGACATAAAAGAGATGGGTTTCTTCCCACGTATGGACTAGTAATTATTTAACTCCTAATGAAAATTTTAAACCAAAACCTTAACCAAATGTCAAAACAAGATACTTATTCCAATCAGAGTTTAATAAATTGAATCTCTAAGTGCAAAGAGAAAGGGACTCATAAATAGTTGAATAATACTTTGCAAAATAAAAGTCTTATCTATAGTAATTAAGGAAGTGCATCCAAATTCATTTATAAAGACGTTCATTCAGTACTGTTTGTAATTAATGATCTAACAAATTGTACGTTCATAAACATTCAGTTATTTAAAAGAATAAGAAATTATATTAAAAAATTATACCATTTCTGTATAAAATACATATACATATCACACATTACACATTACATATATAAAAAGAAAGAATAAACACTAAAGAAGTAAGAATGTTTCATATGGGTATTTTATTTCTGTTTGACTCATCTGGATTTTTCCACAGTACATAAACTGTATTTTCCCTGCCTTGACACTATCTGCCATTTCTCTAAGGAAATCCTGTTTCCTTTTATTAGAAAATAGTGTTTAAAAGCCAAGATCTGGGTGTTGGGTATCCTCATCACCATTAGGATATCATTCTTTCTAGACCCTCTCATCGGAGAGAGCAAAGTAATATATGTATGTATACTAACCCATGTGTACACACATATCTGTAATTGTTTATATAGATATAAACACATATACAATTACATATATACACACACAGAACTATATATGTATAAACATATATGTATATATACAGCATGAATTCATGAATTCCTACTGGATAATCTATAATCATAATTATACACTTTCAATAATCATAACTACCATTTAAACAAAATAAAAATTCCTAAAGCAAGTGAAATGTGATTATAACTAAAAGGTCATCATTTTGTTCATTGTTTAGATATTGGGCAAATAGATACCTTCTGCAAAAAAGTTTGCAGAAGCTATTTTTAAAAACTATTAGTGTTTCTAAAATAAAGCGGTGTATTTTTATTAAATAACATAGGATATGTATGCATATCAAGGGAAGAGTGACAGCATATTAAAGCCAAGAATGAAAAACATAATGGGGAAAACTTAACTTTATTGACCTCGAAGAAGACTTCAAGCAAGCTCTGACATAATAAAAATGTTTATTTGCAAGGCTTGTTCAATGAAAACTCACCAGGAGGGCACTTATACAGTGAAGAATGAAGGTGCTGAATTCTTCATATCTAAGAGTTGTTGTCAGAACTCTACCTTGCTGAGCAAAGAAGACCTCACAGAGTGTGGTGAGACTTGGAGATCAGTAACTGAATTAAATTGAGTGAAATTTAGTGAACCAAACAATTATGTAATATATTTGAGATATCCTGGCTCCATGTAAATTCTGGAGTTTGGACATTATTACCGTCACAAGCAATTGCACTGATACACTTTGAATGTTATACTTTCATTCTTGTAATTAATTCAGCAGATGTTCATGAAGCATCTGTTAATACTGTGTGCCCCTAGGAGCTCACCACCTAAAAGGAAGGCAGACAATTGAATACAATTGAGTAAAGTAAAATAATGGAGATGTACACAGTAAAATGTATGAGTTACATGTCACCCATTCTGAAGGGTTGAGAGATGGTTCCCTGGAAGATGTAGTATTTGATCCAAAGATGACTGAGTGTGAATTAGGTGGATTAAACAGGAGAGACAACAAAGGATAGTTGGGCCAATGATAGGGTGGATATTTCTTCAATGAAAAGTTACAACGTATGTGAAAAGAAGCAGCATATATAACATGAGATGGGAAATACAAGCAATTTGCTGTTTTTGAAGCTTAGAGGGCAATGCCAAGTGGTAATAAATGGTACAGTAAGCAGGGACAGATTATCTAGGAAGCCTCATGAGCTAAGGTAAAGAATTTATGCTGTATGCGACAAGAAACCATTACAGGTTTTCCACAGGTGAGTGGTAGAGTCAAACTTACATTTTTAGGTTATTCTAGTGGCATTGTGGAGGATGGATGTGAGGGGATAAACAGAATTAAAGGTGACCAGTTGGAAGGCCATTGCAGTAGTTCAAGCAAGAGATGAAGAGAACTTGGACCAAGGCAATGGCAGTGAGCATGGAGAAGGAGGAACAAATTGTTATGAAATTGAAGTAAAACCTGCAAGATCTAGAATTGAGACACAGAGGCTATAAGGAACAGAAGAGTCAAAGTTAAAAAAAAAAAAAAAGTCAAGATAACGCCCAGATTTCTAGTTAGAGTGAAACAATTCAATCATGCAAAACATATTTACTGGACTCTGTCCTAAGCATTGGGTTCAGATTGTTAAAGGAAAAGGGGCATGATCTTTTCCCTTATGGGGTTTAGTATCCAGAGAAGGATACAGGAATTTTAATAAACACCATAATAAACATATGAATATATAAATATAAAACATTCTAAGGGCTTTGACTGAAAAGAACAATATGATGTCAGCAGAAAAAAAAAAAATTGAGTCACTAAGAAAGGTGTATCTGAGGAAATGACATTTAAGCAGAAGTTTATAAATCCAGGCCAAGAACAGGAAAAAGAATGTTCATGCAGTGGGAATAACATGTGAGGTAATGAGAGCTTGGACTCCTCAAAGGCTGACAGGAAGCCAGCATGGCTTAGAGTAAAACCCAGGTGAGGTTTAGGAGTTGGATAGGGACTACATCCCATGAAGCTGTGAGGGTCAGGTGAAAATATTTATAATTTATTTAAAATGCATTGAGAAGCCATTGGTTGTTTTTAAGCACAAGAGTGACAATGAAGGCTGAGGAGGTTTGAATGAAGGAAAATAATGAGTTTTGTTTTAGATTAACATGTTGATTTTAGATTTCTGTTTTCCATCACAAATCTGGACCTAGACCTATTAACCTCACAGGAGAGTTTTGTGCTGGAGATATTTCTGGAGAAACATCTGTGTTTCAAATACAGACAGATAAAGAAGAAATTATAAAGACTGAGGAAAAGCCTCAAATTGCATAAAGAGAACCAAGTGTATCATGGAAGCCAGGGAAGTGGATTATTTTGAAAAAGAAGGATGACCAACAGTGTCAAATACAATAGAGAAGCTCAGTAAGAGTAAAGGTGAGAACAGTTTTAGTGGAATGATGGAAATAAAAGCCAGCTTGCAGTGGGTTGTGATGGAATGGGAAGACAGAAATTGGTAATAATGAGTGTAGACCATTCTTTGTAGAGCTTTAGATGCAATGTGAGAAGAGCGATTAGACAAAAGCTATAGAGAATGTGGGATCTTAGAAACATTTTTGTTGTTAGTTTTTTAAAGACTTAGGCATATTTACAGGATGTTGGAAAGAAACCAATAGGGAATAGATTGAAGATGTGGAAGGATGACAGATGATGCAGAATTTCACAGGAGATGGGAGGGGAAGAAGTCATCAGCTCAGGTGGAGATTCTGGTCTTGAACAGGAAGAGTAACCCTTATCTCCTAAAACTGGAGGTAGGTCCTAAAAATGAACATGTAAAATATATAGTTATATGGGTAAGAAAACAGGAAATTCATTTAGTCAACAAAGATTTATTTAGCTCCTATAATGCATCAGTTGAGAGAGATTACTATGAAATAACTTCAGATAATCTTTGAGAACAAGAAGAATAATGATTGAAAAGAAGTTTTAAAGAAAGTTGTGATGATTTGGTATTGATATTGAGAGGAACAGAAAAGAACAGAGCACAGAAAAGTGAATGTTTGAGAGACGATGCTGTGGGCTTAGCTGAGACTGGAAACCAAGGATTCATGGTGACACGAATCTGCATTTCTGCTGATTATCTTCAGTAGCTCAGTCATTCATGTGTAAGATGGAGAAGGTAGATTTTAGCCTCCATAAAAAGGCTTCTTTTGGAATGTCCATAGCAGTTTTATCGCAATATCCTGAAAAAGTCTGCAATTCAAATGTTCATCAACAAAACAGTGGAAAACCTAATTGTTTTTATTTGCAATAATCCAAAGGTGGTAACAACTCAAATGTCCATTAACAGATTAATGAATAAACAAAATGTGATATATACATACATAGAATATTATTCATCCTGAAAACAGAATGAAATGGTAGTACATGCTACAACAACAATGAACCTTGAAAACATTATGCTAGGTGGAATAAGTCAGATACAGAAGGATAAACATTGTGTTATTGTGCTTATATAAAGTACCTAGAATAGACAAATTTACAGAGACAGAAAGTGGAATATAGGTTACCGGGGGCTCAGGTATAGCAGAGAGGGGGGAATTGGGAGTAGCTGTTCAATGGATATAGAGTTTCTGTTTGGGAGGATGGGAAAGTTCTGGAAATACAGATAGTGCTGATGGTTGCATAATACTGTAATTGTAATGCTGCTGAATGGCACACTTAATAATGGCTAAAATGGCAGATTTTATGTTATCTATATTTTACTATAACAAAAAATACATAGAGCCTGGGCAACATGGTAAAACCCCATCTCTACAAAACAATACAAAAAATTAGTTGTGCACAGTGGTATGTACTTGTAGTCCCAGCTACATAGAAGGCTAAGGTGGGAGGATCACTTGAGCCTGGGAAGTTGAGGCTGCAGTGAGCTTTGGGCAACAGAGTAAGACCCTGTCTCAAAAAAAAAATACATATATATATAGTTATTAGTAACCTCAATGTTTTCATCTTTCCTCCTAGTCTTCCTTCTTTCTAAAATTTTTAGGTATAATTCATATACAATAAAATACACAAATCTTAGGTATTTGATTCAAAGTATTTAACAAATATACGCACCCACATAACTACTATCCAAAACAAGATATGGGGTATTCCCATTATCCTAGAAAGTTTACCCAGAAATGTCCTCATGTACATTTCTAGTCAATTCCCAGACTTCTAACATCATAGACTTATTTCGCCTGTTCTGGAAAACTCTAAAAGTTGATTGATACAACAAATGATTTTTTGAGTCTGACATTTTTCACTCAACATAAATTTTGGGGATTCACCCATGTTGTATATATCAGTATTCCATTCCTTTTTAATGATGACCTCGTGTCACATGGCCTCAGCCATTTCAGCAAAGTCAAAAATAGAAATGGGATTAACTAGGAACGAAATCTGTGGACAAGTCTTTTGTCTTATGGAACGAATACCCATGATATACATGGGAAACCCACTAGGTTCTTGAAGATTTTATATTAATAGAAATGTTGCCAGAGTGTATTAAGAAGGACAAAGACAGTATGAAATGAAAAAAGGCTGTCACATCTCCAAAATTCCATGGGCAGGAAACAGCTGAATATGTGTGCCAACTTTCACGAAAAAGGGAGGATGATTCAGAGGGTGGTGCCAGGCACCAGGGAGGATGAATCCAGGAGCACCGAAGGTGGAGCTGTGATTCTAAAAGACAGAGCCAGGATCCAGGAGGGCAGAAACTGGAAAGCAGGTGGCAGAGCTGGGAGCTGCTGCTGATTATTCCCAGGCCTTGAAACCAAATGAAGTTTACTCAGTCCTATTTCAAAATTGCTTGGGATTGGTAATTCCTGTTTACCTTTCATTTTCTCCCTTTTGAACCAGAATATCTATAACTTATCCTATGCCTGTCTCACCATTGTATTTTCAGAGCAGATAACTTGTTTCTTTAATTTCATAGATCCACAAATGGAGAAAAGTTGTGCTTCTGGATGTGTTATATCTGGAGCCTCACCTATACCTAATTTAGATGATGAGATATGGGACTTTTGAGATTTAGATGAGACGTTGAACTTTGAGTTGATGCTGTAAAGGGTTAAGACCTTTCGGGAGATTGAGATAAGTGAATATATTTTGTATGTGGGATAGATGTGAATCTTTAGGGATGAACTGTGATAGGTAGAATAATGGTCCCCAAAGCTGTTCATATTCTACCAGAACCTGTGAATATGTTTTATTACATGGCAAAAGGAAATTAAGTTTGGAGATGAAATTAAGGGTTCTAATCAGCTGATCTTAAAGTAGGGAGATTATTCTGGATTAGTTGAGTGGTCCCAATCAAATCACATGAGCTCTTAAAAATGGAAGGGGGATGCAGGAAGCATTTGTCAGAGAGATACCACCTGAGGACTTGACTTGCTTTTGTTGGTTTTGAAGATGGAGGAAGGGAGCCATGAGTCAAGGAATGAGGCAGCTTGAAAACCTGGGAATGGCCTTCAGCATACAGCCAACAAGAAAACAAGGGCCTCAGTTCTACAGCTGGAAAGAACTGAATTCTGCCAACAGCCTGCATGAGTAAGGAAACAGATTCTCCCTAGAGCCTCCAGATAGGAATGCAGTCCTGCTGATGGCTTAATTTTAGTAGGGTGAGACCTTTGCAGACTTCTGACCTATATAACTATAATGAATAAATCTGTATTGTTGTACGCCACTGTTTGTGTTGCAATTTGTTCTGGCAGTAACAGCAAACTAAAACGAAACCAGTCAAAGATTTCAACTCTTGTGGGGATCACATTCCCACAAGAGGAGACAGTCAATACATGTAATAAATAAATTATATAGTATGTGAGAAGGCAATAAGTGATATGAAAAACAGTAAACAGTAAAAGGGAGTGAGAGTGTGATTTTAAGTAGGGTAGCTAAAGTAGGCCTTATTGAGAAAGGGACACTGGAACAAAGTGGGGGTTTGTGACATAAATTTAGCAGTTCAAGTATAATTTAACAGTATTTTATTAAATAAAACAATTGGTTACTCAATTTGTCTGAAGCCCTAGTGTTAGCATTTAAATTAAGATACATATTTTTTCTAGATAATTATCTAACATAGAAAAATGGTTGTTTATTTTGGTGGCCAAGCATTGTATTTAAAAGATTGTCTTTTTAATTCTTTTCATTATTAGTCTTTTTCTTACAGTTTCCATATGTTAAAATATGCATATATATTTTTTCCCAGATATATTATTTTGGTACCTTCTCAAAGTTTTACTAAAAGTATAATGGAGTACTTTCACTGTTATCTTTCCATTCCTAACAAGATCTTTCTAGTTTCATGAGACTCAAAGTGATAGAGTAGAAAAAGCAAGATACTTTCAGAGGCAAGCTCTGCCCCTTATATGCTATAAACTCTGGCAAGCCACTGACCTACTCTTTTTTTTTTTTTTTTTTGAGATGGAGTCTTGCTCTTGTTGCCCAGGCTGGAGTGCAATGGCACGATCTTGGCTCACCACAACCTCTGCCTCCTAGGTTCGAGTGATTCTCCTGCTTCAGCCTCCCAAGTAGCTAGGATTACAGGCATGTGCCACCATGCCTGGCTAATTTTTTGTATTTTTAGTAGAGATGGGGTTTCACCATATTGGCCAGGCTGGTCTAGAACTCCTGACCTTGTGGTCTGCCCACCTCGGCCTACCAAAGTGCTGGGATTACAGGCGTGAGCCCCTGCACCTGGCCCTGACCTACTCTTAACTTCAGTTTCCATCTGAAAGTTTAGAAAACTTACACTTGTCTTCAATGATGTTACAAAAATTAGGTAAGAAAATCTTGTAAATTGGCTGGGCATGGTGGCTCACGCCTGTAATCCCAGCACTTTGGGAGGCCGGGGTGGGCGAATCACGAGGTCAGGAGATCGAGACCATCCTGGCCAACATGGTGAAACCCCATCTCTACTAAAAATACAAAAATTAGCCGGGCATGGTGGCATGTGCCTGTAATCCCAGCTACTCAGGAGGCTGAAGCAGGAGAATCGCTTGAACCGGGAGTCGCAGGTTGCAGTGAGCCAAGATCACGCCACTGCACTCCAGCCTGGCGACAGAGCAAGACTCTGTCTCAAAAAAAAAAAAAAAAAAAACTTGTAAATTATTTTTTAAATCCTTTCAATTGTTTTCACAGATTTGTCTGTTTTCCTTGACCTAAATTTCTACAATAAAATAAAATATGCAATATTTTTGAAATTATGTAACGATTGTTTCAATGTAGGGCAAATTAGAAGTTAATAAAGAAAAAAAATTCTATTTGAGTAAAGCACACATTTACTGAGGCCTGCATTTTTGTTCCTAAGGTTTTGCTCTGAGCAGCTTAGGGCATACTGTGTGAGGCAGCATGGAGGCAGGAAAGCTCAGCTTCCGCGGGAGAAAGAACAGGGGCCTCCTATTAGTGGCCAGTGGATCAACACTCCCACGTTATGTTTAGAACTTTATTACTATGAAAAGCTCTCTGATTTGTCTTTTCAACTCTCTTATAAAATGAAGATAATAAATCACTTCAAAAATCCAAGTTTTTTTTTTTTTTTTTCTGTTCCCAAAGCTTTTGTAGAAAAGATAAAAGATTAAAAAGGGAGAAAAAGGGAGGTGGGGTGAAGTAAAGTAAAGGACAGAGACATGTTTTAGACTCATGCCCTGAGGTTATGCAGAAACAACTGTCACAAAGGTTAAAACAAAAAGTCTTTATCTTTTTCTCAGTGGATAGCAGGAGAAAAATGACATAGGAAATAGCTACTTCATCTGAGGGAGTCAAATCTTTGCCTTACTTGTTTGACTCAATTTGCTTTAATTGGCAGGTAGGTTCTTTGGGAAAGAGAAACTATTTGGAACAAAAAGAACCTAACAGCCTACTTGAAAGCCCTGTCTTAAGAGCAGATCTGAAATTGTACACATTTATTTCCCCATATTGTTATTTATTAAAGAAGGGGATTAAATTACCTTGCCTCCACATATCTGATGAAAAGGGATAGCTACATTTAATTTCATACCAAATTGGATAAATTGTTTAACCTCTTATAGCTTTCATTTTTTTAATCTGTAAAAAACAATCCTACACTGGTATGTTAAAAGATCATTCTAAACTACCATATAGTAGGCTTTTAATAAATATTTATATCAGTGTGGTGGTCATCACTGTTAATACATGAAATTATTATTGCTAGTCTAATCTTGCAAGCTAACAGTAGGGCTCTAGTTTAGGCAGCTCATTGGCCAATAATTTGCTAATAAATAAAGCAATGAAATAAATGTTAAAAGTTTTACATATCCCAAAAAATGTGATAGATTTGGTACCGGTGGGACATAGAGTATCAGACCAAACAGGCTGTTTGAACAGATTTTCTCTGTAAAAATCATATATAGATGACATAAATTTCAACTCTAGAACCTATTCAGCTTCCTCAGTGCTGCCTACACCTGTTACATCTCACAATCAGCAGGAATATGTCATCCATAGTGAAAGCCTGGAACCAAACTAGGTTGCCAGAGCCAAAGTAATACTGGAAGATAGAATGACTCCAGAAACTGCCTGAGGCAAGAAAATGATATGATATTGAATTGAAAGATAGAGCAAATGGTATTAACATTTTCTTTACAGAGATGATAAGAAGTCAGAGATGAACACTGAATTGAATAGGCATTTCTTTTGTTTTCCTAGTCAATCTCATTAACTTCTCAGAGCAAATTATTTTAAATTAACTGTGGTCACCATTCCTTTCATTCAGTTATGATTTACTCAGCACTTACGATGTACTAGACACTATGTAAGGCATTGGATATATAGAAATATGAAATTGAATCCGTGCCCTCTAGAAGCTCATAATTTTAGGAGGCAGACATTTATTGCACAATGTGATGGGTACTATGAGAGAGTAAGCAGAGAAGAACAGAAGAGGCATCTCACCCAGTCTGAAGGATTTGGGAAGAGTTTGTTGGAAGAGATGACATCTGAGCCAAGACAAAAAATGAAAAGACAATGATCAGAGTCAAGCTTGGGGAAATTTTACGTGTTATTTAGAGATATGTGATAACTGGTTAATTCAGGGAATTTTAGCAAATAAATGCTGGACCACAGAGGAATATGGGGGACTGTGAGAGGCAAGCTGGACAAGTAGCATGGGACCAGATCATGAGGACCTTTATACGCCAAGTTAAGATAGTAAGAAGTTAGCGAAAAATTCTGCTCATGATGCCTTAGTTAAAAATCATACAAATAACTTCTCACCTTTTATTTACATGGAAAACAAGAAAGTCTTTGAGAACAGCACATACAGAGAAGGGGGTGTTTACTAGGGATTACGATGACTTCAATTCCAGTCTTCAAGAAGCAATTCCCACTTCCAACCCCTAGGAGTCAGGGCTTCTGACGGCACAACTATGTTTTTACAGAGTGTTTGTATTCTTTGGTTCTCACCTTTAAGTACTTGTCTTGATGGAAAGAAAGATCAAAGGTATTTTACTAGAAAAGTCTTAATGTGATTGTAGTGGGTTGAATAGCATCCCTCAGAAATTCATGTCCATATAGAACCTCAGAATGTGACCTTATTTGGAGATAGGGTCTTTGCAGATGCAGTTAGTTAATATAAGGTCATACTTATACTAACTTGGATAAGAGTGAGCCCCAAATTCAATGGCTATTGTCCCTATAAGAAAGGCATGTGAAGACAAAGGCAGAGGTTGGAGTTATGCTGCCACAAGCCATGGAATGCCAAAGATGGCAGGCAACCACTGGGAGCTGGGGGAGAAGCAAGGGACAGTTTCTCCCTCAGAGCCTCTGAAGGGAACCAGCCCTGCTAACACCTTCATTTTGGACTTCTGGCCCCCTGAACTGTGAGAAAATACATTTCTGTTACTTTAAGCCACCCAGATTATGGTAATTTGTTAGGAAACTAATGCAACAACAACAAAAAAGTATCTTAGTGATAATGAAAATTTTTCTAAATAGGACTTTGTCCACTCCAAAAATCTCAAACTGGTCTTAATGGATAGATGAGTAATTCTTAGGAATTTTCATAGTAATTACACGATCTATAATGAAAAGAAGTCTATATAAATTTCAAGATCTTAGAAATCTGGTTTCTATACTCCTGCCTACTTAGTCAAGTACTTATTTATTCCCAGTGATGATACATAATCATTTCTACAATTAATTTTCTCTTTCTATTTAAGGTTATTTTCCTTGTCTTATCTTGAAGAACTTGATGTTTCCTATAATGAACTTACTTTTATTCCAAATGAAATTCAGAAACTCAGGTATTTTGGAAGTACATAGAAAGTTATATGCCCCTTAATTATATATTTAATAATGATTGTGATAAAGAAAATTGAGTCCTTTCGTTTATTTAATAGCCATAAAATGTAATCTGTGAAGTACAAAGTTTACCAAACATGTAATTTGAATGATTGGTGTACAGTATTTTTAAGACATAACATTTCCAGAAATTATTTAAAGAACAGTACAGATGACTACTTAACAGAATGATAAGCTACTTATGTCCATTTTTCTGTGTGTGTACCTGTGGCTCTTATTATGTTTCATTTATTTTTTGTGAGGAAATACATTTACGCAAAATGCTAATAATACAAAATATAATTTTAATGCAAAGCTTCAATTCTTTCTAACATTAATAAAAGTCTGAAGTTTATCTGTGTCCTTCTAGGTCAGTATTATACTGTTTTGATTGTGACTTCAGAATAATTTTTAATAACTAGTAGGGAGATTATTTTTCAATAATAGTCTCTTAACTATTCTCTTTAAAACATAATCTTTGGGATCATTTTGTATAATTTCTAGCACATCCAGCAACACACATAATCACAAAGTTAGAATTTTAATTGCAATTGCATAGAGTTTACTCATAAATTTGGGAGAATTTATATTTTTGATAAATTTTTCTACTCTAAAACATTTTTTTCATTTTTTCAGATCTTGTTTTATGTTCTTCTTAAGAATTTATGACTCACTTCATATTTTTCTTAATAACCTTTTCTAAGTGTTTTATAATTGTGATTGTTACTATGAATGTAATGTAATATTTCTCTTATTTCCACTTGTTTCTAATTATTGTCAGTACAGAATAGAGAAAAGCTATGTATTTCTTTACATTAACTTAAAACTAATGTGTGTAACCAAGTTCTCCTGTTAGTTCTGATTTAGTTTTACTACATTTTATTTTGTTTCCTAGGAACATAATCTTCCATTTAGCAGAATGAGATAATTTTATCTTTGCTTTTAAAATATTTAAATCAATTATTTAATTTCCTATGTGACAATCTCTATATTTCAGTAGGAGAATTCAGTCTGTTCATATTTATTATGACCAACATATTTAATTTTTTGCTTTTCATTTTACTTTGTACTTATTATTTATTTACTTTCCCCTTTTCCTACCTATCTTTTAAGGATGCTGTTTGTTCTCTTTTTAAATTTTTGAATTTATTTTATTTTTAATTTTTAGAGACAGGATCTCACTCTTGTCGCCCAGGCTGGAGTGCAGTGGCATGATCACAGCTCACTATGGCCTTGAACTCCTGGACTCACAATTCTTCTGCCTCAGCCTCCTGAATAGCTGGGACTGTAGGTGTACACCACCATGCCTCGCTAATTTTTTTGTATTTTGTAGAGATGGGGGTCTCACTATGTTGCCCAAGCTGGTCTCAAACTCCTAGCCTCAAGTGATCCTACCACCTCTTTTTTTCTATCTTATTAATTTTGGCATTCTATTGTACTACCCTAATCTGTTATTGGTTATCTTTCCTTTTCCCAAACTCATAATCAAACACATTTTCTTTAATATTTTATAAAGGCAAAATAAAAACTACTTCCCCCCACCATGATGGTCTGTCTCCCCACTGCTGCCCTCCACTGTTCATTGAGACCTTTAGAACACTGTTATTTTCCTGCTTTCTTTCCAAACTCATCTTCCCTTTATCCAACTCTAGGCTTTGCTGAAATAGTTTAGAAACTTTTGTTTGAGATTCTCATTAGTATTTTCCTTTGCATCATGTCTCTTTTTATTAAAGAATGTTTATTTAGCACTTAAATCTTACAAGCATTTTAGTTCATTCTCCTTTTATATTTATCTGTATGTATTTCAAGACTCATTGTTTACAGCTGTTTCGCTCCTTTCCTCTCACCTGGAACCTGGCCGTGTCTCTTTTGATTCATTGGCTGTTTAGCGTTTTTCCTTAAGTATTTCCCTCAGATGGAATACATAGGTAATTTTTTCTCTGAATCTTTAACCCTGACAAATAAATGATGTCCTGAGTGAGTGGACAAGCTTTCATTCAACGTGTTTCACAGTAGCCTCCATCATCGTGTCCTCCTCTAGTTTCCAGGGTGCTGAGGAGGCACCTGATGCCAGTTTGATTCTTTTTTCTTCCTAAGCGACTTTTCTTCTTAACTGGAAAGACTAAGATTCTCCCATAATCTTTGACCTTTCAGAATCTTATTAGATTATGCTTACAAGTTGTCTTTTTCTTAAGCTGTCTTTCCCAGAATTCAGTGAATTATTTGAATCAGCCAGCTCAAACTTCTCTTTTCTGGTTAAGAAAATATGTTTAAATAGTTCCTGTCCTTCTCCATCTGTTTCATATTTTCTTCCTCAAATGCCTATTGTTTACATTTTAGGTCTCCTAGATCTGTCTTCCATGGTACCTAGATTTTTCCTCATGGTTTTTATTTATTTATTTATTTATTTATTTATTTTGTTTTGAATTATTTCTGCTACTTTGTCTTTGCCTCTAATTTGGATCCCCTTGAAGATCATGTTCTTTCATTCATCCACTTAACTTTTTAGTTTTACAAATCATGCATTTTGGTTCCAGAACATCTCTGTGTGTCTGTGTGTGCTGTATTTGAATCTTGTTTCCCCACCCCCCTCCCCAACTTTGTATCCATCCCTCCACGGAAGATGCTTGTCCCGGGACCTTTGCTTTGTGTGTTCTATGTGTTTTTCTCTTCTGGCAACTCTTTCTTCCATGCAAGTCCAATGGCAGTCACAAAACACCACTCAGAATGCTAAGAAAGTGAGTGGTGGACCAGGAGGAAGCTTCTCTGCACCTCAGGGTGCTCAGCTGCCAAGGCAGTCTCAACACAGAGCTATTCTAACTTTAAGGATGGCTTAGCAGCCAGGTGCAGTGCCTCACACCTGTAATTCTAGCACTTTGGGAGGCCGAGGCGGGTGGATTGCCTGAGGTCAGGCATTCAAGACCAGCCTGGCCAACATGGCGAAACCCCGTCTCTACTAAAAATACGAAAATTAGCCAGGCGTGGTGGTGGCGGACACCTGTAATCCCAGCTACTTGTGAGGCTGAGGCAGGAGAATCACTTGAACCCAGAGGGCAGAGCTTGCAGTGAGCCGAGATCAGGCCACTTCACTCCAGCCTGGGCAACAGAGTGAGACTCCATCTCAAAAAAAAAATGTTTAGCCTGCCTAGCTCTCTTAGAACTCATTGAGGGTAAGGAGGCAGCTAAACAGGTGTGTCCTCCGAGGTAAACCAACTCAGGCAGGGAGAGCCTCACCATGGCTATTCAGGTGAGCCGTGGTGAACCTTCACTAGCATTTGCCTAGAGTGTGCCACACTCATTCTGATTGTCCACATAGAATTTGTATTTCTCAGCTTGGGCTACTATAACAAAACACCATAGGCTGGGCAGTTACAAAAAACAGAAATTTATTTCCCACAGGCTGGGAAGTCCAGTATCAAGGCCCCAGCAGATATGGTGTCTGGTGAGGGCCCACTTCCTCATAGACAGCCATCTTCTCACTCTAACCTCACATGGCAGAAGGGGTGAGGGTTCTCTCAAGTCTCTTTTATAAGGGCACTAATCTCATGCATGAGGGCTCCCGCCCTGACCTAGTCACCTCCTAAAGGCCCCACCTCCAAATACCATCAACTTAAGGTGAAGATTTCAATATTTGAATTTTGGGGGGACAGAAACATTCAGACCAGAGCAGGGCTCTCTGCTGCCAGCCCCTAGGCTTGTGATTTGTGCAGAAGAAAAAGGTGGCCATGCCAGCTCTCTCGTTCAGGACTGAGGCAGAGCCTGGGGTCTTGCCAACCTTCTTCAGACCATGAGAGGTGAATTAGTCAAACTCTGGCTGAGGGATAAAGAGAGCTGAGGTGCCATCTTCCTAGCCTCATTGTTTTAAATACCCTTGTTGATCACATTTTAATGTTATCAGCAGTAGTCATAAATAAGTTACACTGCATAGATATGAGATGTGAAACTAGACTGTAAATGAGAATCTAGAGGCCCTCAGCAGTTTGTTTCCTAAAGTTCATATATCAGCCTTTTCACCTCTAATACATTTGATAAGTTGGACCAGCCTTTGATTTGATTTTTATGTGTCTCTCATGAACAGACTCTTTTCTGTCTGCTTCTAGGACTAATTAGAAAGGAGATACATGACTGTACAAAAATACCATTGAGGCAAGTGAAAATAAGAAAATCAGTAATGTTGGTTCTCTTTGAATAAATAATAAGGGTTATTAAAAGTAATTGTCACAGAAAAAACCCAGAGGACCCAGTTAATGAAAAGTCAAAGCACAAAATAGCACATAATATGTTCTGATAGCATAAATTTCACTATTTTGATTGGGCTTGAATATGTGTTGATGTTTGTCTATGAAAATATATTCTGTGTATCACACTATACTATATTTTATGTAATATGACATTGATTAGTCTTGTGTTTGTGGATATCTTTTTCCATAGTGATGACATATTGCAAAAATTCAAACTATATACTTAAACCGTGCTATTCACTCAAATGCACTTATTTGCATAATACTATATTGGTTCAATTGCTTTATAAATTAATTATCTTGATTCTAAAGAAATACTTAAATTCATACTTGTATTTTATTTGTACTAGTTTGATGCCAATTTTCATGAACAATTGAGGCAGAATTTTACTTTAATATTATGAATTGTATGATACCTTTTAAAGTGTGGTTTCCTTTATTTACAGATCACTTGAAAAACTGACTGTTGATGGGAATGAACTGAATTTTTTCCCACATGGAATTTTGAAGCTTAACCTGACAAAAATTCAGTTTGAGAATAATTTCACTCATCCTTGTTTTTGGAGAGATAATTCTTTGAATAATCCACAACAACTTACTCAAATTATTTCTTTGTTCATTGTCCAAAATAAACTACATAAATTTTATAAGATCCCTGTAGAAGTTCAGAAGTTACTAAAATGGTGAGCAAATGCTGAAGCCCTTTTAACTAAAATATACCTTTAAGCATTTAAAATGTTCTTCATTACAGGCTTAGATGACAGTGTCACTAACACGCACACATACTCCATGACACACACAAAACCATACACACAATTTTTCAAATCGCTCCGTCCAGTTCTTCAGGTAAAATAATGTAGTCTGAATCCGGCCCCATTGTGTGATATTCTCAAGTTGTTACTTAAATCCAGTGTGAAATGTGAGTTGTCTCTATGGCTGTTGCATAAATCTTGTCTATAAATTTCTAAGTTCATAGAAGTGGATTCTTCCAAAAAAATTATTTGGCTCCAGACACACTATTCTGGGAGGTGTTTCACTCCATTGTGACGTCATGGAGACCAGGAATAGAGCCGGCATGCACGGAATAACCTCCCTCAGAGTATCAATGACCAGTGTTGGAATCATTGCCTAATCTCAAGACCAGGGTACTTAAACTCCCACATCCTTACAGTCCACTTAGGCTTGTCGCTTACTTTCTTCAGATGGTAGAAGACCATTTTTATTGAATTATTGACCATCAGTGCTTAGGTTATTAAGCTAACAAATATTTGCTATATGCCTAAGTAAAATGGCTTCCCAGGAATATATAAATTATAAACATTGACTCAATAAAAGGCAGAAAACCTAAACAGCCTAGTAACTATTGGAGAAATTGAACAGTGGTTAAAAATCTACCAATGAAAAAGGAACCAGGCCTAGAAGTTTTTGATTTTAACGTATTAAGATGTCAATATTCATGATTGCACATGAGAAAGTAAGAAAAATCACAAAGGCAGTAATTTTTTTGAAGAATTATAACCTAACTAGTGTGTGGTAAACAGATATGGGATCATGAGATTTGGATTCACCACAAGGTACTTGGGAAGCTGAACTTCAGATTCCTGAATTAAATGTGGACCCCAAAAGAGGCTAAATGGTCCCAGAGCAGCGAACTAACTCTCCCAGCAGAAAAAGTTTTTGAGAGAAACATCCTTGATTTAGACTCTAAAGGTTCCAGAAAAT
This sequence comes from Pongo abelii, assembly GCF_028885655.2. Taxonomy (NCBI): domain Eukaryota; kingdom Metazoa; phylum Chordata; class Mammalia; order Primates; family Hominidae; genus Pongo; species Pongo abelii. The sequence goes on from NC_071999.2 coordinate 51,241,477, forward strand.
TACATTCAAATGAATATTAGCTCATAGCTTAAAGAAATTTTCAAATATATGAGGAAACAAGCCACCAGGAAAAAAGCAAAACAATCAAACAGATACTAATTTCCAAGGACCTAGGATATTAGTATTGCAACTGTGACCAGGAAAATATGAGAAAGAAATGTTAAGTAAAATGAAATTCTAGAAACTAAAAATATAATAGTTAACATTAACTCAATGCATGAGTTAAACAGCAGATTATACATACCTGAAGAGAGATCTGAAGAAATTATAGTAAATATGTAGACAAGAGGTAAAGAGACTGGAGAAAAAAGGACAAGATTTAACATACACGTGGAGACTCAGAAAGTGAGAACAGAGAGAATGGCGGGAGTCATTATTGAATGAGATAATGGCTACAGATTCTTAGAAGTAATAAAAGCTGTGAATTCGCAGACATCATTGGGAGCTCTATAAAAGCTAAGTAAAATACCTTGTGGTAAAACTGAAGAATCCCAAAGACAAAGATAAGAACCTAAAATCAGCCAGGAAAAAAAAATCACTTAACAAAAAACAAATCAACTGCCAGCAACAGTGGACCAGTGACTGAAAAAAAATATTATTTTGCCCAGCAAAGCTTTCAAGAACAAGAGAAAACATGGTATTTTCAGATAAACCAAAACAGAATTTACTCACAATAAGTTTTCTCCAAAGGAAGTTGCAAAGGATGTACATCAAAAAAAGAAAAATGATTCCAGAAGCAAGTTCTGAGAGGCAAGAAGGAATGGTGAGAAAAGCAGTTGGAAAATATGTAGGTAAACAAACATGATCTCTATGAAATACTAATAACAATGTCTATGATATGGGGTTTAAAAAATATAACGAAAACCAGACATCAAACAGTTAGAAATATAATTTTTAAAAGGTACTTTTTTATGATAGGAAGAAACAAACCTAATGTAGGAATATATTAAGTGAAAAATGTGCAAAACATTTATGGAAAAAAGCTAAAGCTTTATAAAATAGTAAAGAAGGCTGAAATAAATGGAAGAGTTATAGATATTTAGGGATAATAAGACTCAGTACTAAAAACATGTTATCCCTAAATAGAGCTATAAATTCAATGCGATTCTGGTGAAGATGCCAGTAGAATTTTCTCAGAAACTTAATAAGCTGATTCTAAAATGTATATGGAAAAGGAGAGGATCCAAAATAGCCAAAATAAACCTGAAAAAAAAAGCCTAACATAAAAGGCTTGCCCACCAGACATCAAGACTTACTACAAAATTAGAGAAGGTAATAAAGGTTGGTATTAAGTGCAAGGAAAGGCAAATCAATCAATGGAAGAGAAAACATAATCCAGTTAATTTGTTCTCACGCATGTGGGAAAACTTGACATTTTGACAGAATAGCACTGTGGATCAGTAGTGAAAGAATAGACTTTGGAATAAATGATGCTGAGACATTTAGTCATCCACAAGGAAAAAAACAATAAAATCAGATGCCTGCTATATATACGTCACCATCAGACACACACAAAAAAATTTCCACTTTGATTAAAGATTTAAATATGAAAAGCAAAACTTTAAAGCTTTTACAAGGAAGTGTAGAAAGCTCTCTGTATGACTTCATGGTAGGCAGACATAACTGCAATGCAAAAAATATAAAACAGTAAAGCAAAGTTTTATAAATTTGACAAAAGTGTAATATTTACATAAATATAAGATACTATCAATGAAATTAAAAGACAAGCCATTAACTGGAAGAAGATATTGCAGTGCTTAAAATAGTTGAATAATATAAATATATTATATATATTATATATATAGTAGTCGCTATAGATATATATACTATACGTCTATATATCTACTATATAGATATAGTAGACACTATATATATATATATATATATATATATATATATATATATATATATATAGTAGTTGTCCCTTATCCTTGGGAGATGCATTCCAAGACCTCCAGTGGATGCCCAAAACCATGGGTAGCACCGAACCTTATATACATTGTGTTTTTCTATACATGCATATCTATGATAAAGTTTAATTTATAGGGGTGGTGGCGCCTGAGGTCACCGTGGCTACCAAGCGCCACACCGCAGAGCCGGTGGTGCCTTTGTTCGTGGACCAGTACTGCACTCGCTGGTACAAAGCAGATGTGAAAGGAAGATCTTGTGAGGACCACTGTACACCACAGCACTCTAACCAAATAGGTGTCATCTCATTGGCAGAATCTCATCCAGTTCTTCAAAGCGGAAAAACAATTAAAAGCATTCCCTGTCAGATCAGTACCAACTGTAGCAGACTTCAGAACAAGGGCTCGGGGAAATGTAAGCGGGGGGCGCAGTTTCTAACAGAACTTGCACCTCTCTGTAAGATTTACTGCTCAGATGGCAAAGAATATACTGTATCTAGTTGTGTTAGAGGATGTTCGATGAAAGTGAATGAAAAACATTCTCCATAAGCCATCTATTCTTCAAGACAAGCCGTCCACTGAAGGCTACATTGCAGTTGTTACCCAAATTTGAAGAAAGTAAAAACATAGCGGAAGGGTTACTGACACAAAAACAGTATGAAGAAGTCATGGTGAAATGCATTAATGCCACAACAGCGATGTCATGAGGACTGACATGGAGCAAAAAGCAAAGTGAGATTCTTGTTACCTGGCCTAAACCATCAGTGCACGAAAGGAGAAGAACCAGTATATGTGAAGCATGCTTCACAGCCATAGGCCGAGGAGGCCTGGTGCTTCATTTACCTTCGTTTCCCCTCTCTGGCTTGCATAATGAGCCTTGGTTCCCATTTGTCTTCAGCCTGCCAGATCTGGCCTACCCATGTACTCACCCTGTTCTCTTGCATCTCTCTAACAACTGGCATGCAAGGATTGTTTTTCTGATTAAAAACAAACAAACAAAGCTCTTCAAAGAAAATTTAGAAAATATAGAAAAGTTTTAAGTAGCTAAGTAAAAATAATTTACTCATTATCCCATAATCCAGAAGTAAATACATTTGACCCTTGAACAACATGGGTTTAAACTGTTAGAGGGTACCATAAACGAATCAAAAATATATCATTAACCAAACACAAAACCCACTTATAGAGCAGGCTGACTTTTCATATACTCAGTTTCCAAAGGGCCGACTGAAGGACTTGACTTATGTGTGGATTTGGGTATATGTGGAAGGTCCTGGAACCAATCCCCCATGTAAACCAAGGGATAACTGTACTACATTTTAACCTACTTCTGTTTGAACATTATGGTATGGTTATTGCTTTTGCCTCATTGTCCTATTAGTTTGAAGTTTAAAAAAACCTAACCCGCCTTTCTTACCCAATCTGCTATAATGTGACTACCAAAAAGTCTAGTCCCAGCCCATCTGCCTCAACTCCTCCCTTTTAGGTTGTAGGGAAGAGGCTGGAGTGCAGATTATATCTTCTGCCCTCCTTATGCCAACAAGATGGCCTTCCCCTCTGAAACAAAGTAAAACTGCAACACTGTGACTGCTTAAATGAGGGATATGTGAAAAGGCTATGAAAAATACAAAAGCTTTCCTAGGAAATGTATTCTAATGCAGTGGGAAGCTAATTCTTGACATATGCATATTGTAGTCACTCAGTCTCACATACTTTAGTTACCAGCAAATAAGTTACTGAGAATATGTCATTCAAAGGTGTAGAAGCCTTTGAAAGGAACAAATGCTTTCACATCATTTAAACTAAAAAAAAAAAAAAAACCTCCAACAACTGTGAATTTATAGTTTAAGATCAGTTTACACTGAATTTCAAATAAAAGGACTATAAAACTTGTCATTTTTCTGTAAGGGCTGTAACACATAAATACATTTCAATATCCCTGTTTTTAAATAAAATACACATTTATACAGAAAAAAAGTTTATAAATTAGGCACAGTAAGAGATAATTAATAATAACTAACAATAACTAGTAACTAATAAAATAATAATTAATAATAAAATAAGATAATTATAACAGTATGCCAGTATCACTAGTGCTGCACTTTGGGGCAATATTAAGTAAAATAAGGGTTACCTAAACAAGTACTGCAATACCACAACAGTTGATTTGATAACTCAGAGGGCAACAATGGGTAGCGTCTACAATGTGGATACATTGGACAAAGAGATAATTCCTGTCCCAGGTGGGCAGTTTAAAACTTACAAATTGCTTATTTACAGAATTTTTCATTTATTATTTTTGGACCACAGTTGATAACTGAAACTGTGGAAAGCAACACCTTCAATAAGAGGACACTACTGTATATCTTCCATAAATCAATAAGAAAAGATATAAACCATAGACAAGTAGATAAGTGATAGGAATATGAAATTCATGGATGATGATATACAGATAGGTGATAAACATGAAGAATGTGAAATATCACTAGTAATCAAGAAACTGCAATGTAAAATAGCAACAATCTTTTTTTAACCTACATATTTTATCAAAATTTAAAAGACTGATATTGTGCGAGCTTTGGATGCCCAAAAATATGACTATCATCATGTATCATTGTTGGTACTATAAATTGGTGAAAGCTTCTTGGAAGGCAATTTGACAGTTTCTTAGACTTTAAAATAGCACCTTAAATCTCAGGAATCTGTCTTATAAAAATAGTTACATGTAAACACAAAGTTAGATACAAGGATTATAACTGCAGCCTAAATCTGCCTCAGTCAGAGAGTGGTAAAATAACTTATGGCATATTCATACTATAAAACATTATGACGCTATTAATAAGAATGAAGTAAAACAAAATGTTTTGACATGGAAAGTTGTCCAAGACATTTTATTAAATAAAAAAAGCAAATTGTTCCCACAGACACAGACATACACAGTGAGGGTGCACACATGTGAGAAAGATTCCATTTTTGTAAGAAACAGTTACGTATCTAGGAGCTGGAGGGGACAACGCAAGCGAAGAGCTTTAGTTATTCTAGGGAGAGGAGTTCCAGTGATTGAAGACAGGAATAAGCAGGAATCTCTGTGTTTTTCTCTATATATTTCCTTGTTGTTTGGAAATTTTACAAGGACTCATTTTCATGTAAATAAAAACTGACACAAGTGAATTATAAATAAAAGCAGGTGGAGGAGGAGCTGATAACAAATAGTTGGGGACATAGGGGAAAGATTCAGGGATGAAATAGTATTTGAGAAGGGTCTTGAAGGACCAGTAAAATTTGGAACTATGTCTTGTGTTCAAGGGATATTCCAGAAAGAGGAAACACAATGGGAAAAGAGGGATGTGTACAAAGAGAAAAATAAATATTCAGCCAGAACAAAACATCCATAAAGAGTAGTGGACCGGGCGCGGTTGCTCACTCCTGTAATCCCAGCACTTTGGGAGGCTGAGGTGGCAGATCATGAGGTCAGGAGATCGAGACCATCCTGGCTAATGTGGTGAAACCCCGTCTCTACTAAAAATACAAAAAATTAGCGGGGCATGGTGGCGGGCGCCTGTAGTCCCAGCTACTTGGGAGGCTGAGGCAGGAGAATGACTTGAACCCAGGAGGCTGAGGTTGTAGTGAGCCAAGATTGTGCCACTGCACTCCAGCCTGGGCAACAGAGTGAGAATCCACCTAAAAAAAAAAAAAAAAAAAAAAAAGAGTAGTGGTGGCTGGTGGCTGGGCATGGTGGCTCACGCCTGTAATCCCAACACTTTGGGAGGCGGAGGAGGCTGATCACCTGAGGTCAGGAGTTCAAGAACAGCCTGGCCAACATGGCAAAACCCTGTCTCTACTAAAATTACAAAAGTTAGCTGGGCGTGGTGGCACATGCCTGTAATCCCAGCTACTTGGGAGGCTGAGACAGGAGAATCACTTGAACACAGGAGGCAGAGGTTGCAGTGAGCTCAGATCATGCCACTGGACTCCAGCCTGGGTGACAGAGCAAGACTCCATCTCAAAAAAAAGAAAAAAAAAGGATCAAGAAGTGAGCTAAAAAGAAATAAATGGAGTTAGCTAGCTGTCCATTGGAGATCACTGAATGTATTGGAAGTCTCTTCTTCAGGCCTTGAGAGTCACTGAGTCCAAATAGCACAAATAGACCTGGCAGTATGTCACAGATAGACTAGTGCAGGGGAAGGCTGGGTGGAGGTCAGTGAAAACACTCATGTCCATAACAGGTAAGGAGGGATTGATCCAAAGTAATAAGCATGGGTATGAACAGGCAGGAAATGCAAGACAAATTAGGGAGGTAAAATTAACATACCTAGGTATGTGAGCCGAGAGGGAGAGGGAGGATGAAAAATGACTAAGGGTTCAATCTCATCAAAGATGACTGTGATATTAGTAAAAATAAGAACAGTGAGGGAGGGATTTGTCACCAAACCACTGTCATCCTCCAATGTCTACCCTTGGCTTTAATCCTGAATTTCTAGCTACCGAAAATTTCGGTACTGTCCTACTTTTGCTGAGTTCTTTGGATTACAGCTGAGCTGTAGGCTTGCACTAAAGTCACTCTAAGCTCAGCTACTGCTGTCACTCCAATGGCTGCCCTGTCAATTAGCAGCTATGTATGTCTTTTCTGTCCTGTACAACTTATCATTGCTGTCTGCCTCTCTCTGTCTCTCTACCCACATTGTATCACCTCAGACAGAGAATCCACTTCCATTGAGAATGGGGTCAGAAGACTCATGTTCCACAGACTTTTACCTTGACTTCCTTGAGCATGAGAATGATAGAAATTTTTGTTTTTATTTTTTTCTTTTATTTTTAGTTGGCACATAATTATACATATTTATAACATACAGGGTGATATTTCAATACATGTATATAGTATGTAATGATAAAATCAGCTTAGTATATCCATCACCTTATTTATCATTTCTTTGTGTTGTGCACATTTAAAATCTCCTAGCTTTTTGAAAACACACAATAAATTATTGTTAACTATATTCACCTACAGTGCTATAGAACACTAAAACTCCTATCTACCTGTGATTTTTTTTCCATTTTTAACCTATCCTCCTCTTCCTCTTACCCTTCCCAGCCTCTAATAACCACAATTCTACTCTCTACTTCCATGAGCTCAATTTGTTTTTAGTTTCTACATATGAGTGCCGTTCTCTGCCTGACTTACTTCACTTAACATAGTGTCCTCTAGGATCATCCCTGTTGCCACAAATGACAAGATTTTATTCTTTTTATAGCTGAATAGTATTCCATTGTGTGTATATACCACATTTTCTTTATCCATTCATCTGTTGATAAACATTTAAGTCAACTCCATATCTTGGCTATTGTGAATAGTGCTGCAATAAATATGGGGGTGCAGATGTCCCTTCAATATACTGATCTCCTTTGCTTTGGATAAATACCCAGTAATGAGATTGCTGGATAGTATGATAGCTTTATTTTTAGTTTTTTGAGAAACCACCATCCTCCATTATGACGGCTGTACTAATTTACATTTACCACTGAAAGTGTGTAAGAGTTGCTTCCTTTCTGTGTCTTTACCAGCATTTTTTACTTTTTGTCTTTTTTATAATAGCCATTCTCACCAGGGTAAGATATCTTATTATGGTTTTGATTTGCATTTCCCTAAATATTAGTGATGTTGAGCATTTTTTCATATACTTATTGGCCAATTTATATGTTGTCTTCTTTTGAAAATATCCTTTGATCATTTTAAAATAAGATTTTTTTTTGCTGTTGAATTAAGTTCCTCATATATTCATTAGTGCCTTGTCAGATGAATACTTTGCAAATATTTACTCCCATTCTGTAGGTTGTTGATTCTGTTGATTTTTCCTTTGCAGTGCAGAAGGTTTTTAATTCGAGATTAGTCCCATTTGTCTATTTTTATTTGTGTTGCTTATGCTTTTCAAGTCTTAGCCATAAAATCTTTGCCTAGGTCAATGTCCTGAAGCATTTCCACTATGTTTTCTTCCAGGGGTTTTATAGTTTGTTTAAATACTTAAACATATTCTTATAATCTGATGATTGTGAAATGGTATTTCTTTGCTATTTTGTTTTGTATTCCCTGATTACTAAGGAGATAGAAAGCTTTACCTATGTTCTCTTGACATTCATTTTTAATTCTTCTGTGAATAGTCTATTCCTGTACTAATGTTAATGTACTAATGGATTAATATTTTTTAACTTATTTCTAACCATTTAAAAATACATTATGGACTCTAATTCCCTACTAGGTTATGATAGTACCTTTATTTTTTTAAATGATGTATTTCTTTTGTATCATAAAAAATAACGTTTATTATAAAAAATTAGAAAATAAACACATTATAAAGAAACATAAAACCCCTGTGATCACATTTCCCAAGAATAATAACTATTTTCAATTTGGGATCTATCATTAGAGTTTTTTCTTGTTATGCATATATACTTTTTTGTTTTAAAAAGCTAGGATTGTATTATACATATATCTACTTTATTGTTTAGCTCTTTTAATGTTTAGTCTTTCACTTAATGGGTAGCACTCATCTAGCTGGTAAGCTCAATGAAGATAAGGGCCGTATTTTATACTATTTGGAGTCTTGCATAGCACAGTCTTTAGTAAAAATTTATTAAATATTGACTTGCTGCTTCCTCCATTTCAGCACATCCAGGTGTGAATGGTGTCATGGTCCCAAGTTTGGTGAAGGTTTTCGTGTCATCCGATCCTGTGATATTTTTGGAGCATCACAGCTTCCAGTTATGTTTTATGTCTGTTCTCCTTCTTGCTATAGAAGAATAAAGGAAAGCAGTTTTGTTTTAGATGGTAGTCCTAGCAGAAGAATAGCGCTAGATGTGGAGTTGTCAAAAGAATTATAGTACAATGATTTATCGTATGTATATATATATATATATATATATATTCATATATATATATAAACTTTACTGGCTTTTACTACATATATATCTACATATAGTAATTCATCTCTTTAAAAGTAGAGGTTCTGTTTGGAAGACGTTAAGTGTCTTCTCATATGAATTCTCTTTGTAATTCTAGCTCCTTATGAAAGTTTGTAATTGTTTGGGAATTCTTGCAGAATAATTACTCAAGGAGGATTAGTAAAGCCTTTGGATTTGAATAAAGCTCTAGAAAATTTCTTTCAGAGCCTGTTTACTATAAAAGGAAAAATGTTAGAATCCTTTGCAAAATGGGTTATATCTTACAACTGGTCTTTTCATGCATCCATACTAAGTGACAAGATAACATTGCAGAGTCATCAGTGGGGTTTGTGCTGCATAGAGCTTCAACGTCACACATCCAAGTGCTCAATGCTTGTGCATTTCTGTGGAAATCTGACCAGCGCCTATCATCTCAATTGTAGGTTGTTTTGGGGAATAAAAGATTAATTCTATCCCCATTTGTTTGTTTAAATTAATGTCCCAGGTTCTTAGAGAACTGGTACAGTCTTTAATTGTTACCTTGAACTTCATGTCCTAAAGCTGAGAAACTGGACATTAGTCTGATTCCATAGGCTAGCATCAGCATCTACCAAGGCCTACAGTGATAGCCTGACACAAAAATAAAACACAGCTTACAAAATAACATTGCAGAGTCGCATATACATATAGTAAAACTTACTTTAAGAATTAACATTTGGTAAGAGAAAGATAAAAGGGCATTTTGATATACAAACAACTTTAGAATGGCATAGAATTGTTTCACATATCTTTACACACAGTTCACTTAAATCTCAAATATCATTGCTAAATTTAGTGATATGAAATGATTTAAATTTACACAGCTATCATCATTAATGTCAGAAAATATACATTATGTCATGTTTGTGTGTATCTTTTAGTGATATCATTTAAATAAAGATAAATCAGGCAGAATAATTTTTCTATTGATTTCAATAAATTGCAATGCTTACACACTTTTCCTTGAGACTCTGTTTCATTTTTCAGCAGAATCAGGTAAACTCTGCTTTGCTTGATAAGTATACACTGTATTCTCCAGCATAAGAATAAAACTATTTATAATGAGAGAAGTAACTACCATATTACACATGCATACAGAAACGGATATTTATAGTATGATAAATTAATTCATTAAAAGGCAATATACTCATAATTAGAAAACAAGATGAAGAAAATAATACTAACTCCCTGTGGCATATAGCTTATTAATACTCACCCTTGTTCCTGAAATATTTCTTGGGGAAGAAATATGTTTATTTACTTATTCAAAACATGTTGGGTTTTGGTTTAACTGAGTAATTCCACAATGAAATAGGAAATAAAAAAGAATAGCTTTCAAGGGAAATGACAAATTCTGAGGGACATTTCAAAACTAAATATACCTAGATACTTAGACAAACATGAAATATACTTAGAACCCAATCTCTTCATGCTTAGTATAAACCTTGAATCTGAGTGATCTCTTATAGATCTTCCAAAAAAAGAAACTTACAGTATTTTTTAATGAAAATAAGACATATTTATTATAGAAATATTAGAAAATACAACTAAACCTAAGAAGAAAACAAAATCCTCCTTGTAATGCCTTGGTAACTCAGGTTCAGTCATCCACTGCTTGCAGAGTCTGAATATCAAGAGCAAGGTCTGATGGGAAAAAAAAGTCACACTCTGGGGACTGTTGTGGGGTAGGGGGAGTGGGGAGGGATAGCAGTGGGAGATATACCTAATGCTAGATGACGAGTTAGTGGGTGCAGCGCACCAGCATGGCACATGTATACATATGTAACTAACCTGCACATTGCGCACATGTACCCTAAAACCTAAAGTATAATAATAAATAAATAAATAAATAAACACACACGGAAAAAACAAAAAAAAGTGACTTAATTCAAGAGCTACCCGAGGGGAAGTAGTACAGGCTCCTGCCCTGAGATACCACTTCAGCCTTCAGGGCAGAAGGCAAGGGCTTTTAAAGGGGGGATGGGGAGGAGGGGAGGAGGTGCGGGGTCTGTGTGACTTGCTTCAGATGTCTTATCTATCACGTGGTCTGGCTGGCGCCATGGCAGGCAGCTACGTTGTAAATTGAGGCAATCTCTTAGTGGGTGAGAGTTCCAGAGCGGCCTGATTTGCTTCAAGTTTTGGTCTCTGGAACTTCTAAGTAAACACATAGATAAGTTTGCCACACCCGATGGAGAGAAGGTAAAGGTTATAATTGCATTCCTAAAGAGCTAAGTAGGAAGTGGGGGAAAAGGAAAAAGAAAACAAAATCATTTTTTTCCTTTTAAAAACGGGGTACTCGGCTACACCAACACCCAATGAAAGCCAATCATTTCAACATGTGTATGTGTGTATACACACATTTATATAATGTATTACTCTTTTTTAAAAAATGGGATTATCTGTCTGACACCACACCAAAGATTAATTTCCAATTTTAGACCTAAAGGACTAAGTTGAAAATATAAAAATAAATAACTATGGTCTTTAAGAAATCAGATTTAGATTTTTTAAAAGTGGGTAATGAAACCTCAAAGAAAAGATGAACAAATTTACCATGTAAAATTTTTTTAAATGTCTGTCGAGCAAAAATAACCAAAAATAAAGACAAGCAGCACACTGGGGAACATATCTATAGTATATATGACCAGCAAAGAATAAGGTTTTCAACAACAACAACAACAACAACAACAAAATATATATATATATATATATATATAGGTTGTGCATGTGTCTCCTGGCACAACTCATTCAGGACTCAAACTGTGTCATCAAGGCATTATCTAGTTTTCTGTCTATCTAATCTAGCTTACTCTATCTATCTATCTATCTATTTATCTATCTATCTGTCTATCATCTATCATCTATCTCTTACCAATACTTTCTAAAAATTTTGTCTCATATCCAGGTAATATGGATGGCCACTGATCATTCCAGGTTCATGTACAAGAATCTCAGGAACCTCAGAGGAAAACACACTATCTATCCCAACTGTTACTGTAAAATACATTAGGGATGATTTTCATTGGCTCAGCCTGGGTCACGAATCCAAATACAAACAAATCATTAGAGCTTCATGGATGGCATACCCTGGCCAGGCCTGAGTCACATGCCCATCTCTGCAACTAGGTAAGGCAGAATTAGCCCCTCCCAAAACATGCTAATTAGATTCTCCACAAGAAAGGAGAATTCTAGAACTGAAAACTAGGGGAAGAAAAAGTGTTTTGGGCAGCTAAAATCTGGAACTGTCAGAGACCTCTAAAACTTCCTAACATCCAATAAGCTGTTACAAGTAGCAATAACAACGAAAGATGAGCTTAATATAGCTATAACAATCAACATTTAATTCTGGTTTTTACCATAAGTCTAATAATTTTCTGCTAAAAAATACTTGTGCATATGTCTAAAAATATATTCAAGTATACTTACCACCAGGATATTTACGATAGTGAAAAACTGGAAACATTCAAAGAGTTCATCAATATGTATGTAAATCCATACAAGGCACTATCATTCAGTCATTTAAAAATTAGATAACTCTGTTTCCTTAAATGGAAAGAGATCTACCAAGTAGTTTTTGAAAAATATTTACTAGGTAACATAGTCACATAACTCAAAAGGTACAAAAAAGTGTATAGGATAAAAATTCTTTCTTTAGCCCTAATGCCTGGCATCATTTTCCCTTCTCAGAGACAACCAATGATACCAATCATTTTGTATTCCAGGATAGTTTATGCATATATATGCTAACATATACATATATTTCTTCCTTATCTGTATAATATTAGCATAATATATGCTCCTTTCTGCATCTTTCCATTCAAACTGTGTCATAGAGGTTATTCCAGATCAGTACATTATTAGTTTATATTCTTTCTTTATGGTTTCATATTATTCCATTGAGCAACATATATAGCTTATTTCACCAGTTTACTGCTTGATGGACTTTTAACTTTTTAACCTCTTGCTTGGAAAAAAAATGTTGTGATGAATAAGTTTGTCCTTTGCACATGTTTACATATATCTGTGGTATATTTCCCTGGAAGTAAATTGCTGGGTCAAAAGGTATGTTCATTTATATTTAATTGGGAGTTAGGAAAAATATGTATTTAGGTAATACTAGCATACTTTACCCAGCTCAAAAAAGATTTAAGAGTGAAAAGTGTATTTCATATTAATTTCCTTCAGATGCCCACATATTGTTAACCAGCTTCTTGCATTTACTTAAACACTAAGTACCTATAAGCATGCAGCTGTATATAGAAGAATTTTCCTTATTCCAGTAGTGCTTTTTTTTGTATTATATAATTTAAGAACAGCATTAGCATCATTCATACACTTGTTAAAAATATGGATTCTCAGACCTACCTCCAACCTACTAAATCAAAATCTCTGGGAATACTATCCAGGAATCTTAATTACTACCCGGTCTCCAGGTGACTCTAATGCTTGCTAAGATTGAGAATCACTGTTCTCCAGAGGTCAGAACGCTCACACCAAAGTGTTGATTCAAGAGAGGCAGGTGTTTGTGTAACATACCTCATTATCTTTTCATTAGGCTCAACTATACATCATCATCACTGACGATCTCATCAATAAAAATTATCCCAAGAATGCAGGACTGGTTTTTGTTTTGTTTTGTTTTGTTTTGTTCTTTGTTTGCAGACAGGTCTCGCTCTATCACCCAGGCTGGAGTGCAGGGGCATGATCTCAGCTCACCGCAGCCTTAGCCTCCTAGGCTTAAGCGATCCTCCCACCTCAGTCTCCTGAGTAGCTGGGACCACAGGCAGGCACCACCACATCCAGATCATTTTTATATTTTTTGTAGAGACAAGGTCTCGCTATATTGCCCAGGCTGGTCTCGAACTCCTGGGCTCAAGAGATCCTCCTGCCTCAACCTCCCAAAGTGTTGGGATTACAGGCATGAGCCACCGTGCCCGGCTGCAGGACTGGTTAAACATTCAAATATCAACCAATGTAAGCCACTGAGTAATCACTGTAAGACCCACATTATCTGTAACTTCCAAAACTCCAGGAGCACCAGAGAAAGAAGAGAGATGAGTGAATGTTTCTGTTTCTAGGTTTTCTTGATCATTGCTGAAAACATCTCAATAACCAGGCTCTTTTTTATCCTTCCCATTCCTTGACTTGCTTGCCTTCCATTCCTTCTCTTTCCAGCCTCTCTCCTGCCCTCCTCTTGTTCCTTTCTTTCATTCTTTTCTTTTTTCTATCTTTTTCTCACTCCTAGTGCAAAGTGTGCTTTGTTAAATTAAGACATGTAGGGAGACTAGGAATAATAGAAATTGTCTGTCTGTAAAATACTCAAGAGTATTGCAAAGTCATCCTGCAACAGTGAGTATGTGTGCATACAAGTACCTGTATACACAAAGTAAAAGGTTGACAGAAGCCACCTGAATGGTAAACAATGAATTCACGGTTATGTCTGGGAAACAGAATCTAGGGTCTTATTACAGGGTCCTTTGCTTTTGGCTAGATGAACTTCTCATTGTTTGAATTTTTAATATAATTATGTATTACTCTTATGAAAATTAAAAATGTTTTAACTTTTAATGGGATCATATAATGGTGACACTTTCTATTTTTCTCTCCTCAACCATATATCACAAATACCTTTCTGTTATGATATTCCAATATTGATGTGTCATTATGGAAGTGCCCTAATTTACTTATCTAATATTCTCTAATTAAATTACCTTCACTTTCTTTTCTATTATAAACAACAATTTGATAAAGAACATTTCTAAAGCTAAATCATTGTCAAAATCTCTACCTATTTTCATTTAATTTTGATATAAATTTTTTATGATAAAATTGTTCTTCATATCAGTTTACCTCTTCACCAGTAATGTATAAAATGCCCTTTTTTGCCTAAGCCCACATTACTGATATTAATTAATTAACAAATATATTCATTGCCAATTAGACAATGTGACTGATTTTGTTTATTACTAATAAACTTGATTTGGGTTCCACGTTAAATAATCATGATCCTATTATCTTTTCTGATTTTTCCTTTTGCATCTTTTTCTCACGTTTCTATTGGTATGCTTGTTTATCTTATTGATTTGTAACAGCTTAGATAGATAGAATATTAACCTTCTGTCATGTGTGATGAAAATATTTTTCTCAGTTTACTGCCTGCCTTTTTGAAGTGAGATTTCTTGATGTAAAGAAAATGTAAATTTTAGATTATAAAATCTATAAATCTAGTTGTTGTTTTTCTTCTTAATGCTAAGCTTCATAAGTCCTTCTTCAATTCTCAAATTACATATTGACCTGAACTTTACTTATTTTACATTTTTATCTTTGATTCACCTCAGAATTCATCTTCGATTCACCTCAGAATTACCTCAGTATGGTAAGTGATGTGTGGTTCCACAATTCAAGTCTTTCTAGAATTCTGGGAAGTTGTGCCCTCAGCCATTATCTGCTCAATCTTTACCCCACCAATCAGAAATGCTACTTAAGATACACTGAATTCTTACATGGTTAGGCCATTTTTTTCCTCCACTTTCTGTTTCATTAACTTGTTTATGTAATGCCAATACCACACTGTTTTAATTATTTTAACCAAAACCAAGCCTCAATATATCTGATTTATCAAGTTCCAACTCATTGCTATCATTATGCAAAACTTCTTAGCTATTCTTGTACCTTTGTTTTTCTATAATAATTATTATAATCCTTAAAATTGTTTTGTTTTATCTCCCTTTCCCACACCACGTAAACTGTTTTGGATTTTGGTTAGGATTACTTTAGTTTGAAGAGAACTGAGAGCCACACCGGTTAGAGTCTCCCATCTGGTAACGTACTGTGTAGCTTCACTAATGTGATCGTGAACGTGATAATTCAGTCATTGGGGAATTCACTTCTCTATGATCCATGTTTTTTACGGTAAAAACAATACAGTCTGCAGTTTTTGTCTGCATCTTATTTGGATATTATGCTTATGCATTTACTCAAAAAGTATAACTTCCAAGCTCAGGGTTTTGCCCGATATATCTCCATGGAATACTCTGCCTTGTTCTGACAAACTGGATGCCAGCTCTGCCTGCTCTCTGTCCTCTTGTCCATTTTCACAGTTCTGTGTGGAGCAGGCATTCTCAGCCGACTGTGGTGAAAAGCAAGGATGAGAAGGAAGAGCAAGGTGTTCTGAGCCCCCTTCACTAGGGATTATCATTTTGTGCTTGGAATCTAAGGGTTGTGTAATACCCTGTGTACCTCACAAGGGATATTAAATATCCTCTAGGCTTCAGGCACTCAGAAGTAGCTTGCTTGCCAGGCGTGGTGGCTCACATCTATAATCCCAATACATTGGGAGGCCAAGATGGGTGGATTGCTTGAGCCTAGGAATTTGAGACCAGCCTGGGTAACATGGCAAAACCCCATCTCTACAAAAAATACAAGAATTAGCCGGGCGTGGTGGTGCATGCCTGTGGGCCCAGCTACTCAGGAGGTTAAAGTGGGAGGATCACTTGAACCCAGGAGGCAGAGGTTGCAGTAAGCCAAGATTGCACTCCAGCCTGGGCGACAGAAGAGACCCTGCCTCAATAAAAATTTTTTAAAAAAATAAAAAATTTAAAAAAAGTAGCTTACTGGTATCACTGTTTAAACATAAGCTGTTCAAGGCAGTGCTTTACTTTCACTTATTTGACTTCATGTAGCCTGAGCCTCTACCCTGATAATCTGACTCCCATAAACTGCCACCACCAACCAACCATGAGTGACGATTTAAAGATATTACCTGGTGTCACTGTCTGCCAGAGACAGGGTGGGGTTAGGGATGGGGAAGGACCAATCCTCAACCAAGGCAGCCAGGCTGGTGCAGCACCAATGAAGGCTCGTGGTGGCACTGAGAGGTGACAGCGTGCTGGCAGTCCTCACAGCCCTCGCTCGCTCTCGGCGCCTCCTCTGCCTGTGCTCCCACTTTGGTGGCACTTGAGGAGCCCTTCAGCTCACCACTGCACTGTGGGAGCCCCTTTCTGGGCTGGCCAAGCCAGAGCCGGCTCCCTCAGCTTGCAGGGAGGTGTGGAGGGAGAGGCGCTAGCGGGAACCGGGGCTGCGCGCAGCGCTTGCGCGCCAGCTGGAGTTCCGGGTGGGCGTGGGCTTGGCCGGCCCCGCACTCGGAGCAGCCGGCCAGCCCTGCTGGCCCCGGGCAATGAGGGACTTAGCACCCGGGCCGGCAGCTGCGGAGGGTGTACTGGGTCCCCCAGCAGTGCCAGCCCACCGGCGCTGCACTCGATTTCTCCCAGGGCCTTAGCTGCCTTCCCGCGGGGCAGGGCTCGGGACCTGCAGCCCGCCATGCCTGAGCCTCCCACCCACTCCATGGGCTCCTGTGCTGCCCGAGCCTCCCCAACAAGCACCACCCTGTGCTGCCCGAGCCTCCCCAACAAGCACCACCCCCTGCTCCATGGCGCCCAGTCCCATCGACCACCCGAGGGCTGAGGAGTGCGAGCGCACGGCGCGGGACTGGCAGGCAGCTCCACCTGCAGCCCCGGTGCGGGATCCACTAGGTGAAGCCAGCTGGGCTCCTGAGTCTGGTGGGGACGTGGAGAGTCTTTATGTCTAGCTCAGGGATTGTAAACACACCAATCAGCACCCTGTGTCTAGCTCAGGGTTTGTGAGTGCATCAGTCGACACTCTGTATCTAGCTGCTCTGGTGGGGCCTTGGAGAACACTTATGTCTAGCTCAGGGATTGTAAACACACCAATCAGCACCCTGTGTTTAGCTCAAGGTTTGTGAGTGCACCAATCAACACTCTGTATCTAGCTGCTCTGGTGGGACCTTGGAGAACCTTTGTGTCCATACTCTGTATCCAACTAATCTGATGGGGACTTGGACAACCTTTATATCTAGCTCAGGGATTGTAAATGCACCAATCAGCACCCTGTCAAAACAGACCACTTGGCTCTACCAATCAGCAGGATGTGGGTGGGGCCAGATAAGAGAATAAAAGCAGGCTGCCTGAACCAGCAGTGGCAATCTGGTCGGGTCCCCTTCTGCAGTGTGGAAGGTTTGTTCTGTCGCTCTGTGGGTCCACACTGCTTTTTATAAGCTGTAACACTCACTGTGAAGATCTGCAGCTTCACTCCTGAAGCCAGCAAGACCACGAGCCCACCGGGAGGAACTAACAACTCCAGACGCGCTGCCTTAAGAGCTGTAACACTCCCCGCGAATATCTGCAGGTTCACTCCTGAGTAAGCGAGACCAGGAACCCACCAGAAGGAAGAAACTCCGAACACCTTCGAACACCGGAAGGAACAAACTCCAGATGTGCCGCCTTAAGAGCGGTAACACTCACCGCGAGGGTGTGCGGCTTCATTCTTGAAGTCAGTGAGACGAAGAACCCACCAATTCCGGACACAGCACCACCCGAGGACCTGGCTTCCTACAGGCTCAGGAGGAAGGACAGCTGCTGCGGGCCTGGAGTTTGTTTACTCAGGAGGGCGAGATCAGGCCCCCTTCTCTAGTGGTTAGGGAATATGTTCTCTCCAGGCCCACCACCTCATCTACTGACGCTTGGTTCCTCTCAAAATTCGCTCTCCTTCTCCTTCCCAGGAGTATGGGTTAACACCCCGTTGAAAAGCCTCCAACAGGCCACGCGCGGTGGCTCACGCCTGCAATCCTAACACTTTGGGAGGCCGAGGTGGGCAGATCCTTTGAGGTCAGGAGTTTGAAACCAGCTTGGCAAACATGGTGAAACCGTGTCTCTACTAAAAACAAAAAAATTAGCCAGGCATCATATAGTAGGCACCTGTAATCCCAGCTAGTTAGGAGGCTGAGGCAGGAGAATTGCTTGAACTCAACAGGCAGAGGTTGCAGTGAGCTGAGATTGCGCCACTGCACTTCAGCCTGGTGACAGAGTGCGACTTCGTCTCAAAAAGAAAAAAAAAAAAGGAAGAAAAAGCCTCCAACAGGGTCACAAATACGTGTGGAGTTCTTCCAGCAGATGAACAACTCAACCTGGGCAGCCACGGGGGGTGAGGAGGTGAGGGGATGGGAGTTGATTCTTTCCCCTTCCAGAACCCAGACTCAGGGTCCTCACTTTTAATAAGGTAAAGGAAAGTAGAAGCCTAGGCAACATAGTAAAATCCCATCTCTACAAAAAATACAAAAATTAGCCAGACATGGTGGCGCATGCCTGTAGTCCCAGATATTTGGGGGCTGAGGCAGGAGGATCGCTTGAGCCGATAAATCAAGACTGCAGTGAGCCATGATCGTGCCGCTGCACTCCAGCCTGGCAACAGAGCAAGGCCCTTCTCAAAAATGAAAATAAATAAAGCAGAGGTCAAGTGACCTGCCCAAGGCTCCTCATCTTACAGGACTTGCAAAGCACCCAATGCAGGATTTGGCACAGAGTGCGGACTCAGAAAAGGGTAGCTCTTATTTTTAATGTGAGAACTTGTGTCTGCCCAGCCCAGTCTCCTTTCTCTTCTACCATGATGGCTGCCTTCAAGGACATTATGGTTTGTTTTTCTAAAATAGATTTTAAACATGCATTTTCCCAGTATCTTTTAAATGATAAACACAATGACCTTTTCAAATGATTGAAAGTTGGTTGAGGACCTCTGATTTTTTCATTCGTTGTTTTCATTACATTTAGGGGAGGGACAGAAGGTAGAGACTAATGACAAAAATTGATTCTTCTTTATACTCTCTCCAAGCTGTGCTTAGTTAAGCATTTCTAATCTTTAAATGGGATTCCTTTAGCTAGCAAGCAAAGCAAATGTTCCAAATGTAATTAATCTCAGAAATCCATTCATCCACAAATCAAGAGTACCAACTCATTTTGACTACCTAGCCACTCTTTTAATATTTCCATCAGGACATATTTAGGAAGTCCTATTTTTCACCAATAAGAAACGCGGTGTGTTTGAGCAGAAAACAGTTGTAGGAGGACATAGGTACAGTGAGGCCAAATGGTTCGGAGTGTTCTTTTGCTGCATAGCTCTGGGGAATCGTGGAGATTAGTTGCTTTATAGTGGAAGAAAATAACAACTATATTAACTATGGGGTAAAACTTCCAAACTAGTGTTCTCTGGAGATCACAATTGTTAAAGCTTGGTTCAATTCATCAGTTATTTATTGAGCACCTTCTAGATGCCTGGCACCAGGCTAGGTCCTTTGCATAAAGTGTAATGTAGAATTTCTATGACAGAGGTATGCCCAGCATGCCATAGAAGCACAGTAAAGCAGCACAGAACCACCTCTGGGGATTCACTTTCTGAGGGAGCATTAGTTAAAGCAATCTTGCTGTTGTAAAATGCATGGTAGAGAATTATGGGAGACAATAGCGAAATAAACAAGGCCAGGTCACAAGGCTCTCACATGCCCTGTAAGGACTGTTATTAGCTGTTAAAGAGTCATGGAAAGGTTTTACCTGAGGAATAATATCATCTAATGTGTATTCTGAATAGATTAGTCTGGTAGATGTACAGAGGAAATTCAGAGAAGATATTAAGGTTTCCAACCAGGCGTGGCAGTAGTAGCAGTAAGGAGGAGAAATTTAAAAAAATGTTTAGAATATAAAATTGGCAGATTGGATGTAGAACATGAGGGAGAAAGGGGAGTTTCTAGGACTATTTGCTTAATTTGCATCCTATGGAGGAAGAAAGTTTTTAAAAAAGCTTTACTTCACTCATCAATTCACTAAGCCTGTAAATTTCTTATAGAAAATAGGTTTATAGGACTGATATTGCAAAACTACAAGTTAGTTTTAATTCATGTTCTGTTCTTGGTACTAAAGTGGGCTTTATGCCACCTTATACAAATGTGACATATTTTTAAAAATCCAGATTTGTCAAATAAACAAGGTAATTATTCTCTTTATAAAATAATTGTTTGTTCTAGAAAATAAATCTGTATGACATTTTTAAACTGTCAGCTCTAAATATGATTTAATGTACTATTCCTCAGAAACATATTCCTTTTCTAAAAACCGACATACACATACTTTCAAACTGATTTATTTTTTCCCAAGATATTTTTATTTTTTTGGAATAAGTGGCAGATCAGTATTTTCTAGGATTCATTCATTCACTCAGTTAAGAAATACGTGCTGGATTCCTATTCTATGCCAGACATTATCTTATACTTTTCAGTTATGGCAGAGAATGAAACAGACAAAATTTTCTATCCTCTTGGAATGTGTAATCTAATGGATTATACCTTTTTTTCTTCTAAGAAATAGGATATGCTATTCATTCTGCTAATTTTAAGTATTTCCTGGCACAGTGCTTTGCACATAGCAGGAACTTTCTATAGATTTATTCAGCTAAATAAATTCTCAAAACCAGAAAGTGATTCCAGTAATATGTTGTGTAAATGATTTCACCATTTTTAATATTCTGATTTATTGTCAGTCTCAGAAGAGATGCCAGACTATGTATTTTTGCTTTTTTTTAATAAATTCAGATATACAGTCGTTTGTTGGGAGAAAAAGACACTATGATTTGAATACTCCTAATTTCCTCCCTTAATCTCTCATCAAATAGTGTGCTGTCTTTGCATCACTTCAAACTCTTACATACCAATATAAACCAAGTTACTTTGCCTACACAGTTCAGAATTTTGCAAAGCACTTTCATATACCAAGGGAGGGGAGAAATTTTAAAGCCATTGTTTTTCTAGTATTACCTGTGTGGTGCAGAAAACCGATTAACCACAGCATTTTCTTTCTCTCTTTCCTCCTTAGGAGCAGAATCCAATTTTTGGGTAGGCGCAATTGCCTCCTAGTAGAAGCTACTACTTTCCCCAGGCTCCCTTGTAGCTACATCTGGCCACTATACTATGGACAGTAACATGAGTGAAAGTATTGGGTCAGACTCCTGGAAGGCTGTTGAAAGGCAGGTGATTGATTTGAGGGAGGATCTTTCTTACCCTTTGGTCTTACCTTTATCTTTATTCCAGCGTAGAATGCAGACAGGATGACTGGGGTTCCAGCAGCCATTTTTGGCTACAAGGTGACCTTGAGAATAAAGAGAGTAGAGACCTATGCCCCCGATGGCATCATAGATCCACAGTATCAGACCTGGTATTCCCTATTTTGTACATGGGAGAGAAAATGATTTTTATCTTGTTTTAGTCACTGATATTTTGGGTCTCTGTTTTATCCAGCCAAATCTAATCCTAACAGATACTGCTTTAGACACTAATCAATGACACCAGCAAAGAGTTAGACTCCCCCTACTGGAGAAATCTGTTGTCAACTCACTCCTTTTTCCCTTCAAGTGGCTCTTGGCTATCTTCTAAACCTG
Organism: Pongo abelii; assembly: GCF_028885655.2. NCBI lineage: Eukaryota > Metazoa > Chordata > Mammalia > Primates > Hominidae > Pongo > Pongo abelii. Next base: position 51,263,634 of record NC_071999.2, read on the forward strand.
GTATCAGTCAGATTTACACGTAAGGCTGGGGAAAATTTCAGCAAACTGACTTCTTTGTGATCTCACTTTTGGGGTGAGGCGGGGGGCTGGGCTCTCTCACCTCACCAGACACGGGTCTATATGACCTACTGGCCAGGAAGAAATCAACCACTTCTGGTCAACTTATATTTCCTTTTTGTACCTCTGTACAGCTGTAAAAAAAAAAAGTCTTATAAATCAGCAAACCAGGAAAACCTGGGAATTGCATGCAAAATCTGATTTGCTATTGAGTCTCTCAACATCTACTGGGATGGTGAATTTCTAGCCAGGTATCATCGTATTCCCCAGCTTACTATAGACATTCCTAATCAATCCTGACACTCTCGCCTGCTAGGCCCTGATGTGCCTCTAAATCTTTGTCAATATAACCTATCAGACGAAGCTTCTCTTTGTTTACATGTTAGTGCTTACAAGTGCATTTTATATGACCTCTTTTTAGGTTACTAAGCTCTTGTCTGGTAATGGTTAGCAACTCAAACAGGATACTACAATAAGATTCGCGTTCTCTTCATTTTAGTTGGGGGCTAAATGCTTAAAATAAGATAAGTTTCACAAATGATATGTTGTAAAGAACTTGGAAACAAGGTGGTTAAAACTAGTTTTGTGAGTTAGTCATATATGTGTATATATATGTGTGTGTGTGTCTGTGTGGCATATATATATGTACATATTCCAGAAATCTGGAAAACACATAAGAGTTGTGTGGGAGGTCCACCAAGACCTGAGGAGACACATAAAAGAATTCCTTTAGAGAGAACAGTTGCAGAACTAAAGCTCCAGGAATCACAGTGGTTGCTTCCCCTTGCCCTAAGCCAAGTGGGAGAGACTTCAAAGGCCTTCTTGATGAGTTTTTAATGTGTTTCCTGGAGCTCAGGGACATGGCACTGGCGCAGGACATACACAGAAATCGAAAGGGAGGAGACTGTGGCTATTGGCCTAAGATGGCCAAGTAAAAAGAACAGACCCAGGTCAGCTTAGGCACAAGCAACAAGACCCCAAACAGAGGCAAGGATGTGTCAGCTTTCCCTTGAGTCAAGTGGACCAGAGGGAGGATCAGGCCTGGGATCATGTTGAGAGGGTTCTCTTTAGGCGGTCTGCTTGGAGATTGAGCCAAATGCTACAGGTGGATCTACTACTGGAGGTGCAGGGCTTAAGGGAGGGGACAGAAAGTGGCAATTGAAGTGCAGTGGGAGCTGCACTGGGAGATTCCTGGTGGGGTGAGTTTGGGACACTCTTCAAGTAACCCACAAAATTGTCCAGAGACAATCGGCCTTGAGCATCCACCAAACACAAATGACACAATGCCAGATCATGACGCAAGACTGTGCCAGTTTCTCCTAATCTCCTTTGCCCCTGGAGCACCACTCTGAAAAGGTCAGAAACTACAGCCAGTCAATGGGTGAGCAAGGTGGGACTGCGGAGCAGGGGATGACAGATGCAGCTGATCACCACTTCTACCCCACTCTAGGTCTCCTGTGAGACTCAATACTGGTCTCATTTGCTTAAGAGCTTGGAGTGTGGTTATTACACTGGACTGGACATTTTGTTGCTGCAATGATCCTGCTCTTATGACAAAAAAAGCAGGTAGAGCACTGGGCTCTACCAGAGATTTCATGCAGAGGCAGGGAGAGAACTGGTCTTTGGTATAAAGGGCCATGAGAGAAAGGACCAAGTTATTCCATTCTGCCTCCTATGCCTCATCCCTCTTTAGGTCCTACCTGCTAAACAAAAAGCAGCCACATTGCGTTCTCCCTCAGTCCGTGTGTGACCCCTAGGCAATGTGTGAGCCCAGGAACTGGAGCTACCTGTCCCTTTTGAGGGAATTCCTCCATGATTGCCCCTGAATGTGAGAAAGGCTATTTCCTGATGCCTGGAGCATGAGAAGAGTAAGAATCAGTCTACTCAATGTGCCACATCAGTTTTGGAATGTCTGACCCCCTTCACAACATTTCAACAACACATAAATTTGTTTGATGACTGGGAAAATCTAAACAAGTTAAATTTTCACTATGTTTCAAATAAAGAAAGCCGATGTTAGGAAATTCTGCAGAAGTCAGAGGTGTCTCCAGAATACTATTATGACTAGATTTCTTTTAAGCTGAAACTTCATGAGGCCAATTGGCATATTCCTCCGGAACTCAGACAAGCCATTTGCCATAATTATAAAAAGCTTAGTGAGAACCATGGGCTTACCTGAAACTGTACAAAAAATAGTCAGTTTGATTTTCTTCCTGTACTTTTCTCTAGCTCAATTGCATATAGCTTATGGGGTGTATTTTTTTTTTAAACTAAAAAGAGATGCACACCAATTGTACTTTTTGATCCCTGGGTCACTCTTCCTTCTGTCAGACACTTTTAATTTAGGAATGAGGTAATAAGATGTAAGCATTACCCAAGTAATTTATAGTAATGCAAAATTTGGCTCAACAAGCAGATCAATAGTCTCCGTAAGGCCTGGGCCAGCTACAGACAGTTTCACAAAGTCATTATCTAATTGGAAATATCTGCTGGGACACCAGATTTCCCACTGACTTTAACTGGGCATTCTCTTAGCCCAGAAAGCATGATGATAGATTATCCTTGAAATGGCATTCTGAAAAGGGCATTTCTCTATAACATCAGGCATCACGGAACAAATTGCCTAATTGGAACTTTACAATTTTATTTTCCTTTTCTGTTTGGCAATACACCAAAAAGAGACTCAGAAATGATCAATGGTTTCCTTTTGTTAAAGCTCAAAGAACCCTTAACTGTTCTTGTGTTTTGATTCCACCTGAATTCCTCTCATGATGATGCTAGAGGTGTTTGTCATCATAACTATTAGGTTTATCTCCTTGTGCCCCACTCTATACAGGGCAAATGGAATTACAGCTGTTTGTAGTCTTCAGTGGACACAAGTTTAAAAGATGTCCTGTGTAAGACAAATAAATTTAAAAGTACGAAAACAAGGCCAGCTGTGGTGGTTTAAGCATGTAATTCCAGAACTCTGAGAGGCCAAAGCAGGGGAATTGCTTGACCAGGGGTTCGAAACCAGCCTGGGCAACAAAGCAAGACCGTGTCTCTACAAAAAATAATAATAAAAAAATAGCCAGGTGTAGTGGTACAAGCCTGTGGTCCCAGCTACTTGGGAGGCTGAGGCAGGAGGATTGCTTGAGCCCAGGAGGTAGAGGCTGCAGTGAGCTGTGATTGTGCCACTGCACTCTAGCCTACATGACAGAGGGAGACCCTGGCTCTAAAAAAAAAAAAAAAAAAGGAGGAAAACAGTATTACCTTAAAAAGGTGGTGGAATGCCCTTAAGCACTATCCCAACTTGAGGGTCTAAATTTTGCTCAATTCACCAGGATTCCTGCCCCAAGCACAGGACAGGGAACTCTGAGAACACTAAGCTATGAGGGCCCCCTTGGGTTTGTAGATATCTTGAGAAGTTGTCCACATGATGAAGGCTGGGCAGAAGCAAGCCTTGTGGCATTGCTTGGGGTCACTTTTGCTAGTCAGTTAACTGGTGAGGCAGAGGGCTGGGTGGAGCCGAGGTTCATGTATAGCGTGGAGGAGGAGAGGGAGATCTCCACATGCGTGAAGGCTGGGTGGTCAGCGACGAACACACTACTCAAGGCAGCTCCTGGGCGCGTGAGAGGGAGACCGTGCATTAGGCCTCCTATGAGTCTGCCCTTCCCAACATTCTGCCCTACTCCTGCACTGCATGGTCAGCCTCTTTCCCCATTCTGACAATTCCCTCTCACTCAGGTGTCAGAAAACTAGGTCTCCATCCCACAACCACTGGTGCATCTCCCTCCTCTCTATCCTGTGGGTTCCATTGCATGCCCTTCTCACAGCTTTCCTAAACAGCTGTATTCTCTCTTCATTCACAACAGAGCTTGAATTGCTCGTCTACACCACAGCCCAATCATGGCTAGCCCAAAACAACCTGGACCCCCTTTCCTTAAGAACCAAGAAGCTTCCATTTTCAAAGCCCTTGAAAACTTTCAAATAGACTCAGATCCTAGTTCTACAAGAAAGCCCACTGTGAAGGTTGATAAGCCCACACTAACCACACAATTCCAGGTAACAGAGTCCACCCTAGACTCCCTCAGAAGCACACTGTATGCTCCCAAAGCAATCCATAAAAATAACATGTGTAGTTTTCTTATATCAAAGATGTCCTTAACTTTTCTTATAACTCTGAATTAAATTGTGATCTCCAATTTACATAACTTTCAGACGTCTTAAGAGACCTATTCCAGAGCTTAATGGGAAGTGGGTGGGTGGAAAGCTCACAAGACAGCCTGAGCTCTTTTCAAATGGTTTTATGTTTGTTACCCACACAATGGGCAGGTATGATCACTTGGTGGGTGGCCATCCAATGACCACAACCAAGGAGGATTTAATAAGGGGATTTTATTACTTGCAACAAGTAAGGAAGACACCCGGGATAGTTCCCCAAAACAGTACCTTTCATAACAAAGGTGAAAACGGGGCTTTAATTGGGCTGGATAGCTGAGTCACTGTAAGTAAAGGGGGAGTCTAGGCCACACAGGTGCAGTCACTGTTCATGCTTCTACATATATTGCATGTGGCTGGACGTGGTGGCTCATGCCTGTAATCCTAGCACTTTGGGAGGCTGAGGCAGGTGGAGCACCTGAGGTCAGGAGTTCGAGACCAGCCTGGCCAACATGGTGAAACATCATCTCTATTAAAGCTGGATGTGGTGGTGCATGCCTATAGTCCCAGCTACTTGGGAGGCTGAGGCAGGAGAATCGCTTGAACCTGGGAGTTGGAGGTTGCAGTAACCCAAGATCATGCCAGTGCACTCCAGCCTGGGTGACAGAGTGAGACTCCGTCTCAAATAAAATAAAATAAAATAACGGTGCACGTTTAGAAAGTGGCAAACAGGCTTCTCCCTGAGCAGTTTTTTTTAGTATGGGAATGAGGAGAGTTCCCCAAATTTCATCTCCAACACAGCAGGCATCTCCCGATTCAACCAGTTTTTTGTTTTGCAGAGGCCAAGCTTCTTTCTGAGACTTTTTGAAACAACAGGAACTCAAGGTGCAACAGTAACAAGTGGGTACTTTTTCACAGTATGTACCCAAGGACTGCAAAACCCCAGGAACCTGGGCTGCAGGTTCACTCCAGAACACCGAGCTATCGGTGCCCTAAATTTCTATGCCACGACGCTGTAATAATTTTTGCCTAAAAATATTTTATTTTTTAATTAATAATGATGTCTTACATTTGTCGGGCACACACTGTGCCAGTTATCCATGATCTAATTCTCACATCACTTTATGAAATGGTTCCTATTAATATCTCTGTTTTATAGGTCAGTAAACTGAAGCAAGTAAAGAAAAAGTGGATTCTGGCTGGGCAAGGTGGCTCACGCCTGTAAACCCAGCACTTTGGGAGGCCAAGGCGGGTCGATGGGTCAGGAGTTCGAGACCAGCCTGGCCAACATGGTGAAACCCCGTCTCTACTAAAAATACAAAAATTAGCTGGGTGTGGTGGTGGGCACCTGTAATCCCGGCTGCTTAGGAGGCTGAGGCAGGAGAATTGCTTGAAACCAGGAGGCGGATGTTGCAGTGAGCCAAGATCGCACCACTGCACTCCAGCCTGGGCAAAAGAGTGAAACTCTGTCTCAAAAAATAAAAATAAAAATAAAAATAAACAAAGAGTGGATTCCATACAGTGTAATTTCAATGTTATAAATGTAAGCATGTTTAAGGCTTTTCATACAAGAAGCCAATTTGTTTTCTGAAAACTGTATTCCTGCTAGTGTACATTCCCAGCAGGCTACACACTTGTTCTTCCCACTACACACTCATCAAGACATTGAGAATTGTGTTCTGAAATATTTAATACTTTCATATGGGAAAATGGTGTCTTCTTGTGGTTATTTTAATTGTCTTTGTTTTAAATTCTCTGTTTTCCAATGGTTCAATTTTCTAGTCCTTCTGAGTTTTGTAGGCAGTAAGCATGGCATAAATCCTAAATAAATAGAGGAAATGCTTCACTATTTTTCCTGGAACTGGACTTAGCTATTTTATTTTTAAAAGGAAAGAAAAACTTAGAAAAGGGAAAATCTAAAAGTGTCAGACCCTCCCACACTTCTATGGTTTGTTCCAGAATAAGGAACAGCTTCTTTACTCTGAGGAACCAGAAAGAAGCTTGCTCTGTTCCTCTTCTCAACAGCCAGAGCTTCAGCGCTAGCACCTGTGTTATCAAGAGAAGCTAAGAGTCCAGAACACGTGATGGGAAGCATGTGGGTATGTATGTGTCAAAGTTGCTTTGAGCTTCACTCTGTGCTTTTTCTCTTCTTCTAACAAATTCATCACCGGTGTTATTGTGTCAGTGCATGCTGAGAATTTTATGCAACTTAGTGTATATGTGATTATCAAGCATTCAAATCCCAATACCTATGCTCAAATATAAGGAAATAGGTCAAACAGAGATGCCTCCTCCTGCTGCAGTGCCTTTCACACTGCATCAAAGAGTTGCATCAAGCGGGATGATGAGTGTTGCAAGGTGTGGAGACCACAGACTCTCTGCCACCACTGCTAGGCACCATGTAACCTCAATTCTTTCCTGGCAAATAGTGTCTGACACAGTGCAAAAGGGCAGCACTGTTAGAAAGACTGCAGTTCTAACTAAAACTGATGATCAAGCAAGAGGAAAAAATCCGATTATCAGCTATTTTAGAGTACATTTAAATTCCCAAGTGCAATGACCCCTAAATGCAAACCATTGTTTTTGACCAGTTATGACTAAAACAGCTAAAAAGGATTGAGAAACAGCAAGAGAGAAACTATGCCCTCTAAAGAAGCAGACTTCCTGCCTTGGCTAGCTTGTGTTGCAGCAGATTCTGCGAAATAATACCACTATAAAACGTGTCTTCAAAAAAGCTGTATCTTCCAAAAGATGATGTAACAATTGCTCTAGGGAGGCAATAACAATGTTCAGATGAATGGTGAATTCCTTTCCTATTGCTGCTCTAACAAATTACCACAAATCAGTGGCTTAAAACAACACAGCTTTATTACTGCACAGTTCTGGAGGTCTGAAGTCTGAAATGGGTTTCACTAGGTGCAAGCCCAGGTGTCAGCAGGGATGTGTTCCAGCTTCTAGAGGCTTCCTGCATTCCTTGGCTCATGGCCTCACTCCTCCATCTTCTAAGCCAGCAATGTCAGGCTGAGCCTTCCTCATGCTGCCGTCTGATTCTCTCCTGCCTCTCTCTTATAAGGAACATTGTGATGACATTGGACCCACCCGGATGATCCCAGATAGTCTCCCCATCTCAAAGTCAGCTAATTATCAACCTTAATTCAGTCTGGAACCTCAAGTCTCCCATTGCCATGTGACGTAACATAGTCACAGGTTCCAAGGATTAGGATGTAGATATCTTTGCGGGGCTGTTATTCTCCCTGCCACAAAAGGGAACACCAGAGTCTTCAGTTTAGCATATCTCATCCTCACAGCAATCTTCAAGGAATGTTGACAAAGCAAGAATCTGAGGCTTTGAGAATGTAAGTAATTTTCCCGGAGACATTCTGCAAGTAGGAGATAGAGCTGGAACATGACCAGATCTGTCTGCCATGTAAGCCCAGGCTCATCCTCCACACGCTGCCCCCATCAGGAGGCAACCTGGCCCCTTCTACTGAATCTCTACATCAGATGGAGCCTGCATATGACTCAGCAGGAACCTCAGAGGACATTCTGCTTCCTTCAGGAATTTCAGGGCATGGTGGTGATCGGAAAGAGTCAGGACAATTGGCCTCTACTTCATATTGCATCACAACCACTAAGTGGCTTTGGTAAGTTTGCTAAAACTTTCAGGTTCTAAGGATCCTCGGCTGTGAAACCAGGAACTTGGACTAGATGGTGTCTAAGACATCTTTCAGTTCTAAAATTCTATAATTGAATGATCTTATGGGTAAAACCACTGTGCTGCAGAACAGTGCCACTCAAAGCATAGTTTGTCGACCTCTGTCAGTCCAGAGTATTTGCTACCTGTCCATGACAAGATAAGGAGCTTAAGCCAAAATGTTAACCAACTACATCAGTAAGTATTTCACTTCACCTATGAAATTCCTAGAATTATGGAATTCTAGGCTGATGGCTATTTCATTTCAGCACTTTGACATTTATCTTCTGGATCTGTTGTTGTTAATAACAAGTCTGTTTTTTGTATGATTAATATTCCTTTCTTGGTAACCTGTGCGTCTTCTCCTTGCATTTAATATTTGCTCGTTGTCTTTAACATTCTAAAGTTTCACCATGACACGTTTAGTGTGAATTTAGTTTTATTTATTATGCTTGGGTATTTAGTGTGCTTCTTCAAATTAAAGCTGCATTCTGTTTCTTTCCCGAAAATTCTTAGCTAATGGCTCTTTATTAGTTTTCCCCCCATTCTCTCTATGCTCTCTTTCTAGAATTCCTGCTAGATGTAATTTGAAGCCTATTCTTTAGTCTTCCATGTCTTTTACCTTCTCATGAATATATCCACCTATTTATTTTAGTGTACTGGATTCAAGATAATTTCCTTATATTTATCTTCCAGTTTTTCAGCTGTTTCTAATATGCTGTTTAATGCACACACTGAATTCTTGTTTTTAATGACTTTATTTCTCAAATTTCGATTTGATTCTTTCTCAACTCTGTCTTTTTCAGAGCACCTATTCTTTTATTACAATTTCTAATCCTATTAAAATTATTTAATCATTATAAATATGCTTCTTTTATAGAGCCTTTCAGATTATCCTGTTATTTCAAATTCTCAATGTGCTGATCTGTTTGATATGTATGCTGACTCTTCTTCATAGTAGATGATTTCCTGTTTTGGCTAGCGATTTTTTTATTGTACTCATATTTAGTAGGGATTTTTTTCCATGGTAGTCTTATGAGTCTTGAGTGATGAAAATCTTTCATATGACTTGGTCAGAACTCTAAAAATACCAATGGCTCTGGCTCAGTATGCATGTTCATCTCTTGGCTTGAGTTTCCCAATGCATGCAAATAGGACATATTTAGGTATCATGTACAGGGTTTTTGCTTTTCACAGGTGACTTTTTCCCATGTGCCCACAGATACGGTTAAATTTCTCACAACTTCTTCAAGCAAATGGACAAAATTTTTCAAATGTGTATTGGATTTTTCTCCTATATTTTTCTCTCTTAAGGTAAAATCCAGATTCTGCTCTGTTTGAGGCTTGAAAATTTGTTTTGTATTGGATTTTTCTCCTATATTTTTCTCTCTTAAGGTAAAATCCAGATTCTGCTCTGTTTGAGGCTTGAAAATTTGTTATCCTGAAGTTTTCTCACCAAAGTTGGCAGCCTCCAGTCACTTCCTTCACAGTTCAAAGGTTTTGTTAAAACCAAACATTTTCTTAATCTTAATTCATCATCTTAGTTTGGTGTCTTAGAAATATTATGAGGAAACTTAAAAATGAATAATGGCAGCACTCCTGTGATGGTTTTATGTATCAAGTTTGCTAAGCTGAACTCTTATTTTTCAGAATTCTCTTCCCAGTATGTTTCTCGTTAGGGATGGCCGGAAGAGATATTGGCATGAGGCATTAGCCATGTTTCCTCTCTGAATATTGATGCAAGGCAGACCCTGTTGCCCCTCATGCACATTTCCACTGACTCACTTTGATGGTATGGGCAGTGGCTCGGTCCACAGCTCCTCAAGCTCCCACACGACTGTTCCTTCAGTTTCACCACATTCTGTACTAGGCATGAGTACAGCTCCACAGCAGGAGCACACACTTCTCTGCAAATCATCCATAGCAGCAGGATTGGAGACTTAGAGGTAGGGAGACAGACATAAATGTTGTATGCTCACAAAGGTATATACAGGGAACAGTTGATCATGAGATGCTGGAGGAACCTGGGCTAGCAGCAGCAGAACTCTCACTACTCCCTAGCCTGAAGGGGTAAGAAGAATAAAAGTTTCCAAAACCCAAAAGTAGAGAGATCTATGTAGAATAGCTACCTTGAGAGATGCTGAGACCTTTGGTTAAGGAGCATGACCATCCCAAGGCAGCCTCACAAGTAAAAACCAGGGTGAACAATTGTCATTACTTCCCTCTCCTTCCTCTCTTAGGTCTCCTTTCTCTCTTAGGTCTCCTTTCAAGGTTTCTAATTGTCCAGACCCTCCTGAAAGCTATAAGGGTAGGGATATATTGACACAGAACTTACATATATACCTCCTGGGGTAGACAGTAAAGTGGAGAGAGGCAGTGAGTAGATATGGAGGAGTAAATGGAGGGTATCTGCTACAGGCTCTAACTTACACTATCATCCTTTTTTTTTGTATTTTCTATTAATCTTTTATTAAAAAAAAAACTTTTGTTTTAGGGGTACGTGTCTAGGTTTTTTACGTAGGTAAACTTGTGTCATGGGCATTTGGTGTACAGATTATTTTGTTACCTTGGTATTAAACTTACTACCAAATCATTATCTTTTTCTGATTATCTCCCTCCTTCCACCCTCCACCCTTGAGTAGGCTTCAGTGTCTGTTGTTCCCATTTTTGTGTCCATGCGTTCTCATCATTTAGCTCTGACTTATAAGTGAGAACATGTGGTGTTTTGTTCTCTGTTCCTGCATTAGTTTACTTACAAAAGTGGCCTACAGCTTCATCCATGTTTCTGAAAAGGACATGATCTCATTCTTTTTGATGGCTGCATAGTATTCCATGGTATATAGGTACTACATTTCTTTATCCACGCTACCATTTATGGGCATTTAGGTTGATTCCATGTCTTTGCTATTGTGAATAGTGCTGCAGTAAACATACACGTGCATGTGTTTTCATGGTAGAACAATTTGTATTCCTTTGGGTATATACCCAGTAATGGAATTGCTGGGTCAAATTGTAGCTCTGTTTTTAGCTCTTTGACCAGTCACCACACTGATTTCCACAATGGTTGAACTAATTAACACTCCCACCAAGAGTATATAAGAATTCCCTTTTCTCTGCAACCTCACCAGCATCTGTTAGTTTTTGACTTATTGATAATAGCCAATCTGACCAGTGTGAGATGGCATCTCATTGTTGTTTTGATTTGCATTTCTCTAATTAGTAGTGTGTTCTTCTTTGTATTAGCAAGTACAATAAAGCTTTTACCTCAATAGCCTCATGGCCCAATCAGGACTGCTTTATCTCAAAAAGCAAAGCAGAAACTACAGCTATTATGAAGTCAATGACAGTGGCATTGTTTACCCCCAAGCAAATAGATTTCTTATTGCTGAGAGCATACCCACCTCCTCCAACACACACACACATACAAGATATGGATTAAGTTGAATGGCTCAAGTGTTTTATGTTTTCATAGCCACACTCCACTTCCAGTAACTTACAAAGTCCTGTCCGTTCTACCTCCACCTCTTACATGTCTTTCCAATGTCTCTGGTTCCACTGCCACTATTCCATTCCAGGCCATCTTTATCTCTCATCTGGGCAATTGTGATAATTTACTAAGTGGTATGGCCATATACATCAACTCTTCCCCCACTCTAGCTAGCTTTCTATATAATTCTACAAAAGTCAGGGCTGGGTGTGGTGGCTCACGCCTGTAATCCCAGCACTTTGTGAGGCCGAAGTGGGAAGATCATGAGGTCAGGAGATCAAGACCATCCTGGCTAACACAGTGAAACCCTGTCTCTACTAGAAATACAAAAAATTAGCCAGGTGTGGTGGTGGGCACCTGTAGTCCTAGCTACTCAGGAGGCTGAGGCAAGAGAATGGTGTGAACCCAGGAGGTGGAGCTTGCAGTGAGCTGAGATCGCACCACTGCACTCCAGCCTGGGTGACAGGGAGAGACTCCGTCTCAAGAAAAAGCAAAAACAAAAAAACAAAAAACAAAAGTCAGCTTTCCAAAATGTAAAGTTAATCACATCATTGCCCTGCTTAAAACTCATTCAGTAGTCACAAAGGGGGAAAAAAAAAGGAATCAAACTTTATCACTACAGAAAATGACCAAACTGCAAAAATAAACAATGAGAGGAAGTAAGGAATAAGTAATATGCAAAAGAACCAGAAAACAATCAATAAAATGATAAGAGTAAGTCTTTACCTATCAATAATAACTTTGAATGTAAATGTATTATATTACTCAGTTAAAAGACATAGGTTGGCCAAATTGAAAAAAAAGTAAGACCCAACTATATGCTGCCTACAAGACACTCACTTCACCTGTAAATACAAACTTTATGTGAAGGGATAGAAAAAGATATGTCATGAAAATGGAAACCAAAAGCAAGGAGGAGTAGCCATGCCTATATCAGATAAAACAAACTTTAATTCAAAAGCTATAAACAGAAACAAAGGACATTATATAATAATAGAGGGATCAATTGAGCAAGAACATATAACAATTGTATATATATGCAGTCAATACTGGATAGTCTAGATATATAAAGCAAATTATTAGATCTAAAGGGAGATAGACTCCAATACAACAGTAGCTGTGCATTTTAACATCTCACAGCATTAGACATATCATCTAGACAAAATTTAACAAAGAAACATTGGACTTAAATAGCATCATAGATCAAATGGACCTAACAGACATTTACAGAATATTTTACCCAATAGCTAAATAATACACATTTTTTCCATCAGCACATGGAATATTTGGAATATTCCATGTGTTTGAAAACAAAACAAGTTTCAATTTTTAAAAAATTGAAGTCATATCAAGTATCTTTTCTGACTACTGGAATAAAACTAGACATCAATAACAAGAGGAACATTTGAAACTATACAAATACATGAAAATGAAACAAAATGCTCCTGAATGACCAATGAGTAAAGAAAGAAATTAAAAAGAAAACTTTTTAAATTCTTGCAATAAGTGAAAATAGCAACATAACCTGCCAAAACAAATGGGAGGCAACAAAAGCAGGAGTAAGAGGCAAGTTTATAGCAGTAAATAGCTACATCAAAAAAGTAGAAAGAAGCCAGGTACAGTGGTTCATGCCTATAATTCCAGCACTTTGGGAGGCCAAGGCAGGTGGATCAACTGAGGTCAGGAGATGGAGACCAGCCTGACCAACGTGACAAAACCCTGTCTGTACTAAAAATACAAAAACCAGCCAGTGTGGTGGTGTATGCCTGTAATCCCAGCTACTCAGGAGGCTGAGGCAGGAGAATTGCTTGAACCTAGGAAGCGGAGGTTGTAGTGAGCCAGGATCGCACCATTGCACTCTAGCCTGGCAACAGAGCAAGACTCTGTCTCAAAAATATAAGAAAAAAGTAGAAAGATTTCAAATTAAAAAAAAAAAACTAATGCTACATCTCAAAGAAAAGCAAGAACAAATCAAACTTTAAATTATAAGGAAAGCAATAATGAAGATCAGAGCAGAAATAAAATTGAGACTTAAAAATAATACAAAAGAAAAATGAGACAAAAATCTGATTTTTAAAAAATATAAACAAAATTGGCAAGCCATTAGCTAGATAAACTACGAAAAAAAGAAAGAAGACCCAAATAAACAAGATCAGAAAAGTAGACATCACGACTGATACCACAGAAATACAAATGGTCATTGGAGACTACTATAAACAACTATACGTCAATACATTTTAAAACCTAGGGGAAATATAGAAATTCCTGGACATATATACCCTATCAAAATTGAGCCAAGAAGAAATAGAAAGCCTGAACAGACCAATAATGAGTAACAATATTGTATCAACAACAAAAAGTCTCCCTAAAAAGAAAAGTCCAGGACTGGATGGCTTCACAGCTGAATTCTGCCAGACTTTTAAAGAAGACCTAAGACTGCTTCTTCTCAAACTATTTTAAAAAATTGAAGGGCAGAAAATTCTTCCAAACTCATTCTAAAATGCAAACATAACTCTGATACCAAAACTAGATAAGGACACAACAAAAACTACAGACCAGTGTCCATAATGAACATAGATGCAAAAATTTTGAACATAATACTATCAAACTGAATCTAGCAGCATGTCAAAAACATCATACACCATGACCAAGTGGGGCATTCATTCCAGGGATGCAAAGATGGTTCAACATATGTAAATGTTGATTTTTTTTTTTTTTGTGGGAAAGGATCTCACTCTGTTCACCCAGGCTGGAGTTCAGTGGCATGATCTTGGCTCACTGAAATCTCTTCCTCCTGGATTCAAGGGATCCTCCCACCTCAGCCCCACCAAGTAGCTGGGACTACAGGTGCCTGCCACCACACCTGGCTAATTTTTGTATTTTTTTGTAGAGATGGGGTTGGGTTTCACCATGTTGGCCAGGCTGGTCTCAAACTCCTGACCTCAAAGTGATCTGCCTGCCTTGGCCTCCCAAAGCGCTGGAATTACAGGCATGAGCCACTGTGCCCGGCAAACATATGCAAATGTTGATTGAGCTCAATAAATGTGATACATTACAGCAACAGAATGAAGGGCAAAAACCATATGGCCATCTCAATAGATGCAGAAAAAGCATTTGATAAAATTCAACATCCCTTTATAATAAAAATTTAGTATATTAAGTATAGAAGGAAAGTACCTCAAAACAATAAAGGCTGTATATGATATACCCACAGCTAACATCATACTGAATAGAGAAAAATTGAAAGCTTTCCTCTAAGCACTGGAACAAGACAAGGATGTTCACTCTCACCACTCTTATTCAATATAGTACTGGAAGTTCTAGCTAAAGCAATTAGGCAAGAAAAGGAAATAAAAGGCATTCAGACTGGAAATGAGAGAGTCAAATTATCCTTATTTCCAGATGATATAGTCTTATATATTTAACAACCTAGAGAACCTACCAAAAAAAATTTTGGAAATGATAAGCAAATTCAGTGAAATTGTAGCATACAAAAATCAACATACAAAATCCACTAGTACTTCTATACACAAACAACAAACTACCTGAAAAAGAAATCAAGACAGCAATCCCATTTACAATAACTACAAAGAAAATCAAATACCTCAGAATAAATTTAACCAATGAAATGAGAGATCTCTATAAGAAAAATTATAAAATACTTATGAAAGAAATTGAAGAGAACATTTAAAAAATGGGAAGACATTCCGTGTTCATGGATTAGAAGAATTATTATTGCTAAAATGACCATACTACCCAAATCTACAGATACAATGCAATCTCTATTAAAATGCCAATGACATTCTTCACAGAAATAGAAAAAATAATTCTAAAATGTATATAGAACCACAAAAGACCCTGAATAACCAAAGCAGTCCTTAACAAAATGTACAAAGCTGGAGATATCACACTACCAGACACTAAAAAATACTACAAAACTATAGTGGCCAAAACGGCATGGTACTGGCATAAAACCAGAGAGACCGGTGGAACCGAATAGAGAACCTAGAAATTAATCCACGTATCTACAGCCAGCTGATTGTTGATGAAAGTGCCAAAAATATTCACTGGAGAAAGACCGTCTCTTCAATAAATGGTGCTGGGAAAACAGAATTTCCATATGCAGAAGGAAAAAGACTAGGGTCCCACCTCTCACCCTATATAAATATCAACTCAAAATAGATCAAAGACCTAAATGGAAGACCTGAAACTATAAAACTGATAGAAGAAAACAATGGGGAAACACTTCAGGACATTGGTCTGGGTAAAGACTGTATAAATAAGACTTCAAAAGCACAGACAACAAAAGCAAGAATAAACATCTGAGATTATATCATACTAAATATCTTCTACATGGCAAAGGAAATAATCAACAGTGAAGAGACAGCCTACAAAATGGGATACAATATTTGCAAACTATTCATC
Organism: Pongo abelii; assembly: GCF_028885655.2. Lineage (NCBI taxonomy): Eukaryota > Metazoa > Chordata > Mammalia > Primates > Hominidae > Pongo > Pongo abelii. The sequence goes on from NC_071999.2 coordinate 51,279,437, forward strand.
AACAGGGGATTCATATCCAGAATATATAAGGAACTCAAACATCTTGACAACAAAAATCCCCTAAACAATCTAATCAATAAATGAGCAAATGATCTCAACAGACATTGCTCAAAAGAAGACATACAAATGGCGAACAAATTTGTTAAAAAAAAAAGTTTAACTAATTCCTCTGATTAGGGAAATGCAAATCAAACCCAGTGAAGTATCATCTCACCCAGTTAGAATAGCTATTATCAAAAAGACAAAAAATAGCAAATGCTGATAAGGATGAGGAGAAAAGGGAACTCATATACACTGTCAGCAGGAATGCAAACTAGTCCAGCCACTATGGAGAACAGTATGGAGATTCCTCAAAAAACTACAAACAGAACTAACATATGATCCAGCAGTCTCACTACTGGGTATTTAACCAAAGGAAAGGAAGTTAGTATACTGATGAGACATCTGCACCCCCATGTTTATTGCAGCACTATTCACAGTAGCCAAGATATGGAATCAACCTAGGTGTACAACAGCAGATGAATGGATAAAGAAAATGTGGCATATATACATAATGGAATACATTCAGCCATAAGAAGAATGAGATCCAGTCCTTTGTGGCAACATGGACAGAACTGGAGGACATTATGTTAAATAAAATAAGCCAGAAACAGAAAGTTAAATATCACATGTTCTCACTCATATGTGGAAGCTGAAAAAAAGTTGATCTCATAGATGTAAAAAGCAGAACAGAGGTTACTAGAGGAAAGAGAAGAGGGGGAGAGGGAGAGACTTGTTAAAGAACGTGAAATTATAGCCAGATAGGAGGAACAAGTTCTAGTGTTTTACTGCAGTATAGGATGACTCTAGTTAACATATATTATATATTTTCAAATAGCTAGAAGACAGCATTTTGAATGTTCTCAATGCAAATAAGTCATAAATGTTTGAAATAACAGATATGCCAATTACTCTGATTTAATCACTACACATCATATATATCAAAATATCACTAGGTACTCCATAAATATGTGCAATTATTATGTATTAATTAAAAATAAATAAACATGTCTTTTGAATAAAGTGTTTTTAAATACCTAATAAAATATGATTTATGTTGTAAAAAGTTATTCAGTGGGTTTCCAACACCTTTTTTCAGCATGATTGGTCTGGTTCCAGCTCAGCCTCATCTGGCCTCATCTCATGCCACTCTCCTCTCACAGTCTATGACTGCATCATTCTGGTTTTCTTCCAGTTCCTCACATGGGCCACACTTTTCCAGTTTCCGGACCTTTACACATGCTGGAATCATGCCTCCACTAATTTTCTTTTTTTGTTGGTGTTTGTTTGTTTGTTTTTTGCCCATGCTGAAGTGCAGTGGTGTGATCTCGGCTCACTGTAACCTCTATCTCCTGGGCTCAAGCTATCTTCTCACCTCTGTCTCCAGAGTAGCTGGGACTACAGGTGTGCACCATGCTCAGCTAAATTTTTTTTTTTTCCCGTGGAGATGGAGATTTGCCATCTTGCCCTGGCTGGTCTCTAACCCCTGAGCTCAAGCGATCTACATACCATGGCCTCCCAAACTGCTGGGGTTACATGTGTGAACCACCATGGCTGACCTCAGTTAACTAATTTTTTTGATTCAGCTTAAACATAACTTCCTCAAAGAAACGTTCCATGACCCTTGTACACTGTTGGTGGGAATGTAAATTGGTACAACCATTATGGAGAACAGTTTGGAGGTTCCTTAAAAAACTAAAAATACAGCTACCATACAATCCAGTAATCCTACTGCTGGGTACATACCCAAAAGAGTGGAAATCAGTATATCAAAGGCACATCTGCATTCCCATGTGTTGTTGCAGCACTGTTCACAATAGCCAAGACTTGGAAGCAACCTAAGTGTCCATCAACAGATGAGTCGATAAAGAAAATAAAGTACTATTCAGCCATAAAAAAGAATGGAGTACTATTCAGCCATAGAAAGAATGAGATTCTGTCATTTGAAACAACATGGATGGAACTGAAGGTCATTATGTTAAGTGAAATAAGTCAGGCACAGAAAGACAAACATCACATATTCTCATTTATTTGTGGGATATAAAAATGAAAACAATTGAACTCATGGAATAGAGAATAGAAGGATGGTAACCAGAGGCTGGGAAGGGCTGTGGGGAGGTGGGGGAGAAGTGGGAATAGTTAATAGTTACAAAAAATAGAAATAATACAACCTAGTATTTGACAGCACAACAGAGAGACTATAGTTGATAATAATTTAATTGTATATTAAAAAATAACTGAAAGAATATAATTGGATTGTTTGTAACACCAAGGATAGATGCCTTGAAGGGATGGATACCCAATTTTCTTTGATGTGATTATTATGCATTGTTATGCCTGTACCAAAATATCTCATGTACCCCATAAATATATACACTTGCTATGGGGTATGTACTCACAAAATTTTTTTTTTTAAAAGTTCCCTGATCTCCTGACTGGATTAGAACTTCCCCTTTTGTTGCTTCTGTGGCACCTTGTTCATTCCTTTACATACTTAGAGCCCGTGTAATCATTTATTCAATTTCTGTGATACCTACTGGTTATAGGCTCCTTGAGGACAGGGATCACTGGCGTCTTTTTTGCTTTCTAGCCCTAGCCTCAAACACAGTACCAGCATAAGGTGCTTCATAAATAAATAATGAATTAATGAGCAACCATTGCAATGTCTCCTGACAAATGTCCTTTTTTTGTTTTTGGGGGTTTTCTTTGAGACAGGATCTTGCTCTATCACCCAGGTTGAAGTGCAGTGGTGCAATCGTAGCTCTCTGCAGCCTCGAACTCCTGGGCTCAAGTGATCCTCCCTCCTTGGCCTCCCAAAGTGCTGGGAGTACAGGCATGAGCCACCACACCCAGCGTATATGTGAATTTTTACTTTATTTTTATTTTTATTTTATTTTTTCGAGACAGAGTTTCACTCTTGTCACCCAGGCTAGAGTGCAATGGCGTGATCTCAGCTCACTGCAATCTCTGCCTCCCGGGTTCAAGCGATTCTCCGAGTATCGCTTCAGCCTTCCGAGTAGCTGGGATTACAAGCACTTGCCACCATGCCTGGCTAATTTTAGTTTTTGTATTTTTAGTAGAGACGGGGTTTCGCCGTGTTGGCCAGGCTGGTCTCGAACTCCTGACCTCAGGTGATCCACCCACCTCAGCCTCCCAAACTCCTGGGATTACAGGCATGAGCCATCATGCCTGGCCCACTTTCTTTCTTTTCAACAAATAAAATATTGCTGCATCTGTTTTCTCATAACATGCAGTCAGGACACACCAGAATTCACTCATTCCCCAACTATTTATTGAGCAACAAATATGTGTGAGGCATTATGCCAGGTACCTGGAGTCAACAGTGAAAGAGTGTATATCTCCCTCATCCTAGGAGAGAATCTATGTGATTTCCTGTGATATAGAAAGAGAATACCTACCATTCACTTGCCTAGGGAAATCAATACTTTCTGTACTGGCTGTCCTCTTTATATGACAATATTATCTGCATATGCATTTGCATTTGCTATCCTTTTCTATTTGTATGAAGCCCATAACAAAAATATCTTTGTCAACATCAAAATGACACAATCTCAATAACGTATTCCAAGTTACTTCTGGTGAGACTCATTTGGTTGCAAGCAACATAAACTCTTCAAGATAGCTCAAGTTAAGGGAATTTATATGAAGATACAAATAATAGGGAAGATTAACTGTCTCTGAAATTTTGAAACAAAAGCCGTTATAGGGACTGGATCGAGAGAGGGTTTCTAGATCTGTGGCTGCTCTAGGTACTTGAGCTGCCACTCAGACATTCCTACACCTTGGCATTCTCCCCCTAGGGCTCTAGTTTTGGTATGACTTTATCTACCATCTGGGTTCTTTTATTCTTGTCCTAGTACCAACTGTTCTACTTACTCAGTTTCCGCTTCTTTGTAACTTTGGCTGGAATACAGCCATTTCTTCTTACTGTCCCTACTCTATTCTTTTCCTTGTTTGTCCTGTGATCTTTTCCGTGATTGTCAGTAGCACAAATCGACTACATTTCTCCTTATCTAAGTCCAAGTTTTCAAGACAGAGCACTTGACTGGCCCAGTTCATTTTAATGCACCAGAGGTTGCTGGCTGGCCAGTGGATTGCCTTCCCTCAGGTCAGGTTCCCTTTCTCATCGGATCAGCAGATGCCAGAAAATAAGTGTGGCATGCCACAAGATGTGGCTGGTGCTCCGCTGACTCACACTTGCAGGGCTGTGGAGAGCAGATTTCTGTAACATGAAACTTGGGCAATGCACATGCAAGAGAAACTAATCTTATTTTCAGGCAGACTTCGAAGATTAACAGATTAGTGGTTTATTTATTGTAATCTTTAAATATGAAATAATTTCTTTAATTGGCAAAAATCAAACCCGTATTAAAGTCAGAAATGTGGAATGTCACTTTGGTGCATTTGTTAAAAATCTGAGGAAGCGGAATGAAAAGAGAATAGGATCTTCTGGTTAAATGACTTCCTTGGTTCATAATAATCATTCACCCAATGAGAATTTATTGAGTATTTACTATGCACCAGGCACAGTTCTAGACCTGTGATTACAGAAACACATAAGGTAGATGTGGCCCCTGTCCTTTTGTATATCAACTATTATATTTTTAAAGTCTTAAATATATTGGTCTATTCTCTGAAGTAAATAGATTGAACGTAGTTGGAGTTTTCTTGATGACTGAAAATGTTAAAAATAATCTTATTGAAGATTGACATAGATCTAACACAATAGAGAAGACAGGGGAAGCTGGACTGGCAATCCCACAAGATTCTTCAGGAAATTGCTGTTTAAAAATGCAGTGTCTTGGATTAGCTGTTTGGCCTTAATTTCTATCATTCCTTTATATTTCACATACAGAGATAAAAAGAATGTTTATTGAAGTTCTGGTGAAAATTAATTTTGAGTAATTGAGGGAATATGGTTTGGATGGTCCCCAGTGTTGAAGATGGGGCCTGGTGTGAGGTGTTTGGGTTATGGGGGAAGATTCCTCATGAATGGCTTGGTGCTCTCCTCATGGTAATGAGCATGTTCTTGCTCTGAGTTCAAGCAAGATCTGGTTGTTTAAAAGAATATGGTATGTCCTCCCCCTCTCTTTCTTGCTTCCTCTCTTGCCATGTGACATGCCTGCTCCCCCTTCACCTTCCACCATGATTGGAAGCTTCCTGAGGCCCTCTCCAGGAGGAGATGCTGGTACCATGCTTCCTGTACAGCCTGCAGACATGTGAGCCTATTAAATCTCTTTTCATTATAAATTACCGAGCCTCCAGGATTTCTTTATAGCAATGCAAAAATGAACTAACACATTAGGTTTTACTTCATTTTTATTTTAAGTGGTTTTAATTTTTATTTTATTAATTTTAATTACACACAATACTTATACAGATTTTGGTGACATTATCAATATTAATTTTTTCAACATATATAGATCCATAGTTTTAAAACTTAAAAAAAAAATATGGGCATAGTGGCTCACACCTTTAATCCCAGCACTTTGGGAGGGTGAGAGGGGTGGATCACCTGAGGTCAGGAGTTCGAGACCAGCCTGACCAACATTGTGAAACCCTGTCTCTACTAAAAATGCAAAAATTAGCTTGGCCTGGTGGCACACACCTGTAATCCCAGCTACTTGGGAGGCTGAGGCAGGAGAATCACCTGAACCCAGGAGGCAGAGGTTGCAGTGAGCCAAGATAGCACCAGTGTATTCCAGCCTGGACAACAAAAGAAAAACTCTGTCTCAATAACAAAAACAAAAAAACACACACAAAAAAACAAAACAAAACAAAAAAAACCAAAGGCTTATAATGAAATCCATAGCCATGTGCCCTGTCTCCCCAAGTCCTGTTCCAGCAGTAACCACTCTCAACTTTTCTAGCTCTTTCTACTGGTATTTACCTCCATATTTCCAACTGATATGCTTAAACTATAAATGTTCTGTTCTATCTATTTTAGGTAGTATTTATTGACTTTCTGTCATGGTAGAAAAAAATCTCACCTATTCCATTTCCTACCCCCAATTCCCCTCCTAACATTACCTTGGTATAGTTATGACACTGCTTTTGGTGAAGTCAAATATCATCCCCCTTCTGTGACTTGTGAACTATGACCAGGTCTCTTTATCATATAATCCTCCATTTTACTAAGAATAAGCATTTGCTTGTTTTCATCTGTGATACTTTATGCACCGGTGGCTAATTTTTCCTAGTGTTCTTTTATCATTGTTATATACTCATCAGTAATATTTTCCAGATACTCAACTGTATCAATTACTTTTTGTGTTTTCTCTAGGGTCCTCTGTCCTCCTGCTTCACCTTGGACTGTTTTCTTCCCAAGTTGGCTATACAAGTTTTATCCTGTCACTTTCCTTCACTGTCATCTCAGGACTTTCCTTATGCCATTGTCCTGTGTTAGACCTTTTATTTTACCTTCCTCTTTCTTGGCTTACTCCTTTGTTTTAGTGGAACACATCCTCCAGTAACTTCTCAATAACTTGTAAATGGGAGAGCATTGTTTTGAGGATGTGTATGTCAGAAAATGCCTTGATTCTAATATCAGTGTGTGTGGTATATTAGAATCCAGAATTCTGGATTGAAGATCATTGTCACTCAGAATTTGAAGAAGGGCCTCCATCATCTCCTAACTTTTGATGTTGCCACTCAGCAGTCTGCTATTGGTCTGACTCACACTCTTTTGTGAGTTGTTGTTTCTAGAAGCTTTTAGAATCTTTATCTCTTGTGTTTTGCAATTTCATAGTGGCAAATTTTGCCAGTCTTTGGTCATTTGTTGTGCTGGACCCTTGGTGAGTCCTGTCACCTGGAACTCAAGCCCTTCAATTACAGGAAATGATCTCATTTTATTGTTTGATAATTTTCTCCTCCTATTTTCTCACTTCTCCTTATGATACTTCTATTAGTTCCTATAGGACTTTTTAGACTGATCCTCTAATTTTCCTTTCTTTCATATTTTCTATCACTTTAACTTTGCTTCTATTGTACATGAGATTTCTTCAATATTATCTTTCAGCCCTCTCATTTTTTAGAAATGTCTCATTTCTAATCTCAAAGAAATATTTCTTTTTATTTTTCATGTATCCCAAAATCCATACAAAGGATCAACAAAACCAAAAGCTGGTTCTTTTAATGAACAAACAAGATCAACAGACCACTAGCTAGATTAATATAGAAAAAAAGAGAGAAGATCCAGATAAGTGCAATCAGAAATTTCAAAGGTGACATCAAAACCAATCCCATAGAAATACAAAGGCTCTTCAGAGACTATTATGAACATCTCTATGTACACAAACTAGAAAATCTAGAAGAAATAGACTTCTATAAACACACAACCTCCCAAGACTGAGGCAGGAAGAAACCAAAACCCAAACAGATGAATATTGAGTTCTGAAATTGAATCAGTTAATAAAAAACCTACCAACCAAAAAGAGCCCTGGACCAGTTGGATTCACAGCTGAATTGTACCAGACATACAAAAAACAGCTGGTACCAATCCTACTGAAACTATTCCAAAAAATGGAAGAGGAGAGACTCCTCCCAAACTCATTGTACAAAGCCAGCATCACTCTGATACCAAAATCTGACAAAGACACAACAAAAAAGAAAACTACAGACCAATAACCCTGAGGAACATAGATACAAAAATCCTCAACAAAGTATTAGCAAACCACATCCAACAGCTCTTCTTATTCTAGATGCAATATCTTAATGTACTGAGGGTATTTATTGTTTTAGCTTTTTGTCTTTAAATAATTACAGATTCAAATTTACAAAGATAGTACAGGGAGGTTGCAAGTACCTTTCACCCAGTTTACCCCAATGGTTACGTCTTACATACTTATAATGCAATATCAAAATCAGGAAATTGATATTGGTGCAATGCGCATGTATAGTTCTATGTCACATCACTGTTGTAGGACTCTCTCCTTAGTTCAGCTAAAGACGAGGTCCCTGTCACATGGCCATGAAAAATTAGGCTTACAGACAACTTGAAGGGTGAGAATAATGGGATTTATTAGGCAAAAAGGAAAAAAGGGAAACAGGGCCTCTCCACAAATCCAGAGTCCCTGCTAGTGTGCTTTCCGCCTCACAGATTGAATTCCAGGTTCCACCCAGGAAGAGGAGGGGCCAAGTTCCTCCCTGATGCAAAACAGCAGAACTCCCGTGCACTGGTCAGTTGGGATTGCTTTGGGGACCCCTTCCCACCTGGCTGTGTCATCACCACAAAGATCTCCCTCATGCTATCCCTTACTAGACACACCCTCACTTCCCCCACCACAGAAGATTAAAATTAATTTTTTTTTCTATTTTCAGCCTGATATTTTTTCTTCATGTTCTATTTTTTTCTGTCCTTTTTTTTTCTAGTGCTCTTTCATTTTGAAAGCTACCTACAAATGTCTGTCAGTCTTGCCTATTATTCATATACAAGCATGAAGCGAATTGCAGGGTCAGCTTGTGTATAGTTGTAGGGCCCACCAAAGGGAGATCAGTTGGTACATCAACTTCTTCATTGCCAAACGGTCCTGCAAATGTTGGTGCCTAAGATGTTTTCTCTAGATTCACTCATATAGTCCAGAGAAGATGCTTCCAATCTCCCCAGGGATGGGGAGAATTGTAAGCCTGACTGCTAGCTTCCTTAAAGCAAAGCGTTGTGGGAGGGTATTGAGAGTCTACCATTCAGTGTGCAGATTTCAAGTTAATTTCCTTGTTTTCAACTTCTACCCATCTATTCTCACTCACGTTCATCATGATTCTCCTGAGTTTCTCAAGTTCAGTTTCCATAGAGAATAAACCTCCAGGCCAGGGGCCGTGGCTCCTGCTTGTAGCCCCAGCACTTTGGGAGGCTGAGGCAGGCAGATCACTTGAGGTCAGGACTTCAGACCAGCCTGGACAACATGGTGAAACCTCATCCCTGATAAAAATACAAAAATTAGCCAGCTGCAGTGGCTCACGCCTGTAATCCCAGCACTTTGGGAGGCTGAGGCGGGCGGATCACTTGAGGTCAGGAGTTCTAGACTAGCCTGGCCAACATGGAGAAACCCCATCTCCACTAAAAATACAAAAGTAGCCGGGCCTGGTGGTGGGCACCTGTAATCACAGCTACTCAGGAGGCTGAGGCAGGAGAATCACTTGAATCCAGGAGATGGAGGTTGTAGTGAGCCGAGATTGCACCACTGCACTCCAGCCTGGGTGACAGAGCGAGAGTCTCTCAAAAAAAAAAAAAAAAAAAAATTAGCCAGGCATGGTGATGGGCACCTGTAGTCCCAGCTACTCAGGGGGCTGAGGCAGGAGACTCACTTGAACCTGGGGGGTGGAGGTGCAGTGAGCCAAGACTGCACCACTGCACTCTAGCCGGGCTCTGGGAGGGCACTTGCCTAGCTTCATGAGGACAGGGGAGGATGTCTAACCACTCCACATACAGCCTTCCAGAAAATGCCCCCATTCCCACCTTTGCCTCATGGCACCTCACACCTGTGTTAAGCCTTTTTGTGCCTCTGAAGAGGAATCACTCATTTCCCATCAAACTTCCCCTCTGTAGACACCAACATTGTTACAAATCTTCCATCAACAAGATTTTTTGTTGAAAATTTTCTCACGAGATGCTGTTTCATATTCAATCCACTTTGTCCTCTTGGACTTTTGTATTTGTTTACTTCCTTTACAGATATTTTATTAAGGTTCTAGGAGGGTGGGGGAAAGCACATGTAGTTTGCCATGGTTATGCAGCATACAACAATCTTTTTTAAAAAAATATTTATATACATGATGAAAATGGAACTTTTGTCTTACATAATTTCAAACATAGAAGTAACATGAGATCATATTTCATAAAATGTATCACAAAAAAGATTTTCACTGTTTCAGAAGATAAGTAATATTTTTGCCTCATTCATCTTTAAAAGTTTATTGGGTGATATGTAGTTCTATCTTCCACACATATTTACCCCAATTTGCTGCTATTGCAATATCAAAGTTGTGAAATTTGACAGGAAATGTGAGGGAAGGCTATGTTGAAATGAGCTCTAGACAAGATGTCCTTTTGCTTCTAGAGTTTAGCACCTCTAACAAAAGGTAGGGACCCTCAGGGCTCTTTCTTTTAGGATCCTTGGCAGACTATTTGAATGATTGATGATTTTTGTTGGCTCTTGTCTCCCGTGTCTTCTAGAGTCAGGCTGCTTCTTACTGACCAAGGCCCAGGGGTGTCAAGCAGCAGGGAGGGAGCTGGGTACAGGGGTTATTAAATTGAAAAGCTGACAAAAAATCAAACACCGCATGTTCTCACTCATAGGTGGGAACTGAACAATGAGAACACATGGACACAGGAAGGGGAACATCACACTCTGGGGACTGTTGTGGGGTGGGGGGAGGGGGGAGGGATAGCATTAGGAGATATACCTAATGCTAAATGACGAGTTAATGGGTGCAGCACACCAGCATGGCACATGTATGCATATGTAACTAACCTGCACATTGTGCACATGTGCCCTAAAACTTAAAGTATAATAATAATAAAATAAATAAAGAAAGAAAGAAAGAAAGAAAAGCTGACTTTGAAAAATACGAGTAAGCTCTCCTGAAGTTTCAAGTCTGGAACAAGCATGGAGGCAAGAGAGAGACCTCTCCAGGAAGAAAGAAGTTAGCAAGAATGAGAATAAACACAAAAGTAGACATTAATGGAGAGTGAAAGACAATGGAGAAAGTATAAGATGAAACTGAAAGCAAGACGAAAGACAGAACATATACCAAGCAGGAAGAAAGCAAATATTGATCTGAACAGAACTAAAGTTAGCACGTTTATTTATTTAATAAATATTCAGTAAGTAGCTATTGAGCAGCCACTATGTACAAGCTTTGTAGAGGAGGAACTAAAATAGACCAACAAACATTTTTTGAAAAAGAGAGGAAGGAAGGAATATCAGATAGTGGGAATTAAAATACATTGATATAGTTAAGAAGGACAAGGTGACTCCAGCTGTTTAAGCTCAAATTTGAATGACAAGAAGAAGCCAGCCCTGCAGAAGTCATGACAAATAATCAGCAAAATGCGAGTGAGAACACCACAAGATATCATTTACACCTACCAGACTGGCAAGACTTGAAAAGTTAGGTGATACCAAATATTGACAAGGGTATAGGGCAATAGGAATGCTCCTTCACTGATAATAAGACTGCAAATTGGTATAACCACTTTGAAATCAATTTCATGTTACTTAGAAAAAAGGAATATGCTTATATCCTAGAACCCGCAAGTCTATACCTAGTTATATAGAATCAATCTTGCACATGTGTATTAGGAGATATGTTTCAGAAAGTTTAGTTTATTGTAATAGCAAACAGCTGGAAAACTTCAAATGTCCATCAACAGTAGAACAGATAATTGTATTTTGGTATTTTGATGTAATGAAATACTACACAGCTGTGAAAATGGATGAATTACAGCTTTACACACCAACGTGATGAAACTTAGGAACATAAAGCAAAGTGAAAAAGCAAGTAGCAGAAGTATTGTGATTCCACTAACATTCAATCCAAACAACATATTGCTTAGAGATAGAAACAGATGTAGTAAAACTGTAATGAAAAGCAAGAGAATCTCAACACAAAATTTAGGCTAGTGTTTATCTCAGACTAAGGAGGAGAGGGGCTGAGATCAGGAAGGAATTCACAGAGTTTATGGTAAATGATTGAAATGGTTAGCAGGTCCATGAATGTAAGATATGTTATCATTCTGTAAACATGATGTGCATTTTATAGATATAGCATTAGTTCATAAATTAATGGATTAATAATTAATTAATAATAATGGATTAATAATAATTAATTAATGATAATTAATCCATTAAATATAAACATATTTACTATAAATTATCTTAATTATTTTGTCTTTACATATAATAATATAATTAACCTATGTTATACTATAAATAAGAATATAAATTATTTTATTATTAGAAGTTATGATGATGGATTAATAATTTATTCATTAATTAATGTATGGATTAATTATTAACTAGATGTTTAAAAGTGTTTTTAACTAAGACCAAAACAATGCAAGGAGAACATTCTGGGCAGAGGAGACATCAAGTATGAAGGCCATAAAATGGGACAAGCTAGATGCCTCCGAGGATAGGAGAGAGGCCAGCATGGCTGGAACAAAGTAAGCAGGGCAGGGTAGAGAAAAATGAGGTTGGAGCGGCTGAAATACGTAGGGCTATTGATGGTGAGAGAGCACAAGTTTCAAGATATCAAGGACTCAAAAATGTCAAATCACCTGAGTGAGGTGAGAAGAGTGAATGGGCTGGAGGTAATAGGATGGTGCTCAGACGGTGAGAGGTTTGGAGTTGAGGTTTCAGAGGTGATGCAATGATTGGTGATGACAATGTCACGATTTCAGGAGTGTGTGATTTCAGGAGTGCATGGATGAGGTATGTGGAAAAACAAAATACTATAGGCAAGGAGGTTGAGAAAGTAGAAGGCAGGGCAGGGGCAGTCACCCACATGGGTGAAGGGTCTGGACAAGCCTAACAAGTTGCTTGTACAGCAGTCATGTTGGTTGACCACAGAGCCACCTTTCCCATCACCTACCACACCTGCTGCCTGATCCAACTCCGACTCCTAGTCTTCAGCTTCCACGAATGAATGGGAGTTCAGATAGGTAAGTAAGCCTGAATGGTAACAGGCATAAGCTTCAAGAGGCAGCATTGTGTGAGGGGACAAGCACACTGGCCCCAGGTGGGCAGGAGGCCAGGCAGTGGGCCATGTGGTCTCTTCTCATGGGATTTCACACCTGCAGTGAGCTTCCTAAACTCACAAATGGTATGTTTATATTCCTTTTTTGGGAATGGTGACAGAGATGAGCCTCATGCCTGTATTTGATACAGGGCCAAAACATGATGGCACACACAGGTGTAGTAACCTAGAAGAAGATAAAATCAGGAGAAGTCAGGCCCAGAAACTCTTAGAATACAAGGGGAACCCTTGAGGGGTCATAGGTCTGGAGAAGGAGGTACCTGTTTAGACTAACCATGCCTGTGATAGGCAGAGGATGTCTTAGTCCGTTTGGGCTGCTATAATAAATACCATAGATGGGGTGACTTATAAGCAAGAAACATTTATTTCTCACAGTTCTAGAGTCTTGGAAGTCCAAGATCAAGGCACTGGCAGATTCCATGTTGGGTGAGGGCCCATTTACTGGCTCAAACATGTTGCTTTCTAGCTGTGTCCTCACATGGTGGTATAAATGGGCAAGGCAGCTCTCTAGAAGTTCCATTAAAAGCACACTCATCTCATAATCACCTACCAATGACTTCACTTACTGGGAACTGGCTTGTGACCATTGCCTTGTGGGTATAACATATGAATTTTCAGGGGACACAAACATTATATATCCATCAGATATAACCTCTCATTTGTCCAAAAAGGGAACTGGGTCTCAAAGAGGTTAAATAATTTGCCCAAGATCATTCACTTGCCAAAATGGCAGGAGCGGGATTTGAACCTAGGCCCACTGAACTCCAAGCATGTGATCGTCACCATTCCCTGGCAACAAGAGGAGGAAAATACTTCCACTGAGTTCTGAAGGCTGAGTAAAATTATCCAGAAAAAGGAAGAGAAGGTAAGAGGTGGAGGAAGTGGTACAAGGCAGAGGGAGCCCAGGAATGAGCAGAGCCAAGAAGGTAAGAGAGTATGATGTGTCCAGGTACCTGCAAAGGCCACACATAAGACCACTATGTTCCCAACACAACACGTGTTCTCACCTCCAAGCAAGTGAGCTGTTCCTTCCAGAATTCCTCCCTGTCAGCCTTTAGCTCAATAACTTTTCCTTGTTCTTCAACATTTATTTCAAGTGTTAATTTTTCCAGGTTTTCTCAAAGGCCTGGGAATTGGCTAGGGGCTCTTTACACTCCAGCAAGGTGTTGGTCTGCATTTTCCCTGCAGGAGGAAGATGAGAGAATTTAAGAAGCTGTGTCTCCCTATGCATAGAAGGATACAGCCTCACTTCTATGAGGTTCCTTCCAAGAATATAACATGATTGCCACCATGAGGAAACATCAGGAAAACCCAGATTGAAGGATCTTCTACAAAATAACTCATCTCTCAAAATCATGAAAGAAAGAAAAATCAAGAATTTGACCCACATTAAACGAGATTAAAGGGTTATGACAAAAAATGCAATGTGTGATTTTGAATTAGAAGTGGCAAATTTTGAATTAGAACACAAGTGGCAAATTTTGAATAATGTATAGATTTTTAAAAACATAATACTATCATATCAATGTTAATTTTCTGATTTTGATCACTGAAATCTCATTATGTAAAATAATATCCTTATCTTTCAGAAATACCCATTGAAATATAAAAATATTTGGAGGTAAAGAAACTTCATTTCTGCATCCTAGACTCAGACATCTCAGAAGTACAAATATGCACACACACATACACACACACAGAGAAGTTCACACGAATGTGAACATTTGTACTACCCAAAGCAATTTAAAGATTCAATGCAATCCCTATCAAAATATCAATGACATTCTATACAGAAATAGAAAAAAAAATTCTAAAATTTTTATGGAACCACAAAAGACCCTGTATAACCAAAGCAATCCTGAACAAAATGAACAAAGCTGGAAGCATCACACTACCAGATTTCAAACTATGCTACTAAGCTGTAGCAACAAAACAACATAGTACTGGTGTAACAACAGACACATAGACCAATGGAATAGAAGAGAGAACCTGGAAATCAATCCATGTATCTACAGCCAGTGGATTTTTGACAAAGGTACCAAGAACATTGACTAGGGAAAGGACAGTCTCTTCAACAAATTGTGCTGGGAAAACAGAATATCCACATGCAGAAGAAAAACTAGAATTCTACCTCTCACCCTATATAAATATCAACTCAAAACGTATCAAAGACCTAAATGGAAGACCTGAAACTGTAAAACTACTAGAAGAAAACAATGGGGAACCACTTCAGGACATTGATCTGGGAAAAGATTATATGAATAAGATCTCAAAAGCACAGGCAACAAAAGCAAGAATAAACACCTGAGATTATGTTACACTAAAAAGCTTCTGCATAGAAAAGGAAACAACAGAGTGAAAAGATAGTCTACAGAATGGAATATAATATTTGCAAACTATTCATCGACAGGGGTTAATATCCAGAATATACAAGTAACTCAAACATCTCAACAGCAAAAATTCAACTAATTCAACTAAATAATTCAATTAATAAATGAGTAAATGATCTCAACAGACATTTGCTCAAAAGGCATACAAATGGCCAACATATATATGAAAAAATGTTTAACATCACTAATTTCCCTGATGAAGGAATTGCATATCAAACTCACAGTGAAGCATCATCTCACCCCAGTTAGGATAATTATTATTAAAAAGACAGAAAATAACAACTGCTGTTGAGGATGAAGTGAAAAGGGAACTCATATACACTGTTGGTGGGAGTGTAAACTAGTCCAGCCACCACGGAGAACAGTGTAGAGGTTCCTCAAAAAACTACAAATAGAATAGAACTACCATATGATCCAGCAGTCTCACTACTGGGTATTTATTCAAAGGAAAGGAAATCAGTATATTGATGAGACATCTGCACTTCCATGTTTATTGCAGTACTTTTCACAACAGCCAAGATATGGAATCAATCAGGTGTACAACAGCAGATAAAGAAAATATGGCACATTTACATAATGGAATACTATTCAACCATAAAGGAATGAAATCCTGTCATTTGTGGCAACTTAGGTGGAACTGGAGGACATTATGTTAAGTGAAATAAGCCAGAAACAGAAAGTTAAATACCACATGTTTTCACTCGTGTGGAAGCTTAAAATGTTGATCTTACAGAAGTAGAAAGCAGAACAGAGGATACTAGTAGCTGGGAGAAGTAGAGGTAAGGGAGGGATGGGAAGAGATTTGTTAAAGGATGCAAAACTACAGCTATATAGGAAGAACAAGCTCTAGTGTTCTATACCATTGTAGAATCACTGTAGTTAACAATATTGTTTCACATAGCTAGGATGATATTAAAGGTTCCCAACACAAAGAAATAATAAATGTTTGAGATGATGGATATGCTTATTAACCCTGATCTGATCACTATATATTACATGTATCACATCATTATGTTTCCCCAAAATATATACTATTATGTGTAATTTTTTTTAATGAAAAACAAATCAGTCAATAATAATGAATATCAGCTTCAAAGGTCTGGAGTGCGTCTCCCTGATCCTGTCCCCCATCCTCCATCTGTGACAACCACTATGTTGCATTATGTTCATCATTCACTTGCTTTGAAAAACAAAAACAAAAAATATTTCTACCACCTATGGGTAGATCTCTAGTGTAAACAATGTAATGCTTGGCTTTGTCTCTGAAATTTATGTTGAGTGATCACTAATGAATGTCTTCCATGATTTGACTCTTTTGCTCAACTTTGTTTTTAACATTTGTCAAATGTTAAAATTTGTACAATAGAATACAAACCCTAATTAGCCGTATGCTAATTAGCCATATGCTCATTAGGGTTTGTATTAGCTAATGTGGCTAATTACGGTTTGTATTGCATTGTACAAATATGTCACAATTTCCTTAATCATAGAAATGTCAACATTTGGGGACTCTAAGCAAAAGGGTATGGGAATTTTCTGTACTACTTTTGCAACTTTCTCAATTATGAAATGATTTTAGAGTAAAAAGTTTTTTCTAATTCCTCTTAGAGCTAAGGAAGAAGAAGAAGAGGGGAAGCCGAAGAAAAAGGAGGAAGAGGCCAGGACAGTGGCTCACGCCTGTAATCCCAGCACTTTGGGAGGCCGAGGCGGGCGGATCATGAGGTCAGGAGATGAAGACCATCCTGGCTAACATGGTGAAACCCCATCTCCACCAAAAAAAAATTAGCAGGGCGTGGTGGCGAGAGCCTGTAGTCCCAGCTACTCGGGAGGCTGAGGCAGGAGAATGGCGGGAACCCGGGAGGCGGAGCTTGTAGTGAGCAGAGATCGGGCCACTGCACTCCAGCCTGGGCGACAGAGAGAGACTCTGTCTCAAAAAAAAAAGAAAAGAAAAAAAAAAAGAAAAAGAAAAAGGAGGAGGAGAAGGAGGAAGGAAGGAGATAACAAAGAGGAGGAGAAGGAAAAAGACAAGAAACAGGAGGAGGAGGAAGACAAGAAAGAAGAGGGGGAGGGAGAGGAAGAGGAGGCAGAGAAGGAGAAAGAAAAAGACAAGAAGGGAGGAGGAGGGGAAAGAAGACAAGGAAGAGGAGGAAGAGAAGGAGGGAAAAGGAAGAGGAAAAGGACAAGGAAGAGGGGAAACCCCTGCAGGCTCTCTTACAATGAGATGTCGCTACATAAACGCAGTGTTGCCTTTGCCACGTGGTTTCCAATCTGATCACACTTTCAAAACTTTCTCTACAGAATTTAGTTGTGGGAAACTAGAGACCCAAACAAGTTGCTTCAAAAAGGGGAATGAGGGATGCACTAGGCACCCTGCTACCTCCTTCAGTTCTTCCAGGGGCATCCAGTCTCATCTCGGCTCGCAGCCCTTCTGCTTCTTTCAGTGGGTTTATTCTCCTCTATGGCTGACACCTAGGCCAGCTCCCTCATGCGCTGGCCTGTGTGAGGGCACCAGGTCACCCTGGGGCCTTTCTGCTCCTTTAAGTTTTACTTTGTGCTCCCACTGCTCACCACGCCGTCTTCTGATCCTTTAGATCTTGAAAAGCAGGGATCTGACTGGCCCATCGCATCTTTCACACAGGTGATGAGCTGAATGTCCCAGGCCAGGTTAAGGCCTGGGACCCCTGGGGTCAGGTGTGGTTGGAGAGGAGGGGAAGGGACCCAACAGGCTGCTGAGTTGCAAGGGCTGCAAGTAGGACAGTTCCCCCTTAGAAGAGAAAGGGTGTGGAAGACATTCTCAGGCTCAGCCTGTCAAAGAAAATCTTGAACATTTTGGTCTCCTGAGCTGGTCCAGAAGAAAGAACCAGTATCTGTTGTTTTCATCTAAAAAAAAAACTACATGACCTCTCTCCTCTGTCTGGTTTTCTCACACACACACACAGACACACACATATATATACCTCAGTGCCTTCTTTTCATTTCAGCCTGGCACTGCTGTTAACACTTTTGGTGTGTTTTTATTCCCAGAAAGATGGTGTTTCTGTCCTGCCTTTCAACTCCACAGAGAATGCATGTGGAGTTGCTTTTCCTGTGACTGTTGGTTTTGTAAGTTGTACTCACCTGGTCCACATTTACCCGCCTGTGTCTTATAACTGCAACATCTGATGATTGGATTAGATCACTTGCAGGGTGTCTTTCAGCTCTAAAATCTGTGGTTCAGCAGTTCATGAGAAATCAGACTCTTAGCTCCTTAGACACAAGCAGAGCTGCCTGGTCTTTCAACTGGAAACCTTTTGAGGCAAAGCTGTGTCACTAGTGCCCTCTTGTGGGCAGATCTGAGACCCACAGTACCTTGAAATTACAAAATTGTAGCAACACTCAGATAATGATTAATGTTTAATTGAGGGCTTACTAAGTGTTGGGTGCTGATCTACAAACATCACACACGTTACCTAATTTAACCCTCACAACATCCCTATGCGATAGGTGGTGTGGTTACTACTACTTTTTCTTTTTTTTCTCCCCGAGATGGAGTCTCGCTCTGTTACCCAGGCTGAAGTGCAGTGGCGCGATTTCCGCTCACTGCAACCTCTACCTCCTGGGTTCAAGCAATTCTCTTGCCTCAGCCTCCCGAGTAGCTGAGATTACAGGAGGCTGCCACCACGCCCGGCTAATTTTTGTATTTTTAGTACAGACGGGCTTTCACCATGTTGGCCAGACTGGTCTCGAACTCCTGACCTCAGGTGATCCGCCCGCCTTGGCCTCCTAAAGTGCTGGGATTACAGGCGTGAGCCACCGCACCCAGCCATTTGTGGGTAGAAATTAGGGATGCAGGGTGTGGGTAACTGTAGGGGCAACTGTGTGTGTGTAGAAAGAGGGCACTATGGACGGAACCCACAGCCTAAGTTAGTTTAGTCCTGCTTCTTTAATGAGATCCTCTGGGGTTCCAGTTAGGACTTTGTTTGCTAGATGACAGAAATGTTCTATATTGCTAAGCGCGGTGGTTCACACCTGTAATCCCAGCACTTTGGGAGGCTGAGGCAGGCAGATCACTTGAGGTCAGGAGTTTGTGATCAGTCTGGCCAACATGGCGAAACCCCATCTCTACTAAAAATACAAAAATTAGCTGGGCATGATGGCGGGCGCCTGTAATCCCAGCTACTCGGGAGGCTCAGGCACAAGAATTGCTTGAACCTGGGAGGTGGAGGTTGCAGTGAGCCAAGATCTCGCCACTGCACTCCAGTCTGGGTAACAAAGTGAGACTCTGTCACCAAAAAAAAAAAAAAAAAAAAAAGCTAAATGTTCTATATCTTAACTGGGGAGTACACATGGATGTATATCTTTGTCAAAACTTCATCAAACAATACACTTAAAATGGTTATATTTTATTGTATACAAGTTATACTTCAATACAATTGATTTTAAAGTTCTGTACGTGATTTCTGAAAAAAAGTCACTTGAAAATCCACATGGACATCATGAAGATTTGTTGGTGAATAAATTGTATATAATTAGAGTATCTAATTTTAGAGTTTAGAGTGTGATTACAAGATGTGCTTTCTTTCACTATTGATTTGCCTATTATAGAATTTCATGTAGCTGGATTCATACAGCATGTTCTTTTTTGCTTCTGGCTTTTGGATTTATCAGCAGTTTATTCTTTTTATTGCCAGTAGTATCCTATTGTTTGAATATAACAAGATTGGTTTATTCATTCTGTTAATGGACTTTGGGGTTTTCTTCCAGTTCTTTTGGATAAATATGTAGGAGTGGAATTTCTAGGTCATATGGTGAGTGTGTGACCAACTGTTTCCCAAAGTGTTTGTACCATTTCATATTTCCACCAATGATGCATGAGTTCCTATTGCTCCAGATCCTCGCCAGCATTTGGTATCGTCAGTCTTTTAAGTTGCAGACCTTTGAGAGGATGTTCAGTGGTATCTCATTGCAGCACATGGAGAACTTTGAAACTCAAAAAGTAGAAAGAAAACATGCAAGAATGTATAGAAGTCAGCTTAAGCTGATGAGTATTACCATGGTCTGCATTATGCTGAGCTAAAATAATAGATTTCCAACAATTTCTCAGTCTGGACCGGGAGAGAGAATCAAGGACTTGTGGTGTCTTCACTGGGTTGCTGGCCTAACTGATGGCTCATTCCATATCTTGGGGCAGGTTCAGGAAGAATTCTAATTGAGATAAGGAGAATCAACCCAACTAATGGACAGGAGAAAGAGCAACTATGGAAACTTTCCCCAGAACTTTCACTTCCAGGAGATAACACACAACTGTCTTTTGTTTTGTTTTTGAGATGGAGTCTTGCTCCTATCATGCAGGCTGGAGTACAGTGGTATGATTTCAGCTCACTGCAACCTCTGCCTCTTGGGTTCAAGCGATTCTCCTGTCTCAGCCTCCCAAGTAGCTGGGATTACAGGTGTGTGCCACCACGTCCTGCTAATTTTTGTAGTTTTAGTAGAGACAGGGTTTTGCCATGTTGGCCAGACTGGTCTTGAACTCCTGACCTCAGGTGATCCATCTGCCTCAGCCTCCCAAAGTGCCAGGATCACAGGCATGAGTCACCGCGCTTGGCCTAGATAACATACAACTCTTAAGACTGTGTGTCTCCTCCAGGTCTCTAAAGGAGAATTGCTTTCAGAGATGGCAGTTTGATTACTAAAAGCTGTAACTAAACAATATTTCTATAATGTACAATCATTTCTATAATGAGCCACTGCTACACAAATAAAAGCTTTTAATGATTGATTGTTGAATTTTGGAAAAGGAGTGCTGGAAAGTAACATTATTTGGGGGAAACACTTTCCTACATCTCAGGTTTCCATACCAAGCAGGGAATCATGATTCCCTGATAGAAAAGAGGAGGTGGGGGATGTTCCTGGCCCCTTTCTCCACACCTAGGATATGACAGGACATTTAACAACCAGTGAAGCATGGTCACCACCAATCAGAAAAGATGCCACCTGGAGGGAGTCTTTGGTGCCCCTGCCAGGTGCTGTCGCTGGGAGGTCTGAGAGTAGGAAGGAGAGGCTGGAGGCTAGAGAGGATGCTGTTTCTCAGCTGCATGGAAGTATTCCAGTATTGTCACCACTGGTACAGCCACACTCATGTGTAGGGGCTGACCCAGGAGGAAGAATGACTTGTCATAGGGGTGAGTTTGGGAGAAGGAACTTGATGGCTGCAGTGAGCCACCTGGGCTTTCTCTCTGATGTCAGCCTGCCCGCTTCCCTCTCCCATACACCAAAGGTTACTGGGCAGGCTCTGCCATGAGATGGAGGCTGGCAGGAGACTGGAACTCAGAGGGTCTGTTTAATTCAAGGCTGAAGATTGATTAAGCCTGCTCAGCAATGCGCTCCATCAGTAATATCTGTCTGATTCATGTGTCTCTGAATTATTTCCATGTTCAGTGTGGAAGGCAGGACTACAACTAATTTGCACCTTTAAAAACCCAATACTATTGTCAGTGGGACCCCAGGTCCATTTATGGGAGGAGAACCTTGCTTCTAAATAACCAGTTCTCTATTTTAGACACAAATATCCCTAATAGAAAAAATTGCATAAGATTCTATAACTCCATGGATATATAATGTAATATCATTCCATTCCTTCTAGTCAGTTTTCAACAATGCAAGCAATTGTCTGATTAACACGTTGGTTTCCTAGAATACCTGCTCAGCAGAAGAATGTGTCCTGTGCGTGCAATAAAATTGTGGTGTATAGACAAGGGATATGATTTGTATGTGTGGCCCCTCCAAATCTCATGTTGAAATATGATCCTTAGTGTTGAAGGTGGGGCCTAATGGGAGGTGGCTGGGTCATGGGGGTGGATCCCTCATGATTACCTTGGTGCCATCCCTGTAGTAATGAGTGAGTTCTCACTCTATTAGTTCATGGGAGAGCTGGTTATTTCAAAGATCATGGGATCTTTCTTGCTCCCTCTCTCACCACGTGACATGTCTCCTCCCCCTTCACCTTCCACCATGAAGAAAGCTTCCTGAGGCCTCACCAGAAGCAGATGCTGGCTCCACGCTTCTTGTACAGCCTGCAGAACCATGAGCCAAATAAACCTCTCTTCTTTATAAATTACCCAGCCTCGGGTATTCCTTTATAGCAACACAAAATGGATTGACCCAGGCCTTATTCAGTTATTTTATGTTAAAATAGCTAAAAGGCTTTTCATCCAAGGAGCTGAGCCCTTTATTTTCAATAAGCTAAAGGCCTTAAAAAATAAATTATGGAGCATATAAATATTCCAACAAGAAACACAGTAGAAGGAAGGCAATTAAGGGATAAATTGCCTTCGGGTGTGCTCTTCTTCATCTTCCACTTTTTAGCTGGATGACATTGAGCAGGCACCTCTCTGTGCCTCAGTTGTCTCAACAGTAAAATGGAAATAATGAAATCTAATCTTACAGAGTTGTTGTGAAGTGTGTATGAAATAAAATATATAATAAAATGTGCATATAAAAATGCTATGTAAAATTTTAAAATCTGATACAAAGTGTATTACAGTTCTTATTATACTTTAAAAAATAAAAGAAAAAACACTGCCAGCAGTAGATAGATGATGGAACATTCCTGATGAAGATGATGGTATTTATCCTCACAGAGCTGGTTCCATTGGGTTCCTTCTGTTTTTTTCTAGGGTGCTACCCTGGTTCTAAGATCAACCAACCATCCACGTAAGAGGTTAAATTCTTTAAGAGAAGAAGGAAGTAGTGCGGGGAGGGAAGAGATGAGAAAGAGGTAGAAGGAAGAAATAAAAGATATCTGTGTTTCAGGAAGTATAACTCCTTCCAGTGGCTTGGTACTTTCTCACTACCTGGATGGAAAATGAGTGATTAAGAAAACATCTTAAATTCAAGATTTTCCCAGTGGTTTGCAGATTTAATTGTTGTCCCTACAAGAGCTATGAAAACCATGTTTTCTCCTCTCATCTTCATACCATTTGGTCTTGGCCCTACCCTCCTCCCTGGATTCCTGCTTAGTTGAGAATCTCATGCTTCTTTTCTCAGATGATTGAGGATTGACAACTCTGCCGGTCCGTTTTATGTGTTATCATGGCTGGGCTATAGTACCCTGCTATTTAATCCAACACTACTGTAGGTGTTTCTGTGGAGGTATTCTGTAGAAGTGATTAACATCCACAATCAACTGACTTTAAGTAAAGAAGATTATCTTGGATAGTCTGGTGGACCTGCTCTGGCCAGTGAAACGCTTTAAGAGCAAAATTGGGATTTCCCTGAGGAAGAAGAAATTCCACCTGTGGACTGCAGTTTCAGCTCAGTTCTAGCCTGCCCTGCCTGATGGCCTGGCCCTAAAGGTTTCGGATTTGGCTAGTCAATCCCACAAGCATGTAAGCCAATTCATTGCAATCAATCAACAAACAAACAAATGAATGTGTATGTGTGTGTCCTACTGGGTCTGTTTCTCTGATAGAACCCTGACTGACTCTAGAAAAACAGCCTGTTGCATGGCAAGAGTGACGCCATCTTGAAGTGGAACTGCCATGATGACAGATATTTGACTCCTGCAGACCAAGGTGTTCTTCAGCAAGGTCTATAAATCATGCTGCTATAAAGACACATGCACACGTATGTTTATTGCGGCATTATTCACAACAGCAAAGACTTGGAACCAACCCAAATGTCCAACAATGATAGACTGGATTAAGAAAATGTGGCACATATACACCATGGAATACTATGCAGCCATAAAAATGATGAGTTCATGTCCTTTGTAGGGACATGGATGAAGCTGGAAACCATCATTCTCAGTAAACTATCGCAAGAACAAAAAACCAAACACCGCATATTCTCACTCATAGGTGGGAATTGAACAATGAGAACACATGGACACAGGAAGGGGAACATCACACTCTGGGGACTGTTGTGGGGTGGGGGGAGGGTGGAGGGATAGCACTGGGAGATATACCTAATGCTACATGACTAGTTAGTGGGTGCAGGGCACCAGCATGGCACATGTATACATATGTAACTAACCAGCACATTGCGCACATGTACCCTAAAACCTAAAGTATAATAATAATAAATAAAAAAAAAAGAAATGCGCTCATTCTCATGAAAAAAAAAAAAAAAATGCGGTGTAGATAATTCCTCATAAAGATGCTCATCTAACCTCCCCAGTGGTCATTAGTCTTGGCAAGAAAGTCTGAGACATGATCAGCTGCATGTGTCTCTACCTTAAAAGATTGCTATATAAATGATACTTTTTGGAGGGCAGGCATGGGGATTCACTGTCTCACGGCTGTCCAAGACATTGCTTCTGTTCATAAGTCCCTATTAAATGCTTCTGAGAAACTAGATTTGTCAGCCTCTTTCTTCAGCCTCTCAGCTCCCTTGGCCTTTGGGGGTTGGTTTGCATAGACCTGGGCACCATAAACCAGTGACCAAGAGCAGCTTTCTATGCAACTGATGTCATTTTCCTTTTTTACACCCTTACTTATCTGGTGGTTAGTGATGTCACAGCATCAGATAAGGCAGGCACTGGCACAGATGTCGGCCAAGCCACTGGGGAACAAATTGAGATTTTAACTTTAACTTGATTTTAATGGCAAATCCAAATCTGAGTTTCAATAATAAATCTTTAAGAAAAAGACTAAAAATTAAGTGAAAAATGGGCCACAGAACAGGCAACACTCAAAATAATGTTCTACGAACATATGCTAAGATGCTAAATCTCATTTCTAAATAAAGAAATGTGAATTACATCAATAGCATATCATTTGTCATCAACCAGGCAAAGGTTTAAAAGAATGATGCTAAATATGTGTGGTTTAGCATATGTCAATTATACCTCAATAAAGCTGTAAAAGGCAAAATGAAAAAAAAAAGCGTGGTGTTTGGGAGACTGCTGAAAAATGAAAATTCTCATTCACAACCAGTGAGTGAATTGATTCATCATTAGGGAAGGTAATTTGGAAATATTTATTAAAATGTTAATTAGACTCACATTTTGACCTAGCAGTTCCTTTTCCTAGAATTAATCTTATGACAAATTTTCAAACTGGTGCCAAAGGAGTAGCTAGAAAAAAATATAAGAAGTAAAGAAGAGAGAAAGCAAGAAAAGAGGCCAGACTTGATGGTTCACTCCTGTAATCCCAGAACTTTGAGGGGCCAAGGTGGATGGATCATTTGAGGCCAGGAGTTCGAGACCAGCCTGGCCAACATGGTGAAACCCTACCTCTACTAAAAATACAAAAATTAGCTGAGTGTGGTGGTGGGCACCTGTGGTCCCAGCTACTTGTAAGGCTGAGGCAGAGAGTCACTTGAACCCAGGAGGCAGAGGTTGCAGTGCATCGAGATTGTGCCACTGCACTTCATCCTGTGTGACAGAGCGAGACTCTGTCTCAAAAAAATGGAAAAAAAAAAAAAAAGAAAAGAAAGAAAAACACATTCTAAGGAAATAATTAGACCCTTGAATAAAGCTATAGGTATAATATTATACCTTTATAATAGCAAAAAATATTAGGATATTTATAATAGCAAAATATTTGGACAAAAATTAGATTGGTCATATGAATTATGGTAGAAACACAGAATAGAATACGATACAGGCATTAAAATAACTTTGCAGATCTACATGAACCGGCATGAAACGATATCCAAAAACATTACTGGGAGAAAAAAGTAGTTCACATAATAGAATTTGCTAAATAATCCCCTTTTTAATAGGTACAGGAGAATAGCTAACAAGACTCATACATTTTCAAAGGTTTGGGATTTTTGGAGTGAACACGAATAACTTTTATAATCAGAAACAGTAACGTATTACTTTTCCATTTAGAGAAAAATTAAAATAAATAACAAATAAATATGGTCCTGCTTCAAGGGGCTTACATGAGAAGCTGCTTTCTGCTGAAAGCAGAAATTTCTCTGAAGCTCTAATATATTGATTTAGGATGTCCTGAGGCTCTACCTGACCCCCAAGAGAAATATCTCTCAGGGGCGATTTCTAGGAATAATTGCATCTCTCCTGATTTTAAAAGGTCTGATCTTTATCTCAGGGGCCTGAATCACATAACTGAGAATAATGCTCTCTACATGAGCTGTGAGAAAGTTCAAGGCCAAATTTATGTTCCTTTAGTGAAGGTAAAGCATTTTGCACTTGCATTCTATATTCTGACATTTCCCCTGAATTCATAGTATATTTTCTCCTCTTATTTTATCTTCAGCCTGATTTTCTCACTTATTTTTACCTTAATCAATGATTCATTCATTCAATAAAGTATATGGAGTAGCTGGTATGTGCCAGAGGAGGCTAAAGCGAATGAAATGTGTGTGCCTTCAGTTTAGAGGCTACTGAGGGCAGCAGTTGTCAGAAGGGAGCAGATAAGAGAATTGTAACTTCTGTTACATGCTACAATGAAAACATAATCATGTTGACTTGGAGACATGTAAGAAGAAGACCCACTGAGTCCAGGGGGAGGGTAGGGGAGTTGAGCTGTGGTCTGAGGTTGCGATGAAGCCCAACATTTGAAGATGGGAAGCCCTGGGAAGGAACAGTAAACAGCGTCTTCTGAGCTAGGAGTTTAATGCCTTCAAAAAACAGAGAGAAAAATCAGTGTGGGTAGAACATAGCAATCCCACGGGGTTTGGAGAGCTTTCAGGTTGGTAGATACATCAAGGCGCTGGGAGGGCGCTGCACCCAGAGACAGTGTGGAAGTTCTGCGCCCTCCGCCATACTCCGCCCTGTGCATCTCTTCCATTTGGCTGCTCCTGAGTTATATCTTTTATAATAAACTGGTAAATATAGGTACTTTTCTGAACTCTGAGTCATCCTAGCAAATTACTGAACTTGAAAGCATGGAGGCTTGTGAGAACCTCCAACTTTGTAGCCAAATTAGACAGCAATGTGAGTAGCCTGGGTACCCAATACTTGGGTCTGGCATCTGAAGTAAGGACAGTCTTTGGGGGCTGAGTAATTAAGCCTGTACAGTCCAACATTAACTCCGGGTAGTTAGTGCCAGAATTGAATTAAACTATAGGACAACCAGTCGGTGTCCTGAGAGAAGGAACATTGGTCATTGGCGTGGAAAACCCCCACATATTTGGTGTCAGGAGCATTGTGAGTAAAATGTTCAGAGATACTGAAGATACCCTCAAAAACCTTATGGTATGATAGGTGAGCCAGACTAATAATCAGTAAAAAATGTGTAATAGTAAAAATATATACAAGGTATAAAAATAATAAAGCAGAAAGAGTAACTAATATTGAGAGGAGTTGGAGAACATGGATAAGCTTTGCAGAGGATGGCAATGAAGGGTGAATAGTTTTCCAGGCGAATAATGAGGAAAGATTTCCCCCTATGTTTTCTTCTTAATTTTAATGACACAATCCTTCTTGGTTTATGCTTTGAAACACCAACCAAAAATTCAGCAGAAGCACCTCTGCAGCTTTAGGATTGTCTGCTAATTGTAACAGCTAGAAACAGTGAAAAGGTGTCCAATGCATACTCACTTCTATTCAAAAAAGATGTGTTTTGTCCTCACCAGACCAGATACGAGGTTAAACTGGATGAGAGGCCCTCCGAGGTCAACACTGCTTGGGCTGGAACAAGGCAAGGGTGAAAGTCATGCCTCTCTCTGCCATGGGCTTCCTCCTCCCCACTTCCTTCTTCACACTCTATCCACTCCCCCAGGCTGTGAACCGGAGCAGCAAGTGCAGCCTGGCCCTTCTCACCGGGAGTCAAAGATACTTAAGCCCCCAAAACCTAACCTAAACAGCAAAGAAAGCCTAAGTAAATGAAGCTGTGTGCATGTACTTGGACGTGCGTGCACACACCTCTGTCACTCAGCATATGTGACCCTGGTGGCTGTGGACTGGGACCAGGCTCCTGGAAAATTCCCCACTTTTTAAAAAGTCTGTCA
Source organism: Pongo abelii (assembly GCF_028885655.2). Taxonomy (NCBI): domain Eukaryota; kingdom Metazoa; phylum Chordata; class Mammalia; order Primates; family Hominidae; genus Pongo; species Pongo abelii. The sequence continues at coordinate 51,307,543 of NC_071999.2, forward strand.
GAGTTCACAGTTCAAAGAAAGAGTCACCTGCTCCAGTTGCTTTAAGCAGAACAGAGATTTGTAGAAAGGACATCAGGAGCTTCCAGAATAGCAAGCAAGGTTAAAGAACCATGCTTGGAAATAATCCGAAATGAGGAGCCTACAGTCACCAGAACCTCAGGCACAATCACACCATGGCTATGCCCCTGGAGTGGGTGCTCCCCAGCCCCGCCTCCCTGTATCACAAGATCCTGATTTTAGAACTTCCAGGATGCATCCAATCTGTAGTGCCTGGGTTGCCTGCCAGTCCTCCGGCTGCAAAAAGGGTCAGAGAAGGAAGAAGACTGGAAATTTTTGCATTTATGGCCGGACATGGCCTTGGCTCCCAGCAAGAATCACCAGATTGAAATTTCCCAAAAGTAGGAAGGGAATGTAGATGCTAGGTGGGGGGGAAAATAATCATTCACTTCACTCCTCATCAATATTGTAAAGTAAAAATATGAGAGAAAAATCTGCAGTTAAGTTTGGAATAAAGACTAAAAGGAGAAAGAATTGAGGAATATTTTTTAAATAGCCCTGATTTATGTAGGCACAAAACCATTTTATTCTCACCACAGCTATCTGCTTCCTTTCTCGTTATTACACTACAGTCTCATCAACTGCATATTTGACTTACTGCAATTTAACCAAAAGCTTGGAGAAAAAAAAAAAAGAGAGAAGGAAAAAGAAACAACAAAAAAGGAGGCAGACAAGAGCCTGTGGTGCCCTTGGTGGTTCTTGGTCCCCATTGCATGTACAGTGCCACCATGAGTGTGAAAATAATATCTGAAGACAATTTTTTTTTTTTAAGTCAACAAACGCAAGTCAACTACTTTTTCTGTTGTTCAAGTGTTAAAACAGCAATCTATTCCAAAGTGAGGAACAGCCTTGCTTTGCTGGACTTATTAAGTCTCCATATGTTTATCTCCCATGTGGCTGCTGCTTAAGAGCTTTTTAAAGGGTAACTTTCTAGTAAGTAATTCTTAATCCGACTTTAGAACTTATATCCCCTAGCACTGAGTGATACTCCCAGGAAGGTGAGAGTCCAGTGTTCCTTCTTATAACAGAGTTTTGTCAATACTAGCCTCAGAACAGCTTCCCTACCACAATTCTATCTCCATCTTCCATGCCATCACCACAGTTGACTTTCTAAAGGCACAAACATAGTTAGTCCTCTGTTAAAAGTGCTTCTGGGCAGGGCGTGGTGGCTCACGCCTGTAATCCCAGCACTTTGGAAGGCTGAGGTGGGCGGAACATGAGGTCAGGAGATCGAGACCATCCTGGCCAACATGGTGAAACACTGTCTCTACTAAAAATACAAAAATTAGCCAGGCGTGGTGGTGCGCGCCTGTAGTCCCAGCTACTCAGGAGGCTGAGGCAGGAAAATTGCTTGAACCCGGGAGGTGAAGGCTGCAGTGAGCTGAGATCCGGCCACTGCACTCCAACCTGGTCCACAGAGCGAGACTCTGTCTCAAAAAAAAAAAAAAAAAGGCTTCTGAGACAGTGAAACATAGAGGTGAGGCATGGTGCAACAGTTAAGAGTTTAAGCTTAACCACAATTATAAAATAAAAAGGCTGTGAGCTCTAGCTTCCTGTAAAAATGGCAGCCTGAACATACATTTACTTTTGCATACTGCTGAAGTCCCTCTAAAGCAATGGTAGAAAGACTGCTCAAAAACAACAATTAAGGAATTATTTTAAAGACATGAACTTACAAGAACAGAAAGGATGAGGGAAGAGACATCAGCAACAAAACTTTGAGAGCTGGAATGTCAGTGGAGATGCTGTAACTGACTGCACCATCTTAACCCCACTTCCCTTTTCTGCTGTTTTTCCTCCTCTGTGGGGAACTGGAAGGGGGCAGCTGCTGAGATCCCACATGGATCCACATGGACCCAGATGGCTGCAGGGGCTAGGAGCAGGGGCCTGGCATGGGGCATCAGGGTCAGCTGTGCCCCACGCTTTGGCCATCTGGACGCTACAGCAGAGACAACATGTCACAACTTCAGGTTGGGGAGGAGAGGAGGTAGTTAATAGAGGAAGTTAACCTAATTGGAATCAGGTTTGGCCAGAAAAAGGCAATAAATTCTGCATGGTTTGTGTTTGTGTTTGTAATGTGTATGTATATGGAGAGTGTTCCCTAGCATGCATCTTTGGGAAACTTCTCCAGGGGTTCCCAGGACTACTCTGCAAGGGAATGGGAGGGCCTGGTGGCATTTGTGATATGCAGCCTGACCCACTCTCCTGCCCCCATGGTGTGAGGAAGGTGTAATTACTGGAGCATTTTTATAGGTCATGCTTTAGAACCAAGTGAGAGCCTGAGGAGGAGCTGGAATCAGACGGCGATTCTGTTTAAAATGTCAACTTTGGAGGCTGCAAAGGTCTCTAGAGTACGCACTGGGTAAGGTTCACACCTGTGCTTCCGGAGCAAGGCTGATGCTCAGTGATGGATTTTTAAATTGTCTTCAACTCAGAATTGCTGGATACATGAGATCACCCAGGAAGTAAAGATGCAGAAGATGGGCGATGGAGACCTGAAAATTGTGGTCAGTTTTCCAGTACCAGGAGAGCTTTGTGCAGATGCACATATATCAGCATCCTCAGTTGGCCATGGCCACCAAGAGCAGCTCCCTGGGTAAAATGACTAGCCAGGAGGGTGGCACATGCTCTGGGACTAGTCAGGACATGGTCAGAATTCACTTTAGCTCACAAGCCACCATGAATGGCCGTAGTGCAGGAAAGGTGTCCACCCAGCTTTCTATAGAGTTCAGGGTTGGAAGAAACATATAAATATCACACAGGACATATATACAGTAAAAACTTACTTATAGATCTCAAGTTCAGTTTAACTAGGTGCCTGAATTTTTATGTGCCAAATCTGACAACTCTACTAGGGCTATGCCACTCCCACACCAATTCTCTCATCCAAAGACAGGGCCCCAGGAAGCTCAGCCAAAATGTGGCCAGTCTGGACTCTGACAATGAAAGACGGTTGGCAGGGAGGTGACTCTGAGGAAATCCAATGGCAACTGACATGTGCTCTGAAGGTGGAAACCACCAGCATTAGGTTTTCATAAGCACTAGTACCAGAAGAGAGTAACTGTTCTAAGCTACATCTCGGTGTGCTTTACATTACGGCACTTTCACTTCCATTATCTTGTTAGATGCACACAATCACCCCGCAAGGTAGGTGTTATGTGCCACTTTCCAGATAAGGGAGCCAAGACGCAGAGATTAAATGGTCTGTCCAAAGTCACTCCACTTGAAAGTGTCTAAGCCACCCTTTCCATGTAGGTTTCCTGACTGTTAACGGTCCATTCTACATTCTCATGATACCCGTGGGCCAAAACAATCACTCTTTCCTCCCCACGACAAGTGATTGAATGGGAAGGGGTCCCTTAGGAAAGTTGATGTTATTTTTATGGAAGACTCAGAGGGTCAGACGAGCAGGAGGGAGGGATAATGATTCAGATGTGTGAATTATACCAGGGTTGAATCAAGACGTTATAGAGAAGTTATGATTCAGAAAGGAAAGGGGATGGACTAAGGGTGGGCAGGGGGGCTTGGAGGCCAGGGAAAAAAAAAACACTGAATTTTATACACAAAGTGATAGACAAGGTGCTAAACACACTTTTCATAACTTACATCATTTAATCTGTACGACAACCTTGTGAGACAGATTATCAGCATTTTACAAATAGGAAACCCGAGTCTTAAGAAATGTGAGCAACTTATCACAAATCACAGGACTAGAAGTGAAAGGATCCAAGTGCTTCTGGCTCTAAATTCTGGATCACTTAGACTCACTATACCCCAAGGGAAAGTGGGGGAAGATTTTGGGGTGTACTGAGGGCAATAGGAATTTTTAAAGAGGTTCCTGATGGAGGGAAGAGAGGAACAGCTCAGGAAGCGATGCAGCTCAAGCCCAACAGGAAACCTACTTGGGTAAAGAATTTGGACTTTTTTTTTTTGAGATGGGGTCTCACTCTGTCACCCAGGCTGGAATGCAGTGGCGGGATCATGCCTCACTACAGCCTCAAACTCCTGGGCTTGATCAATCCTCCCACCTCAGCCTCCTGGGTAGCTGGGAATACTGGCACACACCATTGTGCCCAGCTAATTTGTTTGTTTGTTTGTTTGTTTTAAGAGACAGGGTCTCGCTATGTTGCACAGGCTGGTCACAAACTCCTGGGCTCAAGTCATCCTCCTGCATTGGCCTCCCAAAGTGCTGGGATTACAGGCACAAGCCACACCCAGCCAACTTAATTTTAAATTAAGTCTTCAGAGGGTTTAATCCAGGGAGACAGATGATCTGATTTATGCTTTATAAACATTCTGGTGTTGTGTGGAGAATGGACTATAGAGGGGCAAGTGTGGAAAGAGGAGACAGGAGGCTTTTAATTAGGTTGAACCACACATGAAATTGTCATTTGGTAGCTCAACAATTATAAAATAGCAGCAATGCTACGTAGTTCAACCTAATAGAAGTTCAGGAGAGAGATGGTGGCTTGTACTGTAATAATGTCAGTGGCTGTGGTGAGCCGTCAACTAAGATATATTTTGTAGGTAGAGCTGACAGAAGTTACTGATGGACTGGATCTGAGGAGTGAGGGAAAGGGAAAGGATGACTCCTAGGTGTTTGGCTTAAGTGACTGGGTCTATGGTGGTGCCATTTTCTGAGATGGAAAAGCCTGTAAAGAAATATCAATACGGCCGGGCGCGGTGGCTCACGCTTGTAATCCTAGCACTTTGGGAGGCCGAGGCGGGTGGATCATGAGGTCAGGAGATCGAGACCATCCTAACACGGTGAAACCCCGTCTCTACTAAAAATACAAAAAAATCAGCCGGGCCTCGTGGGGGGTGCCTGTAGTCCCAGCTACTCCGGAGGCTGAGGCAGGAGAATGGCGTGAATCTGGGAGGCAGAACTTGCCGTGAGCCGAGATCACGCCACTGCACTCCAGCCTGGGCAAGAGAGCAAGACTCCGTCTCAAAAAAAAAAAAAAAAATTAATACAAGCCCAGCTATCAGTGGGCTGCTGAGTACATGCCTCTGGGCTGAAGCTACAAATTTAGAAGTCATTCAAAGCTATTTCACTGGATAAGACCATCCCAAGAGGAGAAAAGAGATGGTAAAACTGAGCCCTGGAATCTCTGTCTTTATTTAGAGATGGACAGAGAAAGAAGAGGAAAACTCACAAAGGAGACCAAGAAAAGAGACCACTGTCTACAAAGGAAGGGGAGAAATCACAAACGTCATGATGTTTCCAGGCTTCCAAAGCTTCCAGGAGGAAGGTGAACGGTTGCATCCATCCATCTGGTCCATCTGAAGGCCGGCCCTGTTCTTTTTTGTTCACATGGTCTTTAGTAATTTACTAAATAACCAAGAAAACCAGGAACTTTGGGTACCAGGCAGCACCTCCATCATCAGACTCTATGGAGTTTCAGGTGGTCCCCAACAGCTAATCTGATTTCTCCACTGTGGGCATGGACAGTAGAAATGCAACCATCACTCTTAAAAGTTGTATAGTACTGATCTCATTTATCATCTGTAATTTGTCATTAGTTTAAATGATCTGATTTATCATTTATTTAAAATAATATCTAGCCTATATGGTAAAATTCACAAAGAAAATCTTTGAAAACTATTCTAATCCCACTATACAGAAATAATCACCACCACAATATGATGAAATTCATTATAGTCTAGCTTTTCTTAGCTAGACTTTTTTATTTTATTGTATTTTATTATAAAACAGTATTCTCTTTTGTTAAGAAGAATGCAAGCAACTGTGGTAGAGAGGTAGGTGAAGACAGTACAGTGACTACCGAATTTAGATATTGCTAGTGACCTTGACGGTTTGGATAGAATGGTTGAGATGGAAATGCTATTGTTGTAGGTAAAGGAAGAAAGAGGTGTGGAAGCGATGGCAAACATTAAAAACTCTTCTTTCAAAAATGTTGCTGTGAAAAAGATCATAGAGATAGAACTGGAAAGGAATGTAAGGTTAAAGAATTTTTTTCTCTCTGCATATTCCTTTATTTTTTAATATAAGGAATACTAGATAATATGGATAACTCAGAGGAGTAGAACAGTTTTTGATGTCTGCATGACTGTTATGGACTGAATATTTATATCTCCTCAAAAGTCATGTGTTGAAGACCTAACCCCCAATTGTGACAGTATTAGGAGGTGGAGCCTTTAGGTGGTGATTAGGTCATGAGGGTGAGGCCTTCACAAAGGGAATTAAGTGTCCTTGCAAAAGAGACCCCAGGAAGTTCTCTCTCTCTCTTCCTTTTTCTTTTTTTTGGGGGCAGGGAGGGTGAACCAAGTCTCGCTCTGTTGTCAGGCTGGAGTACAGTGGTGTGATCTCAGCTCACCGCAACCTCCAACTCCCTGGTTCAAGCGATTCTTCTGCCTCAGCCTCCCGAGTAGCTGGGATTACAGGCACTCGCTACCACGCCTAATTTTTGTATTTTTAGTCTTTACCTGGGTTTCACCATGTGGGCCAGGATGGTCTTGATCTCCTGACCTCGTGATATGCCTGCCTCAGCCTGAGGCATATATCTCAACTTTGGGAGTGCTGGGATTACAAGCGTGAGCCACCGTGCCTGGTCCGCTCTCTCTCCTTTCTACCATGTAAGGATACAGTGAGATAGTGCCATCTGTGAACCAGGAAGTGGTCCCTCAATAGACATCAAATCTGCTGTTGTCTTGATCTTGGACTTCCTAGCCTCCAGAACTGTGAGCAGTAAGTTTCTGTTGTTTATTATCCACCTAGTGTAAGGTATTTTATTATAGCAGCCCAAACAGACTAAGACAGTGACAAACCTGTTCCCTCAGTACTCATCCCCTGGACAACAGGCATCAGGACATCTTATGTTAGTCAGAGTAGGCTGGGTTACACCGCAGGAACCAGCCCCACAAAAATCTCAGGAACTGAACAAAATAAAGGTTTATTCTTGCTTGTAAAAAGTCCAATGCAGGCACCACACTCCTGAGTAGTTCCATTTCAAACAATCACTCAGGGAGCTGGGTAGGCCCCTCAGGAATGTGGATCTTTAGGGGCTACAGGAGCAAAGGGAGAATAAAGTCTCTCTCATAGTTTCCAAGAGACTTTCAAGGGCAGATAGAAAGGATCAAAGGCTGCCAAAAGTTCTGAGAGCTGTTCCCAGTGGAATAATGAGGTAAATGCAGATATCAGAGTGTAAGGAGAAGGGAGCGTGTGTGTGTGCATGTGCAGTACGCTGAAGAATGAACAAGATCGGGAGGGAGATGGAAAGGGGAAGGGCCCACCACTCCCATCTGCAGAGCCCATGCAAGAGTACAAATACAGGTCCACATGCCATATATCCAAGTATTTAAAATTTGAAATATGTTTTATCCTCCTACCATGGTGAATATCCCTTCATCGGGACCCGAGAAAGCAGGTTTGAATTTTGAAATCTTTGACTTCTCAGTGCTCTGCTCTGGAGCATGGTGGCTCAGATATAGCTAGCATTGGGCCAGCCTCTGCCCGTTCTCTCTTCCCACTGTGGTTCCGTCCTACAAGCAGCTGCCCCTTGGCTGCCTCTTGGTCTTAGCAGTGGGGTTCACTTTCAGGAGGCTGGACCAGGCGAAAGACCTGAGCAGCCCTAAAAGTGGGGTTGAGACTATAGGGCAGGGGATTCTGTCTGGGGCTCCATTTGATCTAACAGGAGGGGTGGGGGCTTTGGGTGCCCTTGCCCTTTGTCTCCTCACCAAGGGGAATGTATGTAGCCCGAGGAAGGCCAGAGCAGGGCCTCTTTCCAGGATGAAAGGGCAGTCCTGATCCCAGGCAAGGGATGCAAGAAGAACAAGACCATGGAGGCAGGAACACGGCAGGACTAGAAAAGAGGGGGCAGCCCTGGGGAGAAAGAAGGCTGGAAGCACAAGTAGAGGTCAGAAAACGTGCAAGGAAGGGCTGGGCGCGGTGGCTCACACCTGTAATCCAAGCACTTTGGGAGGCTGAGGCGGGCAGATCACTTCTGAGACCAGCCTGGCCAACATGGTGAAACCCCGTCTCTACCAAAAACAGAAAAAAATTAGCTGGGCATGGTGGCATATGCCTGTGGTCCCAGCTACTAGGGAAACTGAGGCAGGAAAATCGCTTGAACCGGGAGGCAGAGGTTGCAGTGAGCCAAGATCACGCCAACTGCACTCCAGCCTGGGCGACAGAGCAAGACCCTGTCTCAAAAAAAAAAAAAAAAAAAAAAAAAAAAAAAAAAAAAAGTGCAAGGAAAAATACACAATTTGCTTAACCTGTGTGGTTAAGCTCTTCAATCCTCAGTCCCCTTGGCTTGGAGAGCTGCCCAGATACGCGAGGATGCAAAGGTTCTCAATTTCTCATGTTTGTGCTGAAGCTTCCCAATTGTGTCTGCAGCCTGCTACCTCAGCATTACTCATGAAAGTATTGATTTAGTTTCTAGTGAAGTGAAAAAGGGGAACTACGGTTTTCCTTCCCATACCAGTTGAGAAATTATTTAAAGACAGAGATCCTTAAATGCTTGTTTTAAGGAAGCACGCTTCTAAAGGAGGTTGACAAATGACACACTTCACCCTCCTTTGGCGATGAGCTCAAGAAGGCTTCCTGCAGGTAGCGTCTGACAGTGGCTAAGCCAGCCATGCAGGCTCAGACCTGGGGGCAGAAACTGAATGTCAAACCCCTTCCCGACAAGTCTACCATGTTCCTTCCAGCAGGTTTGAATTCCAAAGTCTCGGACAAATGACCACACTCTGGGTGGTTTAAAACAACAGGGCCAGGCACAGTGGCTCAGGCCTGTAATCCCAGCACTTTTGGAAGCCGAGGCAGGCAGATCACCTGAAGTCAGGAGTTCGAGACCAGCCTCACCAACATGGTGAAAACCCGTCTCTACTAAAAATACAAAAATTATCCGGGCCTGGTGGCATGCATCTGCAATCCCAGCTATTCGGGAGGGTGAGACAGGAAAATCACTTGAACCCAGGTGGCGGAGGTTGCAGTGAGCCGAAATCGCACCACTGCACTCCAGCCTGGGTGACAGAGCAAGACTCCATCTCAAAAACAAAAAAAAAACAAAAAAAAAACAGGAATTTATTCTCTCATAATTCTCAATGTCAGAAGTTTGAAATCAAGGGGTCAGGCATGTTGGGTTTTTTTTTTTAAGGCTCTAAGGAAGAATCTGCCCCCTGCCTCTCTCTGGCTTCTGGCGGCTGCCAGCAATTCTTGGTGCTCCTTGGCTTGCAGATGCATCACTCCAACCTCTGCTTTTGTTCTTTCCTGCATCTTCTCTCTTCTCTCAATTTCCCTTTTCTTATAAGGACACCAGTCACTAGATCAAAACTCATCCTAATGCACTATGTCTTCATCCTAAGTTAACCACCTCTGCAAAGACCCTACTTCCCAACAGGCCACGGCACAGACACCAGCATAGACCTTTAACATATTTTTTCATGGGACACAATTCAACCCACAACAGTAGCTATTGTTCTAATCCTTGTATTACAGATAATAAACTGAGATTCAGGGAGTAACTTACCCAGAGATACAGAAAATAAGGGGTATGACTCAGTTTGTAATCTGTCTAGACCTCATTATTACCATTTGCCCTTGCTTGTACCAGACCTTTTAGTGGGTGCTTCATTTTCATTTCTAATCCTTATCTCAACTGCAGAGAGTCATATCCCTCATTTTACAAACAGAGGCTTAGATAATTTAAATGGCTTCCCCGGTGTCTGAGTCTATTTGTGTTGCTATAAACGAATACCTGAGGCTGGGTGATTTATAAAGAAAAGAGGTTAATTTGGCTTATGGTTCTGCGGGCTGTACAAGCATCGCACCAATATCTGCTTCTGGTGAGGACTTGCGGCTGCTTCCACTCATGGTAGAGGGGAAGGGGAGCCTGCGTGTGCAGACTGTATGGAAGCAGAGGAGGCAAAGAGAGGACAGGGAGGTGCCAGGCTTCATAACAACCAGCTCTCATGGGAACTAAGAGTGAGAACTCACTCATCACCACAAAGATGCCACTAAGCTATTCATGATGGATCTGCCCGCATGACCCAAACACCTCTTATTAGGCCTGCCTTCAACACTGGGGATCAAATTTCACCATGAGGTTTGCAGGAGTCAAACAAACCAAACTAGAACACCATGTCACCATGGGTAGGTAGAAAGTGGCATATTTGGGATCTAATCTGAAGTTGTGGCCAATAATTCTCACCCAGGTCAACACACCAGACGTCTTTGGGATGGCTCGCTCCTCCTCATCCTATAGCCTCTGCCTCGAGATGGTGCAACTTCCTCCCTGCAGTTGAGAATCATGACTGTAAATGACACACTACTGGAATTGCCCATGTGAAGAGTGTAGAGGCAGAAAATGAATCACTGACCTTTACAGCACTGCAACTGATGCCTCACAGTGGGTAATGGTCTGACCAAGCATTCATCTTCTTTCCAGCAGCCAAGGAAGAGTTGAACAGAAAACCCACACAATCAGGAAGACCCATTAAACAGCTATATATGCCACAACTAATTACTTCCCTACGGGGTGCTCCATGTGGGCTGAAGATCACTTCCCTAACAGGTGCCTTCCTGGGAAGAAGCCTCTATTATCACATTGGAGAGGAACAAAGTCTCAGACAAATCCCATACTGCAGTTATTTAAATGACCTCATTCTTCCTCAAAATAAAAAATCAAAAGCATCACTTCTTGGCAACTGCTGTGCACTCTTCCTTAATATCAAAGATACGTAACACACACAGGCTCATCAGTGCCTTACAAACACACAAACCCTGAGCAGAGCCCTTCAAGCAATGCTTGAGCCACAGCAGCTGCCTTAAATCAACACTGATGTGAGAAAACACTCCGCCCAATGCCTCTTCTGCAAGTTGGAGCAACACTTGTCAGTTAAGGTTGTTTTTACTCCTTTGTCTTGAAGAGACACCACAAAAGAAGCAGGGGCTAAGCATGGGCTTTGGAGGCAGGTGGACTTGAATGCCAACCCCAGCTCCATCATGCACTTCCTGTGGGAACCTAGGAAAGTTATTTCTCTTCTCTAGGCCTCAGTTTCCTTGCCTGTAAATGGAGATATAGACATCTACCTCAGAAAGGAATGTGAACATACCACTCTTACCCTTGATTCCTAACAGGGAATAGGAGCAATGGGCAAGAATGAAACATTGTTTGAAGTCTGGTTTTATTTATTCTATGTGCCTACACTTCTATAATGCTTAAAAAAGATCTGGCTTAAATAATGGATGTGAGCACAGCTCTGGCAGAGGCATCGCGGATGAGAAAACAATTGACAGAATGAGAAGACTGAATGAAAAGAGATTGACAGAAGTCATTCATTTCTTTCATGTGCTCAATACTATCCCATTGAATAAAACACACCCACACACACGGCTGGATGGGGATAGGGGACAATCTGTGACGCTTTATTGCCTGCCTGTGCTGTCTGAGAAAATCAAGGTAGGTTTAGTTAGGGCATGTGAATCCCAGGGAATATAACACCCAAGCCCTAGGTTGAAAACCGTTCAGTCTAAAGGTATACCATGAAGGGACCCAGCCTCAAGGCCCCTTTCTCAAGTTCTTTTTTCTATAGAAAGTAGAAAAAAGAACAGGGTCACGTGTTTCAGGAAAACATATAAGAACTATTAGAAAAAAGAAATTCATAAAGGTTTTGTGATTCATTTAACCTTATTAGTCGATGTCTATGATTTTAATGTTATTACTAGAACCACACTGTTCATTATTTCCCCCAGTTTGTTTAAATCTGCAAATACCTTATGTTCAGTTTTACATCTATTAAAGCAAGATTCTCAAGGGCAGGGATGGAATTCTACTCACTTCTGCGTCCCTTGACATTGCAGTGTGTGGAACAGAGATGACAAATACAGGTTCGATCTGTGCCACCTGAAAGAGTGCCATCTAGAAGCAGTTGCTTCAAACTGCACTTCAACTGGACCTACACGCCCTGCTAAGCAACTCAAACTCATCATGAAATAAATCTGCAGAAGAAATGTGTACTCTCTATTTAAACTCTGGAGTAAATAAAATGTGTATGATTGACACAATCACAAAGTGGCATTTAAGTGGAAGTCTGTTTCCTGAAGAAATAAAAGCCAGAGCAAACAGATTTGGGGTCATATTTTTGTTCACTGAAAGGACCAACCAGTTTCATCAAACAAGCTTTAGAGGAAGAGAATTACTCTGACCAGAGTAATTCATCTTGTCTGTTACAGTTCATACATATGCACACATACACAAACTGGCTCAGCATCAGTGAAACATAACTATTCAAATACAAAAGTATAAAAACCTCTTTGAAAAACCAATAGCAGCCAAAACAGAACATTTGTAAACAAAACCACTATCAACCCTGTGCTTAATCACAGAATCTGCATTCTTTTGAAACATTAAGTATATGCAATAAAGAGAATATAGACCATCTTTTTCCTTAATATACAATACCCGATATCTCAAACAATGTCACCAATAATAGACACAAATCGGTGTTATCATAAGGCATGTTGAACAGTCTTTTTCACAGTTCTCAGGGGCATCATGTTGCTGCAGAGGCCATGCTTTCCAGAAGTTTTCTCCTTGCTGTGATCCTCGCACACCGGGGGCACTCGGAGGACTGGAAGCACTGTTTGTGAAAGCAAGCCCTGCACGCTGCAAGCAAGGAAGACAGCCGTCAGCAAACAGGCTATCTTGTTTTCTCACATTTCTGCAGACATTCGTCTCCATCCTAGGGAGGGAGGAGGGTCTGAATCCAGAGCCCAGAGTCTTCTAAAAAGAAATCAGCCAGGCTGAAACTCACGTTTCAGCAGGTCACATTTCAGCAGACCTGTTGGACTCTTCCAACAGGTCATGAACAGGAGGCTCAGACAGCCTGATGTAACGGACACTGCAGTGCCCCCTGGATCTGCCCAAGCATTGAGGCAGGCGTTTCCCCAGCTGCTGAGAGAGCTGGTGGCTGATAACTCTTGGGAAGCCACATTGTTTCTCTAGAAATGGCCCTACATCGAGAAAGCTGCTTTGTCCCCTTCCTGGCACCAGCCTGCATTCAATGACTGATCACTATATAGTGAGTAGGCCGGCCCCAATTTGTCCCCAGTTTGGAACAATGCTGAAAGGCCACCAAACTCCAGAGCTCCCCGTGAGATGAGCTGAGGGCTCCACTGCAACCCCACCACAGTTCAACTTCTCCCTCTCCCAGTCTTGCTGCCTGCACACCCCTACAGGTATTAAGTTGAAGAACATGAAACTTTTTGTAGGCAAATCTCTGCCCCAGAGTCTCTTTGCTGGGGAGCCAGTCCTGCAACACTGCCTAAAGGGTTGGGGAGACAACACTGGAGTGGCCTGAGAGGAGGATATGCCCCTATCAAGGGTGAAGGCAGAGTTCATTACCAGGATCTCTCCCATGAAACAGAGCTTACAGAACACGGGATTCTCTCGGGCACTAATACCGTAGAAGGGTCGGCAACCTTTTCTGTAAAGAGCCAGATAGCAAATGTTTTAGACCCTGTGGCCATGCGGTCTCTACAACAGCTACTCAACTCTGCCTCCGTGGCGCAAAAGCAGCCAGAGACTTCACCACTGGCCATGAATGATCCAATTACAAGACAGAGAGGTGGGCATAGGCAACAAAGGGACCATCTCCTCTATCCAAACCCTGCACCAGAAGACATTATCCTTTATCCCTGCCCCACCCAAATACTCCTCCTTCTGGCCCAAAACTTCATTATCTCCAATCCAGCATACAAGCACACACCAGCATGACTGTACTTTAAATAACTGTGCTTAAATTATTAAGCTGTTATTCAGCTTAAGTTAATTTTGTGCTTAAGTTACTAAACTTAGTTTAACTAGTTAACCTATTATTAAGCTTATGTTATTAAATTATTAAGATACCTGAACATCTTCTACATGTTGCTGTCTGAAATGGAAAGATGACAGTCGTATTCTGGCAAAATTCACAAATAAAGCCCTTTCCTTGACACAGCTGTAAAAGAAGACATCAAAAAGTTACAACCTTCTCTTGATGGAGAAGCCGAGTTTTCACTATTACAGAACTTTATAAACATCAGTGTTTGAGTGTCTATGATTCCAGCCTCTAGAAGGAAAAGGATATTGTGTTTTGCAGCAATGAATGAGTCAGAATAAAAAAAAAAAGAAAAATGTATATTCATCCAATTCCACATCAAAGAAGTTTTAAAGTACCAGAGTAAGGTCCTAATTGTAAACACGCACTCTGACATGATCTAATTTCATTTCTCATTGCTGCACTACAATTCTTCAATCCATGTAGACACAGAGCTTCCTGTTCCATTGAATCCTGGCTCCACATGACTATATTTGGTGCATCAGGGCAGAGTGGGCCCTGAGCAGAACTTGGCACCCAGATGAAGTCCATTGGTCCAGGCTTGCATCCCAGCTCTGCCACTTACCAGCAGGGGTATCTCAGCTGTTACTTCACAGCTCTGACCTCAGTTTTCTCATCTCTAACTAGGTCACCGGCACTTCCCTCAGGGTTTGTGAGAGTTAAATGAAGTCAAGTGTGGAACACCCAGCACAGGCCCTGGTGCACTGGGAACGCATCTGCTCCGGGTGCACCCTCACCTCACAGCCAGCCACATGTGCAAGGGAAGCTTTCATAATGTCCTTGAGTAAGGGTGCCAGCAGCCCTTTCTTGATCCTGACCAGGTCCTCAAGGGAGAACAGGTGAAGCTCATCAGTCAAGTGTCCCGGCACCTGCTCGAACTCCTTTAATGCACTGCCAGAGAGGAAACAAAGAGGAATTCAGAAACCCACCCACACAGAGGCCGGGGAAGAATGGGGCCAGTTGTTTTCTCTTGGCACTCACACTTAATTTTTTTAACTCAATTTAAAAAATAAATAGCTCCAAGAACAACAGTGAACTATGCTTGCCACCGTTCTACATGTTGCAAGTTTGCTTGGAAGCCAGGAAGTTAAAATTCCATGAAAGCTGATTTCAAAAAGCTGAATAAGCAGAGACCTGCATCTCTTACAGCCTGCCCATGCACACATTGAGCGAAAGAAAACTGAGCATTAGTTTTTTAGGTCTTAAAGAATGTGAACCTAGTACCCTTTGATTACTAAGTAATCAGAATTCCTACCTTATTTCTTCCAGCTACATTTCAAGTCTATCAGCCTTATGGACTGTTGGCTCAGCTGTGAGAATTCTCGCTCACTCGGCAAGCCTATGACTTCCAAATGCACAAGTCAGGCACTGAGCTTAAGGCTCATGCAGCCAATTGCCAGTGGTCATGGTCCCTAGGGCATTCAAAACTTCATCTTCTCCAAACCTGGCAGGTGTCGACCTGAATTCTCTCAATGGCTAGTAGAAGCACTATTCCCTGCACTTCCAAGACAGCCACGGCCTACACTGGACTTGGCATGCTACAATGCCAAATTCTCTTCAATTCTGCACCCAGCCTGAGGTGCCCACTCCTGCAGCATCCTCTGCCTGGAGAATCCCCAATCCCTCTTCTTTGCTCCACCTTACTCTTCAAGCTCAGCCTTTTTCTCCTGGAATCCTTGCTTGCTCTCTACCCTATCTCACTCCCAACTGAGCTAAATGCCGCCTCCGTTTGTATCCTCATGGTCCCCCGACACGTGTCTAACACTCAGTCCAGCAATGATCGGTTTGTGCTGACCATCCCCCTGGACTTAACACAGATCTACTAATTTTTTTTATCTGAAGCCCAGAACGGATATTCAAGAATTTTTGTACAAGGTAGGAAGTATAGGTATTGTTATATGTTGTGGATGAAAAAACCGAGGCCCTGAGACCAATGCCATGCCAAGGCCATGAAGCAAAGGCTCAAAACCAAATGACTCTAGAATATATGCTCCTTCCCCCAAAATTTAATTAAAACACAATACATCATCATTAAAGATCAGAGACTGAAAAAACGCTTTAAAGCTAAATCATTTATTTAAAAACTCTATAATTCCACCAACTACAATAAATAATCTTCACTTCTTTGAGTAATCTATGCTTTTTCTACTTAAAAATCTCTCTCTCACTGAATTCATGCCTAACTCTTTCCTGGTTGTATAGTATTCTATTCTACAGACATGGTATTAATGTAAGTACTGCCCTATTATGAACACCTAGATTTGTCAAATAATTTCAACTTTTATTTTAGATTTGGGGGTATGTGTGCAGGTTTGTTACATAGATATATTGCAGGACACTGAGGTTTGGAGTACCAATGATCCCATCACCCAGGGAGACAGCATAATACCTCTTAATAGACTTTTAACGCTTTTTCTTATTTAAAAACAAAACTAGTAATCCCAGCACTTTGGGAGGCTGAGGCAGGCGGATCACCTGAGGTCGGGAGTTTAAGACCAGCCTGGCCAACATGGTGAAACCCTGTCTCTACTAAAAATACAAAAATTAGCCAGGTGTGATGGCACACATCTGTAATCCCACCTACTTGGGAGGGTGAGGCACGAGAATCGCTTGAACCTGGGAGGAAGAGGCTGCAGTGAGCCAAGACTGTGCCACTGCATGCCAAACTTGGTGACAGAGCGAGACTGTCTAAAAACAAAACAAAACAAAACAAAACTATACTTTAAATCTCTGCCTATATCCCTCGGTATGTCCTTACGATAAACTTCTAAAGTAGAATTTTTGAAGACCATGGTCCCACTTGGTTAGACATGCCTCCCTATAAGGGGTTTTAAAAGGCCCCTGGTATACTCATGGTCATATCCACTTTATTCACAATAGCCAAGGAGGGGAAGCAACCCTAGTGTCCACGGACGAATAGATGGATTAAAAAAATGTAGTATATACATACAATGAAATATTACTCAACCTTAAGAAGGAAGGAAATTCTGGCTGGGCGCGGTGGCTCACGCCTGTAATCCCAGCACTTTGGGAGGCCGAGGTGGGCGGATCACGAGGTCAGGAGATTGAGACCATCCTGGCTAACACGACGAAACCCCGTCTCTACTAAAAACACACAAAAAATTAGCCAGGCGTGATGGCGAGCGCCTGTAGTCCCAACTACTCGGGAGGCTGAGGCAGGAGAATGGCGTGAACTCGGGAGGCGGAGCTTGCAGTGTGCGGAGCTCGCGCCACTGCACTCCAGCCCGGGCGACAGAGCGAGACTCCGCCTCAAAAAAAAAAAGAAGGAAGGAAATTCTCACACATGCTACAACATGAATGAACCTTGAGGACTTTATGCTAAGTCAAAGAAGCCAGTCACAAAAAGAAATACTGTAAGATTCCTCTTATATAAGGCATGTGTGTGGGCAAAATCATAGAGACAGAAAGTAGAATAGTGGCTGCCAGGAGTTAGGCTAGGAGGAAGAGGGAATGGGGAGTTGTTAAATGATACAGAGTTTTAGTTTTGCAAGATGAAAAGAGTTTGGGGGCTGGATGGTGGTGATGATTGCATAACGATGTTAATACTTTAATGCCACTGAAGTGTATTCTAAAAATGGTTAAGATGGTAAATTTTATATGTATTTACCACAATTTAATGATAACAATAATAATAATAAAAAGGTCACTGGCTAGAGTTGTTTTATCCTCCAACTAAACCATTCTTCTTAATGAGTTAAATTCTCCATTATATGGTTAGGCTGTGTCCCCACCCAAATCTCATCTTGAATTGTAGCTCCCATAATTCCCACATAATGGAAGAAGCCTGGTGGGAGGTAATTGAATCATGAGGCACGTCTTTCCTGTGTTGTTCTCATGGTAGTGAATAAGTCTCACGAGATCTGATTTTTTTTTTTTTTTTTTTTTTGAGACAGTCTCATTCTGTCTCTAGGCTGGAGTTCAGTGGTGCGATCTTGACTCACTGCAACCTCTGCCTCCTGGGTTCAAGCGATTCTCCTGCCTCAGCCTCCCAAGTAGCTGAGACTACAGGCATGCAGCACCACACCTAGCTAATTTTTGTAATTTTAGTAGAGACAGAGTTTCACCATGTTGGCCAGGATGGTCTCGATCTCTTGACCTCGTGATCCACCCACCTCGGCCTCCCAAAGTGCTGGGATTACAGGTGTGAGCCACCGTGCCTGGCTGATCTGATGGCTTTATGAAGGAGAGTTCCCCTGCAAATGCTCTCTCTTTGTGTAAGACGTGCTTTTGCTCCTCGTTCACCTTCCACCATGATTCTGAGGCCTCCCCAGCTATGCGAAACTGTGAGTCAATTAAACCTCTTTCCTTTATAAATTACCCAATCTCTGGTATGTCTTTATTAGCTACTTGAGAACAGACTAATGCATTCCACTATTGGCTTAGTAATTCAAAGAGATGGCATGATTTCCCAAGGAAAGCCATGAGGTCATCACTATGCTAAGAAGCCCTGTGTAATGGGGGCGCCAGATGCAGGAGGCACTAATAGGATTAGCAGATGTATGGAGGGAAGGCAGCCTGTCCCAGCTGAGAATGGTACCTGTCAGCAAACCTACAGGTCTTCAACAGCTTCTTGATATGGAAGAGCTGCTCCTGAATTTCCTAATGGGAGAAACCAAACACGGGGGAAAGTTAAATGTAATAAATGACATGGGAAAAGTGCAAGTCAAATTTAAATGTTATTTCTAACCTTGAAATGCTGCATTTGTATAAAACAAACCTTGAAAGCAAACAGCCTATACAGCAAGGCTTCACAACTGAGTCCGCTGATCCACAGAGTGTGCCCTGCATGGATCCAGGTTTTGTAGAACCTAAAACTTACAGAACTTTGGGGCCTTCTTCAAGAAAAACATAATACTAAGTATAAGATTCAGTGTGGGGCCTTGGAAAGAGCCTGTGCAGGAGAGGGGCTCCAAAGTATAAGCTTCACTATTTTTTTTTTTTTTTGAGACAGGGTCTTGCTCTGTCACCCAGGCTGGGGGGGTGCAGTAGTGCAATCTTGGCTCACTGCAACCTCCACCTCCCGGGTTCAAGCGATTCTCCTGCCTCAGCCTCCTCAAGTAGCTGGGATTACAGGCATGTGCTACTATACCCGACTAATTTTTTTTTTTTTTTTTTTTTTGTATTTCTAGTAGAGATGGGATTTCACCATGTTGGACAGGCTAGTCTCGAACTCCTGACCTCAGGCAATCTGCCCACCTTGGCCTCTCAGCGTGCTGGGATTACAGGCGTGAGCCCCTGCGCCCAGCCGCTTCACTCGCTTTATGATCCATTTGCCTCTTAGAGGATATATCTGTGGGTTCCCCAAGCTAGTGTGAAGTGCATTTCCTGCCACAGGACACTTCCAATGAGAGGGATGGGGTTGGGGCTGCGGCTCACCTTCACTCTGTCCAGCTCCTTGGCTTTTGCATACAGGCTTTGGCCGATGCTCAGCAAATTGAAAATGGGCTGGTGCCATATGCTGTCGAGCAGCCGTTTGGAGAAATTGCTGATGTAGTACTTCTTGAAGTCCCACATCATCAGGATTCGGGCAGGGATGCAGGACTCTGCATATGAGTGGCAGCAGTCACAGAAATACTTCCCTAGGTATTCGCAGTACCGGAGCCGCTTCACAAACTCTGCCAAGCACACCGGAGGGTGAGTGCCGCACCTGGTGCTGAAAACCTATCCTGGTATACCCCTGACTTCCAATTCCTATGCAAGATTCAAAGACTCTGATGACTTGTTTCATGATGATAAAGCCATACTCAACCTCATGACAGCTGGGAAGGCTCAGGCAGAGACTTGGGGAATTAAATCATGGCCATTCATGAGCTCTGCTCTTGTGGAACAGATGTCGGAAAAACAAAACCTTCCCAAAATACTCCTGGATTTGGAAGATGGAAATTGCAAACTGCAGTGTAGCGAAAGGAACGTTCATTTTAGGATCTGGAAATCTGGGTGGGAATCCGGACTCCTCTCACTAGCAGGAAGACTGAAGGCAGATTAGGCTAACTATTCTGAGACCACAAAATGCAACTCAGAACTGGATTGAGTGATATTACACATAGGAAAAGTGCTTTATAAATTGTGAAGCAGTATATATACAATGTTAGGAAGCAGCATCATAAAGACCTTGATAAATCAATGAGAAAAAAATACAAAAATGCACAAAGGATGGGAATAGGTAATTCATGGAAAGAAGAAATGCAGATTACTAACAGAGAAAAACAATCTCAGAAACAAAAAAAAATGCATATTTTAAAAGTGAGGCTGAGCACAGTGGCTTGTACCGGTAATCCTAGCACTTTGGGAGGCCAAGACGGGAGGATCGCTTGAGCCCAGGAGTTCGAGCCCAGGAGTTCAAGACCAGCGTGGGCAACATAGTGGGACCCCATCTCCACAAAAAAAAAAAAAAAAAAAAATTAGCCAGGCAATGTAGTGTGTGCCTGTAGTCCTAGCTACTTGGGAGGCTAAGGCAGGAGGATTGCTTGAAGGTGGAGGCTACAGTGAGCCATCATCATGCCACTGCATTCCAGCCTGGGCAACAGAGTGAGACCCTGTCACAAATTGATGACAAATAATAAAATGAAATCGAAATAAAATGAAAGAAAAGAAAAGAAAAGGTGAGATACTCTGTTTTGGCTCAGCCTGTCGTAAATTTAGAAGACCCAGAACTGGTGCAGTATCTAGAGGAGGGCACTTATGTCTAGCACTGATAGAACTAATTTGTAGGAAGACATTTTTGTGATAGACTTCAATTCTTACATGTGTAACAGTAATCCTGCTTCCGTGACTCCATCAGACAGAAGTGCTAACAGGCACACACAGTGATATAAAAAGGTGTTCATTACAGCACATTTATAATGGGGGTGGCAGCCAAAAAGTCCATCGAAGGGCAATTGGTTAAATAAGTATGGTGCACTCAACATGAAATGCCATACAGCCCATAAAATACATGGAAGAGCATGGGAAGTGGACATCCAGTTACAAATAGGTATAATGTGATCTCAATTTTATTTAAGAACATATATATAAACATACACATAAATGTATATGCACTGTCTGGATCCCCACCAAAAAACCAACAGTGACTATTTCTGGAGGGTAGGGGAAAGAAGGAATTTTTGCTCTTTACACTTTTTTTTTTTTTTTTTTTTTTTTTTGAGAAGGAGTCTCGCTCTGTTGCCCAGGCTGGAGTGCAGTGGCATGATCTCAGTTCACTGCAACCTCTCCCTCCTGGGTTCAAGCAATTCTCCTGCCTCAGCCTCCCTAGTAGCTGGGACTACAGGGCGCACCACCATGCCCGGCTAATTTTTGTATTTTTAGTAGAGATGGGGTTTCACCATGTTGGCCAGGCTGGTCTCAAACTCCCGACCTCAGGTGATCCACCCATCTTGGCCTCCCAAAGTGTTGGGATGACAGGTGTGAGCCACCACGCCCACTGCACTTTCTAACCTACTAAAATAAACACTCATTGACCACTTTTGGAAATGTGTCTAATAAAATACATTAACAAACAAAAGGTATAAAAAATAATGCGACAAATACCTGTGCACTCACTACCCAGCTTCAGAAAGAAAACAATTCAGTCGAAGTCTCCTATGTGCCCCTCCCTCAACACTAGGTTCTGACATGAACCAAGTTTGATATTTATCATTCATAGTTTGAGTCATGTATGTCTTTGTAATTGAAATATCATACAGCATAACACAAATCTTAGTTGCCATTGTTGGGAGGATTAATGAAATCATGGATGGGAAAGCAGCTGCTGTAGAACCCGCACGCTGTAGATTCTGAAGATCATTTCCAAATAATGGCTTTAAAAATAAACAAGGCCTGGCCAGGCGTGGTGGCTCACGCCTGTAATCGCATTACTTTGGGAGGCCGAGGTGGGCAGATCACCTGAGGTCGGAAATTCGAGACCAGCCTGACCAACATGGAGAAACCCCATCTCTACTAAAAATACAAAATTAGGCTGGAGTGGTGGTGCATGCTTGTAATCCCTGCTACTTAGGAGGCTGAGGCAGGGGAATTGCTTGAACCCGGGAGGCAGAGGTTGCAGTGAGCTGAGATTGCGCTATTGCGCTCCAGTCTGGGTGGGCAACAAACGTGAAACTCCATCTCAAAAGAATAAAAATAAAAAATAAACAAGGCCTGGCTGGGAGTGACCACAGAAACGAATCTTACTGAACACTTACTCTGTGCCACAGATCAGTTAAATGTTTTACATTTACTATGTCATTCTGTGCTAGAAAGTCTGTGAGAGAGGGACGGTTATTTCCCCTATTTCACTGATAAAAGCACAAGACACTGAAGTTAGGCAACACGCAGGGCCACATCAACAGTATGTAGGCAGGCAGGATTCCAACCCAAGCCTGGAATGCCAAAGCTCCAGCCCACAGCCATCATGTCCCACTCCTCCTCTGCTGCATTCGATAGTGGGAAAGGGAGAGGGAGCTAATAATGCCTTTGCACTTGCCCAAACTGCCCCTCAGACCCAGGTCATACTCTGAGTTGATGTTTAAAAGCAAACAAATAAATAGAGTTGTTTTTTGTTATTCACGATAGTTATGTTCTCTAGAGTCACCATGAACACTGAGTTAGTCAATTCAGTGAAATAGGAGAAATTCCGGGTTAGACACCTGTGAGCTTCTGGTAGCAACAGTTTCATCTACTCCTCAACATACACTCAATATCCATTCACTCATTCATCAAGCTTTATTGAATACATACTGTTATAGTATCAATACAGAATACACTAATGTCCATCGTTTTTAGTTTCCTAAGCCCTTTAACTAAAACAGAACAATACAAAGTGACCTAAACCAGTGGTTCTTGGCCAACGGTGATTTTGTCTCCCATGGGCATTTGCAAATGTCAGGCGCCATTTTCAGTTGCCACTGGGAGCTGCTTCTGGCATCTACTGATGCTGCTAAACATCCTATAGTGCACAGGACCCCCCACGACAGTCCATGGTATTGGAGTTGAGAAATCCTGCTCTAAAACACAATTGTCCTCATTTTATGAAAAGTCAGCATCAGGGGGTGGGGTGGAAGGGAAATATTCTGGAACAGAGATGTCCAGTATAACTTTCCATGAGGATAAAAGTGTTCTATATCTGCGCTGTCCAATACAGTAGCCATGAGTTACATGTGGCTATTGAGTACTTGAAATGTAGTTAGTGTGACTGAGGAACTGAATTCTTAATTTCAATTAATTTAAATTTAATTTTAAATAGCCAGGTGGGCTAGTGCTACCATACTGCATAGTGCAGTTCTGGAATAAAGCTAACTAAAGAGAATCAATAACTAAATGCAATGTATGAAACTTGACTGCAACCTAGATGGAAAAAACAGCCATAAATGATACCTTAAGAACAAAAAGGACTAGGAAGTAGACAATATAGGAAATTGTTTTTAATTTTTTTGGTGTGATAACTTGTTTCTTATCCTTATTTTTGGGATATACTGAACTAGTAAAGGGTAAAATGTCATGTTCAGTGTGTGGAAGTTGAAGGAGACTAAGGAAAACATGACAACTAACTTCAACATGGAATTCTGAAACAGATAAAGGATGTTATTGAAAACCTGGTGACATCTGAATAAAGCCTGGGGTTTCATTAATAGGACTGTACCCAATGCTAATTTCTCAGGTTGAAACTATGATTATGTAAGATGTTAGCAGCAGAGGAAGCTGGGTGAAGGGTGTACAGGAACTCTCTCTACTATTTTTGCAACTCTTCTGTAAGTCTAAAATTATCTCAAAGTCAAAAGTTAAACAAAATGTATCCTAGAAGCTAGAGGAAGTTAACAGGAAAAGCCCAAAATTATTTCTATGCTGTCTACAATCTGTGCTCTGCCTACCTCTGCAGCATGTTTTCTCCTCCTATTCTTACTCTCTGGCCACACAGGGTTTCTTTACTTGCCACAGGCCCTTTGCACATGACAAACACCCCTACTTCTGTGGGCAATCACTTTCCGATGAAACCTCTTACTCCCATCTTCTCAAGCTCAGATGAAGTTCCCTTGCTGTAAATCCCACGGCACTCTTGACTCTTTTGTTACGTACATCACTTTGTGTTACATACACTTACTTGGCTGATAAGTGTATCTTCCCTAAAAGATGATAAGCAAGCTCCCTGAGGGCAAGGCTACTGTACAAAAGTGCAGACACACATCTCCACACCTGAACAAGCTTAGGGAAATAACAAAAAGTTGGTGGAGCGATAGTCATATGTGTACAGTTTCTGACTCATGCATTCGATATTTACGGAAGCGCCAGGATACAGTGGTTAACCAAAGAGACATGTTCCCCACTAGACGTGCTGGGAAAATGATTCATTCAAAGAAAATCAGCAACAGTGGTGATGCCCATCAGGCATTATCATCCAGTGTGGGAGAGGAAGCCCAGATCGATTCCTGCTTGCTATTTTTATCTCTTGAAGTAGGAGCTCCTCATAGTCTTTTTCCTTCAAAAACCAACTATCAAAGGCTAAGGGAACTCTTTCCACAAAGCTCCTCTTTCCAGCCTTTTGCAGGTCAGACATACAGGTACCATCAGAGCAGAACAAGTGATTTCCAGTCTCAAGGGGGAAACTTGCATTTCTGACCGAGGAAAGCCCGAGCTTTTTTTTTTTTTTTTTTTTTTTTTGAGATGGAGTCTCACTTTGTCACACAGGCTGGAGTACAATAGTGCGATCTCGGCTCACTGCAACCTCTGCCTCCTGGTTTCAAGGAATTTTCCTGTCTCAGCCTCCTGAGTAGCCGGGATTACAGGAGCCTACCACCATGCCTGGCTAATTTTTTTGTATTTTTAGTAGAGATGTGGTTTCACCATGTTGGCCAGGCTGGTCTCAAACTCCTGACCTCAGGTGATCCGCCCACCTCGGCCTCCCAAAGTGCTGGGATTACAGGTGGGAGACACCGTGCCTGGCCCAGGAAAGCCTAATCTTCTAGGCCTCAGTTGGCCCAGGAATGATCCTCTCAGGCTACCTCCTCAAACTCTCTCAGAGAAGTTTGGCTAGTTCCTTGTTAAGCCATTTCTTTACTCAACAAATATCTTTTGAGGACCTATTACGTGCCAGGCACTCTTCTAGAAGCTGGGACTAAAGTAATAAATATAACAGACAATACATGTGGCCTCACAGAACTTATAATCTAGTGTTGAAGACAGATAATAATAAGACATATTAGTAAAATATAAGAGACTATTTTAGAAAGACTGTGCTAAGAATACAAAATAAGAAGGAACTTCTAAGAAAATATTGTGCAAGAAAATAAAGAAAAAAAATAAGGATGGGTAATATAAAATGTTCATGGGATTGTCTGTGGCCAGCAGTGGGGCAAGACAGGCATTTTAGATAGGGCAGCAAGGGAAGACTTCGTGACTTTGGAGTGAAAATGTGAAAGAAGCAAAGGAATCTGTCATGGGGGTGTCTGCAGGGAGAGCATTTGAGGGAGAGAAAACCACAAATGCAAATACGTCGGAAGTGAGCCTGGCATTTTCAAGGGGCAGCAGGAGGCCACGTGGCTGGAGCTGATGCCCAACAGGGAGAGAACTAGGAGGCTGGTCCTGGTGTCCTCGGTTCTAGTTGGTCACACAGTCGTGTCAGTCATGATGGACTCCTCATGAAAAAGAGGGCAACTTCTGTGAAGCTCTTATAACAACTTCTCATCAAAGGTGTCTCTTACACAAGCAATGCGCTGCCCTACTTTGCTATTCTGAACCTTGTCATCACATAATAAGCAGGCGATCCATTATCCATACTTACTAGGCTCTATTGGAGTTCCACAGCCAGCACAGAAAAAATTCTGGGCTGCCACCACAAGGTCCCTCCTGAATACGAAAAATAATACTAGTTACATTTCAGAGAAGGCCAATGGAACATTTTTCACTAATTAGAAAAGAAATTGCTATTGTGATACTTTTCTCAACTAAGGGCCTTAACTTTGTCACTTTTCATTTGGGAGAGAAACAGATTTATTCAATACAATTTTCTAGTTGAAATCTCTGGGTCTTTTAAAGCTACAAATAATTTTTTTTATTTTAATTTTTTTTCCTGAGACAGAGTCTTGCACTGTCATGCAGGCTGGAGGGCACTGGCACGATCATAGTTCACTACTGCCTCAAACTCCTCGGCTCAGCTCAAGCAATCCTCAGCCTCCTGTGCAGGTAGCTAGGACTACATGTACATACCACCATGCTCAGCTAGCTTTTTTGGGCTTTATTTATTTATTAATTTTTTGTAGAGACAGAGTCTCTCCATGTTGCCCATGCTGGTCTCAAACTCCTGGCCTCAAGTCGTCCTCCTACATTGGCCTCCCAAAGTGCTGGAATTACAGGCATGAGCCACTGTGCCCCGCCTTAAAGCTACGTCTCTTTAAAAGTCTCTGCTAGGCCGGGCACAGTGGCTCATGCCTGTAACCCCAGCACTTTGGGAGGCTGAGGCAGGCGGATCACGAGGTCAGGAGATCAAGGCCATCCTGGCTAACATGGTGAAACTCCGTCTCTACGAAAAATAGAAAAAATTAGCCGGGCGTGGTGGCAGACACCTGTGGTCCCAGCTACTCGGGAGGCCAAGGCAGGAGAATGGCGTGAACCCAGGAGGCGGAGCTTGCAGCGAGCCAAGATCACGCCACTGTACTCCAGCCTGGGTGACAGAGTGAGACTCTGTCTCAAAAAAAAGAAAAACAAAAAAAAGCTTCTGCTAAAACCAAAGCAGAAGTCAATGTCACTGATAACTCCAAGGTGTTTTTAGGGAGGTCTCGATGCCCATGTACAGGGTTCCAGCTCTAGAGAGAACCAGAGACATGTGATACAAGGAAGACAGTTCAGGGAGGCCGTACACCAAAAGACGATGCACTTGGGAAATTCACAAATGGACCTAAAGAAATTTAGACGAATAAGAGGTAATATAAGACAAAGAAATCAAATCAAACATTTCTGGTAAGAGATATTCCATTCCATTGAGGGATTTTCTTTCTTTTTTTTTTTTTTTTTGAGATGGAGTCTTACTCTGTCACCCAGGCTGGAGTGCAGTGGTGCAATCTTGGCTCACTGCAACCTTCACCTCCCGAGTTCAAGCCGTTCTCCTGCCTCAGCCTCTCAAGTAGCTAGGACCACAGGCATGCACCACCACGCCTGGCAAATTTTTGAATTTTTAATAGAGACAGGGTTCTGCCATGTTAGCCAGGCTGGTCTTGAACTCTTGACCTCAGGTGATCCCACCCACCTCGGCCTCCCAAAGTGCTGAGATTACAGGCATCGGCCACTGTGCCCGGCCTGAGGGATTTTCTATTGAACTGTTTATGCCATAGTTTTACATGTGACTTGGAAATACCAAGGAAATTGTAAAATTTGATTACAGTTCAGGATCAGCAAAGATGGCCAAGGTAAAAATATGCTAAATCTCTGCCCAGGTGCCATAGTGGGGATCTAGGAAACCCCTAAAGAAAAGATACCCCAGGCTAAGGAAAGCGACCTCTCACAATGCCTAGACAGGGAGTTCTGACCAAGCAGCCCCACAGACTTTGTTGGCATTCTCTCAAAAGAAGAAAAACAAAAGAAAGATCTAGTCTATAAGGCATCTCCATGGGGCAGCGTCAACCCCTCTCCAGTCCCTTGGGCACAGTCAACAACCCTCACCGGTCCCTCTGTAACGCTTGGCGGTTTGCACATCAAATTGAATACAAACCAAGAGGGATGGAAAAATTATACTTGGTTAAAATGTTTTGTGTATAATCTTTGTCCATAATCTGTCCTATAGTCTCAAAACAAATTACAATTAAACTATTACTTTAAATTTATAGGTTTATTTCCTTTTTTGCATAATCTTAGTTGTTTTGTCTTTTAGAACTTTTGTTACTTCTTAGAGAACAAACATATTTTTATTTACATTCTGTTACATTTCTTTTGTTGGTTTTGAGATCGAGTCTCGCTCTGTCACCCAGGCTGGAGTGCAGTGGTGCAATCTCAGCTCACTGCAACCTCTGCCTCCTGGGTTAAAGCAATTCTTGCTCCTCAGCCTCCTGAGTAGCTGGGATTACAGGCCTGCGCCCACCACACCTAGTTAATTTTGTTATTTTTAGTAGAGAGAGGGTTTCACCATGTTGCCCAGGCTGGCCTCAAACTCCTGACATCGGGTGATCCCCGACCCCAGCCTAGGCCTCCCAAAGTGCTGGGATTACAGACAGGTGTGAGCCACTGTACCCGGCCTCTGTAACATTTCTTAACTATAAGTGCTTTCCCTAAGATTAAATGTTCCTTTTTTAGAAGTTTATTCATTCATTTTTATTTCACACTGATTGTTCTGGAAGATAAAGCGGTCCAGTCTTTTCAAATTATCATAGGCTGAGCGAGGTGACTCACACCTGTAATCCTAGCACTTTGGGAGGCTGAGGTGGGCGGATCACTTGAGCCCAGGAGTCCGATACCAGCCTGGGCAATATGGTGAAACCCCATCTCTATTTTTTTTAAAAAGGAAACAAATTAAAAAAAATTATTGTATATAATTTTTAAGTTTTGATATTAGCCACTTTAAAAAATCCCCTTTAAGCCTATTTAATTTTCAGTTGCTACGCAATATTCACAATTAGGGTTGCATAGTTGAATTCTCAACTTGTCAAAACTTACAGAGCCCCCAAAAGTCCATGGTAAACAAGAGGAAAAAAAAAAAAAAACCTAAGCCAGAAAATACAGCCAACTTTCCTTTCCCTAGAACAAATTTTCCTGTGTTGTTTAGCATATGTATTTTTTTCACCTACTGCCATAGAGTCAGGTGGGATCTGTCACAATGTGATTTAAATGGATTGGAGGCCCAAGCAGCAGCCCATACTTACTTGAGTGGTGGATGAATATTAAATATTATTTGAAATCTAGGAGGAGCCCAGTCTTCAGTCCCTCTGATCCTAGACTTAAATTTAATTTCCTGTACTACATTCACACTGGATTCAAAGTCTTTTCGGACACACTCTTCATTTACAACCTGCATAAGACATAAAACAATTTAGGAACAACTTAAACATATTTCAAATAATTTAAATTAAAGGAACATCTAAATGTATTTCCAACATTAAAATTTACCATGAAAAATTAATAGTGCTTTTAACTGAATTAAAGGGCATACCAAGAGCCCTCCACATCTCTAAAGCCATCTGCAAGAGAATTGCTTTAAATGCCATTCAGATGAGATCACTTTTCTTAGTATTTTTAGTTCATTTATTTCCAGACTTCAAATTTACTGTTAAGTAGGTCATTTTGACCTGGAATGCATTTATGAATAGCAGAAGCCTCACCCCTCTTAGCCAACAGACTGACAAATGCTACCAATCAGAACCCCTATCATTATTAGTCTTCCCCAGAAACAGCTCTATTAAGACCATTCCCCTTGCTTATAAATGTTCAGTGCCTCCCTGCTGAACCACTGGACTTTCCTACTGTCATTTAAAATCCAAACTTCTCAGCCGGGTGCAGTGACTCACGCCTGTAATCCTAGCACTTTGGGAGGCCGAGGTGGGCGGATCACTTGAGGTCAGGAGTTTGAGACCAGCCTGGCCAACATAGTGAAACCCTGTCTCTACTAAAAATACAAAAGTTAGCCAGAAATTGCTTGAACCAAGGAGGCGGAGGTTGCAGTTAGCCGAGCTTGTGCCACTGCACTCCAGCCTGGGCAACAGAGTGAGACTCCATCTCAAAAAATAAATAAAATAAAATAAAATCCAAACTTCTCAAATTAGCATTCTACATCCTCCACAATTTGGCTACTACCATTCAAACCTTATTTCCATAAAGAACAACCTCTCACACACAAATACTCACAAACGGGTATGATCCAATCGCACTGAATCACTCTGCTCAACAGCATAGCATGCCCCTCCACTTTTGCTGCAGCTCCCCTTTGCCAAGAACGTCCTCCCCCAACCTTTCTACCTGCCACAGTTCTGGCCAGCCCAATACTTAGCTCAAGTTCTGAAATCTGCAATCAGCCTTCCTAAGTTCCCCTGGTAAAATTAAACACTCCTTCCTCTGCACTTCGAGGGCATTTTCCCTACCCCTATTTTAGCCTTTGTCATAATGTTCTCTACCCTCAGAAGGCTGCCTGCTCTCTGACAGCAGTGAGCAGTGTGTTCCATAAGGGAATCAACATGTACTTTCCAATGAGGCAGCCTGGGCATGACTCCTCCTTCACAGCTGACCAGCCCTACTGGGAGGCTGGGCCTACCACTTAAAAATAAAAATAAGAACAGCCTCTACCTAATAGGATACTTATGAGGATTAAAATGTGGACTGCTGGCCGGGCACAGTGGCTCACGCCTATAATCCTAGCACTTTGAGAGGCCAAAGTGGGCAGATCACTTGAGGTCAGGAGTTGGAAAACAGCCCGGCCAGCATGGTGAAACCCTGTCTCTACTAAAAATACAAAAAAGTTAGCGGGGCGTGGTGGAGGCCGCCTGTAGTCCCAGCTATTTGGGAGGCTGAGGCAGGAGAATCGCTTGAACCTAGGAGGCGGAGGTTGCAGTGAGCTAAGATCGCGCCACTGCACTCCAGCCTGGGCAACAGAGCAAGAATCCATCTCAAAAAAATTAATAAATAAAATAAAATAAAATAATGTGGACTGCTGAGCACAGTCTCTGGTACACAATAAGTACTCAACACATGCTAGTTTCCTCATTCATTTTGAGTCTCCCCTAATATCCAGTGACCATACAAGGAAACATAAATGTTTAAAGTGAACAGGGCAGGCAAAATGAGAATTTAGGAACTTTCAATTCAAGGTCAATTTTTTTTTGATACTTAATTTTTTTTGATACTTACTATCGAGCCAGCTGCACTCAGGGAACCTGCCAGCTGAGAATTAACTACTGACAGTATCCAGCACTTCCGGAACACGCGGTACAGCTCTTTGGCTAATAGTTCAGCAGAATTGAAGTCTGGCTCATAAGTGACACTGAAATGTAAGAGATGCAAAAACTGGAAAACTATATTCATGAGGACTATGTTCAGGGTCTTCCTGAGGTTTTCAACTGTTCTTCCCAGCCCTCAAAACTCAGAAGAGGCTGTCATATGAGATGATGCCTCAATCACTCACCAGGTATCTTACTCAACATAGCTCCTCCATGTTCAATAAATAAATCATCTTTTATTTACTGAGGGCACTAAGACTTAGAGGAGTGGTGAAAGATCACTGGCTTTAGAGTCAGAAGACCTGCAATCAAGCCCTACTTCTACCTCACAGCCTTCGTGTCCTGAAGCACATCCTGTATGAGTCTCAATTTTTATGTCTATAAAATAAGGTTTAAAAATACATAAATATATGGTCGGGTGCAGTGGCTCACGCCTGTAATCCCAGAACTTTGGGAAGCTGAGGCGAGCGGATCACCTGAGGTCAGGAGTTCAAGACCAGCCTAGCCAACATAGTGAAACCCCATCTCTACTAAAAATACAAAAAAAAAAAATTAGCCAGGTGTGGTGGCAGGCGCCTGTAATCCCAGCTATTCAGGAGGCTGAGGTAGGAGAATTGCTTGAACCCAGGAGGCAGAGGTTGCAGTGAGCCGAGATCGGGCCATTGCACTCTACCCTGGGTGATAAGAGCAAAACTCGGTCTCAAAAACAACAACAACAAAAACATAAATATACACACACATGCATATATAAAATTCACCCAGCCTGTTTAACTGAAATGAGGATTAAATGAAAATGCATACAAAAGCCTTTTATATATTGTAAAACACTATAGAAACTTTGGGGGTGATTGTTTCATTTCTAGGTGATAATCTCCTAAGATTCATGGGAACATATCATTGGAACTAGTTGCAGTGGGCCCAGAATGTCAGAGGCCTAGTGTTCACACTGCCTCAGAGGTGATAGCCCACAGGTCTATGTGCACTGTGCACGGAAGACAGATACCTCTTAGAAGAGCTGCAGGAACAGCTACAGGTTTCTGTGATATCATTAAAATCTCCAAGCTCTGTGGGAAAATAAAAGAAAGAGTGGTGAGGTCTTTTAGTCTGTTTCATTTAATCGCAGTCCATTATATAAGAACACTAAAATCACTCCCTGCATCTCAGAAAGAGCAAATTATTTAGCATCTCCACGCGTCAGGTTCTGAGAAATGGACAGAACAGATAATGAGAGGACAGATAATGATCAAAGATGGGATTTCATTTGAAATGTCGCCAAAATATAACCGAGAGGCTAAAGAGATATCAGACCACAATGTGAATATCTGCTTTTTCATTCAACTCTACAAGTGAGATGAGAGATTAGCTATCCAGACATTTGAAACAAGAACATCTTTTATATATATATATATAATATATATATAAAATATATATAATATATTATATATAAAATATATAATATATGTAATATATATAAAATATATATAATACATATAAAATAAATATAATATATATAATATATAAAATAAATATAATATATAATATATTATATATAATATATATAATATATATAATATAATATATAATATATATAATATATATAATGTATATTATATATAAATGTATAAAATATATAAAATATATATTATATATATTATATATAATATATATTATATAAAATATATACTATATATTATATATTATATATTATATAAAATATATTATATATTATATATTATATAAAATATAATATATATTATATATAAAATATAATATATATTATATATTATATATTAAATATAATATATATTATATATTATATATTAAATATAATATATATTATATATTATATATTAAATATAATATATATTATATATTATATATTAAATATATATTATATATTATATATTAAATATATATTATATATAATATATTAAATATATATTATATATTATATATTAAATATATATTATATATTATATATAATATATATTATATTATATATAAAATATATATTATATATATAATATATAATATATATTATATAAATAATATAATATATATTATATATTACATATATAAAATATATTATATATTATATATTACATATAAAATATATATTATATATTACATATATAAAATATATATTATATATTATATATATAAAATATATATTATATATTACATATATAAAATATATATTATATATTATATATATAAAATATATATTATATATTATATATATAAAATATATATTATATATTATATATATAAAATATATATTATATATTATATATATAAAATATATATTATATATTATATATATAAAATATATATTATATATTATATATATAAAATATATATTATATATTATATATATAAAATATATAATATATATTATATATAAAATGTATATATTATATATATATCAGGACCATAATCTGATTTTAGAAGGAGTTGATTTGAATGCCACTGTAACTTAGTATTGTGTGTGATGCATGTAGTATGCGTATGCGGATGGGATTGGGGAGGCAGCCAGTCACATCCAAATAGTTTCCAAATCTTACCTAAAATAACAAATTCATCAACGTCACATTTGCAAATCTCTTTCACATCATGGTAAGTACGTGTTTCAGTCACTGGGCTGACCTGTAACACAGCACAATCTAGACAAAGAAAGGAAGGAGGTTTTTATCAATAAGAAGAAAAAGAAAACTGTACAACCTGCAACACCCAACTAAATAGAAATTGGGAAATGAAGAGGGCTAAAAGTTTAAGAGAATTAAACATTTCAACTTAAAGAATTAAAAAATTAGGGAACTATTTGTGTGTTCTTTTTGCATTCACTATGATTAAGTGCCTGTAGTCCCAGCTACTCGGAAGGCTTTCATCACAGGCTATCTGCAGTCCATCCAACGTTTTAAAATATTGAAACATTGAAAACATCTAAATGTTTAATAATGGGAAATTGATTTTGCAAATCACACGATTAAATACTATCATTTAAAAATGTAAATCTGCGGCCGGGCGCGGTGGCTCACGCCTGTAATCCCAGCATTTTGGGAGGCCGAGATGGGCAGATCACGAGGTCAGCAGATCGAGACCATCCTGGCTAACTAGGATGGTCTATACTAAAAATACAAAAAAAAAAAAAATTAGCCAGGCGTGGTGGCGGGCGCCTGTAGTCCCAGCTACTCGGGAGGCTGAGGCAGGAGAATGTTGTGAACCCAGGAGGCAGAGCTTGCAGTGAGCCGAGATCGCGCCACTGCACTCCAGCCTGGGCGACAGAGCAAGACTCCGTTTCAAAAAAAAAAAAAAAAAAAAAGTAAATCTGCCAGGGGCAGGGGCGTGCACCTGCAGTCTCAGCTACTTAGGAGGCTGAGGTAGGAGAATCACTTGAGCCCAGGACTTCACGTCCAGCCTGGGCAACATGGCAGAACCCCCGTCCCTTCAAAAAATGTAGCCCAGTGTGGTGGCCCGGCCAGCGCCTGCAGTCCCAGCTGCTCAAAAGACTGAGGTGGGAGAATCACATGAGCCTGGGAGGCTGAGATTGCAGTGAGCTGAGATCATGCCACTGCACTCCAGCCTGGGTGACAGAGTAAGACTCTGCCTCAAAAAAAAAAAAGTGAAAACTATAGCAACATGATTATTAATACTACTAGTATGAATAGTATTAATACTATTCATACTGATACTAGTATGAATAGTATTAATACTATTAATACTGATACTAGTATGAATAGTATTAATACTATTAATACTGATAATAGTATTAATAATCATTAAATTATGATTAATTATATTAATATAATTATATAATCATTGTAAATATAAATTTGTAAAACTATCTTCATTTGAATAAACATAGGAGAGAAACACAGAAAAATGAATACAGTTGTTTAGGGAAATAGTCTAGCCCATAGTTTACATAGAAGTTATGTGAGCTGGGCACGATGGCTCACGCCTGTAATCCCAGCACTTTGGGAGGCTGAGGCAGGCGGATCACAAGCTCAGGAGTTTGAGACCAGACTGGCCAACAAGGTGAAACCCCGTCTCTACTAAAAATACAAAAAAAATTAGCCAGGCATGGTGGCGGGTGCCTGTAGTCCCAGCTACTTGGGAGGCTGAGGCCAGAGAATCGCTTGAACCTGGGAGGCAGAGGTTGCAGTAAGCTAAGACCACACCATTGCACTCCAGCCTAGGCAACACAGAGAGACTCCATCTCAAAAAAAAAAGAAGTTATGTGAAGGGTTTTGCAGTAGGCTGGCTGACTTTAAGACAGAACCCATTCTAGCTGGGTGACGATGGACAACCACCACTTCCAGCTGCAGTTTCCTCATGGGTAGAATGGGGGTAAGAGCGCCCATCTGTTTTTCACTGTCTTTTGCCCATCATCCATAGTAACATACAATTTACATTGTGACTGAGTACAGACACAATAATATGTTTAACTGATAAAAAAAAAACTTTCAGGAAACATTGCTCACCCTCAGCGAGATGCACTCTGATACTTTCTACCCTTGTTTTTTTTTTTTTTAATGTTCTCAGGACCAACTGGCAGTTTGAGTAATACCAACCCAACTCACGGAGGAACATCTATTGCCACAAATGTCACAAGAGAAATACTTAATAAAAGATAAATATTATATTTGGAGGATAGAAATATTCTTAATTTTCATTTAACATATTCATATTTATCCATGTTTTCTTAAAGTTTCAGCTACCATCAATTTACACCCAACCACTATTTATAAAACTACCTATTTCAGACAAGGCATTATATTAAACACAAACACAAACAAGAAAATTTCTCATCCATCTAAGAGTTTAAAATCTCACGAAGGGCTGGGTGTGGAGGCTCACGCCTGTAATCCCAGCACTTTGGGAGGCTGAGGCAAGTGGATCACCTGAGGTCAGGAGTTCGAGACCAGCCTGGCCAACATGGTGAAAGCTCATCTCTACTAAAAATACAAAAATTAGCTGGGCGTGGTGGTGTGCAGCTGTAATCCCAGCTATTTGGGAGGCTGAGGCAGAAGAATGGTTTGAATGTGGGAGGTAGAGGTTGCTGTGAGCTGAGATCGCACCACTCCACTCCAGCCTGGGCAACAGAGAGACTCCATCTCAAAAAAAAAAAAAAAAAAAAAAAAAAAATCTCATGAGGGAGCTGAGATACTAACAGACCTAAACCACCAAAAACAAAAACAAAAACAAAAACAAAAAAAAAAACAAAGAAAAAAAAACACAGTTGCATTGCATGGGCCTTGAGAAGTTCTGAGGCAGGGTTCTGCACTACACAACTCCAGGGAAAGCCATGCATGCAGATGGCACTGGAGCATTCTGGAGCACAACCTGTGTTTCATTCCACATGGATGGGGTGCTCCTCCCCTGGGATACAAACCAGGGAGCATATCACAGTGACAGTGGCAGGAGATTGCTTCTGAAGGATGGGAAGGATGAAAGACCTGATGTGTGGTTACTGGGGGAACCCACATTTCAGGACATCCTTCCCAAAGCCATGGGGAGAAATGTCTGCCAGCAACTATACACAGTCTAGTTCAACTACAGCCCACAATCCAGCCAAGGGGAATGGCAGGAGATTCCTGTTTAAAAGGCAGGAAGCAGCCAGATGCCACAAGGCTAAAAATTCCAGAATAAAATGTGGCACAAGGTCGGCAAGCCATTATAGAGGACAAAAAGTTGTGATCCAGGAAGATAGATACATGCAGGATCAACTAGGGGACACAAGTTGAAAGTAAAGAGAGAAAATTAAACCAAATCAGTATTAAAGAGCTAAATTGTAGTTCTTACAAAATGACTAGCCAGAAGGCTACAGCAGCGGGCCGGTAAGGGATAGAAATGGGAAATGGATGGAAGAGAAGTGATTATGACTGAGAAGTCAGGATTGATTTGTTTACTAACTAGAAACGGGACAGGAGCACAAGACCAAGGAAGAAGGAAGAGTCCAGTATACTAAATAGGAATTACTTCTTCTCCACCCACATTCATTTTCTCCCTACTGGTAGCCTCAGAGGGCATGATCGTCCATATCACATTCCCCCGCCCCCTGGCTGCATCTGACCAACCAGTAATGGACATCCAACCAAGGCAAGGCCCATCAGGTGCTCTGTCCTGGGATCTGGACTGAGGGTCCTGCAAAACTGAGTTGTTGAGCTGTGAGGACCGGACTGAGTGGTCAGCAAGACTGCAGAGCTGAAACTAGATGCCAGGCGTGGGTAGAAGTAGGTAGGCTACAGAAAAAGAATGAAGCAATTGCTAGAAAAGAAGAGATGAGAGGCCCAAAGTCCCCGAAAAGATAGACACTGGAGCTATGCCTATACTGGTCGTATGTGTCCCAGATATATTTCCCGCCACTGGGTTCAGTGAGAATGTTCTATATCTTGAGACAAAACAACCCTTTTAATTTGAGCCAGTTAGTGCATTCAACAGGTATTTGATCATATACCTATTCTGTGCCAGGCATTATGCTACACACCATATGGAGTGAGTTCTTCCTTTGTTATTGAGTATTCCTGATTAACGTGTAGTAAAGGAAGTCAAGAAGAAAAGCAAGCTTTAGTGGTTTTCTTTGGAAAGAAGGGGATTGTGAGAGTGATGGAGAGATGACTAGTTTAGACATATTAAGTTATAGGTTAACTATGCCCGCCTTTATGTTGAAGTGAACATATATCAACAATGAATAAAATGAAGCATTTTAAGTCACCCAGAAATGAAGTATTAAATCAGAGGTCCTGGGGGGCCAGCCAGATGGACAAGGCTCCAGTCATAGAGAGCAAGCACTTAGAAGAGATGTCCAGGACTGAAAACATAGATTCAGGAGATAATAGCTGAGAAGGAATAATTGAAGGTGTATAGTAGGTTAAATCTGCCAGGAAGCAAATACAGATTAAAAAAAGAATACAGGACTGGAGGCAGGACTTAAGAAATGGTAAGAAAGTAGCAAACCCTAACATGAGCTATTGGCTTAGGCACTCGTTCCTCGGGGAAGAACCCCCAGGTCCCAGAGTGAGCCGAGGCGCTCCTCCTCAGTGACGGTGACGCACTGTGCTGGGTCCCCACCTCTGTTCCACAAGTTACCCCACAGGGCTTCCCAGTTCCGTGCTCCAGCACGCAGGCTCCTTGAGGGAAGGAGCACACCCTGCGTACTGCTGATGTTCAGCACGTAGCACAGCACAGGCCTACTACTGAACAAAAAAAAAGAAGATTCATTGGAAAAGGAAAGATGGTGTAAAAAGAGCTAGGAGAATGCCATGTGACAGAAAACAAAGGACGAGGAGACATCAGCCACTTTTATTTCCAGTGAAAAAGAAAAGTAGGATGAAGTCCAAGATTAAAAAAACAAAACAAAACAAAACATAGGATTTGACAACTGAACAGAGCATGATAACCAATCCTGACCCAAGATGGCAGAAATGGTGAGGATTACAGAGGTTACTCAAGAAGTTTTTAGACAAAGGATTTAAAGACATACATTTGTCCTCCTTTATCTGCAGTTTTACTTCCCCTGGTTTTAGTTACCTGCAGTCAACTGGTCCAAAAATATTCAATGAAAAGTTCCAGAAATGAACAATTCTTAAGTTTTAAATTGTGCACCATCCTGAGTAGGATGATGAACTCCCACACGTCTTGCCATGTCCCCTCTGGAACATGAATCATCCTTTGTCCAGCATACCACACTGTATATACTACCCACCCACTAGTCACTTAGTAACCCTCTTGGTTACAAGAACAAAAAAAAAGTAGTGTATATAGAGTTTGGTACTATCTGAAGTTTCAGGCTTCCACTGGGGGTCTTGGAATATATGCCCCGTGGATAAAGAGTAATTATGGAGGAGATATATGTGAAACACATAACATACAGCTTTCTCATATTTGCCCAACTTGCCTTCATAGCCACTGTATGAAGAAGTAGAAGACCCAGACTCTTGCTTTATGTTGGTATCAAAAGTCATTTCAGAGTCAGGCTGATCACTCCCAAGTAACCCACTGACTT
Organism: Pongo abelii; assembly: GCF_028885655.2. NCBI lineage: Eukaryota > Metazoa > Chordata > Mammalia > Primates > Hominidae > Pongo > Pongo abelii. The sequence continues at coordinate 51,346,354 of NC_071999.2, forward strand.
CTTCTTTACTCCAGCTCTCTGTCTGCTGTTGACTCAGAATGTTACACTTCATTTTCTCCATTGCTGATATAATCATATCTGCAACATAAAAGTGGGCATTTTCCTGCAGAAAAAGAAATCAATTAAAATACAAGCATAATCAACTTTTTCATGGAGGGTATATTAGATTTGAAAAACCAATATGCTCTATTTAAGTGGAATTAATGCATATCAGTATAAATATTCATTTAACTGAGTTATCATAGGTCACTCTATGACTTATAGCACACATTGTCCAGAGACATAGATTCGGCTTACTGTAATCAACGAACAACTCAAGTTGGATTTCTTGTTATACAAAACCTTAGGTTGGGGGAAGCCTAATGCCAGACATCATTCATCAATCACAGAAAACTTTCCAGCTGAGCACAGGCGCTGCCTTGGAACCCTTCTTAGCTTAGTGTTTCTGGCAGTCTCCATCAATCAAATGCTGAAAGGAAACCTATTTGTAATGATTCATCAAATTGAAGTTTCCAGATTTAAATCAGAAAAACACTGTCTAAAGGATTAAGACTCTATGGTTAAAAAGAAAGAAGATAGCATTCACCTTTTCTACATCAACAGGCAGCACAAATACCTCTGGTGAGAAGGAATTCAAAGAAATGGTTCTTCTACTGACTTGAACAGCACCTGCCAACATAGCAATTATTAAAAATGGGGAAAAGGGAGTTTAAAGATTATCTAATAAAATAAAACAATTATAGGAAGTGGCTTTTAAATAATGTAAAAAAATAAGCACAATTCTAGAATAAATTAAGATGACAGGAAAAGAAAGATCTTTCCGATGGCAGGTCTTACAGATATTGCTTTAATGATGATCATTTTGAGGAGAGGCTGTTGGAGTAACTGGGAGGTATCCTCAGCCACCAGAGTGGAGGAGACAAATGAGGAAAAGAGGGTAGAAAGAGAATAGGGTCCTGGGAAATCCCAACAGGGGCTGGGGTAGGGTGAGAAGCCACAGTCCAAAAGCAGGGTCCTAAGGATTATGAGATTGCTTCTCTAACTCATTGTGATTGACCTTAAACTTCCTTTTTTCTTCTTCTTTTGAGACAATATCTCGCTCTGTCACCCAGGCTAGAGTACAGTGATGTGATCACAGTTTAGTGTGGCTTCAACCTCCTGGGCTCAAGCGATTCTTCCACCTCAGCCTCCCTAGCAGCTGAGACGACAGGTGCCACCATGCCCAGCTGATTTTCTAAATTATTTTTGCAGAGATGGGGGTCTCATTAGGTTGCCCAGGCTGGTCTCAAAATACTGGGCTCAAGCTATCCTTCCACCTCAGCCTCCCAAAATGCTGAGATTACAGGCAGATTGAGCCACTGCACCCAGCCCTAAACCTCCTGTCTAGAGAAATAAAATCCATCCAAAAAAGGTCAGCATGGCTTCTCTAAGATAGTCTTCTTCCGGTCAAAACCAACAAACTGCAGAAGGTACATTCTGCTGACACATCCATTCCTGCATCCTTAGCCACTCCATTACTGGCAATGACCACCATCAAAACAAACATTTTTTCTGTCATGTGATTTCTTACTGCAGCATTTAAAGCAAAAATTTCTGTGTCAAGAGCTGAGATGTCCCAATCTGCTAAATTAGAACAAAATGCTGCACATGGTGGTGACACAGCTCTCAGCATGATGGAGTTGCAAGCAGGGTCATTCAAATCCCTTGCTTCATGTTCAAGAAAGTAGTTGTTGCATGGAAAAACTTGGACTTCTTAGCTTCAGAACCTATGGCTGGCAAACTTTTCCTGTAAATGGCTAGCTGCTATATATTGGAGGATCTGAGAGCCATACAGTATCTGTTTCAACCACTCTCTTCTGCCACTGTAGTGAGAAAGCAGCTATAGACAAAAGAGAAATTCATTTATAAAAACAGGAAGCTGGCAGGATTTGGTCCACATGGTTTGCAGACTCTGAGTATAGAGGAAAAAGCACAGAGAAGAATCGGAACAGAGTGGATTCCGGTTCCAGCTGTCCATTCACCAGCTGTGCCTCTGCATCAAAATGCTCTCAGCCCTTAAATTGGGATATTTATCAGGACATTAAGGAGACAAAGGAAGGTGAAAGTGCTTGTAAATGTGTAGTTCCTACGCAAACAAAATAAACTGTGGAATCCCTTCCTACAGCCTCAAGAAATGCTTACAGATGCAGATAGTCTTTCCTTAAAGTATTTTCTGAAAAAAGAAAACCCTTTTGCCGCCATCTGAGATGCAGCGGTCATAGGAATATCCACATCTTAGTGGTCAATGGCTGTTTTCCCTATTGCTGGCTCTACACCAGAGAAAGAAAGAACCAGATCACTCAAGGCTTCTTTTTCTTAATCTTATAGAATGAATCCCCTTACTGAGTTTAAGAGATATTCTCAAAACATTCTGTGAGTTGTTTCTAAAGGCACTGACAGGAGCTGTTGGGAGTCCTTGCCTTTGGGCAAAAGGGGCTGGCGTATCTGTTTTCTTTCTGAGAAAAAGACAAAGCTAAAGGATAATTTTAAATTGTAGAACTACTTCCTGTACCGTAATAGAATAAAAGGTTTCAGGCAAGGGTATGCTAGGCCCCAAAGATCATCTTCAGTTTATTATAACTTGTCATTATGGTGGTTCTCTGTTGGGGACAGGGCTTTCCTCTATGAGACAATCTATTAAGACTAATCTCTCACTTAGCCACTACTAAATTTGCAAGTCACTCTTAATCCTTAGAACTATCCAAGCCAGTGAGCAAAAAAATAGAAAAAAAGAAGGCCTGTAATCAGTCTTCTCATTTTGCTCAAACTTGGTCCTTATCTCAAAATTAACCATTGAAAGATTGTCCAAAATTTGTTCTTCTTAAGCAATGAATAAATGTGTTAAAGACTGTCATCATCTTTGATTGCTCAAACATTTCCAAAAGAACAAATAAACTCCATATTTTAGGTAAGGGGGAAGATGAGCTCCTGCTAGTGAGAAATAAATATATAGAGAAATAGACAGGCAGGCAGCAGGCAGACTGATGACTTTTTGAATTGCTTTGAAAGAAAAAGCTTCATTGATTATTTATACTAGGGTTCTAATAGAAATGTAAATTAATAATGACAAGTGTGACTATAACATAAATATTTTAAAATGAAATAAACATGTCACAGATTATAACAATAATAGCTAGCTTATTGACTCTTGAGTAGTACTTTGCACGGATTATCCAATTTGTAGGAATTTTAGGGTCTTAGGAATATGCACATTACTTCATAGCAGTGAGAGCCCTTGTTTTAATAAAAAGGGGTTTTGTATAGTCTTTGGGGGAAACTATAGCTATTGTTTTAAAATCTTACTATTTTCCCATCAGACTCTATACAGGTAAATATAACAAGTGAAGTGACTTCACCACCTACTAAGTACTGGTGTGAAATGGAGCCCCCTGTGACTGTCTGGAAACACCTCCAACCCCCACACTGACTTGAGAGTGCTTCCGATGCTCTCCCTTGTAGACAATTTAATGAGCTCTAAGTTCCTGAAGGCAGACACCAGCTTAAAGATGGCACATGGCACTGATTATCAACTACGTTAAGCTAAAAAGATAACAATTCCCTGCAGTCTAAGGAGCAAGCCAATACTTGATTTCACCTGTTGTGACCACCCAGATGGCTGGGCTGCTGACAATATTAAATGAGGCAATGCACTGGCCCATGGGGAAGACAATAAGGCAGGCTTTAGAGCAAGGCAAAGCAAGGGTGTGAACAGAGAGCAATGAGGGAGGTCACCTACTAAAATTACCTTCATCAGCAGAAGATGTCAGATGGGAAGGCGCAAAAAAAGCACTGTCAGTCTCAGGATATGGGGAGGTGGCCAAAATCCTAGGGCTTGTGGGCAGAGACACCCGATGAGAGTATCCTGGGCGGACCATGTGTACTTCTGTTGAGGACAAAGAGAAGCTGCTACTCTTTTCACTCAAGCCATGGGGAGAAGCTCTGCCAATGGAGTCTGTGGTATCCTCAGACAATGTTGTCTCTGCCAGGGAGTCCCCGAGGCACGAAGGTGAAGGGCCTGAGGGAGAGGCAGCATCTGTCACAAAATGGGTCCCACTGTTCCCTGCTGCTGGCACCTGAGGTTGCAAGTCCTGCGGCTGTTGCTGCACATCCTGGGGGTTAATCCAGACAGCTTTGTGCCTCATGAGCCTGATGTCTAATTGGCAAGGAGGATGGTCAGTGTTCAGGAGTCTGGGCGAACCATCAATAATGCCAGAGTGATCGCTGATCCCTTCCCAGGGCTCCACAGGAGAATCCTGCCTGACTGTAGACTGTGACACCATCTTTCCAGGCTTGTGACTGGTATGAATCCATTCAAAACAGATAGAAGGAGTTCCCTGATAGCTGGTACTACTTGATTTGGGCCCTGAACTCACCACATGGCCAGCTGGGGGTCTGGAGAGCTATTCTGCAAAGAGCAAAGAATCATTCAAAATAAGTAAGAATTCAATTGTATTTTGGCTACAAATTATTTTGAGATGGCAAAACCCAAAAAATTTAGAAGTCTGTACTTGGCTCTATCCAACATAGTAAAGTCCACTTGGATTTATAAGTGAAAAAATAAATAAATCAGCCATAAAACTAGCAGTAAACCTACAGAGGCTTGACATTGGGAGAGGAAACATTTTTCAAAGCATAAAATTAAGAAATCACAAAGGATCAACTGATAAATCCCATAAAAATGTAAAACATCCATGCATCAAAATTATTTTAATAAAATTAAATGTCAAATCCAAGATAGGAATACTATCTGGAAGTAAAGACACATTTCCACATTTTCTTTTTTTTTTTTTTTAAGACAGAGTCTCACTCTGTCACCCAGGCTGGAGTGCAGTGGGGCCATCTCGGCTCACTGCAACCTCCGCCTCCTGGGTTCAAGCTATTCTGGTGCCTCAGCCTCCCAAGCAGCTGGGATTACAGGCATGTGCCACCACGCCTGGCTGATTTCTGTATTTTTAGTAGGGATGGGGTTTCACCATGTTGGCCAGGCTGGTTTCAAACTCCTGACCTCAGGTGATAAACTTGCCTCAGCCTCTCAAAGTGCTGGGATTACAGGCATGAGCCACTGCATCCAGCCATTTCCATATGTTCTTATTTTCATTTAGTTTGTTCTTGTGTTTCAATGAAGTAGGCAAAGTGGTACATAAAACAGAGGGAAGATCCATAGCACTAAAGACTTTGCTTCATGTAACTTATATAACCTTTCATACTTATAATATCAATATCAATGTATTCTCAGTTCATAACATTTAAAGAACACAGTATGAATCTAGAACCCATCTTTAAAACCCACTCACTTCTAAGCTCAGATTTTAGCTTTAGTGAAGAGGTAATGATTAAAATGTTGAGAGCTACACAAACAAGAAGCACTCTTGTCACTGTAATTACAGGCTCCGGAGATGTTTTGCTTTTCTGTTCTTCCACTGCCCTTTGCATTGTGAAGCTAAAAGCAACTTTCAACAGCAAAAGCCAGAAGAGCCAGGGGAAGGCCTAGAGATAGAAGGGTGGCCTATGCCACATTCACCCTGCACAGTGGTGAACGGGAGACTTTGGAGTCAATTACAGGGCTGTAAATACCATTGCTGTGTATGTAGGCAACTCCCACATGTATCTCTCTATTTCTGATTTCCCGGCTAGCATATCTTATTGCCTATTTGACATTTGTCCAGTGGGCACTGCAACCTGATACATCCAAAACAGTCACTCATTTCTCCTGAAACCTGCTCCTTCCCTGCTTTTCCCTCTCCCAATTGCCCAAGCCTGAAACTTAGGAGTCATTTCTGATCCCATCTTTCCTTAGCTCTCTAACTTCATTCCATCAGCAAGTTTATAGCTATAGCTGCTGTCTTAGTCTGAGTTACCGTCTTCTCACACCTGGACATGCAGCCATAGCTTCCCAATAGGTTTCCCTGCTGTTACTCTTGCCCAGGCTGGAGTGCAGTGGCACAATCTTGGCTCACTCCAACCTCTGCCTCCCAGGTTCAAGCAATTCTCTGCCTCAGCCTCCCAAGTAGCTGGGATTACAGGCGCATGCCACCACACCCAGCTAATTTTTGTATTTTTAGTAGAGACGGGATTTCACCATGTTGGCCAGGTTGATCTTGAACTCCTGACCTTGTGATCCACCTGCCTCAGCCTCCCAAAGTGCTGGGATTACAGGTGGGATCCACCGTGCCTGGCCAGTAACACCGTGTTTTAACACCCAGAGGGGTGCACCATTCCTAGAGGTACAGCAATACCAAGCTGATGCATGGAGTGGACGGAGCAAGCTCCTAGTCCATGTCCCTGCTCCAAAAATCCATTTAATATATTGTCCTTGGATAGAGGACATATCAGATATTAACTGATAAGAACAGATACTACACTTGATCTTAGCCAAAAGGCCAAGAAGCGATTACTCTTGCCCATTTTTATCAAGAGGTATTCAAAAGATCTTTTATAAACCTAAATCAGATCATGTCATTGCCCTAATTGAAATCCCCCAAAGGCTTCCCATCAAATCTGGAATAAAATCCAGACTCCTTACCTTGCCCTCAAGGCCTGACATGATGCTGTCCCTGTAAACCTCTCTCACTTATCTTCATCCAGCCTCCATAAGCCCCAACCACACTGCAAGCTATTGAACCCTATAGGCTCCTTCTAACCCTAGGAATGCTGTTTTATGTTTCCTCTCTCTGAAATGCTCCTCCCCCAGATGATGACACATCTGGCTCCTTCCTGTCGTAAATGCCTTGATTTATAAATTACTTCCTCAAAGATATCTTTCCTAACCACCTTTCTGCTTAAGGTAGTTCCCCCATCATTACCTCTCACAACACCATAAACATTTAGTTTTCGTTCACAGAGGTGCTCCCTTCCTGCTATGTTTTAGTTCATTACCGCCATTCTCTCCCTACTCCCACCTAACTGTAAGCTTCATGAGAGGAGGGGCCTTGTCTGTTCCCTGCTGGGTAGCATGCCCCATACCTAGAGCTGCAGATGAGGGTTCAATCAATGTTTATGAATTGAAAGAACAAATCCAACAAAATGGAGACAAAGTTAAGAGCTAGAGAAAAGACCGGGCGCAGTGGCTCATGCCTATAATCCCGGCACTTTGGGAGGCCAAGGCGGGTGGATAACCTGAAGTCAGGAGTTCGAGACCAGCCTAACATGACGAAACCCCATCTCTACTAAAAATACAAAAATTAGCTGGGCATGGTGGCGGGCGCCTATAATCCCAGCTACTGAGGAGGCTGAGGCAGGAGAATCGCTTGAACCTGGCAGGCGGAGGTTGCAGTGAGACAAGATCGTGCCATTGCACTCCAGCCTGGACGACAGCGAGACTCTGTCTCAAAAAAAAAAAAAAAAAAAAGAGCTAGAGAAAAGACCTCTGTGGCAGATGTAACTGTTCTATTAATGGGGCAGAATTACTCATATAGGAATAGAAGTGAATCCACATTTCCTAAAACATGAAATTGTTCTCACCCAATAATAAAAGTTCAGTAGACCAAAATAAGGTACATACGAAAACTGTTCTTGAGACTTTGAGTCTCAAGAGTTTTGGAGACTTCTTGATTTGAGGGCCCTATATTTTAGTTTATACCTTCTGGAGTAATAAAGATTATAATTTATACACACACACACACACAGTTGACCCTTGAACAACATGGATTTGAACTTTGTGGGTCCACTAACATGTGGATTTTCTTCCACATTTGTCACCATGACGCAGCAAGACTAACGCCTCTTTTTCCTCCTCCTCTTCAGTCTACTCAACATGAGAGGATGAGGATGAAGACCTTTATAATGATCTATTTCCACTTAATGAACAGTAAATATATTCTCTCTTCCTTATGGTTTTCTTAATGACATTTTCTTTTCTCTGCTTTATTGTAAGAATGCATTATATAGTATTATACACTAACACACACCATATGTGTTAATCAACTGTTTATGTTATCAGTAAGGCTGTGGTTAACAGTAGGTTATAAGTAGTGTTAAGTTTTGGGGGAGTCAAAAGTTGTGTGCAGATTTTCAACTGCACAGGGTGTTAGTGTCCCTAACCCCTGCATCGTGAAGGGTCAACTGTATGTGTGTGTGTATATATATATCTTTTGCACATGACATAGATTGTTTCTGGAGGCATATATATGTGTGTATATATATGTATATATATATATATACACCTTTTGTATATAACATATATTAATATATAAATGCATCTTTTGTATGTAACATACATATATAAACATATACATGCATCTTGAAAACACTACGAAAGCCCCAAATCACCATTCACAAAATATCACAGAGTACAGCTGGTTGTGTTAACTGCCAGAACTCACCAGCCCAAAATGCCTATCTTCCTTCTCCTGACCTCAAATCCCACCTTGCGCACCAATTTCTATTTGTTACACATCTTTTCCTCTCCAATAATTCTGGATTTTATAATTACAAAAGGAAACCATGACTACATTTTTATAAAATGCCCAAACACAGAAGCCTAGAGTAAAAAGTGAACAGCGCTCATCACCCCAAGCCCCACAATCCTACTTTATTCTCAGAAATAACATTGTTAACCATTCTATTCTTTCTAGATCTTTATGAGTTAACGTACATATTTCAGACCAGAAGATATGTTTTCTTTTTTATACATATCCATGGGATCATACTGGAGATATTTTACAACTTATCTTCTTTTTCACTCAACATTATGTCTTGAGGGTCTAGGTGATTTTCCTAAACTGCGTTATCACTTTCTATTGTATAAATATATCATACTTACTTAGCCAGACCCTACTGATAGAAATTTATTTTTAGCTTTTTGCAGTTATACAGTATATAACAATGAACATCCTTGTTCATGTCATTTTTTGGTTGACTTTCTTTTTTTAGTTCCTTTCTCTTACTAGTTCCACTCTTAGTCTGAGTCCATAGTTCATGATAGCCTCATTATTTCCAAGAGAATAAAACTATATAAGTAAGTTATGGTTTATTCTCCATTTTCTACACATATCTTTTGTGTGTTTGGTGGGGGGAGATGATTATAGATGTGAAACCACATGAAAAACATGCAATCTCAAATGGTAAAGCAGTAGTGATTCCAGGTGGTTTTGTTTTTCATTTTGTTTTCTTTGAGACGAGTTTCGCTCTGTTGCCCAGACTGGAGTACAGTGGCACGATCTCAGCTCGCTGCAACTTCTGCCTCGTGGATTCAAGAAATTCTCATGCCTCAGCCTCTCTAGCAGCTGGGATTACAGGTGGGCACCACCACTCCCACCTAATTTTTGTATTTTTAGTAGAGATGGGGTTTCACCATGTTGGCTGGTCTCAAACTCCTGACATCAAGTGATCCACCCAACTCGCCCTTCCAAAGTGCTGGATTGCAGGTGTGGGCCACTGTGCCTGCCTGATACCAGTGTTTTTTATAAACAAGTTACAGTCAATAGTTCAAAGAGAATGACCTTATTTGGAGCTTCCCATACATGGACTGACCTAAGTGAATTGAGCAAAAACCAATGTCCTCATAAAAAACAACTGTCAAAAGCAGGTGCTTGCTTCACTTCCTTCTAGAAAAGTGTTGTTGCTTCACAAAAATAACCAGCAGGTGCTGCTTTGCCAGGTTATAAAATCAAAGCATTGAGAGTTAGAATAGGCCCATAATAGATTCACAACCATGTCTAAGGTCACAGCTGGGCAGTGGCAGAGAGAAGACAAAAGGCCAAGTTGGACACTCACCAGGAGTATGAATTTCTCCAAGAGGCAGATTGACACAGAGGAGAAAGTAATGATTGGAAACCATCAAAGTCCATGCAGTAGTGACAGGAGGTCAATATCCCCATTTTTTATTTTATCTTTAAGGCAAAAAACAACTTGCCAGGTGCTATGATACCACTGCCAGGTATGTTACTTGTTGCCATATTGTTTGTAGTGTGTTAGTTATTCAGTTAAGAAATATTTACTGAGCATCTACTACAGGTCTGGCATTGTTTTTTGTTTTGGTAGCACTGGGGTAACAGAGGGGACTAAAATAAGCTTCCTGCCCTTCCTCAGCTTATGTTCTGGAGGAAGGGAGATAGTGAATAGACATACATTTACACATTCAGACACACCAACATTTCAAGGATTGGTAAGCAGAGGTAATACAGGTCTAAGCAATACTTAGCTTCTCAACATACTTCCTGCCACTGTCACAAAGGGGGTCCCTTTGAATCAGAGATAATTAGGTACAAAAAATAAAATCAACAAAAAACATTTAAAGGAAGAAATACCAATCTCAAAGCTTACCATCATTCTTACTGAGATTTTCCAGCTGGGATTAAAAGGTAAGCACAGGCCAGATCACTAGCGAACATATAAGCTGCCGCAAAGGCCCTGGACAAACAAGAGACTTCAGGACTCCTCCAGCCAAGCCATTGTGACATCAGAGTCAGTGGCCCCATCGAGAATGATTGCATCACTAGCGCCACCAGAGGCACAGTATTAACAGCAAAGATGCAACTTCTGCAGGAGGGATAGATGCCTCAGTGCCACCATGACGCCTACAGTGACCTCACAGAAGTATTTCAGATCATAAGCAGCCAGCACTTGGAGGGCAGAGCAGCTTTAGCTCCCACTATGTATAACAGTCTTCAAGTTATTTCATGAATAGGCAAAAGTACATCAGATTTAGGATTCAGGATTTTCTATGCCCCAACACTAACTGCCTATTGAATACACAACTGGGGGCATCAGAGTAAAGACACATCTTAAATCTTACCTTGTCAGTAATGCTTCCTTGGTCACCCTATAAAACCAGCAATTGCCCCTCCCAAACAGTTCCTATCCCTCTCTTTAGCTCTATTTCTCTCTTTAGCACAAATCTCATTGTATTTAACCTCAATGACTAGTACTCATCAGAATATTAAAACTATGAGGGCCCTTTTATTTTTATTTATTTATTTTTTTGAGACAGAGTTTCCATCTTGTTGCCCAGGGACAATCTCGGCTCACTGTGACCTCTGCCTCCCAAGTTCAAGCAATTCTCCTGCCTCAGTCTCCCAAGTAGCTGGGATTACAGGTGCCCGCCACTATGCCTGGCTAATTTTTTGTATTTTTAGTAGAGACAGGGTTTCACCATGTTGGCCAGGCTGGTCTTGAACTTCTGATCTCAGGTGATCCACCTACCTCGGCCTCCCAAAGTGCTGGGATTACAGGTACGAGCCACCGCAGGCGGCCGAGGGCACTTTTTAAAATAACGTATTTTGGACACTGCTTTGTCCCCAGAACCCAGAACAGTGGCAATAATAGGTGTTCAATAAATATATTCTTTGCACTTATGAATGAAATCATGAACAAATTATCAAACGATACCTAGGTATGGTTATGTTGGTTATTTCTTTGTCACCCAAGAAAGGAAGTCAAGAATGGATGTCACCCTTTAGAAGAAATTAGAAATCATGACCTAAATGTTCATCAACCATTTCCTTAGAATAAAGGATACTAGAGAATAGAAATCACAAATAAATAAGAGTCTAGAGTGAAAAGTAAAATTCATTTTTATCAATTTTATGGTACGTTACTAAGCACAGCCAGTAATAAACAAATACTGAGTAGAGCACGAATAAATCTTCAACTGTAGCATGTGAGCTGTTTGGTTACCACAGTTCCCCAGAACTTCTTCCCTTCTTTCTCAGGATCTACTTCTCTTCATACTTTGACGTTAGGCAAAGATTCACATCCCAAAGAGAATAACAGAGCCTAAAACTATCACATATCAAATAGAAACCATCAAGATGCCCAATAATTTAACTCGACAGCTTCCAAAACAGTGTCCAGGAATTGCAGTAAACTGCAATTTTCCTATTTCATCTATATACTATATACTATGTTGTAATAAAAGCAGCAGAAAGGAAACAGTGTTATACTGTTTCCCTAGCTGGGTGGTATCACAAAGGACTCCACTCCAACTGATTTAGCCTTCGGTAATGACCATTAATTCTGAAGGTTTGCTGTCAGAAGAACACAAAAGAAGGACAGAAAGCAATCAAGAGAAATGGGTAAGTAAGAAGGGGAAGGCAAGGTTCATAGAAAATTGAATATTTCACCTAAAAGAACTGCAGGGTTGCCCAAAACACCCAAATGACTAACTCCCTGTGGTCACTGCATATGACACCCCTCCCAGTCTCATTCTGCAAAATCATAATTTGCAAAAATTTAAGGGGTTATTATGCCAAGTTGAGAACTGAAATGGAGACCATTAGGGGACTTACCCAAAGTCTCGCCATTAGTAATTAGCAGAAGTAGGACAAAAACAAAAGTCTGAACCTGATCCAAAGCTGTTTCCACTGGTATTTCACATGTTCCGTGTGGGCTGAAATTAGCAGGCTATTTTCAATTTCATTAGCAAAGTAATTTTAAGAACTTTCCCATCAAACATGTCATAAAATATAGGATTAAGACCTACATAGGTATATTTGATTTCATGCCTCTGGACAATTGTTCACAAAATTTTATTATTATTCATATTTGTATAAAAAAACTTTGCACCACACAGATCTAATATAAGAATATTAATTTATACACCTTACATATGTACAGTTATGCTAATACATTAGGATACATACAGCATATGTAAAAATAGAATTTTGTTCTTTCTTTCCAATGAATCATCTTACACTTAAAGGTAAACACCCTCCACTTTGGGGACCACCGCTAAATTAACATTCTACCTAAAAACCTTACATATAAAAAAAACAGATTTATATGCAACAGAATTTGATAACTAAGACTGTGAAAAAATATTAATACAGAAATTTACCCAAAGTAAAGGTAGGTAGCTGCACTTGAAAAATGGCTAGATTTCCATGTTTGGGCAAGTAAAATGGAAAGCCATATTGGAAAAATGGTCTGACAGTTCCTCAAATATTAAATATACAGTTACCATTTAATCTAATAATTCTACTCCTGGATATATATACCCAAGAGAAATGAGAACATACATTCACACAAAAACTTGTGCCCGAATATTTCTAGCAGCACTATTCATAATAGCCAAAAAGTGGAAACAAAGGAAATGACCATCAACTGATGAATTAACAAAGTGTGCTATACCCGTACAATGAAACGTTATTCAGCCATAATTAGAAATGAAGTACTAATTCATGCTCTGACATGAATGAGCACTGAAACGACTATGCTAAGTGAAAGAAGACAGAAACAAAAGACATTTCATATACATATATATTTAAAATGTCCAGAATAGGCAAATCCATTGAAATAGAAAGGAGATTCGTGGTTGCTTAGGGTGGTGGGACGGGAAAAGCTAAAGGGTACCAGGTTTCTTTTTGAGGTGATGAAAATGTTATAAAAATCAACTGTGGTAATGATGGCATATATTTGTGAATAAACTGAAAATCACTGACTTGTACACTTTTCTTCTTTTTTTTTTTTTTGGTTTTTGAGATGAAGTTTCGCTCTTGTTGCCCAGGCTGGAGTGCAATGGCGCGATCTCGGCTCACCTCAACCTCTGCCTCCTGGGTTCAAGCGATTCTCCTGCCTCAGCCTCCCGAATAGGTGGGATTACAGGCATGTGCCACCACGCCCAGCTATTTTTGTATTTTTAGTAGAGACAGGGTTTCTCCAGGTTTGTCAGACTGGTCTCGAACTCCTGACCTCAGGTGATCTGCCCGCCTCGGCCTCCGTTGCTCAGGCTAGAGTGCAGTGGCATGATCATGGCTCACTGCAGCCTTGACCTCCCGGGCTCAAGTGATCCTATTGTCTCAGCCTTTAGAGCAGCGAGGACCACAGGTGTGCCACCACATCTGGCCATTTTTTTATTTTTCTAGAGGAAAGGCCTCACTATGTTGCTCAGGTTGGTCTCAAACTCCTGGCCCCAAGCAATCCTCCTAGTTCAGCCTCCCAAAGTGCTGGGATTATAGGCAAGAGCCACCATGCCTGTCTAGACTTGTACACTTTAAATCAGTGAAGCATTTGGCATGTAAATTCTACTCAATCTCGTATTTTTTAAAAAATAAGAATAGGAAATGCTCATCTCCCTTCAAAAAGATCTAGAACTAAAGGGAGCTGTATTTCATGGGCTACAGGGATCAAAAGAGCACAAGCTACACATTCAGCTGTGAACAAAAATACTGAAAGGATAGGAGAAAGTTAAAAGGAGAAGTAGAGAGTAGATAAGGGAAATACTGAATAAATGTGTCAAAAATAGGTAAGGAGAAGAAAGAGGAAGTAAAAGTGAAATTGTCATGATAGAACTATCTAGAACAGGAAAAGAAAAAAAAAATCAAGGGCTGGTAAAGACAACAGGTGACCACCAGCAATTAAGCACCTACTGTCAGACCCTACCCTGAGGAATCCAGACATCCAAGATTATCTTTTTTTTTGAGACAGAGTTTCGCTCTTGTCACCCAGGCTGGAGTGCAGTGGCACGATCTCAGCTCACTGCAACCTCTGCCTCCCAGGTTCAAGCGATTCTCCTTGCCTTAGCCTCCCAAGTAGTTGGGATTACAGGTGCCCACCACCATGCCCGGCTAATTTTTTTTTGTATTTTTAGTAGAGACAGGGTTTCACTATGTTGTCCAGGCTAGTCTCGAACTCCTGACCTAGTGATCCACCAGCCTCAGCCTCCCAAAGTGCTGGGATTACAGGCATGAGCCACCACACCTGGCCTATCCATGCTTATCTTTCAACCAGTGCTGCAAGAATGCTCTAAGGTCAAGATTTACAGATGATAAACAAGGTAAAAAAAGTTAAGTATTGTGGTTATGTTCTTAAGTGCCTATTTTTTAGAAATATATATACAGAAGTATTTAGAAATAACTGATAGAATGTCAGTGGGGATGATAAATAGAAATAACTGGTAGAATTTCTTGAATTTGCTTTAAAATAATGCCAGCGGGCAACATGGATGAAGCACAACTGGCCATGTTGATAACTGCTGAATCTGGGAGAAGGGAGAAGGTTGTTCATTGTACTAGTCTATGTTTAAGTTTGAAATTTTCCATTAAAAAATTCCTGTAAGTTTTCTAAAAACCTTCAATTTGCTACATCTGTCCATGAGTCCCTAGGTTGCCTAACTGACCTCCTTATCTGCTACCTGGACACCTCTACACCCCTCTACCCATACCCTCTTGTGGATGTTTATTCAAATGAAGACCTTACCCATCACCTTCAAACTGAGACCTTTCCCATCACCTTTGACAAAACCACATCTCTACAGGTAACCACTCTGCCCATGTACTGCCCTATAGCCTTCTCCACAGCATTCATCTTCTGACACCTTCCTCCTCATCAATTCATAACTAATACTTACATGACATTTAGTTCGTGCCTGGCACAGTTCCAAATTTTCTACACACACATCATTTCCTTATGCCTTGATTAGGTCAGAATCCTTCAAGGTGCTTCAGATTATTACCAACTTAGCCCAGCCCCCAACAAAAACGAACTCTCTTGGTTTCTACGCAGCAACATCCAAAGGGCAGCTGGAGGATGGGAGTGGGGTGAAGACTATTAAAGCTATCTTGATTAAGAAACAGCCAATATATGAGCAAAACCCATAAGTCCAGGTGGCATTGTTTGGAAAAACAGAAAGCAAGAAAACTATCATCTGTAATTTCACAGTATAATAGAAGATACATGGAGTGAATAATGAATTGTTTCTGCCATACTAAGACATGTAGCCAGCCTACTTGAGGAGCTATTTTCAAATGACCAAGACCTAGGAGGCCCAGGCTAAACTAATCTAGCCCTAATTCTACAAGCACAGCGGTGAAGAGAAGATCTTTAAATCTTGTGGACTCAAATATCTCTTCAGAATATTAATATTCACACAGCATGCAGCAGACTGCCTATACCTTGGCAATGCTAGTGACATTGACATGTCTACCTCCCTGAGCCCAGATCACCACAAAACCAAGCCTAAACTAAGAGTGAGCAACCAAAAAACCCCCAGATTTTTATATAAGTCATGGGACAAATAAAATGATTTAACAATTGAGCCATAATTTTAAAAATACTTGCAAAATATGCATATAGATAAGTGCTAGTCCCTTCACTTAACAAACTTAAAAGTGGCCATGCCAAAAACTTCTAAGAATCATTTCCAAGTAAATACAGAGAAAATAGGGAAGTGCCCTAATATATTTTTGGAATTCAGTTCTTTTCTGATCAACTGTAGCTTGTTGGAATAAAAGAATGTAAAAGAGTATAAGAAGAATACATTTCTTTATAAGAATAATACAATACCTTTGAATACAATTCTTCTTATACTTACTCTACAATTGTACTTACTCTACAATTTTCTACAAACGTACTTACTCTAAAATTTTCATCATCTAAAATCAACCAGCAAACAGCACCTGCTGACTGTGGGTGCTTTTCAACGTTACCTGTTAAAAAAAAACTTTGAGGTCTAATTTACATTTACTTCTTTTAATAAATATAAAGCTAAGGATCATTGGAATGAATGCATGTTTAAACAATTTTTCAACATAATTGTTGGAAAAAATCACATTAAGTGTATAGTTTATTCTAACTTCTATTCATTTTCCAGCCTACTGATGACAAAAAGGCTTGAATCTGAAACTTTTCTTTCTACACTCTGAGAAGTATTTTACTTTCACAGAGCATACTTTGTGCTCAGTAGAAACAAAGGATTCATTCAGTGTAGAATTATCATCATCATTTTACGGGTCAGAAAAGGAAGTAAAGTGATGACCACATAGCCACTCAGCAGCATGCTCAAGTCCAAACCCTGGAACCTTGTCCATAGCCCCTAGTCTCACCATCCATGTTGCCTCCGTGTGTGGGATAAAAGACAATGCAAAAGTTAAAACACTCGCACACACAGGACCCAATTAAATATAATTTTAATGCCAATCTGAGAAAAATGACTTATTAGCTGTGTGATTTTGAGCAATGCTCTTAATCTCCCCATGAAGGATGGTGTGAAAACGAACAGAATTGTAGCACGTGTATCAGTCTGGTACACGATGTCCTATGAAGGTCAGCTTTATTATTACCATCATTATTATTGCAGAAAGACTTTCAGTTCAGAATAAGACAGCACAGTTAAAGAGAACTAGTTTTATTTTCCAGCTTCTTAACTGAGTCATCTTTCAGCTCCTTTTAATTAAAAAGAAAAAACAATCAGAGATCTAATTGGGTATCAGGAAGATACACGATATGACTAACAGGCACTAATATTACTACACTTATAGTCTCTGGAAGGCTGGACATACTTATCCAAGAACTGCCTAAATTTTTACAATAACACACCATGCTAAATCTTCCATATTAGAAATTCCATATTTCTCTCCATGCTGAAAATAATCGTTCCATATTAGAAATACGAATGTAGATTTGGTAACAAGGGAAACTATTCAAATTTGCCAGTGCTATTATTTGTGTGCCTTCAGATGGGTGGGGAAAAAATGTGTCAGCAAGCAATGCACCCTTTCTTTAGTTTTTCACTCATTATCCTCTAAAGATCATGCAAAAAAAAAAAAAAACAAAAAACCAACAAACGTTTACTCTTGGATGTTTAACCTTGGCTCTGACAGAATGTTCCCTGTATCAAAAAACAAGAATTCAGCCAACAATGTTTTTGCTGTTAAACGGTTGCATGAAGACTATGTCCAGTCAAATCTAACCCCTCACCCCGCTCCAAAGCTATGACCCTGAATTTTCATCAAAGTTCCTACCATCTCCCACTTTGTACAGGCCCTAAAGAAGTTAATGAAAAAGGCAAAGTTCCTGTCCTCTGCTGTCACTCAGTAATGAGCAGTTTCATGTGGCAGTGCAGAAACTGGGGTTTGAGAAACAGATGTGTCCTGACACTCTGGACTGGTAATCATGAAAACCCCAGCACTGCCATAAAGATGCTGTCTTAACTCGGCTCCAAACAACGTTCTGTCGGCCGCCGGCAGTGTTTCAGCGGGCAGCAATGTGGTGATACCTTCATAGTATACTTTACAGGCTTCAAAACACTTCCCTCCCTCCAGGCCATTAACCTTCTAAACCACACAGTGGGGTATGGCTGGAGTATTCCCCCCCTGAGGCAAGAGAACTGAAGTTCAAGGAGGTTTCTTGACTTGCCAAGATCTCTCCCCTACTTTGGCTTTAAGAAACTGGGTCTAAGAAACTCAAGCTTACGGATTCTCTGTCCTCTGCGCGCTCCCACCACATCTTCAATTCAAAGATCCTTCCAAATTCCATAGAAATAATCTAGTAAGGGCAGCTCTTGAGTATACCTTTTCCTTTGAGTCTTAATTTTCACTCAAGGCAAAATAACCCCTCCTCTGAAAGTTCTCCACGTTTTCCAAGCGGACAGCATCAAGTTCGCAGGGGATCCGTATCAGTCTCAGCAGGTGGACTTCACAAGGGGCGGGTTGGGGGAACGCCTGCCTGACCGTGTCCGGCGTGGCGGGGGGGTTGGGGGCGAGAAGGGGTGGGGTTGCTATGTAGGGCGCCCGGACCAAATCACACGCCGCGATTTCACACTCCAGCCTAGCTCAGTTATGTAGCCAAATGTTTTTCTGTCACCACATATCCACGACTTTGGCTGTGTTGAGGACGAGAACAGAGAAAAGACACTGATCCCAGAATACTGCGCCTGCGAGGACGCAGGGCGCAGGCTTTGTAGTCTCTGAGAATCGCTCTGCGTAAAAGTGTCCTGAGGTCCCGCTTCTGCGCCCTTCCCGGCCAAAGCCGAACACGGGGTCAACCTCACTCTACAAAGTCAACGGGATAGAAATCCGCCACCCCGCGAGGAGCCCCTTCCTACTGTCTCCAAGGGGTCCCCGACACTGCCCTGAGCGACCTGGGTGTCTCTGCTGGGCACAAACCTCTCTGGCGCCACTTCCACCGTCCAACCTCTCCCACGGCGCTCCCTTCCCTTCTCCAACCATCCTCTCCACCCCGCGCCGCTCCCCTCTCGCCCCCGGCCCCGCCCGCCTCACCCAGCCAAACCCGAGCGGTGGAACGCTGCGCCGGGTAAACGCCGCGCGTCGGGTCCTCCCTCGCGCGGCTCTGGGCAGCGTTCCGTAGCCACCGCGCTCCCCGTAACAGCAGAAAGCGGAGGGAGGAGAGCTACCGAGGAGAGGACAGCGACGCCCCGACGCCGCCACGCCCCCCGCCTCCCACATGGGGGCCACCGTAGCTCTCTAGAAGCTCCTCAGGGAAGCAAAGCGCCATTCCCGCCGCAGGCACCGAGACGTCGCCGAGACAGAAGAAACTCTGGCCATGCGCGCTCCTACACCGGTGCCTCGGCGCCCGGGCCCAGCACCACGCACCTATGCACGCCTCTGCCGGTCCTCCTAGAAATCCCGCCCTGCCCTACCCGCGGCGCCAGACGCAACGACGCTTTCAGGGGTGAAAGACCTGGCAGAAATGACTTCCCAACCCCAGATGCCCCAAGCAGCAGTATTTAGCAGTCATACAATTGTCTGAAATGAAGAATGAGTAATCTGGATGAGTCGGCCCTGAAATCGACCTGCAACTTACCCGGAATGTGAGCTGTCTCTCTCTGACCTCTGCTGGCTGCTTCACCTGGAGTCGGAGTCCGACTCATTTAGCACTTCACTGTCCGCGTTAGTTCAGCCTTCACTATCAGCAACTCGTCACCTTGTCCTCTTGCAGCGAAGGTTTGGAATCCCATCACGGGTGTGCAGTGGTTAGTCCTGAGATCATGGTGGTGCTAGGAGAACCTGCCAACCAATACAGAAAGTTGTCACGAATAGAAACCTAAGCTCTGGCCGGGTGCGGTGGTTCAAGCCTGTGATCCCAACACCTACTTTGGGAGGCCAAGGCGGATGGATCACTTGAGGTTAGGAGTTCGAGACCAGCCTGGCCAACATGGTGAAAGCCTGTCTCTACTAAAAATATAAAAATTAGCCGAGCGTGGTGGCGGGCGCCTGTTATGCCGGCTACTAGGGAGGCTGAAGCAGGAGCAACCCGGGAGGCGGAGGTTGCAGTAAGCCGAGATCGCGCCATTGCAGTCCAGCCTGGGCGACAGAGCAAGACTCTGTCAAAAAACAAAAAAACAAAAAAACAAAAAACAAAAACCAAAAAGGAGAAGAAGGGAAGGAGGGAGGGAGGGAGGAAGGCAGGCAGGCAGGCAGGAAGGAACCCAAGCGAGGGAGGGAGGGAGGAAGGAAGGA
Organism: Pongo abelii; assembly: GCF_028885655.2. Taxonomy (NCBI): domain Eukaryota; kingdom Metazoa; phylum Chordata; class Mammalia; order Primates; family Hominidae; genus Pongo; species Pongo abelii. The sequence continues at coordinate 51,366,528 of NC_071999.2, forward strand.
AGGAAGGAACCTAAGCCAGGGAAGGGAAGGGAAGGGAGGGGAGGGGAGGGGCACGGAGGGGAGGGGAGGGGAGGCGAGGGGAGAAGGAAGGAAGGAACCTAAGCCCAGGGAGGAAGGAAGGAAGGAAAAGTAGAAAGGAAGGAAGGAACCTAAGTCCCAGAAGGAAGGGAGGGAGGGATGGAGGAAGGAAGGAAGGAAGCTAAGCTCTCTCTCGCGGTGCCCTAACTTCTCCGGGGGAAGGACCTCTGAGCTGCCTGCACTGGTAATGACACATAGGTGAACCGGTCCTGGCTTTCTTAGAAGATTCCCTGCTGCATAAAACCGAATGCCGTTGCACTTTCCTGGGTTCCTTGGCTTTGTCCTTTGTCATTTCCAGGATGAAGCAGAGGCGCTGGTAATTTGGGTTTTACTTGCCTGGTACCTCTGGCATGGAGTGGCTAAACGGTGGCACCATGTACTAGTTGCTGCCATCTTCAGATAAAATCTTGAATCAATATGACAAAAGTCAGATGAATACTAGCTACCAATCACCCTGCTTCCCTTGGCAGCCTGTTTGGAGCCTAGACCAGCTTCGACCTGCAAGAACTCTGGATATTTGGAATATTTAAAATTCCAAATACAGTATCCCAGGAATTCAGGTCAGCTGAAGGCCAATTGGGAAGGGCTTACCTTAAATGAATCAGAAAGAAAAAGGTGTGGGTGTGTGCTAACATTTTTTGAGTATCGGCTATGTGCCAGGTACTTTTTCTTATTATTTTAAGCAAGTCTATGAACATCCCTGAGAATAACAAATCATTGTTCCCATTTCACAAGGGGGAATCTATGACTTAGAGAGGTTTGAGTAACTTCCCCAAGGTCACAGAGCTAGTAGGTAGCACAGTTAGGCTTTGAAGGCAGGTGTATCTAATACCAAACCCTATGTCTAATTTACACCATACCACCAGCAAGATGGAAGAATAATGAAATAAAGGGACCAGGAAAGAACCAGTTTCAGGAATATTTAAAGAGAAAGAGGAGTCAGGAGGAACTTAGAAAAAGAATCTTGAAACAAGAGGAAATGTCATGCCAGGTAAATCAGTGAGTCAAAAACCAAAAACAGCTGTACTAGTTGGCAGACCGGACATAGTCCAAGGCAAGAAAATCGTTCTTGTAGGGAGATTAGGATATTTTGGATCAAGATTGTGGGCTTTAGTCATCCCCTCTGAAGCCACTCTGAAATCACCTTTATCAAAACTGCCATAAGGCAGGCCTAGGCACTATCACGTGGACATCCTACTAAACCTGAGTATAGACGTTCGACATCTCGTCACAGACGCAGGAGGTTCACATTCTGAAAGAGCATCTCTAGGACTAAGGAGGAACATTCAAGGACAGGTTTTTCAAGTTACGAATGCTCACTGGAAATCTGCTAGCACTAAATGCTGAGGCGTGGGCTTTCCAAGAATTTCCTGTGTGGTTAATTCTGAGAATGTCACTGATCCTTACAGACGGATCACCATGCAGAAAAGGAGAGGCTGGTTTGGGTTTTTTCATGGGGAAGGTGAACTTCCAGATCACAGTGCCCTCCAAGACACAGGGCTTGAAAGTCATGAGTGTCAGGGACAACTCACCGTGTCAGCTAGCCCAGCCGGGCTCATGCCCAGCACCCATTGATCACACACAAAGCTCCATTGTGGCCAGGACAGCCTCATAAAAGACCGAAAGCCTAGCAGCTGCCCGCCAAAACCCAGCCAGGCTTCACAAGAAGTGATTTGTGCTGTGAGCAGAGCTTTGACCCCGGTTTTGAACTCAGCTGACAGTCAGCAAAGGGGAAATCAGTCTCTGTACAAAACAGGAAGGAAATGAGATGAAATGAAATGCATTATAAGCTACCAGAGGGTGCCTAATGGCATCTTCACCACACAGAAGTCCCAGGAAGAAAGACTGATGATTTTGCATGGGAGAGAAGCCCAGACAAGCACCAGGGAAGGAAAGAACCGAGGAAAGCTGCATTTGGCTTGGCTGTTTCTCTTCCTCCTTGCCTGTCTGACTTAAACAGCCACTATCTGCAAAAGGACACATCTGTATGAGTCCACTTACATGAGGAACCTAGAATAGACAAATTCATAGAGACAGAAAGTAGAACAGAAGTTGGCAGGGCCTGGCAGAATGGGGAATCCGGAGTTATTTCTTAATGGACACAGATTTTCTGTCTGGTTGATGAAAAAGTTCTGGAGAGAGATTGTAGTGATAGTTGCACAATGCTGTAAATGTACTTAATGCCACTGAATTGTACACTGAAAAACGGTTATGATAATACATTTTGTTATATTTTACCACAAATATATATGTGTATGGTATATGTATATATTATTTATATATTTTACATATACATATATATGTAAAAAACATAAATGTATTATCATGATGTAATACTTCTTTGGAGTAAAAGCCCAGGTGAAAGCAATCAACTGACAGGGCCCCTACATCTGGAAATTCTTCACTTGAATTTTTGTTTGTTTCTCTTTTTAATTTTTATTTATTTATTTTTGAGATGGAGTCTCACTCTGTCACCCAGGCTGGAGTGCAGTGGCATGATCTCGGCTCAGTGCAACCTCTACCTCCCAGGTTCAAGCAATTCTTGTGCCTCAACCTCCCAACCAGCTAGGATTACAGGCATGCACCACCACACCCAGCTAATTTTTGTATTTGTAGGAGAGATGGGGTTTCACCATGTTGGCCAGGCTGGTCTCGAACTCCTAACCACAGGTGATCTGCCTGCCTTGGCCTCCCAAAGTGCTGGGATTACAGGTGTGAGCCACCACACCCAGCCTTTTTGCTTTTAATTTTTTTTTTTTTTTTTGAGACAAGGTCTTGCTCTGTTGCCCAGCCTGAGTGCAGTGGCATGATCATGACTCACTGCAGCCTCGACCTTCCAGGCTCAGGTGATCCTCCCACCTCAGCCTCCCTGATAATTGGGACTACAGGCAAACAGCACCATACCCAGCTAAATTTTTAAAGTTATTTGTAGAGATGAGGGTTTCCCTATGTTTCTCAGGCTGATCTCGAACTCCTGGGCTCAAACGATCCTCCCACCTTGGCCTCCCAGGGTGCTGGGATTACAGGCATGAACCACCACGCCTGGCTCTATGAATGTTAATAAATCTTTGCCAGGCGTGGTGGCTCACACCTGTAATCCAAGCACTTTGGGAGGTGGAGGTGGGTGGATCTCTTGAGGTCAGGAGTTCCAGGCCAGCCTGGCCAACATGGTGAAACTCCACCTCTACTAAAATATAAAAATTAGCTGGGCATGGTGGCAAATGCCTGTAATCCCAGCTACTTGGTAGGCTGAGGCAGGAGAATCGCTTGAACCCGGGAGGCAGAGGTTGCAGTGAGCCAGGATAGTGCCACTACACTCCAGCCTGAGCAACAGAGCAAGACTCTGTCTCAAAATAATCAAATAAATAAATAAATCTTAATTTATTTTTCTTTCCATTTAGGGGTGCCCAGGGCCCAGCTTTTGGGTTGTTGCAGCTCCTTATTCAGAAGGAAGAGTAGTTCTGCCATTTTACTCTCTGCTCCAGCTGGTGTTAAGTAGCTGGGGGTTTGTGGTGGCATATTCAGAGATGTGGCCCTAAAAGGGACTCTTTACCTTTGAGGACTAAACTCATTTTTTTTTCTTGCCCAAATTCCTATCTAAGGGGTCTGGGGAGTCATGCCCTACAAATCATAAATTCTCATCAGATGGGTTTTATTTAACCCTGTATGTCGTGACTTACTTTCCAATCTGACTCTGGTATAACATGACGAGACAAGGAAGAAAATCAAAATATTTTACCCCAAAACATATTTCTTTGCCATATTTTGAAATGACCCTGCAAAGCTGTTCTTTGTGGGGGAAAATTTACGTCTGTAAAAAATCTCTATTAAAATAGCTAGATCTTTTTCTTCCAGACCCTCCCAATCTAAAGAGATTAACTAGGATCTGAATAGGAAACATTTGTCATCTATTGTCTCTAAGGGCAGACACTATAAGACTTCAAAACAACTTTGGTCACCACAATTTTTATCTTAACCTGAACATTCCCTTTTTATGAATCCCAGGTTTTTAGACAAACTCAACCAATTGTCAACCAGAAAATGTTTAAATTCCCCTATAACCTGGAAGCCCCACCACCGCTGGCTTTGAATTGTCCCGCCTTTCCGGACCAAACCAACTATTTTTTCAGTGTATTTGATGGATGTCTCATGCCTCTCTAAAATGTATAAAACCAAACTGGGCCCTGACCACCTTGGACACATGTTCTCAGGACCTCCTGAGGGCTGTGTCACTGGTCATGAGCACTCATATTTGGCTCAGAATAAATCTCTTCAAATATTTTATAGAGTTTGACTCTTTTCGTCGACACCTTTGATATTAAATCTATGCACTATTTACAAAAAGAGAGGGAGAAGCAAAGGGAGGGAATGAGAGAGAGAGAGAGAAATTGAAGAAATTAAAGGATTGTAGACCCAACTGACTATTTTTTTCAAGCAGCCAAGATGACCAGTTAGGACCATCCCATAACTTCAGGCTGACCATTATCCCCAGGGTAGGCCTGTTCCTGAAAATGACTGGATGAGGGGATGTGCTCTTGGTCTGACAGATAACAAGAAGTAACCTTTGACTTTTAGTCCTTCCTCCTGTGTCTTCAGTACACAGTTGCCACTTTTCCTCTTTGAAGATGCTCTTAGCTGGACTAGTAGAACTAGAAGCTGCACCTGTCTTGTGGTTTACTTTTATGACTAAAAATGTGGTATAGATAAAATCTGTGGTTCCACATGAGTGCAATGGCAATCTACCGTTAGAACTAAAAACATTAAGTTGTTCGTATTCTGTCTTGCCTACTGGGTTGTGGAGCCAGGAAAACCTTACTCATTCTTGAATTTCTTCCCCATCCCCCATCCAGAACCTAGCCACGTACTTTATATATTTTAGGTGTTTCATAAATGTTTTTAACTGCTCTCATGGCTTGTGCGGTATGATTTGAATGCCATCCTGCAAAACAGAAAGACGTTAAACTAAGATTATCCCATGCTTGGAAACAGTTAATACGTCCAAAGTTCAAAGTCTTCGTCTAACATTTATAGTGTTGTCTGTAATCTCAACCTAATTTTCAGTCTCTTCTTTCAAGTCTGCCTCAAATACCCTAAAATCCACAATAGCCACCAATTGTTCTGGGAACATTCTCCATTTTCCTACCCTCGTACCCCAAGTCATTGACCACATCTTATATTCTTCACATGTACTTCCTAGTGTTGGCCCTATACTTCAGTGTTTTGTGCCTGACACTTCCTTTGTCATGGGGGTAGCCTTGTAGCCCAGTTTAGACAATCCCCAAGTCATTTCGACATGGACTGTTTGATAAGGAAAGGCTAAAAGACTTAGATAAAATCTTAGGTGGCTAGTATGAATTTTATTCCATAACTCTGATATCAAAGAAAAGTGACATTACCTTATTTTTCCAAAATTTCTTCTAACTCAAATTAAATTGACCTGGTATTTCCTACTTGAGTAAATGACAAGCAATGGAGTCTGCCATGTGTTGGAGAGCCTTACTCTTACCTCCCTAGAGCTTCTTGAGAGCCCAGGTACTTATGGAACATCCAGGGAAAGATTTCTGGTCTTTGTTCCATCATTATCACTGCAGAAGTTCCCATTTTCAAAGCCTGTGTTAATTAGGAAGTTCTATCACTCTATGCCCAGTATAGGTACAGGGATCCTTTGCCAAGCCTCTAGAGGTTTAATGGCCAAGCATCCAAATGCTCCCCTTTCAGAGAGTCTCTTCCTCATTCAAACACCTTCTTCAAACTTCCCAGCAAAACAAACAAACAAAAAATCCCTCTCCCTTATCTCTTACCTGAAGAAGCTACCTCCCAGTCAGGCAACTCCTGCCTCTCTGCATACCATATCCTAGAGACAAAAAAACTAAAGACAAAAATATTTAACTCTGCCCCTTGAGACTCCCAGCCCTGCTGTCCGTCTTTCAGGAGGGGAGAGAAAAGAGGTCTCATTGATTCAGATTTTTCCACAAAGCAGTAAGAACAAAACAAATCAATTTCTTAATTATCAGCAGCCACAAAATACAAATGGATTCCTCAATAAATTATCCTGCCACAGTGGTTCAAAAATTCTAATGCACTGGTACAATGAATACTAACGGATACTGGTCTGTGACCTGAACAGAGGTTGCATCTCTACAAAGTTTATAGATCCAGCTTCTCTTGCATCAGTTCACTTCACCAGCCATTAAAGTCATTCAGCTTAATGTGATGCTCTGATTTTATGCTCACCAAGCCATCTACTTAAAAGTGGATTTTCTATGCCAATTTGCTTATAGAAAGAGAAGGCGTTTATGAGTGAGAACAAGCGGTGCTTGGTTTTCTGTTCTTGTGTTAGTTTGCAGAGAATGATGGTTTCCAGCTTCATCCATGTCCCTGCAAAGGACATTAACTCATTCTTTTTTGTGGCTGTATAGTATTCCATGGTGTATATGTGCCACATTTTCTTTATCCAGGCTGTCACTGATGGGCATTTGGGTCGGTTCCAAGTCTTTGCTATTGTGAATAGTGCTGCAATAAACATGCGTGCAAAGTGGGAGTTGAACAATGAGAACACATGGACACAGGGAGGGGAATATCACACACCAAGGCCTGTCAAGGGTTGGGGGGCAAGGGGAGGGAGAGCACTAGGACAAATACTTGATGCACGCCGGGCTTAAAACCTAGATGACAGGCTGGACACAGTGGCTCATGCCTTTAATCCCAGCACTTTGGGAGGCCAAGGTGGGTGGATCACGAGGTCAGGAGTTCAGGACCAGCCTGGCCAAGATGGTGAAACCTCGTCTCTACTAAAAATACAAAAATTAGTTGGGCGTGGTGGCAAGTGCCTGTAATCCCAGCTACTAGGGAGGCTGAGGCAGAGAATTGCTTGAACCCAGGGGGTGGAGATTGCAGTGAATCGAGACCACGCCACTGCACTCCAGCCTGGGTGACAGAGTAAGACTCCGTCTCAAAAAAACAAAACAAAACCAGACCAAAAAAACCTAGATGAGGGGTTGATGGCTGCAGCAAACCACCATGGTACATGTGTACCAATGTAACAAACCTGCGTGTTCTGCATATGTATCACAGAACTTACAGTATAATTAATAAATCAAACAATTTAACTCATTAACATGTTTGCAAAGACCCTAAATAAAATATTAGTAAAGTAGCTGGGGGTGGTGGTGGGCATCTGTAATCTCAGCTACTCAGGAGGCTGAGGCAGGAGCATCGCTTGAACCCAGGAGGCGGAGGTTGCAGTGAGCTGAGATCGTGCCATTGTGCTCCAGCCTGGGCAACAAGAGTGAAACTCCATCTGAAAAAAAAAAAAAAAAAAAAAATTAGTAAAGTAAATATAGCGTTGGAATAAAAGAGAAAATACACCGAAAAAAAAAATAAAGAGAGAGAAGGCATTTACCAACCAGCAAGGACATTCCCACCTACTCCACTCCCTTAATGTTACATTTTTATAGTACACAGTAAGAAATTATCATTCTTGCTTATATATTAATCTCTAGTGAGTTTGGTCTGATTACCTCAGACCCTATAATAAGTGGAATAATGGTCCCCCAAAGATGTCCACATTTTAATCCCAGGAGCCTGTAATTATGTTACATGGTAAGGGGGAATTAAAATCACAGATAGAATTAAGATTGCTAGGCTGGGCACAGTGGTTCATGCCTGTAATCCCAGCACTTTGGGAGGTCGAGGTGGGTGAATCACTTGAGGCCAGGAGTTGGAGACCAGCCTGGGCAATATGAGGAAACCCCGTCTCTACCAAAAATACAAAAATTAGCCAGTCTCATAATGCAGTCTTAAAAATAAATAAATAAACAAAAATTTAAAATAAGATATTTTTAAGAATTTTAAAAAGAATTAAGATTGCTAGTTAATCAGCTGGCTTTAAAATGAAGAGATTATCCTGGGTTATCCATATGAGCTCAATGTCATCACAAGGATCCTTATAGTAAAAGAGGGTGACAGGAGAGTCAGAGTCAGAGTGATTCATTGTGACAAAATTTTGACCAGCCATTGCTGCCTTTGAAAAAAATGGAAGGAGGCCATCCATGAGGCAAAGAATATGGGCAGCCTCTATAAAGTGGAAGAGACTGGGAAACAGATCTTCCCAGAGCTTTCTGAAAGGAACAGAGCCCCATCGACACCTTGATTTTAGCCCTGCTAGGGCTTCTGGCCTCCAGCGCTATATGATAATACATTTCTATTGGTTTTGTTTGTTTGTTTGATTTTTTTGAGGCAGAGTCTCACTCTGTCACTCAGGCTGGAGTGCAGTGGTGCAATCTCAGCTCACTGCAACCTCCGCCTCCTGGGTTCAACTGATTCTCCTGCCTCAGCCTCCAAGTAGCTGGGATTACAGGCATATGCCATGATGCCCGGCTACTTTTTGTACTTTTAGTACAGACATGGTTTCACCATGTTGGCCAGGCTAGTCTCAAACTCCTGACCTCAAGTGATCCCCCCACCTCGGCCTCCCAAAGTGCTGGGATCACAGGCGTGAGCCACCGTCCCCAGCCATTTCTATTGTTTTAAGCACTAAATTTATAGTTACTTGTTACAGCAGCAAGAGGAAACTCATAGGACCCTGAGAGCCTGAATTATTTTGGTTGCACTGATGAAATACAGTTTCTGGATTTCGTATACCTGCCAAGTGGTTTCCTGGACTCACCTGGAAATATCTCAATTTTTTTCTTTCTCTAATTATCCAAGTGCTTTGAACATAATATAGGCTTTTAAAAATATCTGTTGAATCAATGAATTTTGGCTAAATATAAAGTCTGTGCGTCATGGCCAGTGTGTTTTTGATAGTCTGAAAACTTTTAGGATTAACCATTTATCTCTCTAACAAGTTGTGAATAAATGCCTCTAATAGCAATGTGATAGATCATTTTATGTGTCACTAGGATAAGAGGATGCCCAGATAGCCGCTCAAACATTCTTTCTGGGTGTGTGTTTCACATTATTTCTGTGAGGGTGTTTCTGAATAAGATTAGCAGCATTTGAATCTGTGAACTCAGTAAAGTAGGTTGGCCCTCCCTAGTGTCGGGGGGCATCATTCAATCCCTTGAGGGCCTGAATAGAACAAAAGACAGAGGAAGGAAGAATTCACCCCTTTTTCTCCACCCCACTGCCTGAGCTAGAACATCTCGTCTCATCTCCTGCTGTGCCCTTGGTTCTCAGCCCTTCAGACTTGGATTTCATTATTCCATCGACCTTCCTGGGTCTCCAACTAGCAGACAGAATATTGTGGATTTCTCAGCCTCCGTAACCTCCGTAATCATGTGAGCCAATTTCTCATAATAAATCAACTTCTCAGCCGGACGCAGTGGCTCATGCCTGTAATCCCAGCACTTTGAGAGGCCAAGGTGGGCTGCTCACCTAAGGTCAGGAGTTCGAGACCATCCTGGCCAATATGGTGAAACCCTGTATCTACTAAAAATACAAAAATTAGCCAGGCGTGGTGGCGGGTGCCTGTAATCCCAGCTATTCAGGAGCCTGAGGCAGGAGAATCGCTTGAACCTAGGAGGCGGAGTTTACAGTGAACTGAAATTGTGCCACTGCACTCCAGCCTGGCAACAGAGGTAGACTCCATCTCAAAAAATAAAATAAAATGATAAATAAATTTATCTCTCTCTCATATATATAACATATAGATATAGATATATATACAAATACACATATACATATATACATATATTATGTGTATATTATATATGTGTGTATATTTATACACACAGAGAAAATATTGTGTATATATATACATAATATATATCATATACATATATGCTTTTGTGTATAATTACATACACATATACACACATATATACACAAAAGCAAAATGAGCAAAAGTCCTCAATTTCAATATCCTATTGATTCTCTTTCTCTGGAGAACCCTAAAAAATCAAGAAACTGGTGTTAAATTATATGGACTTAACAACAAATTTGTGAGGATAACACATAGCTCTTTTTTCTTCTTACATGGAAAATGTGAATTCATTTGAAAATCAATGCCTAGTCTTAACATACAGTATTCACTTTCCCCATACGAGAGGAAGCTTTATTTCTTTTTTTTTTTTTTTTTTAGACAGAGTCTAAAATATTTAAAAAAATATTACCCAGTAACCCAGGCTGGCGTGCAGTGGCATGATTTCGGCTCACTGCAACCTCTGCCTCCCGGGTTCAAGCGATTCTCATGACTCAGTCTCCCAAATAGTTGGGACTACAGGCACGCGCCACCAAGCCTGGCTACTTTTTCGTATTTTTAGTAGATATGAGGTTTCACCGTGTTGCTCAGGCTGGTCTGGAACTCCTGACCTCAGGTGATCTGCCCACTTTGGCCTCCCAAAATGTTGGGATTACAGGCATGAGCCACCGCGCCCGGCCCAGGAAGCTTTATTTCTATTTAGAGGTGTGTGGAAGCTCTTTAGGCAGTCTAGGAAGTTTAGGCAGTTTAGGAAGCTGGTGACATTCTGGTCAACACTGCTGACAACATATCAGGTCCAACACTAAACACTGAGCCTATCTGAAGAAGAAAAGTAGAGCGTTTCAATGAGCCATTACAACATTTGGTCAGCTAAGAAGGGCTCCCGAGAGACCAGTTGTCACTGTCTGGTGCTAGCGCTGCTGTCACAATGTCAAACCAAGTGTAAATAAAAAGGTCCCTTGAAAAATGCCATCAGTTGGAAGTTGCTGGCTTGAGAAACCTCCTGGGAAGAGATGTGCTTCTTGTATTGAGACTAGCCACACTCACTGGGCCTGTGTGGGCTTGGGAACTTTAAAGAAAAAAGTTCGGCCGGGTGCAGTGGCTCATGCCTGTAATCCCAGCACTTTGGAAGGCCGAGGCTGGTGGATCACCTGAGGTTGGGAGTTCAAGACCAGCCTGACCAACATGGAGAAACCCTGTCTCTACTAAAAATACAAAATTAGCTGGGCGTGGTGGCACATGCCTGTAATCGCAGCTACTCAGGAGGCTGAAGCAGGAGAACTGCTTGAACCCGGGAGGCGGAGGTTGCAGTGAGTGGAGGTCTCGCCGTTGCACTCCAGCCCGGGCAACAAGAGCGAAACTCCGTCTAAAAAAAAAAGAAAGAAGAAAAAGTTCATTGTCCCTAATTAGTGTTGTATTTCTGTGACTTTAAAGCAGTCCTATTATTTTTTTTTTCTTTTTCTTTTTTTTTTTTTTGAGACGGAGTCTCGCTCTGTTGCCCAGGCTGGAGTGCAGTGGCGCAATCTTGGCTTATCACAACCTCCGCCTCCCAGGTTCAAATGGGGTTTCACTGTGTTGGCCAGACTGGTCTCGAACTCCCAACCTCGTGATCCTCCCGCCTCAGCCTCCCAAAGTGCTGGGATTACAGGCCTGAGCCACCACGCCCGGCCAGTCCTATTTGTTAAAGTGATAAAAAGTGTAAGAGTTGGCAGAAATATGTGCAACACATGGAACAAAAAGAAAGCCTGGCTGGTTTGTGTTGCTGCTCTAAGTTGAGCTTGGCTGGACTATGAGAAGGAAGAGTGAGCAGGGAAGTCTGGAGATGGGAGTCTAAAACCACTTTAAAGAGCGGTAGACTTAATTCCAAGGGCAGTGGGAGCTACTTAAGGGCTTTGAACAGTGGGCATGATCAGGTTGGAAGCCTATATTTGCATTTTCCTTCCTTGGTGATCTAATATTCCTTAAGGCAGTGCTTTCCAAACTTTAATGTGCACAGGAGTTACCTGGAATCTTGGGAAAGTGCAGATTCTGACTTAGTAAGTCTCATGTGGGGCTCCAGATGCTGCGACAAGCTCCTAGGTGACGACAGGGCTGCTGAGCCCCAGACTGCTCTCTGAGTAACAAAGTCCTAGACAGAATCATTTGTGAGCCTCCCCCATTGGCTTTTTCAGAGCCTGCAAGAAAGCGAGGGAGCAGCCATAAGGCATAGACAAAGCTCGTTTCCATCCTCAAATGGCTACATGTTTTCCTGGGGTGACCTAATTGCTCAGGCAGAGAACACTGTGGCAATGTCATTAGTCATTCCTTCTGAGCGTTTTGTGTTCTGGACCATTACTTAGACTCTGCTCTTTTAGCTCAGAACTTTGTGTCTCATCTGGCTCTTCATGTGCTCAGTTACCAAATGGGCTTTGAAATTCCATTTGGCCAGTTGCTGTGGCTCACACTTGTAATACCAGCACTTTGGGAGGCCGAGGCAGGCAGATCATCTGAGGCCAGGAGTTTGAGACCAGCCTGGCCAACATGGTGAAACACCGTCTCTACTAAAAAATTAGCTGGGTATGGTGGCACGCACATGTAATCCTAACTACTTGGGAGGCGGAGGCACAAGAATCACTTGAACCCAGGAGGTGGAGGTTTCAGTGAGCCAAGATTGCACCACTGCACTCCAGCCTGGGCCAACAGAGCAAGACTCTGTCTCAAAAAAAAATCTATTTTCCTGCTGTCTGCGGCAGGATTGACTTCCCCATTCCTTGAGATTGACATCAAGCCAAGAATATCAGATTCTCCAAATGTGACCACTTTGCCTTTCTTCAAATAATCTTGCGATGTGAAGGGAGGTTGCAGAGTCATAAATTTGACTATTTTTAAAAATTTTCTTTTCTTTTTAGACTAAAAAGACTAGATCTGAGAGAATATTTTAAATTGATGTTGCAGAGAGAAACACAGGACTCCTCTAGCCTTTGTTTTGGTCAACATAGCATAGATAGATACACACACACACGCACACCCTTTTATAGTATAAATGAAATGATAAATGTAAAGTACTTAGCACAGTAACTAGCACACAGGAAGCATCTGAAGGAAATTAAAGTATTTTACCCCAAAATATATTTCTTTGACATATTTTGAGATGGCTGCTCAGGGAGACAGCAAAGCTGTCTTGTGGGGGAGATTTGCATCTGCAGAAAATCTGCATTGATGCAACCAGGCCTTCCCTGGTCTACATGTGGGAAAGGTGAACTGAGAACCTGCCACCTTTACACATCTGAAAGAAACATTTACCATCTATTTTCTCTGAGAGCTGCTACCAGTGAGGTTTTATTTACATGAACAAGATCACGTTTACTAGCTAGAGCTCCTCTTTCCTCTTTTTCTCTCTCTCATATAACTTACCTTGCCACTATAACCTGGTTTATTACCAGAACCTGTTTCTGGCCATGCTCTGAGCCCCCATGCTTTCTGTAACCTTCTGTACTCCACTGGGGGTTGGGTAATCATTCTGTGATTCTCCCAATGTACATATTAATAAATTTGTAAGCATTTTCTGCAATTATCTGTCTTTTGCAAGTTGATTTTTCAACGAAACTTCAGAGGGCAAAGGAGAAGTTTTCTCTTGGCCCCTACATATCCAATATATGGTAGCTATTATGATCAAAATACATACTTTAAGTCTGAATGCCATGGCTTACACCTGTAATCTCAGCACTTTACGAGGCCTTGGCCTCCCAACGATCACTTGTGGTCAGAGACCAGCCTGGTGACACAGTGAGACTGTGTCTCTACAAAAATTTTGAAACGTTAGTCAGCCATGGTGGCATACACCTGTAGTCCTAGTTATTTGAGAGGCTAAGTTGGGAGGATTGCTTGTGCCCAGAAGTTTGAGGCTGCAGTGAGCCATGATCGAGCCACTGCACTCCAGCCCAGGCAACACAGCGAGAGCCTATTTAAAAAAAAAAAAAAAAAAAAGAGAGAAAAAAAAGGAAAAAAAATACATGCTTTACAGACATGATGTGAGAGTTAAGTAACACTTTAGGATAGTGCCTGGCACATGGTAGATGTTGAATACACCATAGCTTTCATGATGGTGATGATGATGGAGATGATGAGGAGGAGGACAAGGAGGAGGAGGAGAGGATGGGAGGAAGAGAAGCAAGAGAAGAAGAAAAGGGGAGAGAGGGGGAAGATAAGAAAGGGGAGGGAGAGGAGGTGGTGGTTGGTGGGGAATTGGAGGGGAGAGGAATATAAAGTTTGACTCAAACAGGGATAACAACAGTGGTGTGCTGATAAATGTTTAACAACTGGCCTTCAGCACACCACTGTATAAGTGGCAGGATAATATTAGTTCCAAGAGTCTCCAAGGCTGGTTTTGATGGTGACAGCATGAATGGGAGGTGTGAGGAGGTATGGCAGGAGCCCATGGAGCTTTGGGATTCTCCCATCCTTCCTGCCATTGCAATGACACTTATTCCACAATTAAGACTTGGTGTATCTTTATGGTTTAAATGATTAATTTTATGTTATGTACATTTTACTATAATAACATATTTTTAGTTAAAAATAACATTAACAAGAAAACTGGTGAGATCAAAATAAATTCAATTGTTTAATAGTTAAACAAAAACCCTGAGATATCCTCATGGTAATCTTGTTTGGAATTAAGACAGAATCAAGAAGTCAAGCCACTGTAACTTGAAGCATTCCTCTTCAAGAACCTCTCCATCTTCTTCAGTTTCTGTTTTCTCTTTTTCCTCCTGTCCATCACCTGAATCGCCCTTTAAATCTGCAAGTCCTGAGAGTGGTGCCTCACCAAGGGCTCTCTGTGGGCCCTGCGTCTTTGCTGAGCTCACCCTAGTTTGAGTAGTGGTCAGGCAATGGTCAGTTTCTCCTGGCAGAGTCACCATTCCCTTATCTGTGCTCTTCTAAACCTCTGGAAATTAGAAACTTCCCCTAAGCACTTTCTTTCCAGGAAGGAGACTCAAAATATTCCTTTTCCTGTGCCCCACACCTGCGTTCTCAGCGCTCATACTTCCCCAGGTTATATTCCTGTTAGTTGTGTTAAGGTCTTTTTCTGTCCTCTAGTGATTGAAGCAGATGCATTCAATCTGAAATCTGAAAATCTTATATCAAATCTGGGCTCCACTTTGAGTAATGTATTAAAGTCAGATAAGCTTTCCTTCTCTCTTCTGTCAATAGAATTACCTTCCTATGATAAGACTTGCTGGGGGGATTAAGGAGGTAAAGTAATTTACTTAAACATACTTCAACAACTAACAATGATTATCATGCAACCAATGCAACCAAAACTCTTTCTTTCCACTTTTTTCTTTTCTTTTCTTTTTTTGTTTTTTGAAACAGAGTCTCACTCTGTTGCCCAGGCTGGAGTGCAGTGGCGCAATCTCAGCTCACTGCAACCTCTGCCCCTGAGTTCAAGCAATTCTACCGCCTCAGCCTCCCGAGTAGCTGGTGCCTGCCACTACACCCAGCTAATTTTTGTATTTTTCGTAGAGATGGGGTTTCATCATGTTGGCCAGGCTGGTCTTGAACTCCTGACCGCAGGTGATCTGCCCGCCTAGGCCTCCCAAAGTGCTGGGTTACAGGCGTGAGCCACCGCGCCCAGCCTCTTTGCACTTCTTGAGGACCATCAAAGGCAATCACACTCATAACTCTCAGTCTTACTTTATTGCATTCCATTTCCCTTCCCCTCAGCTTCATTTACACCCAGAGCCTCCTCCCAAGTGTCTCTCACTCTCCAAATGCCACTTCTTACAGGAAGTTACTCAACACACAGTAGCTTGTGTTTGTGTCTATATCTTCCACAGCAACTGACACAGAGCCTACCACATAAAGAGGGCTCCACAAACATTTGTGAAATTGAATGGAGTTTTACCAGAATACAGAGATCTTACTACAAAAAAACTAGAGTAAATAACTTTTTCTTCTAAAAAAAAAAGTTCAACCTCAGTTACCTCTCTCATTGCTAACCTCATTCCCTCCCCCTTGTAGCCACCATCACCACCCCAGGGCAGAAAGGGCATCTGGAACATGATGTGGCATTTCCTTCAGCATCCCTACCCCTACCATTAGCTTAATTTGTTAGGACAGTGACCAGGGAGTGACTGCAATCAAAGGGAGGGTGCTGTGTGCTTCTCTCCAGCTCTGAAGTGCGGCTAACTCTCCTTAGGATGTAATCAGATGTTCTTCTTCAGAAGTCCTCGGCATACTTTTCCCAGCTCACCACAATTATTTCTTCAGTTCACGTCCAAGAGGAATGGGATCATGTCGTATAAATTAAACATTTTGCTTCTCCTCTATCAACCCAGATCCATATTTATATCCACTATTGCTGTTCTGATGACAGAAGATTCCCATCATTGCTTCTTTGGTTCACACTCCAGCAGCAGAGCAATGCGTCTCACAGTCTCTAAGGCCACTATAGTAGTTACTGGATAACAGTAACATCAAAAAAGAAGGAAAAGGAAAGAAGGAAGGCAGGAAGGGAGGAAGGGAGGGAGGAAAAGGAGGGAAGGAGTGAAAGAGGAAGGGAGAAAGGAAGGGGGGGAGGGAGGAAGGAAGGAAGGAAGGGAGCTTATTCAGCTTATTGTCAAGTTCAAGAGAGGCTCATAGTTTCTTTATATATAGCGGTAATATTTTCAGAACCAAAAATGAGGATATAGCCTGATGAATGACATTTTCTGATTTTTAATTATACAATTCATAAAGTAATTAAAATTTTGCTAAATTTACTTGAAAACATGTATTAATTAGCCTTTATTGGAAAGAAACCAATTTAATGTAATCATGTTTATCTGAAAAATTCATGAGATTAGATTATTTTGCTTATGTGGATTGGTTGAAGTGGCAATGGACATAATTCTGAAAGCAGCACAATTTTCCTTAATCAGTTTCTATTCCTGTGACTCTATCTTATGCTTTCTTATGAAATTGAAATGGCATCGAATCTACTTAAACACATTTCAAGAACCAACAATATTAAGGCTGCAGTGAGCCATGACTGTGTCACTGTACTTCAGCTTCAGTGACAGAACAAGGTCCTGTCTCAAAAAAAAAAAAAAAAAAGCAATAATTATAATGCAACCAAAACTCTTTCTTTGCATTTGTTAAGGATCATCAGAGGTGATCATACCTCTCTACCCTACTTCACCACATTCAGTTGAGGTAGGAGACCACTGGCAGGACTAATTTCTTGGTCCCCATGGATAAAGTAAAGAAACTGGCAGGAACCAGTAGATGGCCAGAAAAGTGATCCCTAGCTGCTCATTAGCATAAGACACTCCTACCAGCACCATGACAGTTCACAAATGCCATGACAGCCTCCCAGAAGTTACTGCCCCTTTCCTAGAAAGTTATGAATAACCTGCCCCTAAATTTGCATTAACCCATCTCTTAAATTGCATATAATTGAAAGTGGATATAAATAGAGTTGCCAACAGTCCATAGCTGCCAACTTTGGTTACCCTGACTGTAAGTTAGCCCTGTTCATCAAGGAGCAGTGCCGTTCAACAAAAAATTGCTGACACCACTGGCTCACCCTTGAATTCCTTCCTAGGCAAAGCCAAGAACCCTCTCGGGCTAAGCCCCGATTTGGGGGCTCGTCTATCCTGCAACACCTTTGCCCCTCCCTCCAATTTATTTACACCCAGAATCTACTCCCAAGCATCACTGTGTCTCAAATTCCACCTAAACTCTCCCAACATTCTTCTCTGTTTTATTATGCAGATTGACTTTTCAGACCCTTTCCCAACAAGCAAAGAGTGATAAAGTGAGAGAAACTCAATGAGAAATTACAGAATTTGCTTCACTGGGTGCAAAAAGTGGGAAAAGACTAGAATACTTCCATACTGATCATTTTTTGGCCTATCAAGTATTGTTTTATGCAATTCAACTTTTCACCTCCCAGAAACTTTTCTCAAAATTTTATGCATGGCTTTATAATTTAGTTACTGTATTAAACTTGGGTCATCTCTTCCTTCTAAACTTAGAAAAGGAATATAACTCACTAATTAATGTTAAAGGTTTCCATAGACAAATAATCCTATGGAACAAAAGAGAAAATCCAAAAACAGAGCCACATATATATGACCACTTGATTTGCAACAAAGATGCACTGCAATTCAATGGGAGAAAGAATGGCTTTTTCAGGCCGGGCATGGGGGCTCATGCCTGTAATCCCAGCACTTTGGGAGGCCGAGGTGGGTGGATCACGAGGTCAGGAGATCGAGACCATCCTGGCTAACATGGTGAAACCCCACATCTACTAAAAATACAAAAAATTAGCCGGTGTGGTGGTGGGTGCCTGTAGTCCCAGCTACTCGGGAGGCTGAGGCAGGAGAATGGCGTGAACCTGGGAGGCAGAGCTTGCAGTGAGCCGAAATCAGCCACTGCACTCCAGCCTGGGCGACAGAGCGAGACTCCGTCTCAAAAAAAAAAAAAAAAAAACCCAACAAAAAGAGTGGCTTTTTCAAACAAAAGGTACTTGGGCATTTTTATATCCATGTGGAAAAGACCTGAACATTGACCTTCGCCTCACACCATACACAAAAATAAATTTGAGGTGGATCACAGACCTAAATGTGAAACTTAAAACAATAAAGCTTTTTAAAAGAGCACAGAGGAGAATACCATCATGATTTGAACAAAGATTATTTAAACAGGACACGAGAAGCACTAGCCAAAAAAGAAGAGATTGGTATTTGAAATAGAGCTATTCAATAATATCTATAATTTAGCTGAATTGTTCACATTAGTTATGGTTTATCATTATTGGGGATTCATAATGTATCATGAATGACTACACAGACATATCCAAATGCCCTCCTATGCACAAAAAACTCTTAATTTCACACTGAATTTGTGAATACATTCTAGTCTAGATCCTTTCCTGACTAATGACTTATGAGAAAGAACAAAAACAAGAAGCTAGTTGTGCTTTTAGAATTCCCCTAAATAGACAACAGGATGTAACTGAATCTAGTCCTTGATGCACAGAACTCCTAAACTGTCAGTGATATTTTGGGTCATGTGTTCCTCCAAGCTACAGAAAATAATATCTTGTCTTTCTCAACCTTTTTTCAGCCATTAGACTTCAAGCTTAATGGTTCCAGGAAAGCCTTTAAACAAGATGCAAGACCATTATTTATGCAATTATACATTGGATTATTCTTTTTTTTTTTTTTTTTTTTTGAGATGGAGTCTCACTCTGTCATCCAGGCTGGAGTGCAATGGCATGAACTCAGCTCACTGCAAACTCCGACTCCTGGGTTCAAGCAATTGTCCTTCCTCAGCCTCCCGAGTAGCTGGGATTACAGGCATGCACCACCACACCTGGCTAATTTTTGTATTTTTAGTAGAGACAGGGTTTCACTGTGTTGGCCAGGCTGATCTCAAACTCCTGACCTCAGGTGATTCACCCGCCTTGGCCTCCCAAAATGCTGGGATTGCAGGCATGAACCACTGTGCCCAACCTACATTGGATTATTCTATCAGAAGAGGATGATAAGGTAGATAATTTCTGGAAACCCTGTTGACACCATGATTCTCATCTGACACATTACTTTAACCGCTATTTTTTTTCAGCTAAAGTTTATGTAACACATTTGATTCATTGACTTCTCTTCTTTATATTTCCTTATCCATTTTGATTTCTTCTACAAATCCTTATCTTCCTCTTATTGTTGTTGGTTCCCTCTTTAAATGTTTTAAAAGTTAACAATGAGAACAAACTGAACAGGATTGTTGTATAAACCCAATCTCTCTTCCCTAGCCAGCAGCCTTCCCTCAGTTCAGTTTTATAAGATGTGGCAGAGCACAGTGGTTAGTGCTGGGGTCCTGAACCCACTTCTGCTGAGCTACAGTCCACTATTGCCCTACACTCATATTCCTTAAGGGTTGGCCCCTAAAGGCTTTATGTTCCATCAGACTCCTCCCAATTCCTGGCATCTTGGCTGTCCAGTGCTCCACACACTAGTGTACATCACACATTATTATGGAAACTAATGAAAAATAGGCATATTTCATAGACTGAAGTGCAGGTTTGAAGACATGGAATCTTTTTTACTTCAACCTCTCATGGATTATCATAAATGAAAAATGTAACTTGCCCAAATTTCTCTATCTGGTATTGGGATGGATCTCTTAGAGATATGCTAAGTACTAATGGGGACTGTTTCGTGAAAGGGCTGTGTGTGCAAAGTGGCTCTCAAATGCCAAAGGAGCCAACAAGCCAAGGACAAGGCAGACAAATGTGATGGTTACTTCGGGACTGAACAAAAGGGGACGAAATGAAAACTTAAGACAAAAGAAACTGTTTTAAAGAAGGGGCCGGGGGCTCCTTGCTTCTAGTGAAAAAGGGCCTTGAGCTTCCACAGCATTTCATATTTCTTGCACAGAAAGAGCAGGGAGGAGGTGCTATCAGTTGGTCAGCTGCTTAATTTATCACAGGTTCACATGATTGCTAACAGGCTTCAGTTGTGCCTGCAGATAATCCCAAGAAACACTGTGCCTGGGTCATGACTGCCCTCAGCATTCTTTCTGGGCAGCAGACAGTTTGTCAGTTTGCCAACATCCTGCTTTCATAAGAACAGTTTGCTGTTTACTCATATAGCCTCCAGTGGTATACTGAGTTGATCACGACCCTCATTCTTTAGGCCTCCAACAGAAAAATCAGTTTTTAGGTAAAAAGTGGTTTATTGGGGTAATTTACAGACAGAAGCATGGTCTTAGGTGGCTACAAGACAGGCAGATCTCTGCACTGTTACTCCCCAGACCCGGGGCCTATATACCATAGAGAAAGGGTATACGTGCTTTGTGCAAGACGGTTAAAGGCAACCCTCCAGAATAGGCAAAAATGTTACATGTGCTTATAATATGTGAGATAACATCAAAGTTGACATGTTCTTATACTGAGGACAGTAAATAAAGTAGGAATCAGGAGGCATTCATTGGACTGGGGCTAATCAGAGGTCAACATGGCAGATATATAAACATACTAGTAATGTTAGTAATGTTAATGTTAATGATTACCTATAACTTAATTTCTCTGTTTTTGAAAGAGGATAATAAAACCCATTTGTATAGGTTTTTATGAAGATTAAATAAGATAATATTTAAATTATTTGTGGTACACTTTCTGATACATGATAAGAGCTTAATAAATAATAGCTTTTTAATTTAAATTTTTTTTTTAATTTTTGTTTATCATTTATTTGAGATGGAGTTTCGCTCTGTCTCCCAGGCTGGAGTGTAGTGGCATGATCTCGGCTCACTGCAACCTCCACCTCCCGGGTTCAAGCAATTCTCCTCCCTCAGCCTCCTGAGTAGCTGGGATTACAGGCGCACACCACCATGCCTGGCTAATTTTTGTATTTTTAGTACAGATGGGGTTTCACCATATTGGTCAGGCTGGTCTCAAACTCCTGAACTCAGGTGATCTGCCCACCTTGGCCTTTCAGAGTGCTGGGATTACAGATGTAAGCCACTGCGCCTGGCCAATGAATGTTAGCTTTTTAAAAATATATCTCTGGTAGTTGCCTGCTTCACTAGCCCTACACACACACAAACACACACACACACACACACACACACGTGCACCTGTGCAATTTTCCCTGGTCAGCGTTGATGACAGTGAATACGAAGAAAATCTATACACTGTTTCATGAACCTTTGCAGTGTTTGAGGTTTTATAAAGGCACAGGTCCAGTTATACAGACTTGTGCCATCAAACTTGTGCAGATTTAAATGAGTATTTTTTGTTTTTGGCTGGGAGTGGTGGCTCATGCCTGTAATCCCAGCACTTTGGGAAGCTAAGGCAGGAAGATTGCTTGAGCCCAGGAGTTTGAGACCAGCCTGAGCAATGCAGTGAGATCCCATCCCTAAAAAATAATAATTTTTAAAATAAAAACAATTAATTTAAAAAAATAAAATGAGTGTTTTTAAAATTGTATTTTTAAATTGACAATGTACACATTCATGGGGTACATAGTGGTGTTTCCATATACATAATGTATAGGGATTAGATCACGGTAATTAGCATATTTATCATCTCAAGAGTATTCTTTTTAATGTATCCTTTCCTCAAAGAGGAAATGAATATTCTGCTTGCTGGGGAGGGGGAAAGAGCCAGTTGCTATTTATTCTGTGCCCACTGATTCTTTCCCTAATCTAAATGAAAATAATAAACCACATAATCTGTTTGAACCATGAAGATTCTTGCTTATAGTATTGTTCTCTTCTCCCTCTGTCATTGCCATAAAAAGCTTGTTCCTTGCCATCTGAATTCTCATAAAGCCCAGCTGGCCTTTGTCCTAACCCAGCAGATCTCAGCTTATTTCCCTTTCAGTGAATCAGATAACATCATCCTTTTTTACTGACTTTCGTACTTAGATTTATGAGTAACTTGGCAGTGTGGTAATGTCTACCAATGAATGTCTTTTTTTTTTTTTTTTAAACAAAGAGGCATTTGTAAAAGCAGCTAAATATAGTAATTACTGGATTCATTTTTCCCTGCTTCCACATACTTTTAGCCAAGGAACTGTGCACTGTCAAGGGCATTGAGCAATAGACAGTATAATGATATGCCTATTTGACCTATTTATTTAGAATATTTAGAATCTCTAAACTTCAGTTTGCTCATTTGTAAAGTCTGCATAAGAGTAACCACTTCAATAGTATAATTATAAAAATTAAAATAGCTAGTATGAATATTTAGTATGGAGCTAATTTTGCTTTAAACAACTGATTATCTTTCAAAGATATCTAAATAATAAGAAAGAAAGTCTTCCTATTCACCTATATGGAACCATGGATTGCTGGACCAGCATGATGGCTCACACCAGTAATCTTAGCACTTTGGGAGGCTGAGGCAGGAGGATCACTTGAGCCCAGGAGTTCGAGACCAGGCTAGGCAACATAGAGAGACACCGTCTCAAAAAAAAGAAAAGAAAAGGAAAAATAAAACCATGTGTTTACCCATGGAGTCACCATTTCCAGTGCTGTCATTCATAGGTGAGGATGATGCAGTTGACCCATTAAAAGACAAGGGCTCACGCCTGTAATCCTAGCATTCTGGGAGGCTGAGGCGGCCAGATCATGAGGTCAGGAGATTGAGACCATCCTGACTAACACAGTGAAACCCCGTCTGTACTAAAACAATATAAAAAATTAGCTGGGCATAGTGGCGGGTGCCTGTAGTCCCAGCTACTTGGGAGACTGAGGCAGGAGAATGGCGTGAACCTGGGAGGCAGAGCTTGCAGTGAGCTGAGATCCTGCCACTGCACTCCAGGCTGGGCGACAGAGCGAGACTCCGTCTCAAAAAAAAAAAAAAAAAAAAGGGCTTGAGCCAGGCCTGTAATCCCAGCACTTTGGGAGGCCGAGGCGGGCAGATTACAAGGTTAGGAGATCGAGACCATCCTGCTTAACGTGGTGAAACCCCGTCTCTACTAAAATTACAAAAAATTAGCCAGGCTTGGTGGCGGGTGCCTGTAATCCCAGCTACTCACCAGGCTGAGGCAGGAGAATTGCTTGAACCCGGGAGGCAGAGGTTGCAGTGAGCAGAGATCGCGCCGCTGCACTCCAGCCTGGGCAACAGAGTGAGATTCCGTTTCAAAAGAAAAAAAAGACAAGGTCTTCAGGCCGGATGTGGTGGCTCATGCCTGTAATCTCAGCACTTTGGGAGGCCAAGGTGGGTAGATCACCTGTGGTCCAGAGTTCAAGACCAGGCTGGCCAACATGGTGAAACCCTGTCTCTACTAAAAATACAAAAATTAGCCAGGGGTGGTGGTGGCACCTGTGATCCCGACTACTTGGGAAGCTGAGGCAGGAGAATTGCTTGAACCTTGGAGTTGGAGACTGCAGTGAGCCTAGATTATACCACTGCACTCCAGCCTGGGCAACAAAGTGAAACTCTGTCTCAAAAAAAAAAAAAAAAAGACAAGGACTTCAAGCTGCTTCACCAGCAGTTATCAATGTCTTTTGTTTTAAACACAGCTCTGCAGATTTGGGGTAGCATGTGGCCAGGGAACCAAAGTAAATAGTTTGCAAAATGATCGAATTTGTCTTCCTGACATTATCAACATCAAATTTAATGTTCATCTTTTGATAATGTTCCAGAAAATAGATTAGATACTTTGGGAGTGATAGCAATTCTTAAACAAAAAATTTTTTTTTCCTATATTAAATAAAATATGTTCATTGTACAATAGTTGGGATGGAAAAATATTCTAAATGTCTAAATCATATATAATCCTAAAACTTATAACCATTATTAATATTTTGGCATATTTTCTTTCAGTCTTTTTTGCATATATGGATGCATACTATATATGTTACACATACGCATATTTAAAAAATCATCTTATCAAATATCTAGCTTTTCAAAACAACATTATAGCATCAGCAGCTTTATAATCATTAAATGTCTTTCAAAAAACCTGATTTTGAATGACTGTGTAATAGTCCATAATAAGGCTGATCCACAATTTATTTAACCAACACTCACTGCTTCAAACAATAAAATTACCATTCCACCCCATATGCCAGGGGTACGATTCACTTTTTATACAAAAGAGTGGGCCAAGTTCTATTTATATAGTTGGAGACCAAGGGATACATTAATGGTTTAGATACCAGAAGTGTCAGATGTATGAAGAATGACAGCAAATAACTTTAGTCTCCATTTCTATCATGACCTTTAAAATTTGGCTTTGTGAAAGGAAAATAAATCTTGGAACCCCAACATCACTAAGCCAAAGGAAAAAGTCAAGCTGGGAACTGTGTCATGCAAACCTGCCTCCCATTTTATTCCTAAATAAGATAGCTACAAAGATTTATTTATTTATTTATTTATTTTTATTTTTATTTTTATTTTTTTTAATATGGAGTCTCGCTCTGTCACCCAGGCTGGAGTGCAGTGGCATAATCTCGGCTCACTGCAACCTCTGCATCCCAGGTTCAAGCGATTCTCCTGCCTCAGCCTCCCAAGTAGCTGGGACTACAGGCGCCTGCCACCATGTCTGGCTAATTTTTTGTATTTTTAGTAGAGACAGGGTTTCACCATGTTGGCTAGGCTGGTCTTGAACTCCTGACCTCAAGTGATCTGCTCACCTTGGCCTCCCAGTGTGCTAGGATTACAGATGTGAGCCATCCCACCCGGCCCAAAGATTTTTTTTTTTTTTTTTTTTTTGAGACAGTTTCACTCTCGTTGCCCAGGCTGGAGTACAATGGCACGATCTCCACTCACTGCAACCTACGCCTCTTGGGTTAAAGCGATTCTCCTGCCTCAGCCTCCTGAGTAGCTGGGATGACAGGCATGCACCACCATGCTTGGCTAATTTTTGGGTTTTTAGTAGAGACAGGGTTTTGCCATGTTGGCCAGGCTGGTCTTGAACTCCCAGCCTCATGTGATCCACCCACCTCAGCCTCCCAAAGTGGTGGGATTATAGGCATGAGCCACCGCGCCAGGCCAAGATTTTTTAAAAGGCTACATACCTCCCTCACAATTTGCCCATCAGGAAATTCCTTGTGGGCCCCAAGATCTTTACCCTAAAACAGTTCTGTTGAATTTTACCCTGACAATGTAAACCGATAGCTTATCTTCACAGGTACAGGACAAAGGACAGAGCTCTAAGTCATCCGTCTGTACTCACCTAAGACAAATGCATATCTGATTGCTTCCTCTGTAAAAATGCACATTCACTGAGCTAGTAGGCATAAGTGACTACTCCTTTACCCTCCTCTCACGTGTAAATTGCGTATTTGGTGAAAGGCTGATCAAAGACTCAAAAGAATGCAACCATTTGTCTCGCATCTTTCCACACCTTGTAAACATTTCTTCCTCTTTCCCCAGTATCCGCTCTTTTCCCTTTAAATATTAAAGCCCTCAAAATCATCTCTGGAGAAAGGCACAGACCTGCCTCTCAGGTGCATATACTTAACCTTGGGCAATTTATCTCTAAATGGATTGAGACCTGTATCAGATATGTTTTGGTTCACAGCTTGAAGGAGATGATGCAGTGACTGATGTGTTTGCCTATGGTGATAAACAGTAAGTTTTACCTTGATTCCTACATCTAGTTTTTCACTCACATGTTCCCAGCAGATCCTAAGAGGTAGCAGCCTTGTTGGTGAATGAGTTATTTGTTCATTCAATAGACTAAGTTCTCTGTGTTGCTATTTCCTTTGGCCACTCTGAGTTGTAGACAAATTCTTATTAGAGATGAAATCTGTATTTAATTGTTGAATAAAAGGAATTTTCAAATCAATTTAAATGTTCAAATCAATTTAAATGTAAACTCTTCATATAAATCCAAACATACCTAGCTCTTCCTTTTATCTTCAAAAGTCAGTTGAGTTTTTTTTCATCAAAAATGTTGCATAGGGGCCAGGCGCGGTGGCTCACGCCTATAATCCCAACACTTTGGGAGGTCGAGGCAGGCAGATCACGAGGTCAGGAGTGCAAGACCAGCCTGGCCAATATGGTGAAACCCTGTCTCTACTGAAAATACAAAAACTAGCTGGGCATGGTGGCACGCACCTGTAGTCCCAGCTACTTGGGAGGCTGAGGCTGGAGAATCGCTTGAACCCAGGAGGCGGAGGTTGCAGTGAGCTGAGATCGCACCACTGCACTCCAGCCTGGCGACAGAGTGAGACGCTGTATCAAAAAAAAAAAAAAAAAAAAAAAAAAGTTGCATAGGGCTGGGCTGCATGTGGTGGCTCACACCTGTCATCCCAGCACTTTGGGAGGCCAGGGTGGGCAGATCACTTGAGGTCAGGAGTTTGAGACCAGCCTGGCTAACATGGTGAAACCTGGTCTCTACCAAAAAATACAAAACTTAGTTGGGCATGATGGTGTATGCCTGCAGTCTCAGCTACTTGAGAGGCTGAGGTGGGAGAATCACTTAAACTCAGGAGGGGGAGGCTACAGTGAGCTGAGATCATGCCACTGCACTCCAGCCTGGGTGACAGAGTGAGACCGTGTCTTACGAAAAAAAAAAATGTTGCATAGTTTTGCCCTAAGCCAGCCACACTCACTAGCCTATGTCCTACTAACACTCGCCCCTACGGACCCTTACTCCCACCCACAGCTGTCAGCTCTGCCTGTCCCTTGAGGGGTGGGTTTATGAGAGACCTTCTGCTTACTGCTAGTCTTAGGATCTATGTTATTCATGGAGTGCTGGTGCTATGGTTTGTATGTATGTATTTCTCCAAAATTCATGTTGAAACTGAATCCTGATGTGACAGTTAAGAGGTGGGGCCTTTAGGAGGCGATTAGGTCATGAGGGCTCTGCTCTTACAAATGGAATTAGTGCCTTATAAAAAGGCTTGAGGGAGCCTGTGTGGTCCTTCCACCCCTTCCACCATGCAAGGAGGCAGCAACAAGGCACCATCTTTGAAGCAGGAAGTGAGCCTTCACCAGACAGCAAATCTACCGGCATCTTGATCTCGGACTTCCCAGCCTCCAGAATTGTAAGCAATAAATTTCTATTGTTTTTACATTACCCAGTCTAAGGTATTTTTGTTATAGCAGCAGAAACTGATTAAGGCAGGTTGAGGATAAAAATAATCGACTGTATGCCAGGCGCAGTGGCTCACGCCTGTAATCTCAGCACTTTGGGAGGCTGAGGCAGGTGGATCATGAGGTCAGGAGTTACAGACGAATCTCACTAACATGGTGAAACCCCATCTCTACTAAAAATACAAAAAATTAGCCAGGCATGGTGGCGGGTGCCTGTAATCCCAGCTACTCAGGAAACTGA
Source organism: Pongo abelii (assembly GCF_028885655.2). Classification (NCBI taxonomy): domain Eukaryota; kingdom Metazoa; phylum Chordata; class Mammalia; order Primates; family Hominidae; genus Pongo; species Pongo abelii. The sequence goes on from NC_071999.2 coordinate 51,394,077, forward strand.
GGCAGAAGAATCTCTTGAACCCGGGAGGTGGAGGTTGCAGTGAGCTGAGATCACGCCACTGCACTTCAGCCTGGCAGCCTGGGTGACAGAGTGAGACTCTGTCTCAAAATAAATAAATAAATTAATAAAATAAAATAAAATAATTGACTGTGAAACACTAGTAACTAAAAACATTGCAGCATCCTTCTACAAAGCATCTAGCCCCACTACATTCTGATGGCATAGGATGTATATGGACTAGATTTCAATGAGATTTATTAGAAATGAAGTGGAACTACTTGGGAGGAGGCTAAGGAAGGGGCAGGAGGGGACAAGGAAGAACATCTAAATCACCTAGCCTCCTGCTAGCATTTTTAGTTTTTAATATGATGACAGTCAAGGAGAGGACAGAAGAGAACTCACTTCACAGTCCCACTTGGGGTGTGTTCCTGAGTTACACAGATAAAATTAGCTGAAAAATGAACTCCTCTGCACTGATTCTTTAAAGAGCATTTTTACAATAAATTATATTGTGTACGGCTTTCCAAACTCCGTGGGACTTTCTCTCTGGGTGGATTCCCCAAACAACTTTCAGCTTAGTGGGCCCCACAATGTCATAAGCTGCATGCTTTGTTTCCTCTTGTTTCATATAGTTGACATCTTTCAAATGGTTGTGTGAAGGTTATTCTTGTATTTTCCTTCTCCTTCTATCTTACTGGTAAGAAAACATTTGGCTGTGCAAAAGGTAGAAACAGAGGTAACTGAGATGTTCATGTGGGCCAGAAAATCCTGAGCTTCAGGTATTTATTCCTGAAAGTAATAGTGAGTATTTAGGGACGATCCCCCTATCCAAAGTTACCAGTGAGATTAGATTTGTTAAAGACATTACTCACACGTGCGAGAGTACACACCCACACCTGTTCAGATGCCAGCAACCAGGAGCGTGGATAAGAACTAGAACCTGCTGACACAGCCCTTTGCAATGACTACACCGCATGCCAAATGGCTCTAGTGCAGAGTATGAATGAGCTCAGAACAGTGGGTGGATTTATGCAATTTCTGAGAACCACATGGAAGCTTCTGATTTGATTGCCAAAAAGAGAAGACTTTTTTGTTGTTGTTTTTGTTTGGCTTTGTTTTTTATTCTTTGCCTCAGAATGATCATCCTTCCGCATATAAATTAGTGACGACACCCGTGACTTGGAAAGCCAACATTGGAACAGCAGCAACATGAAGCACCGCTTTCATGACTCATTTTACCCGGAGAATGCACTCAGGCCCTATTTACAAAACTGTGCAACATAAATAGAACTGCACAGATACACTTACTGAAAGATTCAGCTTGAATCAAAAGACATATTCAGATCACTATTTTTCTTGAATAATAGAATTAGACTGTCTCAATATTTTTAAGTGATATGAATGCACTCTAGCATTGGAGTACTTTAAAATGTATTAGTTTATTCCTGTTTGGAAACTCTAAAAGCTTCTCTTTACAACAAATTAGTGGTTAACTACTCCGCATCCATCTTTTTTTTCTTTTTTTTTTTGAGACGAGGTCTCGCTATGTCGCCTGGGCTGGACTCAAACTCCTGGGCTCAAGCAATCCTCCCACTTCAGCCTCCTGAGTAGGTGGGACTACAGACCCATGCCATGCCTGGCCACATGAATCATTTTTATCCAAGACTGGCAACTCTTCAACATTCCTTTTCCTGTGTCAGGGCAAAAGCCTCAGCAATTCTATTTTTCTACAGAACAAGAACTTGCATCTTCACATATTAGGTTTCAATGCAAGTCATTGAGCATTTTGATCTCTATTATAATTATTTTTGACACAGAGTTTCACTCTTGTTGCCCAGGCTGGAGTGCAATGGCATAATCTCGGCTCATCGCAACCTCCGCCTCCCAGGTTCAAGCAATTCTCCTGCCTCAGCCTCCCGGGTAGCTGGGATTACAGGCACGCACCACCACACCCGGCTAATTTTGTATTTTTCGTAGAGATGGGGTTTCTCCATGTTGGTCAGGCTGGTCTCCAACTCCCAACCTCAGGTGATCTGCCCGCCTCGGCCTCCCAAAGTGCTGGGATTACAGGCGTGAGCCACCATGCCTGGCCTGGATCTCTATTATTAACGTGCAAAAGAGGAGATAAGGAAGCATCTTGTGTGCCTTCTTTGGTGGAGGGGATGCGTGGTAGGCAGCTAGGAGGGGGTGAGGGCCTGCACACTGAAACTGGATTTACTATAAAGCAGTCTGGAAAACATAGTAGTAAACCCTGTCTGGAAACTGCAAGTCACATTCCGAGAAAACCTGGAATGAGAAAAGGATAAATTTAGTAATAATGATTTTTGCTAGATCCTGATGGTACAGGCAGAATGACAAAGAAAGAGAATGTCTTTTGAAAGCAACACTCTCATAAAAAATGATGAGTTTCCATCAAAGAAGTAGAAATAAGAAGATACATACAGTTTGTTTCCATTTACATGAAATTCAAAATAGACAATATCCAAATATATTTTTTAGAGCGAGAGAGTGATAAGTGGTACCAACACGAAGAAAAATAAAGAAATAAGCACAGAATTCAGCATAGTGGTTCCCATTAGGGGTAGGGTGGGAACAGGCTGCGATTGAGTGGAAACACAAGGGGAGTTCTGGATCGCTGCTGAAGTGGCTACGTTGTCTGGGGTAAATATCAGGGGTTCCTCATCTCAGCCAGGAAAATTTAGGACACGGACACACACGAGGAGTTTGGGAGCAGAGGTTTAATAGGCAAAAGAAAGAGAAAGGAAAACAGCTCTTTCTCAAGTGAGAGAGAGAGGGGCCTTCCAAGAAGAAAGACTGGCCAGTGGCAGATGCTCCGAATTGTATAGTCAGGTTTGAGGAGGCAGTGTCTGATTTACATAAGGCACACAGATTTGTTCCATCAGGTATGACGTTTACATAGCGAGAGGGGAAGGCTGGCCTCCCCACCCTAATCTTATTATGCAAATGAACTTTCCCCTTTGTGGCGCCATCTTGTCTGCTCCTTACTGTCCACATGGCTGACAAAGAGAAGGGAAGATGGTGCTGCCATCTTGAACATGACTGGCACAACTGCCAGGATCTATGTCTGCAGCTCAATTTTACAGGCTGCTCTTTGTTAGAAAGGAAAATAATTTGGGGCTGCTTTTCATTAAAAGGAAAACCTTACTGAGTACTTCTGTACTCCTCACTATCTGCCTAAGTAATTTATTTTTTTTTGAGATGGAGTTTCACTCTGTCGCCCAGGCTGGCATGCAATGGCGCCATCTCAGCTCACTGCAAGCTCCACCTCCCGGGTTCACGCCATTCTCCTGCCTCAGCCTCCCGAGTAGCTGGGACTACAGGTGCCCACCACCATACCTGGCTAATTTTTTTTTTGTATTTTTAGTAGAGACAGGGTTTCACTGTGTTAGCCAGAATGGTCGCCATCTCCTGACCTCGTGATCCACCTGCCTTGGCCTCCCAAAGTGCTGGGATTACAGGCGTGAGCCACCACGCCCGGCCTAAGTAATTTCTTCTTAACTCTTGTAACATTGGTAATGTTATATTTCTTAATCTGGGTGGTAGTTATACAAAGTGTCGTGTGGTCTGAATGCATCTCCAGAAATGGTGTTGGAAATGTAATCCCAAATGCAACAGTGTTAGGAGGTGGGGCCTTTGGGAGGTGTTTAGGTCATGAGGCTCCACCCTCATCAAGGCCCTTATAAAAGAGGTTTGCAGGAATGGGTTCACTCTCTTTTACTGTTTTGGGACATGAGGACAAATTGTTGGACCCTGCTTGCCCTTCCACCTTCCACCATGTGAGAATGTGGTATCTAGCCAATTACCACAGCACAGAGGTTAAGTGCACAGACACCAGAGCCAGGCTATCTGAGAACCTGACAAGAAGGCTCCCACCAGACACCAGATGCTGGCACCTCGATCTTGGACTTCTCAGTTTCCATAACAGAGAAATAAATTCTCTTTTTTGCCCAGTCAGATATTTTGGATAGCAGCACAAAAAAGGCTAAGACAGGGTGTTTGTGACATAATTATTCACTAAACAAAACATATCTGTTTTATGCATTTTTTATGAGTGCATGTTTTATTTCACAATTTTTTTTTAAATGAGATAAATGGCTACATTAATCATCCCTAGAAAGATAAACATTCTCTCAAAGATGAGACTTGGGCACCATTGAATATTTAGTGACACACACTCTGGGTTTCACTAGAGTGAGTCTCTCACTTTGGTATCCCTGAAAGTCCTTCATATTTAGGATTAGAAGCTAAGGGAGCCACCAGCCTTGATGCTGGCTTCTATATGAAAGTCCTGGCACCATAGGCAGCAAGGGCAGGAGCTGAAATATGGAGGGATGGACAAAAGTTGGGGGAGCATGATTAGGAAAAAGAAGACACAGGGCAGAGCAGGGAGACCAGAGTTCATAGTGGGAACCAAGTGTCAAGTAGGCAGAGCTACTGGCAATAAGAGCAAGGCTAGGTGTCAAGACTAGGCAGATAAGCAGAGATCTGGACAGTTATGGAGATTGCAAGTTCTCAGAATGGAAACTTAGAACTCCAGAGATTTGATGCTGAGTCTCCTGGCATAAGCCCAGTTGAGCTGGGGAGTGGAAAGACAGGTGGGGACTAGGAATAAAACAGACCTACTGTGATGGCAGCGGCAATAGGGTCCCAGGTGAAGGCAGTTAGAGAAACGACAGAGTAAAGACCGAACAGTGTAGCCTAAGGCTTTATGCATATATGCATTCATTCAAATACTTCCTTGAGAGCTTACTGTGCGTCAGATACTATCCTAGGTATTGGAAATCCAGTGTAAACAAAACAGTCTCTGTCTTCCTGGAGTTTATATTCTAGGAATTAGCAAAGAAGCAGGAGAGACAGATGGTAAATAAGTAATTGGACAACTAAAAGGGTAGTTTCACATAGTACTATCAGGAAAAATATAGAATGGCTTGGGGAGGGGGCAGTACTTGAGAATGATAAGTGTTTTTCTGGAGAAGGAGCAAGCAGGAAGAGCATTAGATGAGATGTTATGGGCAGCCTGAAGAGAGTTCCAAGTGCAGAAAAGAAGCAGAGATGAGGCCTGCAATTAAGATCCAGCTGTTCAACACAGCCCAGGGCCAGGAATCCAGCCACCTGGGAAGACTGAAACTATCAGTGGCAGCCCTGGCCCAGTGGCTGAGATACCTGACCTGTTATCAAAGCAGGGTCCAGGCTTGGCAGAGCCCACCAGAGAACATGATTCCAGTAGAGCAAACCTGGGGCTTGGTCCTAGGAACATGTCGGAAATCAGAGCCAGGCCACAGAGCCGGAATATTCTCCACTTAAGACATGATTACATTTCCTAAGCCAATTGCTTTTTCTCCAAAGAAGCCTCAGATCTCTGCTTTAGAGCTTTCACCATGATGTACAACATTATGCTTAAAACACATCAAAACATCCTCCTTGCTGGGGAATGCTACTGGATTCTCTCATCTTGGCTTAGCATGCTGCCATATTCCAATTATCCTGAGGCTCTTTGGAGATGGAGACGGGCAGGATGGGGAAAAGCTCTTCAGCCTCCAGGCTAAGTTTGAAACCTACTCTCTTTGTCAGCAGTCTTACTTTTAGGTTCACCCGATAAGATCCTCTAGAATACTGATTACAAAAAGCCACAGAATCAAGCAAAATAAGGCTGGTGGTTTCTCACAGCTTACCTCACAAACTGCTCTTCTACATATTTAAAAGTAGCCCTTGGCTATTTACATCTGCATCCTGGGATGACTGCTTAGCCCAATACTGCAGCTAGTTCTGGTGCTTAGTCTTCAAAAGCTAAAAGCAGTTCAGAAAAGGGGTAAAGAGGATGATTCCAGGTTCATGAACAGGGCTGCTCCATGAGACACAGGGAGAAAATCCTCCCTATTTCTCCCTCCATACCACCCTGCAGAGTTCCTTGATCACATCCCTGGCAAGCTCACCACTAACCCAGATGGCTCAACCGTCTTCCTGGCCTACCTCACAGCTTTGTTGAGAGGTCAAAGGAGGAAGCTGTAAAGCATTAAGGAAATTTAAGAACTCATTATTATTATTTTACAGTATGATATGGTTTGGCTGTGTCCCCACCCAAATCTCATCCTGAATTGTAGCTCCCACAATTCCCATGTGTCGTGGGAGGAAACTGGTGGGAGATAATTGAATCATGGGGGCGAGTCTTTCCTGTGCTGTTCTCGTGATATTGAGTAAGTCTCACAATATCTGATGGTTTTATAAAGGGGAGTTCCCTGCACATGCCCTCTTGCCTGTCACCATGCAAGATGTGACTTTACTGCTCCTTTGCCTTCCGCCATGATTGTGAGGCCTCCCCAGCCATGTGGAATTGTGAGCCCATTAAACCTCTTTTCTTTATAAATTACCCAGTCTCGGGTATGTCTTTATTAGCAGTGTGAGAACAGACTAATACACGGTAGTATCACTTTGAAACCTACTATAGTCTCAGAAGTTCAATGGTTACGAAAAATAAGCTGCTTAAGTTTAAAAGAACATGCAGCAGTGTGGTCGTAGATGACCCTCCAGAGGAAAAAGGCCTGAAAAAGGCTGTACTTGCCAAGGTCTGTGATGCAAATACTCCCACCGCAACTGATGTCACGCCATCAACGTGATATCACAGAATTGGAAAGAGATGAGCACGGTCCACCCTGGCAAGCCAGTGCATGCTGGCTCCAACACACTCAGGGGCCATGCTAAGGACTGGGGGCTCGGAGGTAAATAAAACACAGCTTATGGCTTCAGATTAATGCATGGGCTAGTCAAGGAGATGGACAACAAAGTAAAGAACAATGATAATAAATTCTGTAACAAAATTATGTACTGATAGCAGATGCATGTGTGTGTTCTCCCAGTGGAATCTGGAACCCAAAAGGAAACAAAGCTTTAGACCAACAAAATGAAGCTTTGATAGCGGAATTGCAGACATCGGCTACCAGTCAAGGAGGGTTACTGGAAATTCCATCTCTAATAGATAGCTGCCAACTTGTTTATGAAGGCTGGCTCTAGATAAAACAGGCACTGTAACAGAGAATGTGCAATGATCTCAGCTAAGCTACTGATAAGCATGAGAAGAGTTGAGTCAGAGACAGGGTAATTAAAGCTTATGCTTCCATGGGCTAGACAGACCTGCATCCATTCTCCTAACATCTGTCTACTTATTCCTGCTGCTGCCGTGTCCATTGCAGGAAAGGCATGGGAGAAGGTTAGGAACCAAGGGGAAGAAGAGGTAGATGTCATGAACATCTCCTTATCTTCCTGCTCTTTTGAAGTCCATGAAATCTGCTCATCCCATACCCTCCTCCTAGGCAACCTATTGTCTGTCAAGGTTCAAGACTCAGTCACACCTTCTTCAGATATTTCAGCATCACAGTTTTCTCCCACAGCCGCTCTTTCTAGATCTCAGATTACGCTGTTTCGCTCTCCATTTCTGGCTCTTTACATGCAGAGGCTTCTTCAAGGTTAAGTCATTCTTGCTTCTTTTGTTGTTCCATAGTTTCTCTTTAATATTGACATCCACTTCCTTATTTCTCTTCCCTATGCAGACCACATCCCTGCTTACTTATCAAGACCTTACCTTTCTCCTGAGCACCAGCCTCATATTTCAATCAGCTGGTGCACAATTCATTTACAGAGACCTCTGGAATTAATTCAGACAGCACATCCTCTGAGACCTGGTCTTCCTCTTCAAGTTTCCATTGCTATTTTATTTTATTTTATTTAGCAAAAATGTATTTTAAAAACTGATTCATATCAGTTGTACATATTTTTGGGGTACATGTGATAATTTGTAATGTGTACAAATATGTACAATGTGTAATTATCAAATAGGGTAACTGAGATATTCATCACCAGGGCATGGTGGCGTGTGCCTGTAGTCCCAACTGCTTGGGAGGCTAAGGTGGAAGGATCACCTGAGTCTGGAAGGTTGAGGCTGCAGTGAGCTGTGATCGTGCCACTGTGCTCTGGTCTGGATGATAGAGTGAGATCCTATCTTAAATACATACATACATACAGTGTATATTATTCTGTTTCCTTGTACCAGCAAACAGCTTTGGGAGGAAAAAAGTCTTTTATAATTGGGAGATAATGAAATGCTTTTAGAATGGGGACAGAACTAGAGCCACGCTTAAGGTTAAATGGACTCAGGAACAGGAACAAAGGCTCTCACAGCTGCTTCTTATGGCTGCCAGCCTCTGTGTGTGTGTGTGACTGTGTGTGCCTGTGTGTGTGTTTGTAGGTTTTTATCCACAATTCCTACCTCATAACTTCCATAGACAGAATTTTGTTATAATGTTGGGGCACTGTAGGCCAGGCATTGGAAGCAGGAATCAGAAAACAGAATCTCTCTCTCTCTCTCTCTAACATTCTCCTGTCCTCCTTTGACCTGCCCAAGGCAGGACCCTAGTCTGGTTGTGGTCCCTGAGAGCCTCATTTGCGAGAGGGTCCTGCCCCATACCCTAAAGGAAAAAACTGCTGCACAGAGAGGCCAGAAGAATGTGAACAGACAGGCCTTTCTGGGTTTCCCCAATCAGTCTATTAGTATTGAATCATACCTGTTTTGTCCAATCACATTTTGACATGGATGTCCATGCTTCAATCATGCCTATCCAACAAAGTCTCCATAAAAGGCTCAAGAGGACTGGGTTTGGGGGCCTTCCAGAGAGCTGAACACATGGAGGCTGACAAGAAGGTAAACAAGAATTCATTCATTTGCTGGAAGGATGGCACACCTCAACTCCGTGGATCAGAAGCTCCTGCACTCCAGACCTTCTCAGACCTTGCCCTATGCATCTCTTCATCTGGCTATTTATTTGTATTCTTTAAAATATCCTTTGTAATAAACTGGTAAACATAAGTAGGTGTATGGCTGAGTTATGTGAGCCACTCTAGTAAATTAGTCAAATCCAAAGACAGGGTCATGGGAACTCCAACTTGAAGCTGGTCAGTTAGAATTTTCAGAAGCCTGAACCTGCTACTGGTGTCTGAAGGCTGGAGGTTGTCTTGGGGACTGAGCCCTCAACCTGTGGGATCTGACATTATCACTAGGTAGATAGTGTCGGAATTAAATTGGAGAACACTCAGCTGGTGTTCACTGCAGAATTAATTGCTTGCTTGCTGGTGGGGAGAAATCCCCACATATTTTGGGGTCACGGAAGACTCCTGTATTGATTGTTGTGGTATTATTGAGTGAGAAAATAGGAAAAAGCACATTAATTGTTGTTTTTTTCCACATTCAGAAGTCTTTAATTCATTTAGGTTGATTTTTGTATATGATGAAACATGGGGATCTTGCTTCACTCTTTTGCTTATGGATATTGAATTTTCCCAGCATCATTTATTAAAGAGACTGTCCTTTCCCCAGTGTATGTTCTTGACACCTTTGTCAAAAATGAGTTGGCTGTGTGTGGATTTATGATTTTCTATTTATAGCGTTCTCCAGGCTTAGAAAGTTTCTGTTATCAGGCCAGGTACAGTGGCTCATGCCTGTAATCCCAGCACTTTGAGAGGCCAAGGCGGGCAGATCATCTGAGGTCAGGAGTTCAAGACCAGCCTGGCCAACATGGCAAAACCCTGTTTCTACTAAAAAATACAAAAATTAGCCAGGTGTGGTGGCAGGCACCTGTAATTCCAGCTACTCTGGAGGCTGAAGCAGGGAGAATTGCTTGAACCCGGGAGGCAAAGGTTGCAGCCTGGGTGACAGAGCAAGACTCCATCTCAAAAAAAAAAAGTTTTCTGTTATCATTTCTTTGAATAAGATTTTGACTCCTTTGTCTTTCTCAGTTCCTTCCTTAAGACCAATAACCCAAATATTTGTTCTTTTGATGTTGTCCCAAAGATTCCATGAGCTAGCTTCCTTCCTTTTCATTCATTTTCGTTTTTCTCCTGCATATTTTATAACAGTTTCTTTGATCTGATTCTTTATTCTGTTTGATCAGTTCTGCTGTTGATGCTCTCTATTGCATTTTTCATTTCATTCATTGTATTTTTTAGTTCTAAGGTTTATGTTTAATTTTTTTAAGTATTTCAATCTCTGTTAAATTTCTCTGATAAATTTCTGAATTGACTCTGTGTTGCTTGAAGTTTATTGAGCTTCCTTAAAACAGCTATTTTGAATTATTATCTCATCACACATCTCCATCACTTTAGGGTTGGTCACTGGTAACCCTATTTTGTCCATTTGGTGAGGTCATATTTCCCTAAATGTTCTTGTTTTTTGTGAATATGTGACAACGTCTGTGCATTGAGGGATTAGGTATTTATTTTAGTCTTTGCAGTCTGGCTTTGTTTGTGGCTGTCCTTCTGCTGAGGGCTTGCCTAAAATTCTAAGCTGACTGCTGAGTTCCTTCAGCCTGTGACCACTGAAGCCATCTCAGCACTGGAGGGTGCTCTAAATCCAGGCTTGCAGAGTATCTCACAAGGACTCTGAGGTTGACATCGCTTTCTGACCCAGATAGACTTGCAGAACACCCAAGGAGTATACTGGGGCTGTGTGGGGATGCTGGCTCACAATCTGAGTCAGCTCAGCTAGCTAGGAGGAATAAGTTCTAATGTTTCATCACACTGTAGAATGACTCTACTTAGCAATAATATATAGTTTCAAATAGCCAGTAGAAGGATATTGAATGCTCATGACACAAAGAAATGAAGTTCAAGATGATGAATATGCTAATTACCCTGATCAGATCACCATACATTATATGTATTGCAACATCACTATGTACTCCCCAAATATGTACAATTATTATGTGCCAGTTTTTAAAAATTAAACATTAAAAACTCTTAATTTTCTCCTTACCCATCATCTCCCAAATAAGACACAACTTCATTGTATCTGTTTTAGGTCATTGATTACAACCTTGTAAATAATAAATTGCTTGTTTGTTTTATCCCCTTCTAGGTTATAAACTCACTTTCTGGTGGAGCTAATTTAAGAAACATTTGTCAGTGTGCTTATGCCAGTCCCATACCAGCAGTGTATTGGCAATGGAGTCACCAAGATCAATAAGGCTAAATTCCTGCTCCCAAAGTGTTTATGATCTATTATAGTAGAGTGGCTATCAAAACTTGGCTGCAATTTGGAATTGCCTGGAGGGATTCTGATTTGATGGGCCTCAGATTGGTCAGGGATATCAAGAATTTTAATTTCCTGGATGATTTGATTGTGCAGCCAAAGTTGAGGAAGATTGTTGTGTTAGAAGAAGCACCTCATTTCAATACAATACTGAGAGTTCTGAGGCTGAAGTAAGTAGTCACATAGTTCTATAAAAATCCCAGGGAGAGGCCAGGCATGGTGGCTCACACCTGTAATCCGAGCACTTCGGGAGGCCGAGGCCGGCGGATCACCTGAGGTCAGGAGTTTGAGACAAGTTTGACCAACATGGTGAAACCCCGTCTCTACTAAAAATACAAAAAATTAGTCAGGCGTGGTGATGCAGGCCTGTAGTCCCAGCTACTCAGGAGGCAGAGGCAGGAGAATTGCTTGCACCTGGGAGATGGAGGTTGCAGTAAGCCAAGATCATGCCACTGTACTCCAGCCTGGGTGACAGAGCAAGACTCCATCTCAAAAAACAACAACAAAACAAAACAAAAGAAAAAATATATCCAAGGGAGAAGTACCCTCCCAGAGAATTTCAACCCTGCACATTAGAATCACTTATGGAGCCTTTGAAAAATGATTTGGGGCCAGGCATGGTGGCTCACCCCTGTAATCCTAGCACTTTGGGAGGCCGAGGCAGGCAGATTGCCTGAGCTCAGGAGTTTGAGACCAGCCTGGGCAACACGGTGAAACCCCATCTCTACTAAAATACAGAAAAATTAGCCTGGCGTGGTGGCTGTAGTCCCAGCTACTCGTGTATGCTTGTAGTCCCAGCTACTCGGGAGGCTGAGGCAGGAGAATTTCTTGATCCCAGGAGGCAAAGGTTGCAGTGAGCCGAGATCGTGCCACTACACTCCAGCCTGGGCGACAGAGCGAGACACCATCTCCAAAAAAACAAAAAAGAAAGAGAAAAAGAAATTATCTGGCCCCCTTCAGAGTAATCGACTCTGAATCTCAGCTCTAGAGGGCATTAGATATTTTTACAAGCTCCCCAGGTGATTCTGGGGCTCACAGACAGTTGAGAATCCTGAAACCCATCTAGGGAGTTATAATGAAGGCAGGCTCTCTAAAAGGAGTTAACAGCTGAGTGTAGACTCGGAAAGTACACATGAGTAGTCCAGGCAAAGGAGGCAAGACCTTGCCGTTTTACTTTGTCAAAATGCCCACATAGGCCTTGAACATTGTTGTTATTCAATAAACTATTTTTTTCTTTTTTTTTTTTTTTTGAGACAGAGTCTTACTCTGTCACCCAGGCTGGAGTGCAATGGTGCGATCTCGGCTCACTGCAAGCTCCACCTCCCAGGTTCACGCCATTCTCCTGCCTCAGCCTCCGGAGTAGCTGGGACTATAGGTGTTCGCCACCACGCCTGGCTAATTTTTTGTGTTTTTAGTAGAGACGGGGTTTCATCATGTTAGCCAGGATGGTCTCGATCTCCTGACCTTGTGATCCACCCGCCTTGGCCTCCCAAAGTGCTGGGATTACAGGCATGAACCACCACACCCGGCCCTTCTTTTTTTTTTTTAGACGGAGTTTCACATTTGTTGCCCAGGCTGGAGTGCAATGGCTCAATCTCGGCTCACTGCAACTTCCATCTTCCGGATTCAAGCTATTCTCCTGCATCAGCCTCCCAAGTAGCTGGGGTGATAGGCATGTGCCACCACGCCTGGCTAATCTTGTAATTTTAGTAGAGATGGGGTTTCTCCATGCTGTTCAGGCTGGTCTTGAACTCCTGACCTCAGGTGATCCCCCTGCCTCGGCTTCCCAAAGTGCTGGGATTACAGGCGTGAGCCACCGCGCCCGGCCTCAATAAACTTTTGTCAAATGAGTATTCAGGATGAAAATGATCCATGGAGTGGAAGTATCTGTATCCCTTTCCCAGGGCTGCTGTAACCAAGTATCCCAAACTAGGGGGCTTAAACCAACAGAAATTTATTGTCTCACAGTTCTGGAGACTCAAATCTGAAATCACGGTTTGGGGCAGGGCCAGTTTCTGTTTGGAGGCTAGGAGGGAGACTCTGCTTCATGCCTCGCTCTCAGCTTCTGGTGGCTGCCAGGAGTCCCTGGTGTTCCTTGCTGTAGACGCATCACTCCAGCTTCTGCCCTCATCAGCACGTGGTCTTCCCTTGTGTGTGTTTCTGTGTTCAAATTTCTCCTTCCTTATAAGGACATCAGCCACTGGATTAGGGCCTACTCTAATCCAGAATGACCTCATTGTAACTTGATTACATCAGCAAAGACCCTATTTCCAAATAAGCTCACACGTGGCTGAGGTTAGGACAGCATCCAAAAGGGGTAGAAGAAGCCAGTGGCTACAGGATGGAGAGTGGAGAGAGAGGAGCAGGGGAGGGGTCATGAACTCATCCCAGCCTTGTCCCTGCTCTCACTGAACCTATGTGCTTTCATGAGTGGCTCTGAAACATTTTCCATCTTATGAAATGCCTAGTTTTTGTATGACTCCTTCACATATCCCACATTGCTGGTTTGTGAAGTTGCACTTCTCATTTTTAGGAAGAAATAAGAAATATTTTCTAAACTAATGAGAGAACATGTGACATCTTTCCTCCATCCAAGTCCTCAGGCTTTATTGACATGATTCTTGTTTTGTCTTTGACTAAAGCAGAACTCATGCCCCGCACACTCACAGATGCAACGCCTTCAGTGCTAAAGCTGGGACAGGTGCTCACCCTCTCTGTTTCTCACTCTTGTCTCTCCAGCCTTCTTTGTCTTCTGTCTGGGTGTGCCCTGTTGGAAGAGGATAACAACACATGTCACATTTAAAGCTTTATTAATGGATTGTGAGAAGTTCCAGCTAATTTTACCCAAGCTTCACACTTAGATATTATGCAAGAAGTGACGCGGCCTTATGATTCGGTAAAATTCAAAACAAATTTTTGTTATGTAAAGCTCCACCTCACTGCCCACGCAGTGAACTAGGATACTAATAAACTTGAAAATGTTCTAATTCCAATTTAGAGTGGTCCAGCTTTGAATATGTGACCTTGACCTTCACACACATTTGGAGCATTCCTTTCTAGCCAAAGGGCTGTGAAACAGCCTACACTCACGGCCTCCCCTGCTTCACTTCTGCCTGCCTGCCCACTGCAGTCTCACTTGTGTCCCCACACCTACAATGGAGATGCTTTCTGAAGATGGTCAGAACATTCTGATTGTCAGATTTTATGCACAACCCCCAGTGGGATGGCTAAAATGAAAAAGACTGACACTACCAGGTCTTAACAAAGATGTGGAAGAACCTGAACTCAAACACTGCTGGTGGGAATGTAAAATGGTACATTCACTTTGAAAAACAGTTTGGCAGTTTCTTAAAAAGTTGAACATACAGGCCGGGTGTGGTGGCTTATGCCTGTAATCCCAGCACTTTGGGAGGCCAAGGCCGGTGGATCACGAGGTCAGGAGATCGAGACCATCCTGGCTAACATGGTGAAACCCTGTCTCTACTAAAAATACAAAAAATTATCCCAGTGTGGTGGCACATGCCTGTAGTCCCAGCTACTCAGGAGGCTGAGGCAGGAGAATCACTTGAACCCGGGAGGCGGAGGTTACCGTGAGCCAAGATCGTGCCATTGCCCTTCAGCCTGGGAGACAGAGCGAGACTCTGTCTCAAAAAAAAAAAAAAAAAAAGTTGAATACACACATACTATATGATCCACATACTATATGATCCAGCTATTTTACTCCTGGATATTTACCCAAGAGAAGGGAAAACACATTGTCTCTGTCAGTTTGGGTTGCCACAGCAAAGTACTGTAGCATGAATGACTTAAACAACAAACATTCATTTCTCACGGTTCTGGAGGCTAGCAAGTCTAAGATCAAGGTACCAGATAATTCGGTGCCTGGTGAGGGTCCACTTTCTAGTTCATAGATGGCTGTCTTTTGCCTTCACATGGTAGAAAGAAAGCAAGGAACTCTTAGGGGTTCTTTTTACAAGGGCCACTAATCCCATTCATGAGGGCTCCTCCCTCAAGGCCCAATTACCTCCCAAATACCCTACCTCCTAGGACTATCATTTTGGAAATTAGGATTTCAAGACATGAATTCGAGGACACGAACATTTAGTCCATTACACAAATGTTCATACAAAGACATAAATACAAATATTCAAAACAACTTTATTTGTAATAGCCCAAACTGGAGACAACCCAAATGTGCACCAACAGGTGAATGGATAAACAAACTGTGTTCTATCCATACAGTGGAATACTGCTTACAAAAACAAAGCAAAACAATGAATGAGCTATTGATATATTCTCCAACACAGATGACTCTCAGTTTCAAAATAATTAGCCCAAGTGAAAGTGAAAAAAGCCAAACAAAAAAGAGAGTACATACTCTATGCATTAGCCCATTTTCACACTGCTGTAAAGAAATACCTGAGACTGGGTGATTTGTAAAGAAGAGAGGTTTAATTGGCTCATGGTTCTGCAGGGTGTAAGGAAGCCTGGCAGCACCTACTTCTGGGAAGGCCTCAGGGAGCTTTGACTCATGGCGGAAGGCAAACTGTCTTATATGGCAGGAGCAGGAGAAAGAGGGAGCGGGAGGTGCTACACACTTTTAAACAACCAGATCTCATGATAACTCACTCACTCCCTATCAGAAGAACAGCACCCAGGGGATGGTGCTAACCCATTTATGAGAATTCTGCCCCCATGACGCAATCACCTCCCACCAGGCCCCACCTCCAACACTGGGGACTACAATTTGACATGAGATTTGGGTGGGGACACATATCCAAACCATATCACTGTATTACTTCACTTACATAAAATTCTACAAAATACAAACTATAGTGACAGAAAGCAGATCAGCTGTTGTCTAAGAAGGAGGGTTCATGACAGGTAGGAAGGAGGGATTACAAAAGAACAGGAGGAAATTTTAGGATGACAGAAGTTGTTATCTTGATTTTGGTGATCATTTTAGGGTATGTACATATGCTAAAACTTGTCAAAACATACACTTTACATATTTGTATTTAAATATCTTGTTATATGTCAGTTGTACTGCCATAAAGCTATTTTTTTTTTTTTAAATCTCATACACATGTTTAAGTCCTACATTTACTTGATTTAACTGCAGTGTCTGAGAAAACTGGAAATTTCCTCCTCTTTGAAATGTTCCTTCTCTTCCTTGGCTTCCAGGACCTAATTCCCATGAGCCCAAGTCTCTTTCTGCCACACCATACAAACAGTAAGAGATTCAGTACTAGCTGTAAAGATGATTTTCAAGTTCCATCTGTGAATTTTAAGCAGATTGACTTATTTGTCTATCATCATCTTAAGCAGCTACAATAACCACAGAAAAGCAGGGAAACTTCAAACCAACTTGCAATTTCAAATGTCTCTATCAATGCTTTTGTATTTCCTAGCTCCTGTGACACCAGAAAGGGGGATAGGTTCACATTTCTGAGTATTTGGTATTTTTTGCATGTATAAATTTACTACCCCAACAGAATTGCAAGACAAAAGATTCTAAGAACCAACTGTGGGCCGGGTGAGGTGGCTCATGCCTGTAATCTCAGCACTTAGGGAGACTGAGGTGGCCGTATCACCTGAGGTCAGGAATTCGAGGCCAGCCTGGCCAACATGGTGAAGCCACGTCTCTACTAAAACTACACAAATTAGCCAGGCGTGGTGGTGGGTGCCTGTAACCCCGGCTACTCGGGAGGCTGAGACAGGAAAATCACTTGAACCCGGGAGGCAAAGGTTGCAGTGAGCCAAGATGGGTCCACTGCACTCCAGCCTGGGTGACAGAACAAGACTCTGTCTCAAAAAAAAAAAAGGAACCAACTGCCAATTAACTCAAAGGCCTTCCAGTGTGCCCTGCAAAGCTGCAGAGAACTTAACAAGTTGATCTCCAGTTGCTCACATGAGCAGTCTCATCCTTCAAACAAGTCTGGTGCACACGGTGGGACTTGGCTGGGCTTTCACCTCCTCAGATGCAGTGCAGGCAAACATCTCTAGCTGGACTGCAGACCCCCACCTTCACCCTGCTCAGGAAGAAAGGATAAAGGAGCAACTTGGTCATAGTCCTCCTCAGCCCTGCAGCCGCTCACACCAGAAGCATAAAGAAACGGAAAGTCGCTCTGCTTCCAGAAAGTTGCTTTGCCTTCCCAGACAACGATTGAGTCACTTTTCTGAGATTTGTTGCCAACTTATTTTTAGTTTGCCCAAGAGTTACCCAAATATGTTATGACATATGTTTCTTTAATAAGTCACCACATGTGGTTTGAATTTCTTTAAGAGAGGAAAAGAAATCTCCCAGGTGGTGGGTCTGTAGTTTTACCAGGACTCTGAAGCACAGAGCCAGGAAACACAATCCCAAGTTTCTGCCCAAATGCCCTGAGTCACAATCATCAATGCTTGTAGGAGTCACATGCTTAGCTAGTGACAAGCGCCTGTTTGGAGATTCCTCTGTTTTACTAAATTCGAGGTGGTCCTCAGTAGCCATCTAATTTGGTTACTACCAAGCTTAATTTTTAGTCTTTTTCCAGGAAGCGTTTAGCTCAGTTTCTCTTTCAGATGGTATCAAAAGGGTTGATGCTTCTAAGATGCTTAGTTCAAAGATCTCACTACAAATGTGTTTGTTGACTGCTTCCAAATAAAGATTTAATCCCTTGCTCTGGCAGAAGCATTCGTTTCTATTTCTAGGAAGAAAACAAACACTGTCTGATAGGACTATTGCTTAAAAGCCAGGCAAATCCCACCTGATTAGGAGAATGTGTGTGTTAAGATAAAGGAGAAACACCACCGCATGCAGCAGTGAAGGGTAGGCGCCATGCTGTGCTTGGGAAGCTGTGATTGCTATTGGCTCTTTTGGGATACAGAAGCGAGTTGGCCAGAGGGCACTATTAGTTCCCCAATCCATCAAGGGATATTTGTATCATGAACTGGTATTGAAAGAGATGAAAAGTCAGAGAGTTAAAGCCAGTTACAGGGGTATAAAAGTAATCAAAGGCAATCAATTCTCCCCCACCCCCACGCTTCCCTTTGGGGTAGATGTTTTCAGAGAACAGCTGCCTCTCAGAAGCAAACAGGCAGAGATTCCTTTTCCACATTGACAAGAGTCTGAGCCAGTTACTTAAAGAATTGATTGCCTTGAGCCCCTGACCTTTGGAAACGGGACATATAGAACATTACAGAAGAGCTTATCTGGAGTGACAGAATTAAAATGATTTCTTAATTTTGAAACCAAGAGAGGGAGAAGGATGAGATGGTCTTGCTGATATGTATAGCACAGTAGGTGCAATCAACTTTAATTTAAAGAAATCATCCATCAAAGACTGTAGCTAATATAAAGAAAAATAAAATAAAGTACAGTGAATTTCACCAGCGTAGACAATTGTCCAGAAAAAGAAAACACAAACTATACTTTGTTTTGTTTGGTTTTTGAGACAGAGTCTTGCTCTGTTGCCCCAGGCTGGAGTGCAGTGGTGTGATCTCGGCTCGCTGCAACCTTCACCTCCCGGGTTCAAGAAATTTTCCTGCCTCAGCCTCCAGAGTAGCTGGGATTACAGGTAAGTGCCACCATGCCCAGCTAATTTTTGTATTTTTAGTAGAGACAGGGTTTCACCATGTTGGCCAGGCTGGTCTCAAACTCCTGACCTCAAGTGATCTGCTCATCTTGGCCTCCCAAAGTGCTGGGATTACAGGCGTGAGCCACTGCTCCCGGCCACTACACACAATTTCTTACCTATTTTGTATATGAGGAAACGAAGGCAGAGAGGAGTGAACGGCATGGCAGAGCATGGATTCCCATGCAGTCTCAAGTCTCCAGATTCCTCCAAACACTCTTGTACTCTCCTGGGCCCATGGGAGTGTGGTTAGTGGTTTTGTTCATTTGTTTTCATGGCATGGGGTTGTTTTTGTTTTGTTTGTTTTGTTTTGTTTTAGTTGGAAACTGGAGGTGGGGAAGCCTGGTTAGTGACGGCCTCCTGCGGTATGTAAATAATTTTTAACATTTACTGAAATATTTTGTGTATGTGTGTGCACCGAGAGCCCACACGTCCAGTGCAGGAATAGAGCTCCCTGCCCAGAGGAAGTACTGCACCACATGATGAACAGTGCATGGGACTGGAGTCAGGGGCCCACATTCCAGTCCCCGTGCCATCATTTTTGGGATGTGTGGCTTAGGGCAAGCAACATCTCTCTGAGCTCATTTCTTTATCAATACACTGAGTCCTATCATCCTCATATATTTATATGGCAGGAATATCACAGTGCTTTCAGCTCTCTTTAGCTTTCCATTACATTAACGGATTAGTTTGACTTACTAAAGCATTCTAAAAAACATAGTGGCCATGGAAAATGTATCTTTTTATCTCCTTTTGGTCTAGGGGATCTGCAGACTTCATGGAAGTGATGCTGCCTTTATAGCCTCTGTACCAAATAACAGATCACACAGTGCAGTGAAAAAGGGAGAAGAATCTTGGAGTCCTTGGAGGCAACTACTAGTTTTTCACTGTTCTTTGCTTCCATATGATTTTCTGCTTTGCTCTTCAGTTTATAGTAATTCAATCAACATTTACTGCACCTCTGTGCTAAGCATTGGGTGACTGGGAATATGTAGTTACTTCCTCAAGACCAAAACTCTGTGCTCAAAAGCACAACCATTAGTGACGGATTCGGATAAATACAAAGCAAAGTACAATCAGTTGTCAGCCATTATAGAGACTGGGAGGAGGTAGAGGCACCAAGAGAGAAATAGACAATTGTTTTTTACCAAGGAGACATGAAGATGAGGAGGACATGAGAGAGAGGAGAATGAAGTTAAATTTGTGGGCTGGATCATGAAGGTCCTTATATGACACATGGATGTGATCTGCTAGCACTATGGAATTATAAAAGGGTTTTAATTCTGATCTCATGTATGTTAATTCTCTTTCTTTAGAGCAACTCCGCAGGACTCAAAGTACATTCCCTGGTTACTAACAAAGACATCACAACCACCCTGACTACATCTTTGGCAGGTAGGATATTCTGATTTAAAATTGTTTAAAAGCATGGTTAGTATCAGAAGCAATGAGTCTCAAGGAAGCAGTTTTCCTCCAGAGAGAAGCAAGATGCTATTTCCTGGATCCAAATTTCCCAGTACAAAATTTCTCCTTGCATTTCTCTTTTAAAAAATGGAAGACCACAAGAGGGCACCAAACTTCATCTTTCCGGCTGAGAAAAACAGCATCTGGGCATTGCGAAGTACAAAATGAAGAGGTGGCCAAAGGAACAAGTTGTTATTGTTTGTCTTTGTTCCCTAATAAAATTAGAAACATATCTTTATATTACTTTGCATGAATGTGAGTATTGATTTATTCTTCAAACTTCAAATCTGGGTTTAAAAACAACAAAACAAAATGATACAGTATTTTCCTTGCAATTGGATTCCCACCCAATATTCAAGGACTGACGAATAAGATAATGAACCATCCTCTTCCTGATACTTGTTTTCAAGGCTGAGTACCCTATAACTGCTGATAGGTGATTTGTTCATTTATTTATTTATTTGAGATTGATTCTTACTCTGTCGCTCAGGCTGGAGTGCAGTGGCACCATCTTGGCTCACTGCAACCTCTGCCTCCCGGGTTCAAGCAGTTCTTGTGCCTCAGCCTCTCAAGTAGCTGGGATTACAGGCATGTGCCACCACACCCAGCTAATTTTTGTATTTTTAGTAGAGATGGGGTTTCACCATGTTAGCCAGGCTGGTCTTGAACTCCCTACCTCAGGTGATCCACCCACTTTGGCCTCCCAAAGTGCTGGGAATACAGGCATGAGCCACTGGACCTGGCCTGTTTATTCACTTAACAATACTTGTTCAGGTTTGGTGATATGCTGGGCAAGTTGCTAGGTGTTGAAATACAAAGATAAAAAGGCATGGATCTTGGCTGGGTGCAGTGGCTCATGTCTATAATCTCAACACTCTGGGAGGCCGAGGCGGGTGGATCACTTGAGGTCAGGAGTTCAAGACCAGGCTGGCCGACATGGTAACACTCCGTCTCTACTAAAAATATAGAAAATTTGCCACGTGTGGTGGTGCATGTCTGTAATCCCAGCTACTCAGGAGGCTGAGGAAGGAGAATCGCTTGAACCCGGGAGGTGGAGGTTGTAGTGAGCCAAGATTGCGCCATTGTACTCCAGCCTGGCAACAGAGTGAGACTCCATCTCAAAAAAAAAAAAAAAAAAAAAAGACATGGATCTTGGGATCAAGGAGCTTATTGTGAGTAGGGGGTTGGGGGAGTCAAGCAGCTGAACAAACAAACAAAAGTGTTCACTGATCTAAGGAAGGCATTTTAATGTTGTAGGAACACCAGAGAATGGCCGTGTAACTTAGGCATCTCCCATGAAACCTGGGCTGTTAACACTGTTACGGGAGGAGCAATGGCCTGGGAGCTTAAGGAGCTTAGGTGTTAGTCCTGGCTGGGCCTCCGGCTGTGAGCTTCACCTCCTGGAGCTCAGTTTACTTACCTCTGAAATGACACCATCTTCCCTCCAATCTGTAAAACTTTCTAGCCTCAACATAAAATTGGCCATTTCAATTTCAGTGCAAAGTTTTTTGTTTTTTGTTTTTTTTGTTGTGGTGAAATATACATAATGTAAAATTTACCATTTAAACCATCTTAAGTGTACAATTCAGTGGCATTAAGTACTTTCACACTGTTGTGCAGCCATCACCCTCATCCATCACCAGAGCTTTCTATCACCCCAAACTGAAATAACAACTTCATATTCCCCCACCCCTCAGCCCCAACAGCCACCATTCTGCTTTCTGTCTCTATGAATTTGACTACTCTAAGTTCCTCAATAAGTGGAATCATAGAGTAGTTGTCCTTTTGTGTCTAGCTTATTTCACTTAGCATAATGTCTTCAAGGTTGATCCATGTTGTGGGTTGTGTCCACGTTTTCTTCCTTTTTATGGTTGAATAATATTCCATTGTATGTGTATGACAAAGTCATTTTGAAGTGGCTGTTTCAGACCCCGCCCATCACATAATGGGAAGAAGGAGAGCCCTAGAAGAGCAAACTTGCTCCCTTCTCTCCGGATCCAGGACAGCCAATTTAGAACTCACTATTCAGAGGGCCTTGCTACTTCTGCTGGGGCAGCTCATTCCTTTCACAAGCTATGCTTTAGCTCCTAGTGTCTTAGTCCTTTGGTCTGCTATAACAAAGTACCATAACCTAGGTGGCTTATAAGCAACAGAAATTTATTTCTCACAGTTGTGGAGGCTGAGAATCCAAGATCAAGGCGCCAGCAGATTTGGTATCTGATAAGGGCCCATTTCCTCATTCCATGAAGGTGTTTTCCAGCTGTGTCCTCACATCGTAAAAGGGGCACTAATCCCATTAATGAGGGTTCCCATGACCTAAACACCCCCCAAATTTCCCATCTTCTAAAATCATTACCTTGGGGGTTAGGATTTTAACATGTGAATTTTAGAGGGACACATTCAGACCATAACAACTACTAATGAAATGGCCCTTCCTTCTTATTTTTTGAGCAGGAATCTTGTCTCTACCTCACAAGGAAGAAAATATTTCATTAGCCAAGTGTCCTGAACAGGGAAGACCAAGAAAATAAAGATATACTACTTTCCCTTCTTTACCTGAGAAGGCAGCAAAATAAGATGCCAGGAGCAAAAAAGAGCTGTGTGTTCAGGGTGTTTAGAACCTGAATTCTCCATTCACGCAGTTTATCACCAACCAGAAAATCAAGTATGGAAAATGTGGTCTTAATTACTACCACGTGAAATTGCTAAGTGATGCGGTTGCAAGGAATTAGACTTCTGGAAGAAGAAGAAAACAAAAAGCCAGTTTGTTCAAATAGAATTTTATGCCTTACTCAAATGTAACTAGAGGCATGTAGGTGACCATTGGCTCAAAGCATCGCTGTTGGAAACCAGACAAGGAATATATTGACTTTGAGAACATTTGCCAAACCTACTCACAATAAAATAATATGGTTTCATTTTCAAAGTGCCTCAAATGTGAGACTCTCTTGGAAGTTCACAATGCCTAATTCCCTGCCCTGCTTGAACACTTTCTACAAGTATAGAGTAAAAAGCAGATTTGGGGTCTGGGCATGGTTCACTGCGAGGCTAAAGAATTTCCCAGTAAGACTAAAGGACACCATTGATAGAAGGCTTGAGTTTTCCCAGAATTGAAATAGATGAGAAACGTAGAATTTCATATTAACACACTCACAATGCATAAAGCTTAAAATAAATCAGGCTGGTCGAACAGAAAACAGATGGCAAGGCTTTTGTCCTTTTTTCTTGAAGGCCAATTTTGTGGTCAAGTGCTCCAGAAATTGTGTGTTGGTTAGATGGGTGTGCAGGCTCTGGAATCTGGTCTTAAACTCCAATTCAACCTTTCCTAGATATGTAGCCTTGGGCCAGCTAGTTAAATTTTTTGAGGTTCAGTTTTCTGTGAGATGGAGATAATAATATTATCTGTATTACAGGATTTTATAAGAATAAAATGATAAGTACTTTTTTTTTTTGGAGACAGTCTCACTCCATCACCCAGGCTGGAGTGCAGTGGTATGATCTCGGCTCACTGCAACCTCTGCCTCCCAGGTGCAAGAGATTCTCATGCCTCAGCCTCCCAAGTAGCTGAAATTACAGGTGTGCCACCACACCCAGCTAATTTTTGTATTATTAGTAGAGACAGGGTCTTGCCATGTTGTGCCAGGCTGGTCTCCAACTCCTGACCTCAAGTGATCTGCCCTCCTCAGCTTCCCAGACTGCAGAATTACAGGTGTGAGCCACTGTGCCTGGCAGATAAGTACAAATAATTAAACAATAAATATGGACTGGGCACAGTGACTCACACCTGTCACCCAGTACTTTGAGAGGCCAAGGCAGGAGGACTGCTTGGGCCCAGGAGTTCCAGACTAGCCTGGGCAACATAGCAAGGCTCCATCTCTACAATCAATCAATCAATCAATCAATCAATCAAACTAGCTGGGTGTGGTGGCACACACCTGTGGTCCCAGCTACTCGGGAGGCGGAGGTGGGAGGATGGCTTGAGCCAGGGAGTTTGAGGCTGCAGTGAGCCATGATCACACCACTACACTCCAGCCTGGGTGACGGAGCAAGACCCCGTCTCAACAAAAATTAAATGAAAAAAAAAAAAAACAGGAAAAAAAAAGTAAAACCTTTGGCATGATGGTGTTGTTATTGTTGTTGTTGTTATTGTCATAATTATTATTAAATATTTTTAGGATTGGATGTTTTTTCTCTTAGCTTACTAATCTCTAAGCAAATACAATAAGGGAGGCAGCATGCTGTAGAAAAAAAACCAGTGGTCTCTGCCCGTAAGTATCAAGGACCTTAGAGAAATCATTATGTCTCTCATCTCAAAGCTAAATTTGATCTTCTATATTATGGTGATGCAGGGTGTGTGAACTTTACACGACAAACTTGGATATACTGGACACTTATTTTTCTGAAGCCAAGTAAACTCTGACCCTGGCCGCACAAGGGAGGCAAGACATTTAGTCTTGGTCTTGTTGATAGTCTCCTCCCTCCCCGAGGAACATTTAAGAAGGGGGTCCTCGATCTTTAGTCCATATACTGTGCTGGTGCAAGGTCCTTTGTCCAAGTCCCTTGAAAGTGGGTCACTCTGATCATTCTTTGCCAAACTTGAGCATAGGGTCTTGGTCAGGAGCAAAGAGCCCCAGGGTAGAGTGCGCACCCACCCTTAGTGTTCAAACCAGACATTTCCTTCTAAAGCCCAGTCACCTCCTAGATGGATGGGGGCTCAGGTCACCAATACTTTCCCACAGTCCATGTTACAGACTTGGCAAAAGCCTTCTCCCCACTCTGTTAGCACAGTTTCTACAACCTACCACTTCCAAGGCACTCACTCTTCCCTTTCTAGGAAAATACAGTAGAATCCCCTTTAGGCTTTGCAGAGCAAATGCCAGGAAGGTGATAATGGTGACGGAATTATCTCCAAGAAACCTTTTTTTTTTTTTTTGAGACTGAGTCTCACTCTGTTGCCCAGGCTGGAGTGCAGTGGCATGATCTCACCTCACTGCAACCTCCACCTCCCAGGTTCAAGCAATTCTCCTGCCTCAGCCTCCCAAGTAGCTGGGATTACAGGCACCCGCCACCACGACTGGCTAATTTTTGTATTTTTAGTAGAGATGGGGTTTCACCATTTTGGCCCAGCCTGGTCTTGAACTCCTGACCTCAGGTGATCTACCTGCCTAGGCCTCCCAAAGTGCTGGGATTACAGGTAAGAGCCAATGCACCTGGCCTCCAAGAAACATTTGCTTTGGCCTTTAAGCCAAAGAACACAAAGATTCAGCCACCTCTAGAATCAAAATAAAAGTGTCCATGCATGGTGTCTCAAGCCTATACTCCCAGCACTTTGGGAAACTGAGGTGGGAAGACTGCTTGAGGCCAGGAGTTTGAGACCAGCCTGGGCAAGATAACAAGACCCAATCTCTAAAATAATAATACAAAATAAAAGATAAAAATCCAATGATAATACAGCACAAATTAACATCTCAATAAATACTCCTTCAAGCTGATTGAACTAGTTTGATGATTCTCATTTTTCCCTTCTATTACTATTTTCTTGTTTCAAAATATCATCTTTCAAATATCATATAATCAGAAGGGTAATTTATAGAAGTAATTGCTTGTACAGATTAATCTTAGCTAAATATAGTTCTATCAGACTTTTTGAGATAATGGCCCTCATGTCAAGAAGGTCCCTTCCTGGCTGCCATGAGTCATACAAGAAGGGCCAGGACAAATTCTACAATGTCACATGATACATGATCAGGAAAACCTTTACTCAGTGCAGTGAGGCAGAGGTGACTGTGGCCCCCCAGTCTCTCCACTGTTCCTGGATGAGGACCACACCTGGAGAGGTGTGCAAGGCCACGGTTCATTTTCAGGGGAAGGACTTTTCCCCTTTGTGTCTGTGTGCTTATAGGACAAATGTGATGAAGTGGCCTTATCAGGAACACTTAGACTGCATGGTCAACTGTGTACAAACTTGTCTCAGAACACCAGAGCCTCTGCCATGGGGAACTTAGAGCTGCTGGAGCCCAAGACCCATGGACATTGTAACTATACATCCCCTACACACACACACACGGCAACTGGGGGTATGGAGGAAACCATTGTCCAGTAGGAAGCTGAGCTTGGGTGAGCTCCTCTTTCCGGGAGAAAGAGGGTCTCCGGGGTCCCATGTAGCTGGTTCTGTCTTTCTTTCTCCCTCTGCTTTTGCCACTAAGTATTTTCAAGTTTAACCTATTTTGAACTGTCATTTCTTTAAGCATGCAGGCCTTCCAATTTCTCTCCTTTTTCTGTTTCCCTTTTGGAATAAAATGGAAAAAATGGAGAAAAATGTGTTTCTGAGACCTTCTCAGAGAGTTCGGTATGTGGTTGGAAGAACTACCTTACCTTGGTAAGTGGCTCAGATTAGGAACGTGGATGGAAAGAAACTATTGAGTCTTGTCCTTAAATAGCAGGTTAAACCACTGAATTTCGGGGAGCTGTTGAGGAGAAGCTGAGCGCCTTGTGGAAGACCACACCGTGAGGAGGAGCCTGAGAGAGCTGGTCACTGAGAAAATCATCATCTGAGAAGAACTGGTGACATTGTGTGCTTAGAAGAGTGTGATTCCTCCCTTTTCTCTACCTGCCTTATGAAAACACTCAGTAAATTCTACTTTTCCCACTACCTCTTTTGGTGTGAGCAGTTTATTTTGGAGCCCTCCAAAGAGGCACTCTGGTCCTTGACAAGGTTGGCAGAGTGGAAGAAGGTGGAAGAAGACCACTTAGGGATTAACCAGACACCTGAAAAGACTTTCTATCTTTTCTTTACCTATTCATTTATTATCCTCCTGTCATCTCTTTCCCCTTGAGCCTATTCAAGGATCTCCCCTCTCTCACGTTTCCATCTCTGGCTCCCTCATGGGCCCCTGTTCCTCCGAGGTCAACAGGTCTTTGCTCGTCCCCACTGTCAAGTTTCCTAGAGTCAGCCATCACGACTGGGGTCAATAGAGAGAACTATAAGCTGCCTCTCACAAAATAGCCAATAATGGTACTACAACTTACTGAGTTTTTATATATATTGATCGTGGTGTGGTGCTAGGTACCTTACATATATAATTTCACTTAGTCTTTTTAACTACTCTGTATGGTAAATATTATTATTGCTTTGTCACAGAAAGCAAACTGAGAGTCACTGGCTTGATGTTCCATGGGCTTGAACTATTTGTACTTCCAAACAGGCTGCTAGTTAAAGTCAGGACAGTAGATAGGCAGGAGGATGATAAGAGCACAGCTGCTGAGGCCGGGCGTGGTGGCTCATGCCTATAATCCCAGCAGTTTGGGAGACCAAGGTGGGTAGATCACCTGAGGTCAGGAGTTCAAGACCAGCCTGGCCAACATGGTGAAACCCCGTATCTACTAAAAATACAAAAATTAGCCAGTGTGGTGGCAGGCACCTGTAATCCCAGGTACTTGGGAGGCTGAGGCAGGAGAATTGCTTGAACCCTGGAGGCAGTGGTTGCAGTGAGCCGAGGTCATGTCATTGCCCTCTAGCCTGGGCGACAAGATCGAGACTCCGTCTCAAAAAAAAAAAAGTAAAAAAACAGCACAGCTACTGAGAGTTCCATCTGCCTTCATCCCTTTGCTGCAGATTTCATTTAAAAACTGAATGTGTGTTAAAAACTGAATGTGTGTAGGCGCAGTGGCTCATGCCTGTAGTCCCAGCACTTTGGGAGGCTGAGGTCACCTGAGGTCAGGAGTTCGAGACCAGGCTGGTCAGCATGGTGAAACCCTGTCTTTACAAAAAAAAAAAAAAAAAAAAAAAATTAGCCCGGCACGGTGGCAGGTGCCTGTAATCCCAGCTACTCAGGAAGCTGAGGCGGGAGAATTACATGAACCTGGGAGGCGGAGGTTGTAGTGAGCTGAGATCGCACCACTGCACTCCAGCCTGGGCAACAGAGCAAGACTCCATCTCAAATAAATAAAATAAAATAGCCTGAGGTTGACTTCAGGCTTTTACTTTATCTCTTTTCAGCCTAGGAATAATCACGAAGCAATAATGCTGCCATGGAAAAGTAAAAGTTGGAGTAATTAATATTTCATGGGCCGGGCATGGTGACTCACGCCTGTAGTCACAGCACTTTGGGAGGCTGAGGCGGGCAGATCACCTGAGGTCAGGAGTTCAAGAGCAGCCTGGCTAACATGGTGAAACCCCGTTTCTACTAAAAATACAAAACATTAGCCGGGAGTGATGGCACACACCTGCAATCCCAGCTACTTGGGAGGCTGAGGCAGGAGAATCACTTGAACCTAGGAGGCAGAGGTTGCAGTGAGCCAAGATCATGCCATTGTGCTCCAGCTTGGGCAACAAGAGCAAAACTCCATCTCAAAAAAGAAAAAAAAAAATTTATTATTTCTATTTATTTATCTTGTTTTTCTGTTTATGCTGTTTGAAATCACAGTGGACTATGTCAGCAAGAGCATAAAAGTACCACTTAGTTTAAATCCTGCTATGTCTTAAAGAAATTATAAAGGTAAGTTGTGGGAATTCTAGAGATGCAATTGAATAGAGAGTGGAAATTGGATTATAAAGCCAATAGCTGTGTTTTTTATTTTAAAATTGTTTTGTACACATTATGTATTATAAAAAAGACTCGTATTTGCTACAGATATGTATTCATCATATTCCGACTTAGAAGAAACATGTTCTATCTATGTCAGAGTTTAGAATGAAAGGTTAATTATCTATTGATTTTCTCTAATTTGAGTTAATTGATTTTGTTAGCATAATTGTTATTCTACCATTCCTTAGCTTCATTGTGATCAAAATACACAGTAAAGAAAATTAGGAGGCGAATTCTTACCATCTGATTTAATATTTCATGTAGAGCTACAATAGTCAAGACAGCTTGGTTTTGGAGAAAGAATATACATATAGAACAATAGAGCCGAATCCAAAAATAGACCCATACATATCTGGTCTATTGATTTTTTTTGACAAAGATGGAAAGGCAATTCACTGGAGAAAGAATAGTCTTTTCAACAAATGTGCTGAAACATATACACATCTATATGCAAAAACATGAAACTTGCTCCAGAAATTAACTCAAAGTGTATCATAGATCTAAATGTAAAAGCTAAAACACTAAAACTTCTAGAAGTAAACATAGGAGAAAAATCTGTGTGACCTGGGTTACAAATGGATATTTTAGAAATTACACAAAAGACACTTTCTATAGAAAAAAGACACATTAGACTTTATCAAAATTAAGAACCTCTGTTTTTTGAAAGAGCTATTAAAAGAATTAAAAGGCAAGTCAGACCAAGAGAAAATATTTGTAAATTACATAACTGATCCAGACTATATAAAGAACTCTCAAAACTCAATAGTAGGAAAACAAACAACGTTTTTAAAATAGAGAAAATACTTGAACAGACAATTAGTGATGAATGGTAAATAAGCGCCTGAAAAAGTGGTCATTACTAATACCATTAGATATTAGAAAAATACAAATTAAAACCACATTGAGAGACACACCTACTAGGATGGCTAAAACAAAATCAATAACCTGACAATACCAAGTCCAGGCAAGGAGTTACTAGCCTTCTCACAAGTTGCTGGTGGGAATACAAAATGGTACAGCCACTTTAGAAAATAATTTGGCAATTTATTATAAAATTAAATATACACTTACATAGGACCTAACACTCTCACTCCTGTTGACCAATAAAATGAAAATTTATGTTGACATAAAAACCTGTATGCAGATATTTGTAGTAACTTTATTTGTAATTACCCAAAACAGAAAATTACACAAATTCCTCTCAATGAATAAACAAGCTACAGTATACCGTAAATATCCATGACTGGATATCAGAGTATTTACCCATCGTCTCTTCCTATGACCTGGGTTTCTTATGGCAAGAAGTATTCATTCAATCGAATACTCAGTAGTGAAAAAGAATGAGTTAGTAACACACGCAACAATGTGGATGAATCTCAGAGCATTGTGTTAAGGAAAGAATCTAGACCAAAAAAGAGTACATTCTGTGTTCTTCCATTTATATGATATTCTGGGAAAGGCAAAACTATAGGGACAGAAAACAGGTAACTGTGGTGGGGAGGCGTCAATTCTAAGGGGACACCGGGTTTTAGTGGTAGTCACAGTGATGTGACTTTGACAACATATGCAGGACTATACACTAAAAAAGGGTGAATATTTATGCATTTTACTGCGTACCTTGAAGAAAAAAAAAGAAAGAACACCTGAGATTCAAAGACATGATGTAATTGCTCAAGTCACATTGCAAAGACCTGGAGTACTAGGTCTGGTCTGCCTGTAACACTCCAAGTTTTTTTTTTTGAGTCATCCAGGCTGGAGTGCAGTGGTACAATCTTGACTCACTGCAACCTCTGCCTCCTGGGTTCAAGTGATTCTCCTGCCTCACCCTCCTGGCTAGCTGGGATTACAGGCATGAACCACCATGCCCAGCTAATTTTTATGTTTTTTGTAGAGATGTGGTTTCATCATGTTGGCCAGGCTGGTCTCGAACTCCTGACCTCAAGTGATTGGCCCAACTCAACTTCCCAAAGTCCTGCGATTACAGGTGTGAGCTACCACACTCAGCTAAAAACCCAAGTTTTTAACAAATGCCTCACATGCATTCTACATCATTTAAATAAATATGCTGATTTGAGTGAATTTAGAGTTTCAGGTAATCCTCTGAGAGTTAAACTAGTGAAAATAAGTCAATAAAGCAATTGTTATTATCTGTCTCCCCTTGACTCTCTCTGTGTTTCTTCCCAGTCTCCTTAGCTGATGACTCCTCAGCAGACATCCCACAAGTATTGGTGTCCTGGCCCCTGTTAGTTCCCACTCTCCATCCATGGGTGATAGTCTCTGTTTCCAGGGCTTTTCTTCTTCTGTTTGTTTGTTTTAAATAAAAGTAGAACTGTCTTTATTGCAAATGACATAATCTTTGCTACAAAAATATTCCAGGACTTTTTGATCATTGCTTGCGTGGCTGTGAGCCTCAGATCTATGTTTTCAGCTTAGGCTTTGTCTTAAACCCTGTTCTGAAACTTAGGACTTAAATATTTTGTTTTTCTTATATTTTGTGCATCAGGAATTCAGGAAGGGCTCAGCTGGGTGGTTAGCAATGATCCCTGTGGCATCCACCAAGTTGTTGGAGCTGGAGGAGCCACTTCAGGATGTGGCTTCTTTGTGCACATGTCTGTGTCTGGGAAGGGATGGCTGGTGCTGAGACTGTGAGCTCAGCTGGGCCTGAGACCATGTACCCATGGTCTCTCCATGTCACCTAGGGTTCTTACGGCACAGTCACAAAAAAGTTTTAATTTTTCTGTAATCAAAAATGTTGAATTTTGCCTTACAGTTTATGTTTTCAAGACTGTGTTGGAGAGTTCTTTGCCACTTCATGTTATAAAGGAGGAAACACAGCATAGATGGTCAGCCACATGCCTCAGAAAAATGAAGAATGATTTCTAGCAGACACCCTCATGGGGTTGTGTGAGATTTAATATGATACTGGATCCTTAAATTACCGTGCAGCACAAAGCTGCCTAGCCAACCTGAATACTCAGCTAGGAATTATTATGTGTGATCGAAATACAGGCGTAACTTGAGCTCAAGAGTTTGAGACCAGCCTGGGCAATATGGTGAAATCTCATCTCTACAAAAAAATACAAAAATTAGCCAGGCATGGTGGCACCAATCTAATAGTTTTACTCTTCTCTTTTATTTCAGTTTCTTTTCTCAGAATTCCAAATCTTTCCATTAACTTTATTATTAGTTTTACTGTTCATCAAAGGCAACTAATAAGGTTTATGTTCTGAAGGGTGAAGTGCCAATAATAAAATAGAAAACATTATGTCATTTACGTGATCTCTTTCTGATTTGAGTGTTACTTATCATAGGGTTACTTTAAAAATACTTATTTAGAGTCGCGCTGCCTGCCCGCCCAGCATCCACTGCGGCTGCGGGAGTGCAGGTGGAAACCGTCTCCCCAGGAGAAGGGTGCACCATCCCGATGCGCGGCCAGACCTGCGTGTTGCACTACACCGGTATGCTTGAAGGTGGAAAGAAAATTCATTCTCCCCTGGACAGAAACAAGCTCTTTAAGTTTATGCTAGGCAAGCAGGAGGTGATCTGAGGTTGGGAAGAAGGGGTTGCTTAGAAGAGTGTGGGCCAGAGAGAAAAACTGACTATATCTCCAGATTATGCCTAGGGTACCACTGGGCATCCAGGCATCATCCCACCACATGCCACTCTTGTCTTCGATATGGAGCTTCTAAAACTGGAATGACAGGAATGGCCTCCTCCCCTAGCTCCCTGTTCTTGGATCTGCCATGGAGGGATCTGGTGCCTCCAGACGCATGCACATGAATCCATATGGAGCTTTTCCTGATATTCTACTACAGGCTATATAGATATCTGCCCTGACTGAATGTATTCTGTCACTCAGCTTTGCTTCAACACCTCCATTTCCTCTTCCCCTTTCTCCTCGTATGTGTGTTTACCTAAACTATATGCCATAAACCCCAAGTTATTCATTTTATTTTGTTTCCATTTTGGGGTGAAGATTCAGTTTCAGTCTTTTGGATCTAGGTTTCCAATTAAGTACATGGTTAAGTTTTCTTTTTTATATATTTTTGTTTATTATACTTTAAGTTCTAGGGTACATGTGCACAACGTGCAGGTTTGTTACATATGTAAACATGTGCCATGTTGGTGTGCTACACCCATTAACTTGTCATTTACATTAGGTATATCTCCTAATGTTATCCCTCCCCACTCCCCCCACCCCACGACAGGCCCCAGTGTGTGATGTTCCCCTTCCTGTGTCCAAGTGTTCTCATTGTTCAATTCCTACCTATGAGTGAGAACATGTGGTGTTTGGTTTTTTGTCCTTGCGATAGTTTGCTGAGAATGATGGTTTCCGGCTTCATCCATGTCCCTACAAAGGACATGAACTCATCCTTTTTTACGGCTGCATAGTATTCCATGGTGTATATGTGCCACATTTTCTTAATCCACTCTATCACTGTTGGACATTTGGGTTGGTTCCAAGTCTTTGCTATTGTGAATAGTGCCTCAATAAACATAGGTTTGCATGTGTCTTTATAGCAGCATGATTTATAATCCTTTGGACATATACCCAGTAATGGGATGGCTGGGTCAAATGGTATTTCTAGTTCTAGATCCCTGAGGAATCGCCACACTGACTTCCACAATGGTTGAACTAGTTTACAGTCCCACCAACAGTGTAAAAATGTTCCTATTTCTCCACATCCTCTCTAGCACCTGTTGTTTCCTGACTTTTTAATGATTGCCATTCTAACTGGTATGAGATGGCATCTCATTGTGGTTTTGATTTGCATTTTTCTGATGGCCAGTGATGATGAGCATTTTTTCATGTGTCTGTTGGCTGCATAAATGTCTTCTTTTGAGAAGTGTCTGTTCATATCCTTTACCCACTTTTTGATGAGGTTGTTTGTTTTTTTATTGTAAACTTGTTTGAGTTCTTTGTAGATTCTGGATATTACCCCTTTGTCAGATGAGTAGATTGCAAAACTTTTCTCCCATTCTGTAGGTTGCCTGTTCACTCTGATGGTAGTTTCTTTTGCTGTGCAGAAGCTCTTTAGTTTAATTAGATCCCATTTGTCAACTGTGGCTTTTGTTGTCATTGCTTTTGGTGTTTTAGACATGAGGTCCTTGCCCATCCCTATGTCCTGAATGGTATTGCCTAGGTTTTCTTTTAGGGTTTTTATGGTTTTAGGTCTAACATTTAAGTCTTTAATCTATCTTGAACTAATTTTTGTATAAGGTGTATGGAAGGGATCCAGTTTCAGCTTTCTACATATGGCTAGCCAGTTTTCCCAGCACCATTTATTAAATAGGGAATCCTTTCCCCATTTCTTGTTTTTGTCAGGTTTGTCAAAGATCAGATAGTTGTAGATGTGTGGTATTATTTCTGAGGGCTCTTTTCTGTTCCATTGGTCTATATCTCTGTTTTGGAACAAGTACCATGCTGTTTTGGTTACTGTAGTTTTGTAGTATAGTTTGAAGTTAGGTAGCGTGATGCCTCCAGCTTTGTTCTTTTGGCTTAGGATTGACTTGGCAATGCGGGCTCTTTTTTGGTTCCATATGAACTTTAAAGTAGTTTTTTCCAATTCTGTGAAGAAAGTCATTGGTAGCTTGATGGGGATGGCATTGAATCTATAAATTACCTTGGGCAGTATGGCCATTTTCACAATATTGATTCTTCCTATCCATGAGCATGGAATGTTCTTCCATTTGTTTGTGTCCTCTTTTATTTCGTTGAGCAGTGGTTTGTAGTTCTTCTTGAAGAGGTCCTTCACATCCCTTGTAAGTTGAATTCCTAGGTATTTTATTCTCTTTGAAGCAATTGTGAATGGGAGTTCACTCATGATTTGGCTCTCTGTTTGTCTGTTATTGGTGTATAAGAATGCTTGTGATTTTTGCACATTGATTTTGTATCCTGAAACTTTGCTGAAGTTGCTTATCAGCTTAAGGAGATTTTGGGCTGAGACGATGGGGTTTTCTAGACATACAATCATGTCATCTGCAAGCAGGGACAATTCATGGTCAAGTATTGACAGCACAAGTGATAGGTTAACTTTAGAACAGGAATTGGTGTTGGAGGGGGTTGCAAGAATATTTTAATTTTTTGGATGAAATTTTTACTATATATTAAACATTCTTGCTGCTGCGCTGCAAAGCCACAGCAAATTTGAAGTGCTGTTGAGGGCTGAATTATTCTCCAAGTTGAGAGATGCCCTTAAGTTAAATTAAAAGCCCTACCTAAAACTGAGGTGGGGAAGGGGACAGCCTTTGCCTCCACCAGTCCCACCTACCCTCCCCTTAAACCCTCTGCCTTTGAAAGCAGATCATGTTCACTGCAGTGCTGGACACTACAGGTGTCTGTCCCTGGACCAGCAGGGACCTCTGAAGCCTTCTTTGTGGTGTGGCTTTTTTTTTTTTTTTTTTTTCCCATCCTGTAGTTTTTCTAATGGACTTTCAGGAATTTTGTAATCTCATAACTTCCCAAGCTCCACCACTTCCTAAATCTTAAGAACCTTAATTGGCAGTTTCAGTTGAAGGTGCTGTTTGTAGACTTAACACCCAATGAAAGCCCAGCCGTCATGACAAATCCTTGAATGTTCTCTTAAGAAAATGATGCTGGTCATGCAGCTTCAGCATCTCCTATTTTTTGATCCTTGGCTCTCTCTGCTGATCTCAAAGTTTCCTGGCTTTTCTTTTTTCAGCCCCTTTTCACTCCTTTGCTGTCCTGTGTAGTGAGTTGGTGAGAGAAATTGTTGCTGCCCCCTCCCCCCGGCACCATTTTTGAGTTTCAAGTTTTATTATTGCAAAAAAAAAAAAGCTTATTTAACTATTTTTATTTCTTTTATATTTCTTTTATATTTTATATTTATATTTATTTCTTTTATATTCTTATATAAAAGCTTATTTAAGTATTTTTATTTCTTTTCTTTCTTTCTTTCTTTGAGATAGGGTCTCACTCTATTACCCAGGCTACAGTGCTGTGGTGTGATTATGGCTCACTGCAGCCTCAACCCCCCAGTCTCAAGTGACCTTCCTACCTCAGTCTCCCGAGTAGCTGGGACTACAGGCATTTGCCACCATGCCCAGCTAGTTTTTGTATTTTTTGTGGAGCTGAGATTTCGCCATATTGCCCAGGCTGGTCTCGAACTCCCGAGTTGAAGTGATCTACCAGCCTCGGCCTCCCGAAGTGCTGGGATTACAGGCATGAGCCACATCTCTTGGCCAGTATTTTAATTTCTTATAAGAGTATGCTTATACTCTACTTTAAGTATTTTTAGGTCTCTTTGCAGTAGCAGATTAACTTTCCCTAACTGATACACCCATCTTACAGATAAGAAAATGAAGCTTGGAGGGGTCATACAATTGTCCAAAGCTTATCAATCCGGAAGGCAAACCTCCAGGTAATTCAACTCCAGGTAAGTCAACGTCGTGGCCCCCTGAAGTTGGCAAAAACTGCAATTACTTTTGGACCACCCTAACAGTTTTACTCTCCTTTTTTATTTTAGTTTCTTTTCTCAAAATTTCAAATCTTTCCATTAACTTTCCTGTTAGTTTTACTGTTCATCAAAGGCAACTTATAAAGTTTATGCTCTGAAAGATGAAGTGTCAATAATAAAATAGAAAACATTATGCCATTTAAGTGATCTCTTTCTGATTCAAGTGTTACTTATCATAGGGCAAACTTTGGAGAAAGCCACAGTTCAGTTTCTATGCACTGAAAAGTGTGGTCTCAGTGACAGCACTGCTAGCCAGCACAGTGGTGATAGACTAGGAGAGTGATTTAAGTTGGTGATATGGTTTGGCCATTTGTCCTGACCAAATCTCATATTGAAAGATAATCAACATGTTAGAGGCAGGCCCTGGTGGGGGTTGTGGGAGTGGATTTCTCATGACTGGTTTAGCACCATCTCCTTGGTTCTGTCCTCACAATAGTGAATGATTTCTCAAGAGATCTGGTTGTTTAAAAGTCTGTGGCACCTTCCCCATCTCCCTCTCTTGCTCCATCTTGCCATATGACACCCTGGCTCCCCTTCACTTGCCACCATGATTGAAAGTTCCCTGAGGCCCTCACCAGAAGTAGATGCTGGCATCATGCTTTCCGTACAGCCTGCAGAACTGTAAGTCAATTAGACCTCTTTTCCTTGTAAACTACCCAGCTTCAGAAATTACCTCTTTCTTTATAGCAGTGCAAGAACTGTCTAATACAGGTAGACATCAAGAAGAAATTGTATCCTATACAGTCAGATAAAAAGAGTATGGATAAATATTCACATGAAATATTCTATGAATAATTTGAAGAGATTGACACGTGTTGCATTAGCTGCTATGACACCTGGGAAGTAAGACTGTTTTGTAGTCGTTGTAACACTTACTCTTTACTCCAACAATCATCCTGGGAGGTAGATAATTATAGCAATTTAAGACATGAGGAAACTGACAGATGAACTAACTCTACAGGGTGTAGTAACTCCTGGACAACACCTCCAGGAGCTGCCTGGTCGTTAGGTAATCGGTGATCAAGTCAGCCTCTCTGAAAGAAATGACTACGTGAGGTGGAATGGTTCTCCATCAACAGGACTCCACCTGAACTAGAATTTTTGAAATCCAGTTCTCTTACTCAGCCATGAACCCAGTGAAGAGTCTGTGCTCAGGCCATAAAGGAGTTAAACGAGAGCCAGGACAGACAAGTAAAACAAATCTATATTCTCTTCACAATACCTTTTGGTAACTCAAGTGTATTTCTTAAAGATAATTTTTCTAAATCTGGAGAGTATAAGAAAAGTGAAAACAGTTAAGAAGCAGAGAAAAACACTGGTAATGGAAATTGGAGTGAATTAATTTATAAAGGCAGTTTTTGAGGCTCCACCCAGAAGGAACTGGACATGGGACACCATCTAATCTACAGGTGTCCAAAGTTCAGGGAGTCTATTTGACCACAACTGAATTTCTGCCCATTCTAACCAGTGCCTAGTTTTCAAAGGTGATCTTAGCGGCTTATTGCTATCTATGGGCTAGGGATTGGATACACACAAAAGTTTCATTGATTTGACTTTACATTTAAAGGGAACTGGTGTTGTGCAACAGCTTTGTTTTCTTAGAACAATGAGTTTTGTTCATTAAAGAAGACATTTACATGCTGATCATGAACATTACTTCTGTTTGCTAATGATGTTAATAATTAGGTACAAGGGTACCTTAGATGATCATGCATAGCTTCATTTTGTTATCTACATGTAAACATTCCAAGAACCCAACACACTGAAAACTTGTCAGCAAGTACCCAGACCCTAATTATATACCTAGAGAATATGAGGATTGGTGGTCCTCATCCTTGTAGCACTGAGTAGTAGGTAGACACAGGGAACAAAAGAGGATTCAACTACTAGCACCAAGGTGTTGATTGGGAATATGTCTCAGGATCAATACACTAGCTCAGTTCTCATAATTGAGGATGTGACCTAAAGTGAGACTAGCAACAAGAGTGAATACTTGGCCAAGAACATTGACCTACAGCACATTAAATCCACCCGTTTAAACTCAGAGTAGAACTTTTGGGCTGGGGCAGGGTTGAACCTATAGCTAGAGGTCTAATTGCCCAATTGGTAGAGAATAGGGATAAGGAGTTTAGAAATCCAAGCAGGGCTGGCCAACTTAGGACTTACCCCATCCATTGTGGGAAGACAATTGAACTCTAGAGATTTGGCCTCTAAGTTCAATTCACACTAAAAAATATATCTTTCTTTGCAAACAGGTATGTTCGTCTAGTTTTTTGTTTTGGGCTAGGTCACCAAGGTAAATCAAGGTATCATTTAAGTCCATTTCCACCCCTCTGTCTGGCAGCCAAAACATCCTTCGAGCAGCAGTCTCTTGGACATTTATTAAAATTGCAAATAACTATCAATGAAAAGGTTTAACACCTTCATTTACATTAATTTATCAATTTATAAGCAATGCACATGTTCAGTTCTACTAAAGTATCATGTATATCAAAAACAGAAACAAAAATATAAACTTAAAAAGATGAAATAAGGAATACACAAAAATTCTGATACAATGTGCTTGTACCCCAGTAAATTCTCTGTGGCCCCTTTGGGGTGAGCACATTCCATTTCGAAGATCTCTTCTTTAGAATATTAATGGAGGATCACATGGTCTGAATGGCATGACTGCGTTTTCAAACTACATACACTAGGTCTGGAAACGTAATTTTTATGTTTCCTATTCATTAATTTGACAGTGTAGGCCCTACAGAGGTCTATCCTGGGTATTCTGATTTATTCTGATTAATGGCAGATAGCACCGGCCTCAGATGGTAATGTTGTTCTGTCCTGATCGTCGTATAAAAGCTAGAGTGCACTGATTTATTTTCCGCGTGAAGAATATTAGGCTCCAGCTGCTGAGGTCAAAGGCCAAATGAAACTTCACCAGATGCTGAATCCAAGAATTCTCCTAGCACCTGCGTCTCAGGTTCAGGGCCAGAATCTATCTATTCCCTGGAGGTCTGAGGCCCTGGGATCAGGAGACACAAAACTGCCATGAAAGCAATCCTGGAGGTGCCACACAGACGGCAATACAGTGGCTGTCACCACATCCCAGATTCCTAAATAATAAGCCTGAGCCTTGAACCCCAGCAGAGTCCCTGCTGAACACCCAGACTTGCTGAGTAGTTCATGAAGACATTTTGATAGCCACTTCTCTATAGATTCTTTTAAAAAAAAAAGTGTTATTGATATATAATTTACACTTCATAAAATTCACCCATGTAAACCAGCTCAGTGTTTTTTAGTACATTCAAGATACGTGCAACCATCACCACAATCAATTTTAAAACATTTTCATCACTGCAAAAAGAAATCCACTAGCAGTCACTACCCAGTTACCTCCAACACACACTTCTCTCTCCTCTTCCCCTCAGCCCTAAGCAACCACTGATCTACTTTCCGTCTCTATAATTTGCCTATTATGATCATTGGATATAAATGGAATCATATAATACATCATGTTTTGTAATTGGCTTCTTTTACTTAGCATAATATTTTTAGGGTTCATTCATGTTGTAGTATGTACCAGTACATAATTTATTTTTATTGCCAGATAATATTGTATCATGTGGATATACCACATTTTATTCATCCATTCTTCAGTTGATGGACCTTTGTGTTGTTCCTACTTTTTAGCTTCTATTAATAATGCTGCTATGAACATTCATGTATAATTTTCTGCATGGACACATGTTTTCATTTCTGTTGGGTACATACCTAGGAGAAGAATTATAGGAGCATACAGTAACTCTATGTTTAGCCTTTTGAGGAACTGCCAGCCTGTTTCCCAAAGTGACTGCACCATTGTCTATTCCCACCAGCAGTGTAGGAGGGTTCTGATTTCTCCACATCCTTGCTGACATCTATTAGTTTTTTTTGATTATATTATTTCACTGGGTGTGCAGTGGGATCTCATTGTTAATTTGATTTATATTTCCCTGATGATTAATAATCATCTCTTGCACATCTTTTTGTGTGTGTATTGGCCATTTGTACATCTACTTTGGGGGATGTCTATTCAAATCTTTTGCCCATTTTAAGTAGGATACTTTGGCTTTTTATTATTGAGTTGTAAGAGTTCTTTATAGATTCTAAATGTGTGTTTCTTATAAGATATGTGATTTTCAAAAATGTTCTCCTATTTTATAAGTTGTCTTTTCACTTTCTTGATGGTGTCCTTTGAAGCACAAAAGTTTTTAATTTTGTTGGTGTCCAGTTTATCTGTTTTTATTCTGATGCTTGTGCTTTTGGTTTTATATTTAAGAAACAGTCACCTAATTCAAAACCACAACGTTTTATGCCCAGGCTTTCTTCTAAGAGATTTATAATTTAAGCTCTTACATTAGGTTTTTGATCAATTTTGAGTTAATTTTTCTCTATGGTGTGAGGTAGGTGTGCAGCTTCATTATTTTGCATGTAGATATTCACTTAGCTCAGAACCATTTGCTGGAAAGACTATGCTTTGCCCTATTTTATTGTCTTAGCATCTTTGTTGAAAATCAATTGACTGTAAATGTGAGAATTTATTTCTGGACTCTCCATTCGATTTCATTGGTCTATATGTCTATTGTTATACTTCACAGATTTGTATAGGGTCTTCTACTGC
The DNA here is from genome assembly GCF_028885655.2 of Pongo abelii. NCBI lineage: Eukaryota > Metazoa > Chordata > Mammalia > Primates > Hominidae > Pongo > Pongo abelii. The sequence goes on from NC_071999.2 coordinate 51,434,969, forward strand.
TCACCCATAAAAATTAATTAATTGCTTAAGGTTTTACGAAGGACACTAATGCTTCTAATTGAAGCTTGGGAAGAAATTAACAATCAAGACTTCAGAGGGCAGAAAGCAAGACAGCCTCAAGGAGCTCAGTGGCATCTCTCTAAAACTCTGCTATTACCGAACTAGCTCAAAGGATCTTCAGTCTTTGTGACTCTTCCAAGTTTCAAATTTTCAAGTAAAGGAATCTGGTTTACTTTGATGAGAAGTATTCCCCTAAAACAGTCCATTGTGGCTGAGAACAGGGTTACACAGCACAGACATTGTTATTAGGGGCCGGTCCCTTTGTTGGAAGTTACGGAAAGACAATACATCCAACTCCGGGGCCATGGAAGTACCCGCTTAACATTTCTCCCTGTCTCTAGTCTCTCCATACCTCATCCCCATTCACAAAAGTACATCTGCACAGAAGTATATTGGTGTGCTTCTCGTCCACACCCAAAAAGAACGGACCTTGTACTGGATGGGGCCAAACCTGCACATCCTGAAAGTAAGCCCCATTTTATAAACTGGATTATTCTATCTTCTGTTTATTTCTGTAGAATGAGAGTTTAGTAATATCTTGTTGAATGTTCTTTTGATTCAGTTAATCATAGAATTATAATCTTGTTTAATATCCTTGTCAGAGCTTAGAGAATCACTGAGTTGTTGGAAGAGCCCTGTCTCCAGCTTGGTCTAGAGATCTCTGAGATTTGCCTAAAATATTGGTATTGACCACTGGGAACTCACTCAAAAGGGAAGGTGAACCTCAGATATTAAGATCCTATGGGGATTTTCTTCTCTTAATAATAGAAGTTCTGGATGTTTTCTTGAAAACGAGGCAATACTTACCTGCTTAACATCCACTTAGTGGCTTATGACTACCTCTAAGATAACATCTAAACTTCTTGGCTTGACCCACAAGACAATTACAATCTGGTCCCAGTCCTCCTATTCCTTCCCTTTCATACACTCATACACCCCTTACCCTAACCATACACCATACACACTTACCTTATCTTTTTTTTTTTAAATAATTTTTTTTTAGCAGAGATAGGGTTTCATCATGTTGCCCAGGCTGGTCTCAAACTCCTGGGCTCAAGCAATCCACCCGTCTCAACCTCCCAAAGTGCTAGGATTACAGACGTGAACCAAGCCACACATTTGCCTTAAACCCATGTTTTTCTTGCTCTGTTCCCTTTGAGTCTTTCCCTTCCCATGCCAACTCCCACAGTCCTGCTCGTTCTTTCACTCCCTGCTTCACTGTCACCTCCACTGTGAAGCTTTACTACTCACATCATCTCCTCACGAAAGTACAACTTCTCTAATTCATGCCCCCATGGCCCTTTTCATGTAATTCTATTACATCACTCATCATATTGTTACCATCACTATGTATCTGTCTCCCGCCAAAAAACTATATTTCCCAAGGGTGAGAATCTCTCCATACCAAGCATAATATGTGTCTATCATAGATGTCCAAGGATGTTATTGACAGAAACATAGAAGGAAATTGCACTAATTTTTGCTGTTACAAGAAAATCCACCAGTTATCTCTAGCAATCAAATGTAACAGGCAATGTTTGCCTCTAGTTTGACCAATTCAAAAGATTTTCCCTGAAGTCTTCTCCCAAACCAAGGTCATATTCCAACAACAAACTACTCTGATAAATTCAAGATACGTGACTTTCACCTGGAAGTCTGACATTTGAGGGTAAAAGATTGCTAATTGAGTGAACCTGTGGTCCAGATTAGTCTTTTTACTACTGAATTTTGTTGAAAAAAATTACTAGCTTTACTTTGTGCTACACACAGTTTTCTAAGGCAGGCTAAGGAGTAAAACTAAAGGGCTGTGCTCACTTCTGCAGCACACAGAGAAAATATTTTGCACCAGCCTAATACTGCAGGCCTGATGGTCAAATTTTTCCTTTGTCAAAAAGAAGAGAAAAATGAACATTGATATTATTTGAGAAAAAAGTAGAGAACCCACAAGCCATTTGCCTAGTTAGTGACATTTCATTTATCAGCACAAAATGTCACATAAATCCTAAATCTGGTTTAGTGTAAGGAATTGTTATTCATCATGCACAGGGTAGCATTTGGAATTCATTTATCTGAGTTCTGTTGCCTTGTGTTCAGAATGCCTAAGGTTGGAGTCTCTGATTTCATTCTCCAAAGCAATGAAGAGACCTCACGGGTTGAAATCTGAATCCATGGGATTCTATACAATAGCTGAGGTTTGGTCCCCAGAGAAAAGTGAGTAAGAATACGGGAAAAAAAAAAAAAAAAAAAAAACCCAAAACTAAACAAATCTAAAAAAAAAACCAAAAAACAAGACGAAACAAAAACAGAGAGCAACCTATTAATCCTGGAAGAAAACACATAACATCATTTTCATTATTAGGATTTCCTTTGTATTTACCCTCAATAGAGTCAGCCAACATGTTTCCGTTCCCATTTAATTCCCAAGTGGCACTTTTGGTGTCCAGGAAAAGTGCCAAGCTGAGTTGTTCAGAAGATCTAATTACCCCTAATAGAAATACTACACAAGAGACTGCTTTGGTTCTTGCTCTGACATCTCTTGTCCTCTTATTTCCTACAAAGATTCATGTGAAAAACCAAAGTTGTATGTGCTGTGCCCAGGAATGTCAAGGAATGGGAAGCTGGGGCAATCACATCCCGGTCTCATCCTGGCAGGAGGGAGGATCCTCAAGAGGCAGTGCAGGGGCAGGAAGAACCCTAGCATAATAAGAGCTTTGAGTGCCTGGGACCTGCTCCAAGGGGGATAAACAAGGTGCAGAGTTGACCTGAGATTTCTCAAACTTGCAGATCATTAGGAGGGCATTTCCCTTATTCTATGCTTGAACTTAGAGGAACAAGCCACTCACTCTCCCACCCCACCACTGCAGCTCTGGATCAATCATATATTTCCTGGTTAGTTCCTCATTTTTATTAATTTTCTAAGCTTCAGGTTCATACATCTAAATGCCCATAAATGTCTAGTTCAGTATGTCATCTTCTTCCCAAACTTGCTTCTTCTCCTTTCATCTTTCTTATCTCATTTATGTTATCAGCATCACCGCCAACACCAACCACACAGGCTAAAGATTCATAAAATATCTTATCTCCACACTTTCCTTCAAGCCCAACTCCTATCCTAGTATCATGTCACCAGTTACTAAATTCTGGCAATTTCACTTTTTAAATATTTCTTGATTCTTCCCACCACTTTTCTCTTTTTCCATTGCTAGTTTATCATTTCTCGCTGTATAGTACTGTTTGGTGCATAATAGACACTTAAATAATGTTTGGTTTTGGGCCGGGCCCAGTGATTCACACCTGTAATCCCAGTACTTTGGGAGGCCAAGGTGGGCAGATCATGAGGTCAAGAGTTCAAGACCAGGCTGGCCAACATGGTGAAACCCCATCTCTACTAAGAATACAAAAAAATTAGCTGGGTGTGGTGGCACGTGCCTGTAATCCCAGCTACTCAGGAGGCTGAGGCAGAAGAATCACTTGAACCCAGGAGGCAGAGGTTGCAGTGAGCTGAGATCGTGTCACTGCACTCCAGCCTGGGTGACAGAGCAAGACACCATCTCGAAAAAAAATAATGATAATGTTTGGTTTTGATTGAATATAAAATGGATCTTCCCACTAATTTATACTATAGAGCAAATGGCTTTTTTAGATTTCTTTTTTTTTTTTTTTTTTTAGAGTTAGGCTAAAGAAGGAAAACTGAACAGGATTACTTAAGATATCTGAGGGGAAAGAGTGTTAAAAAGGGATACAACCCCAATTTTTTCTGCTCTCATCAGCCTGGAGTACACAAAGCAATCATTGGGCTACTTCACAAAATGCCCCACTCTCCTGCTGAAATAGCCCTTTCAGAGCTAGGATCCTCCCGTGGAGTAATATTCAATGATCTCAGTAATCTGTGGGTTTCATGAGTACTTCTTAAATAATAATGTGCCTCGTGGCCAGGCGCGGTGGCTCACGCCTGTAATTCCAGCATTTTGGGAGGCCAGGGCAGATCACCTGAGGTCAGGAGTTTGAGACCAGCCTGGCAAACATGGCAAAACTCCATCTTTACTAAAAATACAAAAATTAGCTGGGTGTGGTGGCATGTGCCTGTAGTCCCAGCTTACTTGGGAAGCTGAGGCAGGAGAATCACTTGAACCCGTGAAGTAAAGGTTGCAATGAGCCAAGATCGTGCCACTGCACTCCATCTTGGCAACAAAGTGAGACTCCATCTCAAAGAGAAAAAGAAAAAAGAAAAAAAAGAAAAAAAGAATGTTAATGTGCATCTTAGTGGCCTGGAATCTTGTTAAAATGCAGACTGTGGCTTAGTAGGTCTGAGGTGGAGCCTCAGCATCTGCATTTCCCAGGCAAGGACAATGCTGCTGGTCTACAGGTCATACTTTGGGTAGCAAGGGGTTAGATAATCTCTTTCAGGGTAAAATTTCTTTGCCACAAACTATAGGACTGTCAATATTAAAACATTAAAAGTGGCCCAAGGCTCTACAAATCTCCAGGTTATACAGTTACAACTTCATGGCATCAAGAACTTTGACCCAAAAAAGCAAGGGCTCATTGGAACTAAGAATCCCTTAGCCAAGGCCTCTGCAGGCTGCGGAGAGCATGCCTCTCTCAGGACTTAGAGATTTGAAGGACAGAACTATTTCCACAGGCAGGCTTAAGAGACCCAAACGGGTCTAGAGATATATAGGGACAAGCACAGCAGGAAGTCATTCCCACATCTGGGTCTGAAGGGCTGGGAACCTGGTGAAACCTGGGGCCATCAAGGAGGACTACACAACAGGTGCTGAAGCCACATTAGAGGAAATCCTTGGACCCTGCCAGACCATGGTGCCAAAGCAAGGAAGCAGGTGGTAGGTGAGAAGTACCCTGACCTCATTCTCCCCTCGATGAAGAATAAGGTTGGCCAAATTTACTTGCAAGGGAGTCCCATGATGTAATACATGTGGGGTTCCTGGGGAACAGAGCAGGGCAGGAAAAGGGTGTGAAGTGAATCAGGGTTGGTTAGTGGGGGATAAGTAGCGCATAAGTTGTACAATAAGAGGTTCATACTGGCTTGACAGTTCTCATCCTCTTTATAGAAATGCATGAATATTGTAAAACATGTCATCCCTAAGGACAAAATGGGCAAAGGCAATCCTTTGGCATGGTCTGTTGGACACATTGACCACTGAGGCAAGGACAGGCCAAATAGAGAGCGAATCATAGACGTGGAAGCCACCACAGTCTAGTCTCCTTCCCTGTGTATTTGATCTTCAGACACCACACAGAGAATCTGACCCCAAACTCCCACTGTACCCAACATGTCCATTCTTTAAAGGATTCTAAGCAAATATGTATTGGTTCAGACACTATTTGAAATAGGGCTGTTGGCCTTTCCAAAGTAAATTCCTGCATTCTATTCCAAGAACCATCATCATGTCAAAGAAAATATAAAGAGGATAGGATGGTTTCCATATACAAAGTCCTACTCCAGATCCATTGAAAGCTCAGTGAAAGAAGCCAGTACAAAATGATTATGGGAAAATGTACAGAGCATTTGAGTCAGAATTTGAGCCTTCCAGTTCATCCTCAACAAAACCATAGAATGCAAACTGCTGAGGCTTACTACATCTAGCTTAGGAGGATAAAGGACTTCTCTGACCTCATCGCCTTAGGAAAGCTCAATAGGTCACATTTCCGGCTGGGGCCAGCAAGCACCCCTTTGGCTTTTCCTTCCTATGCACAAAATTTCAGAAGTCACAGTGTAGCTGAATTTCCTTTGGTAACAGAAAAACAGTCATTATTGTTGAATGCAAGGAACTGATCTGACCTACAGTCAATAATTTTTTCCTGCAAATGACAAAGCCTGTTTCCTCCAGCTGATAATGAAACCTTGAAAATGCACAGGACATGTATTTTCCAAAGCAAATAATCCATGGCAAAGGTGCAATTCTGTACCTTAATCAATCAAAAGCTAAGATTGAACAGAAGAGTCTATTGTGGTAAAATACACATAACTTAAAATTTACCATTCTTACCATTTTAAAATCTACAATACAGTAGCATGAAGTGCACTGAGTCATATTTATTTTTAAAGTAAATAGCTATAAATGAGCCCCTAGTCTCTCTAAAGAAATGTACTCAACAGGCACAACAAAGAGAGAAGTGCTGTTTTCTTTTCTTCCCTTTTTTTTTTTTTCTTTTTTGAGATAGAGTTTCACTCTTGTCTCCCAGGCTGGAGTGCAGTGGCGCGATCTCAGCTCACTGCAACCTCCGCTCCCCAGGTTCAAGTGATTCTCCTGCTCCAGCCTCCGGAGTAGCTGGGATTACAGGTGCCCGCCACCACACCCAGCTAATTTTTTGTATTTTTAGTATAAATGGGGTTTCACCATGTTGGTCAGGCTGGTCTCAAACTCCTGACCTCAGGTGATCCACCCGCCTTGGCCTCCCAATGTGCTGGGATTACAGGCGTGAGCTACTCTGCCCTGCCGAGAATGGCTGTTTTTATATCAGAGGAAAATGGAAAAGTATGATACTCACACAGGGATAATGTCATAAGTTTTAGGCAAGAAAGCAAATCCTATATCCCTCTTTTCCAGGTCAGGGATCTAAGCAAGGATATTACGGGGCTAGTCATGAGTTTCCAGGCTTTAGGACAGTCCTGTAAACATTTGCTGGATCAACTGCTTTGCCCGACCAGTATGCCTGTCCTGGTCTCATGCCATTTGCAAGATTCACTGACAGCAAGTGCATTTTCATAAGTGTGAAGAAGAGACATACCTTCCATGCCACATAAAAGAGTGTGGTTTAGGGGAAAACCATGCTATCTTCTGTTAAGAGTTTGGACTTTAGTGTCAGAAAGACCTGAGTTTGAACACAGCTCTGTTCCTTCTGGTCTGGTTGCAAGTTACTTAAGTTCTCTGCATCTCAATTTTCTCATAACATCTCAGTTTTCTCATCTATAAAATGGGAGTTAATGTAAGTATCTACTTCATAAGGAGATTATAAGGATTAAATGAGAGAATTAGTCAGGATAAGATAGGCTCTGCTGCATTAACAAGTGAACCCCAATATTTCAGTGGCTTAATCTGACAAAAATTTACTTCTTGCTTATGTCACAGTTGAGGGTGAGAGGAAAAGGTGGCTTTCCTCCAAAAGTGATCAAGGACCTGGGCCTCTTCCAAATGACAACTCTAACATCTAAGAGACTTTTGCTTCCTGACGAATGGAGGAGCCACACTGGCTTTTTACTACTTTGGCCTCAAAGTGACTATGTCATTTCTGGTTATAGTCCATCAGAAATAATCACATGCATCAGTCAGTTTACAGAAAAAAAAAAAAAAAAAAACAGATGGCACACTCTAAAGGGCCATCTGTTTGATGGATTAGTTACAAAAGTGTGAGCAGGGTTAAGGGAAGTCACAGGAGGTCATAAGCTACCCTGGGGCTACTAATAGCCTAACACAGGTCCTGAATTTTCAGTACCCGAAGCTCAGGCTGGGGATGAATAAACTAGCCTCTTTTGCCTCCTGTCCTTCTAACTGTTGCCTCCCAGTAGTCATGCTCAACTATGAACCAGTCAGTGGCGCTCAAATGATGTCATCCATGAAAGGTCAGCTTGTGCCAGACCAGGAGAAAAAGTCAATCTGGAACAGCAAATGGAGAATGCCTAGCAGAGCATGCAAAAGGCTTAGCAATGTGCTCAGCACATAGTTGGTGCTCAAAAAATGAATGTGAAGCCAAGAATACATGAAGAAAAATATTTAAAAGTTATTTGTTTTTATTGAGGTTTTCAGTTAACTTTACCTCTGACAAAGAGAAATTTACATTTGCTATTGAGAATTTTTCTCTCTCCAATTCAATAAGGGTTCAGCGTCCAAAGCTGGGTTGCACTTCCCCTTGGCTCAGTGTCCAAAGCTGAGCTGTCTTTCCTCTCTCCTAAAAGATGAGTTTAATAGGAAGAATGGTGTTTTGTTTTGTTTTTTTCAAAGTGAGAAACATTGATATCTCTGCCCCAAAGAATTTTATCTGTCTGCCAGCAATTACAACTTCAGTTAGGACTAATGGCACAGTTACATTGATAACTGCTGTTACTGTTTTCATTCTTTAACTTGCCAACAAGATCCTCTGGTCCCTTATCTTGTACTGGGGCCAACCCAACAAGAGCAGGAGAAGTTGAAATCTTGACACTTCAAAGCCCAGGGCATTGTGAACAAGCTCACTAGTTGTTTGTGTTGGGCTTTGCTAAATAATAGGCTGGATTCAGTGCCAGTAAAAAGAGATAGCTTTGGAGGATAGTTTTCGGGGTTACAGTCATATATAGTTTCTCATTTTGCACACAAGTGAAATGATCTTTTCCAAGGATCAAATTCATTTCTTGTTTATTTCCCGTAATTGCGTTTTTATGTGAGAAACTCATAGAAACTTTGAATTTGAAGAAAGTTTAGAAATCATTTTGTTAAACGACCTCATACACCATCAGACCCTTGGAGGGGTTGCTATTCCACCTCTGCTTGAACCCTTTCAGTGACAGGAGGCTCACTCATCGTAATACCAGCAGCAACTTTGCATTTGCTGTGAGCCACGTATGATACTTTACTGGCATTATTTCCTTAACCCTCAACAACTCTCTGAGGTAGGTGCTATTATTAGTCCCCTTTACAAATCAGGAAACCAAAGCATAAAAAAGATCCACTTTTTTATGTTCAAAGATCCACTGCTAAACTTCACTGAAGCTGGAGTTCAAACCCACCTTTGTTTTTCTCTAAACCTCAAGCTTTTCTCCGCTAAGTTTTCCCAGTACCTTTCAGGACAACCCGTTCTCACCAAGAACTCTCTGAAACATCCTTTCTGTAGTCTCCCCATAATTTTATTAGTTCATTTCAATTTTACATATCAAAAAGTGAAAATATAAAGACTATTAATGATAATTTACATTTGATATCATTTTGCCTTTTAAAAAGTATGTCAATAATCTCATTCAAGCTTCTCAGCAGCTCTGAGAGATAGTTATGACACTCTATTTTACCTATTAGAATGCTGAGTTGGCTGGGTGTGGCAGCTCATGCTTATAATTCCAGAACTTTGGGAGACCGAGGCTGGCAAATCGCTTGCACCGAGGAGTTCGAGACCAGTCTAGGCAACATGGTGAGGCCCCATCTCTACAAAAAATGCAAAAAAATTAGCCAGAAATGGTGATGTACAACTGTAGTCCCAGCTACTATGGAAGGCTGAGGTAGGAGGACTGCTTGAGCCTGGGAAGTTGAGGCTACAGTAAGCCATGCTCATGCCACTGCACTCCAGCCTGGGAGACAGAACAAGACTCCATCTCAAAAAAAAAAAAAAAAAAAAAAAAAAAAAGAAAAGAAAAGAAAGAAAGAAAGAAAGAAAAGAAAAAACGTTGCTGAGTTTCAGAGCATTTGCATTTGCTCATGGTCATGTGCAACCTGGTGGTGGAGCCAGGAGCAGAGTTCAAGTGCTTTACATCTTGGTCCTATGCTTTCTATTACACCATGCTGTTGACTCAGTGAATAATGAAAATGCAGCCAAGTGTGAGCTCCTGATGCAGCCTCCTCCCTCAAGTGCCTTTGTCTGAGGAGGTACCCCTCTGACCGTGATTTCCACACTACTTTCTGTCTTATTCCAGTGCACTGTGGTCTCATGAACTGGTGCATTTAGGAGGTTTGGTCTCCCTAATAAATCTGTTCCATGCCTACTCCTCAGGCCTGCATCCCAGTGAGCAATTCTGTTTCCATCAATTTTACTGCCTGATCTTGGCCCAAACCAGTACTGGCCCTGTGTGGTCAACAGTGTCCTTGGGACTGGATCTTAGGGACAGTGAGCAGATCGGACAGAAGGCAATCTCAGGCCACAGTGGTACAATAGTGCTTCTATTTAGTCCACAAGATGCCAAACAGCTGCTTCCAAATATCCAGATGTTTGGCATCACGTAAAACAAAACTTTGATTCATTGGCTAAATATCCCTCTGTCATCTAATTGATGAACACATGCTTGCGTGTTTTGGCATCTTGTAGACACTGTGTTTGCTTATAAGTGAATGGATTTAATATTTCAGCTTCTAGAAAGTATCCCACAACAAAAGTTCCCACACTACTTTCCAGTGCATAAATCTTCTTTCCAGGTTGTCTGCAAATATGACAAAGTGAAAAAGTCCCCACATTTTGCAAACTCTTTAATCAGTTAAACACATCTGCATCAAAGGCTAACATGATCTTCTGTTGGGTTATGAGAGAAAAAAGAAAATCTTGGTTTTTCCCTTGTGTAATTGAAGCCAAAGCAATGTGAGCAAGATGTATCTTAACTTCCTTTACACTCTCTTTGGTTTTCTTTTGTTTTTTTTTTTCTTTTGATGTGCAGAGGCATAATCACAGCTCACTTGCAGCTTCAACCTCCCAGGCTCAAGTGATCCTCCCATTTCAGCCTCCTAAATAGCTGGGACTACAGGTGCGTGCCACCACACCGAGCTAATTTTTTTTTTTTTTTTTTTTTTTTTTTTGTAGAGACAGGGTTTTGCCATGTTGCCCAGGCTGATGTCTTTGGTTTTCTATCCTATGTTTTACATAGAATATTCAATGAAAAGTATTTCACTAAAGTTTTTCCTAATTGTTTTTTTCTTCATACCCAGCTACCTAGAAACACATTTTCCAGATAATTAGCAAGGAGTACAGACAGTCTCCGAATTTTGATGGCTTGACCTATGGTTTTTCAACTTTGCAATGATGCAAAAGTGACATGCATTTAGTAGAAACATACTTCGGGCGACCATACACCATTCTGTTTTTCATTTAAGCATAGTATTCATTAAATTATATGAGATATTCAACACTTTATTATAAAATAGGTTTTGTGTTAGATGATTTTGCCCAACTGTGAGGTAACCCAAGTGTTCTGATCAGGTTTAAGGTAAGCTAGGCTAAGCTATGATATTCGATAGGTTAGATGTATTAAATGCATTTTCAGTTTAACTATATATTCAACTTACAATGGGTTTATCAGGACATAATCTCATCATAAGTCAAGGAACATCTGTACTCAAAGTGTTCTCCAATGAACAGGATCTTAAAGCTTTCTCTCCAGGGGAGGTGATAGTTTTTTCCTCCTCGTTTGATCCTAGATACACCCTAAGCTTCTTTACTTTCTTTTGTGCACATCAACCCACTGCTACTCAAATTACTAACAGTATTTTTCCTGTAGTAAGCTGTCAGTACATTTGTCAGGCTCTGTGTTAAGTGCTTTAAACACATGGCATTCCATTCTCTCAAGAAGCCTATGGGGCATGAGGATTTTGGTGTGCGTGATTTTGTGTGCACTCATACTGCCTGAGTGCTAATTTGGAGATGAGGGAATTGCAGCGTAGAAAGGGGCACCTGCACCCACTTGCTGAGGGCACACAGCTACACAGCATTAGGGCTGTATTGCCTTAGAACCCGTGCACATGACCCCTCATTCTCTGCCTGCCACCTCTTTGCTTTCAAAGTAATCGTCCTCACACACAGCACAGACTCCACTAGCCCAGATCATGAGGCCCATCCCAGTATGGGCCTTCCTGTCTTTGTGCTTCCTATTCCCTGCCACAAATCCTGCGATTCAACTCTGCAGACTGTAAGGCACACCCCTGAACACCACACTCTTTTACTTCTCCCTACCCTTGCACATCCTCCTCTCCTTACAGGGACCGTTGTATATGCCAGACTCATAGTGTACACATCCAGCGTCTTCCCATGGGAAAATTCCCCCTCAGCCAGCAGGAACCCCTTGAAAGTTCACTCCTCCCTGAAGTCCACCTGACCTCTCACTCACTCCTGTCTTTCATAACCGTGCTTTCCTTGGTTACAGTACCTAACACATTTATCATCCTCAGAGGGCTGCGCATGTGCTTTGAAATAATTCGTTTGCTTGTCTGGCTCTCTCACCAGCCTGCGAGCTTCCTGAGAAAGGGATGATTTCATCTGTGCCTCCAGGGCACGGCACAAGAGCCTCTCAATAGGTGTTTATTGGATAAATGATAAATTAAATGTTCACGGGTTATGGTCACATGTGAGCAATTACTAACATTTATTTGATACTTCCACAGCCTTTGAAATGTCCTAAATTTGTTCCTTTGCAGGTTTCTTAGGACAGGTTCAATTCTCATCTTCACAATTCACTGGGTGCAGAGTTTCTGCTTTTGTGTTCTGTGTGGACTGTGAAATTGCCCTTTAATGAGTGAGAGAGAAAGAGAAAGCATTTTATCTCTGTGTCTCAATTACAAAGTCTCGGGAAAGGTCTCAATTGACTCAATTCTGACACGAGAAAGATCACCACCAGTGATCACATTATTTTAGCATGACTGCCTTCATAATAACTATGTCATTGGGAGGAAGAGGCAATTCCATTATATGAGGGTGGGGGTGCTGAGGAAACAAAACAACAGATGTCTGCTTAGGCCACTAATATCAAGCAGTGGAAAACAATCCTATTACTGGGGTTAAAAAAACCTTGCTTATACAGTCACCCTTCTCAATAACCTAGAGATTTTAATAAGGACCTCTTAAAGACCAAAAGGTCACCAAAACTCAGAGACATGCCTTTTAAAGGGAGCAATTACAGACTGTGATGGATGAGATATTTGCAGGCATAAAAGCCTTCTACAGATTCTTCAAATTAACCCAGGTCGATACCTGTGCAGTTCCTTTACTCATAAAGCCAGAGAGCCCTGCTTATTGACATAGACACTTGAGTCACTGGTAGCAGTTACTGGGCAGTTAGGTTCTAAAAGTAAAAGTCTGTCAGCACCAACATATGCAAAGCCAGTGGAATCTAGAAGCACTGGAAACACTGGGCTCAGGTCATCATGCTGTGGCTTGCTTACTGTCTCTGAGCCTCTCTTTCCTCAACTGTAAAAAGGGGGAAAAACCCAAAGCTATCTTCACTGAGTTGCCAGAATCACATGAAATAAAGTAAGGAAAGCCTAAAGTTATACAAACGTTATTTACACGTTCTATTTCATGGGGAATATGGAACATAATTGATGTACTTATTTAGAAAGAAATGGTAAATAAGTTGTGTATACTGTAGATCTCCCTTATCCATGGGAGATATGTTCCAGGATTCCCAATGAATGCTTGAAACCACAGATAGTACCAAATCCTATAGCTACTAGGTTTACTCCTATGCATACAAACATGTAACAAAGTTTAATTTATAAATTATGCATAGTAAGAGATTAACAAAAACAGTAATAAAATAGAATAATTATAACAATATATTAGGTTGGTGCAAATATAATTGTGGCTTTTGCCATTACTTTCGATGGCAAAAACCAGGGTTGCATTTGCACCAACCTAATACTATAATAAAAGTTATGTGAATGTGGGCTCTGTCTTTCTCTCAGAATATCTTATTGTACTTTACTCACCTATTTTGGGGCAGTGGTCGGCAGCAGGTAGCTGAAACTGCAGAAAGCAAAACCGTGGATAAGGAGAGATGACTGTAACTACTTATATTTTGGCATTGCATTTTTGCACTAATTAAAATGAAAATGATCAACAAAAACACTATGGGGAAATATCTGTGATACAGGTTAAATGTACTAATAATATTAAGTAGTAACAATACTAACACTAATCATAATTATTAAGAAGAATATTAATAAGTTATGTTTCTACTATAATTTCATAAGCAATATGTATGCATAGGCAAACAAAATCAATTTGGTTGTTTGGAGGAGGCGGGATTGGGTGAAATATTTTTGCTTCTAGTTTAACTTCTGTAAATGTCTGTGATTAAAATCATATTTTTAGGCTGGGCATGGTGGCTCATGCCTGTAATCCCTGCACTTTGGGAGACTGAGGAGGGCAGATCACCTGAGGTCAGGAGTTTGAGACCAGCCTGGCAAACATGGTGAAACCCCATCTCTACTAAAAAAAAAAAAAAAAAAAAAAAAAAAAAAATTAGCCAGGCGTGGTGGTGTGCACCTGTAATCCCAGCTACTCGGGAGGCTGAGGCAGGAGAATCGCTTGAATCTGGGAGGCAGAGGTTGCAGTGAACTGAGATCGCACCATTGCACTCCAGCCTGGGTGAGAGAGCGAAACCCTGTCTCGAATAAATAAATAAATAAAAACAAAGAAAGAAATGGCGTTTTCGGCCTCATCATAGGAGTTCTTCTCCTAGATGATCTGTGGTGGCCATGGGATCCTTGGCACTTTGCCTGAGTCCTAAGGAATTCTGTTAGTCTTCATGGGGTCCTGGGCCCAGTGAACACAACTGAAAGTGGAATTGTCCGAGTGTGGAATTGGATTAAGAGGTACTGCATCTTTGTTTAACAGGTAGGGCACGTGAGGGTCATATCAAATTGGCATAATTCCCATTTTTTTCCCCTGCCCACCTTCTATTTGCCCTTCTTCTGGGATCTGTAAATTCTCTTCTGCAGGACCACCTCCTCCGCTTCTCAATGTGTTCCCAGTGGAGTTGAGTTGGAGCAAGGGATGGCTTAAGTCAGTGTATCTCTCAAGAGCTATGAAAAGTCTGAGATGTTACCCTCCTTGCAAGATAACAATTTGGCCTGCCACCATTTCAGGGATGCTGACAGATGATGTAAGACTCCCTGACAGAGACAAACACACAAAATGTAGTATAGCAAAAGTAGGAGCCAAAATGTCAGTATATTTGTGCTAGTTCCTCAAGCTCCAATTCCACTGGGTGACACACAGGATCAGATGGCATCTGCTCATACCATCGGATGTGTTGCAGGAGGGAACTCAGGGTTGAGGACCCAGTACATTTTGAGCAAGCAGAGAATATTTCAGCCAGCAATAAATAAGTCAGTCTCCCCTCTTCCCCAACCCCCGCACCATGCAGGCTGCAGTCCAGTTGTTGCCTTGACCTGCTCAATTGCTTATGTGAAGAGGTACAGAGTTCCTCAGTATCAAGAGGGGGACAGGCCCTGCAGTCTGCCACACCCAGCAGGTGCTTGCAAGGTGCTCAGGGCCACACGTTGTCAACAATATCACATGTGACTCAATCAGAACTACTGAGATAAAATGAAACCTTTTGCTTCAGGTGAGGGCATCTTATTTCCCTGAATGAGAATCTAGACGATTCATGTTGTGACCAACAGAGAAAAGCCTGTGCAAGAATGGAGTCAACCCAAAGAAAGCAGAATTGAGAAATGCAGAGAGCAGGAAAATGGATTCAGTGTCATCATCTGAACCACTGTATGAAGCCAGGGGTAAAACTAAGCCACCCACCTCCAGAATATCCACTTATGGGAGGTAGTTTGTCATTTGTCACCAATAGAGTCTTGCTGAACACAAATATCAATGTAAACCAGTAATAGTCAAGGTTCTCCAGGGAAACAGAACCAATAGGATTTGTATATGTCTCTGTCCATATCTATATCTATAGATAAACAGAGATAGATTTGTCATAAGAAATCAGTTCACATGATTATGGAGGCTGACAAGATGTGCATTCGGCAAGCTGGAGACCCAGGAGAGCTGATGGTGTAGTTCCAGTCTGAGTCTGAAGGCCTGAGAATCAGGAGAGCTAATCACGTAGTTCCAGTCTGAAGGCCAGCAGCCCCAAGACAGAGGAAGAGCTGATGTTTCCATTTGAGTCTCAAGGCAGGAAAATACTGATGTCACAGCTCAAGACAGTTAGGCAGGAGGAAATTTTCTCTTACCCAAGGGAGAATCAGCCTTTCTGTTTTATTCAGACTTTCAACAGCTTGTACAAAGCCCACCCACATTTTGGAGGGCAATATACTGTACTTAGTCTACCCATTCAGATGTTAATCTCATCCAGAAACAACCTCACAGACACACCCAGAATAATGTTAGCCCAAATGTCTGGGCATCTTGTGACCCAGTCAACTTGACACATAAAAATAACCATCACAAAAATTTTGCTATTAAATTACAGTCATCAAATGTTATGAATGTGCTTAAGTCTTTTTCTTGGTGAGTGTTTCAAGTCCCTAACTGATTCAACTCTGCAATATTTATTCTTTCAGACTCTTGTAAAAGTTGGGCTCTTTGATGAATCATCTGTGGATTCATTTCATCCAAGGTCTAATCAGTGGTTTTAAGAACTCAGAGCTGTGTTTTCATAGTTGTGTTGTTCCTTGGACCTAATCTAATATGCTGGGTAAACCTTTCCCCTCTGTTGTATGTGCTGTTCCCCATATGCAGCTCTCCTGTTCCTAAAGATAGGGGAAGAGAGACAGGGAGAGAGAGAGAGAGAGAGAGAATATTTCAAGATAAAAATTTCTTTGGATTTTCTCACGCTATTTTAATTTCACAGTCCTATTCATTTGATATTCATTTTACTTGCCTGGCTTTCTTCACAATGATTACCCATTTAATTACACTTTAGCTGAAGCCTAGGGGAAACAGCCAGCTAGTACTTCAGTGAGATTGTCAGAGGAAAAACTGAGCCTCACTTCCTGGCTTTTCTGAATCATTATATTTCTCTGTGTTAACTTTACAGGCAGCCTTTAATAAAAAGGCAACAATGTAGGTAATTAACCTTCTAATAGTGTCAGGAATATTAAAAAGTGGCTTGATTTTATTTCAGTTCCATATTAAGCCTTTATATTACACATAGCTCATCTAAAAAGTTTTCCCTCTTTAAGAATTTCCTTCTCATGGAGGTCCACAGTCCACCTGCCAGGGAACAAATCAGTCAGGAAGGAAAGCACAGGAATGAATCCTGTGGAGTGGAAACTCCTTGGCTCTCCAGAAGATGCTTCTGCCCTGTTGATGAAGTACTGGGTGGACACATCCACTCTCCCTCACTCTTCATTGCAAGGGAGAGATCTATGAGAATGGTTTGATTATGGCTCAGCCGAGTGCCCTCTTCGCTCTCTCTTTTGCCAGCAAGCAGAGAAGGTCTCTTCCCTACTTTTTCCTCTACCTGGGTAAGTTCACCAGAGAGGTTTTCCACCTGAGTTCTCTGCTGTTCAATTTCTGATTGGCTGGTTGGTCAGGGAGAATAGGAAGCTCTGGTCAAGGCTTGAATCAAGCTGCGTTCTCTAACCCACCAACTTTACCTTAAACAAAGCTGATATTGTATTACATCTACATCTGGCTGCTTCTGTCTGTTTTGGATTGGATCAGATTCTGGAAGAGAAGATGGGTATGATCACCTCCTTTTAAACCCCCAAACATACACCAAGGATTTGAGAGATGTGGCCAAGTAAGTAGGCTCCTGTAAAACATGATACCAAGTTCCCAAGAAAATACGTGCTTGGAAGATGACAGCTGTATGGAGTTTGGGATCCCTTTTTCTCTTCTATCCCATCGAACACATAAAGTAGTTCTGGCCGCAAGGTATTACGGACAGCACAAATTGGGAATACTTTAGTCATAAGTTAGACCTTGAAGTTTCCCTTTAGCTCTAGCCTCTGTGGTACAACTGTAAATGAGTAAGCAAAAAACACAGTGCCTGTTTGCAAAGTAAATTACTTTCACTATTTGTTACTATCAGCCTTATGAATATGGTACCCATTATTGCAAAAAACTAAAAATAGTTTATTAAGAGATATAAAATAATATTTGAATAAATAAACTTGTTAATGGAAACACTCAATTTTATAGGTATGTTAATTATTTCCAATTAACTTACTGTTTTAATGCAGTTCAAATAAAAATCACGGTGAATTATTTTGGAAACTTCTTTTTACCCTCAACATTTTATTATACATTTTTATTTTTATTTTTTTTGAGACACAGTTTCACTCGTCGCCCAGGTTGGAGTGCAATGGCATGATCTCGGCTTACTGCAACCTCTGTTTCCAGGGTTCAAGCGATTCTCCTGCCTCAGCTGGATTACAAACATCTCAGTAGCTGGGATTACAAGCATGAGCCACCACGCCCGGCTAATTTTTTTTTGTTTTTTTTTTTTTGTATATTTAGTAGAGACAGGGTTTCACCATGTTTGCCTGGCTGGTTTCGAACTCCTGACCTCAGGTGATCCGCCCGCCTCGGCCTCCCAGAGTGTTGGGATTACAGTCATGAGCCACCGCACTCGGCCATGAAAAGTTTTTAAACAAACAGAAAAGTTGGAAAAAATAATACAATGAACACCAATGTATCCACTACAACAATTGTTCATAGTTGTCTGTTCATGCATATATGTGTTTCTGTGTGTATGATTATATGTACCTATGTATATACATATATATCCACTATACATATAACAATATATGTAAATACCATATATATAATTATTTATTGTGTTTTTCTGCATTGTTGCTGAATCATATGAAACTGAGTTGCAGACAGCATTACACTTTACCATTAAATACTTCAATATGCATCTCCTCAAAATAAGGATATTTTCCTGCATAACTAAAATAACATGATTATGTCTAAGTAAACTAACAATAGCCATCTCATATTTATTCTGTATTTACATTTCTTGTTTTTAGAGTGTTATTTATTACTCTTTTTCCCCTTAAATCAGAACCTAATCAAGGGTGACAAGTTATATTTAGTTATTATCTCTCTTTAGCCTCTTTTCTTTTCTTTCTTTTCTTTTTTTTTTTGAGATGGTGTTTTGCTCTGTTGCCCAGACTGGAGTGAAATGGCGCGATCTTGGCTCACTGCAACCTCCGCCTCCCGGGTTCAAGCAATTCTCCTGCCTCAGCCTCCACAGTAGCTAGGATTATGGGTGCCCACTACCATGCCTGGCTAATTTTTGTATTTTTTAGTAGAGATGAGATTTCACCATGTTGGCCAGGCTGGTCTCAAACTCCTGACTTCAAGTGACCTGCCCACCTCTGCCTCCCAAAGTGCTGGGATTACAGGCGTGAGCCACTGCGCCCGGCCTATCCTCTTTTCTTATAAAGCAGTCCTTCTACCTTATTTTTCAGGTCTTTGGCTTTTTGAAAATAATTTTGTTATTATATTTTTTTTAATTTAAAAAATAATTTCAATCTTTTGAAATGATCAGGCCAATCCGTTGTTCCCTATTCTGGTTGTGTTTGATGAGCTCTTCATAGTGTACTTTTAACTTGCTCTTCTAGTCTCTATCTCCTAAAAAGGCTTGATTAGGTTTGGGTTAAACATCTTTGTCAAGAACACTTCCCAGATCATATTTTATATTGTATATTTTATATTGTATGGCTTGCAGAGGCATATCATTCAGGCTGCCCTACAATTTGCTAGATGGTTAAGATGGTGATAGCCAGATCTCTTCATTGTAAAGATGTGGGGTTTTCCCCTTTAAAATTAGCAAATATTCTGGGAAGAGGAGAGAACAAACTTATCTTCAAGGATATTTGGAAGAATCAGCAGATAAAGATATCAAATAAAATTTAGCAAAAAAGAGAGTAATGAAGAGTGATGACTCCTATCAGATATTAAACTGCATTTAAAACAATCGGATAGTAGAGCAAAGATTGACCCCTTAATGGGTAAGTCACCCACAAATAGCTTCTGTCGACGTGGTTTTGGTGACAGGACACCCACCAATGGGCTGGCACTTACCTTAAACAGTCAGCAGACCCTGGAGGTTTTAGCTGATTCTCAGGTCCCCTTGGTCGCCTTTGGTAAGTCATGTGACCACATACACACCAAACTAGCAGGCATACCTCCACAGAGAGCTGTGACTGTATCATAGACAATGCTTTTGTTGACTTTATTTCATAGTTTAGAATTATATCTGAACAGGGCTAAGCGCAGTGGCTCATGCCTGTAATCCCAGCACTTTGGGAGGCTGAGATGGGAGGATCCTTTGAGCCCAGGAGTTTGAGACAAGCCTGGGCAAAATGGAGAGACCCTGTCTTTACAAAAAATACAAAAACTATCTGGGTGTGGTGGCACGTGCCTAAGGTCCCAGCTACTTGGGAGGCTCAGGTGGGAGAATCTCTTGGGCTGGGGAGGCTGAGGCTGCAGTGAGAGGTGATCTGATAGCACCACTGCACTCCAGCTTGGGCAATAGAGCAAGAACCCTGTCTCAAAAAAAAAAAAAAAAAAAAAAGAAGTATATCAGAACAAAGTCTTTTTCCACAGTGGCCTATTCACAGACATATTAGAAAAGGATAGACTGTGCTTGCAATTCAAGATAGAGAAGCAAAACAAACTTAAACACTATCCTGGAGGACAGTCTCCCTATTCAGGAATGTGTGTCAGTGGCCAGCCTCAAAACTAGGAGAAGAAAACTGCCTGATGGTACCCTGAGTGAGGGTCATGACAGAACGAAAGGAGAGAATCCAGTGTGGGCCCAGGCAAACCGTGGATCAGGGATGAAAGCTGGGCCACAGTGAAAGCAGGGCCTGCAGCACAGGTTGTGAGGGACATCTTAGAAAGACAGCAATTGTGTGATGGCGTTCTCAGTTTCTCCTAGGTCTACAGCTCTGTGTTTCTTTCTGGCCTTCTCCAAATGTAAAACTAATGAAAAAATGCTACGTTTATTCCTCCCACCCTACTCCTGAAACTGTGCCAGTCTCTGCATAAGAATAGATGGTGTTCCTGAAGAGTCCTTTGCTCTGCAATATTCCTTCGTGGGTTTCTGAAAGCAGGTTTGAGAACAGGAGTGAATGGAAGCTACATTTCTCTGTCTGACAGATGTGGTACACATGTGTGAGTTGGAGATGAAACTCCTTGGTAATGGCTATATGGGAACAGTGAGAACATGACATATAACCAGGTGCATTTAAATGGGGCTACTGGATGAGCTACCTTGTAAAGATTCTCTCAGTGGGATGCCTCCTAATTCTAGAGCTCTTCTACTAGGACGGACGAGCTAATTCAGTTGGATTGATCTATGTGGTAGATTATTCTCTGCTGATCTAACCAAAAAGAGTCTCCTTTCCCTAGTTTCTAGGAATGAAGAGAGAACTTTGATTACCATAATGCTGGCATGGGTAGTCACATAAAATTGTTGACATTATCATCCGGTGCTCACTTCTCTACACTCCTTCCTGGAGTTCAGCACAGACAATGGGAAAGAGACCTGGTGAAGGCACTGGATAACTCAAAAATATGGCCTAAATTTATGAACTGTTCTTAAGGAAAGAAAGCGTGTTCCCCAACTCTTGGATAATCTAGTTTAGATCATCAAATACCCCAGATAATGGCTCACCTCTCTTCATTTTTTTTTTCTTGGAAGTCACAAGCTCTAATGAGTCTCTTTAATTATTTCTTGGTGAGGGCAGCATCAAACTTCTATTTAACAAGAACAGGCATCCAAATTAGATACAGTGCTGTTCACTTATATCAGTGATCATCAAGATTCATATTTCCAGTGATTGCCCAACAACACTTTAATGTTACGCTAAGGATAAAACAATGATGTAACATGATTACCTCAGTTGACTGCCTTGATTTTCATTCTCCTGCAGTTACATTTCTGCAGCATACATTTTGAGTCCAGACTTCACCCTGGCATAAAAAACTTCCACTCTGGGTATAGAGTTTTTCCATAGCTAGAAAAATACCTTTAAAACATATGTATAGCCATATGCTATTGACATTTTTGATAAAAGCAACACTGTGCTTAAAGCATAAAATCTAAACAATAAAAAGCTATTCTAGTAACAATAACTAATGCTCCTCAAGGGCTTACTCTTCATTGGTATGGGGATGATATTACAAACATTTAATAAACAATATGGCATGGGCACTGGCCAATCAGAATTGTCACCAGCCTTAGCTCCAATAGGACAGCTGAGGTCCTCTGCTGTGCCAGGGATAACCCTTTAGTTGCTGGCCCTGAGGAAGCAGGAGGAATCTAGGGGGAGGGGTTGGGCAGATGGCATAAATGTCTGTGTGGAGAATATGTTCTGGGTGGCTATTTACTAACTGACATGGAAATATTCCACATTTGAACAGACATATTGGATACACCTGCAGAATATCGGTGCTGCCAGGCCCTGAGCTAGAGCCCTCATTCCCACAGTGCTGCCAGGGAAGATCCTGCTGTAGAGGCCAAGGGAAAACTTCTCCATTGCTCTCTGAAGATTTCTGAAACTCACTGATAAGAGGCAGATTAATAGGAGAAAAAGCATACACATTTACTAACATGTACATGACAGCCTTCAGAATGAAGATCCAAAGAGACAGCGGAAGTTGTTCATTTTTAGGCTTAGCTTTAACAAAGTATAGACAGCCATGTGGAAATATGATTGGACAAAAGGGTATGATCTAATGCTAGTAGACTGAGTGGGGAAACCCAGCAAGGCCTGTCTGTCTGGATTCTTCCTGGCCTCTCTGAGCACCATTCCTTCCTTCTGGGTGTGGGGCAGGACCCTCTTTGGAGTGAGAGTCTAATGACCTACTGTCAAAATAAGGGAGACCAGATATCCTATTTCTTTCTTTCTTTCTCTTTCTTTCTTTCTTTCTTCTTTCCTTCTTTCTTTCCTTCCTTCCCTCCCTCCCTCTCGTCTTTCTTTCTTTCTTTCTTTCCTTCTTTCTTTCTTTCTTTCCTGCCTTCCTGCCTTCTTTCTTTCCTTTCTTTCTCTCCTTCCTTTCTTTCTCTCTCTGTCTCTCTTTCTCTCTCTCTCTCTCTCCCTCCCTCCCCACCTTCTCTCTTTCTCTCTTTCTTTCTTCTTGATATAGAATCTCACTCTGTTGTCCAGGCTGGAGTGCAGTGGCGCAATCTTGACTCACGGCAACCTCTGTCTCCTGGGTTCAAGCAGTTCTCGTGCCTCAGCCTCCCAAGCAGCTGGAACTACAAGCGCATGCCACCACGCCTGGCTAATTTTTTGTATTTTTAGTAGACACGGGGTTTCGCCATGTTGGCCAGGCTGGTCTCGAACTTCTGGTCTCATGTGATCCGCCTGCCTCGGCCTCCCAAAGTGCTGGGATTACAGGTGTAGCCACCATGGTAGGCCCAGATATTTCTTTATGGCCAATTTTTACACAGAAAGGCAGAGAGAGGGGAAGTTCGAGTAATATTTTTAGGTTTTATGGTTGGTTTTGAGGAAAAGAGTTTCTGGTTTCTATGGCCTGCTTTGGGGAAGAAGGATTTGAGTTTCTATGGCTGGCCTCAGGGGAGAATGGGACTGAGAGATAGGAGGGCAGGAGAGGTCAGAGGACAACTTTTGTTTCTGAGGCCTTCATTTGGGGGTATTTTTTTCCCGAGTCCCAATTCTGCATTTATGTTCATTTTGTAGATAAGAAAATTAAGAGGCCAAGTGCGGTGGCTCACGCCTGTAATCCCAGCACTTCAGGAGGCCAAGGCGGGCAGATCACGAGGTCAGGAGATCAAGACCATCCTGGCTAACGTGGTGAAACCCCATCTCTACTAAAATACAAAGAACTAGCCAGGCATGGTGGCGGGCACCTGTAGTCCCAGCTACTCAGGAGGCTGAGGCAGGAGAATCACTTGAACCCGGGAGGCGGAGGTTACAGTGAGCCAAGATTGTGCTACTGCACTCCAGCCTGGGCAACAGAGTGAGACTCCATCTCAAAACAAAGGAAAAAGAAAATTAAGGCTTAGAGAACTTAAAGATCTTGCTCTAGATCATACAGCTAGTAATGGAAATAATTAATTAACAAAATTAATTTATGACTTTTTAAGAAAAGTTTTAGATTTACAGAAAAATTGAGTGGAGAGTGGCCAGGCACAGTGGCTCACGCCTGTAATCCCAACACTTTGGGAGGCTGAGGCGGGTGGATCACAAGGTCAGGAGATTGAGACCATCCTGGCTAACATGGTGAAACCCCGTCTCTACTAAAAATGCAAAAAAAAAAAAAAATTAGCCTGGCCTGGTGGCACATGCCTGTAATCCCGGCTACTCAGGAGGCTGAGGCAGGAGAATGGCATGAACCCAGGAGGCAGAGCTTGCAGTGAGCCGAGATCGCACCACTGCACTCCAGCCTGGACGGCAGAGCTAGACTGCATCTCAAAAAAAAAAAAAAAAAAAAAAAACAAACCAGTAGAAAAATTGAGTGGAGACCGCAGGGAATTCCTATATACCCCTACTCCCAATTTCCCCTATTATTAATATCCTGCATTGGTGTAGTACATTTGTTGTAATTGATAAGCCAATACTGATATAGTAGAGTCTATAGTTTACATTAGGGTTCCCTCTTGATCTTGTACATTCTATGGGTTTTGACAAATGTATAATGACATGTATCCACCATTGTAGTATTATACAGAATAATTTCACCGCTCTAGAAATCCCGCATGTTCCACCAATTCCCCCTTCCTTCCCCCAAACCTCTGACAACCACTGATCTTCACTGTTTCCATGCATTTTCTAGAATGTCATGTAGTTGGAATCATACGGTATGGTATGTAGCCTTTTCAGATTGGTTTCTTTCAGTTTGCAATGGGTGTTTAAGGTTCCTCCATGTCTTTCTGTGGCTTGATAGCTCATTTCTTTATATAGCTGAATAATATTCCACTGCCTGAATGTACCACAGTTGTTTTATCCATCCACCTTTTGAAGGATATCTTGGTTACTTCCTGACTTTAGCAATTGTGAATAAAGCTGCTATAAACATTTGTGTGTAGGTTTTTGTATGGACACAGTTTTCAACTCATTTGGGTAAATACCAAGTAGTGGGATCACTGAATCATATGGCGGGATTATGTTTAGTTTTGCATAACTGCCAAATTGTCTTCCAAAGTGGCTGTACTATTTTGCATTCCCACCAGCAATGAACTGCCTTTTTTTTACACAGGATTTTATAAATTATAAAGCACTTTTCTCTGTACTGTTCTTGGATCACAGAAAGTCATATTTCTTCAAAAGTAAAGCTACATTATTCTTAGGTATGCTTGAACTTTTCCGAGTAATTATTACTGCCAAATAAACACTGACACTTATTCAGAACTATGCCAAACATTTCCTTTATATGTTTATCTTATTTAACTTTCATGACAACCTGGAAAGGTGGGTATTATCATCCTCATTTTACATATAAGGAAACAGACTCAGAAAAGTCAGATATTAATATATTGCTTGAGGCTGGGTGTGGTGGCTCACACCTGTAATACCAGCACTTCGGGAGGCCAAGGCAAGCAGATCACTTGATGTCAGGGGTTCATGACCAGCCTGGCCAACATGGTGAAACCCTGTCTCTATTAAAAATACAAAAATTAGCCAGTTGTGGTGGCGGGTGCCTGTAATCCCAGCTACTCGGGAGGCTGAGGCAGGAGAATTGCTTGAACCTGGGAGGTGGAGGTTGCAGTGAGCCGAGATCATGCCACTGCACTCCAGCTTGGGTGACAGAGTGAAACTCAGTCTCAAAAAAAAAAGTATGTATATATATAGCTTGAAGTGACAAAGCAGTTCAAGTCTAGGGCTGCCTGTTGCCATATCCTGTGTTTTTTCCCCTCCACCATATTATGTTCCGTCAAGGTGAATTGTCAGGTAAAATTGTGAAAAACTTTGAAGAGGGGGATAAAAAAAGAAAAGGATTACTGAGTGTCCTGTCTAGTGTACCCTTCTGAATTATCTCTTCCTTTCATTTTCTTGAGCTATTTTACAACTCTGTAAATGGTAGACAACTAATAATAATGCAGATGACTCTTGTTCATAGAACTGCAAATTATTTGTGTCTGGTGGAGGGCAATTGATTATTGCCCTGTAGACAGACTGCTTTTTGTATCTATTTGTGAATTCATGTCAGCATTCCTTATCTGCCTATACATGTGTATGTTAATTTGAATTTTTCCTTTGAACGGGCTGAAATATCTTACTGGCTTCACTCATTAATTAATGAGTTAAAAAAATTCCTTGACAGGTGTTTATTTCATATTTTTTCCTCTTTTTTTCTTTTTTTTTTTTTTGGAGGCAGAATCTTACTCTGTTGCCCAGGCTGGAGTGCAGTGGCTCAATCTTGGCTCACTGCAACCTCCGCCTCCCAGGTTCAAGCCATTCTCATTCCTCAGCCTCCAGAGTAGCTGAGATTACAGGTGCCCACCACACCTGTAGTAGAGATGAAGTTTCACCATGTTGGCCAGGCTGGTCTCGAACTCGTGACCTCAGGTGATCCACCCTCCTCAACCTCCCAAAGTGTTGACATTACAGGCATGAACCACTGCGCCCAGCCTATGTGTTTATTTCATATTTGTATGAGAGTCATAATTTTACCCTTAAAACAATCTTTTATCAGAATATATTTTGTATGTGTATGTCAATATAATCAGAAACAAATCTTAGGATGGGCGCAGCGGCTCACACCTGTAATCCCAGCACTTTGGGAGGCCGAGGCGGGCAGATCACTTGAGGTCAAGACCAGCCTGGCTAACATAGTGAAACCTCATCTCTACTAAAAATACAAAAATCAGCTGTGGTGGCAGGCGCCTGTGATCGCAACTACTTGGGAGGCTGAGGCAGAAGAATCACTTGGACCTGGGAGGCAGAATTTGCAGTGAACCAAGATCACACCACTGCACTCCAGCCTGGGCAACAGAGCAAGACTCTGTCTCAAACAAAAACAAAACAAACAAATATTAGTGTTACTTCACTGTCATGATTCCTTAAGTGTCCACAGCAACAGCATATCAAGCAGTAGGAAAATCCCCATCCCTCTGTACTTCTCCTAAACCCACTTGGCTGAGTAGCTGCCCTCGAGATTGATGGTTGGGAGAGTCTTTCTCTCAATTCCTTTTCCAATGCTGCCCCTTCATCACTTCTCATTTCCCTCTGTACATTTTTTGTTCTTTTTCTGCAAAATTAGGTCTCTGCTCATCAATGCAATATAAACAAGGTATTATTAGAGGGGGAATATAAGGAATATACAATAGCCGCCTGCCTAAGAATTTTAGAACTGAATTTGTTTGCAGTATTTCACACATCTGATAGTATGACAGATTACTATTTGTTTTGTGGATTATTCAGGCTACTAGTTTTCTCTACTGCCAGCTTTAGGCCATATGTAATTTTTCCTACTCTGACTTGGCAGGGGACGCATTAGAAATATATCTTTCTCTGGATGAGAAGTACTGTCAAAACGCGTTTGGTAGAGCAGAAAGCTGACATCGTTGATCAAACTGTAATTTTGAAAGTTATGAAATCTCAGAGAAAAAAGAGATTTTAGGCACACTATTCACTCCCTTTATTTGACAAATGTGGAAATTGAGCTCCAAAGAATCTAAATGACTTAGCCACAGTAACATAGCTGGCTGTTGGCCTTGCTGGAAATAGGGCTGTATCTTCCTCATTCCCAGTTCAATTCTCTTTCCATTACACATAGTATTTAAATAACCTTGGCCTTCAGGAACTCTAATTAGCACAGTAGTTAAGAAATAACTGTAGCATGCATTATCCTACTGAACTTTTGTGATCTTATGAAATCATGCAGTTTATAAAAGCTTATTATTTTACTCATTTGAAGGAAACACCAAGGGCAAGGTCAAAAAGAGCAAATTTGCATGTAAATTACAATTCACAAAAATATATTTTAAGTTAATGCCACATCTACTATTCCCACTAACAGGACTAGGTCATACGGCAGCTACATATTCCATTTCCCTCCATGTATAAAAGCCCTCTGGGTTTTCCTCTTAACTCCCTGAAGTTATGCAGGGGTGGGCTAATGAATGCTGAAGACATATTTGTTTGCCTACTTAATTCAATAGTTAACGACTAAAAGAACAGTCAATTATTAAGAGCCCTGCATTAATATCTCTCATTTGCATTCAAATTATTTTTTAAAATAAAAGGAAGTCTGAAAGGAGAAGCAAATAAGAGCCTGGCCTCATTTTTAGAAAACCATAAGCCTAGACCATCTCTTGGACTTTTAAGTATGATAAAGTGAAACAGATATTGCTTAATACACCATCTGGATCCAAACAGTCCCATTTATAGAAAGAGGCACATATAATTTGAAATGGCGAGTGAAAAACAGGGTAACCTAATATGTAGCAAGGATCTGAAAGATGTGTGACTCTCTCATATCAGATTATGAGGTTACCATCCACTGTCTGGGAGATCTGAAATTTAAGGTTCTCCTACTCTCACTCCCATCCCCATAATACACACTTCAATGCCAACCACACAAGATAATCTACACGCTTACCAGTTTCTCATCTAACGAGGTATGAAAACAGAAAACACCTGCTTCTGTTACAGGTATCTAATGTGGTTTTCTGACATCAGGCTTCACAAATTTCTTTCCCCTCCTCCATAATTCACTGAGCAATCTGGAGCCCCTTGGGGATGGTGCTGAGTGAAAATCTGGTTAACGTAGCCAACAAACTCAATACTAAAGCCTTGGCCTCCTGATTTTTAACTTAAAGGAGTAATGAGTTGTTTAATTAGATAATATCTATTCCTATGTGTGAAACAACTTGAGCTACTCTAAATTCTAGGTATATGGAAGGTGATGGATGACTTAAATGTTACCCAAACACATTTATGCCATTTGCCACAAACTCAGCCTAGAGTAAAAGGAACCTCAGTGTCCTACTTGCAGACTCATGCAAGGGATGCCTTGTGTCATTAGGAAGTGAGCCACACACTGGGCAGCCATGCTGTTCATGAGGGCAGGCCTGTGCCCCAACCCGTAGGCGGGTGGCCATTCCCTGCTGTTGACATATGGTGTCCCATCATTGGCCAGATGGCAGAAACACTGGAAAGGGCCTGAGCACACATGAGTAATCTAACCTGGCCATGGGAGGTGATTAGAAGAGGCTGGGTGAGGATCAAGGCAAGTAGTGTGTAGCCATGGAGGCTGAAAGGGGAGTTTAAAGTGTTAAAGATGGGCCTGGGGTCAGCATGGATGACCTTTCTTCATCAGCACCACCTCAACTAACCCCAGCCTCTACACATGTGCTAGAAGACAATTCTAACGTCACACAATTCCTTCTGTGCCCAAAGGAAATATCAGAGGTTTAGGAGAAAAAAACTTGTTGTGAGTAAAAAGTAGAATATTTTCTGAGATAGCCTCATGGAACTAACTTAACTAACTACTTCTCTCAAGATGTTTTTTCAACAGGGAAGATTTGTTCAGAGTCAGAGTTGATTAGATGATGCTTGACCAGCCCTAGAGGGTTCAGAGAGTCTCTAATACCTTTGAAATTGTATAAAAAATTGTATGTGTAGGATATAGTGTTAATTTTTCTGGGGAGAGGCTACACCTCTTGCCAAAAATCTTCAAAGGATTTGTCACTCCCCCAAAATATTTTGCAGCTACTGGTCTAGAGGTTCAGGGAACCCAGCCTTTCTGATTATGGCAGAAAGGATCCTGAAAGGTCATTACATGAAGTAGACCAGCTAATCATGGCCTTGTATTATGCCTGGACTTTGGGTACTCAACATTGCCTCTCAGCTTGACCAGGGTACAAGGCTTGTCCTGTCCCAGAGACAACTAGCAAGAGCATCTCATGTCCCTTGGACCAGCTCTGACCATAGTTCTTACCCAGCATCAGCCCTGTATGCCAGCACCCTAGACCACAGCCCTTTAACAAGCCACACTCAGAGTGAAAGCAAATGAACCACTGATGGAAGGACACAAGCAGATCCCCAAGCATGGCAGTTAGTGACATAATTGGTGACTTCTATTCCCACTAAGAGGGACAAAGAAAAAACACTGTATAGGAAATAGACATTTGAGTTTTAAGCAACATTTTGCACTGGCCAGATGCATGACATTGGGTAATTCACCTTCATGCATTTATTTCAGTTTCCCAATCTGTAGTATGGGGAAGCTGGGCTAGATTCCTTAGGCCTCCCTGGCCGAGGAGCCGACAGGCTGTGTCTGAACTCTGGTGTGTCCCTGTCTACAGAAAGGTACTTGGAGACAACTGGTCCTTATTAGGAGCCAGTTAATTTTTCTATCTTAAACACCAAGTTATATGTTTTAGAGGAGTATTTAGTTTTGCAGTCCATAGAAGTATTATGAGCACATTCAAGAGGAAAAACAGCACTTGTGGGTAGCATCAATAATTCAGGGACGGGTTAATATGCTAATTAGGGCTGAAAACTAAGGATTAAATATTTCTGAGTACAATGGGCACCTGATATGTGGTTTCTGGTTTGAATTGTTCATAAATCTCCCTTCCCACTGCCAACCTCCTGTTCTGCTCTTCGCAGATGGGATATATTCAGACTCTTGGCCCATCAGCATACAGTCCCTAAAGTGTCTGAATTGTTGCTTTGGCATATTAGTGTTCTTACTCAGGTTTCCTGATCTTTTAAATCCAGGATCAGAGGAGGCACCTGAATTCTTCTCATCTCCTTTCTTTCCCTGGATGTCTCACCTGTGAGTGTCCAGTCCATCCTTATCCCACTTTCTTCTCCTGGGATCACCAATCTTACCTTCTTCATGGGCCTTTTCTTTCTTTTTCTCCTTTCAAATCTTCTCAAATTTTCCCCATCTTAAAAACTAAACCAGTTTTCTCTGCTTTATTTGCTTTTTAGTCAACTATTAATCTTTTTCTTTCTTCTAGCCCCCAAACGCTTGGAGTAAGTAACTTACACCTACTCTTTCTACTTTCTTTGCCTTCTCCTTACCTCTGCAGTTTGGATGTTGATAAACTGTCCTGGAACTACTCTCTCAAAGATAGAGGATTTTCTGTGTCCCCCAAGTCTTTGTCTCTTGCATTTGCTGTTATTGCAGGACAAGGACAGAGCTCTCTCTGTTGCAACTCCAGTACCAAACATTGCCTGTGAGTTAGAAGCGGTTCAGCAAATCTTTGTTGAATACTGACTCTGTGGTCTTTCCCTTTCAAAAACTTCTTGTCCATCCATCCTTATGCATGCCCTGTGCCTCATCCTAGTCCAAGCACTCTTTATCACACCTCCTAAACCTGGTAACACTATTCTGGCTTGCTTCTTCAATTCCAATTCATCCTGCAGAGTATCATTTCATTTACATCTTCCTTGGGACTCACCCATGACTTCAATGACTATTGCTGCAAGCTCAATCTTCTGAATTGGCATTTTAAAAATGTAATTAACTGCTTTATTATCATATTGATTAATTATAGATGCACAAGGTAAAACTGAACAAAAAGGTATCTGGAGAAAGAGCAGTCTTTCTCTCATCCCATTCTACCAGTTTTCTTTCCCATAAGCCATCACTGATAGCAGTTTCTTTTCCCTCCTTGCAGAGACTTTCTGTGCTAGACAATTGCTTCCTGATTGGACTATGGCTCACCATCATGCCTGGGGCCCTGTCTTGAATCCTAGCCAGTTGGGCTAGGGTCTTGTTTACCTCCTGGGCACTCTCCCATTGTGGGCTGTGCCATACATCCCCCCAAGCAATGATTTATGATTTGCTTCAACTGGCATAGTCTAAGACAATCCTTGCTCTTAGAAGAGTATCTGGGACTCCAGCGGCTGTGACCAGACCTGCAGGTAACACTCCCCTGTGGGTATTATGAGGTATTCCAGCACTGTTCACCCTCACTGGGCTGAACTTCCTTTCTGGTCAGTCCTCTATCCCAACCCCACTAATTCTGGCTTTACTCTCTCTGCAGCAATCAGAAATCGAAGAAAGTCCTAACTGGTTTTACTTCTGAACTGTGGTGAGTTGTGCTACGTGTTGACCTGATAAAATGAGATGACCATGTTCCTTTGCTTCTGCACTATTGCTTCATTTTCTAGCACGACCTTTCTTTAAATGTCGCACTGGCAGGATTTGAGAAATAACTTGGGGTGTTAGACAGCTAATGTTTAAACCTTGTGTATGTGAATAGTGATAGTGTCTGGGTATGGGAAGCTTAATGCCATTGTAGCCAGAGGGCATTTTCTGCTAAATCTGGAGAGAACAACCACTCTGGGAGCCTCTGACTAGGCCCTAATGACAACCTTAGGTTCGGAAAATATTCCTGTAATGATATCAAGAGTCTTAAAAACGGCCTCTGGGGAACATGAAAATTACTGCTTTAGTTTGATGCAAAGTACCTTAACTACAAATAGGAAGACTTTTTTGTTCTTTTAAAGTCCACCTAATGAACAACAGGCCTGAAAAGGTACTTAAAATATTGATTTGGAGGTACATTTTGATCAGTTGAACTGCGGTATAATTGGCGATCGAAAGATGACACATCCATGAGAGAGATTACCCCAGTCCAGGATTTCTCAAAGTGTGAGCCATGGATAACAGTCTTGCAAGATGAGATTTATTGGTCAAATATATAGGAAAAAACTGCAGTGAATCGTCTTTCCTTCTTCCATGTTCACAATGTACATTAGCATATCAAGGATTCAGAGAAGTCTGATAATAAAACAACTTCTAAACTTTTAAATTAACCCTTTGTCTCCCAAACTTATTTGGCGAAAAAATCTTTTATGCATAGTGCCTGTTAGCAGCCTAAAGAACTAAGGTTCAGAGGCACACACACTGGATAATGCTGCTTCAGTTTATTCATGCAAGTTAAATGATTTACGGTCATGCGACGCATAATGACGATTTGGTCAGTGACAGACTGTATGGAATGATGGTCCCATATGATTATAATACCAAATTTTTACTGTACTTTTTCTATATTTAGATATGTTTAGATACCATGTTCCTAAACATGGTATTACAATTGCCTACTTACCATGGTGTTACAATTGCCTACAGTATTCAGTATAGTAACATGCTGTACAGGCTAGCTGCAATAGGCTATACCATATATAGCCCAGGTGCGTAATAGGACATACCATTTAGGTTTGTGTAAGTATATTCTATGATGTTCACACAACAAGAAATTCATCTGAAATGTACTTGTCAGAATATATCCCCATTGTTAAGGGAGGCATGACTGTATTAACAAACAAATAACTGGTTCCTCTAAATAATTCACATATTCATCATATTACAAACTAATAATACAATATGCCTATGTTATAAACCAATAACATAATATAATGAACTGGTGATACATTTAGGCGAACCAGTTGCAGTAAAGCTATTTTTTAATATTATCTGTTATCTAACATTTACATTTGCATTTTTTTTAAGCCAGGTATTTAAAAATTGATTTTCCTTTTTTTTTTGAGATGGAGTCTTGCTCTGTCACCAGGCTGGAGTGCAGTGACACGATCTCGGCTCACTGCAATTTCTGCCTCCCGGGTTCAAGCGATTCCCCTGCCTCAGCCTCCCGAGTATCTGGGACTACAGGCACACGCTACCATGCCTGGCTAATTTTTTGTATTTTAGTAGAGACGGGGTTTCACCATGTTGGCCAGGATGGTCTCGATCTCCTGACCTTGTGAATCCGCCTGCCTTGGCCTCCCAAAGTGCTGGGATTACAGGTGTGAGCCACCGCACCTGCCCTAAAAATCTATTTCTTTATAAGTTAAAGTCTTATTAGCTAATGCCTTTTGGTCCTTATTTTCTAGTGAATTCACCTGGAAGCCTCCTAAACCTCTGGCAGGAACCAGAGGGTTTGCTACTGCTCACTGATGTTTTTTCCTTACAACTTACTTAAGGAGATCTCAACCTCCTTAAGACAAAATATTCTTTTATTATTATTTTTTTATTTCAATAGGTTTTTGGGGAACAGGTGGTGTTTGGTTACCTGAATAAGTTCTTTAGTGGTGATCTCTGAGATTCTGGTGCACCCATCACCTGAGCAGAGCACACTGGACCTAATGTGCAGTCCTTTCTCTCTTACCCCTTCCCACTCTTTCCCCCAAGTCCCCAAAGTCCATGTATCATTCTA
Source organism: Pongo abelii (assembly GCF_028885655.2). Lineage (NCBI taxonomy): Eukaryota > Metazoa > Chordata > Mammalia > Primates > Hominidae > Pongo > Pongo abelii. Next base: position 51,468,564 of record NC_071999.2, read on the forward strand.
TTTTTAATTTTTTTAGACAGTCTCACTCCGTCGCCCAGGCTGGAGTGCAGTGGTGCAATCTCAGCTCACTGCAACCTCTGTCTCCCAGTTCAAGTGATTCTCATGCCTCAGCCTCCCCAGAAGCGGGGACTCCAGGCGCATGCCATCACACCCAGCTAATTTTTGTATTTTTAGTAGAGATGGGGGTCTCACCATGTTGGCCAGACTGGTCTCGAACTCCTGACCTCAGGTGATCCGCCCACTTCGGCCTCCCAATGTGCTGGGATTATGGGCGTGAACCACCATGCCCGGCTGTTGTATCATTCTTATCCTTTTGCATCCTCATAGCTTAGCTCCCACTTATAAGTGAGAACATATGATGTTTGGTTTTCCATTTTTGAGTTACCAAAATATTCTTTTCATTACAATCAGCTTCTAATCCACAGTGGTCCAAACCAAGTTTTCCTCAGGTTTTTTCAAAATCCTATTATCACTCATAAGTTCTAGGTCAGAAAGTTGTCACTCTGTTATACAATTGGTTATATTATCTCATATAATTTCTTAAAAAGCATTGATTTAAAAACAAAAATCACACATAAATGAAAATTGACATTTCATAAGACCATGTACAAGTATTTATGAAGACAGAACAAGGACTAAAGTATAGATTATTGACTTATCACAGACTGCTCCTCTATTGTCATTCAGAGAATGGTCAAGAAGCCAGCTTCTCTGAGAATCCTATCTTGAGGCATAGATTCTGCAGTTTCTTTATTCCGCAGGAACTGCTGTAGAAAGGAGTACTTAAATAAAGTCTCCCTGGTCTAGGAGCCAGAACTCCGCCTTAATCTGGGAGAAAACAGGGAAATAAAGTGGCCAGAGGCTAGTAGCTACTGCTTCTTTGCTCCAAGAGAAGGAAGCATAAGCCTCTATAAAGGGGTTGAGGTTTTTTGCTGGGGAGTTTGGGGCACAGAGTGTAAAAAAAAAACTGGGTCTGGACAATAGTCAGCTATGAAGTATTTAAAAATTAAAGGGGCTGGGTGCAGTGGCTTATGCCTGTAATCCCAGTACTTTGGGAGGCCGAGGCTGGGGGATTACCTGAGGTCAGGAGTTTAAGACCAGCCTGATCAATATGGTGAAACCTCTACTAAAATACAAAATTTAGCCCAGCGTGGTGGTGTGCGCCTGTAGTCGCAACTACTTGGGAGGCTGAGACAGAAGAATTGCTTGAACCTGGGAGGCAGAGGTTGCAGTGAGCTGGGATTGTACCACCGCACTCCAGCCAGGGTGACAGAGCGAGACACTGTCCCATAAATAAATAAATAAAGGGCCAGGCGCAGTGGCTCATACCTGTAATCCCAGCACTTTGGGGAGGCCGAGGTGAGTGGATCACCTGAGGTAAGGAATTCGAAACCAGCCTGGCTAATGTGTTGAACCTGCATCTCTACAAAAAATACAAAAAAAAAAAAATTAGCCAGGCATGGTGGCGGGTGCCTGTAGTCCCAACTACTCGGGAGGCTGAGGCAGGAGAATCTCTTGAACATGGGAGGCAGAGGTTACAGTGAGACTCCATCTCAAAAAAAAAAAAAAAAAGAAAAGAAGATTAGTTGTTGTGAGCACAGCTTAAGAAAATGCTTGAAGGCAGGTGACTAGACTTATGTATGACTAACTCCCTTTTAAGAAAACCAAGGGTCTCAGCAAGTACAGTATTTCCCAGAGTTTTTGATTTCAGAGATAAATAACATCAAAATAATTGGTAACTGACTTTAGTAACCTCCTTTTGTTATTTTTTGAAAAAGGATACTTAAAAAACACTACAATTTATTGTTACCATTGTTTTGTTTTTTTTTTCCGCCAGAAAAAAAATAGTAAAGGCATAGCCTCACAATTATATACAATTTTTGAAATTAAGTACATTCAGGCTTATGAAAAACTCAGGACATTGTCCTATTTTTTTTTCTCATTTTATCAGGGTAATTTTTTCATCAACTAGCTGATTCACATAGAAATATCCTGAAACACATATTATTTATCTTCAGAGAAATTCATGTGGATGTTATTAGTTGCATCAAATATCTCAGCCAGACAACATTATTTGTTGAATCTTCCAGGCAGCGGATTTTTTTAAAAGGGCCTGATTCCTGCCCTTAATAGAAAAAGGGTGCTGTTTTCAGAATAAGTAAACAGGGTATTAAACAAAAGAGAGATGTCCATCTTCTTGAAGAAATAGTGAAGAAGCAAGACAGCAAGGGGAAATGGCTTGTCAAGTTTCTTGAATATTTAGAAATAATCAAGATCATTTTCAAGGGTCAAGTACTCTCTCCCATTTTAAGAAAAAACTCCTTTATTCAGGGAAATCATTTGAAACTTTAAAGATGTATCAACAAGTACCCCATAAATTTATACAAATAAAAAAGGACATATCAACAAGTGGCAAACCTGTTAAACACATGGTCTATTATGCAATACTTAATTGATTACTAATATTAACTGTGCACTCATTATATACAAAGTACTCCCCTCGATTCTGAGGCATGGGGAGAGAGTTGCAAAGATGAATAGGTCCCTATTTCATGGAATTTACAGTTTAGTAATCTGTAGATGGGTAAACAAACCACAACGAGTAGGTCAATCTAACGGAGGGACTGATCATTTGTTAAAAAGCAAATCGTGGGCTCATATTCAATCCATTATTTTCTTTAAAGAAGAATTAGTGGTCTTTTAAAAAAATATTTATGCTTCCTATGATGCATCACAACGACTCTTAGTCTGAACTAAATTTGCAGTCAGCCAGAAGATGTTCCAAATCATGTCCTGGCTGCTGATCACACAGACTACCACCTGGTTTCAGCTGAAGATTCTTTTAATTGGATTGTTTTCTGTGTTTCTGTTTTTCACTGGATTTTGTTTTTCTCTGTTCCTCTCCCTCGAGGAAAGTGGAAATTTGGTTACTTTTTTGTGATGGAAGTATACTTTCATTTATTATTATTGTCATTATTATTATGAATTTTGAAGCCTGACTTTTAAAAGCCTGGAAGGCTGCGGCGAATGGCATGTGAGAGGAGAGGTTTGCGGGAGGATACCAGCAGGTGGCGCGTGTCTCCTCCGGGCAGATTAGAATGCTTTGCTCAGGGCCAAAAATCCCGCAGGAATTAAGGGCAACTATCTGTGCAGTCAATTCAAGTGACACAGATCATGCCATACTTAAGTGCCGAGTCCATGAAGTCACCAGTTCCAGCCTGTTGCCTAGGCCATCACACTTCTGTATTACCACTTAAAAAACCAGCTCCCCTACTCTAAGGGTTGCATTGCTTTCGTGCTTGACACCCCGAACCCCCCGCACCCACCCCCCAACTCATTTTCCCCAAGCCAAGTCGCTCATAGGGGACAATCAAGCCTTAAGAATAGAGCAAAAATAAAGGCCCTGGAAAGTTGGACGTGAAGCTTTAACTTCGGGAAAGGAATGGTACTTTATTAATCTTCCAGCTGGTCTGCCCTTAGGGTGTCAGATGTTCTCTGTCGCCCCTGGTGTGCCAGCGTTGGCCTGGGTGCCACTGGGTGGCTGATGGCAGAATGTGAATTCACTTGCAAGCGGACATGTTCGTTTCCATGCCCCAAAGCGGGAAGAAGGACACAAGGACACTTTGATGGTTCTTTCAGCTCAGACTCGAGCTGTGACTGATTTGCTGTTTGGGATCACTGGCTTTCTAGCCTCTCCTGGCACCACCCAATTTCGGGGAGCAGCTAGCTCATCTTTCTCCTACGTCAATGTCTTCTGTCCCCCATAAACACTGCCCTCATTTTGAGTTTTTCTTTCCTATGTCTGTAGCTTTCTTCTGCCGCTCAGCAGACACTCTGTCCCACTCGTATTCGTCCCTTGGCGCTGGCGTCTGGCCCAGGGGTACACTGTGAAGGAGGGCAACCCTAGATTCTAAGGGCCCTAGCTCGAATCTAGCGCCCCTCTAACTGCAGGGGTGACCTTAACCTTAGATACATTTCTTAATTTCCTCTGTAGACTCAGGGGAGCAATTTTGGCACTCCTGGGGTCCCTGGATTAATAACTTACGTAGACTCCCTAAACAAGCGTCTGGTTCATTGTAAGCGCCCAAATGCCAGGAGGCATCTGCAGGGATGACCTCATAGTGAATGAAAACTGCCTCTTGGGGATCTCTGGGTTAAACGGCCAGAATAATTCGCAGAATTGAGAGAACCCTCTCCTTCCCCAAACCTCACTGTACTGCAAATCCCATTCATTGCCTCCCGCCGTTTTATCCGTGTTCTCAGACCACCCCCCTACCCCCCCAACCTCCAGTCCCCTAAAGCCTCCTGGGCCGCAAAAGGACGCCCAGAGAGAGGTTCGGCGCCTGAGTTGCCCCGGAGCGGGCGTCCAGCCCCGCCGTGTACCCGATTGCGGGATGGATCGCGGGAAGGCGGCGGCGGCCGGCAGAATAGGCGCGGAGGAAGGCTCAGGCGGGACAGACTGCGTGGGGGAAGGAGGAGGAGAGAGCAGACGGCGGAGGAGGGCAGAACCGCCGGGAGGAGGGCGCAGGGGCGGGAGGAGACACATGCGCGCTGCCGCCGCTGCCGCCGCCGCCGCCGCCGCCGCAGTCCTTAGCTTCCCGGGGACAGGAAACCTTCAAGACCGAGCTGCCACGGCCGCCTCCCCGCCCGCCCCCCATTCTACGCGCCTGCCCACACCCTCCTCCCCTCCTTCCAGCGCCTTTCGGTGGAGCACTGCGGCACTCAGCCCGAGCTGCCGTTTTCCCCTCGCGGGGAACGCTGTGACCCCCCCCGCAGGAGCGGCGGGGCGGGGTGGGGGGGCCCGGGAGAAGATGGCGACGCCGGGAAGCGAACCCCAACCTTTCGTCCAGGCCCTTTCGGTAGCTACTCTGCACCCACTTCATCATCCCCACCACCACCACCACCATCAGCACCACGGAGGAACCGGTGCCCCTGGCGGGGCGGGTGGTGGCGGCGGCGGCAGCGGGAGCTTCAACCTGCCCTTGAACCGGGGTCTGGAGCGCGCGCTCGAGGAGGCGGCCAACTCCGGGGGGCTGAACCTGAGCGCCAGGAAATTGAAGGAATTTCCCCGTACCGCAGCCCCCGGGCACGACCTCTCGGACACGGTGCAGGCAGGTGAGTGAGGGCCGAGGGGCGGGCAGGGGTGTAGGTGCTGTCTGGGTGTCTGTCGTGCGTTCCCTAACGCGGTGTACAGTCGGAGATCTCGTCTTGCTGGGGGAGGGAGGGTCCATCGGCCCGTTGTCTCCCGAAGAAGGGACTCGCGTGGGCGCAGAAGAAGCGGGCCCTGGAGAGGGCACGGGGGCCCGCCTCGTCCGGCGATGCAGTGCCAGGAGGGCAGGGGTGCGCCGGGCCTCTGCGCCTGCGAGCGAGGGGTCTCCGGCTCTCCACCCTGTGGCTGCCGCGCCGGGAAAGTAACCGCGGGGCTGGGACTTGCAGGCGCGCCGCGTGCGTGCAGTGTAAGTGGGAGGTTTCAGGCGGCTGTGTCGGCTTCCTGGGCCCCGCGCAGGGCTGGGAACTCCAGCGCGGACAGCGGCGTCGGCGCCTCCAGCCAGTTCGAGCCGTCTTTGCATCGAGGCGTAGCCCATCCTGGTGGGGAAACCCAGACAAAGGTGGCACGCCCTCGGCCGAGACAGGGGCATCGGCGCAGTGCCGCGAGCCCCCTCGGCGACATCGCCGAGCGATCGGGCAACTCGGTGCTGCCTCTGAGGTGCCCAAGCTTCCTCTTCCTGCGCCTGTGCGGGAAAAGAGCCGCGGGGCTTGTAGTGAATCCGAATCGGCTGCCGCTTCGGAAGCGATCGGCCCTCTTCCTTCCGTGCCTTTCGCTCACCGCCCACACAGTTTGGGTCCTACCACCGAGGCTACCTGGTTCTCAGTTACCCAACCGTTGCGGGGGCCCTGGGAAAGGACGGCGTGGCATATTAAAGGCAAAGTAATTGACGTGAGCCTGTTTTTCTGTGTGAGCCCGGCAAGTTGTAACTCGCGCCAATAAGCAGCATAACTTTTTCGAGTTACGTCAGGTGTTACATACTTCTAAAACGTCTGCTTTCTCTTTGGTAGTTGCAGTTCCAGGAGCGGGGTCTATAAACAGGAAGGAGGGTGGTGGAATGGGATTGGGGCCTTAGGGTCTATACAGAACGGACTTGGTTTCCGGCCATCCGGTTCCGCTCCCTGGGGGAGGGTTTGTGTCATAGCAAGCGCCCAACATTTCCCAGGGCAGTGGGTGCTCCGTTTTGGAGCCGCTGCCCAGATCTCTTGGCTGTCATCGCCTCATGGCCCAGGGTCAGACCCCCTGGGTCTTGGATGGGTTGACTGTCAGCACAGGAGCCCCCAGTTTAATCTTGTAGTGGGCAAGGGAGCAGGCAGTGGGTTTTTGGAGGCTAGGGTTCCAGTGTCTTTTCCCCCCTTTAATTCAATAAACATTTATCTAGAGCCTTAATGAATATTTAGATACAGTTCTGAGTTCACTGGAGGCAAAGCTGGCTCTCCAGGGTCATTAAACTTTGTAATTTGGATTTAGGGATAGTCAGGAATCGGCAAAAAAGAGGGAATTTCCAAAGTTGAGCTGTCAACAGCTGGGGAGTCTCTTTCAATAAGACCTCTTAGTTACATCTTCTCAAGTGGAAGTTATTCCAAGAATTGCCTGAATCACTAACTTAAAAAAATACATTAAATTTTACTTCCCTTCTGCTGCAGAGTGTACCATGAGCTAGCTATGCTATGGTTGGATATATCTGCAGAAAATAGAGCTGGCATGACCAATAATAATAGGTTTGTGTAGTTCAGTAAGGGGGCTTCATAGTTGTTCTACTTCAGTTATGCTAAGGATTATTTACAAAGTTAGGTGAACTTGATGTGTCTGCTGTGTTGGCATTTCTTTGAGAAGACCAGTGCTTTTAAAAGCAGGGATCACATCTTTTAGCTGAGACCTCGCCATGTGAAGTGGATACCGAAAAGTGTTCTTGTTCTCCTCTGGGCTTGTTTATGGCAAGCTTAAGTTGGGAGTTTTGCAGGTTTTTATTTATGAGCTCACTTGCACATGTTTTATGCTCGGGAAAATCTAACTGGTTAAAATTCAGAGGCTTTGTGTTAATTCTTCATCCAAAGATACAGTATTATTTGGGGGAAGAGGAGTGGAGGGATATTCATGTTTGTAGAAACTTAAGTCAACCCCATCAGAAAAGTATTCATTGTAGCTAGTTATTTTACATGAAATTAGAATACCCAAATATATTAAATATTTGCTTCTGCAGAAAGTCTTTGCCTCAGGTCAAAAGCTAGGTGTAAACCACATGTATTCTAAACCACATTTGTTCTAAAGATAAATTTAATTGAGCACAGTTTCTTATTTGAAAGACCAGAAAGCAAAATAAAGAAAGTTACCTCCAGTGTACACAGTGTTGACACAGCCTACATGTAAGAGTTCTAGTACAGTTGAAAGTTTGAGTAGTAACATTTATAATAAAGATAGTGGTTTCTCCTTGACTCATATTTACTTTAAGAATGTCTCTTAAAATTAGAGTGGCATATGAAGATCCTTAAAGGCCTAAGAGGCAAAGTGGATTTTTTTTTTCCATACATTTTCTAAGACAGGGAGTGGTAGAGCAAGCTTTTTCTCACTGTTTTGTTGTATAATACAGGCCATTTGGTTTACGCCTTGTAAAAAGTCAGGCTTCTGGCAGCCACCAGTGCAGAACTGCACTTCTGAGCAATATAGCCTATCTGAACAGAGTGGAAAACCAAGATGTAAACAATGAAACGTAGAATAGATGTCTAAGCTGTCACTCAAGTGCATATACTTCATTGATAGGAAAAAATTCAAGCTCTCATTTTGAGCCTATTAATTTACTTCTATTTGAATCAAAATAAGTTTTGTTGTCAGAGTCTAGTCTTTTAATAGGTGAAACGGGGAAAGAAAGACTGATCCACGCAGGTGCAGTGAGTGACACAGGTGTCACTGATGGAAAGGGACAAAACAGAAGAGCCACTATCAGCACTGGGTGCGCCTCTCTATGCGTTATCTGCATGATCTTAGTCCCCACTAGGAGCCCAGTCATACCCTCATTTATACATGGGAAGACTGAGACAGAGACAAGTTACGTAATATGCTGAAGATTATACCTCTACTGAGATGGTCAACCAGTGATTGGAACCCTGGCAGCCTCACGTTAATTCATGTTCTTGACCATATTCTCATCAAGCAGAGGGAAGGGGTTGAGAGAATCTGGGAGGCTTCCTGGAAATTCATTCAACCAGCATTGATTCCACAAGAAAGTACTGAGCCCCTCTGAGTGCTGGCCACTGATCTAGGCACTGAGGACACAACAGTGACCGAAAGAGAATCCCTGTATCCCTTCTTGTGGAGTTCATTCTAGTTGGAGAATAGGGAGATACATGAATAAATTGATTTTGCAGGATAAATAGGATGAGTTATAGGATAGATGGAATATCTTTGTTTTATAAATACACAGATTGCTTTGTATTGACTTCAGGTGGCTTGTAGCAAGAGTATAAATGAAGACTAGTAATACATATAATCTGAAGCATAAAATTGGGCCAAAGAAAAACAAGTACACAAATTTGCATATGAGTAAAGCAATTTTTTTTTTTTTGATGCTGATTAAGTAGTGTCATTTTGGATGAAGAAGTTCAAAAGGGTATTTTGTACAATTAAAAGTGAATTGAAAAGGAGTAAGAAAAGAAAGTGGCTGATTGCAGGAGGTTCTGGAAAATAAAGAAGAAGCCCTTAGACTCGGTATGCAGGACACTTGTTGAAAGTCTTGTTAAGGAAAGTGGGGAATGTTTCATTGCCAATTATCTTTTTGAGTTGGCTCTAAGCAGGAAAGACTATGGGCCAGGCACTGTGGCTCACACCTGTAATCCCAGCACTTTGGGAGGCCTAGGTGGAAGGACCACTTGACCCCAGGAGTTTGAGAACAGTCTGGGCAACATAGTGAGACCCCCTCTCTACCAAAAATAAAAAATTAGGCCAGGCACGATGGCTCACACCTGTAATGCCTGCACTTTGGGAGGCCAAGGTGGGTGGATCATCTGAGGTCAGGCGTTTGAGACCAGCCTGACCAACATGGTAAAACCTCGTCTCTACTGAAAATACAAAAATTAGCCGGGCATGGTGGCGTGTGCCTGTAATCTCAGCTACTCAGGAGGCTGAGGTGGGAGAATCACTTGAACCCGGGAGGCAGAGGTTGCAGTGAGCTGAGGTTGCAGTGAGCTGAGGTTGCACCACTGCACGCCAGCCTGGGCGACAGAGAGAGAGACTCCATCTCAAAAAATGAATGAATAAATAAGTAAATAAAATAAAAAATTAGCCGGGTGTGGTGGCGCATGCCTGTAGTTCCAGCTATGTGGACGGCTGAGGTGGGAAGCCCATAGGTTGAGGCTGCAGTGAAAGCCATGATTGCGCCACTGCACTCCAGCCTACGTGACAGAGTGAGACCCTGCCTTAAACAAACAAACAAAACAAAGACTATATGGGAAACAAAGAGCTTACTCAGGGAAGAATATTGAAGTGCAGCATTAAAAATACCTGTTTATGTGTGAGGGAAGAGTTCTGTAGGAGATGCAAAGTATAAGACAATACAGGAATCCATGAGATGCTAAATAACAGTTCCAGGAAGCCGTTGAGGCCCAAGGCAGGTCAAGGTGAAGTGCCAAGTAGCACTGATGGACATTGTGTGTAGAATTCAGAGGAAAAGGTCATTTTCATGAGGATGCTTAGGAAAGACTTTGATAGCAGAGGTAGGATTTGGATCAGGTTTTGTAGGATGGATAGGATTTAGATAGAAGTGCCTATGAATATTCTGTGATTGGAAGGATGGTTCCAAGACGTGGAGTAAGAACCTGACAGTTGGCCAGGTGTGGTGACTCACGCCTGTAATCCCAGCATTTTGGGAGGCTGAGGCGGGTGGATCACTTGAGGCCAGGAGTTCGAGACCAGCCTGGCCAACACGGTGAAACCCTGTGTCTACAAAAAAAAAAAAATACAAAGCTGGGTCCTGTAATCCTGGTTACTTGGGAGGCTGAGGCATGAGAATTGCTTGAACCTGGGAGGTGAAGGTTGCAGTGAGCCAAGGTCGCGCCACTGCACTCCAGCCTGGGCAACAGAACAAGACTCTGTCTCAAACAAACAAATGAATCTGACTGACAGTCTAAGATTCTGTGAATAAAAGAAACAGAGAGGGCATTTAAGCCTGTCTTTCTGGTCATATTCTTCTACCCAACTCCTGCCTAATAATGGAGTAAAGACTACAGGGCGCTTATGACCCTTTAATTGAGGACTCCGGAAATGGCTGAAGCCTAGGATTTGTCAGCCTGTGGGAATAACACCCTAGCTCTGTGTGATCTGTCTGTCTGTACAGATTCAAAGGATCTTCTCTGAGATTTGTGGGTAGTTTTATCTGTTGAAGGCTGACTTCCACACCTTATTCCCATCCTATAGCAATGGAGTCCTTGGGATGTTAGCACTCTTTAGTCGCTGGAATACACAGAAGACTTGATAACAAAATCTAGTCATTTTCAACAACTTAACTTTATTTCGTAATTTTGGCCATCAATATGTTTCACTATAAATATAATAAAATTTTTGAAATCACATGTGTTTCCTTAAAATGTATGTTCTTTTATAGTTATATCTAGTTTTGAATTATCGTTCTGCTATTGAATTAAATTTGGTAGTTTTTAACATACCTGTTGCTTTTTGTGGTAGTTACTATCAGATAAATACCTTTGTTTATTACATGTATTCTAAATATTCTTCCATTCATAAACTATGATTCGTATCCTTTTCTTTCCTATTACTATTGCTTTTTCTTCCCTGTTAAGGTATAGATAAATTCCAACATCAAGCAAAAGCTTTTAGAACAACTGAGACAATATCTGTAGTGGTTCTGAATCACGTCTAGATGGGCCCTTCCACATGTCTGTGGTATATGGCAAAAACAGTCTCCACAAACCTATGTGCTATTCTCATTGCTTGCATTACAGCCTGCTTTCTTGAAAAGGCAAGGACATACTAATCATGCTTCTAGAATAATAGCATACAATTATAGGCCAGGGAACCTCTGGGAATTTTTGGCCTGTGCCAGTTTATAAAGGAACAGCCCAAGGTTTGACCTTCATCACTGAAATGACTCTGCTGGAGAGTTTGTCAGTCACTGTAACATCTGATTTGATTTTTGGTGGGTGTTTGATACTAGGCCACAAATTAGCACACCCTGTCATTTAAAAATTCTTATTTAAATTATTGACTAAGACTTTTGTGTGTGTGTGTGTGTGTTACTGTAATGAACTGAAATTTCCCATGGCATGGCATAATAACTCTTTGGAATAAACATTTGAAGGGTAGATGCCTTTTGAAATCCATGTTGACGTCGATTAATTCAGAAGTCAAACTTGTTTTGCCTGTGCTGTCCATCTGGTATATGTACACTTTTTCTATTATATCATTCAACTTCATCATTGCTTGTTTAAACATAAGCTATTTCCCTCTTTAGTGTATACATTTCTGTTCCCCCATATATATATATATATATGTTTGTTTTATATCTCTCTCTCTCTCTAAAGATATATATGTATCTCTAAAGACTTTTTATATTTCAGCTTGGCAGCATTTACTTACTCTTAATGTCTCCCCATAATTTCCCTTCAGGTGTGGTACTGCATGTGCTTTTTCAAAGCCTTGGTAATTTAAATGGCAGAAATGCTATTATTAACTCCATATAAGGTGGTTATGGGTTTGTCAGTCAGGCCATGGGTAACTTGAATTTTTGTCTAAGCCTCAGAAAAACCTGTTTGTGAGGCCACTTTTCAGAATTTCTTGGGCTTTTTGGAAAATTGAACGTCTGTCTTGGATATTGGCTTGAGCTTAGATATGGCAATTCCACCAGTGATTATTTCAGTGATTGTGTGAATTGTTAGAATTAAGATAATTTGGGTTAATTGCAGTGATTATTTCAAGTTATAAGATTATAATCTATTATAAATGTGTTAAGGATGGAAGGCACAATACCCAACTATTTTTCCATAGTGAATAATCTTTTTTAATGTCCAACTCATAGGAAGCCTAGCTTCTGTTATTGCTGCTAGTCTTTTGTTGCATGAAAGGTTTTTTTTTGCATCAGAATTTTGCCATGATATTTCAGAGAGTAAGAAAAGAAAAAAAGAAAGGAAAGGTCAGGGTTCCAAGTCAGACTTAATGTTGGAAAACTAGGCATTCTAATATAGACTCAAACATGAAATATGCCTGTGTTATTCATCCTAATTTAAGAGTTTAGTGATATTGCTTCCATATTCTGCAGTAAGAAATAGTACATTTGGAAACCATCTCCTCCCATAAAGTAATTCAAAAATAAAGTGAATTGTTTACATGAATAGAAAGTTGATGAACTGTGAGAATTGGGGCTTCCCTTGCTTACTCCAGCCATGCAATAGAAGGGAAATAGTTTTATAGTCAGATTTCTGTTCATTGTTTTTCCTAACCATATCATCCTTCACTGGCCATAAAGGAGGATATAGCTGGAGAAAAAAATTAGAGGAGAACAATATGTTTGATTTGCATAACAGAAATACTTCATATTTTGCTTGGTAAGAAATTATTGCTTCTCTGTTAATATGATGCTGGTGCCAAGGCAGCTCAACTGACTGTACCTGAAATTCTTACCGAACATTTTTAAGTAATCAGGGGCAGGTTATTTGATTTTGGGATCTTCCTAGATGTTTGTTTTTCTTCCTTCTGCTGTTTGCTTTTTTCCCTCAGTCCCTCTGCTGGAGGGGGACCTAACACAGGTGTGGGATGAAACTGAGCAGGAGCCCTCCAGCTCAGTGTGTCTTGAATTTCCTCTCCACTGTTCTCGCCAAATGGGCAGAAAGCGGCCCCCATCTTAGTTTTTCTAATCTTCTGGCTTCTCATGTGAACTTGCTTTTGACAGCTGACCCCTGCAGTGTGGTATGTATAGCTTTGGCACACGATGTGTTCCTCTGTTATTCTTCCCTATTTTTGATGTTTATGCCATACAGCGTGAGGAGTAGCATCAGTATTTCTGATCTGGTTCAGTCAGCTTAGCTCTGATTTAACTCACTTTATCTCTGCAGGCAATGGTGGCAATTCAAAGACAGCACCATCAACACACTGCCTGGCTTGCCCTTCCTCTGGATTGCCTTCATTTTGCTTTTCCAAGTAATTTACCTCATGTCCCTTCTCCTCCCCATTCTGTAGGATTCTACTGACCCCACTCTCATTTCATCTGGGCCCCCAGCCTGCTCCAAACAAACAGCCTCCCTATCAGCCCATTCTTGCAGATCTCAGCACTGAATCATACATGACCTTAAGCCATCTTTGCATTATTTCCTTATGGCATTTTTTGTTTTATTGCCTTCCTCTGATACTTTCCCTATGTTTAACCTTTTTGCTCCTTCACTGGCCTGTGAGATTTGGCTAGACGGGACTTTTCCTGATTTTTGTATGGCTTCCATGCCCAGTACAGAAAATGCTAGAAAAACATTGATGGACTACTCTCTTTCCTCTTTCCTACACTGGGTCTCTGCATTTTTCATCCATCATCTTGGATCTACCCTGAAGTTATCCCCTACTTGTGCACAGTTTGCTGATCTGCTCAGATTTTCCTGTGAGACCTGATTTTTCTCATACAGCATCTTTTTACTTCTCAGCATCATCTACTGTATTAGTCTGCTAGGGGCACCATGACAATATTCCTCAGACTGGGTGGCTTAGCCAACAGAAATTAATTTTCCCATAGCTCTGGAGGCTGGAAGTCCAAGATCAAGGTGTCGGCAGGTTTGATTCTCCTGAGGCCTCTCTCTTGGCTTATAGGTGGAGGTTGTCTTCCTGGGTCTTCACAGGCCATTCCTTTTTATGCACAAATCCTTGTTGTCCCTTCATGAGCCCAAATTTCCTCTTATAAGGATATCAGTCAGATTGGATTGGGACCCACCCATAGGACCTCATGTAATCTTCACTACTTCTTTAAGGACTTCGTCTCTAAATACAGTCACATTCTGAGGTGCTAGGGGTTAGTGCTTCCATTACTTTTGGGGGTCATAATTCAGCCCAGAACACCCACAGACTCACCACTGCTGTAGCTGGTAACTGGAGTTCATCCCCTAGCCTGTGTAAACTGATCTTGGACTTGTGTGAGGCTGCCCTCAATGCTGCTCTTGCAGGAGGCCCAGGACAGGTCTGTTTGTTAACCATCCTGTCCTTGGAATCTAGCCCTGCACTCGCTAGCTACACCTGCATCCACGCTGAGAGTCCCAATAATGCTCCTGAGCCCTCGAATGTGCTGTAAAATGGTAAAAGAGCCACATATACACTTACAAATGGATGACTCCAGCTCGTCTGGACCCCTCCTCCATCTCTCATAGACTTAGAATCTTTTTGGTGGTTGGTGGGTCCCTAGAGTCACACTTTTTTTTAGCTAAGGTGGGGTCACTTCTCACCAACATTTGCAAGTGTTTGATAAGCAATGTTACATCTAAAATCAAATGAGTTATAGTGAATTCTGAGGGAGATGGGCAGGTGTTTTATAATATCAAATATTGCTTGAAATTAGCAAATGAAAAACTAATCAACATCTTTTGAGCACTTATCGTGTAAGGAGCATAGCCAAAAATATAAAGGCATAGTTCCACCTAGTTTGAATTGGATGAGGATTAAAGAAATTATGTATTTGAAAGTCCCTTACACATATAATACTCCAATTAACAAGTATTATTTCACTAAAGCCTTTCAGCCCTTAGCCAAATGGACTTTCTTCCCTTTTTTATTTTTTAAGTACAGCTTAGTGATTAAAAATAGGGTTTCCTGAGCTTCAAAGACCTGTGTTCAAATCTTGGCCTTGTCGCTTATAAACTGTGTCACTTTGGCCAGATGACTTAAACCCTATGCATCAGTTTCCTCACCTGTCAAATGGGGATAATAATAATATGTACCTAGTAGAGTTGTCATGAGGACATTGGTTATAATAACAACAGCTAACATTAGCAAGTAGTTATTCTATGTCAGGTATTGCTCCAAGTGCTTTATATGCAAATATATGTATTTAATGTATGTAATAGATGTTTCATCTCATTTAATGCTTGCTACATGGTCTGTTTTAACCAGAGTAGGGGCTCAGTAACTCCAAGCAATGCCTTTCTATTGCAACCTGAAGAGGGAGATTAGAAATGTAGAAACCATCCATTCATATCTCTCCCTCATTTAATAGCTGAGGACACTAAGGCCCAGAGAGTCTAATCATTTGGCCAAGGGTACACAGCATGGCAGTAGGTGCCAGAGCCAGGGCAGAGTCTCCCAGGCTCACATCAAAGGGTTGTTTCTGTGGAGCCAGGAGGTGACATTGGGATGAAGGGAAGGCCTTACCTCATCCATAGGATTCTCAGGTTGAACCCACCCAAACCAGCCAGGTCGTGGGCCTCCCAAAAAACAAAAAATGGTGTGAAACCTTTAATAACAGATGGTCCAAAGCTGGGGAGAATAAGATAAAGCTAACGGTAGTTACAGATGAGATGTGTTAGTGTAGGATTTGACTGCATGTGGTTTGGGGGACATGCACAGGCCTCTTGTCAATTGGATTCCACATACTAAATGAGTGTGCTGGGCAGCCCCCGACTCACAAACGGGGGGCCATCGGCCTTTCCTAGCAAGGCTTTGTTTCAGAACTTGGCATGCATTTTCCTGTAAAAACAAGGTAGTAACCTGTGATTTGCTTCTCCCGCCAACCCACAAAGGCCTGTTTAACCCTAGCAGACCTGGGCCTTCCTATTAATGGTGGTTTCTTATTGTTTCTTTGGAAAAATGCAATCCCAGTTCCAACATGAAATCCCGAATCTGGAGAACTTGGCATCAGGCTGTGAATGAGGCCTCTGCCTCTTGAAAATAATTCTCTCCCCTCTGGCCATTCCGGCCAGGGGTCGGAGGTTCCCCATACCTCTCCCAGGTCCCTTGATCAGGGCGCTCAGTGGCTGGGAAACAAGGGTTGGCATAAGTCAGGGATCCACTTGGACCTCAGGAAGGCCACTGGGCCAGGGAGGAATGGGCCGGGGAGCCACCCACCTGAGGGAGGCGTGCAGGAACTTAGACACTTCTCTATTTAATTTTTATATTTCTTCTATATCATCTCCCCGACTTACTAATTTTGGAATTGGAAGCAAGTTAGTGAACTTTTCTGAACATCAGGTTTGTAATTTGTTAGAAGCAAAAAATTTGTTAGAAGCGAAAATGCTCTTTATCCCTTGGGTGGTTGTATAGATTCAAAGGGTAATAGATAGCACAGGAGCAGGGCTCAGGTCTGGCAAACAGTGAGTGACTAGTAGAAAACCTGTCACTTTCTGTCCTTAATTTCCATGGGGCTATGTGACATAGTCTTCTTCAGTCACGTAGATAATTGGAAGCTGTCAGCCTATCATTAGCATAGAGGCTAAAGCACAAACTGTGGCTGAGTCCTTGTCCCTGCTCTGCCAGGACATGGCTACTACTTCACTTCCCTGAGTTTCAGTTTCCTCGTCATAAAATGGGGATAATAATTGTAGAATTATTGTGAGGAACAAATGAATACATATGTCAAGTGCTTAGGTCAGTGCATGGCACTGATTTTGCCATTATGATTATTCTCTATCTTTAGAAAAGAGATTCAATGTTATAAGGCACAGAAAGACTAAATTCCTAGAAATGCTGCGACATTAATAAAATAACATCAGTATCCAGCAAGCTTGGGTGTACCTGCTTTCATTGTGTGTACATGTTATTTATATCCTTTTGGCAGTCTTGGGAGGATGGTAGCGTAGGTGGTATTCATTATTCCATATTGCATGGGGGGAAACAGGCTGGATGGTGAGATGACTTTCCTTCCGTTATGCTGCTAGTCAGCAGTTGAGACAAGACCACGTCTTCTGGGTTTTCATGCTGTTTTTATTCCTCAATTCAACGGTGTTCTTAGGTTTGATTTAATTTCTACTGGGGCCGGGTGCGATGGCTCATGCCTGTAATCCTAGCAATTTGGGAGGCCAAGGTGGGTAAATCACTTGAGGCCAGGAGTTTGAGACCCAGCCTGGCCAATATGGTGAGACCCCGTCTCTACTAAAAATACAAAAATTAGCTGGGTGTGGTGGCAGGCGCCTGTAATCCCAGCTACTCAGGAGGCTGGGGCAGGAGAATCGCTTGAACTGGGAGGCGGAGGTTGCAGTGAGCTGAGATCATGCCATTGCACTCCATCCTGGGCAACAGAATGAGACTCTTGTCTCCAAAATAATAATAATAATAATAATAATAATAATAATAATTTCTACTGGGACAGAGGAGTCTTGAGGAGACTGAGTCTCGCAGAGAAGAGTGCGTTCAGGTTTCTCACAGTAGAGAATGGGGAGTCCTATTCCTGTGCCACGTTGTGTATTCAGGTGAAGGGTGCTGGGGCCAGCTCTTGTTTTGGCCTCCAGATTGGAGGGGTGAGGAAGTGGTGGCTGGGGCCTCAGAGGAGGGCCTGGGGTGCCTGTCTTCAGTCTCTACGGAAGTCTTGTCATTGATTTAAAAGCTCTTCCAAGTTAAAAAAACAAGCAAACAAACAAATAAAAAACCATTGACAGTCTCTTCATGTTCTTGGCAAAAAACAATTTATGAATAATTTTATGTTCTTGACATGCTCTGAAGATGAATAGCAAACACTTCTACCAGAAGTGAGGAAATGGCTACCAGGAGGCTGAGCTTTAGGAATAAATATATAGTAGATTCAGTTGTTATCTTTTTTTTCCCTCACTCTTTTACTGACATCCAGCATTTATTTTGAACTTCAGTCAGAAGTTATTTCACTAAGAACCTTGTCATAGCTTCAACATCTCCCTGAGGATACTGATATGGTAACTTGGAAGGGGGAATAATGTTTGTCAAGGCAGACTCATGTCTGGGTCCAGGGTCTTTCAGAATGTTCCTCGTTCAGTTCTCAGAACACCCTTGTGAGGTCGGGAGTATCATCGTTACTGAGAAGGGCACTTACCACAAGTTAGGCAGTCAGAGTATATTTGTAAGCCAGTAAGACGGAGCCGAAATTGGAACCCAAACAGTTGTTGAAGAAGTACAGGATCCTCCTCTATTTTAGTGTCACTGAATATTTAGAGCTAGAGGAAGAGACCAGAGAAGGAGATTTTGCAGATGAGAATCAAGCCTCTGGCATTTCTACAGATGGTCCTCGGGGTGACATAGAGATTTTAGAGTTCATCCCCAAGTAGGACCCAGATTCCTGACTAATGTGATTTCCCCCACTGATCTGAAAGTGAGCTCAGAGACCCCAGGTATATGCATGGGGAGTTCCAGCCCTAATCCTCACTTGTTTGTGATGGCCAGCTATCAGCTCCATTTCTAAGTATTGTGTTTTAAAGCAAGTCACAATTACTAGTTTTAAAAATTCTTCAAGGTGTCTGTTATTAAAAAATGTAGACACGCATTTGGGTTTTCAGCTTTGGTATAAACTTTTGTTGTTAGACTTTGTAACACATGACCTAATTGAACAGTTTACTGATATTTACTTTCCCTTCAGTGAGAAATGAACGAATTTCATCGAGTGCAAGACCAAGTTTACTTTCTAGAACATTACCTATAGAATACAAATGTTTACATTACAAAGACTGTTTTATTATGTAGTAAGAATCATCAATTTGACATATAAAAATATGTTTTACTTTGTAATAAAGATCTTTCTATACATTAATTACCTCTACAATTTTATAGATGAAATAGGGCAGCACAAGATTATGGCTAAAAAACAGATTTTTTTGAGTGTATGCAAATCAAATCCAACTTAAAGGAATCTGTACAATTGACGGCAAATAGATCTCTCTTTGTGCAGTTCCCTTGGAGGTGAAGATGATAATCTCTGCATGCAATTTAAGGCAATTTTGTGTGTGTGTGTGTGTGTGTGTGTGTGTGTGTTTCCTGGTGTTTTAGAAAGCCTGGATAAATCCAAGCTAATTTTAGTTGTAGCAGTCATTCCATCGGTTATAGGCTTGTAATCAACTCTTAGCTGTGGTTTGTTCAGATATTTACAATGAATGCTTTCTTGTGTCTATACAGTACTGTAAAAGGTACTGTGCTATGACTTTGTAAGTACACATGTGCCTAAATCTGATATATTTTATAAAATTCAGTTGGCAGCTGTGAAGGCTTGCTTTTGCCTCTTCCTCCCCTGCACAGGCTAAGTCCTTGGAATCAGTATGTTAATGAAGACTTGGTATCTCAATATGAAATTTGCACCATGGGAGTTCTGAGATAATGCATCCTGATAGAGCCCCTAATGCCTGCCTCTTAGGAGGGTGAATGACAAAGACAGTATAACTCAGCTAAGTCCTTTCATAATCAGGCAGCCTTGGTCTTTCTCAAGTGGTTCCGTAGTTTCCGTGTGTGTGCTTTCCTGTGTTTCTGTGTCTCAGACCCCTTCTCTCCTTGGGCAGTCTGTCTGTAATCTTTTAATACTGCATGGTAGATTGGATTGGATGAGCCCCATCACCTTTGGATAAGAAAAGGCTTTTGGACACAAGTCTATGCAACACTCTTTTCTTTAGAGAACATGATAGATCACTGGGAACATCATAAGAGGTGCTCTCAGAGGGTGCTTATAAGTGGCACCATCCTAAATCCAGGTTTACCGGGCACAGTCTGGGTTTATAACTTTCATCCTGGCCTAATTAATAATAGCACCCTCTTTTAGCAGAGCATGATTTAGATAAGTTATATGGTCACCCCATGCACATGGGATGTGGTAGATAACACCTTTTAAGAATAAAGTGAAATGGATTAAGCGAAGTGACTTACCTACCCATGTCTAGTTGTGTCAGATTGAATCCAGAATTGGTCCAGGTTATCCTGGTCATTTCACCAGCTACCCATATTGCTGTCCTTTGAAGGAATTACAATGCTTGGCTGGTTTCTCTTTTTAACTTTCATGCCAAGAAACCCTCTTAGTAAAGTCTTAGGCATTTGTTGTTTATTTTAGTTGGTAAAATACAGCATTAATTTAAAAATTATGAAATATTGCATACATAGAAAGGAGTCCATACCCTATGTAGACATGATTTAAATAATGATGATAAAACAGACATAGTGATAGAAGCATATAGAAAGGTGATCACCTGGGAAGGGGTGCAGAGAGGATGGAAACATTCTATGTCTTAGAATGGTGAGTACATAGGTGTATGTATTTGTCAGAACTCAGTGAACTCTGCACTTAAAATGGGTGCATTTTACTGTATGTAAATCACACCTTGATACAGTAGACTAAAAATTTACCTATGTACCCACTATCCAACTTAAAAAGGAGAACATTTCCAATACCTTTTTAGCTTTCTGCCTGGTGCCGATTCCTGACTGACAAGCTGTTTTAAAACACAGAGTAACTGAGGCTTTATTGCTAAATCAATGCCTCCTATTAGAAGACTGATATTTCTGTTTTACTGGACGTGCTTTAATCTTTATTTTCCTTATTTCTAAACATCTTGTTAACCCTCTTTACGTAGTCTTACTCATAAAATATTCTAATTCTGTATTTAACAAGTGGCCTTTTATTTTAGTGATAGAAAAAACTGTGGCTGAACCCAGTTTTCTGGGATCACAGGAATGATGTTAGCTAATGGAGTCCAATGTTGAAAGCATTTGTTGTGCACCTACTGGATGTCAGACACTTTGCAGACATGATCTTATTTCTCCTCCGAGCCTAATAATAGGTATCATTTCCCTTAAATTTCCTCATGTGTAGAATTGAGGCCTATAGATGTTAAGAACCTTGCCCAAGATCCCCATGCAAAAGTAATTAGGAGAATTAGGAGTCAGGGTTTGAGCCCCAGTGATCTAAGTACATTGTTAATGTAGAGAACTGCCCTTTGCTGGGGAAAGTTGAGGACTTGGCTGGCTCCCCTGGTTGTATCCTGTAGCACCAGGACCATGTGGCGTATCACTTCCAAATTTCCTAAATCATTGTGATCCTGCATACTCCTTGCCCAGACCCCTCCCGTGGCTCTCTCCTGCCTGCCCACCCAGGCTCAGCTGCCTAGCAGCGGATCCACAGGGCCTCTGGTATCTGGCGCCACCCTGCTTATCCTGCCAGGTTTTCCTCTAGCTCCCTCAAGGGCCTGTGTGGCTCCAGCTGCCTTTTCCATTAGTGTTCCCATATGTTCCAGGTTAAGGCCTCTGCTTTGCCTTCCATTGTACCTTTTCTGTCTTCATTGCACTTGCCAAATAAAATAAACAAAACAAAACAATGACAGACCCCAGCTCTCCAGTCCCTGTCAAGCAGTCATCTCAAAATTTTAATTCCTGCCTCTTCTAGGATGCCCCAAATGCCAGCCTCCCTTTCTGCAACTGTACACTCATCTTTTCGTCTAAAACAGAGTTTATAATGATTGAGTTGGTCTTTAATTGTTCTTTAATTCTATGTCTTTTTTCTCTAATAAGAATAAGAATGATAATAGCTTCATTTATTGAGTCAGATATTGTGTTCTCCACTTTATGTGACTTCCCTCAGCTAATTCCCAGAGCAATCTTAGGAGGTAAGTACACGTTTTCTTCCCATCTGACAGACTGGAAAATTGAGACTCAGAGAGAAATGCCTGAGATCACATGGCTACTAAGTGGCAAGACCGGGATTCGGTTTGACTTGAGTTTGACTACTCTTTGCTGACTTCTTGCGAATGCCTTGAGGAGAGTAGAAAAGAAAGGAAACTGACAGTCACCGAGCCTTTGCTATGGCTTGGCATCAAGATGGTTTAGCTTATTATCTCACAGGGTCCTTATCCTGTGCTAAGAATCAGATCTCCAAAAAACTGAGAATTAGAGCTCTAATATGGAGGCTCTGTTTACATAATTCATTCAAGGTCATAGCGCTGATTAGTGGAGAGAGAAAAATTAAACCAGGTCTTTCTGCCCCTAGAGTTGCTCCACTGTGTGCATGAGGAACACTTTCTTTATTTCTTTTTCTTATTCTCTGCAGGGCCTAGCATAGAGCTGGATATTAGGGAAACTTTTCAATTAGTTATAGGTTGATTAAAAAACAACAACAACAAAAGTTCCCTTTATTCTGTTAGAAGCATGAGCATATCACACATATTCCTGTAGGGAAGAGTAGTACCATAAAGAATGTTGGATTTTTAGAAGAGGCAATGTAAAAGCAAAGGTGAGGTGAGATAGATACTTGAACAGAATGGCAGTCACAGAATTTCTTATCTTTTGAGAGATTTGCTTGAGGGATTATACCTTTACTATAGTAGAGGAGTGTCTAAAATTAAAAGACAGGAGAAGATGACTTAGTATTCCCATTCAAATTTTTAAATTGCTGTGTCGTTAGCTATCTCCAGTCAGGCAGCTTCACTGCTCCTTTCTTTAACTGCCTTTTTCAGGCGTAGAAGTAAAAAGAAGTAAAAGGTAGTGGCCAGTTGCCCTCGGCCCCTCCATTGGTGGATTTGCAGAGCGCTGAAATTCACCCTAGAGCTTACCCTTCAAAGTAACTAAGTATTAAAAAACTCAAACCTACAAAAAAGGAACTCCTTTGTGTTCCAACAATTGTTATAATAGGTTAGACTTTTGGTGATCAAAACACACCTCCATTAACTGCTCCAGCATCTTGTGCATCTCAGCTGTTTGTGCGAGTCATCCAGCATGAGGGAGGATGGGTCTGCATTAGGTGCAGTTCCCGGGCCTTGGAATATGTCCTCCACTTTTGTTTGATCAGCAGCGTGTTTCCATTGAGTGTGCTGTGTGCCAAGAGAACAGTTGTCAGTGGTATTCGCAGTGATGCACATTAGCATGAGTGCCAGAGATTCAAGTGGCGATGAGCACCAACTCTGCCTTCCACCCATTGCTTTTTGTGCTCTCAAAAACTGGAGAAACGCTAGCTTTACACACTGGGTTTTCTCGAAGTGGGCTAGGCGTATCATTTCCAAGGGCTATGGAGCTTCCTGGAATTGTGCATGCTGTGAACACTCTCCCAGAATGATGAAATGCCAAAGTGCTCGAGTCACCATGCCTTTGTTCACTGGCTCCCATGCCTTTCTTGCTGTGACCATCCATGAGGCTTAGAACCATCACAGCTGTTTAGGTAATGGTCTTGGAGTCCAACAGATCAAGGTCAAATTCTGGCTCTGTCACTTAGCAGTTGGGTGACTGTAGGCAATTCATGCACCTCTCTGAACTTCTCATTTCTCATCTGTAAAGTAAGTGAGAGTAATAACACTTACAGGGTTGCTGTGATGACTAAAATAACAAATTCTAAGTATGTGGCACTTGGGGTATGTGTGTGAGAGAGAGAGAAAGAGTGGGAGGGAGGGAGGAAGAGAGACAGAGAGAGAGAGAGAGAGAGAGACAGGCAGGCAGGCAGTGGCTGTTTTTTTGAACTGTGATGCCCACAGAGGGGGAGCTATTTTTGGAGAGGAGGGGGTCTTCTCACTGCTCTCAATTCTCATCCATGCTGGGGACGTGCATCTGTCTCTGTCACTACTCTGGGAACATATCTCTTGTCGGATACAGCTGTCTTTCTGTTGTTCCCTTGGTCTGCCAGCCCAGGGCTGAGGCCACTCCCTGCACTCCTCTTCCTACTTGTACCCTCATTGCAGGCCATGCCTGGGGACTCCCTGACCCTGCTGTCCTTCTCAGCTTGGAGCTTGCTGCTCTTTATGAGGAGGACTTTGCTTCTCTTTGCCAGGCTGCCTCAGAAACAGGCCCAGGTGGTCTGAAGTAATAATCCCCAGACCAAATATGTTTATCATCTTATTTGAGCCGTCCTGAGACTTACTGCAACACTACTTTAGGCTTGGTGAGTTTAATTTGGACCACAGCCTATTATACATATGGCATGGTGTCAGCTTTTAGTAAAAGATAAAATAGGTGCATGAAATGAAAGAGACATAGATGCCAGTTGGAGAACAGAGTGATCTAAAAGCAAATTCTGCATAGCAATATGAATACTTCAGAGTGGACAGGGATATAGTTTGAAAGAAGCTACCTATAACGACTGTTTTCGTTATATTGACTAAAGAAAAAAAAAAGCTCGACAAAATCTCCCTAACTTGTGGAGTCATATGGAAGACAGCATAAGAAGATAGTGCACAATTGTGGGCCAAAGAAGGTAATGAAACATTGCAAAGACTTTAAAAAGCTTTTTTTAAGTTCTATATTCACAGCCACATTTCGTAAACTTAAGAGGTGCTGCATTTTTTTTCATTCATTCATCCATCCAGCAAATATTTATTATCTAGTATGAGTAAACTTGCCCATGAGCCCATCCCTTTCCACTGCCTGTTACTGTATGTGACAAGGATAGTAGCGTGCTCAGTAGCTTGCAACCACGTTGCCTGGGTGAGCTACTCCTCCATCTACTGGCCCAGTGACCTTGGGCAAGTTCCATAACCTCTCTATGCTCTAGTTTCCTCATTTGTAAAAGAGAAATGATAATAGCATCTGTCACAGAGGGCTTTGGGGAATTGAAAATGCAAGGAGTGCAGAGCAATGCCTGGCATCTGAGAGACACTCAATACATGTTAACTCTTATCATTTGTTTTCTGACTTATTCATTTGCTTCTTTATTGTCACTCTGTCTTTCCGTCATTAAATGCTGAGAGAAACCTTGTTTACTCTTTTCTCGTGTAACTACTATCCTTGGTTCCTAGGACAGTGTCTGCCCATGGTAGCAGCTTAGTAAATATTTGAGCCGAGTAAGTGAATAAATGGCTGGATGAATGAACTGAATGCATGAAGGCCGGACTCTGTGCCGGGTGCTTCCTAGACAGGAGTGAACAAAACTTGGTGCCTGCTGGGTATATACCCAAAGGAAAGGAAATCAGTACAGCAAAGAGATATCTGCATCCCCGTGTTTGTTGCAGCACCGTTGACAATAGCCAAGATTTGAAAACATCGTAAGTGTCCATCAACAGATGAATGGATAAAGAAAATGTGGTGCATATGCACAATGGAGTACTATTCAGCCATAAAAAAGAATGAGAGCCTATCATTTGCAACCACATGGATAGAACTGGACATCATTATATTAAGTGAAATAAGCCAGGCACAGAAAGACAAACTTCGCATGTTCTCACTTATTTGTAGGAGTAAAAATTAAAACAGTTGAACTCATGGACATAGACATAGAGAGTAGAATGATGGTTACCAGAGGATGGGAAGTGGAGGGATGGGAAGGAGGTGGGGATGGTTAATAGGTATGAAAAATAGAATGAATGAATTAACAAGATCTAGTATATGATAGCACAACAGGGTGACTACAGTCAAATATATATATATATATATATATATATATATATTTTTTTTTTTTTTTTGAGATGGAACCTTACTCTATTCCCCAGACTGGAGCGCAGTGGCATGATCTCAGCTCACTGCAACCTCCGCCTGCCTCGTTCAAGCCTCCCAAGTAGCTGCGATTACAGGCACACACCACCATGCCTGGCTAATTTTTGTATTTTTAGTAGAGACGGGGTTTCACCATGTTGGCCAGGCTGGTCTCGAACTCCTGACCTCACCTCAGGTGATCCGCCTGCCCCGGCCTGCCAAAGTGCTGGAATTACAGGCCACTGTGCCTGGCCATATAGTCAATAATAATTTAATTGTAATTTAAATGTAATTTTAAAGTAACCAAAAGGGTATAATTATCCTTTGTAACACAAAGGATAAATGCTTGAGATGATGGATACCCATTTACCCTGATGTGGTTATTGCATGCCTGTATGAAAATATCTCATGTACCCCATAAATATATATAACTACTATGTACCCCCAGAAATTAAAAATTAAAAAAAATTAACATTAAAAAATACAAAACAAGTGGTGTTGCCTGCATTTTAGAGCTTCCAGCTAGTCAAGTGAAGGAGAAGCCTAGAGATCTATAATAACCAAAGGTGCTAAGTGTCAATGCAAGGGAAGAACAGGGACACCATGCTGTATGGCATCAAGGAAGAGGTGGCATTTTCCGACTATGTCGAGTGGTGGACTGATAAACAAGAGCACTTTTTTCTTTATCCATTAGAAGACTTAAAATAATTATTTGTAGATCCCACTTCCCCACTTTTTAAAGCATTTCCTTCTCAATTATTCCCTCTCTTCAAACATAGAAACTTATATGCATGCTCTAAAACTTGTAAAAGGAAGGTAAACACATTTTAATCATTTAAAAGGTTTTTTAAAAAGTCAACCCATGTAACTTAAAAATGATTATGAAGCACTTGTTTACTTTTGGTTGTCTGGCATTTATTTGTGTGTGGGTTTTTGTTTTTTTTTTTCATTTTGGTGTATGGGCTATTTATTGCTTTTTCTTAATCTTTTCTTTGTCTGTTTGGAAAGCAAAATCCAAACAAAGTCTTTTTTGGCAGTGGTAATAATAAATATTCTGTTTAGTCTTTGGATGAGGTTTACATGATGTATCTATAAACACATTCTGGAATATTGGAATAACAGTTTCCAGTCCTTTTGATCAATGGATAGTGGGATAAATGAAAAGTTCCAACCAAAATATACCTACTGGACAAGAACCATCCTCTTTTAATAGGGAGAAATCCTCTTTAGGGTCCAGCCTTCCTTTCATTCCTGTTCTACATTGTCAATGACTCTGACCACAGGAACAGAGAACTGCTGGATAGGATGCAGTGCTGCTGGTCCCCTCTATCATCACCAGCACAAATAATTGTATTAATTTTTTTTTTAGGAGTGGAGTTTAGGCTCAGCTGTGCACCCCAAACTTTGATGAAGATAGCCTATTGTATGGCTTAGAGTCACAGAACCGCAAGATGCGTGTGTGATTATCTAAATAAAGAGCTCTTACCGCAACCTTGTGGCTCTGGTGATAGAACTGGGCGTGGGAGGGCTTTCTCATTCATGTGTTGTGCACACAAATGATTCTCTAAGTTGAAGGACACATTGCTCTGCAGCATAACTGAAAAATCTGTGCATGAATGTGTGTGTGTGTGTGTGTGTGTGTGTGTGTGTGTGTGTGTGTTGGGGGGGGTGTGGTCTCATTCCTACTTGCAAAAATTCTCCAGAAGGGGTTTTCAAAGCATTGCACAGCTGTTGCTGGTCAGCTTCTTGTGTTGACTAGATGTCAGCAACACTTCCTCAACTTTGGACAATGACTTGAAAGCAGAGATCAGTGTGTGCTCATGGGATGGATTTAAATGGAATTGAATGATATAGAAACCATTGCCTAATTTATATTTAGGTAAGTAATGTTTTCTTTCTCTCTCTCTTTAAATTTTTCCTGAAATGCATGTATGAAGCTCTTTTTGGCTGAAATGAGAGAATGAAGCAGGCTCCTGAGTCCTTGAGTGAAGAGGATCCATTGAGAAGTCCAGAGGGAGAGAGAATGAGCTTGATTAATGGCAGCACAAGATTGGCAGGAGTGATATAAAATAGTACATCATCTCAGAGTGACCTAATACTCGACTTTGGAATGCATTTTTATTTTTGGCAGTGGATTTACCTCCCTGTGTCATGCCTGGACAAACGTTGGAATTAGTCAGCATTCCTTAAGCACATGCTGATTATGGCCAAAGAAAGTGGCAGGCTTGAGGCTTGCTGGCGACCGGGAGAAAGCCAGCTGGATTAGACATTTGCCATGAGCCTTGTGTTCATGTAACTTATGAGGCGGTCTCCTAAGCCAGAGAAACAAGAAACTCAAAGGCAGTTTTAGCTAGGTTCTCATGCATGGCAGCATATTTTAATACTAATGCTCCCTTTAGGCAGGCCCTAAATAAGAATGTCTTGTTCTAATTTTTTTCCATAGACTTAAGATTGTTGGGGAAAAACTTGTTAGAATTCCCAAGTGAAACCATTTAAATGCCTTGGCTTCTGATAACTGGGAGTCCTGAGTGAAGTTGTCAGTTGCTGCTGAACTCAGCAGAAATAATTGCGCTCTCTATGCCAATGATCTGTGTACATTTTGAGACCATTCTGAGACCAAGGAGGCTATCACAACATGTTCACATTGCTATCGTTGATTAGAGCCCTGAGCTTTACATGTTTATCTCCTTTGGTGTCCTTCGGAACATTAGAGAGCCATGCTTCTTTCCTTTCAATGTTCTCAACTTGGCCCAGCCAGGATTAGAAGCTCCCTTCTGAGGTTCAGTAGAATTTTATATTTACCCTTTATCATTATTCACCTTACTGTATTGCACTTCTCTGTTTACAGTCTCCAGCATTCCATTACAGTGCTAGGACTATGTTGGCATTTGTATTCATTTTTCATTACTTCATAAGAAATTTGCCCCAAATTTGGTGGCTTAAAATAATGCACATTTATTATTGCACAGTTTCTATGGATCAGGAGTCCAGACACAGTTTGGCTGGATTCTCTGCCCTAGGTCTCACAAAGCTGTAGTCAAGGAACTGGCTGGGGCTTCGCTCATCTGAAGCTTGGAGTCCTTTTTCCAAGCTCTCGAGGTTGTTGGCAGGATTCAGTCCCTTGTGATTGTGGAACTCATGGTGGCCTTTTTTCTTTCAGGCCTGCAGGAAAAGGTCTCTGACTTGAGGGTGGGCCCCAGTCCTTCTTTTCTTTTCTTTTCTTTTATTATTATTTTTTGAGACGGAGTTTCGTTCTTGTTGCCCAGGCTGAGTGCAGTGGTGCCATCTCGGCTCACTGCAACCTCCACCTCCAGAGTTCAAATGATCCTCCCACCTCAGCCTCCCAAGTAGCTAGGATTACAGGCACACGCCACCATGCCTGGCTAATTTTTGTATTTTTTAGTAGAGACGGGATTTCACCACGTTGGCCAGGCTGGTCTTGAACTCCTGACCTCAAGTGATCCACCCGCCTCGGCCTCCCAAAGTGCTGGGATTACAGGTATGAGCCACTGCACCTGGCCCCCAGTTCTTCTTTTAAAGGCATCACCTAATTAGTTCAGGCCCACTCAGGACCACTCAAAGTCAGTTGATTAACCTTAATTACATTTGCAAAATCCCTTTGCCATTTAAGATGACACAATAATTGGAATGATATCCCATCATATTCACAGGTCCCACCTATACTCAAAGGGTGGAGGGTTATACAGGATGGATATAGTGTTGAAAGAAGGAATGAATGAAATGAATTAATTCTAATAGCTGGAAGCACAGCAACTAGCTTTTTTTGTAGCATTAGTGAGAGAAGGTGTTGAGTTCCTTATTGCAGAATGCAGTTGCAACAGTTTATCACTAGTGAGCTGCTTCTTGGTAACTATAAGACATAAGCAAACAAGAAACAGCAAGAAAGGAAGGAAGGAGAAAAGAGAAGGAGAAGGAAATCATTATTTTGGACCGATTTCCGGTGGTGGTTTCAAGAAGTTCTCCCCACCCTCCAGACTGCTGTCATTTACAATTGCTAGAGAACAAGAGCTGGGAGCCTCTCCTTGGTTCTGCTCCTGTAGCATAGCCACGGGGGATGCAGAAGGGCAGTGGTGCCCAATAAAGGGAATCCCCGTCAACTATGGTTTTAGTTTCCAGAGATTGAGCCTCTGCCTTCGACTGAGAGAAAAACTTAGTGTGAGTCTTTATTTGCTCCCTTATAATCACAGGCACACGTGGCACCTCCTCCCCCATCTCTGCCCCACCTCTTCCAACAGTGAGATGCATTAGGTGTGGAAAGGAAGCCTTCATTTCAAATCTCCTGGCTGTGGTTAGCTTTAAAAATCAAATGGAATTGTGGTCGTCTGTGTTTAATTTGGAAGAGCAGAAAGGATGCGTGCTTTGTGGCGCCTGCATAGTGAAAGTCTCCATGACTTAATACCACTGCCCAGTCTTAGAAGCTTCCCATGCAGACAATGGCCCTGCTTCGCCATCAGTTCTTGGGCTTGGGTGCCACCTTATACAAACATTGCTGCTTTTAATGCATCACAGAAGCAAAAGGATGACACATTAATAGCAGCTGGAGGATCTCATTAAAATTCGGAGGAAAATATGAAGGCTGGAGCCTGGTAATGTACAGACAGTAAGTCTTTGTCTTGTCTGATTAACAATTGCATGCATTCTAAGTGCCTTGCTGGATGGTTAGAACCAGCATTTCAGCCAGAAGTACCATGTTCTTCTCCTTAATCATAACCTATTTCTGTTTTTCAATTCCCTTATCCCCTCTAAAAATAATATGCTGGTCTTTTGGACTCCCTTGAGAACTGAAACAGCTTAGCAACTGGGGCAGTCCCTGAGAGCTGGTGCAGAAACAACTGTTGCTAGCTTGGATTTGGAGACGTTTGAATTATGCAGTCAGATGCTTACATCGTGGGAGGGGGATGTACGGGGTGTGTGGCCTTCAGATGCTTACATCGTAGGAGGGGGATGTACAGGGTGTGTGGCCTTCATGCCAGAAAGGACAGGGAAGCACTCCCTGGTTGGTGGGAGGAGGGGAGATGCTGGGGTTGAGGCCCTTACCTTTATTTATGTTGTTCACTGGTACAGCCAGACTGCAACCTCTCAACTCTTCAGAGAAGACCTAAGGCCGACAAAATTCACTCCCTCATGAAGAACATTGGGCTGTTTCTCCCTGGTGTATAGGTGGTGGGAGTGAAGTAGAGGGGCTCGCTGTGTGCAGGGAAAGGGCTGCATTCTCAAGAATTTGTATGTAGCCCTTGGACTAAAAACAAAATATTCCAAAGGAATGCTTCTTTTGGAACCCTGGTCCAGTCCCTCGTCTAAGCAGGAGTGCCCTTATATGCTTGACTGTGGATGGCATCTGATTATGGGCAGAAGGTTGCACTGGATTGCCGCCTGACGCGGACTCACAGAACACAGTTTAACTCTGGCTCTGTCAGCAATCATCAGTGTTTATTTTTCCAACTCTTCAGAGCGATATTAGTCATTATGAAAAATGTACCATCTCAGAACTCCATGGAATAAGCTGCCAATATAAGACAGGTTGAAATTACTGTGTCTTTTTGCCTAGAGTTATTTTTTCTTTCTTGGAATTTCTTTTCTTTTTTTTTTTTTAACCATATATGCCAACTTTGTAGCTGGTGGCAAAAAAAGATTATTTTCCCTATATTAATGACTTCTTCAGCTGTGTTGAGGAATAGGGTTACCAGCTCCTTTCTTGGAGTTTAACACTCTCAATCTGATAATATGAATAACACCTCAATAACCACAACAAGAGCGGATCATCTTCAGTATCTTTCCTGAATTACCTTTTGGCTTTTCACCACCTTGTTTGTACGTTTCAGAGTTTGTCTTTCTGTAAAATCATGGGAAGCCATCTGATTACTTTGTTCTGGATGTACGTGAGTAATGCGAACATCTGAATAATTGAACAAAAATCTTGTTTAAACAAAAATCTTGTTTCAGAAGCATCTGTCAAATTGTTAGTCATCTGATAATTTAAAATGTCAAAGCATGAGTTGGCTGATCTTAACCTTAGCCTTGTCACATTGTTAACTTCATGGAGCTTCAGAGTAGCTTGAGAAGACTTGCAGTCTGTACCTGAAAAAGCCAGGTTTAGAAAGTGGCTCATGAAGAAGTAAAACCTCTCAGTCAAGTGGAATGTGCAAGGGAACCCCTAGGAGCATTTTGGCATGAACATTTCTTTTGAGTTTCTAGCCCAAGACCTCTTTATAACATTTGTTCCTCTCCCAGGTCCTCCTCCTACTGCCTCTAATTTTTAAATAAGTTTTGTTTAACTCACTTTTGGATAATAAGCTAGCTCTGAGAAAGCTTGGTAGAACTATTTTCAATGAAGGAGTTCTAAAACCGATCATATCTCTTGTCATCAAATTATAACCTGACTGTTGCCTGTATCTGAAATTCTAAGATAGTGAAGAGAGTTATTTTACTTTTTCTTGTAGGGCCCTTCTCTCATTACTTCCTTGCTAGAATCCTATGTGTGATAATGAGGAATGAAATTATCCAAAGGGTAATTTGCAGTATGCATCCTACCCAGCAGTTGAAACTACTGCAGCGAAACTGCAAGGAAACATAAAGGAACCCATGTTTTCTTGTAAGGGTCATGCATGCTGCTTTCTGCTCCAACAGCCTTAACATGGGAATTGGGGACGCTTACTTTTTGACCTGGAACAAATCTTTAAGACTCGTAAGCCACCACTTGATTCACCTTTTGTAGCAGAGCTTGTATGACAAACTCTTTTGTGAGAACAAAAGGAAAGTCCCTTCCCTTTTTGCCATTCTTGTTCTGTAGATTAATTAGCGAAGACATAGTGGAGAAACCTGTCACTTGCAAGACATTTCTGACACGGAGTGGACCAAGTGGAAATGCTTAAATGCGTTGCAGGGATATCAAAGGGACTGAGCTTTTGGAACAGAGAGGAACAGAGCCCAAAGGGAAATTGGTACAAATTACACAATTTTCAGTTGGTTCTATTAAAGTTCTAGGAAAAGGGGCTTATGCACAAAAGCTGAGCTCTTGCCTCTGTTGTTCTTCAAATCGAAAATGTCATTAAAATACTAGTAGTGGTTGTAGTCATATTTTAATAACATTTTGGATTTGAAGTGTGTAGCTGGAACTTACCCTTTGTTAATGGATGTATCACTGGGTGAGCTTCTAGACTGCCTCACCAATGGATCTAGCATTACCTTGGTTAATGAAATAAGGTAAAACACAGTCCCTGTGTACCAGAAAGCAGGTTCATGTGTCAGCTGCATCATGTCATTTGGAACTTTGCAGATGTGGTTTTCCTTTGCTCCTTCAATCTCCTCATTTCTTTCATTGCCTAGATGAAGCCCCTGCAGCAGGAGAGCTTTTGCCTCCTCTGTCTCACCTCAGCCCCCTAGACCTCTGTGTGCAATTGGAGTATGGTGTTAACTGAGCCTGGAGCAGTCTTAGGAAAAGGCTTCAAGTGAGGCTAGGTGGGAAGGCCTGGGACAGAAATAAATTCAAAACAACAACCAAAGAACTAATAGGTGGAATAAAAGAAGTGGGACAGAAAAGATTCAAAGGCAGGAATTGAAAGAGAGAGGTACAGTAAGAATAGCTAGCGTCCAGTGAACATGTACAGTGAACCATGCTGGACCATGCACAGTTTCAAGCACGTTTGATTTATTATTTCATCTAAGTCTTACGAGAACTCTCTAAGGCAAAGGTCTGACATTCTCATCCCTATGTTAGATGTGAGGAATCTGGAGCACAAATGTGTAAGTAATTTTTCACTTGAGAAATGGACCTATCAGGGGTTGAACCCAAGCAGTTTGACTCCAGTTAATGTCCTTCACCACTTTATATTGAACTGAGAAAAGGCGGGACAAAAGTCACAACCAAAGGTGGCTTTGGCCTTCAGAATATTCCATCTACTGCCATTATTATTCCACCTTCTCAAGCCCACATGCTCCTGTTTCTTTTTTTGTCACCCCATTCCATAATTAATCATCCTTACAATAAAAGAGAATTTTTGAAATTATTTTAGGAAAATGAAGTCTTTGGGAGGCCAAGGTGGGTGGATCACTTGAGGTCAGGAGTTTTAGACCGCCCTGGCCAATATGGCGAAACCCCCTTTGTACTAAAAATTCAAAAATTAGCCGGGCGTGCTGGCGTGTGCCTGTAATCCCAGCTACTTGGGAGGCTGAGGGAAGAGAATCGCTTGAACCTGGGAGGCGGAGGTTGCAGTGAGCCGAAATCATGCCACAGCACTCTAGCCTGGGCGACAGAGAGAGACTCCATCTCAAAAAAAAAAAAAAAAAAAAGAAAGAAAGAAAATGAAGGGTATAGCTGAAATCTACTCTTTTCATGATCTTGACAATTTAAAAAACCTGATTGCTGTTGCAGCAGGACTGTTTAAAAAAGGAAAGAGAAAAATATATTTTAAAAAATCTGAGCATATCGAAAGACACAAAGGACCTTTGTTACAAGTCACTCCTACCAATGGAAGAACAACCGTTGCTCTCATCTTTTTTTTTTTTCGTCATTTCATCTCTCCAGTGGCTGAGATCAATAAGAGATGCTCTATGGTTGCTTTTGCGTTCCTTTGGATGTCTTAATGAAGGGGTGAACATATTGTTTTGTTTTTTTTTGACACAGGGTCTCATTCTGTCACTCCCTGCTGGAGTGCAGTGACACAATCTTAGCTCACTGCAGCCTTGACCTCCCGGGCTCAGATGATCCTCCCACCTTAGCCTCCTGAGTGGCTGGGACCACAGGCACGCACCACCATGCCCAGCATTTTTTTTTTTTTTTTTTGTATTTTTAGTAGAGACGGGGTCTCACCATGTTGCCCAGGCTGGTCTCGAACTTCTCAGATCCAGCCATCTGCTTGCCTTGGCCTCCCAAAGTGCTGGGATTATAGGTGTTCACCACTATGCCCGGCCACATATTGCTTTTGATGTAACTGCTACCAAGCTCTTCACAGAGGTTACTGGGCTCAGGAATAAAAAGGCTTCTACTCCAAATCTGGTAGCACCTTGTACCACAAAGACTTGCTCTCTGAGTAAGAAAACAAACGGCAGTTCCATATATAGTCAAGGGTGGAGGCAGGAAAAGAATACATTTCTGAAAAATGTGTTCCCAAGAAATCCATGTTAATCAATGTCAGAGACCATCCAGTTTTTAATATATTGCAATCTCAAGAAATATTCTGCCACAGATTCTCTAAGGACTGATCATAAAACACAAAACCTTTTTATCTTTTGTAAGTTTGTCAGTTCTAACATTAAATGCTTAATTTTGACAGTTACCAAAACAAGTCGATTCTAGCTTTCCTTTTTTAAAGTTTCAGGTGAAATTTGCTATAATCTCATGTGCATCCTCATTCAGGCATGCTGAAAGCACTAATATTCTGTTTGCTTTTGAGTGCTAAAGAAATATAGCCCATGAGATTACTGGCCAAATTGAAAAGAATGAGGCTTATTGTACCAAGATATCTTTCTTGATAAATTAAGTCAATGATCTATTTCCTGCACTAGAGGTCTTGATTGGGTATGTCATAGCGTAATTTTGTTCACCTTTTGAGGCACACCTATTCTCTTGCTCTTTAACTTGGAAAGCTCCTAACTCAGAAGCCAGTCTGTGAACATATGGCTCCAAAGATAGCTTCAGATTCCTGGCTGCCTGTGCTAATGTCAGTACTCACCTTTGGACAGGATATCTAATTTTTAGATTCTAGGCAGTTGAAAGTAACTAACCTCTCTAGGTTTTTCTTCTGTTTCGTAGAGTAAATGTTATCAATGTGATTTAATCTGACTAGATTACTATACAGTTTTGAATGTAATCATTTATTTGTGTTTATGTTATTTGCTCTTGTTTCAGCTAAGGACTTTTTTTTGTTTATTTTTTATTTTTATTTTTTTTGAGGCAGTGTGTCACTGTGTCCCCCAGGCTGGAGTGCAGTGGCGCAATCTCTGCTCACTGCAACCTCCGCCTCTCAGGTTCAAGCAATTCTCCTGCCTCAGCCTCCCAAGTAGCTGGGACTACAGGCATGAGCCACTGCGCCCAGCCAAGGAATTTGGCTTTCTTTAGTCAGCTAGATTTTAAACTCCACGAGGTCAGGAAACTTACTTTTCACACGTTTTTCCTTCTTATAGAATAATATTTTCTCGATATGTTTTAGAGGTGGTATTTTATAGGCAGTGGTTAAAGACTGAAAACTTTAACTACTTTAAACTCTGAAATTCTAGGCAATGGGATTTGTACTCAAAGACATACGATAATTACGACACTTCAATTATAGTCTGTTCAATTCACCACTGGGGTGGTTCTAATTTTAGTTCATGGTGGCTTTCTCCCAGGAAATCTAAAGTACTTTACACATGTAGCTTCATTGTTTCTCATAGCGTGCAACCTTAACCCAGTGTTTTCACATGTGATTTGAGAGCTCGATGCCCAAATTATGGTCCATGCACCAGCAGCACCGGCATCACCTAGGAGCTGGTGGGAAATGCAGGCTCTCAGGCCTCACCCAAAGCCTCATGAATCAGAGTCTGTATTTTAACAAGATTTCAGGTGATCTGTGTGCACATTACAGTGAAGAGATAAGACACCAAAGTTAACTATTTTTCCTGTTATCACATGGCAAGTAGATCTCCAGTCCTGAGTCTGGGTTGCATAGCTTGTGATGTTGATGTTGCAAAGATGCAAGTGCCTTCTTTTCCCATGATGATGCAGAGCCCCCTCAGCTCCTGTCGGAGCCTGTGATGGTCTCTACACTCCGTGTTTTTCTTCTTAGGCTCTTTATCTGTACCTGCGTTGCTTTTGTCCCTTTGATTTCCTCTTAAGTGCTCTGAACTTAATCATTTTTTGTTTCTTAATTTTAACATGGCCATTTCAGTCTGATGACAGTTTTATAATCAAAACCCACATGGAATCGATTAATAATGTTTTATAAAGCAACAGTTGCTATGAAAAAAAGTGCATCTTCCTGAGATGAGGCTATATGTAAAATATGGATGGAATTTGTATGCCAATTGGGAACTGATGGAGAAATGTATTTTGGTCTGACATAAAAGTTCCTTTCTCAAACTACTTTCGTACAACTAAGCAATAAAAGAGCAGAGAATTCTCAACTTGCTTCACTACTGGAAAGTAAAGGGAAATTTATGGGGGTAATAGTGACATTGAGAAGTAGTTCTTTAAAGA
The DNA here is from genome assembly GCF_028885655.2 of Pongo abelii. Taxonomy (NCBI): domain Eukaryota; kingdom Metazoa; phylum Chordata; class Mammalia; order Primates; family Hominidae; genus Pongo; species Pongo abelii. The sequence continues at coordinate 51,505,103 of NC_071999.2, forward strand.
ACTGCATTTTTCATACGTAACTAGAAACATTTCCAGCTTTGAAAATGAACAGATATCTTTTTCTCTCATGTTTACTAAGGCTTTAGAAATGAGTAGGAACAATTTGATAGAATTTCTTACCTATATTTCAAAACATGTTGAGTCTACTTGTTAAGTAAGATGTTTTAAAAGCATTTGGTCCTTGCAGTTCTGCTACTCATAGGGCCAGGCGCGGTGGCTCACGCCTGTAATCCCAGCACTTTGGGAGGCCGAGGCAGGTGGATCACGAGGTCAGGAGATCGAGACCATCCTGGCTAACACGGTGAAACCACGTCTCTACTAAAAATACAAAAAATTAGTCGGGCATGGTGGTGGGTGCCTGTAGTCCCAGCTACTCGTGAACCTGGGAGGCGGAGCTTTCAGTGAGCAGAGATCATGCCACTGCGTTCTAGCCTGGGCGACAGAGCGAGACTGCATCTCAAAAAAAAAAAAAAAAAAAAGAATGCATTTCTATAACCTGCACCAATTTTGTAGAAATTAGTGTGATCTGAAGCTAGTTGTCCTGAATGTGCTTTACGTAAATATGTGTGGCTCACTCAAGTAATTTTCATTCTTTAGATTACATCTCTCGATCTTCTTGGATGTAACTGGATTTGCTGGAGTTAAGAATGAACGTTGTCATTCCCCCTGCCTACCCCCACCTTCCTCGGCTATTGATGTAATAAATGTAATGACGGCACTAAGAAATCCTTTCCAGCTGAAGGAACAAACCACAAAGTCTGTGCTTTAAATCTTTGTAATTTTTTCTTTCCTTTTAAAATCTAAGCTATATATTCAGATTTGGGCATGCTTTTTGCAGGTGTCTATTTTTAGAGCTTTCCCTGTTTTGTAATTTCCCAGTTCTCAGCCATGAGTATTGGGGAAAAATGCACGTTAAAATTGGTTTTTACTTTTGTTTTATTTTAAAATTTGTTTTGAGTTTTATAACTTTAAAAGCCTCATGCATTCTTTTCACAGCTTCCAGCCCCAGGAACATGGCAATGGAACATGTTTATTGCCAGTCTAGCATCTAGAAAAAGCTAACTCCTGGATGACACAAAGTAAATGATTATAAAAAGACAGAGAGAGAGGAAGAAAGGATGACAGGCAGGGGAAAGATCAGTGGGTCTGACCACAGAGGTGGCGCATTTTACTGAATTTAGCATGATAGTTGTTGCCCAGGAAGGTCTCACAGAGGGCCACATGTGGGGTCAGAGGTTGCCTGTCACATGTGGTTGGCAGCCAAAAACCGCCATAGCAAGGCTGAGGGGAGCATCATTCATTTTTTCATTCAGTTAGGTTTTTGTTTTTGTTTTTTGAGACAGGGTCTCCCTCTGTCACTCAGGCTCGAGTGCAGAGGTGCAGTCTTAGCTCACTGCAGCTTCCACTTCCCCAGGCTCAAGGGATCCTCCCATCTCAGCCTCCCGAATAGCTGGGACTATAGGCACACGCCACCAACACCCAACTGATTGTTGTATTTTTGGTAGAGATGGGGTTTTGCCATGTTGCCCAGGCTGGTCTCAAACTCCTGAGCTCAAAGCAATCCGCTGGCCTCAGCCTTTCAAAGTACTGGGATTATAGGCGTGAGCCACCATGCCCAGCTTCAGTTAATGTTTATTGAGTTCCCTCCCTGAGTTAAGGAATGATACTGTGGCTTTAACAGTGAGGGGTAGGGGCCAGGATCAGGTCCCGGGATGTGTGGCTGTATTTTTCTGGCATGAGCCGCTTTCTCAGGCATTGGTTCTTTCCAAGCAGGAAAGTTTATTAGAATTTTGCACAGATGCGGTTCATTTCACCCAGGATTTTGTCTTAGTTTTAGCAGCAGAGACAGTGAATCTCACTGGGTCTTAATCAGGAAAAGGAGTTGGCCGTTAAATGACCTCAGGAGTGGCTTCTGGCTTAGACCCTGGAGATGCCATGTAGTTTGCTAAGGATCAACTAGCTCATGACAAATACTAGAAGACACTTAATAAATCTGGACCTTTCTTTACCAATCCAAGTTGCTTGAGTTGTAAATGATCTAAAAATAGCACCCTACAGACACTAGTTGTTCAGGGTGAAATCTCTTATTTCCATTAGTCCTGATTCTAGAGAAGAGTGGAGAGTTGGCCTTAGGTGCCCTTTTTGTCTTTGACTGTATATGTGGCACACTTTCTTCAGCCAATGGAATGGCATACGTTGTATGCCATCTACAAGAGCCTGATAAGTTGCATTACAAATAGAGTGTGCAAACAATAGTACTGATTAAGTGAAAAATGTTGAGGCCTGGGAACTGATTTTTGGCACTGACAAATTAAGGCAGATTAGACAGCCTTTCAGGACACTTTTGATAATGCTACATGTATGTGAAAGAAGAAAGTATCAGAAAAAACTTAATAGAGTTTCTTAGTAAGAGTACTCTTAGTACTGAGTACTGGAACATAATTGTGGATGCCTAAGGGGAAGTGTTTGAGTCAGGAAAAATTCGGTTGTCCTGAGTTGATGAATGAGTCTCTTTTTAGTAAATGCTTCTTTTAATGGTCATGGTTAGTTAGGACTTAGAGACAAATTACAGAGTAGCTTATTGTTATTTCTGTTGTTTTATAATACACTTTTGGAGATGAACTTCATTAAATGCCCCTGGTCTGGTTTTGTTGGTGAAAAGCTGAAATAAATCTATTGTTGTTAACATCTGTGGTGATATAGACTTGAAATTATAACCTTAGCATGGGTTAGAGGAGCTGTGAGAAACAGTGAAAATTCATATAGCACTTATTATACACAGTGTATGAAATTAATAATCTCTGCATCCTCCTCCCAATTGCTGAAATTATTCTTACAGTTTCCATTTCATTGTGGTACCATAGAGTATGTAAGGGATGCATTATGGGAATATTTAAATATAATTTAATATGAAAAATCAGAGGAATGTGCAAACTCTAGGCTGTATTTCTCCCTAATGGGTAAATCCAGTCATATATCTCTGACAGAATTGTAAAAACACCGAGTTATTTGATCTTTCCTGACTGACTTATCTTGGAGTCATTTATATTTACAACATGCTGTGCACCAAAGCATGAAAAGCAGAAGCATACAGTTTCGCTCTCATCTGAAGTCATAAAATATTTTTTATTTACATAGTCAATCTGGGATAGATTATAGTAGAAAACCCCTACAAATCTGAGATACTGAAAGTGGTAGCCGTTTTCAGAGATAAATAAGTAACCTATTAGCCTGATTAGATGTCTTTGCTACTCACATGATAAATAAGGCATAACTTTGCTTGTTTACTCTTTTAAATTTCCTTATAGATGTACTTACTTTCTTTTATATGTTTAAGGTCTTAGTAGCATTTCATCCCTTCCTCCAGCTTTTTATTGTATAAAATGTTAAATGTGGAAAAATTGAAGAATTTACGTAGCACATCTGTATATCTACTACCTAAATTAATTAATTAACATGGTGCTGTATTTCGTTTCTCTCTCTTTTTTTTTTTTTTTTTTTTGAGACAGTCATCTCACTCTGTCACCCAGGCTGGAATGCAGTGGCGCCATCTCAGTTCACTGCAACCCTCGCCTCTCGGGTTCAAGTGATTCTCCTGCCTTAGCCTCCCGAGTAGCTGGGATTACAGGTGCCCGCCACCACATCCAGCTAATTTTTTTGTATATTTAGTAGAGACGGGGTTTTGCCATGTTGGCCAGGCTGGTCTCGAACTCCTGATCTCAGGTGATCTGCCTGTCTTGGCCTCCCAAAGTGTTGGGATTATAGGTGTGAGCAACCGTGCCAGGCCTACATTTGCTTTCTCTATTTGTGTGTGTATATGTGTGTGTGAAGGTATGTGGATGTGTGTATATATATATATGTATGTTTTTTGCTGAACAGTTTGAGGTTAATTGGGGTAAGGAGATGTCATGATGCTTACCCTCTCTATTTTTTTTTTTTTTAAGGCAGGGTCTCACTATGTCACCCAGGCTGGAGGGCAGTGGTGTGATCATAGCTCACTGCAGCCTCGAACTTCTGGGCTCAACTAATCCTCCCACCTCAGCTTCCCAAGTAGCTGGAACTACAGGCACATGCCACCACACCTGGCTAATTTTAATTTTATTTTTATAGAGACAAATCTTACCATGTTGCCCAGGCTGGTCTCAGACTCAAGTGATCCTCCTGCCTCAGCCTCCCAAGTATTCAGATTATAGGCATGAGCCACTGTGCCTGGCCTAAGTTCTTGAGCATCTATTTCCTAATAATAAGGGCTTTCTCCTACATAAAGACACTAACATTTCAAAATATGAAAAATGAACGGTAATTTTCTGATTATATCTGGTATCTAGTCCATATTTAAATTTATCTAGTTGTCTCCAAATTGCCTTTTATGGCGATTTTTTTTTCTCCTAAATTCAGATACACAGTGCTCATGCATTGCAATTCATATTATAGTCCTAAACTCTTGTATGTTTAATCTAGCATCTAGAACAGTTCTCTCACTTTTTTTTTTTTGAGATGGCCGTTTGCTCTTGTCACCCAGGCTGGAAGGCAATGGTGCTATATCGGCTTACTGCAACCTCCGCCTCCCGGGTTCAAGTGATTCTCCTGTCTCAGCCTTCCGAGTAGCTGGGATTACTTGTGCCCACCAACATGCCTGGCTGATTTTTGTATTTTTAGTAGAGACAGGGTTTTACCACGTTGGTTAGGCTGGTCTCGAACTCCTGACCTCAGGTGATCCACTGGCCTTGGCCTCTCAAAGTGCTGGGATTACAAGTGTAAGCCACTGTGCCTGGGATTTTCTTTTTTTTTTTTTTGACATTGACTTTAGAAAGAGACCAGGCCACTTGTCTTGGAGGACATCCCACATGGAGGATGTGTCTGATTGTTTCCTGTTGAGGCCGTTCAGTTTCTCTCATTCATGATTTTCTGTAAACTGGAAGTTAGGCCAGAAGTTTGGAGTTTATTGGTTCAATTAATCTTTTTTGGGAAGATGAGGTAGAGGAGATTAAGAAAAAGTCAGTGTCATCTTTGCAGAGTGATTTTTCTTAAAACCCTGGCCTCTGTGATATTGACAAAGTCACAATATTGGAAGGTGACACTTGTCAACTTCTGATTAGAGTCTCTTCCTTATTTTAAAAGACATGAACTAAAAGTTGACTGGGTTTCCTGTCCTCCCCCCTTCATCCCATCTCTTTTTTTTTTTTTAATTTTAATTTTTATTTTTTTTTTCTTTTATTATTATTATTATTATTATTATACTTTAGGTTTTATGGTACATGTGCGCAATGTGCAGGTAAGTTACATATGTATACATGTGCCATGCTGGTGCGCTGCACCCACCAACTCGTCATCTAGCATTAGGTATATCTCCCAATGCTATCCCTCCCCCCTCCCCCCACCCCACAACAGTCCCCAGAGTGTGATGTTCCCCTTCCTGTGTCTATCTCCTCTTCTTTGCTCTTCCATGGCCATGAGTATGTGCCACTAATAGGACATTTTCTTACAATGTGGCAATTTCCTTGTATACGTTTATGTCTAGCCCACCATTCTGTGAGCTGCTGACAGCAGGGAGGTATTGCTTTTTTGTGTGATTTCTTGAAACCCAATATAATTCAGTGTTATCACAGGCCAATTTATTAACATTTAAAACTCTCTTCTTGGCCAGGCATGGTGGCTCACACCTGTAATCTCAGCCCTTTAGGAGGCTAAGGCAGGAGGATCACTTGAGCCCATGAGTTTGAGGCTGCAGTGAGCCATGATTGCAGCACTACACTCCAGCCTGGATAACAGAGCAAGACCCTATCTCAAAAATAAAATAAAATAATAAATAAGTAAAAGTCTCATCTTAAATTTGATGGGGAAAGGAATTTTCTGGATCCACAACTGAATTGTCTATGCTTGGCAGGCAGATGTTTTCTCAAATGGTGAATGGATTCACCTTCTCTCTCTTCCCTGGTTTAGCTACTTTCACTCCCTTCTAGTCTTCATATATTCCCAAGTGAAGTGAAAAGATAGGTCTGTATATCAGTGACTGTCCTTTTCTTTTATCTTTTGGATTTCTCTTTTAGGAGCTGTGATGTTTCTTCTCTGAACTTTATTTTTCATTGCTTATGGCTTTTTTTTTCCCCTGTAAGTTCTCTGTGAGCTATACACCTGTGGAAATATAGGGACTCTCCTTCATTTTCAAAGAGCTCAGAATATCGGTTAGACAAAGTCCCTTCCTGCCTGGACATTCAGATTGGCCCTATGGACTTAAATTGTCAAGCAAGTATACTTTTTTGTGTGCCCCGCAAGTGGCCTAAACTTTGCTATAAACGGCAAAGTTACTGAATTGCCTTGGCTCCATACCAAATGCTGGAAATAATTTTAGGATATAAAAACACATCTTTCATATGAAAGTATTTCTTTTAGGGTCCCTTGATAAGCATATATGTGTGTTACTCATTTTCCTAATGAATTAGTTCCTTTCTTCAATTGTAAGGATAAACCTTCATTAATATCTAATTTGTTGGAATGAAAATGATTTCAGTAACATTTTTATGACTTCAATGTGACTCCCTTATGAAAAGGCATAATGGAGTGGCTATTTTAATCAAATTTGAAGAAAAAAGAAATATTATTCTGAATAAGCACTTCATAAATAGGAAAGGCAGTTTTCAGCATTTACTTTAGGTATCATTTATTCAGTGAGAGCTTGAGGGTAACCCCCAGGTTCCTGCAGGCAATTAAGACGAAAGTCATGATTTTGGAGAGCTCTCAGTTTAGTAAAACCAAATTAGATTAGAGTTCTTAGACCAGGAAGCGGCCCCAGAAAACCATCAGATCAAGCCTCTTGCCTTTAGGCAAATAAGATACTAACCCCTGTTGACAGACAAGCATATTTGAAACCAATAATGGTGTTTTGAACAAAAGAAAAATACCCTTGGAGCCTGGGTTTTCATCTTTTATTGCACTCTTCCTACTGTAATTATAGTTTTATTTTTCAATTCAATTCATTGGATCTGAGAGGAGCTCATTTATCGATTTGCAACCTAAGTATTAGCCATGGAGTCATTCTTGAACTTTGCCGTGGACTTGGGTGAAAAATGTTTCTGGTTTTCAAGGCTTCCCTAGTATCATATGGTATTGGAATCAAAAATAGAGTATTATTTTAAAACTGTCAGAATAGGCAGAACTTCTCATCCAGCAACACATTCTGTAGCTCAAGTCCTCATTTTGAACATAGCATTGCAATGCTGAGCCCCTACCATCTTTCCACTGGAAGGAACAGTTGGGCAGCTTTTTAAAGTACGGCACCTCGTGGAGGACTCCATTAACAAGGAATCATGGTCTCCTGACTTTGGACTGATCATTTTTGTTCAAAACAGGAGTATTCCTGAGTCAGAGTCAGCCACAGCTTATAGGCAACAATTTTCAGGAGACAACATCCCAAGTTAACTGCTTATGGCCCCCAAAAATCTAAGGCTTGCAATAGTGCCCCAGTGAAATATGCCACTGTGGCATTCCCATCCTTTTAGCTCCTGGATTTCTCCTTTTCAGCCCATAATAGGCAAGGGCAAGTAAGGGAACTAACAATTATATGAGCACTTCCTCTGTCCCACACATGGTGCTGAGTCCTTTACAGAAAACAAGGTTTTCTCCACTGGTTCTCTATGGCCATTATTAGAGAATGCTGGAGTCACTGATGTGGAAAAACCTGTTTAATTCCTTGGTCTCAATTTCTTATCTGTAAAATGAGATTAAATTGGTAAAATATGTTAAGCACTTAAAAACTATGTTTTAAATGGTACTTAGTGTTACCCACTTCATTTACATTTCTGCCAGCTCTATCATGCCTGATCACTCATTTGATCATGTCATCCTCTTCCCAGTCTCTGTTCTTTGAGCTGAAGAATGTTTGGTGATTCCTGGCTGCTTTCTGGGCAAAACTCCTTAGTTTGTTGTGTGATCTGGCTCTGTCTTCTTACCTCTTTAGACTGATAGATCCCTTCATTCTCGCATTGGTATTAAAAATCAATATAGATCATGATTTTGGGTTTATGGCTTCTGTAAGTTTGTGAGGTTTCTCTACCTAAAATTCCCTTATCACCTGCCCTCCTATGTCCCTTCCCTCTACAGTCTCCACCTGTTCAAATCCCCATGTCCCTTCAGGACACAGGTCCCATCCTCTGCCCCAATGTAGCCTTTCCTGCTTGCCTTTAAACTGGGAGTAATATCCTCCTTTGGATTACTAGCCCTGTATTTATAGCTCTTTTGAAACCCTATGGAAGTGTAGGCTTTGAATCATCAACAAGTATTAAGCAATGTTCAATACTTCCGTTTACTCAGTACTAAAGTTCATCAGTGTATTTTCAAACATTTTTCAACAAGACTTGAAATAAAAAAATGTTTTTCCTTAAGAGGTTTTTTCTTTCTTTCTTTCCTTTTTTTATTTTTTATTTTTTGGCCATTTGAAATCTGAATCCTGAATTGACTAGACAAATTTGGTTTTTCTAGTTAGTGGTTAACTGGAACATGCCATTCTTCAAACATTTCTAGGAATCCCAATACCTAGTAGCTGATGCGGTTATGCTGGAGAATACAAAGGCAGTAATCAAAGAGCCTACACAGAGAGACACTGAATTTTAGAACCAGGATAAATCAAAGTGACTTTAGTGAAACATCACCACGATCTGACGTGATCTGAATAAACCACAATCTCAGATAGTGAGGATATGTTTTGAGTAAATTTGTTCTGTGTGTTGACGAGAGTGGCTGCCTAGTTAACCGTGGGCAGGTCTGTGAGTTTGCAGCATGCCCCTTTGTTCCAGCTGCTTGCCGATAGGCTGGCCCAGGTGGGATCCATCCTTCTGATCGCCAGGCCCTGGTGAGGCTGGTGCCACCACTACATCCATTCCAGGGAGACTCCCAATCTCTGTCAGTTTCTTCTGCTTTTCTGAATTCTAAACTCACTCTGATCTGATTTCATTATTTGTCTGTTGTGGTAGCTTTGGTGAAGTTGGACCGCAAATAATGGTATAGAAGAAAAAATGAACTTTTTTTCTTCTTTCCTGTGTCCTTTTATCAGGTATCATTTCCTCTATAAAACTAATTTTAAGTTGATAGAGTCTTAGATCTATAGCCACTGTTGAATGCACCTAATCAGGCCATCTCCTTGAGCTAGAGAATGTTTGCATCATAGGATAGATACCAGGTTCCCTGAGAGGTGGGTACCAGGTGCCTGGGAAGTTAAGTAACTTGCCAAGAACAGAGAGCCAGTAAGTATGGATCAAGTATTACATCTTCAAATGATACAGGATTTGGGATTACCCACTCCATTTATTTATAATGTCATGTAAATAATAATAATTAATAGTAAATAAATAATGGCTAACCCTCATATAGTATTTACTATAAGACAGGAACAGTTTTAAGTGCTTTACATATTTGATTGACCCACTTAAATCTCACAACAGCCCTAGTGACTGTTAGTATTCTCACTGAAGCACAGAGAGGTTAAGTAATTTGCCCAAGATCAGAGAGCCAGGGAGTGGCATTGTAGGCATTTAAGCCCAGGCAGTCTGAGTCCAGAAAACAAGTCAAGACATTTATTGTCTTTCCATTTCTTACCCATGTTCTTACTGTTTTGCCTGGATTCCTCTTTTAATCTCAGTGGAAAAAAAAAAAAAAAAAAGAAAGTATAATAGCAAGTTATGTAAAAAATACTACTTGCTGACGAGGTTTGTAAGAACCTCCTAGAACCTTATAGAACAAGTGTGGAATACTTGTTTTCTGCTAAGAGCTGTTGAGCCCAAGATAATTCAATGAAGTGATCTTTGCAAAGTAGTAAATGATTTTTCTTTGTCTCCCTGCAGAAGCAAAGAGGCTTAGACCTCTAGCCACTGTTGAATGCACCAAATCAGGCCACCTCCTTGAGCTACACAGAATGTTTGCGTTACAGGATAGGTGCCAAGTGCCCTGGAAGGTTGGTGGAGAGGGAGATGACTTCCAGCTGAGATTGTACAGTAGAATTTAATATTTAAAGTTTCTCGATTTGACAGGGCTGAATTAGTTCATATGAGTTCATAAGTAGGAACTGCTTCGCTTAATTTTGGTGAATAAAATATCCTGGCTGCAAAATATGAAAAAGAAAGTCACCTTCATTTTCAAGTGTATGGTTAGTGCTTTCCATAGAAAACATATGGCTAAATGTGTTTTTTTTTTTTTTAATTTAGTTCTGAAATGTGAAGACTGTAATAAGATCTAGTAACAAGAGCGCAGTTTAGAAAAACCTGATTGACTCTAGTTTATGTAACTATACAGGCTATATAAAAAAAGTCTCATAAATAGACTTCATCTAAAGAGTACGGCAGCTATAACGTTCTCTGACTTTCAGGCTCTGGGTGTTCTCCCAGCTTCTTTGGAGTTTATAGTCTTTATGTAATTATTAATAACATGATGATAATTCTGAGGTTTGCTTTTTGCCCTGGTCACTTTAGGTTTAATTTTATTCCATTCCTGGTCATTTATAGTTTTGTTCTGTCATCTCCCCAGACCCCATCGAGAACCCTATTCTTCTGTGGCAGACTTGAATGAATGTAACCGCGGATTATGTGTTTTCTTTCTTTGGTGAACTTAGAGGATGCATAGGCCAGGTGCCAACTGTTAGAAGAAACCATACCTTTCCTGATGGTGCTGCATGGCTAGCCTACCCTGACCATGCAGTAAGTGACTTCCTCACCGCTGATGTGGCAGACCTGCTCTGCATCTCCGCAGGGTTTCTGGGTTCTTTTCCAGGCTATTTCCGTATTGCACACTCAGACTGGGTAGGAAAGCAGGCAGGGCACCGTTTTATATGTATGTCAGCATTTTCACTTGGTGATGGATATAAGCTGACTTTGTAGCTCTCCTAGGTTTATTACTGACATCTGTTCCCCCCTGAGCACCATATCCAGCTGGGGCTGAAGCCACATCTGCACTTTAAACTTCCATCTACCTTTAGGTTTTCAATGTAATTTTAGATTTCATTTGTTTTTAATTGTGAACTCAGAAGAGATGAGTTCCAGCTATGACTCAGTGTGAGTTCCTATGTCATAATTCTGCATTTCTGGAGTGCTTGCACCTGACAGGAATAAACTCAAGGAAACAAAAAGAACAGGAAAGGCCTCAGGCACATACTGGTTGTTCTAGATGTGGAGTTCTGCCGGCAACTGCCACAGAGTGAAATTGGCCGCATGAAATCCAAAGCACGGCCTCACACTTTTTTTTTTTTTTTGAATATTTTATGTAAGACAAGGATGTTAAAGGTAGAGGAAGTAATTAAGAATGGCAGCTATGTCTTTAAAATTAAACACATCGGTCATAACTTTAAGGAAGGCTTAAAAGTGTTTTTAGTTTTAAACAGGCAAAAAGGCTTTTAAATACAAGCAACCAGTTTTGAGACTTCAAAAAGCAGAAGTTTTTCATACCAGTGCTTCCTATTTTAGTTTCAAAGGAAAGGAGGAGGAGCCGAGGTTTGGATGGTTATCATGGACGAGGGAGTTGACATGACCAAAAATGTTTTTTTCCCCTGGGAACACATCTTGAGTGCTTATCTCTTCTAACAGATAAGAGTGTTGGGCTGGTGAATTTTGAATGTTTCCTGCAGCTCTGAAGAAACACTGTGATCCTAATGAACACCGAGGAAAGCTTGTATTGCAGCCCTAAATATTACCTGCTTCAAGGAGGCAGCATGTTTTGGTACAGTCTGATCATGACTATAAATCAAAGCATCTTTACTTCTCCAGAGAGATAAAAAAATCATGTGTTACTTTATAAGGATCTTGTAGTTGCAGTATGTCTGTCAGATGTTTCCATTTTTATGATTTAAGACACTTGGTGCTGCTATGAAAAGCAAACTGGAAAAATTGGGCATTTTTATAATTTTGAATTTTATCTTAGCATATATCTGGAAATTAAATAGAGATCTTGGAACAGAGACATCTTTGTTAGAATGTGAAAGAATGTTAGTGAATTCTAACTTGAAGCTACATTGAGATGACATGTTAAAGGCATGAATAGACAAAGAGAATGATTTTCAGGAAGTGCCTTCTGGAGACTGTGGGAAATCCCATCATGGGTAGAGGAACAGCTTGTGATTGGATCAAAGTCACGCAAAGTTACGCAGGTGGTAGATGCTGGTAGTCGACATGGCTAGGTCCATGGCAATCGATCATTTGCCCAGCATTTTGCCTGCTGAATTTGGGGGGAGTGAAGAGGACATTTTTACCACCCCAGGAAGATAGTAACTAGTGCTCCATGTATGTAGCTCAGAGCCCTTGAATTTTCAAGTGACCTTTTAAAAGTTTCCCCCCAAAAGGTTTGAATAGACTTCCTATCTATTACTCTAAGTTTAGGTCTAAGAAAATTCCCAAGTGGGTTAATACAGTTGATCCTCAATCTTTGAGAATTCTGTATCTGTGAAATTTGCCTACTTGCTAAAATTTATTTGTAAGCCCCAAATCCATCCTTGAGGGCTCCTTGTGGACATTGGTGAATATGTACACAGCAGCAAAAAAATTTGAGTAGCTCAAGGTACACGTACCTGGCGGAGGTTGAACAAGGTGACACTCTGCCTTCTTGCCTCAGTTCTCATACTGTAAACGAGTGTCCTGGATGCAGACAATTCAGTGCCATGTCTTTTGCATTTTTGTGCTTTTTGTTGATGATTTCACTGTTTAAAATGGCTCTCCAAATATAGGGCTAAAGAACTGTCCAGTAGGATTTTTTTTTTTTTTTTTAGATGGAGTCTTACTCTTGTCGCCCAGGCTGGAGTGCAGTGGCTTGATCTTGGCTCACTGCAACTTCCACCTCCCGGGTTCAAGCAGTTCTCCTGCCTCAGCCTCTCAAGTGGCTGGGGTTACAGGCATGAGCCACCACGCCCAGCTAATTTTTGTATTTTTAGTAGAGACAGGGTTTCACCATGTCGACCAGGCTGGCCTTGAACTCCTGACCTCAGGTGATCCACCAGCCTTGGCCTCCCAAAGTGCTGGGATTATAGGCGTGAACCACCGCGCCCAGCCCTGTCCGGTGTTTTTCAGTGCAAGAAGGCTGTGATGTGCCTTATAGGGAAAAATACATGTGTTAGCTAAGCTTTCTTCAGGCATGGGCTTTAGTGCTGTTGGCTGTGAGTTTAGTGCCAATGAACCAACAACTTAGATCAAATAAGGCCTTTTTTTTTTAAAAACAGAAACACACATAAAATGACGTTGTAAGTTGGTTGATGAAAATTTTGTGACCAAAATTTTGTAGGAACCTAACCCTGTGTTTCCCCCAGAAGCTAAGAATTAGTATTTCCTATGGCAGTGTTCAAGGCAACTTCATAGACAGAACTACCATCATGAATAACAAGGATCACTGTGTCGGCTGAGTGCGGTGGCTCACGCCTGTAATCCCAGCACTTTGGGAGGCCGAGGCAGCACTTTGGGAGGCCGAGGCAGGGAGATCACCTGAGGTAAGGAGTTCGAGACTAGCCTGGCCAACATGATGAAACCCTGTCTCTACTAAAAATACAAAAATTAGCCGGGTGTGGTGGCGGGCACCCAATAAAATGACAATAGAGTTTAAACTCCATGGTTTCTGAGGCATTTTCTGAGTAAATTGGCATACAGCGTATGTACTCTTTCCTCCAGAAGTTCCAGAAACAACACTATTTCTTTATGTGCAAAATGGCCTCTTTTGAGCAGCCCTGGGGCAGTTTCGTCTGGCCCTCTTGCAGCCAGTGTGCCCCAGTTTAGTGTACAATTGGTATAAAAATAGGCAACACAGGAACTTGCTTGTCTCGGGGGAAAAGACGCTTGCAGATTTATAGAAACTTTTACATTTGTATGCATGATATTCTGTAGGTTCAAGAAAAAACAATTCAATTTCAAGATAACATTCTACAGGGTAAATAAAATTTAATTTCAATAAATTTGAGGGGAAAAGTTGTCCATCTTTCTATACTTTCTATAACTTCTTCTTTTGTAGTTTCACCACTAACAAAAAAAAAAAAAAAAAAAAAAAAGAACACAAACAAAATAGCCTTGCTCTGGGTTTTGAGGAAATGGTTTTGCAAGGCTATTTGGTTAGACAATGAATTAAAGAGTCAGAACTTCCGGGATGGGCTTTCGGTAAGGGAAATGCTTAGGCTGCTGCAAAGCCTGGATGCAACTTACACAGGATCCTTGAGAAGCTGTTCTTCGCATCCAGAACCATGGGCAACGCTCTGTGGTATAAAAACCCCGAAGGTAAACACTGTCTGATATATATTTTTTATAATTGCAAAATACACATAAACTTACCATCTTGACTGTTTTTAAGTGTGCAGTTACATATTCACATTGTTGCACAGTCTCGAGAGCTCTTTTCATCTTGGAAAACTGAAACTCTGTACCATTAAATGACTCTTCATCTCCCTCTCTCCAGCTCAGCCCCTGGAAACCACCATTCTGTTTTCTATCTCTATGAATTTGACTACCCTAGGTACCTTATATAAATAGAAGCATAGAGTATTCGTCTTTTTAGTATTGGCTGATTTTACTTAGCATTATATAATGTCCTTAAGGTCCATCCATATTGCAGCAGGTGGCAGAATTTCCTTCCTTCTTAAGGCTGATTAATATTTAATTGCATGTGTACACCACATTTTGTTTATCCGTTCTTCTGTCAATGAACATTTGGGTTGCTTCCCCCATTTGGCTATTGTGAATAATGCTGCCATGAACATGGGTTTGCAAATATCTCTTTGAGACCCTGCTTTCAATTTTTTTTTTTTTTTTTTTTGTATACTCAGAAGTAGAATTGCTGGATCAGATGGTAACTTTATTTTTAATTTTTTTGAGGATCTGCCATGATGTTTTCCATGGTGGTTCCATCATTTTACATTGCCACCTATAGTGCACGGGGGTTCCAGTTTCTCCACATCCTTGCCAACATTTGTTACTTTCATTTTTTTTGGTAGCTGACTGATATTTATAACTAAATAATATTGTTGAAGAACTATTACAATGTCAAGAAATTTTGGCCATCAGTGATAGTCTTATGATTAAACTTAGTAGTATTTTATTATTAAACTTAGTAGCATTTATTAGTCGTAGTTTTATTTCAGAAATATTTGTATTTTCCATGTTTCTAGCCCCTCAATTATGTAGGTAGAAACAAATAATATAGAATCAATTTACCTTATGTTACCTTAGAACTGTGGCCACAGCCTAGTAGGTGCTCAGTTCATTTTTGTTAAATGAATGAATCAATGACCATGAAGACAGTTTAGGTTATTTGTTATGGAGATACGTAATGGGATTGGAAAAGATGTAGGGTAAATGTATTAGCCCTCTCCTGTGTTAACTCTTTAGCCCTTTCAAAACTAAAGGTATTTGGCCATGTGCAGTGGCTCATGCCACCGAGCTTAATTTTTGTATTTTAAAAATAGCTTTTTAAAATAGCTTACTTAAAAAATAGTTTTGTTGTATTAAAAAATAGCACCCAGCTAATTTTTGTATTTTCAGTAGAGACAGGGTTTCACCATGTTGGCCAGGCTGGTCTTGAACTCGTGGCCTCAGGTGATCCACCCGTCTCGGCCTCCCATAGTGCTGGGATTACAGGCGTGAGCCACCACACCCGGCCAGGCTTTTTAACATAGTAACATAAACATTTTTCTTCTCACAGCGTCTTTATAGTTTGGGAATGGTGGCTTCCTGTCTTTCAGAATCTGGTGTTATTTGTTTTTTTGGTGTGTGCCTTGCAGACACCTGCACTTGAAATCTTTCAGGTGTTTTGTAGTCGTTTTCTCAGATGGTTGGATTATTTCAAGCCAAGAATAACAGAGTTAGGGTCAAGATTGTGAACCGTATGGTCAGTCCTTCTAAGGAAGTATTTATTTTTATTCATTTTTGTTTGCCTTTCCTTGGGTCATGCTCCTAATTGCTGTTCCCTTTGGCTGCAGTTATTCAAAACTGAATTTACTACTGAGCCTAAGACAGTGTTTTTCAAACTTTTAAAACTATGACACCCAGTAAGAAATATGTTTTACAGTTTTTTTACATCCTGACCAGTTTTACACAACACACACACACACGCACACACAGAACCTGAAGTATTTGTTGCAAGTTGCAGATGTTTACAGTTACTGCTAAGGATTTGTGTTTCCATTTAATTTACATAAAATACTGTTCATTGAATTGATTTTATGACTCACATTATTTCATCATGTAGTTTAACAAATACTGAGCACTGGTGTCACAGAACTTTGTCGTTCATGCTCTTTAGCAACAGTCAGCTTTTCTGCTCATGACTGATGGCCTATTGCTGTGATTCTGTTAGCGCTTTAAAGCAATTTGATTGTCAAAGTCATGTTAGCTCTGGTTGTGTATTCAGTTATTCAGTTTTACCTTTACAGGCAGCTGCTCCTTGGGAGATGGGGCTTGCCGAGCAGGTTGAATGTTCCACAGAATCAGATCTATACTTTGGGGAACTCAGCAGTATGGGAATCACAAGCCAACCCACCCATCCGTTAAAAGACTCAGGCCCACTGGTCTCCATTGTCACTTAGACTAGCACAATATCACCTACCTCATGGATGCTTTGAGGGCAGGGCCGGTTTTGTTTTTCTTTTTATTGGTCAGAGCCCGCAGCATGATGCCTTGTGTGGAGAATATGCATCAGCCTTGGCTCTGGTCCTCTCTTCACTGTCCCTCTTCTCCTCCCTACAGAAAACAGCAAAGCATATATAGAAAGAGATGTGCAGACTGTGTGGAATGACCTGAGGGGTAACTTGATTAGAGGGTAGAGACTGTTGTGTGTAAAAACTTATGTTTGAGGCAAATTGCAGGAAAAAGTTCTTTAAATGAAGGAAAGATAAGACTATAAGTTTTTTAAAAAGTTGTCTTAATGAATAGAGGAGAATGACTAGTCATTATTTCATAGATCATAGGTACATAGGTGCTTTTAAAGGTTGAGTGACTGGACCCTTGAGGTTAGTTCAATGTCTTCTTGTAATCCGAATTTTTTCATCAAATTCTTTTAAATCCAGATGGGGCTCAGCTCCCTCTGAAGTATCACGAAACCCTAAATGAATTAGGTTAATAAGACTAATTATATTTCCATAGCAATGTTTAAGTGGCCTGCTGCCCAATCACCTTCCAAGCCCTGCTCTGTTGGGTTTCTTTTTACCCAGTCATGATCATGTAGGACCAGGCTGTTTTTTGTAGGGGGTTATGGAGTCGCAATGCCTGGGGTGTTAGGAATATAGGCTGGGCTTGTGTCATAGTACCCACGCCACTGCCTAACTCTTGATATCTAGTGACTGAGTTGGACTTTGTAGCTGCTTTCTCTTTATTAGGAGAAAAGAGCTTGTTTAATAAACCTAAGAATTAATAGCCTGTGTTCTGTAGTTGGATCTGTAACCTGAACGTTTTTATGTCTACTGACTTGCAACGTTGTCATATAAATTAAAGATCATAGATCCAGCTATGGTTTAAAGGTGACTTCCAGGACATGGATTTGAAAGATCAGAATTTGAACCTCATCTCTTTCCATTCTAGCCTGGTAACCTTGAGGAAACCACTTAACTTCTCTAAGCCTCAAAGGTGTCAAATAGATTAAATGCAACTATGTATAGCTGACCCTGAGGAATTTTTGGTTCCGCTTGAATAGAGCTTGGATTTTTGGACATTAGAAGGATCTTTGAAGATTATGTAGCTTCGTTGTGTACATTTAAGTGAGTTTCCTGGAATAGTTTATGCCTCTGATTCCTGTGTCATGATTACCACCCAGAACACGTGCTTAATCGGAGATGGGTAATCCATTCAGGGTGAAGAACATGGCTTTTGGGTCAGTCTGCAGTGGATCTAAATCAGCCCCCTGCTGTTTACCGTGTCTGTAGTCTAGAAAAAGCTATTTAACTTCTTGCAGATTTAGCCTAACTATGAAATTAAATTGGGGATTTAAAAAAACTCATAGGGATGTGGTGAAGCTTGACTGAACTGAGATAAATTTATGCAAAGCTCTTAGCACAATGGTTAGTACCCAGAAAGTGCTCAACATTATTATTATTTCCTAATTGAAAGGCATTGATGCTTTAAAATAAAATGGAGGCTGCATACAGGCTCATGTCTGTAATCCCTACACTTTGGGAGGCCAAGTTGGGTGGAACACTTGAGCCCAGGACTTTGAGACTAGATTGGGCAACATGGTAAAACTCCATCTCTATAAAAAATACACAAATTAGCTGACTGCGGTGGTCCCTGTACCCCCAGCTACTGAAGAGGCTGAGGTGGGAGGATGGATTGAGCCCCGGAGGTCAGTGCTGCAGTGAACCATGATTGTGCCACTGTCCTCCAGCCTGGGCAACAGAGCAAGACCCGGTCAATAAATAAATAAATAAATACATACATACATACATACATACATACATGTAAATAAATAACTCATTTCTTGTCAGATAAATGGCTGTATCTTTATAATAAGATATCTGCATCCTGTGACTTCATCCTGTAAATAATTTTGTGCCTCTTGTGGTTTCTATGATCTAGGGAGGAGAAGGCTAATTCTTCTTCATTTTATGCATGGAGCAGAGATACGGAGAGCCTCTAATTTATTTCTTCTTGGCGTGGCCCTGTGTTCTGAGCATGGGTGTGTCTGATCCCTGGGGAGAGCAGAGCCGCACTGTGGATCTGAGGTGCTGGGAAATCATCCAGTTTCCTCCTCCTGACCCTGACTCAAGTCTTCCCTGAAATCTCTGTCAGCCCCATTCTCTTTCTGTCAGTCAGCCCCATTCTCTTTCTGTCAGCTGCCCTCCTTACATAACCCAAATGGGTTGTTTGCAAAGCTAGTGTCGCTGAGGTGTTCTGTGTACAACAGAAAAGAATCTAGGGAGAGGATTCCTATGTGTCACTAAAGCCAGTAATTAAGTGGACAACAGGGGGAGCTAACACTGAATGCACCAATAAATTTCAAGACTCCTACTACCCTAGGTAACCAAGTCAATAGTATTAGAAACCATTTTAAGCATTGGTAGTTTTAAACATGCTGTTTAAAAACAATTTAAAATTTACCTTCACTTTTCTAATTGGATACTTTACTATTCAGAGTACTATGAGATGAGGGTCTCGCTTTGGAGTGCAGGGGACTGATCTTGGCTTACTGCAGCCTCAATCTCCTGGGCTCAAGCGATCCTCCCACCTCAGCCTCCTGAGCAGCTGAGACTATAGGCTCGTGCCACCATACCTGGCTAATTTTTTATTTTTTTGTAGAGATGGGGTCTCACTATGTTGCCCAGGCTGGTCTTGAACTCCTGGCCTCAAACAATCCTCCTGCCTTGGCCTTCTAAAGTGTTGGCATTACAGGTATGAGCCACCATGCCTGGCCAAACTTCTTTTGAAATTAGCTTATTGATTCTTCCTCACCTCCCCGTTGTTTTTGTGCCAGAATTTATTTTTCTCCTTGTATTACAGAATAGTTTGGAGGAGTACTGAAAGAATTAGGGGGTAGAGTTGCCCGATATAGCAAATAAAAATACAAGACACCCAGTTAAATGTGAATTTAATATAAATAACTACTTTTTTTTTTTGCTATACGTATGTCCCATGCAATATTTGAGACATACTTATACTAAAAGATTGTTAATTATCTGAAATTCAGATCTAACTGGGCATCCTGTATTTTATCTGGCAACCCTAACTGGGGTGGAGATGGTGAGGAGGGCCTTGGATGTGGCCAGAGGAGAGGTGTCAGAGCCTCAGGGTGTCTTCTTGTGGGTGACAAAGGTGGCTGCAGCACAGTAGCCTTGCTCCCTGGGTCTGGGGCCTGTGCCTTCTCCCTGTAGTCACTTAGAATAGGATGATGGGGGTGGCTCAAGGCAGTGGAATAAATTAATTCTGAAGGAACACACTGGGCCAGAGTCCTAGAACAGTTTACTTAATGATAGTGTTATTTTAATTTTCAATTGTTTGCCCTTCTTCCCTATGATACAGAATAAACGTGAAATTGTATCTGGAGTGGAGCAGGCAGAACTTACATCTTGTTGGTCTTGTTCTGCCCTCAGCCTCTGATGTTCTACAAGGTTTATCCTTTTGTTTCTTTTTTCATTATCCAAGGAATGAGATATGCCAGAAAAATTTGACAGGTATTTATGAAATGCTTTGAACTAGGTGAGCTTAGAGCATAAGTAATTTTGGGTCATTTATCTCATCACAGCACTATCTACAGAGTTTTAACCCTCGTCATAAGGAACAGACCATGTTGATACTGACATTATCAACATAACGACACACACGCTCTTCTATTCCTAATGCTTTGGTGAGAGAAACTGGGGCATCGGAGAATGTTCTCAGCCATATTTTTGATATGGCCTAAGGTATAACGAACGAAAGCTTAGATAGATGAGAAAAATCCATCTGATTGATGCCTCGCTAATTGACAGCCAATTATGTCATGGTGCTAGTTCTTCAAGAAATTGACCCATTAATCCCTTTGTGTGGAGAGGCCAGCTAGCAGGCATCTGCTTTCTTAGCATGCAGCAGTACTGAAAAGTTTATTGAAATAATTGTCACCTGTCCTTTCCAAATCTTAATTCTTCTGAGTTTAAACATATTTTCTCTAAGGAAGATTGGATTGACATGAAATCACACATGTCTGGAATTATCTCTGAGTCCTTTATAAACAGACCAAGACTTAGAAGGGCACACCTTAGGTTACAGAGTGTTTTCCTGGGCTGGGCTCCAAAGCTTCCTGACTATTGAACAATAATGTGTTCTTTCCATGCTACTTTATATATTTATTTTACAGAAGCCTTGTGCCTTTTATCCGTTCATATCCACTTTGAAAACTTACTTGTGGCCTGCCAGAGCAGAGGTACAAAAAATTCCGGATTATTTTCTGTTTAGAGGCCCCACACAATACAGTATATATGCTGAAGATGAGGGCACTCCTCCTCCTCCTCCTCCTCCTCCTCCTCCTCCTCCTCCTCCTGCTTCCCATCCTTCCCCTTCCTCCACCTCATTTTTCTTCTTCTTTTTAAAAATAATCATAAGCATGTGCTTTCTTCTCATGTGCTTGTAAATATTTTTTTTGGGATTCTTGACTGGGATTTCAGAACATCCTGATAGGGAGAAGTTGGGTATTTCTTCATGAGATAAATTCCTTAAGGAGAGATTTGAATAGTTTTGACCTTTGGGTTTTCTTTTCTCTTTCAGTTTTCTTTCTAAAAAATGTTACATTTCTTGGTTATGAGGTAAAAACAAACCTATAATTTGTGATAATGGGTGAAAATGTGATTAGAATTCACATTCTAGGTTTAATAATGACAGACTACTTATGAAAAGATGTCAGAGCTGGAAGGCATCTTAGATATTGTGGGGTTCAATATTCTTTTCTCATTAGAGGAAATGGAGACTCAGAGACATGAAGTAACTTCTCCAAGGTCACACAGTAAGTGAGTGATGAAGCTGGGAGTAGGACCTGTTTTGCCTGACTCCAGAACACAGCTTTCCCCAACTATTGAGGAAAAGCACTCAGGACGATTTAACATTTCAAGTCATTGAGATATCCTTTAAATGCTCAAACTCTAATTTTAACCTGTGTGTGTGTGTGTGTGTGTGTGTGTGTGTGTGTGCGTGTGTGTGTGTAAGTCATTCTAAAGTACTTAACCTTCTGAAATCTTATTTTGACCATGTAGAACACAGTTTGACCTTTACTCAATCTCATCATTATCAACACTGTTGTGTGAACATGGGTCATTGTGGTTTTAATTCATGGGTGCCCTTGGGCTATTCTGAGTCTGTAGGACTTGCCCTTAGTTACATTAACACTCCCACATGACAAAATTCATGAGTGCATGGGGAACTTTTTGATATCCTTCCTCATTATCAGTTGTCACTTTTTGCTACTTTCAGAGGTGATATTTATAGCATTTCCCCCCTTCTGTGTTGTTCCTGCCCACAGGATTTTAACTTATAGAGATGACTGAATGATGACACAGAGGGGACAAGGCCATTGAAATAAGTTTTGTTTTGTTTTGTTTTGTTTTTTTGGGACAGGGTCTCACTCTGTCACCCATGCTGGAGTACAGTGGCACAATCTCAGCTCACTGTAGTCTTTGTCTCCCAGGTTCAAGCTATTCTCCCGCCTCAGCCTCCTGAGTAGTTGGAATTACAGGCGTGGGCCACTACGCTCGGCCAATTTTTGTATTTTTAGTAGAGATGGGGTTTCACCATGTTGGCCAGGCTGGTCTCGAACTCCTGACCTCAAGTGATCCTCCTGCCTCGGCAGGTGTGCTAGGATTACAGGTGTGAGCCACAGCACCTGGCAGAAAGAAATTTTTTTTTATTACTCACATTTCCTAAGAGAAGAGGGCATTCCATGCCACACAGGGCCAGGAGGAGAAGCACCTATTTGCGTGAAGAGGAAGAGATGGGAGTCAGGGGAAAGCCGAGGCCAGAGCCTTTACTGGGTTTTTATGGAAAAGGCAAGGCAGACTGGAGGAATCAGCTTGGGGTTGGCTAGGCGCTGGGATGGTCTTTAGTTGTCAGTTCCTGGCTCTGAGAGATTTAGGGCAGGGGAAATGTGGGCTGGGTAACTGAGAGTTAGATAAGGAGGTGGCTCAGCTAGATCACAGAGGAGATGGAAACTACTTGGCTGTTAACTTGCCCTGGAATTGATGGATACCAAATAGCCAAATAGAGATTCGGAGAAAATGCAGGACACCTTCCCAGGCTTACTTTGCTGCCATTCATTTTGTGGTGAACCAAAAAATCACTTACACAAACCTGTTGGAAGGGGTCTCTTTTGTGAGTACTGTCAAAGAGAGATATCTAGAAGAGACCTTTTTTTGTGAGTGGTGAGGTTTAGGCTGAATTTTTATTTTATTTTGGTGCTTTTCTGTAATTTGGGATTGTTAAAAACAAAGACTAGACCTTTTTATAGATAGAAACAGGCTCTTTTATTTGGAAATACCATGTGCATAAGTGATGAATAAATAGAGTGAGTGAGGACCTTCTTGCCCTCGTGATTCATTGTTCTCCTTCTCCTTTTTCTCCTTCTTCTCTTTCTCCCCTTCCTCCTCTTCCTTCTTCTTCTTTTTTTTTTTTTTTGTAATATGAGACAGAGTCTCGCTCTGTTAAACACTTGTATTAGTTTCATTGAAAATGTAATATAAAATCTGAGGACCTCAGACATCTTAGGAAGATGATTGTCATTTATTGTCTATTAACCAGGTGAGCAACTTCCTGGCAAGTGAGGGGTGTGGCAGGGAAGGGTGGAGACGCAAAGGCACAGTTCGCTTTGTAATGGAGAACTTCAGCTCCTGGGAAGGATCTGCAACGTTTAGTGGAGCTGTTCATCTCTAATATAGTTAATAATTACTGATTCGTATGAAGCAGAACTGAGGGCAGGGAGGGATGTGGGAAGGCCGCAGGAGATATGAGTTTGTAGCCAGAGTTTACCGGTGATGAATCACCTTCTGATCAAAGCAAGAGGCTGGGAGCTGTGGAGGATGCACTTGGACCCTGGGGTGTGACCCAGGAAGTCAGTGATTTGTGAAGGGCATCATAGGTCACAGATGCCTTTCCAAAGTTACCAGAACTTGGGATCCAATTTATTTCTCTTAGTCCAGGTTCAGGTTTGATTCCCAATCCCTTGCATTCACACGAGTCACAGGGCAGAAAAGTGCAGACATTTTCTTGTGTGACCTCCAGATGTGGTGCGGAGACGGAAGATGGTACTCTCATCATTAGAGCTGATTTGCTTTGGAATTAAAGAGAGACATACGCACTGTGTTTCTGTGGCCCATCATAGTTTCCACTGACAGTGCCATGTGTCATTTGGGGTAACATTGACTTGTATTTCCACTCAGTGTGAGGAAAAGACCATAAGACAGAATTGGAGTAATTTCTGGAAAAAAGAAGTAAACGCTTAGTAGAGTGTCATACAGTCTTTTAATAACAAGTATTTGATAAACATGATTTTATTATCCATCCTTCTGCAGGAAAAGAAACCAAGTTAATCTTCCTGAGTTTACAGATGGGAGGGTTTTTAGTATAACCTGTGCCTTTTTCCTTCACCCAAAATTTCCTCTTTTACTACTACAGTAAAGAGGGTGAAATTTAGTTGCAAAAGGATACCATTAAAATTTAGTTACTTTTGCTTGTCTGTTGCTGAAAGAGTTAATAATGTGCACTTTTTAACTTGGACTGATTTTGGTATAATGCAGTGGGTTTCTAAAAATAGATTTGTTTTTCATGTAATTGACAATTAACTCCATAAGTTACTTTACAGAAATTTAAGTTTCTCTAGAAATTACTGCAGTACACACTGCATACATTCTCCTTAAAGAAAATTGACAGAACAAAATTTCATCCTCTGTTAGGAACTTGCTTTTCCCTCACTTGCTCATCTCATGAGGGGAAGCATGTATTATATCATGTAATTGACCTCCCGAACTGTGTGGCACCCTTGAGTGAACCAGGTACAGCAGCCTCCGCCCAGGCATTTTCTTAATGTCCACAAAGGCTCACTGACTTCAAGTTAGCTATTTGTGTCCTTTAACTTGTTGCCACAATTTAAAACCAGGTGAGCATTTGCTGCACAGAGTGGTCATAAGCAGTGTCTCTTCTGCTGCGCTCAGCCTCTTTGTCACTTGTTCCATATTTGGGCGTGAAGCACTAGGCCCATATGCCTTCACCATTTTGCAATGTTGTTCTGGGACAGAGTTATAGGGTTTTTGACTTGAACAAAGCATCTACATTCTTCATTCTTAGGGAGTGACAGTTCCATTGCCAATATGTGGATATCAGTTTTCGTCAAGCTTGTGTACCACTTGTATCCACTGCTGTTCAGTTGCATAGTCTCTAAGATTAAAAACTACATTTTGATAATGCTGGCAACGAGGGTACAAGGAAATAAATTGTCTGTTTTTATAAACACGTAGCTACTGATCTTTTTTTTGAAGGTGAAAGCTTTATTTAAGAAAGGTCTCATAGAGAGTTTTAAAATTTTAGAATGAAAAAAGGTCTTAAATTTATTAACCAAATAGTAAACTAATTCATTCAACCAAAAGACTTACTGAACACTCCCTAAGTAAAGGTGTGTGTGTTAGGAAATGTGCTTACTGGGTGAACACAACAGAGGTGTCCCCCACCTCATGATACCCACAGTCTAGGGAGTGACAGGTAATAATTAAGTAATTTTTAAAAATTTATAGCTGTAAACTAAAGCAAACTATGGCAAGTCCATGAAAGAGAGGTTAGAGCCTATGGGCGGGGAGAGGGGACCAAATGGAGCCTGGGCTCAGGGGCTGCCAGACACACACAGCTGCCTAAGGGCGGGAAGGGGCCTCACTGGAAGCGTTAAACAAGTGTCTGTATAGAAGGAAGGCATGTGAATAAAGAAGAAAAGGTTGAACTTTGTGAGTTGTGACATCCAAGGTGTCCAGGAACTAGTTTCTCCACTTTCTTTTTCTCCTTTTTGTCATGGCCAGCAGTTGGGCCCTTGTACTGTTCATCAGCTTCACCATCAAAATCAAATGAAAAGAAAGAGAAGGGAATGGAATGCTCACTTTCTAGATCTTACTTTAAATTCTGTTGAAGATTTATTAATATTTGGGAAAGAGTTTGAAATGATAATCCAAAAGATGTCTCCCTTTGAACATATGTAGAAGTTAATCATTTAGATTAACTCGCATTTAAACATGTAATTGTATGTGATCGTATACATTTTTTGGCTCACTGTTTTGTGTTCAAAGGCAGATTTCCTAGGGTAGTGCTGATTTATTCTACTTCTTTTAGGCTGTGTAATTCACCTTTTTTCTAATTTGGGGAAAATTATGGTCACTATAGTTATATATTTTTTATTTAAAAACTTGTAAGATTTTATTAAGTTATCTACCCAAATCTTCCTCCTGAAAGATAATATCTTTTTTTCCTATATTTTTTTTTATTTCAGTAGGTTTTTGGGGAGTAGGTGTCCTCATAGCTTAGCTCCCACTTAGGAGTGAGAACATAGGATGTTTGGTTTTTCATTCCTGAGTTACTTCACTTAGAACAATGGTCTCCAGTTCCATCCAGGTTGCTGTGAATGCCATTATTTCATTCCTTTATATAGCTGAGTAGTATTCCATTATCTATCTATATATATGTATCTCTCACAACTTCTTTATCCACTTGTTGACTGATAGGCATTTGTGCTGGTTCCATATTTTTGCAGTTGTGAATTGTGCAGCTATAAATGTGCGATAACACAGTCTCTTTTCAGATATGTGTCCGTCTGACATGTTCTGCACCACCCACTACACTGCAGGGCATTTAGGTAAGCAGCATTTATAAGAGTGACTGGAAATGGCTTAGGAAAAATGATACAGAATGTAATTTATCAGAATAATCACTGATCCTCTCAGCATGTGTATTCAACAGGTAACTGTGACTCTAAAATGTTATTTGGGAGGGAATTTCCAACCAAAGTTAGAAACAGCTCTAGAGGTGCTGGGATCTAGGGGCCTTAGATTTTTTCATCTCAGTTAATCACACCATGCTTTAGGAAGCTTTAGGATAAGATTCTGGTGCTAGTGTCCCCGGTTGGTTTTGCTTCTGAGAACCAACTTTGCAGTTGTCACATGATGAGATGGATCCCTCATGCAGATCCTCCAAGGGTCTTACTGAACAGCATCAGTTTATGCTAGTGAGGGTTCGTGGTTCTCAGCTTCCTGCATTGGAGTGAACATTATTTGGGCCTGAGCTGTGACAGCTTCCTTCTTCAGCTTCCTTCCTTGGGCTCTGCTTGTTGGGGTATGGACCACTTCTTCTGGAGAACAGCAGAGTGGTGTTCAAGCACCATTGTACTCTCCTAGTCTAGAGCTGAGCCACCCAGTACTATAGCCAATAGCCATATTTGGCTCAAAAACACGTGAGAGATGGTAGTGTGACAGAATAATGGAATCGTAAATTGTATTTAGTTTTAATCAAAACTTTAAAATTGATATCCAATATATATGATTGGAACAACTTGAATATGTGAGCTTACCTTTTCATCTCTAAAGTTTATGATAAAAGATTTCCAATAAAAATTTAATGTCCAAGTTGAAATATGCTGTGAGTGTAAAATACATGCTATATTTCAAAGACTTAGTATTTAAAAAGAATAATATAAGTAATTTTAAAATGTTGATTATTTGTTGAGATGATAATATTTTTGGTACATTAGGTTAAATAAAATGTGTTATTAAAATAATGTTATCTTCTTAAAATTGTGACGCCTATAAAATTTGAAATTTCATAGGTGGCTTACATAATGTTTCTGTTATTGGGCACTGCCCTAGAGCTAACTGAGGAAAAGATCATAGAGCACCATTTGCCATGGTTGTCAGTATGTGGCTTTCAGTACTAGGAGGTAAAGTAGATACTCTTTCCATACTAAATACTAAATGCCACTATCATTAAAAAACAACATGGCAAATCTTGCCCTTAAGGGGACCTCATTTTTTCCCCAGCGAAACAAAACCAACAGCCTGTTATATAGCTGAAAAGTAGATGAAAATACTTAAACAATGTGAATGAACTTTATTGGTTGATAGGTGCAGCAAACCACCATGGCACACATTTACCTATGTGACAAACCTGCACATCCTGCACATGTATCCCAGAACTTAAAATTAAATATATATATAAAATAAACTTTATTAGTTATGCAATGAAATAAAACAGAGCAAGCAATACCTTTAGGTTCACTGAATTTTAAAGTTAACACCTTCAATACAAATGTATATATTTTGTATACACGGTTATGAAGGTATGAACATATTAATGAGCAAAATAATTATGAATAGTTGTTCCTCTTTTGTATAAGCTTTATGTATAAGCAAGAAGTAACTTGACATGACATAATGCTGTGCTACCTTGCCTATTCTATCATGGGCTCCAAATGTAAATTCACCAGAAGAGCTCACAGCTTTGTTGAATCTCCTGCCTCTTTGGGGAGATAGGCTCATATGTCTCAATTTTGAAGCACCCCTCTTGGAATGAGGTCAGTTACACCACTCCAAGGACCACTCTCTTTTCTTCTTTGTATTTTCTGGGGAAAATGTATAGCTAGCATGCTAGGACTGTTTGTTTTGAATGAGTTTGTTTATGTGTTTTCAAAACAAAATTATGAAAAAAAGGGAAATTTCCAACTCCTTGTGCATGTCTTGCTGGCTAAGCAGATGATCTCTAAAAACAGATTACAATATCATTTTGAAGGTAACAAAGGTATCTTCCTTGCTCATCTTTAAGGCTGCATATTTTATTGTTTATACATTGGCCAATTAGGAACTGAAATTTAAGAAAGACAGTCATTTTAACCTATTGAAGTCACAGAATGAAATGATGAAGTAATTGTAAGTGTTCCCAGTTTAGCATATATGTATATATATGCATTGATGAATAATGTGATTTGTTGTGAACAAATGAAAAACTGCAGAAACCTGTAATTTGTACATTATTATTTCAGATCACCGTAACAAATATTACCAGGTTTTTAATTTTCTTAAAAAAAAAATGCATTTCTAGGGCCAGGCGTGGTGGCTTATGCCTGTAATCCCAGCACTTTGGGAGGCCAAGGCAGGAGGATCACGAGGTCAGGAGATCGAGACCATCCTGGCCAACGTGGTGAAACCCCATCTCTACTAAAAAGACAAAAATTAGCTGGGTGTGGTGGCATGTGCCTGTAGTCCTAGCTGCTCGGGAGGCTGAGGCAGGAGAATCGCTTGAACCAGGGAGTCAGAGGTTGCAATGAGCCAAGATCGCCACTGCACTCCTGCCTGGTGACAGAGCGAGACCCCAACTCAAAAAAAAAAAAAAAAAGAATTTCTAAAATTGTATTTATACTCTCTGCTCCTTCCCCATCAGCCATCAACACCTCCCTCCTTCCCTCTCCCTTCCTTAATGATAAGCCCTCAGCTTTGCTCAGGACTCGGCCTCCCATGTGCTTTTGGTAAGTGGTCTAAGACCTGAGCCCCAAAGCATGATTGGTCAGAGCTGTGACTTCTCAGCCTGGTTGTGCATTAGAATCACCCTGGGAGCTTTAAAATCCAGATGCCTGGGCTCTACTCACAGAGATTCTGATTTAATTGGTGTGTTGCAGAACCTGATTTGAGCCATTTTGAAATGGGTCATTGATAGCTTGTAGCTGTAATGATTCAAACATATACAACATAAGCAGGGTGACCACAGAAGTTATTCTCTAAGTCTGGTATGTTCCTAAATGTCCTCTAAATTCTTATCTTCCACTCCTGGGCTTTTGAAGTGGCCTGATCCAAACACCTTCTTCCCGACATTAAAAACATTAGCCGGTTATTTTGCCTCATGAGCACTTCTACACTTCCTTAGGTGAGCCAGGTTGCTTTTAATCTCTTGGAGCTGCCTTCATTAATAGGCCTTTTTTTTTTTTTCTTTTTTTTAAATTGTATGTATTGAAAGTGTACAACATGATATTTTGATATACATATTCCTAGTGAAGTAATTACTGCAATTAAATTAACACATCCATCATTTCATATAGTTACCTTTCTTTTTTGTGGCGAGAGTACCTAAAATCTACTTTCATAGCAAATTTGTAGTACATAATGCAATATTATTAACGACAGTACTTGTGTGGTACTCTAGATTTTTTTCATCCAAGATAACTGCATCTTCGTATGCTTTGATCTGTATCTCCCCATTTTCCCTGCCCCTCCCGATTATGCCTTTTGAGGCAGTATAGTGTGACAGTTAGCCATCACTGAATTCTGGGGGCCTTTTGTCTATTCCAGGGAGATGAAATTGTTAGAGAAAGATTAGAAGAAAGAATATGAAAAGGACTTAGAGATGATACAAAATCATAAAGTCACAAATACCTGCCAAACAAATCCACATAAGGAGAAAATAAATGTCAGATTCATAAAAGATTAAAAAACCCAAACTGTTCTAAGAGGGAAAAGCATGCACAGTTAAGGAAACATTTTTTTTAAAAGTTTTAATAAAATCTGATCTCTAGTGGTAAATACTGTTTCCCAATTACACCTAGACTTTTATCATGAATCAGGTTTTCTAGTTGACATTGTTGTTTTTCATTTGAAAATGAATGCTGTGTATTCTCCTTGTTTCAATTCCCTTATGTATTTTTGTGTTAACTCCCTCTGCTGGGGAGCGCCAGACTCAGATGAAAGGTATTATGACATTCGAGATGAATAATGACGTCAGAAGGACTTACTCTATTGTATATCATGGTGCAGTATCAAAACATTTTGTCCCATGAGGAGAGGCAGTGAGTCACAAAATCCTGTTGGAATTGTATTATAATGTAGAAAACCATTTCAGAATTACTGTCTGACATTTGGGCAGCTGGGACTCTGAGCTCATTCCACGGCCACCCCACCTTAGACATTTTATTAGGAAGATGCTATTCTTTTTTAGGACTATCACTGGATCTTTGTCCTCACTGATGAATTAGTTAGGTAGGTGATAATGAATCTGTTACTGCTGACAATTTAGTCTTATTCTTAAAAACGTTTATTTGATGGCGTGTTACTCTGTTCTGTGTTGCAATAAAGGAATACCTGAGACTGGGTAATTTATAAAGAAGAGATGTTTTATTGGCTCACGGTTCTGCAGGCTCTACAAGCATGGCACCAGCATCTGCTCCGCTGCTTGTGAGGCCTCAGGAACCTTGTAATCAAGGCAGAAGGCTAAGGGGGAGCAGGCAAGACACATGGCAAAAGAGGGAGCAAGAGAGAGCAAGGGAGGAGGGGACATGCTCTTTTAACCAACCAGCTCTTGTGTGAACTCAGAGTAGGAACTCACTTGCTATGGCAAGGACAGGACCAAGCCATTCATGAGTGATCCGTCCCTGTGACCCAAACGCCTCCCACTAGGCGTCACCTCCAACATTGGAGGTCACATTTCAACATGAGATTTGGAGGGGAAAAACCTCCAAACCATATCACATGGTTAAGTGGCATAAGATGCAACTCTAGCAATATTTGCTTTTTTAAAACGCAGCTTCGAGCTCCCTTCCATTCCCTCATCAAGATATTCATGATGGATCTGCATTGGGACCTGCTTATGTCTTATTGTTTCCCAAGACTAAAAAGGGTTTTCAGCACAAGTGTTCTCGTAATGTTTTTGTCCCCAAGATTGGATATTTTTCAGTTGTATTATCTCCCCATATTTCTGACATGTACAGACATGCCCAACTATGATATTCTGTGTGGATGGTCTTAAAAATGAGTTATCATTATGAATAGTTTGATGGAAAGATTTCCCAGGAAGCATTATGCTTTGAGTGTTGGGGAAGAGAAGCCACCAGATGTCGTGTAGGCCCTTGTCCCTTTATTGCCTTTCCTCTCTGTTTGTACCCCTGTACAAGGCAGCTCTTGTGGTTACGATTTGTTAACAATTTGAGTAGCTCCCTTATATTTTGCTTCTAGAGTAATTAAACATTGTTCCTTAGAAATGTAAACATGGGACTTAGAATTATGATGCAGTAATGCATTTGGCAGCTGAACTGTGTACTGGGAAAAGAAAAATATCCTGGAGTGGGTTTAAGTTTCGCAGATAAGAAAAATGGCTTTATTTAGTGAATTGGAACAATACAAGACCTGTGCCCTGAAGTCAGTACTTTTTCTTCCCAGATGAGTTTCCCTGGGCACAAGACCAACTTCTAAAATAAAACTTGAAAGTAAATGGCAAAAACCAGAAACAGAGCCCTGTAAACTAGACTTTTATGCTACGGCGCCATAAAAATAATTTATTTGCTATCAAAATAAGCTTAAACAGAACCTTTGTCTGACAGATGAGTTTTCCTCTCCCCTTAACCTGACAGCACCGCCAACCCAGTCTTTGGTCATAAGCCTGACAGCACGGTGAGATACAAGTTCCTAGTGGCAGTGGAGGCTGATGTTTATTATTTAGAGAGTTTCTGAAAATGAAAGTGTAATGTCTTGAGTCACTTACTTCCAAATTCTTCCCAGAGAACTTTAAATAGTGTTGTATTAAAAAACAGAAGTAAACAATCATTCGTAAAACACACCCCAGAATAAATCTCTTATTTCTGCATGAAGGCAACTGATCTGAAACATTTTTTCTATGTCCCTTTTAGAGATGGCACCAAATTTCATGCGCGTTCCTGTGAAGAGACCACCAAACAGGCTTTGTGTGAGCAATAAAGCTGTTTATTTCACCTGGGTGCAGGTGGGCTGAGTCCAAAAAGAGAGTCAGCAAAGGGTGGTGGATTATCATTAGTTCTTATAGGTTTTGGGATAAGTGGTGCAGTTAGGAGCAATGCTTTGTGGGCGTGGGGTGGATCTCACAAAGTGCATTCTGAAGGGTGGGGAGAATCACAAAGAACCTTGTTAAGGGTGGGGGAGATTACAAAGTACCTTCTTAAGGGTGGGGGAGATTACAAAGTACATTGATCAGTTAGGGTGGGGCAGGAACAAATCACAATGGTGGAATGTCATCAGTTAAGGATATTTTTACTTCTTTTGTGGATCTTCAGTTACTTCAGGCCATCTGGATGTATACGTGCAAGTCACAGGGGATGCGATGGCTTGGCTTGGGCTCAGAGGCCTGACAATAACACAGTGCTCAAAACTGTCAGACAGCCTGTGTCAGTTCTGAAGATGTGATTTTGGTTGTTTATACTTGGATGCTTTGGATGGGAATAGCCGTGGAGTCAGCCTTTCATTTCAGGCAGAGGAGCAGAGGAGTGTGAGTTACACACAACTTTGGATCAGGGGCCAGGAAAACTTGGTTGTCATCCTGGACCAGTTACTGACTTGCTGTGTGGGCAAGTCACTTCATTTGTCTAAGTGTCTCTTTTTCCTTTTGTAAAATAAGGATATCGGCAAATCTGTGTGGTCCCTTCCAACAGTGTTTTTTAAATTGGTGCCTGAGTATCTGAAGCAGGAGATACGAAGGGTCATGTGAGCTGCACATTCCTATTTGCTCTGCAGGGAGGCTGGCTAAGACACCGGGCCCCTGCCTTGTAACCATGAACAAGGTTCTCGCAGGGGCTCGTCTCAACTGCAGGTCCCCTGAAGGTCTCATCATTTTCTTTGCTAGAGGGAATTTGGATGTCATTGGTCCTTGCCTAACCCTTGTCTTTGAAAGATACAGATCCAATCTCTGTGTAGCAGTTAAGTGATCTGACTCAGACATATTTACTCAGAGTCTTCTTAGAGAACGAGAAAACTCTTCTCAGAATTTATAAGAATGTTCCTGAAGGACAATAAAAGCTCTCATTCAGGATAGGCCCCAAAACATTTTTTTTCCTTATAATATGGTGCCATTTCCTCATTTTGCTTTTGTTCATTTGTTCATTCCTTCAACAAATATTTTTGAGAATTTGCTGAGCACCAGGTATTACTAGATACTAGGACAGTGAGATAAGTAAGATACAGCCCCTATCTTCAATCAGCTGTATACCCTGATAATGATACCCTTAGTGTCTTCTACAAGCTATACAGTCATGCATCACTTAACAACAGGGACACATTCTGAGAAATGCATCCTTAGGCCATTGCATTGTTGTGTGAACATCATCGAGTGACTTACAGAAACCTAGATGGCGTGGCCTACTACACACATAGGGTATATGGTGTAACCTATTGCTCCTAGTCTACAAACCCGCATGGCATGTTACCATACTGCATACTGTAGGCAATTTTCTTCTCCCCCTAACCTGACAGCACCCATTACCTGACAAAAATGGTAAGTATTTGTGTATCTAAGCATATCTAGACATAGAAAAGGTACAGTAAAACTAAGGCATAAAAGGTGAAAATGGTACACCTTTACAGGGCAGCTCCATTTACACGACCACCACTGCATGCGTGGTCCATTGTTAATGGAAACTTTGTTGTGTGGGGCATAACTGTATATAAAAGTATAGCTACTTTAATTTTAAGTTAACCCTGGTATGTGGGAAAATTTGTCTTCTGTGCTGTCTTGCACTGAATTTTGCATTGGTATTTTTCCCTCCATAGTGGCTGCAAAAAAACTTATAAATACAGAACCTTCTTCATTTATAGAATTCTTCTGCATTGACCTGGAAAATGACATTGAGAATTGGACATTACACTACAGTGTAGTCCTCCAATGAAGGCTGTCAATGGGCATTTCTTTAAGGCCTAAGTTGAAGATAAAATAGAACAACTTCCATCACTACAAAACTTAGTGGACTCAGAGGAACTTGTAGAGATTTTTTTTTTTCTTGTAGCTGTTTTTCTCACTACTCGGGTTTCCTTTTTGAGTTTTGCCCCTGGAGGCTCAGAGTTGAATTCTGTTGGTAGTCACTTAGAACCTTTCTATTGCTCTGTCTTTCCTCAGTTGTGTTTTCCCCATGTGGGTTTGTTTTGGGAAATCAGTGGAGAGGAATTCCTCTTAGGTTGAAATAACTTTTATAGCGATGGTGCCACAGTTTACAAATATTTTTAGAAAAATCCTGTCAGATTCTTGGGAACTTCAGACTAACTTCATATCTAAAGTTCTTTTTTCTTTTCTTTCTTTTTTTTTTTTGGTTTTTGGGACAGAGTCTTGCTCTGTCACCCAGGCTGGAGTACAGTGGCACGATCTCAGCTCACTGCAACCTCTGCCTCCCAGGTTCAAGTGATTCTCATGCTTCAGCCTCCCCGAGTAGCTGGGACTACAGGTACCCTCCACTACGCCTGGCTAATTTTTGTATTTTCAGTCGAGATGGGGTTTCGCCACATTGGCCAGGCTGGTCTCGGACTCTTGGCCTCAAGTGATCCGCCTGCCTTGGCCTCCCAAAGTGCTGGGACTACAGGCGTGAGCCACCACGCCTGGCCTAAAGTTCTTATTTAAAAGTTTTTCTTCTGATTTCTGTTAGTTTAAGAAGGTAGGTTTGAAGCAGTGACCAAGAATTTTCAGGAAATCCATTAAGGAATAAATTATTCAGTAAAATAGTCTCAAAGTGAGGGCCAGAGTGCAGGACAGAGGCAAAGAGAGATGGTAGCAGTTTATAAAGAGAAGATACTTCATTAGAGAAATCATTGTCAGAGTAATCTTATGCTTAGAAAGAAATCACATACGAAGCTCTGTGTTTGAAATCAGAAGGGAAGGTGAACATTTGGATGAAGAGGCTGTTGGACTTGCATTACTTTGACCACTGCTGTTGTTTTTGTTGTTTTTGTTGTTGTTGTTGTTGTTGTTTGGAAGATGGAGTAAATTGCAAGCCTGGTGGATTTCATGTGTTTAGAATTTTAGCTAAAATAGCTCCTTATGTTGAAGCATTTCCTTAATTCTATACCCACATTCTCAGTCCTTGTGTTACTACCAGTAACTCGTTTTCCAAAATGCAGAATTGCATTTTACATTTTATTTCTTTCAATATTTGGATCAAATACATGTTCAGTGGCAAGGGTACATTTAATTTCCTTTTGGTTCAGCACTAATTTAAATTATGAATAGAGATAATGTAATTCTAGTATCTGTATTTGATTGTTAAAATATTTGGACTCAGTAGTACGTTTACACGTTTCCAAATTTGACAAGTATGAAAAGGTATAGAGTCTAAACTCCTTCCCAGGCCTATCCGCAGCTACCCAGTTCACATCTCCCCAGGCAACCAGCGTTACCAGTTTCTTGTGTATCCTTCTGCATACTACAAACACAAAAGCATGTTATTCTGTAGCCCCAGCTACTCGTGAGGCTGAGGTGGCAGGATCACTCGAGCCGAGGAGCTGGAGGTGGCAGTCAGCTGAGATTTGTGCCACTGAACTCCAGCCTAGGTGACAGTGAGAACCTGTCTCAAAAAAAAAAAAAGCATATTATTTTCTTCTGGTTTTTATGCTGATGACATGCTATGTCCACTGTTCCATGGTGTGTGCATTTATGTCCAGTTATTCACTAAAAAAATGAAAAGTATAGAGTAAAATGAAAGTCTGTAGTATTCTCCACTAGAAACAGGTGTGGGGTTCAAGGAAGAGTGTGTATTAATTATTGCAAAACTTTTGGTTAGGTCATTAGTCAGAACGGGAGCCATGCAGTGGTGAAGGGCCCTGGCTACGATCTGCCACATTTTTCTGAAGCAGTGTTGAGTTCTATAACTGAAGTCCATGGGGACTTGCTATTGGCATAACTATATGTGGAAAATTTTGCTTTTCGAGTAGGACATTCCCATGCTTCACATTTAATTTGAATTTTGGTATGACTGTACTAAGTTAACATAGCTTTTCCCATTTTACAGAGACATTGAGTAAATCATTGACTAAAGATAATTAACTCCTTTATATCACATGCTGAAATGTTATGGGGGACATATTATTACCTTTCTTGGCTTATGGAAGAGATGTAATCTAATTCATTGAGTCTGACTGTGTTTAAGCTATTGTTTTGGGTGTCATCGTTGGCTCTTAGAACAGGGACTGGGCCTTAGTCCTTTTCCTTGCTCATACCTGACCTCCTCCCAGAAGACCCTGCTTTTCATGTTTTATGCCTCAGAACCAAGATGTTCGGGGTCCCAAAGTAGGGATGTGTATGAGCACATTTTTTGATACTTTCATCTTTCTCTTACTCTCTAACATGGGTTCTGCTAGTATCATGTAAATACAGTGAATCAGATATTTCTCTGCGTGCAAAATGCCTTTTGCCAGCATGTGGGAGGTGTGTTGCAGGTACCACAGTGTATTTGCTGCATCTGTTCATACATCCATCCTTCCCACTTAGCTGTGAGTGGCCTCAGTGCAGAACGGTGCCTTAACCCTAGAGTCTGGTAGGAAATGCCATGCACATTTGTCAAATGAATGGAAATGCAGCTGCCTTGCTAGAGCTCAGTTCTGAGTGCAGGGTGCTTGAATGCTATATAATCAAGTTGAGATTTCAGTCTGGGGCAGCAGGAAACAATAAAAGGTTATTGAGCAGGAGAGTGACAGGCTTTCATTTGTATCTTAATGGGTTAATTGCAGTGGCATTAGAAAAGGGGAGAGATTGGGGTAAGGCATTAGTTGGAAAGCTTTGATAAAGTCTAGGTGAGTCAGGAAGGAGTTCTGCATTGCTTGTTTCCCATTGCTCTAACTAGATTTCTTAGAAAAAAGAAAATCTTACACGAGACTTTTACAGCATTTGCAACTAAGTAAATTTCACTTTGTAATACCCCAGATATTATACAGTTATATAAAGCGCAGTATAATAAGAGAGTTAGTAGCTTCATTGTAATCAGTAAAAATAATTTTTAAGACAATTGTTATTTTTTGTATATTGTATTATAACAAAAAAGAATAGTCATCAAGTGGGAGGAGGTGTTGTTTTGAGACGTTTGCTTTCATCTCTTAATCCTGCAGACATTTATCTAGTCCCTTCTCTGTACTCTTAAATGCTAGGGATTTAAAAGACGGATAAGATACAGGCTTATTATGTCTGTGTTCCAGACACTGGACTCCAAACATAAAACAAACATTACATTATTCTTCCTTATGTAATAGAAATGTTTATGTAAGATTGTGTGTAAATCAGTCTCGAATAGACTGAATTAAATGGAATGTGCCAATAGGAATGTGCCAATAGGAGTTGCTATTTAAAGAAGCCCTGTGATAAAACATTTGTATAATAATTTACTTATCCAAACAAGCCCACTAATTTCTATGGGTTTTTTTTTTT
The DNA here is from genome assembly GCF_028885655.2 of Pongo abelii. NCBI lineage: Eukaryota > Metazoa > Chordata > Mammalia > Primates > Hominidae > Pongo > Pongo abelii. The sequence continues at coordinate 51,542,704 of NC_071999.2, forward strand.
TCCCCCCCAAGGCGAGGTATCCTGTATATTCTGTGTTGATTGAATTCCAGTTGGCCAACCACCTGCCTGGTTAATAGAGTATACCATTAACTTAGTGACACTAGAACCCTGCAAAGGAAATAAGACACAATCTATCATTGTTCAGTCTCCACTATTAAATAGATTTTAATTCACTTCAGCTTGGGTGGGTGTAATTTGCATCTTTCCTAACAGGCAAGCATCTGCAAGTGTATTGCCTGTAGAAGCTCATTAAAAATCAGTGCAAATCCTGACACTGTCTCTAGAAGCAGGTATTAACTTGCAGAAAGTGGTTTGTATTTCCAGTGTCAGTAAAGCTTCCTCACTCTTTTCCTGCTTCCATGAAAGTTTAGTCCTAAACTAGTACCACTATTTTAGTACAACTAGTACCACTCAAATAATGCTGCTTTTTAAATAAATTCAAGGGGAACTGCTAAGGAACTGAGAACCTGTAAGGTGACAGGAAAAAGGAAATTCTATTTTTTTGGGCTAGTTTGTGTACTGAAAATAATTTTTGCTAAGAATTAAGCTAAGAACATTACTTGCTAATTTAAACAACATGACAGTCCTCAGAATTTTCCAGCAACAGTTAGGAGCACTGTGATAAAGCTGGTTTTTCTGTTGAGAACGTTTTATCTTTTTGCTTCAGCTTCTTTAAAGAGTTTGAAATTACTAATTTCGGTAGAGCAGCTTTGCTGTTGCGTCGTACTGCTCAGAGCTTAGTGAGCTGAAGCCTTTTGGGAAAATAGCATTTGGGGAGAGACTCGTGGTGTAATAGCTCATCCCACTGGCACATGTCCCAGAGTAAGCTGGGCTGGAAGCTTTTAGTGTAGTTAAAAGATGCCAGTCTGTCATTTGCATGCACTGTAATTGGGCAAGTGGTTTCAGGCTGAGCTTTACATTATCCTTCCACTGAGAGCAGCTGGTGGTGGGCTGTAGATTCCATATGAGCTGGGGACCTATCATCTGGTGTGTTTAGTGCAATCCTGCCTCATCTTGGGAGCAATTTTGTATTTAATGATAATAATAATGCACAATCTCGGTGAAAGATAACGCTTGCGGTTGTTAGAATGTGTAGACTGAGTAGGGCCTTTGGCATAGAGATGGTAATGGTGGGGAAAGACAAATATTTAATAAAAGGATTGTAATGGGGAGAAAGTAAAGATTTTGCAGGATAAGGAAAGCCACAAATATGATTAATTTAAGAGTCTTAAATAAAATGTCTATAAAATGTTAGATTTTTAGTACCAGTAAGGCAAAGTGGCCAATCTCCAGCTTCCTTTATAAAGTCTACTCATCTTTGGAGGGTCGCTTTTTGGTGCTTTTTTCGTTTGTTCAGAGTCAACCTCTTCCTACAGGGATATGTTTAAGTCTGTCACCTTTCCTTAGGAATTGTGCCAATCTGATCATTTGTTCCACCACTGCTGCCCCGCCCCCTTTTCTTGACTCAAAGAATAATTTGTGTACCCTGTCTCTGTTTTTTTTCTTTTCTTTTTCTTTTTTTTTTTTTTTTTAATTATACTTTAAGTTCTAGGGTACATGTGCACAACGTGCAGGTTTGTTACATATGTATACATGTGCCATGTTGGTGTGCTGCACCCATTAACTAATCATCTGCATTAGGTATGTCTCCTAATGCTATCCCTCCCTCCTCCCCATCTCTGTTTTTTATTATTTATTTATTTATCATTAGAGACAGAGTCTCACTCTGTCACCCAGGCTGGAGTACAGTGGTACAGTTGTAGCTCACTGCAGCCTCAAACTCCTGGGCTCAATCGATCCTCCTGCCTCAGCCTCCTGAGCAGCTAGAAGTACAGGCACATGCCACCACACCCAGACAATTTTTCTATTTTTTGTAGAGATGAGGTCTCTCTATGTTTCCCAGGCTGGTCTTGAACTCCTGGCCTTAAATGATCCTCCTGCCTCAGCCTCCCAAAGTGCTGGGATTATAGGTGTGAGCCACTGCACCCAGGCCCTGTTTTTAACTTGCAATACATTTTCTGCAAGACTGAATTTATATTAGATTATAAAGTTTGTGGACAAAATAGAACACTCCATAATAAAAGCCTCCTTCATTTGTTTTGTTCTCTGGTGTTTGATTTGACTGATGTAGATTTGAGTATGGAAGCGTTCCATGCCTTATTAAGGAAAGCACTTTGGGAATCGGCCAGGGCCCACTTAACTTAGTTTCAGAATGGCAGCACTTTGGCAGTCCTCAGTTTCTCTTATTTCCTGACCCATCCCTACTCATTAAGACTGGGCTATTGCATTCCATTTTCAGGAAATGCTCTTTCATTTTTCGTTGGTGAGAGAACATGAATGCCTCTTAAAATGGTGGTTTGAGCTTGCTGAGAATTTTAGGGGATCCACAGAGTTGAAAAGTCTTACAGGCTATCAGTGAAGCATGGAGGGTTTTTGTTATGAAAATGTCCTGAGATGGGGGGAAGATTGGGCAGGTGAGGTAGGGGAGCCTCCTTGCAAAGTTAGAATTCAGCTGTTTATACTGGTAACAGAATCTGCTTTAGTAAGGATGAAGCAAAAAGAAAAACAATATTAACACCTTGAGAAAATCTCTATATTGTGAGCCTAATCGAACAACTCCAACGATGTTAGCTACTTTTTCAAAATACATCTTAGCCCTTGTTACAATAGCATTTACTTGTGCAGTGAAATTTGGTATTAGGCAGATTCACTGTAATCAATAATCTTCCTTCCATTGAGATTCTTCCTGTTACTTTCTTATTTAAAAACCTTCGGTAGCCTACAGCCTCCGGGTTCTGTTTACAGAGACCCTTAACAGTCTCTTCAGCCTTACTTCCGCCATTATCCCTACTCTAGGCTGAGTGTTAACCATACCTACCTATGTAGATTTGCAGCTGTGCCATTTTATCGGTTTGGATTCTTTACCCCCTCTCTTGCCCAAGTGCCTAGTGGCGCCCTGTTGGCACATTGAAGGGTAGCTTTAGTGTTTACTTCTTTCCCGACTCCCTCAGCCCGTGTTAGCAGTACCCTCTTCCATACTCTTCTAATATCTTCTGCATACTTCTGTACTCCACCTATCTGTTGCCATGGAACAGGTCACCCCAAAACAGTGGCTTAGAACAATACTATAGACTGTGTTTGTGTCCCTCTACCCCAACTCATATGTTGACATCCTGGCCCCCAGGGTGATGGTATTAGGAGATGGGGCCTTTGGGAGGTGATTAGGTCATGAGGGTGGAGCCCACATGAATGGGATGTCTTTATAAAAGAGACCCCAGAGAGCTCCTTTCCCCTTCTACCATATGAGGACACAGTGAGAAAACATCTGTGAAGCAGAAAGTGGGGTCCTCACCAGACACATAATCTGCTTGCTCCTTGAGCCTGGACTCCTCAGCCTCCAGAACTATGAGAAATAAATGTGTGGGGTTTTTTTTTGGTCTTTTTTGTTTGTTTGTTTGTTTGAGACAGGGTCTCTCTCTGTTGCCTGGGCTGGAGCAAAGTGGCGTGATCTCAGGTAACTGCAACCTCTGCCTTCTGGGCTCAGGTGATTTCCCTACCTCAGCCTCCTGGGTAGCTGGGACCCCGGGCCTGCGCCACCACACCCAGCTTATTTTTGTATTTTTTGTAGAGAGGGGGTCTCTCCATGTTGCCGAGGTTGGTATCAAACTCCTGGAATCAGGTGATCCGCCCACCTCAGTCTCCCAAAGTGCTAGGATTACAGGTGTGAGCCACCCCACCCAGCCAGATGTTTGTTGTTTAAGCCACTCAGACTATGGTATTTTTGTATCTTCCATTGTACTTAATCTATGGGTCTTATATTCAGCAGTATTCTATGTTATATAAGGAGTTGTGGCGTGAAACCACTTCATGTTTTTATGTTTCTTTTTAATTAAATTTTAAGCCTGGGAATCTTGGTAATGACATATTATATGCAAAATATTAGACTTGATTTTCATCAGATCAGTTTTAGCACTTTTCATGTGCAAAGGTGGGTGGTAATGGCTTTTTCCAAAGCATAGTCCCTTGGTTGTATTACACTATTAATGACTATGGGTAGCATAATACAATTTTTGCTGAAGTTCTGTTGCTGTTCTACTTTTAAATTAAGGATCAGATAGGAAAGGACATATGGTAATCTATCAAATACATAGCCATTGATATTTTCTTTGTTTTCTTTCACTAACCATCCTTATCAATGGGTTTATGCAAGATTTTTTAAAAAACAGCAAAATGAAAAGGTTCATAATATCCTGACTTCCTGTTTTATTATAAATGAGATGAACACCAAGTAGTGTTAATTTCCTTTAATTTCTTGATGAGTCGTCCTCAAATTAATGTTTGAGGAATGGTTGGGTGTTTTCAAATGTCTCCTACATCTTTTATCTAGACAGCATAGTGAAATGGAAAGAAATTTGAAATCTGCTAGACTCAAGTTTGCATTTTGGTTCTGTCATTTACTCATAGATGTACCACTTGGAATAATCATACTGATTTTGTAGACCAATTAGAAAGATAATTGACCAGTGTTTTAGAGTATATGTATATACACAAAATTTGACAGACAGGTAATCACACAATGCTTAAGCCCCAAATGTTATTAAGCCCACACTTTGGTAAATAACATTTGGGGCTTAAGCATCTGTGTGATTCTACATATGCCGGTATTTGTAAATGTAAAAGTGATACAAGCTAAATCACCCATCTTCCTGGGAACTAAGTACAAAGGAATGGTTTTGTTTCTAACCCTTTGGCTTAGAGTATCACAGAGTTTTAAATTTGGCCAGATTTTAATTTGACAGATAAAAAAATGAGGCACAGATAAAAAAATGAGAAGTTAAATGAATTATGCAAACTCACTGGAGGCAGAGTTGGGGACTTTGTCCAGTGCTCTGTTGTATCATTATATCACTGCCTGCCTACTGTTTTCCTGTTCTTTCCCTCCTCTTCTTCCTCCCTCTCAGCCCTGGTCCACCTACCTTAGTGTGTGCGTGCACACACACGTATGGCAAAGATCAACAAGGATGCTGGGTTCAGGGTCCTTTTCCCACTGGAGTCTGGCAACACTGTTCCTGCCTAGATACGGTTCTTGGTTGTTGGTCACTTAAAACAATGGCATATTTTGAAGGGCTGAATAGACTTCCTTCTTTTTAAGCTTTTCTTTTTATTTATACTTTTTGGATCCATGTAATTTCTCTGAGTCATCCACATTATTTTCTACTTTTTCTCAGTTTTCATGACCTGTATTACCATTACAGGTGTCTCTGCTATAATTCAATATACATATTCCTGAAAACCTCATGTTCTACAAAATCATACATTCAGAATAATCTGGCTAATGGGAAATACTGGTTTGGGGCAATCTGGCTTATGGGAAATATTAAGTTGGGACCAACCACTCTAAATCTATGCTACTTTGCAAGCACAGCACTAACAAAAACAATGAAAACCATTATAAAACAGGAGCACAGTTCAGAAGACATACTACATTCCTACTATATACAGATACACTTTAGTAAATATGACTTTAACTCATGAAAATATGTGGAGCTGCTTGATGGAAGGGGATGTAAGGAAGGATATGAGGCTGGGGAGTACTGGGAGACAAGAATGAAACACACCAAGACCTTTGCATGAGATCATGCAAAGAGAATCATGCAGAAGGTACATCTAAGACACAAGGCCAGCCGGGCGCGGTGGCTCACGCCTGTAATACCAGCCCTTTGGGAGGCTGAGGTGGGCAGGTCACAAGGTCAGGAGTTCGAGACCTGACCCTTAACAGTCTATTCAGCCTGGCGACTATGGTGAAATCCCGTCTCTACTAAAAGTACAAAAAATTAGCTAGGCGTGGTGGCGTGCACCAGTAGTCTCAGCTACTCAGGAGGCTGAGGCAGGACAATCACTTGAACTTGGGAGGCAGAGGTTGCAGTGAGCTGAGATCATGCCACTGCACTCCAGCCTGGGCAACAGAGTGATTGTCCATCTCAGAAAAAAAAAAAAAAAAAAACCCACAAGGCCCAGCAGGCTCAGACCATGACAGGAACGGTTAGAGTGGACCCTGGTGCAGTGTGGGGTGCTCTGTTCAGCCTCACTATGAATTTTGCATCCAGCTTCTGTTACTTGGAGATATAAAACAGTAATGTGTGGGGACAAATCGTGGATGAACCAACTCCTGAGTTACGGCGTCATCAATCTGCTATGACCAGTCAAATTCACAGTATAGAAACATGTCTTGTGGCTGGACAGAAAACATCCAGCCCTACTACTGCTGCTAAACATCATGGAATGTACCCATTGGTTTATTCATATAGTAAGTTTTAACATTATTTTTAATATATTGTTCATTCTGAATTTGACAGTGGTCTGCCAAGTCTCCCTGAACTCCACAAATTAAACAAAGGTGTCTCAGAGGGCCTTTCCCAAGAACTTTAATGCCATGTTCCTAGCAAGCTATAGAAAACATTTGAAAACCCCAAGGGCAAAGTTCCAGGGCTTCCTAGGGGCAAAATCAGTGAGCAGAGTAGTAAACTGATAAAACCAGCATAGAGGCCTCTACGGGGGGAAAAAGACACCTTTCTGCAGTTAATAAACAGTACCAAAGAACACTGATTGTCTTCTCGGGGTTTGTAGCCCATTTCTGTTTTTTATTTTTAAATCTCACCTGTTATTTTTATTTTTAGCTGTTCCATAGTAGTCTGATGGAAATACACTTTATGTGTTCTTGTGTGCCAATCAAAAATAAAATAAGCACAATGAATACCTGTAATTGCATAGTTCATGAAAGGCTTGAAAATGATACCGAGCAGCTGGCTAATGCTGCCAATGAGCCATTGGCTGGAGCGCCTTGTAACTCAGCCTTTGATTCTGTCTTCACCAAGCCCCAGCATTCTCAGGGCCCATGCGATGGGTGCTCAGTGGAACTCCAGACTTTGTGGAGGCCTCTGTGGTTCTGCTGCTGGGGAAGCTGTGTGTTTCTGAGCCTATGGGAATGGGTCAGAAAGCCTGGGAAATGGGGGAGAATAGGAGCAGGAACACAAATGAGGAGCCAGCAGGGCAGGTTGCTATTATGTCCCTTGTCACTTCCTACGAGTAACTTGATAGATTAGCTTCCTTCAGGCCCAAAACCTTGAATGGACATGAACCACAGTATCAGGGCTAAATGAGTAAGAGCCCAAACCAGGTCCACTCTCCAGACAGTTAGAAAAGGTAGACATCTCATGTAGCTGGATGGAGCAGGGGTCTCCCCGAGGGGTGGTAATCCAGCAGGTCTTTAAAGAATGAACAGGATTAAAGTAAGTGAAAATGGAAAGCTGAAGGCAGGGAAGGAAAGTGAGCCTCAGGGAGAATTCTGGGCAAGGGAAAATTACAGAGTGATTCCTTAGGGCTTGTGAGTCTAACAGTTTTGATGTCAATGGACCTCATTCTTGGAATCACAGGGCAACTGATTGACTTTAGTTTTCTTTTTTGCTATATTCTTGCCACTCACTCAATGACTGCTCATTGAAAATTGATGATAATGGCCATATGGAAAGTCTCAGAGCTTATCTAGGATTTGAGTCCCTGAGGCATAATCAGTGGGTGGAACAGCAGATGGATGGGGCAGAATATTTTTCTCTTCCTTCCTGTGACAGTTGATTATAAGTTATAAAAATGGGCATTCTCTTTGTGATCTTAGCTTCCAAAATTACGGAAGGTTATCACTATTTATTATTACTACTTCCTCAGCAAACTCAAAGAATCAGGGTGATATTGATTATTTAGATTTAGCAATGGTGGACTTAAGCTCTTATAAATCAGGGTCATCTGAATCTAAAGATATATGTCTTTCTTATTTTAGCCTGACCAGTTATTTAAGAATCCAAGGTACTTTTACTTTTTATTTGAAGTTCCTCAATTTGATAAGAGCTCTCCCAAGCAGTCGGTTCTGTTTCTCTTTCAGTTCTCTGCCAAGCTTTTGTGTGCCTTAAGACACTGGGACTGGGAAAAGACTGCACTGTTTGTTAAATGGAAATTATACTGAGCCTTGAGGATTTGAATGCATGGGGAGAGGTACATTTTGGCTTTCCTTCCTTTGTAAAATGCAGTTAAACTGATATCCAGAACAATGGTGAGAAAACACCAATTAACTTAATGTATGAAAGACAGTAAAATAAACAAGGTGGGCAAGTCCTGTATGTGAGGCATTTTTAAACTCTTTGCTGTGTAAGCGCAGGCTTTTGGAAAGATCTGCTTTTCACTTTGATTTTTGCAGTGCCACACCAGCGTGCTTCTGGTTCTGCCTTCAGGGACATATGTGCTCTCTAGATCTGGGAATCTTTTTGTCTGGAGACCTCAAGATTGGGATCTGCCCCCTCCCCACCCCTTCCTGTCTGAACTCTATTTTAGATCTGCAGTAAAGACTTGAGGCTTTTTGCAAGCTTTCAACTCTGAGGTATTTTGGAAAACTGTAATTTTGTTTGTTCTCTGCTGTATGCATGTGGCTTCTTAAAACACGAGTGTGATTATTTTCTGCATCCTTTCCATAGCAAACATTTCCCTCAAACTACATGCTCCAAAAGTAGGTTCTCAGTGCACTTGCCATGCTGTCTCATTGCTTATTGAGAGTGACTGTCTCTTTACAACAAATCAACTGGTTACAATTTTGAGGCTTTTTAGGTGGCTTCCAAACTTGTCTTGGGGTTTGTCCCTCATATGTTCAGCAGCCAGACATGCTCAATGCATTGTATATTTCCCAGCAAGCCATGAAGCACTATTGACTTATTATGAAACTTTATTTGATGATAATGAGGCAGGTCTATAAAATAGCACTTTGGGTAGTTTTTACCCATAAAATAGCAATTTGTGGAAGACCGTTAGTATGTAGCATGGGCTCTGAAGCTAGAGAACTTGAGTTTGAATCTCAGCTTTTCTACTTTTTTTTCTAGTAATTTTATTTATTTTATTTTTTACTGTTAAATTCTTAACCTACCTGGAATTTAGTTTGGTATAGGGAGTCATGTTTGGATCTAGCTGTTGATTCTTTTTAAATATAATTTTTAGTGATTTTTTTATTGTGATAAAATATACATAAGATTTATCATTTTAACCATTTTAATTTAGATGTACAATTCGGTGGCACTAAACACATTCACAAGTTTTCCACTTTTTAGCTGTGTTAGAGGTCAAATTATTTTACCTTTCTGCGTCTCCATTTCCTCTTCTGCAAGTGGGAATAATATTCCCATTAAGCTGTTATGAGAGTAAGACTTCATTCAGGCCGGGCGTGGTGGCTCACACATGTAATTCCAGCACTTTGGGAGGCCAAAGCAAGTGGATCACTTGAGGTCAGGAGTTCGAGACCAGTCTGGCCAATATGGTGAAACCCCGTCTCTACTAAAAATACAAAAAGTTAACTCGGTATAGTGGTGCATGCCTGTAGTCCCACCTACTCAGGAGGCTGAGGCAGCAGAATTGTTTGAACCTGGGAGGTAGAGGTTGCAGTGAGCTAAGATTGTGCCACTGCACTCCAGCCTGGGTGACCAAGCGAGACTCTGTCTAAAAAAAAAAAAAAACAACTAAATTCATAGGAAACGCTTGATGTGTACAGGACAAAATAAGTGCTTAATAATAGTTGGTGGCCATGAGGATTTGTGGTACTGGCAGTCCCCCATTTGCTAGTTAAGAAGCATTTTTTGAGCCTGGTGCCATATGTCTGCTCCATACATATGCCTGTGTGGTCACTGTAATTGCCCGTTGAATCACAGTGGAGACCTCAAGAATTCTCATTGGTAACACCGGATAATTTTTTCATCATTTTTATGTCCCCTTTAGCATGAAACTAATATACAGTTTGAACTTCAGGGGAGAAAAGAAGATTTTCTAACAGATTTATATTTCAAATTGTTTGCAAGGCAATTGATAATGAAAAGATAAAACCTATTTACTCTTCAAGTTCAAAGCATAATGCAAGAGGCTTGGAGAGGGTAGACTTCTGAATGTATTCCATAAACAGTATCTCTTTTCAGAGCTTTTGAGAAAACGCTTGTTTAAAAAAAATATGAGCAACAATTATTTGTTATTCATGAATTCTAGATGTGTAAATTGTGTGAGCAAAATGAGAGGAAAAAGAGAAGTCTCAAGAGAATAAGCATTTTGTCTACACTTAAGTCTTTTGGAAATGATATGTTTGAAAATAATATACCCGTTAAATATATTTCCTTAAATTATTTAGATAAACTGTTTCTATTGTAGTTTCTGGTAAATAGTAATATGAAATGGTTTCTATTTTACTGTCAACAACTTCATTACTTTTTAATTCAGCAAAAAGCTTCCAAATAGATCTGTTAAAAAGACTGCAGAAATCCTCTGAATTGAATAAACTATTTCTAGCCTTAAAATTCATGTTTCCACAATGGAATATACTATATTCAGTCACCATCACAAAAAGTGTCTTTCTTATCAGTGCTGCCCTAGCTAAATGTGAACTTTAAAAATTGGAAAATCAGGCACTTTGTAGACAGTTCACTCTTTGTTTCATATTTTTGGGCTAAGGAAAAAAAATTGCCCAAGGAAGTATTTCTGGAAGGAGTCTAACTTCTCAATCAACATAGTAGTTTAGCCTACAATATTTTTGTTGTTTTGGGAATTGATAGTGACCCTAAATATAACAAAAGAATATTGATTTCTAAAGCATGGATCATGTTGGTTCCTAAAAAGTGAGTGATAATGTAGCAATTAAATTCTGCCCTGTGTTATACACAGTTGGTCAGGGTATCAGCAGAATGCCATCGTCATTATTGAATTGTGTAATAAATGCTTGGGGCAGAGTGCTATAGTGGAAATAAAACTACATTTTGGTTTAGGACTTCCTGCCCTAGCCCATGGCCTATAGAGCCAAGCCTTCACGTTTCAAGAAGTTGTGAGGGGAAAGAGACAGGCATTGGCCTCATGGTAGCAGCTGCTGGAAGGTTCTTTTCCTAGTTCATTTTCTTTCCTCATTTTTCACATTTTTCCAGGGTGACATCACATGTGGTCACTATTTATATGGATCTTCCAAGCCCGCATTTTAGCAAGACATTTCTCATAGGCTCCAGACCCACAATCTAGTGGTCAATGTACTCTCTACTTGGTTGCTCCATAGATACCCTAAGTCAAGGCATGAGTGTCTAAACTGATCGTGACTCTCCTCTCCCACCATCACCTCCAAACCTGTTTCTTTTCCTGCATTTTTTTTTTTTTTTTGAGACGGAGTCTCGCTCTGTCGCCCGGCTGGAGTTCAGTGGCATGATCTCAGTTCACTGCAACCTCCATCTCCTGGGTTCAAGCGATTCTCCTGCCTCGGCCTCCTGAGTAGCTGGGATTACAGGCGTGCGCCACCACGCCTGGCTAATTTTTGTATTTTTAGTAGAGACGGGGTTTCACCATGTTGGTCAGGCTGGTCTTGAACTCCTGACCTTGTGATCCGCCCACCTCAGCCTCCTAAAGTGCTGGGATTACAGGCGTGAGCCACCGCGCCCAGCCTTTCCTGCATTTCTTTTGAGCAACTAGCACGTTTCCAGTCATTCATCCACGTCAGAAAGCCCCAGATGCCACCAGCTCTTCCTTTCTCCTCACTTTCAATGTTTAATGGAACACTAAGGTCTGCGAATTCTACCTCACAAATGTCTTCCCTGGCCATTCCTCCTTTCTGTGCCACCCATCTTCACCTTATTTCAGGCCTTCCTCATTTCTCACCTGGATCTTTGTAATGATGGCCTCTAGAGCTGGCTCCATGGATCCCTACTGGCCATCAATTCCATGTGCCTCAGCCGAAATGCCAGTCACAGTTCTCAAAGAGCTATTTCCTTCCTCCCTTCCTCATCCAGGCTGTGCCTGGTAATCTGGAGTGAATTTTCCACTCCATCCTGCAGACTTCCAAATACTTATCCGGAGACTCAGCTTACAGCTCAATGCCTCTTTGAAGCCTTTCTCAACCTTTGCAGAGTTGAGATATAACTATGCTGCTAAATGTAAATCTAATTCTTCATACATTTTCTCTTATTTACCTGTCTCCCCCTCTTGTCAGAGTCTGAGTTACTTGAGGTTGTGAATTGAGTCTTATTTATGTCTGTCTCTAATATCTAGCATGGTATGTCTCTTTTATAGCAGACATCTATAAATGATTGAGTAAGTGAGCCAACTTGTGGATGGTTTTTCCTGGGGCGGGAAGGGTTGGGAGGGTACCACGTAGCCAGTGTGAGCCTCCCTTCAGGCTTTTTGACTTTCTGATGAGCACGCTTACTGGTAGTACTTCCCTTGACCCTTACCAGTTAGATACATGCTCTGGGACCAGAGCTGCAGAATATAAACCAGTAGTTTTAAAAAGTTATTATTATCTCCATAAAGATTGGGTTTTTTATAGGCACAGGTAACAAGGTTGAACACAACCAAGTGAACCCAGTGAATTATATTTATTTCAGTGAGGTGTCTGTATGCACTGTGGCCACCCCAGAGAGGCCTTACTTTCAATTCATATCCACTAACTCAAGGGGGCTTTACTGCCACCCAGCACTCACACTGCCGTTCTCTTCTGCAGAGACTTTCCCACAGTCTGTTCACTACTTCATACTTTCTCCTGCACTTAAACCTTTAACATGTCTCCATCCCTGTCTCTCAGCTAACTGGGCTTGCAGGCAATTAGAAAGAGTTTCCCTGTGTACCTGCAACCACGTCTTCTCAGTTGTCTGCATCCGCTGGCTAGTCTCCCTTGCTGTGGAGGAATTTTTGATGCCCCTGGGAAGGCCACACCCTCCACTTGAAAGATCCGGTCTTCTCCCACCTTTTTTTTTTTTTTTTGAGACGGAGTCTCGCTCTGGCGCCCAGGCCGGAGTGCAGTGGCACGATCTCAGCTAACTGCAAGCTCTGCCTCCCAGGTTCTCGCCATTCTCCTGCCTCAGCCTCCCGAGTAGCTGGGACTACAGGTGCCCGCCACCACGCCTGGCTAATTGTTTTGTATTTTTAGTAGAGACGGGGTTTCACCGTGTTAGCCAGGATGGTCTTGATCTCCTGACCTCGTGATCTCCTTGCCTCGGCCTCCCAAAGTGCTGGGATTACAGGCGTGAGCCACCGCATCCGGCCCCCTCCCACCTTTTTAAGGACATCACTCCATCAGTTGTCTCCTTTCTCTTCTGAATCGTCAGTTTTCCCCTGGCCACCAAGCTATTCCCATCAGCATACAAACATGCTGATTTCTTCCCCCATACCATGCCCCTCTCCAGCTTCCATTTATCTGCTCTCTTTTACCTTGACTTGCCTGAACTCATTATAACTTATTCCTCTCCTTTCAGTCTCTCTCTTTGCAAAGTTTTTAAAGCTTTTAATTTTGGTAAAATATATACAACACAACATCCAACTTACCATCTCAACCTTTTTTTTTTTTTTTTTTTTGAGATGAAGTCTCACTCTGTCACCCAGGCTGGAGTGCAATGGCACAATCTTGGCTCACTGTAACCTCTGCCTCCTGGGTTCAAGCGATTCTCCTACCTCTGCCTCCTGAGTAGCTGGAATTACAGGCATGTGCCACATGCCTGGCTAATATTTTTTTGTATTTTTGTAGAGATGGGGTTTCACCATGTTGGCCAGGCTGGTCTTGAACTCCTGACCTCAAGTGATCCACCTGCCTTGGTCTCCCAAAGTGCCAGGATTACAGGCATGAGCCACTGCACCTGGCCCATCTCAACCATTCTTAAGTGTGCAATTCGGTAATGTCAGGTACATTTACATTATTAAGCCACCAATCTGCAGAATGTTTTCATCTTGCAAAACTGAAATTCTGTACCCATTAAACATTAACACCTCATTTTTCCCTCCTCCAAGCCCCTGGCAACCACCCTTATACCTTCTATCTCTGTAAATTTGACTACTCTGGGTAATCGTCCATTCTCTCCTGAACCCACCGTCATCAGGCTTTTGCTCCTACATTCCCCCTCCACCGCTTTTCTCAGGGTCACCTGTGGCCTCCACTTGCTGGATCTGACAGTCATTTCTCAGTCTTTGGCTGATTTGTCCTGGCAGCAGCTATAGGAACAGTGGAGCACTCCCTCCTCTTTGAAACACTGTCTTCACTTGGTTTCCAGGGACCTTGCTGGCCTGTGTTTTCCTCCTTCCTCACAGACCGCTCCCTCTTAGTCTTCTTCTCCTTCTTGCCTCTATAGGTTGGAATGTCCCAGGGCTGAGTGCATGGCCCTCTTCTCTAATCTTCACTCACTCCACTTTAGAGTTGATGTCTTTCCATGCCATTTATACTCTTACAGTTCCCAACATTTGTCCCCGAGGTCCAGCTGTGAACACTTCCTTACCTGCATATCTAATAGGTGTCTCAACATTTGCATCTACAGAATGACTCTTGACCTGCCCCACAATATCTGCCATAGGCTTCCACATCTGAGGATGGCAACTCCGTTCTTCCAATTTCTGAGGCCAAAATTGGGAATCATAATTGACTACTCTTTTTCTCTCAAACCCCCATCCAATCAGCAAATTCAGTTGGCTTTACTTTCAAAAGATACAACCTGAATGTGACCACTTCTTGTCACTTCCACTCTGCCACCCAGGTCTAACCACCATCTTACATTGCTTGGGTTGTCACCTCCTCCCTGGCCTCCCTGCCTGCCCTAGATTCCAAACACAAATCTAGCGAGAAGAGCCACCCTCTGCTCCAAGCCCTCCAATGGCCGGGAAATGGCAGACTTTTACAGTGGCCGAAAGCTCTATGTGATTGCCTACTCCATGACCTCATTGGCCTCTCTTCCCGATTTTCTCACCCTTGTTCCCTTGCTGGAGTCACACAGCCTTCCCTGGTGTCCCTGCAGTATGCCACCCTGCTGCTACCTTAGGGCTTTTCTGTTTTCTGTCCCTGTGGGGAAAGGCTCAGCCCTTAAGGATCCCGTGCCTTCCTCTCTTCTTTCTGTCAGCTCTGCACTCAGCTGTCACCTTGGTCACGAATTCTTCCCTGGTCACCCTGTTTAAAGTTGCCACGCCTCTCCCTCACTTCCCAGTTCTTTTTTCTTCTTTATTTTTCTTTCTAGCACTTACCACCCTGTAACATGCCATACATTTTACTTGTCATTTGTGTTTGTGTCACCCCACTGGAGGGTGAGTTCTGGAGAGCAGGAGTTCTTTGCCAGCGTTCGCTGGATTTGCCCACTGCTTAGAACTATTTCTGGCGCATAGTAGGTACACAACAAGTATTCCTTGAATGACTATAGAGAAGAAGCTTTCACAATACAGAAAAAGCGTAATTAATTGCCCACTTCAGCCTCCTAAACTATAGGCTTCATTTGAAATTTCAAGTTCTTATTTTATCCAAAAGAGAACAAAGCTGAATTAAACATTGCTTCAAACGATATCTGGTTTCCAAGAATGACATATAGATGAAATTATCATTTAGGTTGCTATGGACACATTTATACATATAAAATATTTATGACACATATAGTATTTGTATTATATACAAGAAAATTACTATGGATTTGCAAATCGATTCATATAAAATTTATTTTCTTATGGGACATTAAATATATTACAGTAGCTTTGAATTTTCTGAATTATATTTACTTAAAAATGTCACTGGCAATATCTTTGAGGGTTACTTTTTTTGGATAAAACTTGTGGCAATGATTCCTCCTTTGACTTCTTCAGCAATATGTTAAAACTGGCATGGAACCTTTGAATAGCTTTTGAATTTTTACCTCGTTTGAAATTAAACAGTTACTGATGTAATTAATACCGTATGGTATAAATTTTGAATTCTGCATGATTTCTACTTCAAAATGATGCCTGCTGCCTTCATTCTACTTTAACACAAGTATTTGGAAAACCTCAGTAGTGGTTATCTAGCTTAGTGGAACTATAATTTACTCCAGGTAAAAAGGAGGATTCATTTCTTTATCTTGGAAGTCTTTAAAAATATACTGATACATTTCCATCCCAAATTAGCAAGTCTCTTAGAGGGACAATAATTTTATCTTTGCTAACTGAAGATCTTACACGGCCTCATGCCTAAGATTGTTTACTACACATTGTATCAAAATAAAAAAAAGTTTGATATGCCACTAAAAGGCTTTTTTAAACAGGAGAGAGCTAATCAATCACATACGTGAACGTGCTGCGTATACTACAGAATCTCTAGATCCTCTTTACCTTTGCAAGGGGAGTGGGTAGTTTTGGCTTTCCTTATGTTTTTATTTGTTATTTGTGAAGTATATAATAAAAGAAAATCTAAGAAATTGAGGATTATGGTTAACTGAAGTGTAGCAGACTGTTTCACGGTATGTTTGACTTCAAAAGCTTCCAGCAAAGAAAAATCCTGGAAAAATCTTTCTGGTTTGGTCATTTTTATTATAAAAGGCTTTCTTTTTTCCAGCAAAGAACATTTCTTTTATGGTTAAGAGTTTCAATATTTATGTAATTAGCAACTCATAGCAGTGCCTTGTTTCATTCTTGATTCTAATCCTGGAATGATAACATGCCAGCAAAGCAGCAGCCGTAGCGTCCACAGAGCCTACTTCTCTGCCTTTTTTCTGTCTCCCTGTAGAGAGAAGTCCACTCTCTTCTCTGATCCCAGTGTAGTAATGTAAATTTGGGCATGCAGAAGGTCAATGTTCCTTAGCATCCTTGGGATTCATTTTCTTTGCATTTCCCAAATTACTCACCTTGCAGCAGTTGTCAGATCCCTTAACTAGTAACTAGTTTTCTTCGAATTATGGTATCCCATAGACTCTCTGTGGACTGGCTGGTAAGAGACTGTTACCAGCTGCTCAGCTTTAGTCAGGCAATAAGGTATTTGTTATACTTCAAATACTTAATAATGTGATTTAGTGAAAGGCCATTTGAGCTCTAAAGACTCACAGTGGAAAGTTTCTGGGACCTCTGCCCTCCCTCTCACACCCCAGAGAATCCCTAGTCTCCTGCCTTCCTCTCATGCTATCTGCATGACTGCTGTTGGCCTGCTCGGCCAGGAAGATGGTCCGACACACACCCCTGTTCACTGCCCAGGGTCTCAGGATCCCTGTCCTGAGCAGAGTTCCAAGCAGTGTTGTACCTGCCAGGAAGCCCTTTGGGCTCTTCTGCACCCTTGGGGACCAGTGTCCCTACAGTAATCTGTACTCATGTTTATTCCCACACTTCTCTCTAGAATTTAAGTCATGAGCTGGGTGTCTCCCTTTCTGCACTCAGAGAGTATCAGAGGAGGCCTGGTGTCCTAGTTATATTTCATTTTTCAACTGTCATTTGTTGAACTCCAGACACTGCTAACTGCTTTGCGTGTATCATCTCACTTCTTCTTCCCAGTGTTTATAAGGTGCAAATGAACCAAGCCATATAGTTGGCACTGTGATGAGTGAGGGAATAGATACATTGATCATTGAATGGAGCTAGAGAAAACTGTTAGGTAAGTTGAGTACTAATTTAGTGGAAAGAGAAACCTTCAAACTAACTTACAGATTGTTCACTTATTGTACAGAACTATTATTTATTTATTTGTGTCTCATGGAACCCAGTAATAGCTAACATAATAATGATAGCGGTTATTCTTAGAGTGCTTCACTCTGTGGCAGACACTGCTCTAAGGGCTTTATGTGTATCATCCCATTCAGTCCTTTCACTAATTCAATGGAGCCAGTACTATTAATGTCTTCATATTACAGATGCAGAAATTGAGGCATAGAGAAATTAAGTAATTACTTCCAAGTTCATGCAGCTAAGTGGTGGGACCAGAATTTGAATTCAAGCTGTCTGACATGAGGACCTGGAACCAGGCTGGGTTTCCAGCAAGAAAGGACAGTGCCCATCTTGGGCTGGGTGGAAACATGGCACTGAAGACATGGGCTCTTCGTTCTGGAGAAAATATTAGGGACCTGGTCAGAGCTCACTTACTTTTAGTAGTAAGTATTCAATTCAACGAATATTTATTAAGCTCTTACTGTACAACAATGAACAAAGATCCTAATCTTCATGGAGCTTACATTCTAGGAGGGGAAGAGAGAAAATTCATATCTATCTACATGACTAAATTGCATTGCTATGTTAGAAGGTTATTTATGTGCTAAGATAAAAAAGAAAATGTAGAACAGAGGAAGAAGGTTAAGATGGTTATGAAAGAAGTTTTAAGGAGATGATCAGGGAAGACCTCATGGTTCATATTGGAGAATTGTTGATCACATTTCTGTTGTTTGACCTGACTTCTTTGTTGATCTCATAAGAGATGCAGGCTGAGATCTTGACTCACTCAAAACTTGTAGGGAACTGCTTAATATTTCTGCCCATTTAACCCTGGAAGCGTTGGGTTGTTTGGTCTGCAGAGTCAGGGGTGAGTCAGCCCATGGGTTCTGCTTTATTGGCTGGGTAGCACTCCCTTACTGCAGGGCAGTTCTGAATGTGTGCCCCATAGGTGCTGAGTCATGGGGCTGGGTGGGGTGTCTAGAGGAGTGGGAAGTGAGGGTCAGACACCGAGGACATTGTGGAGCTGAGAGAGGAAGTTCAGGATGGATAGAATGATGTAGCTGAGATTCTTCTAGAGAGACCCTTGCCTGCCTAGGTGAAGATAGGGATGGATTGTCCAAAGAGGGCAGATGACCCTAGATCATACCTCTACCCAAGGACTATCTTCACTAAGGCAGTGGTCCCAGGAAGAGCAGCAAGAGGGTGGAGATAACAGAGCAGCCTCCTCAGTACTGGGAAAACAGCAGGTTCCATGCACTTTTGTGGTGGGCCAGGGCTTTAGATGAGTAAGTGACAGATTCATCTTTTACCCAGTTATTGAGACATCATGATGAGTGTTAGGATTCTGAAATTAAACTTCCACGATAACATGTTTATGGTGTCATTTGGTCTTCCTCTGTGGGACTGGTAATGATTTTGACTTTCAAGATGAGATCTTCTCTTCTGACCCTAAAACAAGATGTTGCAAACGAGGTTCCCAGCTGTCCTGGTCTGTCGGCATGGCTGCTCGATGGCTCTGGTGGCTGATAACTCAGGATGTTGTTGCTGGAGAGTGGGGAACTCGTCCAGATCCTCCTGAGATACCACTTTCCTTTTTCATACAAAAACAACACCGTGCTTCCAATCGTGCTGACTGCACACCAGATTCCATTGACTGTTTTTCTACCCTACCCTGCTTATTTTTATTCATCTGGCTACTTTATTTTAGGGATTTGCAAAGCTTGTCTTGGCAGTGGTGACTCTTATTGTTTTATTTCTGGCTGCTCGGCTTTCATGTGAATGCTTCCATTAAGAGGCGGACGTGGGGAGGACGTGGTTCTGGGGTTCCGGTTTGCTGCCTAGGTATGTTTGCGCAGATAGAGCTGTGGTGGCCCAGCTCTGCGCTGCAGAGCCAGACCTAGGCTGGGATTCCAGCAGGAAAGGACAATGCCCATTGTGGGCTGGATGGAGGATACGTGGCACTAAGGACATGTGCTCTTCTTTCTGGAGAAAATATTAGGAACCTCGCCAGAGGTCACTCACTTTTAGTACAGAGCTATAGAAACTTTTTAATGCCTGGTGACCAGGCACCTGAAATGGGTCAGTCATTTTTTTTTTTTTTCTTTTACAAGCTATACCCATATGAACAACTGATGTTGCCTGTATGCAGTTCTATGAGGCAGAATCAGTAGATTCAAGACCGGACTTTGGTGTCATACAAACCTGGATTAGTTCTTGGCTCTGCCACTTACTAACTCAGTGTCCTTAGACAAGTTACCTAACCTCTCTGGTCTTTGGTGCCTGCATGTGATTGGGAGTTGTAACAGCACCTGCCTCGCTAGGTTGTGATGAGGGTTATGTGAGGAAAAAAACCCACAAATTTTCTGTGATCATGGACAACTCAAAATATGCAAAACTCCATTCCAGGTCAGATTCTTGTTGCTCTGATTGTGTCAGAAACTAGCTGAGGAGTTCAGAGTAAGAATCTAACCTAGCAATGCTTAATTCTGGATTGGGTAAGATTTTATTTCCCAGATTAGGTTATTTCTCAGGTACTAGCCTGGTATCCAAAGCGGACCCTTTCTGGGAACTACCTCTGCTCTTAGGAGAGCAGCATCTGTGGAGGGTTGGTTTAGGTAGAGAAAGCAGAAATAGGTTGTGTCGTCTGCTCACCTGGCTTTCCCATAGCACAGTGGGAATCAACTGGACATCTCAAGGATCCTGATGTCCAAGTCACGCTCTAAAGTGTCTGGCTATGAACCCCAGGCTTTAGGATGTTAAAAAAACTCTCCAAGTGATTGCAGTTTGCCAACAAGATTGAGAAACAATATACAAATAGCCCATAAGCCGATTCACTAACACCTCTATACAAGCATATTTATAATAGAATTAGAGCAATAAATAACAAAGACATACACAAATTCTTTATCTGCATGTATCTTTAGCTTTTAAAAGCTTACTTATCTTTCTGTCACTCAGACCCTACTGTTACCTTTTCACAGCCCCTTGCCCATTTGCCCCCTCTTATTTGGTTGCCATTCAAGACAAAGATACTAGTTGCCGTTTTAACATTTTCCTGTTATCTATGAGCTCTTATTCTTTCTGTCTTTCCTGAGTGGGAGAACCTTCATTACTCACAACTTGATGTATCTGTCATTGTTAGTTGTGCTTCTGGCATGGCTCTGCCCTTTCAAAGGCAGAGTTAGGAATGCTCATATCTCTCTGTGAACCATGAACGGACTGCCCTCTCATGTCTTTAATTCAACTAAGTCCTAGATTCATTCCTTCCTTTCTCTCTTTTTCTCTCCCCTTTAAAGAGGGACCAGACGCTCTTTTATTCCTTGGTTATCAGGACAGAAAAATGTTTGAACGTGTACGTATATCTTTCGTTCCCAGTGTTTGTAAAGGGATTATCTATTCTGGATTATCAGAGTCAAAACATCTTGATCCAGACTCACTTCCCCTTCCCTTCTAGGTGTCTTCCCCATGGTGTGTTCTCAAAGACACAAGATGATTTCCACATCAGCCTAAGCAAAGCATCAAAAGGCAAACATGCCCATTTTTTTTGCACCCTCTTCTTCTCTTCTGTTAACAAAGTTGAGGATTAAATGATACTCAGAGAAAAAGCAAGTCATATATTTGGAAACCTATTAATCAAAATAGAGTGTTTATGTAAGATTAATATAATCAGCAATTTGAGCCAAGCTTCATGTTGTTACTTCTAGAATTAAGCCCATCAGCTGACCTATTTTTTTCAGTACTTTCCTTTTTTATCCATGATTTTCATCACTTTCTTACCTTCTGGGCTTATACAAAGACCATGTCGACTTTATTTTGGTTGAATTTTGGACACATAAAAGTGCAGTGAAGATTTAATTGCTGTATCTTCCTGATAATAAAGCTGTTCTTGCTTGGCATTATTCCATGGAGAAAGAGTGGTCTTGTGTGGGGAGCTCTATTCATCTTTAGTGTTGGGCACATAAGTGACAGAAGCTTTCAGAGCCTTAGTTTTGTCGTCTTTAGGTTGGTGGGGCTACTGCTGCTACATGCAGTGGTTTAAATGAGGTGCCAGATGTGAAGCTCCAGTGGCAGCCATGCTTGAATTGGTCAATGCATGGTAAACTTTGCCAACTGTCATTCATCTACCTTCTCCCAAATGCCTAGCTCTTTATTTGTACATTTTTAAAGAACAATTAGGGCATCCTGCCTTATGTTTCATTCTGGGTTTGCCTCATCTTACTTTTCAAAATTTAAATTCCTTGAAAGTAGGCCTGAAGTAGTTTTCCATTTCTGTAGATACCCCATCCTTAGTGTATGTTGAGGATGCATACATAATTCAGCAGGGAGTGAACTAAACTAAACAAAAAAAAAGGAAAGCTTTTGTTTTTCTGTTTTTCAGTTTTGTTTTAACTTGGGTGATGCTGATCTGGGCAACCGTTTTTGTATAGCTAGTGAAAGTGTCTAAGCTGTGTGTAGATTTCGTAATATAGTTTCATCCTTGTTAATGTAGAAATTGTAACACAAACCCAAGACAACAGGGGACCCATTGCATGGGTGAATTCTCACTAACTCAGTGGACAGGGTGGTCTGCCTGTTTGTCCAGCAGTGTAGGCCTGGGCATGGCAGAAGCCCACTGTTACCTTATAACTTTATGAATGTGTAATGTGTAGCCTGGCTCCTTTCAGAAAGGAATCCCAAAAAAGTACATATAGAATAGCATAATTAAAAACAAGAATTAAAAGAGATCAGACACAACTTAAAATAATGGGAAAATGAAGGCTTTACCGGGTAAACCTCCTTTTGGGTAAACCTCCTTTTCCTTTCAGCTAGCAGGACTAATCTCATTCCTTGAGTGGCTCTGACCAGCCCTTAGCACAGCTGCTTCTGGGATGCAGTCAGACAGCCAGGGAAGGAATTACTTGGAAGGAAAAATGCCAGAGTTTTCCCTCAAACCTGGAGATTATGGAGGAAAAGATAAGAAGGGGGGAGGGCAAATATAATCTGTAATGTAAATAGTAATGAAAATACCAGACTGATATACTAATTAGTGCAATATTCTAGCGTGTTTTTAGCAAATTGTTATTAATGATGCCATTAGTAAGTTTAGCCCAGAATTGAATATTAGCTGAATTTGTAAGTCATTTTGTAATTTATTTGTCTTACCATTACATTTTTCCCAAGTTTGAAAACAGAACACTTTTAAAATTCAGATTATATGATGGAATATATATTCTACAGTGAAATGTCAAAGTCATTAAAATAATGTGCCAAAATTTAATTACAGTATTGGTGGGTTTATATTTTATAACTTCTTGTGATATTTAACTGCTGCTATTAATTATGATGATGAAACAAAATTTCTTGGATTTTGAATATTTTTGACTTAAAATATTTGACCACAGAATAAATTAGATTTATTCACATAAATCTTAGCTTTGAAAAGAATATTAGAACTCATCTAGTTGTATATACTTTAATATTACCTATTCAGAAACAGAGGTCTAGAAAATTGAGTAAGTTTCTCAAACATCTCGGGTGGTTGTAGATTTAGAACTAGTCTTCTGCTCTCAGGTTAGAGTGGTTTCTATTATTAATTTTATGTCCCATTGTCCTTTAAAAGGTTCGTAGCTATGTGACCATATTGCTACAAAAATACTATTTTCTTCTTGCTTAAAGAAACATTAGTGACACTGAAATCACAGAAACACTCCCATTACCTAAAATAGTTCTTGAAATATTCTACGCACATGTATTCTGTATCTTTTTCATTCAATTGGATAGTATAGTTCTAGCAATTCTCAGGAAAGGTTAAGTTTGGAATGTAAACTGGACCCTCAGTGGAACTTTCTTTGAGTTGAACCTGAAGGAAACGACACATATAAGTTTCCTGGGCAAACTTCAGCACTGTAGCACATCAAGATCACTGTGTCTAGTAGTGTTTCAAAAAGAAAGAACACAGGAGACTTCCGGAATTGTTTTCTATTTAGACTCTAAACATTCGTGAAAGGAGGGTTGCTTTAATATTTTCCTTAATTTAATATGAGGAACTTCACAGTTTGCTCTTGCCTCTTAATTCTTTTTAAGTGAAATGAAATTCTTTGTGTAGAGAAAGAGTAAGAATGCTGATGGGAGAATGAGACAGAGATGTGTATACACACATACACATAATTTCATATGTTATCATAATATGTATATATTATGTATCACAATGAAATAAGCAATGCATTGATATCTCTAAAGGCACAGAAGTATCTACAGTGAGAAGTCTTCCTCCCATTCATTCCTGTCCTCCTAGCCAGAGATCTTCTCTCCAGAAACAACCACTTTAAACAGTTTCTTGTGTAGCTTTCCAGACACAATCTACTTATATTTAAATAATTATGTAAATATTCATTAAAACCCACAAATACTATATGCACTGTCCTGCAACTGTTTTTTTTTTTTAAACATTTATAATCTATTTTGAAGTTTGTTTTGTATCAGCACATATAGAGCTGCTTCATTCATTTTTATGGCTGCATAGTATTAGTATTCCATTATGGAATATAATGTTTAATATTACATTCAGTCACACAAAATAGAATTAATATTATATTAATATTGATTGATTTAATTTTAGTGTATTTATAATGTTTGTTAATGGTATATTAATACTTAACCAGTCCTCTATTTTATTTGCTTTCCATCTTTTGCTATTTGAAACCATACTGGCCGGGTGTGGTGGCTCACGCCTGTAATCCCAGCACTTTGGGAGGACGAGGTGGGCAGATCACCTGAGGTCCGGGGTTTAAGACCAGCCTGGCCAACATGGTGAAACCCAATATGTACTAAAAATACAAAAATTAGCTGGACGTGGTGGTGCATGCCTGTAGTCCCAGCTACTCAGGAGGCTGAGGCAGGAGAATTGCTTGAATCCGGGAGATGGAGGTTGCAGTGAGCTGAGATCACACCACTGCACTCCAGCCTGGGTGACAGTGAGACTCCAACTCAAAAAAAAAAAAAAAAAAAAGAAAGAAACCCTGCTAAAAAATATGTCATTTGCATATGTATAAGAATATCTGTAGATGAGAAAGACTGCTAAGTTAAAGTGTATGTGCATTTGTAATATTTACAGATATTACCAAAAAATATCCTTCATTTACATCACCATGGCCTCAGCATTACAATGTGTTTATCAGATTTTTTTATATTCACTATTCTAATAGATGAAAAATACTATCCCATTTAGTTGTAATTTGTGTGTCTCTAATTTGAGTGTGGTTGATCCTTTTTTCATATGATTAAGAGCCATTCGTATATCATTTTCTGTGAGCCATCTGTTCATATCTATTTTTCTTTTCTTGTTTATGATTTGTCTCATTTCTGTCAACTGTAGAAGCTCTTTCTGTGTATAAAAAATTTGCCTATTAGGTTTAGGAATTGTAGAACTTTCCATCCTCCCCCATTCCTTGATTGTCATATATGTTTATGGTGAAGTTTTTGTTTTAAAATGCCATACTTTTTTGTGTGTGTTAAATTTGGCACTCTCGCTTTATACTATTTATACAAAGCCTTCCCCATTCTGAGATCGTAAACAGGACCCATGCTGTCCTGGTGCTATTACGGCTTCCCTTTTCACAGTAGATCTCTCATTCATCTAGAGTTTATTGAGATAAAAGTGGGAGATAGGTAGTCGTCTTTTTTTTTTTTTTCGTTTTAAATGGCTATCCGGTTTTCTCAAACTACTGGCCTTGTGTCTTTTCCCTGTTGATTTGAAATGCCACCTTTATTGCACACTTCAGTGGTTCCCAACCTTTTTGGCACCAGGAACCGGTTTTGTGGAAGACAGCTTTTCCCCAGACCGAGGTGGGGGATGGTTTCAGGATGACTGAAGCGCATTACTTTATTGTACACTTTATTTCTATTATTACTACGTTGTAATATATAATGAAATAATTATATAACTCACCATAATAGATAATCAGTGGCAGCCCTGACCTTGTTTTCCTGCTCTGGACGGTGCCATCTGAGGGGGATGGGAGACAGTGACAGATTATCAGACATTAGATTCTAACAAGGAGCACGAAACCTAGGTCTCTTGCGTGCACAGTTCACAATAGGGTTCACGCTCCTACGAGAATCAATGCCCCAGCTGATCTGACAGGAGGCGGAGCTCAGGCAGTAATGTGAGCAGTGGGGAGTGGCTGTAAATACAGATGAAGTTTCACTTGCCAGCCTGACGCTCACCTCCTGCTGTGCAGACCTGTACCAGTCTGGTCCGTGGCCTTGATTTCCATATGTATGTCTCTTGACCCATTTCCCATCTTGGTAATTCATGCCGTTGACCTTCCCATCTATCCACCACACTGCTCTATGATGTGTTTTTAATATCCAGGAGAGCTCATCCTCTCAGGGCTCTTCTTTGTTGAGAAATACTTTATTATTTTCACATTATTTAACCATGAGATCTTTAGAATCAACTTGTGCAATAACTCCAACAGTTTTTTTAAAATTCTGGAAGTATTTTTTTGTTTAAATTGGAAGTGCCTTAAATTATATAGATATAATTGAGATAATTGTCATCACCTTTTAAAATTTTGCCTTAGTAGCATTTTAAAGTTTTCTTCATATAAATTTTGCATATTCCTTAAGATTTGCTGGGGATTTTGCCCTTTTGCTATTATCATAAATTATATCTCTTCTTTTGTGTGATTTTGCTGGTGTATGTAAAATATGTAAAATATCCCTTAATAAGGTTGTTTAAAAATTAATACCAAATGCCTTTTACATATCCTTGAAGATGATCATATATCATTTCACTTTGGTCTATTTATAAGGTGAATTGTTTTGATAGTATAAGATCCTTGTATTCTCTGTGAACCCATAAAAAAGGACGATTTTATGTTCTTTGCAGGGACATGGATGAAGCTGGAAACCATCATTCTCAAAATTATTCCTTAAAAGTTTGTTAGAATTCTCCCTCTGAAGCTGTCTCATCCTGATTTTGCTTATTTGTATATTTATTTATTTATTGGAGGGAAGGTGGCTCTTTAAAATCTATTTCATCTATGATATTGACATATTTACATTTTCTGTGTTTTCTTTGGCTAAGGTGTGGTTCCTTAAGTATATGTTACATATTATTTACTGAAAATCTTCAGTTACTGTTTGAGTCTCTTCTGATACAGGGTGAGGTTATCTCTTATTGTTGAGTTGTTTTCAAAAGTGGTGGTTCTTTCCTTATATTCTATGTTTTATGGAATTTGACAATCATGTCTCCCATTCATTTAGATATTAAGATATTAAGGACTATTGCATAATCTTATCATTGGGATGGTAATACTGTAGGCCATAGTGTATGATTATGCTGCTCTGGGGATTGTGATTGCTTTCTTTGGTACATTTGCCCAGTGGTGTCCAGTTTTACTGCTGATTGTGCTTCATAGTGTCAGTTCGTAATAGATACAATTTATCTCAGTCTTATATATTATAGGCTTTCAGTAATTCTAGTGAGTAAAGTACTTGGTTATTGCCTGTTATGGGTTCACTTGTAAAGGATGTAAAAGACGTGTTCCTACAAAAATTAGCCAGGCGTGGTGGTGCATGCCTGTAGACCCAGCTACTTGGGAGGCAGAGGTAGGAGGATCACCTGAGCCTGGGAGGTTGAGATTGCAGTGAGCTGAAATCGTGCCACTGCAGTCTGGTATAGGCAACCAAGTGAGATCCTGTCTCAAAAAAAAAAATTGAATTAATAATTTTGGTAAATATATGTGTATTCAGATACGTTAAAGGATAGCATTTTACATACTTGTCTGGTAGAATGAGTTGGAAATAATTTTTAGTTACAGTAAAAAGTTCTTTAGAGAGCTAAAAAGTTTTAGTGGTATTTGTGCTTTTCCAAATCCCACATGTCCCAGAATTTGGCAAGGAAATAGAAAAAGGAAATAGAAATCACAATGCTGTAGTAACAGAGGTGCAAAAAAAAAAAATGATAATGTTGGTCAAAATGTATAATGTTAAGAAAAACAGTGTTTGTGGTTAATAAAAGTGTACTGATTTTGTTCAAATTTTATTGAGAAAATATTCTCTCCTTTTCTTATAGATTTATCTAAAAACAGACTGGTTGAAGTTCCAATAGAATTGTGCCATTTTGTATCACTGGAAATTCTTAATCTGTATCACAACTGTATCAGAGTCATTCCTGAGGCCATCGTTAATCTGCAGATGCTGACTTACCTGAACTTGAGGTAGGTTAAACATAAAAGTTGTAATCAAATTCAATGAAAGAAATAAAAAACTTATGCTTTCATTTCTATCCGTTTTTTTCCCCTTTTTGCAATTCTTGATTTTTCTTTGATGTAGATCACACACAGATGTTTTAAGTAATAACTTTTCTAATAAATTTGTAATGTTGTTAATACTGTTCTTGGTGCTAGACTTCCCTGAATGTTAATAAGACAAGGTTTTTTTAAAAAAATGATTTATATTATATCATTTATTCTCTTTGTCTAATTGGTGTTTGTAAGGTTGTAGTTATGTTGTCTTCAAGTATTCATGTAGATTTTGGAGGAGGAAGTATAAAGGAAGTGAAAAAGAGTTTGGTTGTCAGGACAAACAAAGGAGCAAAAAAAAAAAAAAAAAAAAAAAGAGAAAGCCTGGGTGATCTTTGGCAATTATTGGTAACATTGGGCTTTGCTACCTAGTACTAATTGAGCCCATTCACTTTAAGCCTTCTTAAGAAAGTTGAGGAGCACTGAACAACTCTAGGCAGATACAAAGTTTGCTATCTATCTTTACATCCCACTAACTTAGGTCAGTGTTTGCTGAGCATGGTTTAGTAATGTGCATTGATTGATTATGCACAACATGGTATCATGTATTAATGCCCCTGAGTAGCTCTGATATTAAGAAAATCAGTTATTTTAAGGCCTTGGTTTTAGACTTTGCAGCTAGGTTCTCTGGTCAAATTCTAAATCCTTTCTCCATATCTGGGATGTCAGGAGAGAGAGGGAAGCTGTTTCATCAAATCTATCTTTACGGCGAATACAAGATCCTCAATTGCAAGCCTGAATGTAGCCTTTACTCATGTCAGTTGCATCATGTTAGTGTGCAAAGGGGAGCAAGACTTGTGTTGAATAACAGATATACCCAACATCAAAGTTCAGAAAGTTCAATGAACCAGGTATAATGTCAGTGGTTTTTTAGTTGTGATTTTAGTTTTGATTTAGTTGGCTACTGAAAATTACTGGTTTTGTCTTGTTTTCCTTGCAGTCAAAAATGAGTTTCTGGCCAGGTGTGGTGGCTCAGGCCTGTAATCCCAGCACTTCGGGAGGCCGAGACGGGTGGATCGCCTGTCAGGAGTCGAGACCAGCCTGGCCAACACGGTGGAACCCCGTCTCTACTAAATATACAAAATTAGCTGGGTGTGGTGGCGCATGCCTATAATCCCAGCTACTCACGAGGCTGAGGCAGGAGAATTGCTTGAACCCGGGAGGTGGAGGTTGCGGTAAGCTGAGATAGCGCCATTGCACTCCAGCCTGGGTGACAAAAGCGAAACTCCATGTCAAAAAAAAAAAAAGAGTTTAAGTTGCATTTCTCTAGAAGTGCTTTTTTTTTTTTTTTTTTTTTTTTTTGAGATGCAGTCTCACTCTGTCACCCAGGCTGGAGTGCAGTGGCGCAATCTCAGCTCACTGTAAACTCTGCCTCCTGGGTTCACACCGTTCTCCTGCCTCAGCCTCCCAAGTAGCTGGGACTACAGGCGCCGGCCACCACGCCTGCTAATGTTTTGTTTTGTTTTTTTTGAGACGGAGTCTCGCTCTGTCGCCCAGGCTGGAGTGCAGTGGCGTGATCTTGGCTCACTGCAAGCTCCGCCTCCTGGGTTCACGCCATTCTCCTGCCTCAGCCTCCTGAGTAGCTGGGACTACAGGCGCCTGCCACCACGCCCGGCTAATTTTTTGTATTTTTAGTAGAGACGGGGTTTCACCATGTTAGCCAGGATGGTCTCGATCTCCTGACCTCGTGATCCACCCACCTTGGCCTCCCAAAGTGCTGGGATTACAGGCGTGAGCCACCGCATCCGGCCAAGTGTATTTGTTTTTTTTTTTTTATTTTTTATCAGGGTTGAAAAAAATCCTAGCAGGTTTTTAAGTAGCCTTAATTTCTTTTTGGTAAATAAGGTGTAGGTTACTGTTAGGATCGTCTGGAGGCTCATATATCTAATCTTCACTTTTGCAGATTTCTAACTTATCTGTCCATTTTGAATTTTCTTGCTGTTTCTGCCATAGTAGGGTGTTAATAACCTTGGAATTTCCTGGTGCAGCAAGCATAAGTGTCTATAGAATTTGGGTCAGTATCTCCTAAGACATCTGTACTCTAATTCCAACATACACAGGGGAAAGCATGTGTAGTTGGTCTGTTTACTTACCTACTCCTGTCCT
The DNA here is from genome assembly GCF_028885655.2 of Pongo abelii. Taxonomy (NCBI): domain Eukaryota; kingdom Metazoa; phylum Chordata; class Mammalia; order Primates; family Hominidae; genus Pongo; species Pongo abelii. Next base: position 51,572,553 of record NC_071999.2, read on the forward strand.
GCTGTGACATTTTCACTGCTGGTAGTCCTGGATGCAGTAAGTCTATATATTTAACTTTGCATTGTTGTATTTAGTCCATGTTCATTGAGAAACTTTTGGGTATAGATGACATTTTACTTTTACAATGATAGGCATTTAAAAATGCTAATCACACTAAATAATGTCATCTTAAAATGTATATTATATTTTTAGAACATTAGTAAAATGGTTTTGGTGTGATGGTTTCCATGTCACACCTAGTTGAGAATAGATTATTGCTGTCTTCAGATGGGTAATATATTGGAGTATGGATCTGAGGATGTTTTAAGGCAAAGACAGAGAGTTCATTGAAACTGATCATGGCTGAAGAGGACCATGTGGTATGTTATAAACAGTTTTGTGATGAATTCCTGGGTAATGGAAAGGAAAAAGAATATAGAAAGAAGCTGTTAAGCATCTAACTCTTTAAATATTGTTTACAGTCTGTAATTTTTAGCTTCCTGGTTGCATCTGTTTTCTCCCACTTACATGGGTCATTCTGTTTTTGTTCTGTTTTTCTTTGCCCACTTCTCCTACTTTTAATATTACCATGTTTGAGACCTATTCTCCCATACTGAATCATGTGCTCTTTGAAGGAATTTGACCAATAGAGAAAATTTGAGGAAAAGCTTATCTCACAGAGGTATTGTATAAAGATATAAAAAAAAAGTGTAGCTATCCTCTAAAGTTTTTGAAAGCCAGATACTATATATACATATATAATTATTTTCAAAACCTCCTATAAAATTTTTTACATGAGTATAAGTGTATAACATAAAATAGTAGGCCGGGCGTGGTGGCTCACGCCTGTAATCTCAGCACTTTGGGAGGCCGAGGCAGGCAGATCCATTGAGCCCAGGAGTTCGTGACCAGTCTGGGCAACATGTTGAAACCCCGTCTCTACTGAAAAAAAAAAAATACAAAAAGTAGCCGGGCGTGGTGGCATGCGCCTGTAATCCCAGCTACTCGGGAGGCTGAGGTGAGAGGGTCTGGGAGGTTGAAGCTGCGGTGAGCCGTGATTGTGCTACTGCATTCCAGCCTGGGCAACAGAACAAGACCCTGTCTCAAAATAAATAAAGAAAGAAAGAAAATAAAAATATTAATGAGAGTAATCTTTAAAGTAATCAGAAAGCTGGTCCTCTTGTGTTATTCGATTACAAGGCCTTTAATTCCTATTTGATTACTGGGTATAGTTGAAACATGTCTTCTAGGAATTGGACCCTTGAAATTGGGATATTTATCAGATTTGATGTTGAATGCAATATAGCTTTTGCCTAAAAGATTTATTACTATCTGTGAAACAGTGACTGTCACATTTGTTTACTTCCAAATATGTAATTGTATCTAGAAAATACCAGTGGCATCTAATAAAATTGTTCTGAAGTCTTCTCAGATGTTGAGTAGTATCATCCACATGATAGTGTTGTCTGTGTGAGTTCTTCCTGTCCACAAACTACCACCCCACTCCCAGCCATCCCCAAGCCTGGTAAGCAGGAGGAACTCAGAATATTGTGCCTGTGTGTGATGACAACGTGATGTCTCCTCCACAACAACCAGGGTTAGCCACGGTGGCCTTTTCATGTCTTTTCTGCTCCTCCTGGATATTATTAAGTTAGCAAAATAAAATATATATTTTGTTGGGTATGGTGAAGGGTCGTAGTGGACTTCATTGACTTTTGACCTTTGGGGAGAGACTGCCAATCCCCTCACTTGAAAAGGACACAGAGACTTAGGATGCTGCAAACACACCGCTTTGTAGAAGAGCTAATCTAGTGTTTTTTCTGCAGTAGTTATAAATGGGGTAGTATGCCAAAGAAAAAACTTACATATCCAAGATAGAAGTATATAATCAATGCAGGACATTATCATTAATTTTGATGTATGGGGAAGTCGGTGTGAATTTCTTAAAATTAAAGAAACTGTAAATTGCTTTTGAGCTCACACTTAAGGTAGACGATATCAAGTATAGTATGATCTGAAAGAGCTTTAACAAATAGGCAAGTATATCTGATTTTATAAACAAGTACCCTAAAATACTTTCTTTTCTGTAGCACTTAGAAATTTTCCTCTTATTTCTATTAACTGAAAAGAAAGACGTGTTAGATCAAATAGTGCCAAGAAGCTGGTTTTCAAATTTTCACAGATTTTGTCTGTCTGTACTTAAAATCAACATGACCTCACTGCATTTAGATTTTTTTCTTCTCTCAATAAATTGCATGTAGAAATTACTAATTTTGTATATCCCAAAGTAGGAGAGATGCCATATGAAGCTACTTTGAATTCATGGGAAACATTCAAAACTGATTACACCCTCCGGGGTATTTCAGTGTATTTCAGCTGAATAAACAGCCATAAATATTTGATCGTGATGGTGATAGTGATGGTGATGATAATGATGATGACGATGATGGTGGTGGTGGTGGTGATATGTCACTGCCTAACCAGCTTCTTGGCTGATATGTTGTCTTTAAATGTCAAAAGGCTGCTTGTTGCCAACAGCCTCTAGTCCTAAATTAGAGATAAATTTAATTAGCACATGAAAAAAATCCTTACTATGAAGTGCAGTTAAAAACACATATTTTTCACATTTTCTCACATGACAGAAATGTTATGTTTGTGGAAAATATTAATTTATTGCTGTTTATGTAGCCTGTGTTTGAAGGATTTGGGCTTTTAATCTTTGCCTCTTGGTGTTCACAACAAAAGGTTATGTTAGTTTAGTATATGTGCCACTGTGTCTTTTCCTGTTATAAAGTGTCTTAATCCAAGAAATGTGGCCAAGAACAATAAAAATGATTAAGCAAGATTTGTTCCTATAGAGGAACCAACACTTTGAACCTGAGTTACACAGGAAAGCCTCACAAAGTTTAAAATCTATTTTAAGATGCTGGAGAGTTTGTTATTGATGAGCCTCATGAAGAAAATGTACCGTAGGAAAATAAAATAACCCAGACTAGCAAAACTCTTGGCAATAGTAGGAGTGTTGTGAATCTAAGAATAGGGACGTTGGTTAAAAAGTCTCATTTCAGGGTTAGCGGCTGCCAAGAAATGAAAGTTCTGTATGGTATTTGATCATATTGCTTCCAGAACTCGTGGTGAGTGCTTTTACTTTTCTAGGGTGAAATACACTCAGCTAGGCCTGGTTTATTCATTAGAAGCCCCAACCTCTCCCAACCTACTAGGAGTGGGTTCTGAAGCATTGCCTATAAAGAACAGGGCGGTCTCTTGAACAAAATGTTATCACACCATAAAAGGAATCTGTTTTGGCTGCTTTCTCTGCAGCCTGGCATTCTTTTTGGCTGCTGAACAATGTGCAGAAAGAGCCAGCTTCCTGATGGTCCTATAACCCGTATCCCCACATTCCTCTGGGAGTCACACTGAGAAGTCATCTTGGATTGGGACAAGCGTCTTGCATGCTAGGGTTGCCTTAGAAAACACAGACTTTATATTTTTTTTTGTTGTGAACTAAAAATTAAATTTAACTACATTTCTTCTTACTTGTAGAAGAAATGTCTTCTCTCCTTGCACTGACAATTCTAAAGAAAAGTCTCAATTGTAGGCTAGTGTTTCTTCTCTCTAAAAAAAATGGAAGAATTGATGATGTCTTCCTAAACTGGAAAGGAGGAGGAGTCTTGTTCAATTCAATAAAAATGTGTGTCCCACATTCTTTCATGAAGATCTTACCTCATTCAAAGAGAAAATGAGAAAACTTTAGTGTGTATATTAATGTATGTATTTTCGAGCTGGTCTTTGGTAGCCAGGTTTTGTTTTGTGAAATGACAGGTCAGCAGAAAGACACCAAAAACACAGTGAACTGAACTGGAGTTTGAAAGTGAACTGACTTAAAATTTGAAAATATTTTTCACAGGATAGCAGAGTTGGAAGAGGCCACTAGAGTCATCCAGTGCATGTGCACGGCCAACCATGTGGAGTTTAAGCTTTGCCTTTTCTAGTGCTCACTGGGCATCTGTTTTCAAGGTGGAACCTGTAGCCAGTGGTCCCTAAAATTATTAATGTGTTTATAAATTATTGTGCCTGTACAATTATGTCCATTGCCATTGGTAGCTGACAGGCTTTATTAAGTGTGAATGAGTGAATGATTGGCTGTTTCTTATCAGATTGAATTCCTTTTAGGATAGTTCATATTTGGCATAACTTCCAAAGAGGATTTTCCCATTATTACATATCACCTGATCATAGCTGTTGTTTTGGATCAGTGTGTGTATTGAAAAAAAGAACAGAGAGACACAAAAGGGATATTATGACTTTGATAACTAGAGTAGTGTCAGAATGTGTTGGTTTTGTTTTCAGTTCTGTTTCTGATCTTAATAGAGTTGTTAAGATCTTTGTGCAGCAGGTTAGTGCTCTGGAACTGAGGTAAATACCCACTTCTAATTCAATTGTATTTTTTTTGTTGTATATATTATTTTGTTTACAATATATATATTGTCAAAGTTTATTCTGCCAGCCCCAAATGAACAAGTTCCAAATTGCATTTATTTGTCTAATGAGACAGATAAAAAGCACTGTGAAACATTGCCATTTTATCAATAATCAACTTACTATATATCCTCTAAGAACACTGCACTTTGCCAAGTCCTATAACAAGTGCTGTAGAGAAAAAGAGAGATTTTTTTTTTTTTTTTAAAAGAGCATACATATATGAAAGGTGTGGATTTTGGGGATCATCACCACCACCACTTTTTTTCTTTCTTTTCTTTTTTCTTTTTCTTTTTTTTTTTTGAGACAGAGTCTTGCTCTGTTGCTCAGGCTAGAGTGCAGTGGTGTGATCACAGCTTACTGCAGCCTCGACCTCCCTGGGCTTAGGTGACCCTTCCATGTCAGCCTCACTAGTAGCTGGGACTACAGATGTGCACCACCATGCCCAGCTAATTTTTTTTTTTTTTTTTTTTTTTGGTAGAGATGGAATTTTGCTATGTTGTCCAGGCTGGTTTTGAACTCCTGGGCTCAAGTGATCTGCCCGCCTTGGCCTCCCAAGGTGTTAGAATTACAGATGTTAGCCACCATGCCTAGCCACCACTACTTCTTAATAGCTAAATAGGATTTAAGATTAACCGTCACACCATCAGATCTGAGCCCTTCAATAACCCTTAACTTTGGATAGGAAATAGGAAAGTGGTTTATCCCTAGGCTACACTATTTCATAATTAATAGAAATGAATGAGATATATTTCTTTGACATTTTATAGGTCACTAAGCACTTTCACCTCTGTTACCTTGTTGAACATGATCTCTATTGCATTTCATGCCCCTTAGGACAGTTTCATAATTGTGAAAATAGTTGTTAGGGATTTTCCAAGGGAACAACATCAGTATTTACACAAGGAAGGCCTTTGTATTTTTAAAATTTCTACTGTAGCTATAATTGGTTCCCATTTTTATTTCTAATACTATAAATTTGTGCATTCTTTTTCTTTATCCACTTTTATGGAAGATGGTGTGTTTTAATAACTTTTTTTTAACTTAGCTTTTGATTTTGGATATTTTGCTCATTGATTTCCAGTGATTTTTTCTTTTCTTACAGGAGCATTTAAGTTCACAATTTCCCTGTGCATAGTGCTTTAGCTGACTCCTAAAAGTTTTGCTATGCAGTGGTTGTTAATCACTCCCAGTCTTTCCTACTTTCCATTATTACTTCTGTGGCTTGTGATTATTAAATTTCTTTTTTATTTTCATTTTTGGTGAGGGGCAGGGTCTTGCTCCATCACCCAGGCTGGAGTGCAGTGGTGCGATTACGGCTCACCACAGCCTTGACTTCCAAGGCTTAAGCTATCCTCCCACCTTAGCCTCCCCAGTAGCTGGGACTACAGGCATGCACCACCATGCCCAGCTAATTTTTAAATTTTTTTATAGAGATGGAGTCTTGCTCTGTGGCCTAGGCTGGTCTCAAACTCCTGGACACAAGTGATCCACCTACCTCAGACTCCCAAAGTGCTTGGATTACAGGCGTGAGCCACCACACCTGGGCTAAATATTTATAGAACAGTTTTTAAATTTATCTTTAAAAGTTTACTTTTAATTTAGTTATATTGTGTCAGAGAATATTTTCTGTTTGAAATAGATTCATTAGATTGGTCAAGTTTTGCTATGCATAGTTAATTTTGTAAATATTCCACATATGCTTGAAAACAATATATGTTTTCTAAGTCTGGTATGCAGCGTTATAGTAAGTACAGCAAATTTAACATTTTAATTTGGGGCTTCACATTTCCTCCATTGTAACACATTTTGCATCTGCAGGTCTGCAGGCAGAGATAACCTGGAAAGGTACATTAGACAAGGCACCTGGTACTCTTTTTGCCTGTTGCAAAATTGTTCACAATTTTTTTTCTGATACTCCAAATACTTCAGATTTATTTATTTATTCATTTATTTATTTATTGAGACTTGTTGAGTCTTGTTCTGTCACCCAAGCTGGAGTGCAGTGGCGTGATCTTAGCTCACTGCAGCCTCTGCTTCCTGGGTTCAAGCAATTCTCCTGCCTCAGCCTCCCGAGTAGCTGGGATTACAGGCTCCCACCACCATGCCCAGCTAATTTTTGTATTTTTATTTGAGACAGGGTTTCACCATGTTGGCCAGGCTGGTCTCGAATTCCTGACCCCAGATGATCCGCCCTCTTCAGCCTCCCAGAGTGCTAGGATTGTAAGCGTAAGCCACTGTGCCCAGCCCGAATACTTCAGATTTATATCACCACATACAAGAATTGTGCACCTTCATGAACTATTGGAACAGGTCTGTAGGTAGCAAAAAACCAAAAAGAACGAAAAGAATATCAGCAGTGATATTCAGTGGGGATGGTGAAACGTTTCCTTTCAGATCATGTGTCCTAATAACTGGGAAAGCTTGTTTGTGTGTGGGTGGCTGTGGCGGGGTGGGCTGAAGCAGTAGCTAGTGTTTTAGGGCAGTTCATTTACTTTTGTTCAATCAATAATTTGAAAGGGTGATCTTCAGGCAATTTAAGTAAACTGTTATGAGTTATGGCCCCTCAAGTAAATTAGTCCCAGAACCAGACCCTTGTGACCTCAGTACCAGGAGGAGAGAACAGCCTGGGATTTTCAGCAGAGGCAACCTTTGAACATTTGACCACGGTGCCAAAAATCTGCAAGCAGTTGTTTACAGAATTCTTAGGACCAGCCTGGAGTCCTTTCATTCCACCTTGCATGATAAGATCGGTAAAGAAAGTCTCACTTTCTGTATTCCTTAGGAGTCACTCTTATTTTTTAGTTTTTATTTTTTGAGACAGGCTGGAGTGCAGTGGCGCAATCTCGCTCACTGCAAGCTCCACCTCCCGGGTTCACGCCATTCTCCTGCCTCAGCCTCCCTAGTAGCTGGGACTACAGGCGCCCGCCACCACGCCCGGCTAATTTTTTGTGTTTTTTTTAGTAGAGACGGGGTTTCACCGTGTTGGCCAGGATGGTCTCGATCTCCTGACTTCGTGATCCACCCACCTCGGCCTCCCAAAGTGCTGGGATTACAGGCGTGAGCCACCGCACCCGGCCTAAGAGTCAATAAGTTTTTTTAACTTAGATTTTTAGAATCCCAGAAGGAAATATCTGCTGCCACAGCACTTTAAAAATACATGATCGGCCCGGCGCAGTGGCTCACGCCTGTAATCCTAGCACTTTGGGAGGCTGAGGCGGGTGGATCACGAGGTCAGGAGATCGAGACCATCCTGGCCAACACGGTGAAACCCCGTCTCTACTAAAAATACAAAAAATTAGCCAGGCGTGGTGGCGGGCACCTGTAGTCCCAGCTACTTGGGAGGCTGAGGCAGGAGAATGGTGTGAACCCCAGAGGCAGAGCTTGCAGTGAGCCGAGAGTGTGCCACTGCACTCCAGCCTGGGCGGCAGAGCAAGACTCCGTCTCAAAAAAAAAAAAAAAAAAAAAAACATGATCAATGCCCAGGTAGGATGTAGGTGATATCAGCTTAGAGAGAAGTTGGCTAGTCTTGTTAGACATAAAGTCTTAGGATTTACACACATTTCGTATTTTCTCAGAGCTTAGAACAGGTTCTTGGACAGAGCAGGAACTCAGCAGGTGTAGAAAATAATCGACTTCTTTTCAGTATTTGACAAGATAGCGCCTTCCTTTGTTGTCTTTGGTCACATGCTTTCCTGGTCACTTTTCTGCTTCTTCCTTTTTCTTCTCTATTACCGTATCTGGATATTCTTTCTCTTCCTGCAACTTAGTGCTAGAGTTCCCTAAAGCTTTGGTCTTAAATCTTCTCTCCAAGACCTTATGCCTCTTGTGTCTCAAATGTATTCTTTATCCCTTTGACTCAGTTGAGCACTAGCCCTTATTTCCCGGGTTCCCTAATATTCAGTTCCTCTTAGATGTCCTAGTGACCCTCGAATTCCAGTATGTTCTAGACTAAGCCCATTTTCTTCTTTTCCAAATTAGTATATCTTTGATCCTTGTTTCTGTTCATGCTCCTACTGTTTTTCTCCAGCACCCCAGGTCAGAATCTCAGAAATTATCTTTGACCGCTTTCCTCCATTCATTTTTACATAAATCAATCATTAACTACTAGTTCAGTATCTCATTGCCTCCTGCTTGGAATTCTGTACCCTCCTTCCACTGTTTTCCTGGTTTACCTATACTTTTTATTCCAGAGGAAATGAGAAAAGGCTGCGCTGTGTAGAGGGGCGATCACAGACTTTGATCTAAAGCCTGACCCACCTGGTTTCAAACCTGAACACAGAGGCACTCACTAGCCAGGCAGCTTATAATGAATTATTTAAATTCTCTGAATGTCAGTTTTTGTGTCTGAAAAGTGGGAGGTCTTAGTACTTATGTTACAAGATGGTTGTGAATATAAATAAAATAATCGTCTTAGTGCCAACACAGTGCCTTATATGTAATAGCCAAGAAATATTTGTTGACTTGTTGAATTAAGTTTTGTGGCATGCTGTGTCATCATGCAAATTGCAATATGGGTTAAGAAGCAAAGCGGCAAAAGAGCTAGTATTTGAGTAAAGTAAGTGGATTTTTTAGCATTTTTGGCAAAGAGTAACCTCTTTGTGTAAAAATATTAGAACACTAAAGAAGAATCTAGTTATTAGTAGTTGTCAAGTTATACAATAGAAGCTCTCTGAAGATTCATTTCCTTGGAGGGATGAGTAGGAAAAAAGGATGTACGTACACTAATATCCATGCATGTTCCACATTCAAACATTTCTAGAAATAAATGGAGAGGAACGCGTCTTCAAATGGTAAATGGCAATATTCAGGCATCTTAATTTTTATTATGAATATTTTTATTACCTTAATGTCCCTGGGTAAAAATTGATCTCAGTAGACTGTGCTCACCTAAGTCAGTATCAGTATCCCTTTCCTTTTTTATGGGGGAAAGATGTTAAAGTAAAAAATATATATTTTCGGCCAGGCGCCGTGGCTCACGCCTGTAATCCCAGCACTTTGGGAGTTGAGGCGGGTGGATCACGAGGTCAGGAGTTTGAGACCAGCCTGACCAACATGGTGAAACCCCGTCTCTACTAAAAATACAAAAATTAGCTGGGCGTGGTGGTGTGCACCTGTAATCCCAGCTACTCAGGAGGTTGAGGCAGGAGAATCGCTTGAAAATGTATGTTTTCTAGGCTTTGGTAGGTGGTATGGAAGAGAAGCAAAGTAGGAATACCTTCCTGATAATAGGAAACTAGGGTTGATTCCACCTGGCGCATAGCTCCAAAAAGTGGGAGAATTATCTCCACTGCCCGTGTATCTTTCCTAGTCATTTAGTGATAATTTCCTGTGTGCCAGGAGCAATGATCTGCACAATGGTATTTTTGAAGACCCAGAGCTTAGGCCGCTACAAGTCTTAATACTTAAAAGCCCACATCTACATTGTTGCCTCTAAAAGTGTTTGCAAAATTAATATTTTTGCTGGTATTAGATATTGAGTTCTCTTTGAACACCCACAGTTCACTTATTTTGAAAGCTCAATTGATTTTGAGCATTCAGTTCCATTTTAAAATAGAGGAAATTTAAATCAATGGTTTTTAGAGCACAAAATAGGCCTTGATCTTTTGGAATTGAAAAACTCTTAGAAGAAAGGAGAGAAAATAATTAAGATAGAGCTAGTTATCAAAACTGCCCTTTGAAATCTAAGTGTAGACATTGGTAGCTTACATTGGTTGCTGATCATTGGGGGGAATATATGTGTGTATATATATATATATATATGTATTTTATATAGATATATATATAGATATAAATATATATCTATTTTAAGCAGTGGTTTATTTATACTCACGAGGAGATAGGCTATTATTGTGGGAAACCAGTTCAGTTGCAAGAGGCCAAATATGGTGCAGGTATGCACAGGAAAATGCACAGTGAAATAAATGACTGTTGCAGAAATTTGCCTGAATTCAGATTTGCTTTAGACACTCTGTTTTTGTTTTCTTGCTCTTCTTGCAGTTCTCTTTTCTAAAGTTAATCTTTCACCTTCTCAAAACATGGCTTTTATGTGTATGGACTGTGAAATTGATTGGTGTAGCTTTCAAGACTCGTTTCAGATTCAATTCAAATGATGATTCTGTTTTTCTAGTCTGAAAACATTTTAAGTCTTCAAATGATTGCCACAGTCAGGTTGTAGTTAGCATAACTGCTTTCAAAGTTAGATTTAAACTTAGGCTCCCAGATTTAATACACATTATGTAATTAAGAGCCTATATAATATATAAATATATAAGATAATAATAAATCTCTATCCTAAAAATTAATGTCAAATGTTATTTTTTAGCTTTACATTTAAGTGTAAAGATAGTCTCTATTTGATTTTAGCTTTAGAGCATAAAATTACAGTTGACCAGACTGTCACCAGGCGACTCAAAGCAAAGCTTTTGTTGTTGTTGTTGTTGCTCATTGTCTTAGACGTGTAATTAATGATGGTGGAATGTAGGGGGAGGGCAGGCAATGAAGGGGAAGCACTCAGTCATTAGGGGAAACCAGGGTGAGACATTTTGCCATGGTGGATTTTTCAGAATGGAACAAGCAGGAAAAAGAAAATAGTTCTCTATGGATATTGTTCACTGCTGTGTGCATATAAAGACAACAGTCAGGTGTCATATGCAAAACAGCAAAACGTTACTCTAACTTTGATGAGAAGCAAACAGGATATTCATAAAAGAGCATAAAAACAAAATTAGGTGAGGTATCCTGTGAAAAGGAAACTTACTAGGCTGAAGTAAAATAATTGCTGTTTACTGTAGGTCAAGTGCCAAGCACAGACAGTAATATTCAAATCAACAACGACTGGATCCTTGCTAGCTCCTTTCCTTTCCTGAGACTCAGTATTGGATAAGCCCAGAGTATCCACGCTGTGAAACCTGCCCAGCTTTCTCTGTGACTCTTTAGATTCAGGCCTGTGTCATTTTCTTAATAGTTTTGTGGTGGTTAATGACTTTACATCATTATTTCCATTACTATTTGAAAACAAGTAGTAAACAGAGATTGTAACCCCTGGATATTCATGCTTTTCCAGTGAAATGGCAGGATCCTGGAATTAGGAAGGATGAGACAGAAAATGTCATTTATAGGATTGTATGTTGTAGTCTTGGTTATCCAGATTGGAATTAGGTACATGGTTTGTTTGGGCCTGAAATTTTATAGCCCAGCCTGGTTCACCCTGGCATGTCTGAGCTATCTCTTTATTTTTAATTGGTGTATGTTTTCAGTGAGGGAAACATTAAACCGTATTTTAAAGGTGGCTAAAATTTTAGCAATTAGGATGTACAATAAGTAAAATTAATAAATAGAGTCATACACCACATAATGGTATTTTGGTCAACAATGGACCACATATGTGACAGTGGTATAAGATTATAATGGAGTTGAAAAATGTCTATGGCGTAGTGACATAGGTGTAGCCACTTCTTAACATCTGAGCGTAACACATTACCCTTTCTATGTTTAGATGTGTTTAGATACAAAAATACTTATCACTGTGTCACGGTTGCCTGCAGTATTCAGTACAGTAACGTGTTGTACAGGTTTGTAGCCCAGGAGCAATGGGCTATACCTTATAGCCTAGCTATGGAGTAGGCTAGACACCTAGGTTTGTGTAAGTACTTTCTGTGATATTCACACAATAACACAATGGCATGATGAAGCATTTTAAAGAAGGTATCGTTGTCATTAAGCAACAGGTGTCTGTAAAACTGAGCTGAGCACACCTATGCTCTTTGTGGTCACCTCCTCGCTGCTTTGTTACATTAGTGGCTGGGTGAGGTTTAATCTTCATATATGGATGTGGTGTTGGGCTAAGCACTTTCACATCTATAATGTCATGTTAGGTAGGTCTTACTGTCTCTGTTTTATAGCTGAGAAAACCAGAGAGATTAAATGATTTACCTGATTTGTGGCAAATCATCTCTATGGTATTTGAACCCAGGTCTTAAAATTTCACAACAGGTGGCCTTTCTTTCTTTATCTCTTACTTAAAAATTGGCTTAGTCTGGGAGGGGCAGTCTCTTGACGATCTGAAAGGTTTTTACAATTGGTGACTTTTCTGCCATACCAAGCAGCCAATCGAGTGAGTAAATTTGTTATATAAATTTTTCTATAAATTATTTTCTAAGTGAAAATAATTTTCTGTATTCTGTTAAGTGAATCCAATCACTGAAAATACAGAGGTATATTTCAGTAGAATTTAAAAATGTAGGTATTATGTTCTGTTAATAAAATCACCTGTAAGAACATAGCATGTCTTTATAATCATATATCTTAAGGAAAATAACCTTTCGATAAACCAATAATAAATAATATCAGATACTAAGATTGAGACTCAAACTATGGACATCAGTAAGTGCCATAGTCAAAATACATCAAAATAATACTCTAAAAGTAAAACCAGAAAAAGTGATTTGGTTTGTAAATTCCTTAATTTAGGAGTTAAGTGAGGGATAGTGGTACTTGAAGCCAAGATAAATGTATCCTGCAAATTTAGGCTGCCAAGAATGTTTAGATTATATTGAGCTGCCTTATTTCATCTTGAAATGATGAAATAGACAAATGAATCCAGCAGGAAGTCATTTAGCTGAAAAAGATGGAAGATGAAGCATTCACAATAATATGGATCTGGTACAAGCCCACTGCCTTCCCTCTCTTTCTCTTTCCTCCCCACCCTGATCTTCAACCCAGACTGCAGGGACAGTGACAAGAGACTGGGGTAGGGGTGGGGGTGTAGACTTGGCTCTGGTGATGTAGCTTGTCAGATACAATATGGCCTTATTTTCAAACGTTCTTTCATCATAGAACCAGTTTATAGCACCAAGGCTGCAGAAGACCAGGGGTGTAGGATAGTGGATTGTGGCCTGAGGCACTTACTTGCTTGAGAAAAATTGCTGCCAGAAGAGTGGTTTCAAAAAGCTGAGGCTGCCGCTGTGGTTGCTAGTGGGTAGAGGATTAAAGGGAAAGCAGCTTTTCCTCTCCTGTCTAAATATTTGCTGGAGAGCAAATGGGTTTTTGTGTGCATGTGTGTTTCCTTTTTCTATTGGGGAAATTACAAGTAATACAGGAACATCCTGTGATAAAATATATGAAGTAGAGGCTGAGGGAGCAGATGGATGAAGTCGAAGAAATGTGCCCCAGGTCTGTGGCATGCTGTACAATGACTAAATTCTTGGCATGGTGAATTGGTAAGTCTACAGATGATTAACTACAGTGTAAACAAGACATGTATGGAACATAAATATGAGATAGGCCATTCCATCAGCAGCTTTTAGTGTAAAAAGCATCCGTTCCCATCAAAGAGACCATGAATGTTTTCACAAGCTTAAATTTTATTTTATTTTAAGTAAGTACCCACCCTGGAAGATTTCAGTGAGAATAAACCCATGTAATCTCAAATACTCATGCATCTGAATGAGCAGAGCTTTCTTTGTGTTTCTTAAAGTAGTATGATACATGACTCTCCCAATTTCATATCTGCTAATCTGGTTAGATCCCTGCACCAACTAGTGAGACGGATAACTCAGAGTGTAACTCTGAGTTTCCAGGCAAAGAAACGTAGGAAAGATCTTAACTTGTATTTGTTAACTCTGCTAAAAATAGGAATGTAGAACTTTCTTGAAAATACTAATCTTTGTTCTCATTATCCCTCTTCAAAAGGAGGTTTACATATGGCTCCAAATAAATAGACTTGCCTTATTAACATTCTTATTTGCCGATCCTCACTTTATAAAATTGCATATTAACAAATATTTTATAACCACAAGTTACATTTCAAATTATTTACTTGCCACCTTTTAATAAACTGAGTTCTCTTTTCTGAAGGAGCCTTTTTTGGAGCTTGAAAAAAGCGCTCACAGCAGGGTAACAGGAAGACCCCTTCCTCCAGCCAAGAGTCCCACTGAGCCCCTGCTGGTGAGAGAGAGCCTTGGGAGGGATGTGAGAGGCAGAAACACAGGCTGTTGGCCCTAGCTCCTCCCTTCCACCGCCCCCAGAGACCAGGAGAGAGTGCCAGTGCGGGCCCATTGCCCTTATTCTCTTGGTCCAATCCTGCTAACCAGGGAAAGTGAAGAGCTGGTTGGTCCTTTGCAAGCCAGGAACCTACCAGGAGGGCACTCAATCTCCTCCCTCCTTCTGCTGGACCCTCTTAGAGAAAAATCTGCCTTTTTCTGGAAATAGCTTTTTCCATGGATCTGCACAATGGAGAGAAGATATGACTGTATCTCTTCTTGCTGAAACATAGTTACATGGGTAATTGAGTGCCTGGAGCAGCAGAGATATCAAGGTGTCGACAAGGCCATGCCCAGATTAGAAAGGTTCTTTCCACAGCACAGCACCTGCTTTTTCTGAGCCCATTATCAGGTAGAGATGCCTTTCAGTTAACCAAATTTCTGCCCCCTCATATGGAGGAGAGTCAAACTTCTAATTGAAGAATGACATACATTCAGAAAAGTGCACAGATCATAAGTATACATCTCAAAGAATTTTCATGTTCTCACTCATAGGTGGGAATTGAACAATGAGAACACTTGGACACAGGAAGGGGAACATCACACACCGGGGCCTGTTGTGGGGTGGGGGGAGTGGGGAGGGATAGCATTAGGAGATATACCTAATGTAAATGACGAGTTAATGGGGGCAGCACACCAACATGGTGCATGTATACATATGTAACAAACCTGCATGTTGTGCACAGGTACCCTAGAACTTAAAGTATAATTTAAAAAATAAAAAAAAAAAAAGAATTTTCACAAATAGGAGCACTCATGTAACACATATCCAGGTCACATTTATCATTTTATAATGATGTTTCTTTCCTGATGATAAAAGCACTTGTAGGAAGTTTGGAAAATACATCAAAGTGTAATAATGGAAATAAAAACCATCCATTGTACCTATACCCCAAGAGGAGTACTGATAGTATTTTGGTGTATTTCCATTCTGTCTGTCTCTCCCCCTCACATAGACAGATACCTGCATGTCTGTAAATACACTCACACAGGAACACAACTTCTGAAACTTTATGCATGTGTGCACAAACACACAGCAGTTTTATTAAATAGTTGCACTGAATGACATACAGATTTTTAGATGTTTCACTCTGTGGTTGTTGGCTTCAGCACCAGAAGGGCAGAGAAAGAAAGGGAAACTGAAAACCATCTGTCTTTTTGCTTGGTAATAGGAAAAAGGGGCTTTTTGTTGGGGAGGAGATTGAAATAAATGGCTGACATATAAATAAGGATGGTTCGTAGATTTTATTTATCCAATATTTTCCATCTCCATGAAAACTAAGCATTGATGATAGAAAGTTCAGAAACTTCTGGGTAGAGACCCTCTTCTTGTAGAGCAGAGATGAGACATCAACTTAGACTTTTTTGGCTGCTCTGTGGAACTAAACCTCTCTGGGCTGCAGTTCCACTTTGCCAGAAGACCAACTTTCCTTTCTTTTTCTTTTAATTAGCTCTCTTGCAGATACCAAAACAGACTTTAACTGTAGCAACCCTTGTTTTAACAAAAGGAAGCTGAGTCAAAATGTTGGAAATGAGCCTGGTGGTTTTGTGAGTTGCAGCAAAATTATCTTCCCCATCCCTACTGCAATGGATGAAATGATGCCTGTGTGGTGCTAGTTGCTTTGGTCCAGCTGAGTTTCCTGCACACATTGTCAGGAGAGGGCAGTTGGCACCAGTTTCCCGTTGCTATTGGTTGTGCAGGATGTGCTGTCCATCTGCCTCCTGGCTGGCCCAGGGCTCAGCTTCAAAGTGGCAGTGGGGGGGTGGGAGGGGAATTTGATGGCATTCTTGTGTTGAAGAAAGTTGTCTCTTTCAGAACTGCCCATACCCTTCTTTTTTTTTTTTTTAAAAAAAAAAAAAAAAAAAAGCAAACATATTTTGTTTTCTTACATACTTGTCATTTGAGTTATCACATATACAGAAAATATATTGGACTTCTTGTATTTGTAAAATGTCTTCTCAGATCACTCCTTTTTCCTTTCTTGTTAAAAACAGGTTCACTGACAGTATGAAGTGGCCTTTCTGTTTACATGTGTTCTTGTTGTATTGTCTTTGCAGTCGAAATCAGCTGTCCGCCCTGCCTGCCTGCCTGTGTGGTCTGCCTCTCAAAGTCTTAATCGCAAGTAACAACAAACTTGGATCATTACCAGAAGAGATAGGTCAGCTCAAACAGTTAATGGAGTTGGTATGTTACCGATTTTTAAGATGCTCTTTTTTGTTGGTTGACTGATCATAGCCTATCAAGGTATTCAGAAAAACTTTTTGCTACAGTTGGACAAGGTGGAGCCTCTGTTGTTTGAGGGCAGGTATATGATAAAGACATTAAGTGGGGAGAGGAACAGCTTTGAAACTTCACTGTGACAAACACAGTTCCTGGAATTTAAAGGCTTCCTGTAATTTACAGCTCCTGAAGTCTGCAGGATTTGCAGTTTTTGAAGTTTATGGGCTATCATGTTGTAGTTAGTATTTTTTTTCAGATTGCATATAAATTTATAAAAAATTATGGCTAAACTGCCAAAATAATCTACAAATAAGTTAGTAGGCCACACTTCATGAAGGTATAAAATTAAGTCAGAAGACAGAAAGAACAGGGTGCTCTGATTCTGTCGAGATTTTAGAAATCATTGTCGCAAATTGATGTAATTTTAAAATGTGACCGTGTCCCTAGGGATAGAAAAGGAGAACAAGCTATAGATGAGCAGAGATGGATTACAAATGTGTGTGAAGCTGAGATGCACTGTTATATTTCAGCTCTTTCACTACTAATTTAATTATTTACCCTTTTTCTAAATTGGGAAAGAATGAATGCTTTCTAAACTTCCATTGAGCTAACATAGGTGAAGAAAGAAACAGGAGTTAGCAGTCAGGCTGAAAGGTAATAGTCTTCATTTATCATCTAAGCATGGGCTTATTCCATCCTGACCTTGTGTCAGGCACAGGACTTGATGTGATTAAATGATGAAAAGGGCACAGTACCTGTCTTTCAGTAGATTCCAGTCCAGAACAATGATGGCCGATAAGTTTTGTCTTTTGTGCCAACTCCTCTGGGGCCACCTGGAGCACCACAGTGCTGGCCTGTGAGGCCCAGATAGAGAATGCTGTGATTGCTTAGTCATGTCTGTAGTGGGATTGGGCTAGGAGAGTGATGGTACCCATGTCACATATGTATCAACTTTGACTTTAATATAGAAATTAATAATTGCTATAGAAAGGCATCAGAGCTATAGAAAGTGTCTTTTTCATGGATTATTTGATAGCATTGTCCAAAACTCATTCCAACTAGCTCACACCAAAAGTCAGGATTGGTTAGAGGATGCAGGGGTCCATCAGATCACTTATGATAAAGACATTTGGTCACAGATCATGAGTGACTAGGACAAGACACTGGAATGTTGTGAAGGACCATGGCAGAGGTTCATTTTTCTGCTCAGCTTTTCCTCTTCTATACAATGGCAGAGGTTGCCCAAGTTTAAATGTTCTCCCAGGTAAAGCACCTAGCAAGAGACCTGCTAGCATCTCTCAGCCCTGGGTTCTAAGTGAGAAGCAGATCTGGTCTGATGTTCTCCCCTGATTGAGTCTGCTGTGCCCAAGGCACATGGTCATGCTGCTCAGATGTGGCTGTTGGGCTGCCACCAAAGGGGGTAATTCTGAAAGAAGACAGATATTAATTTGAGCAGACACTGCCCACCCCCCCCCACCCTGTCCCCAAAAGTTTCTATTATAAGAAGCATGTGCATGAGGCAGGGAATGATTAATTGAGTCTTCGGGTTGTGAGAGATTTGGAAAAGAAGAGCCTTTTGAGAGGCCTCTTAAATAAGCCCATGTGGGATTTCCTAGGAGGAAAAAAGTCAGGGACAGGGACAGGAAAGCATTCAAGGAGAAGGGACAGCTTGTGCAAAGGCAGTACATCCTAGAAGTCCATGTTGTGCTTGGGAGTAGGAAGCTGTTTAATCCTGCTGAAGTCTAGGTAGATAGAATGGGGCTGGGCACGTCATCCTCACGCCCACTGCCTTAGATTTAGGCCATAGGCAACTCCTTCACAGGGCATTCGAGGCCCTCTGTGGTCGGGCCCCTGCTCACCTCTTCGGGTTCATCTCTTGCCACTGGCACCTTCACTCTCCGAGTTCCTACCTTCTGGGAATGCACCTTGTTCATTTTCACTTCTGGACTTGTGCACACATCACTCTTTCATCATGGGCTGTTTCTTCCTCCCCCCTCCTTTCTGAGTTAGTTCTTAGCCAAGTTAGATCTCACTTTGTCCAAAAAGCCTTCCCAGATCCTCCAAGCCTGAGTTAGGTGCTCCTAAGGCAAGCACTCCATGCTTATTACTCAATTTTCATAGCATCACAGTTGTTTTCTTACTTGGATTTCTCTGTGCCAGCTCCCCCCACACCCTGAAAGCTGCTTACTTGCCGTTGCATCCCAGGTGCCTGGAACCTACCTGATAGGCACCCAGCAGATGTTTGCTGAATGTTACTGTTGAATGGTGGAAGGTGTACCTGGAAAGATGGCTGGGGCAGATTGTGAAGACCCTCAGGTGCTGGGCCTGAATGGGGTTGAGGGGGCAGGAAGATTCAATCTTGCTGTCCACATAACTCAGAAGGTGCCATTTTAACTGGTTCTAGGAAACAAAAAATTTCCTAGATGAAAGCTTTGGATGAAAGCGACGGTCATATGCTGCTGCTTTTTCTTTTAATGCTTCTTTTAGGTATCTGATAGCCACAAAATCCATGGTTGCTAAAATTTGGGTTAGGATTTGCAAATACAATATGAATAACAATTTAAAAAAAAACAGACTTTATTTTTAAGAGCAGTTTTAGGTTCACAGCAAAATTGAGAGGAAGGTACAAAGATATCCCACATACCCTCTACTCCCACACATGCAGTCTCCCTGTCATTAACATTCCCCACCAGAGTGGTTCATTTGTTATAATCTGTGAACCTATCCCGACACATCAATGTCACCCAAAGTCCACAGTTTACATTAGTGTTCACTCTTGGTGTTGTACATTCTATTGGTTTGGGTAAATATATAATGACATGTGTCTTTCACTACCCTACAAATCCTCTGTGTCATCCCTGCCTCCTCCTTAACCCTGGCAACCACTGATCTTTACTGTCTCCATAGTTTTGCCTTTTCCAGAATGTCATGTAGTTGGAACCATGCAGTATGTAGCCTTTTCAGATTGGCTTCTTTCACTTAGTAATATGCATTTAAGTTTCCTCCATGTTTTTCCATGGCTTGACGGCTCATTTTTTTTAGTGCTGAATAATATTCCACTGCCTGCACAGTTTATCTCCTCACCTCCTGAGGGACATCTTGGTGGCTTGCAAGCTTTGCCAATTATGAACAAAGCTGACAAGTTGATTTTTTTTTTTTCATTATTTGAGGTCCTGTACAGATGGGTGGCACATGGGTGAGATCAATCTTCTGGAACTTTTTGGTGCTGATACGTGCTTCTGTCCCATGAACCTTGGGTGTAAGTGACACCGCATGCCTTCCATCAGCTGTGCTCTAGAGCTGTGTCAACCAGCTCATCTGTTAGCAGGTGGCACATGTGCTGAGCCTGAGAGTCAGCCCCATACCAGAGCAGGGCTTTCCTCAAATACCCTTTGTCAGCTGCAGGGCTGACATGTGTAAACAGCGTTGTCTCCAGCGTCAGGACACACTGGCTGTAGGGTGGCTCTAAGGGACACCCATGCTTTTCTTGGGCACCCTGTCCTGAGCCCAGCTCTAACGAGGGCTGCCCTGCATCCTAGTTACAGGACTGTCTTCACCTGGTTCTTGTGTCTTTTCTCCACCAGCAATAACTGTTGAACCCACAAGTTCTAGGATCTTAGAGCAATAGGGGATTGTAAAAGGCATTTAGTCCAAACTCTTGACATCTTACGAATGAAGAAACCCGAGGCAGAAAGCCAATGCATGACATAGGGAAGGTCACCCCTGTGTAGCTAAATTGTAACATAAGCTGAAACACCCTCACCCAGCACAGTCCTGTGGAAATATAATGTAAGCAATAAATGTGATTTTTAAAGTACTGGTAGATACATAGCCAAATAAGAAGCAAGTGAAATTAATTGTAATAATATTTATTTAACCTAAAATAGCCAAAACATTATTACTTCGTCACCTGTATAATATAAAAAATACTAATGAGGTATTTTAGATGCTTTTTTTTCATGCTAAGTCTTTGAAATCCAGTGTGTACATAACTCTGAAAGTGCATCACAGGTTGGACTGGCCACATTTCTGGTGTTCAGTGGCCACCCTCCTGGATTCGGCAGCTGTGTCGCCTGTGTTCTTTCCATTCCCTGCCCCTGTGTATGAGCAAGCGTGATATTTGGAAAAGCGTTTACTTATGAAGTTGGTAAAAATACAATAAGTGGTCATTATTTAACCACAAAGAGGGACTGGCCTTGCTTAAGGTCACGGTCTAAAAAAAAGATTATTTTCCATCCATTCTCACTTATCTTTCATATCTTTTTGCTTAAAATAGTAGTGTTACTATAGGTAACCATATCATTATTTTTAGCTATCAATTGGAAAAAAAAAAAAAGAATTCCCTGGAGGGCCAGAAGTAATTCTAGAATTGCTGTGGGAGGCTTCTGTTTTGTAGTCACAAAGTAACCAACTTGTTACAAGATTTGGGAGCACCACAAGGATTCAGAATACTTGAAGCCCTTCAGTGCCCAGACCGTGTCTCAGCTTATTAGGCTCTAAGCATTGTTTGTTAACTATTTTAGAAGAAATATTTTTAAATTGTTCACATCAGACTCAGGGTATTCCAAATGGATTTTTTTTTTTTTTTTTGGATAGAATCTTGCCCTGTCGCCTAGGCTGGAGTGCAGTGGCACAATCTCGGCTCACTGCAGGCTCTGCTTCCCAGATTCAAGCAATTCTCCTGCCTTAGCCTCCCGAGTAGCTGGGACTACAGGCGCATACCACTGAGCCCAGCTAACTTTTTGTATTTTTAGTAGAGATGAGGTTTCATTATGTTGGCCAGGCTGCTCTCGAACTCCTGACCTCAAGTGATCCACCCACCTTGGCCTCCCAAAGTACTGGGATTACAGATGTGAGCCATCATGCTCAGTCAGAGTTGTGAACTCTCTTTTCTTCTAAGTGTGAGTGAACATTCCAGAGTCAGCAGTCACTTAAAAAAAAATAAATAAATAAATAAATAAATAAAACTTTTGCCATCTGCAAGAAAGCAGTTGTCCTTTCTAATTTGTGAAAGGAATTGGAGTTGGAAAATGATATCTTATCTTTCTAAATACATTAGAATTATATAAGATCTTTTTTTTAATGCATTCCCATTCAGTCACTGCCTTGTCCTGCCATTTGAGACTGTGCAGGGAATATCAAAAAGCAGTTGTTCCTCCTCCCATGAAGAGGCCACAAAGATACACTACTGAGATGTCCTTTTCTTGACTCAACAAGAGCAGCCAGGTTGTATTTCCACATTGTTGCAGCTGCAGGAAAACTTATGGAATCTTAGCTCCATGGAGCTGGACCCTCCAGGGTCATTTCAGATGGGAATGATCTGGAACTTTCTCACCTCCCTGGCTGCTCTGAATGACTTCTATATGCTCTGTTGCCTCACTGCTGTAGCAGTATGGATATGTTGCTTTGTACGTCTATCTGCCTGTGCTTTCTATAAGGTGAAGAGATAAAGCATTCACATTTACTGAGCACCTGCTATATACCAGGTACTCTGCTAGGTATACATGTATTATTTCATATAGTCTTGAAAATAAGCCAGCAAGGTAGGTATCATGTTTATATTTTACAAATAAGTGTCAATTTTAGAATTACTTAGCCAAAGCCACAAGGATATGAGGAGGTAGAGCTGGAATCAAAACCAGGTTTTTTAATCAGCGTCCTCATCACAATGCAGCACTGTCTCTTCACCTAAACTGTAAGCCCCTCATGGAGCGGGGCCGTGATTTTTCTCTTTGGAGTTCCCTGGTTTAACTCCTAGTGGTTTTTCCATTAAAGTTGTGGGAGGAAAATGTTACCAAAAAAAAGGTTTGGTACAAATGGTCAATGTCTCGCTAATGTTTTGTTACTGTGGAACCAAGAGTCAGGGAAGGGATCTGTAGATTTGTGTTGGCTAAATCTCATTTTACTCATTAAAACCTTGTTAACATATTGAAAACATAGTTCTTTTACTGCTAAACCACGCCTGATGGATGAGGTATATTTGTTAAGAGATGCTGTATAAATGCCATGTGTTATAATTAACAGGCAGCTGTAAAAACAAACACACTGTTAGAACACAATAAAATTGAGAGCCTTTTATGGGGCATTTGCCAAAGATCTAAGAGTTTTCTCGTTGGTTCCCTGTACACGGTGACATGCTGTGGTCCAGAGATGTTTTTTTCTCAATTCTATCCTCTCTGAAGTCATGCAGTGTGTGAAAATCATGTCTTCTAGCTCTTACCTTCACATAAGAGAACACAATATCACTGATTTAAAACCTGCTTTTCTAATCAAAAAGCTCACAAGGCCTGGCTCAAGTAACGACTAGTTGGAAGGTGCATTTCCTGGCCTTGATTGGATATGCTATTTTTTGTTCTTTTTTCATGAAATGTTTGGTTGTGTGGAGAATTTGGATTCAAAGATTGATTATTGAGCAGCTGCTGAGGAAAATCCCGTCTTCTTTATTTGCATGGGCAGCGTTCCAGTCTCTGAGGGAGATAACAGCGGGGGCATAAATTCACGTGCTCACCATGCTGTTTGTCCACTCATGGTCTCTGGAGGCGCCTCCTAACCTCTGGTTTCTGTGGGATGATTGGAAACCCAGGGCTTGCTCAAGGCCCTCTGTGCTTCCATTTCTGCCTTTCTTCTGAAGAGCAGTGGGGTAGGCCGTGTGTTTGTAAACTTAGGAGAACTGTGCAACAGAGTTTTGCTCTGGAAAAAGACACTGGTGTTGAAAGGTGATAATTTGTCATCTGAGAGCTTTCTTGAGAAAGTTTCAAGTTTAAATGAACGTATTTTCTTTTTAAGACAGTGAGTTCTGGCCAGGTGCGGTGGCTCATGCCTCTAATCCCAGCACTTTGGGAGGCCGAGGTCAGGAGTTCGAGACCAGCCTGACCAACATGGTGAAACCCTGTCTCTACTAAAAATACAAAAATTAGCCGGGCATGGTGGCGTGCACCTGTAATCCCAGCTACACAGCAGGCTGAGGGAGGAGAATCGCTTGAACCCGGGAGGCGGAGGTTGCAGCGAGCCGAGATTGCGCCACCGCACTCCAGCCTGGGCGACAGAGACTCCGTCTCAGAGGGGTGGGGGGAAAGACAGCGAGTTCTGACCACAAGCATTGAGGGTTTTTGGCTGTTAAGAAATCAAAATTGACATTTCCCAGTTAGTTACATATCTGTGTTTCAACCAAAATCATTTCATTATCTCTGATGTAGCAAATGGACTTTCCTCATATTGGAGGATAATTAGAATTATTTAATCCTTACCTGTTGTTTTGATAGAGACACAGAAAGGGTAAGACATTTACCTGAAGTTACACACTGAGTCATACAAAATGCACTTCCACAAAAGGGCATGGCTACATGATAGGAGGCTACTATTAGTAGCTTGCAGTTTCTGTCAGAACGTTTGCATTTTATTCAATTAAATAGAGAGCTAGATTCTTACAAAAATACATCTCAAGCAGTATTACCATACTAAGTTTTTGAAAACCTAAGTATCAGAGCAAGGTCACGTGTACAAATACTACCTGCAGTTCCAGTGTGTGGCCTGGTCTTACTGGAACTATTCTGTAACCAAGATCATCTTGACACAGTATTTATGTTGTTGTTTTTTTTTCTTTTTGTTTTGAGACAGGGTCTTACTCTGTCACTCAGGCTGGAATGCAGTGCCATGGTCACAGCTCACTGCAGCCTTGACCTCTCGGGCTCAAGCAATCCTCCCACCTTAGCCTCCCGAGTAGCTGAAACCACAGGTGCATGCCACCATGCCCGACTAATTTTTTAACGTCTTTTTGTAGATTCAGGGTTTCCTTATGTTCTCTAGGCTGGTCTAAAACTCCAGAGCTTAAGCAATCTGCCCACCTTGGCCTTCCAAAGTGCTGGGATTATAGGCATGAAAGATCGTGCCCGGCCTGTGTTGGTTTTCACTAGACATCATTCCTTAAAAAAATACTTCTAGTCACCCGGGCACGGTGGCTCACGCCTGTAATCCCAGCACTTTGGGAGGCCGAAGCAGGTGGATCACCTGAGGTCAGGAGTTCGAGACCAGCCTGGCCAACATGGTGAAACCCTGTCTCTACTAAAAATCAAAAAAATAAAAAATAAAAGTTAGCCAGGTGTGGTGGCACACACCTGTAATCTCAGCTACCTGGGAGACTGAGGCGGGAGAATCGCTTGAACCCGGGAGGCAGAGGTTTGCAGTGAGCCAAGATCGCGACATCACACCCCAGTCTGGGCGACAGAGCGAGACAGTCTCAAAACAAAACAAAACAAAAAAAGCTTCTAGTCTTTTTTACAATATTACTTTCTGAAAGTGAGCATAACCTAGTTTAATAATCCCTGAATTTATTCTCCGAATTTAAATCCTTGTTATTTTTGCATTCTGAAGGTCAGTTAGCAACAAGCACTTAGTAACAAAAATATATTAATCTCCAACATGGTTTTAATACTTCTAGAGACTCTTTTTATTGTGATGAGGAGAGAATCCTATTTCTAAAGTTTTTCTTTTGGTTACCTAAAAACATGATGACCAGTGGAAAATAAGTATGTGTTAAGTCACAGTTCAAATTCTCTATTTTGTTTTTTATCTAAATGACAAAGTTGGACTGGCTGGTCTATAAAAAACTTAAGCTTGAGTATTTATATTACTATAATTAGATTCATTTCTGTATCAAAAAGAATAAATTCAGTAAACATAACATGCTCATGATTCTTTTTGATCTGCCTGTGTATTTGTTATTATAGTACTAACTATAGGGCGCTATGATTTCACTGAAGTTTGGAATCATTCTGTAAGACATAGCTTAGGGCTAATAGAAAATTCAGAAGGGATTCATTTGACTATTTTAATAAGTGACTGAATATGGAATTTATAAGCTGATAAATTCTTACTAATTGCCGAAGTGTGAGGCATTAGTGTTGTTTTTATTTACATTCATTTTCCTAAATCGTATCTTCTTTAAATCAGTCTGTAAAATTCATACCTTATCTTAGGCTGAATTTGAACAAAAGTGTTCTAGAGAACAAGGCCATTCTAGAAATATTGCTTTTATATTTTCAAAACGGAAATATTTTATCCCCAAACACCTAGACTATTATCTCCTGTTTCTTCCTCCCTAACCCCCAGTTAATTAAGACAGTGACCCATGGGGTTTTATTTTTGTGATGAATTTATAACCTCTTTAAAACGTGGCAAGATTCAATGCCTTGTGGGAATAGAGTTTTGCACTATTTCTACAATATTGATTACACAATAGTGAAATGTTATCTTATGTGCTAAATCTGCTTGGGCATTTTCCCCCCATTATTTGTCAGGGTGGAAAGTAATTGACAACAGTGCAGAGTACTATTAAAATAATTTGACCTTCACCATATACCCTCCAAAATGTGAATGGACAATTGGACTTTGTGTTTTGAATTGTCTACAGATATCCTGTCCTCTAAATCAGAAGGAAAAAAACTTGTATTTATCGTTACATGAAGTTTTTTAAAGTAAATTGAGTGACCATTTTCCCTACTGCTAAATAAGTTTTCAAATATCACTGGGGGAGTTGATTTTTTTAATAAGGCTATTATGTTAGAAACATACAATGGAAAAAAAATCACCTTACGATTAGAGAAACAGCATATTTTGATTTCCTAGCTAACTCAACCATGACCAGCAAAGAGCAAGGTGAGTATAGTTCACACTAAAAAATGGAATAAGGCTTAGTTTCATCTCATGCTGTGAATAACGTGCTACCTAAATATATCTGTTATCTTTTTGCTTTCCTCTCCTCCTTCCTTATTTATTAAGAGAAAGATTTGAAAAATATTATGTCTTTGAAGCTTCTGGAAATTGTCAGTTTCATACTGAAAATCTGTGATTTCCATAATTTGTATAAGGATTTTTCTCGTGCTGTCACTCACAAGACTTAAAAAAACTTGTTTTAGATGCCAATAATGTCCATTTTCTCTAGAGATGGAAAATAATTCCTTCTAATTCTTCCCCACAAGCACGCCCACTTCTCCTGCCAACAACATCACCAAAGTGACTGTATCTGGTCATGAGTTCCATAGAAGGATTTGATTTCCTGCATTTCTAGGACTCACCTGTGTGGTATTTGTGTGAGGACTCTGTTAAAATAGGATGGAATGGCACCTTTTGCTTATTTGTAACTTAGTTAAGGCAAAGAAAGCTTTCATTGAAAGGATTTGATTGTTGGCTCTTGTGACTGAGCAAAGGCCCCCGTAATTGGGAAAAGATGGCATTTCACTGTTCTCTTCTCCCATGTGGAAATACATTCAGAAAGGCAGGGCAATTTACTGACTCAGTGAGGGGCTGAGAGTGACTGAACATGATCTCTGGACCTCCTAATTCTGTAATTACTTCCTTCGACGTTTTTGTCTCTGCAGATGTGCTTGTGGAGTTTGTTTCTGTTTTTGTTTTAAACACTAGAAGTGTTTTTCTCAAACTTGTGTGTGACTTTTCTGGGCCAGGAGGGATACAGCAACCGCATTTGGGGGTGATGCCGCTGAACACCCGGTGCTCTCAGCCCGTGTCACCCCACCTCCCCCATCAGACTGCTGTACAGAGAAGCTTGGGGAGGTATCTGCACTGTGCACACTCAGCCTTTATAGAGGACAACTTCATTCCTTTTTAGCAGGAGTGATACTGTTCCTCTTCATCGGGTGGTATCCATTGAGCACTGTCATGATGAGGACGGGTTGATAGATCACCTGAAGCCTTTTAGATGAGACCAGGTTAGAGGGCAGGGATCAGCTGTGTTGTGTACAGCCTGGTCTAAATGTGGAGCCTGGGGGTGTTCACTGGATTGGTCAATGACATCTTATTTGAATGAAAGTGAAACAGATTTCTGAAATGAGGCTTTGCTGCTTTCTATGGTGAAAGGGGAGAGCTTTTCCAGGTTCAAAAGTAAAGCGGGATATTTAAGGCCTTGATCTCACTGGAATCATTGGTATCTTTAGTTCTGTGATGCCAAGTGGGACCTGCATGGGATTTAGTGTGTATGTTGAGCATCCTGGGTCCTGGGGTCCTGGAGACAGAAGGAGCCGCAGTATTATGGAGTGTCACTGTAGTGGATTTTAGAAGTTTGATCCAACGTTTATTGATCCCTTACTTTATACTTGGCACTCCACCTGGCACTGGGAGGATGGAATGAATAAGACATGGTCCCTCCCACCCAGAAGCTCATAGGTTTAAAGGGGAATGTAAACCCATGAGCAAATGACTTACAGTGACATGCTATCTAAAGGACTACACAGGAAGAAGTGGTCAGTCTCCCTGGGCATTAGATCAGAGTGGGAGAGGTGGGGGAAGCCTCGTGAAAGATTTCACGAAAGAGGTTGAGGCTTGAATTAAGTCTTTAAAAATGAGTCAGTGGGACAAGAGGACAATATTGGGGACTGGCATATCGGGCAGGGAAGGAGCATGAACAAGTTTGGGAATTATGAAATACTGAAAACTGCCAGAAGCAGTAACATGGCTGGAGTGTAGGTTGTGAGGAGGGACATTCAGAGAAATGGTGCTGGAGAAATGGACAGACCTCATCATAGATACTGGCCTTACTGCCCAGTTTGGACTTTATAGTTGTTGAGAAGCCTCTGCGAGTGTTTAAGCTGGTGAACAGCATGATGGCATTTGCACTCTGGCCGCTCTGTGAAGGATGCATCCGAGATGGAGACTGAGGTATGGAAACCAGTCAGGAGATCATGATAGCACCTAGCTAAGAGAGAGCACTGGTCTACACTGTAGGTGTAGCTGGGGGTGGGTGGGGGAGTGAAGAGCCCAGCACGGCTCCCAGAGCCAAGAGGAAGAGTGGAATTCGGGGAGATCCTAAGGATATAGAAGATTATAAATGTCAAGGCCTCCATTTCGCATGTGTCAAGAGGGGGTTCCAATCAAGGCTTAATTGAGTATTTGCTTCTTAAAGCAAAGAAGACAAGAATTGCTTGTGAAGTGTATGGCAAGGTGGTCAGCTGTAAGGTTTCTAGCCTGTGGTGAAGAACTCCATTTTAAATAAATAGTGCCTCCAAACAGTGCATTAATATTCTAGTTTTTCACTGCAAAATGTGAGAGTTTGGTAAAATAAGATGCATTGTAGTCTTCTATTTAGGGGCACAATAGGATAGTGGCTAAACGGTGAGGTGGTAATTCATTTCTAGTGTTAACTCTGGCACTTGCATGCTTTGGGCGACTGGCTAAACTTTTCTGAGCCCCACTTTTTGATTTGTAAATATTAGGCTAGTAATATTGCCCAGTGGGTTTGTTGTGAGAATTCAGTAAAATCGAAGCATGTCAAAGTGGCAGGCCAGAGGCTGGTGAAGCAGCTGCTGAATGCTACTAATGTCCACCCTTTCTCCATTTTTCTCTCCTCTGAGGGAGTTTAAAACGTTCAGCTTTCTCTTCTCTGTGCTGAGTCTTAATGCTAGGGACCTGGAGATGAATATAGAAGTGTACCTATGTAGTTGTCCAAATATTTAAATTCCTTAAGGAGATTTCACATGAAATGCTTGATTTCCTGGAAAAAGATGTTTATTATTTCTCTCTCTGCTTTTGATACAGGATGTCAGCTGCAACGAGATCACAGCGTTGCCCCAGCAGATAGGTCAGTTGAAATCTCTACGAGAACTAAATGTCAGAAGAAATTACCTTAAAGTTTTACCACAAGGTAAAAAAGAAAGAGGGAAAATGAAGAAAATGGGAGACTTGCATTATTTTATGTTTTGGGGGGTTTATTTTGTGAAGAGGTTGGATCTTTGTGTGTGTGTGTGTGTGTGTGCGTGTGCCTACTACTTAATAATTAGGATTTGAATTTCACATACAGATAACAAAAAAGTGATGTTCAGGCTGTGATTTTAGTCAAGGGCTACAGCAACAAAATCATTCCCCTAGGTAATGCCGTGGGGCATGGGGGTGGACGTGGGTGTATTGGTTTGCTGGGGCTACTATGACAAAGAACCACAGATGGGGTGGCTTAAATAACAGAACTTCATCTTCTCACAATTTTGGAGGCTGGATGTCTAGGATCAAGGTGCCAGCAGGGTTGCTTCCCTCTGAGGCCTCTCAGCTTGGCTTGTGGGTAGCATCTTCTCCTCCCTGGGTCTTCTCGTCATCTCCCCTCTGCGCATGTCTGTGTCCTAATCTCCTCTTCTTACAAGGACACCAAGGATTAGAGCTGCCCTCATGACCTCATTTTAATTAACTTAATTACCCTTTCAAAGACCCTATTTCCAAATACAGTCACATTCTGAGGTAGTAGAGGTTAGGACTTCAATATATGAATTTTGGAAGGACTCAAGCCAGCCCGTCACAGGGGGTGACATGAATTGTTTTGGGTATGGGTATGTGACGTTTTGGAACGTGAAATTTCGGGGACATACTTTGTTCTACAGATCCTGTCTGTCAGGATTTCTAGCCTTGGGAATCTGGGAGCACTGGTTGGGAACTCCCAGTGTCTAGAATCTGCTCTGAGGTGAGGGTGCTGCCTCTGCTGGAGTGATACTCGGACTGTCTCACTGGTGGTCTTGGTAAGTTTCACCAGTGGTGGCAGCAGAACCTCAGCATTGAGACGTGGCTCCCACCACCCAGCATGAATGCCAAGACCTCAGACAGCCCTGCTTTGCAGCCATGGGCTTCCGTAGTATGTCTGTTCAGTAGTGTGTTGAGTTCAAGGAAGATATATGTATTTATTCAGAAACTGCATACCATTTAGAGCATGAAAGCAGCCTCATAGGGGATAGTGGATCTGCATTTGGTGTTTGGGTTTGCACCTGGATCAGGAATGAACGGATGAGTCTTGGAACCCTGAATGCTTTCTCCAAAGCATACTCTGGTTTTCAGAGATCACATCGATTTCCACTGTTTTTGTTTAAAGTCTCTAGACATGGCCGATTTCAAACATATATTTAAAAATATTTCTCAAAGCAAAACCCTGTAGTATTTGGAAACAGTCAGCATTTGGTTAATCTGACATTAATGGAACAATTTATGGATGCCTGATTTTAATTATCCTGTCTCTGCATCTTGATCTTTGGCTTGGAATGCTTCATAATAAGGCAAGAAAATGGAGCTCATGAAAGGGAAAGAACTTTGCAAAAGGTAATGTGCTTTATAGATGGGAGGTTCAAGTCTGCTTGCCATCTTTCACGTTTCTCATACTGACTAGCATTTTAGAGAAGCAGAATTAGAAACTCAACATTTTTTACTTCAGTTCTTGAGATGACTTGGTTTAAAAATATTGATTGATTTTTCATTTTGTCCTTGTACAATCTCATTTTTTGGATATACAAAATTTGTATTTGGTTTAAGCAAGCACAAAAGGAAAGCTTATTAACAGCAAATTTATATGCATACAACCTTTTATGAGTTAAAGAAAACTTTCATTTAAACTTAAGCTCTCATGTTAATCATTGTGAAAATGTCATAAATAATTGAACTCTGATTTTCAAACGGAAAAATTAATTTGATCATTTTGCAGTTGCCTGTCATAGTTTGGAAATGTGGAAAATATATTCACAAAATCTAGATTTTTGTCTCTCTCTGGTTCCTCATTTTCTTACCTTAAAAGCGTTCCTTTCCCTTAACAAGATCAGTTATTCCATAATTATGTTTTCTCAGTTTTGATATTTTAAAAATATACTCAAAGCTTTTAGCTTCAGTTTACTGGAAATTTTTTAAAAAAATAACTTCCTCAATATCAAGTTCCTTTTTGCTTCCCTCTGGAGAACTCTATTGACAAAAGACCATTGAAAATACTTTCAGTCAGTGACTGTAAAGACTTTCCCTATTTACTTATATGTTTTTCCTCTTTGGATACCCCTCCTCGTACACTTTCAATCTGAGGATGAAAAAAAAAAACACCAAAATTGTGGTCTAATTGCTCATATCAATTTTGTGGTGGTTTTACTACAACAACTGCAATAAGAAGACCATATTTTATTCTTTCTAGGACTAGAATGAACAGTGGATTAAAATAGCCATTCATTGCCTCTCTTAGCAGTGGGGAGAGAGAGTGGGATTTGTTCTTCTGCTTCTTTTTTTTCTTATTCCCTTTTTCTACTCCACTTTTTTTTACCTTTCCTGGGCTGGCATTGCAAAATTATCATTTTCTCCTTCATTTTATTGTTGTGAAACTGTCTGGTTCTTGTTTTCCTGAACTATGATGGCAATTGTGTTCCAAACTGGAACTAGAAAATAAATGGTCATTATAAAACCTTTACTTATTTTATTTACCTGTAAGTTTTCTCCTGCTATGTTTTCCATGAACTTAGCCCTCTAGTCTTGCTTTGAAGTCTTCATTTTAAGTGGCAAAGAATTGCTAAAGATCCAGAGTCCAGTTAAATTTTTCCAGTGATTTGTTAACTTAACTTTAGTTAACCGTCTCAGAGATAGGTTGATATTGCTAGGGGTAACAGCTAGGAGGTGTTCCTCTTATCATGGAATCTTCATAATTTTTAACCATCTTACAAACAAGCTGTGAGGTGAAAGGGGATCTTGCTTTTCCTTTTGTTTCACTTTCATGATTCCAGGGTCCTCCAGGACTAGTGTGGCCTGAGGTCAATCCCTCATCCTGCCAGAGGGGAGACAAGCTGGGTTGAGCAATGAACTCAGGGCAATTTAAAAAATACAGTCCCTTACATTCCCAGAGTGCCTTGAATTCTGAGAGAGGTACTGGTTACTAGAATCTTTTCCTGCTGGAATTTGACATAACGTAGCTGAGTAAAGTGAAGATTGAAGAGCAGTGTAGAGGTGGAGGAGAAATAGTGTGAATTTTTACTCCAGGTCAGTGTCTTCAGTTACTCTTCTTTGTCTAATTCTTGCCCTTCGTCCACTTTAGAACTCCTTGAGTGTTTTAAAGCACAATATTCCATCCCTTAACAGATCCTATAACAAAAGTTCCGAGGCCTCGTTCTGGAGTGAACCCTTCATAGCCCCTCACACAGAGATTTCAGTGGCTTGCCTGCATCACCCTAGATGTCTGGCGTGGCCCAGCCTCTCTGCTCTATGGAATACATTTGACTTTATTCCTAGCAGCTGCCAGTGTCGTTTTGAATGCTTGAAATTACTGAGTGTTTACTGTGCCACTGGGTGGGGATTTTAAGCTAAATGTAATGTTCTGTCTTCTGAGTGGAGCTACAGAAGATTTTTTAAAAGCTGTAGAATAAAGTCTCATCATACCAGAATTACAGGGCCTGTCGGAAAATTCTGAATTGGATAACATTTATTTTTTTTAATGCAGTTGAAAAACTCATGAATATATTTAGTGTAGCTAGTTCTGGGATAATGCCAGCCAAGATACATTGATTAGATAAGAATATTATGTAATTAACGTATTACTCATGGGCTAGCGAACGCTACTGGGAAACAGTTTGAAGTTAAAACATAAACATGTCCTGTGTGATATGGCCTGCGTGATTCTTTTGCTG
Organism: Pongo abelii; assembly: GCF_028885655.2. Lineage (NCBI taxonomy): Eukaryota > Metazoa > Chordata > Mammalia > Primates > Hominidae > Pongo > Pongo abelii. The sequence goes on from NC_071999.2 coordinate 51,605,684, forward strand.
AAAAAAAAAGTATTTTTAAACAATAGATATTGTAAATGTCAAGTGTTTCTAGTTTTTATCAGAACTAACAACAATTTAAAACTTTGGGGCACGCAATGAAAGATTTTCCCTCTTTTGGTAAAATGTTATGTACACACACCATGTATTCCTAATGTACAACTTGCCTTTGATTATACTCAATTGTACTTTTCCTGAAAAGCAGAACATTAATTTTTGAATGATTAGCCATTTAATCTTATTGCTTTCTAAGGTTTTTTCTTTCTTTTTTTCTTTTTTCTATTATTTTAGAACTAGTAGATCTTCCCTTGGTAAAGTTTGACTTTTCCTGCAACAAAGTGCTCGTGATTCCAATTTGTTTTAGAGAGATGAAGCAGCTGCAAGTGTTACTACTTGAGAATAACCCTCTGCAGTCTCCTCCAGCACAGGTGAGGGGTCTTGCAGCAAAGCCAATGCCCCATGGGATGTGCTGTTTTAGGAGCCAGGGGAAAATTTCCCCTTCACCCTCTGAAAGTTTGCTGAAAATCACTAATCACTGGCAAGCGGCAGATTAATTGGAGAAAAGGCATGCAAAATTTATTAACATGTACGTGGAAGCCTCCAGAGTGAAGACCTGAAGATACAGGGGAAATTGTCCATTTTTATGCTTACAAAGTATGGACAGCCATGTAGAAATATGATTGGACAAAAAGAGTATGATCTCATGTTAATAGACTGAGTGAGGAAACCCAGCAGGGCCTGTCTGTCTGGATTCTTCTTGGGCTCTCGGAGGATCATTCCTTCCGGGTGTGGGGCAGGACCCTCTTTGGAATTGGGGGTCTTACGGCCTACTGTCAAACAAGAGAGGTCAGATAATTTCTTTATGGCCAGTTTTTACACAGAAACGCGCAGGGAAAGTTCAAGTAATATTTTGAGGTTTTAAAGGGGTTCTGGTTTCTATGACCAGCTTTGGGGTAGAGGGATTCAAATTTGTAAGGCTCCCTTCCTTGGGAGAATGGGACCAAGAGGCAGGAGGGCAGGAGAGGTCAGAGAAAAACTTTTGCTTCTGAGGCCTTCATTTTGGGGTATTGTTTTCTGATTCCCAATGCTATCAATAGTGCTTAAGCAACTCTCCAAAGGCCAGTTTTCTGATTCTCTGCTGAAGAGAATAATACTGAATAAAACTTGATTATAAACAGTCACAGCGAACCCTTGAGTGAATGCGAGAAACAATAAATTGTCTTCTGCTGCATCAAATCTGTTCACCAGCACGTGGCTCACTGTGCTAATCACTCCAACTCCAGAATTAAATGTCTTATTATTTATCATTTTATTTGAATTTTTTTCATGGAGTATATTGATTGATTTTTTTTTTTTTTTTGAGACAGAGTCTCGCTCTGTCGCCCAGGCTGGAGTGCAGAGGTGCGATCTCGGCTCACTGCAGCCTCTGCCTCCCAGGATCAAGTGATTCTCCTGCCTCAGCCTCCTGAGTAGCTGGGACTACAGGTGCCTGCCACCACACCTGGATAATTTTTGTATTTTTAGTAGAGACGAGGTTTCACCATGTTGGCCAGACTGCTCTCAAATTCCTGACCCCCAGGGATCCGCCTGCCTTGGCCTCCCAAGGTGCTGGGATTACAGGCGTGAGCCACTGCTCCCAGCCATATATTCCTTATTTGAATGTTAGCTGGAAAATGGAATTTAAACACCTTTAAAACATGGTTATTGATTATTTAGAGACAAGTCTCCAGCTCAAATATTAAACTGCGTGAGAGAAAAATGAAGTGCTATGCTTTCAGATGCTTAACCACGTAAATATTTTGAAGTTTATTTTCTTTTTAAATAATTTAACAGCTTCTTAAATCTACAATTATTTTTAGGCTCTGAATTGCTTTCTGGGGGCTCGAAAATAATTGTGCTTTTCTCATCTTTTGTAACTGGAATTCACCAGGCTGGTCATCTGAGTTTATACTTTTTATACTATATATACTTGAATACATTTTTGTTAGAGTTTTATAGTTTAATACAAGAAAAAATGGGAAATTGCTTAAGCATGATTTTCTATTCAAAGTAGAATTTGGAGGGAATGATTCCCAAAATTCTTACGTGTTTTGGAAAGGACGGATTTAGTGTACATTGGTAGGGTGTTACTTAAAATGAAATTGGGAAAATTGAAATATACAGAGTAAGGATTTGATACTTACATTTTGTTTTGTCATTGAAAAATGAATATGATTACTATTAATTTCTTCATAGATTTGTACAAAGGGCAAAGTTCACATATTTAAGTATCTGAGCATACAAGCATGCCAGATTAAGACAGCTGACTCCCTTTATCTCCACACCATGGAGAGGCCACATTTACACCAGCACGTGGAAGATGGGTGAGTCATGCCCTCATTCAAAGCCCCAGTTTAAAATTTGCCTAGGCCGAGGCCCTCCAGGTAGCTGACTTCAAAATCTGTTTGTTTTAAGTCACCATGGTATCTGCAGAAAACAAAGCAAAACAGAACAGTTTGCTTTAATCACCTAATTCGTATTTAAAACAAGAAGTTGAGAAACTATTGGGATATAAAAGAAAAAACTGCTGCTATTGAGAATATTTTGTTATATCTCAAATATCATCTGTCTCCTAATCAATAATCAGTTCTTCCTGAGTAAATGTGTGTATACTTATAAATAAGATCTAGAATAGAAATGTGAATATTTTTTACTTATCAAAATAACTATATTGAGCCCAGACATGCCTTTTTAGCAATTATTAATGTTGAATATGCCTCCAGAACAATGTTAAGAAAAAAATGAAGGCTTTATTTTTGGTCTTTTAAAAATGCAGTATGTGTAGCTTTTTCGCCACTTCCTGTTTCAAATGGAAAAGTTAGAACCCTTTCACACATCCTAGAGCTTCTTGTGGCATAAATCAAGCCCTGAGCTTCCAAAAAACAACATTCCCACACTGAACACAGTTATAGAAATGCAGGTTCTTTTTAAGAAGTCTTCGCTGCAGAAATCTTTTCCTTCACTTTTTGCTACATAAGTAAATTTAAAATTTTGGACTACCCTAATGTTACTTTTATATAATGCTTAAACTATGTATCCACTGTTTTATGTACTTAATCCCTGGATAAAAATTTACAGAATTATTGCAAGTAACCACATTTCATAACATAAGGGGTAAAAGCAGTTATGTGGTTTATTAATTTTTTATATGCTAGATGCAGTAAAATAAGAACATTGGTAACTATTTTTAAGAAGCACCTTGACATCTAAGAGCAAGCCACTTGATTAGAGCATAAATCCATGAAACCCTGAACACAAAGAATTGTATCTTATCCTGTGTTTAGACTGTGCTACTGTCTGATTTTCATTAGGTCCATGTCTTAATATTCTTTAATACTAGACTGATTTGTTGCCTTATGGTAATAATAAAAATTTGCGTAGCAAAATTATTATTGAATATAAATTGATGTTTCTTGGTGTGAACTTTGTGATTTTAATCTTTTTTAAATGAATTCAATATTGATGGCATCTATCTCAGCAAGAAGGATTCTGATTCGGGAGTTGGAAGTGATAATGGAGATAAGCGATTATCTGCCACCGAGGTACAAGTTAGTGATCAGATTCTTTTCCTTCTGTGCTTCTAGACATATCTACCAGTGTTCATTGAACTCCTTTCTGTTAAAGGGCATCGATTCATTTGTATATTCATGTGATATTCGTAAAAGTGATTTGTATATTCATGTGATTTGAAATCCTCAAAGTGTTATATAAATATTAGCTGTTGTTACTTATTCTGCATCTTTAATATCTTTAATATTTTGTAAATGCCTCAAGAGTAGAGTCTGTATCTTCTTCTCTCCTACACATTATCTAAAATATTATTGAGTGCTCCATAAATATTACAAAATGGCTGAGTAGTATGCAAGTGCCCGTGAAGCGCTTTTATAAATATGCTTATTTTTCAGTAATAGAGTAATTTAGAAAAACGTTGTTATACATATGCGTAAATGTTAAGGAATCAACTGTACATTTTATTTTAGTAGTTGACCCACAGGAAATGCATTTATGAGTATGCATTTATGAGTAGTTATAAATGCATTTATGAGTAGCATTTATAACGATGTTTGTTTTCCTCAAACTCTTAGATTGTGTTCTGTTCTGTTCAGTTAATTGGATACAAGTTTGGTTACTTGTAAGGTAACAGGCCTCACACATTAGAGCTTCCTATAGTGGTTATAAATCATGCTTTGATAACTGATTTATTATCTCACATGTAGTCTATTAGAGTCCCCAAAATCTAACACTAATGTATCATTAGATGAAGCTTCTTGGCCTCAGGGATCTAGAAAGGAGTGGTAGGAAAAGTATCAGGTGCTCTTCTTTTTTTGAGGGAAGTTACTTTCTGTAGTTACTAAGTTAACATTATAATACTCTTTGAAATTGCAGTTAATAGGCCAGTTACCCCATCAAAGAAACTCACATTTTTTCTACGTATGACTCCAGGAGAAAAACCTTTCTCCAATTCTCCTCAAGTCTGAATTTTAATAGGTAGCTAAGGTATTTGAATTTATTTTTCACAAAATACTCTATATAGCAGTATATTAACAAGTGGGATTCTTTATCTTTAAAAATCCTTCTAAGATAGAACATTTTGAAAGGAAGAAGAGTTAGTAGGCAGAGAAGGCCAGTGTCAATAAAAGAACATAACCCATAGGAAGGCACATTAATAGTTTACTGTGCTTCAGTGGGAGAGAGGGGATACTAAACACATTGCTTTAGTTGTATTTTAATTCATCCTCTTCAACTCCTAAATCCTCGCAAATGGACCATTGTTTCAGAAATTACTCACCCTAAGCATATTTTCTGTTGAATTAAACAGACTCTGCTTTATCTCTCTTCTAAGGCTAATTAAACTCATTAATAAAACATTACATAAAGAACTTCATTATCCTTTTGTTCTCACTTAAGCATAAGTAGGATGCTAATATCATTCTAAAAGGAGCCCAAGGATTTATTCTGTGCCTTTTAATTAGATGCATATCTTTGGAATTTTGCTAAATTTTTAAGATGAGAGGTGGGTAGAAAGAGAAGGGAATACAGAAAAGATTATATTCAACAGAATAAAATGCACACATCTTGCCATTAGCCTTTCCTTGTCTTATATTACAGCCTCCTTTCCTAAGTATACCTCCAAGAAATTTATTTTTTAGAATGATAAGTGTTCTGAATTATCTTACATAGCTTCCTATTTTCACTTGGTTTGGCAAAGATTTTACCATCTATGGTCAGGTGATCTTACTTCCCATTTAGATCACATTGTGGGGTTCAGGGATCACACCTCATTCTTTTTCTTTGGCTGCTGCCATTGATTGATTTAGCATTTGTCACTGAGAGATTGAAAACATCTTTTTATCAAGATAAACAGGGAAGTGTGGAGCTCTATGAATATTTGTTGAATGAATGAAATGCATGCCTAATTTTTTCCAGTTTCTAAACAATCTGTGCATATGTCCAAAAGTAAACAAGGACAGACTCTGAAAACCATACCTCAAGAATCTAGGAGCAAGCCACAATCTCCTGAAATGTGTTTTGTGGAGGTTCCTGATTTTTGAGATTTGGAAAGCTATTCCCTAAATAGCAACAGTAAAATGGAGACATAGGAAAATAAACCAGCCTCTGTATTTCAGAATCATAGGTTTTCTGAATAAACGTCATCATCAGCTACTGTGGGAAAGGGAACCCTCAGAGAGAACTAATCCAATTATTAAGCCAAAGCTTTATTCCAAAAATCACACAGAGCAGTTCTTCTTAACTACTACAGTTGTTTAGCACTTTTATATATGTGATGCAGCTTCCTCAGCCTAAAATAGAGAAACAAAACAGGCACCTGTATTAGTTCATTCTTGTGTTGCTATAAAGAAATACCCGAGGGTCGGTAATTTATAAAGTAAAAGAGGTTTAATTGGCTCACAGTTCTGCAGGCTGTACACAGAGCATGTGACCAGCAACTGTTTCTGGCAAGGGCCTCAGGGTTGAGGGTGAAGGGAGTGCCTCCTGTCACATGGTGACAGCCGGAGCAAGAAAGCAACTAGGCTGGGGGAGAGCAATGGAGGAGGTGCCATGCACATTTTTTTGTTTTTTTAAGACGGAGTCTTGCTCTCTTGCCAGGCTGGAGTGCAGTGGCGCGATCTTGGCTCACTGCAACCTCTGCCTCCCGGGTTCAAGCAATTCTCCTGCCTCAGTCTCCCGAGTAGCTAGGACTATAGGTGTGTGCCACCACGCCCAGCTAATTTATGTATTTTTAGTAGAGATAGTGTTTCACCGTGTTGGCCAGGATGGTCTCGATCTCTTGACCTTGTGATCCACCCTCCTCAGCCTCCCAAAGTGCTGGGATTACAGGCGTGAGCCACCGCGCCTGGCCGGTGCCATGTACTTTTAAACAACCAGATTTCACATGAACGCATAGCAAGAACTCCATAGGCCCCAAGACCCAAATACCTTCCACCAGGCCCCACCTCCAACATTGGGGATTACATTTCAGCATGAGATTTGGAGGGGACATACATCCAAACTGTGTATCAGTACCTGACAAGATTTCAGCTTAAAACAGAGAGAAGAAAACACAGAGAAGCCCATAAGTGTTAGCTCCATGAATTTTCACAATGTGAACACACCCGTATAACCAGCTTCCAGTTCAAGAAACAGAACTTTACCAGTACCCCAGAAGCCCCACCCCAACCCCAAGAATAACCTCTCTCTAATTTTAAATACCATGGATTAGTTTTGCATTTTTTGAACTTACATAAGTGGAATTGACCTTTGTATCTGGCAACTTATATTCAATATGATGTTTGTGAGAATCACAGGATGTTGTTTTATTACATAGCGTTCTCCTTATCTACATTGATAACACTTCTCTTGAGTTAAACAGTGCACTGTATCTTTTTAGCCTTCTGACGAAGACACTGTTAGCCTCAATGTGCCAATGTCAAACATCATGGAAGAAGAACAGATCATCAAGGAGGACTCGTGCCATCGCCTTAGCCCCGTCAAAGGTCTGAGAATAAAAATGTGGAGAAAGTGGTTGTTTTTCAGTTTCAGATGTTATGTTGAAAATAACCTGTGCACAGATAGGGCAGTGATAATCTTTCTAGAGTATTTCCTATGTACCAGGTACTGTGTTCTTCTGGGAAGTTGATCTCATTTAAAATTTTAAAGTCTAAGATGGATACTCTAATCATCTCCATTTTATAGGTGAGAAAACCAAGGCTCAGAGAGTTTAAGTAACTTGCCATTGGTCACACAGCTGATGTGTGTGTAGTACTACTTACTACAGTACGTAGTAGAACTAATCTCATTCTGAAGACTTGGATAAAATTCTTTTTTTTTTTTTTTTTTTTTGAGACGGAGTCTCGCTCTGTCGCCCAGGCTGGAGTGCAGTGGCGTCATCTTGGCTTACCGCAACCTCCACCTCCTGGGTTCAAGGGGTTTTCCTGCCTCAACCTCCTGAGTAGCTGGGATTACAGGCACCTGCCACCATGCCCAGCTAATTCTTTAAATCCATTCTTGGAAAGAAAATATTGATATGATAGATATATTAGTTAGGAAAACTCTAGCTGCCGTAACATAGAAGATTCCCAAATCTCAGTGGCTCAACACAGTCCAAATTAAGTTCAAGTGGAGTTAGTGATTGGCAGACAACTCCCCTCTGAGTGTTGATTTAAGGACCCAAGCTCCTTTCATACCATGACTCCATCATCTTTAACACAGGGCTTCCAAAACTTTCATGTCCATATGTTTTATACCAGAAGAAGAGCGTGGAGGTTTGCTCGTGGGAGGTTTTTATGGACTGGGCCTGGAAGGAGTGCCCATCACTGATAAGCTAGACTTCATCCCATGGCCACATCGCACTGCACGTGAGGGTGGGAAATGTAGTTGGGGTGTGTGTTCAAGAAGCTACTTTACTTTGGTCCAGTCAGGTGACCTTGATTCCCTCACCTGTACATGAGATGATTAGATTAGGTAATACCAAAGGTCGAGTTTAGCTCGAAAATTCTGTGACTCTTTAATAATCATCAAATGACCACTAAATGCTCTATCTTGTGTGCCTTCAAGATCCTTGTAATACATTTCATATCTTGGTTAGAAGCCGTCATTGGGTAACATTATGGCAATTTTTTGATTGCCCCCGTTTCACCATGACTTTTAAGGAAAATACAAACGTTTAGTCTTACTCATTTGTGGCAGAGACTGTTTCACAATGTATGAATAGTGTAGAACTGGATTAATATACAGATCTTCTCATAAATAGTTGAAATATGCTCTTATTCGTGATAGGAGAGCTGTTTAAGTTCACTCAAACCTTAGTGTTTGCTTTCACTTCTTACACTTAGGTTTTTAAGTTTAGCATTTCTGTTTACCTGAGATTATCATGGGAACCATATGTTGTCTAAAAACATAGCTGTATGCTTTATATACAAATATAACTGCCACTTTATTAATTCATATAAACTAGTAATATTATACACTATAGGAGGTGGTATTTTAGGCAAATTTTTCAAATAAAAGAATTATGTAATTTGTTACCAGTGGGTCTTCCCCCTCTCGTCTAGATGTGGGTATTGCATTGGCTCAGAGTGTCTAAAGGGTGGCCCAGTATGGTTCTTTTTCATCTTCAGAACAGTTGGAAGAGTTCTGCAGGGTGTTCCTTTTGCTCCCCCACCTCCCCTGGAACACATTCTAGGTGGATGTGCCCCATCTGGGCATGCTGTCACCTCTGTGTGGCCCTTCTTGTAGACACTTCTTTTGCTGTTATGATTTGGGGCTCTTGTCTAGTTCCCCTCCCACATTCTTCCTTGAGATTATTTGCTGCTTAAGGACAGGAGTCAGATTTGGCTGAATTTTTAATCCCTAAAATGTTTAGCATAATACCTGCCATTTAGTAGCTGCTCAATATTTGTTGGATTTTAAATATGAAATACATAGTCACATATTACTGAGGGCAAAAAAGCCCTCTTTTATACTTTCTTTTCTCCATTCATTAGAAAAGTAAGAGAAAATCATATTTTTCTCATAGGGAACTAAGCCCAGAGAGGCCTTGACTTTTTAAGCTCAGTTTGGGGCTTTCTGAGTTTATTTTATTTTTATCTTTTCCTCCCTGCAGGGAAGAGAAAACTTGGGTTTTTCATATACCTTCTTCATAGGGAACACAGAAGACTTGAAGTGATTAGATCATATTTGAAGATCAGCTGTGTTTTGCTCTTCTGTTCATGAAATCATGCTTTCCATCTCTCTATATTTTCCTAATAGGGGAATTTCATCAGGAATTTCAACCGGAGCCTTCCCTTTTGGGTGACAGCACCAACTCAGGAGAAGAAAGAGACCAGTTTACTGACAGAGCAGATGGTCTCCATTCAGAATTTATGAACTATAAGGCAAGATTTTCAGGATCAACTACGTTTTTTACTCATTTCCTTCTGTTTGGCACCTTACAATTTAAGTTCAAGGTTGCCAATCCATCCCCTTCAATGTCCAGCTTGCTGCACCCTCCCTGAAGCCTTCCAAACATCTCAGCACTCAGTGTGTCTATTTGCTGATGTGAGGAGCTGGTCCCTGCCCTGTGTGCCTCTCCATTTGTCTGTTTATGGATCTGATTTTCTTTCCACTACTCAGTGCATCGTACAAATTAGCAAACTCATTAGTGTGACCATTACCACGCAGTAAAAGCTGAAATAGTTTCACATTCTTTTCAACATGTTCTAGGTAAATCCTTTTCTTGGGAGTATATTTACAGTGTGAAGACAAAAGTGGAGACTTTTAAAATTGAGAAATGAATGTCTTTCCTTTTTGGAAAGATCTCTCTGAGGACACTTATTCCTGAACTTTCGTAGGTGCCCCAAGGCATTGAAAGGACAGGTGAGGTTGCCAAGTTGGCAGGAAAACCTTCATCTTAGTAGCAACAAAGGGAGGAAAGAAAAACTAGCCCTTTACTGAAGCAGATAGTGAAGGTTCCACTTCACAACAAGATTAGGTGCTTGGTATGTTTCTGCCAGCCCTTTTGGTTCAGGTTGCGGCGCCCAAGAATCATAAAGATTATTGTTTTTGTAAAATTCAGATTCACTGTGGCTTCAAGGTAACTTCTGAGTTATTATGTTGAAGCCAAGAATGGGATCCCTAAGTACTCATCTTTATTTTCTGAGCATTGTGTCCTGATGGCTGGACCCAGCCTAAATTAACATCTCTGGGCATCACCTTCAAGGAAATGGAGAGGAAAACAGCTGAATTTTACACTGTGGGAGACCTTGGTGTGCTCAGGACATGTTTATGGCCTCAAGATAAAAATAATGAGCGTGACATACGTTTATAGATTACAGAAGTTGTATAGAAGGATAAAACACAGAGAGCCTTAACTCTTTACTTGCTATATTTAATGTCATTAATCCATACATCCTTGTTTTAAAATAGATCGCACCCATTGCCTTGTTTCTGTCCTGTCTCCGTTGACATTGCTTCATTTGAGCCTCATAGTTTCTCACTTTGATTACTTCAGGCACCACCCCGCCCACTCCACTTCTTACCCAATGCTGCACCCCCATGCATGCATGCATGTGTGTACACACACACACACACACACACACTCTTTATATTCTGCCACCAAACATTTTTCTAAAGTGCAAATCTAATGACATTCCTCTCAGGCCACTGGTTCTACAAGGCTTCCCCAGATTAGACCCTATCTCTCAGCTCTGTGGGGACGATTCTTCCATGAAAATGTGAAAATTGGAGTATATAAAGCAGTCATCTTAAGTTAAGAATCTAAGGTAAAGATGGAAACCCTGAAGAATGTGTTAAGAAGATACCCATATTTAAGTTCTAGAGGAAACAAAGCAGTTAGTAAAAATAAAGCATATTGTTTCAGAAAAGCAAATTTCCCTGGATTCAGAGATTTCAAGGACTTCATGGAAATGGCTGCTCTACAGAATGGGTCCTGTGGATGGAAACTAGAGGAGCAGATAGGGGTGTGGAAGTCAACTTGGCAAATGCTTTCTGGAAGATACTTCTCTTGGAAAATCAAAAGAAAAATGTTAATGATAAAATAAACATCTACAACAAGTTAAGGAAAAATTGTGCTTGAAAATCAGGCCCATGTTAGGCTTGATATCCATCAACTTTAAGTCTTTCAACTTGTGCTTGGCCTGGCGCAGTGACTCACATCTGTAATCCCCCACTTTGGGAGGCTGAGGCAGGAGGATCACTTGAGCCCAGAAGTTCAAGACCAGCCTGGGCAACATACTAAGATTCCATCTCTACAAAAAAACAAAAGCTAGCTGGGTGTGGTGGTGTGCTCCTTGAGTCTCAGCTACTCAGGACGCTGAGGAGGGAAGATCACTTGAGCTTGGGAAAGTGAGTCTTCAGTGAGCCATGACTGCACCACTGCACTCTAGCCTGGGTGAAAGAGTGAGACGCTTTCTCAGAAAAACAGAGTTCTATGCTTTACATAATCCTGTTTTCTTTACTGAATAAGCATCTTGGACCTTTGCAACCACAGTCAATTTTCATTATTCACAGCAGTTATGTTGTGTGACATCGCTGTGCGTATCGAATTATCCAATACTGAGCCCTAACTCACTGGGGAAATAGAGGGCTGGGTTTCTGCACCCTCTGCTCACAACATTTTTGTCAACCAATCAGCACATAACCTTGGTTTGTGTGTATTTCTGTTTAAAGATACCTTATTTAATATATATTGTTTTGATGAACATTACAACCATGCCTTATTTAACATATATTGATTGATGAACATTACAACCAACAGCACTGTAACTCATGCCTGAAGGAAGCTTGTCTAACACACGTATTGTCCTCTGTAAGGCACATCACAACTTCCTTGGGCTTCTGAACATAAGGCAGCACTTCAGTACTATGTCTGGGGCCATTTTAAAGTGACATCACCAAACAGTGTGAAAACATGGCACTAACTGGACTGTGAAAAAGGACACTTATTTACAATAAGAGAGCTGAAAGAAGAAAGCAGAGTGTCACCTTGTTCCACCTCATCTGGGAACATACACATCCTGGGACTCAAATTTTTTACCACTCTGCAGATGACCTCACCACAAATACTGGTTTTGGGACTAAAAATATATGTTAGTGAATAGGCAAATTCACAAATGCAGAATCCACAGATAATGAGGATCAACTGTAAAACCATTTAACTTAGCAAAAGCAACCCAGTACGCCTGTTTTGCCTATTGAAAAAAAGAGACATTTTATACTATTGGCTACTTTTAGTTTTGAAACAAAAAATTAAAAAGAAATACCCATTGCTTCTATGGTTGAAACCCAACAAAATGAAGTAAGAACACGTTGTCTTGGTCATTTCTGGTAGTATATTTTTACCCATGAATTTTTCTGTCATTTGGAGTGTGGAGGGTGGCACAGTCTTTTATACATTGACTGTATGGTACATGAAAAGTATAATCACTGCAGAAAAAGTCCAAGTGTGTTCCCAGCCAGAGTCCAGCATTGGACAGCTAGCCATGTCCTTGGGAAAAGTCTTGTCCTAACAACACATCTGGAGGACTGGCTGGTCCCCAGTTAGTTAATGATATGCCAGAACCTTGACACCAAAAATGGTCCTTTGGGCTGGTGTTCTCTCCTAGCTAGGGAAATGTGGCCCTATTCAGGTTGGCTTTCATTCTAGCCATCCGCTGGGTTAAAGCAGCGTTTCTCTGTGTCAGAGATGAATGTGCAAGGAAGCCTGTGGAAGGCTCATGGTGGTACATGCCTTTCTAAATAGCTAGTGTCACTACATTGCTGCTTTGGGAAAAAGTGGGGTGATGGTGCAGGGAGAACATTTGAGTGAATTCCGGATGTTGTACACATGAAAACTGTTAGATGCAATTGGAAGCACTTTTCTGTTGTTAAGAATTTTATACTTTCTCTTTTCCCCACTACACACATATGTGTGCACACTCACACTTACACACACATCCCTGCTCTACAAACACTAGGAAGCATCTTCACAGGTGACCCACAAGCACAGGAGAGGGATCTCTCAATACAAGGAGGTGCTAAAAGGGCAATAGGAAATCCAGTAAAGCTTTAAATTTCTGATGATAAGTTAACAGATGCTGTGGTCTTGGGCCACATTTTTTTAAATTTAAAAATGTTTAATTATGGGAAAATACTTACAAAATGTACACCTTAGCCATTTTTTAAATGTACATGTAGTTCAGAGTGTTTTAACTACATTCACGTTGTGTAGCCTATCTCCAGAACTCTTCTCATCTTGCAAAACTGACCCTGTGTACCCTTTAAATAACAACTCCCTCATTCCCTCCCAGCAGCCCCTGGCAGCAAGCATTCTACTTTCTGTCTGGATGAATTTGATTATTGTAGACACCTTATATAAGTGTAATCAGTACAGTATTTGTCTTTTTGTGACTGACTCATTGCACATAGCATAATGTCCTCCAGATTTATCTGTGTGTATGGCATGCTTGAGAATTTCCCTCTTTCTAAGGCTGAGTAATATTCTAGTGCATGTACATACCAGATTTGTTTATCCATCCCTACATAGATGGTTGTTCGGCTTGTTTCCAGCTTTTGGCTGTTGTGAATAATGCTGTTATAAACATGAGCTGGGCAGGTTTTGGCTCCTGACTACTGAGTAGCCAGTGGTTTTCAGGAACCCTGTGTGTTTTGTCCACAGGCAAGAGCAGAAGACTGTGAAGAGCTGTTACGGATAGAAGAGGATGTGCACTGGCAAACTGAGGGCATGTGAGTGCCGAGGCCTCGGTTACAAGCCATCATCACTCTAAAATCCACTTTGCAAGCAGTCTGGCAGTTCTGTTGTGATAGAATTTTGGCCTGCTTTTCTGTGGGCAAGCTGATATTCTTACAGACAATATTGAAAAGAAGTTGCCAGTTTTTCTCTGTCTGATGCTTTTTGTCATGGTATTGGGCAGTACAAACCTCTTCCTTGGCCTTGAGTCTTATTTGTTTTGAGGTTGTGGGTAGTAATGTGATTCAGAGAATTAGCTAGAATTTCTAGATTGGAGGTTCTACCATCCATACAATTGCCTGAAGAAGCCAACAGCTGGACCTGAAGTGGTCTGTAACGCTGATCTCCTTCTTTACCTCAAGTCATCCCCTTCAAGATCTGAGAACACCATAGGCTTCTGGTCCCAAGACTTCTAACTGCCAGAGCTACCATTTATTCAACATCATGTGCCAGGCATTGTCCTAAATACTTCACAGGCCATAACTCATTTCACCTTTACAACACTCCTAACAGATAAGTTCTGTTCTTGTCCCCCATTTCACAGATGACAAAACTGAGGCACAGAGAGATTGATTATCTTGCCACAAGGTCACAGAGGGCCAGCATTTGAACCCAAGTAATCTTGTACCAGACAGATAATCCTTCTACTCTACTGTGTATAAATATTTATTTAGCAAGATTTATGGGGGCGGGGGGAGGAGTGTGTGATCCCATCAGACAATGAACCATGTCCAGGGGAATTGAGTTTAGACTCTGTGGCATAGAGTATAGTTTTTGTTCCCAGGATTTTTATTTCTATAATCTGGGAGGCAGGTGTGGACTCTCCATCATACCTTGTAGGGTTTTTCTTCTTAGTGAGGATTTATCCCATTGTTAAAACTTTTCTCCTTACAGAAAGTCGTTGGCTTACGTTCTATAGTGGGAAGGGCTTGCCATGATCAAATCTCTCTTGCCCTTTAAAAACATTGGAAAGTTCCTCTCTGATCACGGTCTGTATTACCAGCTACTCACTGGATATGCTGCTGAGAGCCACGGAGGCCTAGCTTGATTATACAATCAGAGAATCATAGGGAAAGAGGCAGTTGTTTTTAAACTATATAAACTTTTGGAAACTCCATTCTAAATCTCATACCTTGTGCTTTCAACCCTGGCTGTAAACCAGGATTATCTGTAGAGCTTTATAAAATGCTGAACCCCTAGTCAGACCCACTTGGACGTATAGGGCCTGGCATTTTTTTTAAGCTCCACAGATGATTTTGCTGCATCTAGAGTTTGGACTGAGAACCACTGTCCCACACTGAAACCCTATATGCATGAAAGTAATAAAACTGGTTGAACGGGAGTTGGAAGGCCCAGAAGTGGTACAGACTCAGCCAGCTGATCCCCTCCATGCAACCCCCTAGAACTCAGTAAAGCACAACGGTGAGAGCCTCTCATCTAGGCCATTGCCTGACTGTGCACAGGGGCAGTTAGGGGTGCACAGGCATGAAAATCTTACGTGAGCTGCTTTACAGCATATCTGGGCTTCCCCTACTCGGGCTCTTCCCACCGTGCTCTGGCATCCCACCCCACCAGGTACAAACACATTTTCACCATAACACTGAATCTGTCAAAATCATTTTCATATGTTAGATGGATTTTTGTAAGTTTGCTTTTTAAGAAATTAGATGATATTCATGTTGTATTGATCGTTTTCATTCTTATGCTTGGTTTCATGTTACAGAATAAGTTCATCCAAAGATCAGGACATGGATATAGCAATGATCGAGCAGCTGAGAGAAGCAGTAGATTTGCTGCAAGATCCCAATGGGTATGTGTGTCTCCTTGGTCCAGGTTTCACGTGTAAATAATGCATACTAATGTATGGAGTACATTGTCTAAATTCCTAAAATACCTACACAGACGATTTTGGCCCAGTCCAGCTACTAACAAAGAAAAGTCATGTTTATTGCCTGTTTTCCCAAGATGCAAAAGTAAAAGAGTAAACTTCTGGAGGGAGTGAGATCAATTTCCCCTTTCACCACCCTTTATTGAGTTCATTCACCCCTCATGAAATCCATATGGGAGTTTTTGGTATAATTCTTAGAAAATAAAAATATGGTAAAAGTGCATGTTTTATATTGCTTAAAGTTTAAACCCCTGATTTATAAAAAATATAAAAAAAGTTTTCCAAAAAGGAAAGAATTGGTATATCAAGTAGTACTATATTTATATGGGGTAGTGCCAAATGTATGTTAACTGAAGAATATATTTCTAAAGATTTGGGATACAGGATAATTTTAAAATCTGAATTTGCCTTGATCAATAATAGGCACTATATGCAGTGGATATGTGGATAATATTTTTCGATTTCTTAACTAATGGTAGTGGAATTCCCATAGACAAAATATTTTTCAGCTAAACAATAGCAGGTATCATGTATCAGGGTAATAACTACATGATCTCTAGAGAACTAGAGGACTTGGTATACTGATATGGTCTTATAATATGATGAACACGGGAGTCACACGAAGCAATCCTAGCTGGGTTCTGCAAATTTATGAAAAGGGTAGTTAGTGTATCCCAAAATGCTGATGAGAATATACCACCTATGATGTCTGGCCCTGAAAGAATAATGGCAGATCAGTTTAGTACAGCTGGAAATCTTTTGCAATTGATTTGAAAAGCATTTCAATTCTGCAGATATTAATTGAGTGCTTGGAGTATGGGAAGATCTGTAGTGTGTACCTTGGGGGATGTAAAGACAGACAAGACACAGCCCTTGCCTTCTGAGAATTTAAACTAGAATAGATAGAGATTGCCTTGAGAAGTTATTTATAAGTGTAATTGGGCCAGGCGTGGTGGCTCACACCTGTGATCCCAGCACTTTGGAAGGCCAAGGCAGGCAAATCACTTGAGGCCAGGAGTTCGAGACCAGCCTGACCAACATGGTGAAACCCTGTCTCTACTAATAATACAAAAATTAGCTGGGCATAGTGGCGTGTGCCTGTAATCCCAGCTACTCAGGAGGCTGAGGCAGGAGAATCGCTTGAGCCCAGGAGGCAGAGGTTGCAGTGAGCCGAGATCGTGCCATCACACTCCAGCCTGGGTGACAGAGTGAAACTGTGTCTCAAAAAATAATAATAAAACAAATAAATAAATAAATAACTGTAATTGATTCAAGTGCTTCAAGTGGAGATGAAAAGGATAGACTCGAGCAAGTGCCCAACCCCAGGAAAAGGGGAGATGGGTGGACTGGTCTTCCTGAAGGATAGGATAATGGCCTGGACCTTTAATGACTGCCAGTTTCAAGAAAAAGAGAAATTCTGGATTGAATGAAAAGCTTAGGTAAAGGCATGAAGGTCAGAATGAATGGAGCCAGGTTGGGAAAATCTCAGACAGAACGGAGGCTCTCCATCCTAGTGTGCTTCAGTATCACCTGTGGAACTTTTTCAGAACAGATACCAGGCACTTCCTTTGGGGACTGGAGTCAGCCAGTGCTTCTGATGTGCAGCCAGGACTGAGAATCACCAGAAACAGCATAGAATGATGCAGGCGATGGCTTTGGATGTTGTTAAGGAGCTGAGATTTTATTTTATATTTAGAGGGAGGCAATGATGGTGTTTAAACATGATTATTCATGTTGTTAATTCTCCCTTATGTTTGGCTCATGGCATAGGCACCTAATCAAGGTATGTTCAAAGAGCCGAATTCTACATCCTGAGCAAGGGCAGTTAGTGAAAGGGCAGAAAACAGGACAGGAGAGCCTGTATGTGTGTTTATGTGTATGCATGCATGTGTATGGTTGTTCATACATGTATGTTAGTACATGTAGGCATGTGCACCCATGTGCATGTATTCATTATAATGAATCAGGAAGTAGGGTGGCTTGTAGAAAGAACAGACCTTGAATTAGCTAGAAATTTTTTAAACATAGCTGCAGCATCAGTTAACTTGGGTAAGTTGTATGACTTCTCTGCATCCCATTTCTTCATCTGTAAGAGGGGGTGACAAGTACCTACCTTTTAGGGTTATGAGGATTTGAAATAATACATAAACTGCTGGTGGAGAAGTAAATTGGCAAAACCATTCTAGAAGTAACTTAGTATGTAACCAAGTCTAGAAACATATAAAACTTTGGAGTGAAATCTAAGAACTTATCCTAAGAGACAAGAAGACATGAACAATTTGGGGAATTTGGGGTAGAGAATGAGGGGTAGGTATTTTTAATAGCAAATATTTGGAAAAAGAAATTATCTAACAATTTGGGGATACTTTAAGTATATTACACTCTTTGATAAGACAGAATGTGATGTGGCCAATATAATGTTTTTTAAAGTTTCTAGTGATATCATAGAATGTTTTTATACTTTTAAAAAAGTATATCTTTTTTAAAGTATGTAAAAACACACAATGTTTGATCCCAATTATATAGATAGAATTAGGTACCAATTGTGCAGGAAATTTAGAAAAACTGGAAGGAAATATATTAAGATGGATTTTAAGAAGGAAATATATTAAAATGGAAGGAAATATATTAAGATAGTGGAAGAAAACATTCCCAACTAACCTTCCAAGTGACGCTTGATTCGCATCTTTATGGAGCACTATTTTAAAATATTATGTTGTAAAATTTTATATGGATTCTTTCATTTTCTTTCTAAAATAATCCACTACTTTGGCTGGTTTAGATCATTGTTATTTATCCTGAAATAATTATTATAATATGACATCTAATTTTATAATAGTTCTGTGAGCCAGTGTAATAGTCATGAAAAGCCCTGGTTTTGTTTTAGTTATAGAGAGGACACTTGAAGATGTCATTTATTTCTAACTGCTTTGGGGCTGAATATTAGTAATAAAAAAGTTTACATACACATTGTGTTTTTTCTTTTATCTCACATTTCATAGATCCAGGAATTTTTTCTTTTTAGTTAAGCCATTGATTGTGGGATTAAATTTTAAAAGTTTACCTTTTATGCATCAGAAAATTTAGTTGGCTATTGCTGTTCTGTCTTTATCTTGGTTTCTTCTCTTAAGGCCTTCTGATCATTAGTTTGACAGCATTTTCATAGGCCTCTATAATATAAATGCATCCGTGTTTAAGATGACTTTGTAAATTTTATATAACTTACAAAAATTCCTGGCTTTATAGGTCTTTAAGAACAAAAAATCTTCATCTCTTAAAATAGCAGAAATTTAGAAACTGTGTGAGACTATTTCAGAAGTAAAAATGCATATCAAATTGCTTATGATTTTTTTAAGTGAGAGATATAATGTATATCTCCCTATTAAATCCAAATGCCATTGGTACATATACTATGATGTAATACTCTCAGCAACTTGACTTGCTTCTGTAAATTCATAAAGTTCTAAAATAAAATTTAGTATATGCTATAAAAATTTAGTATACCTATGAAAATTTTGATTTTATTAGAAATTACTATTATATTACAAACAAGTTGGATTGTATTACCAATAGCAGGTGGAATATTATATTTTGGCATATGGTGGGAAAATACCATGCACTTTGAAATTTCTGTCATAAACTTTTCCTCACTTAATCCTAAAGATAAACATAACTTTTTAGTAAATTAAAAATTTAAACTAGATAAGACCAATAGAATTTATTAAAAATAAAAGTTTAATAAATTTACTAATATATTTTTTTCCTACTCTTTAGATTAAGCACAGATATTACAGAGAGAAGTGTTTTAAACCTATATCCTATGGGATCAGCAGAAGCCTTAGAATTACAAGATTCTGCACTGAAGTATGCTTACCTTTTATAACAAATTATGTTTTCTCTTTTCATAATACACTGACATTTTTATGCTTTAAATTTCACTTTATATCTTTTTTTTTTTTCTTTCCATGTTCTCACAGTGGTCAAATACAGCTGGAGACATCTCCGGTGTGTGAGGTAAGGCTGATGGTGGATTCACCAGAACTCTGTGCAATATTTTGCTATGGAATACTGGCCACCACATTCTGTAAAGATTTGTCAGGGAGTGAAACATCTTTATTAATGAGGCCAATATTCAGATTTGTTCAGGACAGATTTTTCAACTTGTTTATACGTTTGCCTCTTTAGTTCTGCTTTTCTACTATACCTCACCTTCTGTTAAAGATGAGAGTTGGCTATTTCTATTAGATTCTGTAGATTTTTTACCTCACATCATCTTGCTGAGTCAAGCAATGGCAACTAAAATACATAGGGAATCTGCTTGTGTGTCAGAACCTGGAGGAGGACCATTCAGTGTAGATTTTAGAGCCAAGAAAAGGTCTGGGAATTGGCCAGATGGAAATTAGCTAGAAAACACCTGAAAGACAAGAACAAATGATTTGGGAATGTCAAGGAGGATTAAGAGAATATCATGAAGAGAAACTGGTGGGGATATTTGAAGACAGGGTAAGGATGGGTTCAGTAGAGTTACATGGAGTGAAATTTGGATGGCTGTAAAGAAAGCAGTTTTGACATAAAGCTAGAGATGAGCTTAGAATGTCCTAAAGCCAGAATGTTACCCCAGGATTAGAGAGATAAGTTTGAGCTGGTGATTTGGGAATGAAACATAGGCTACAACCCATTTCCTGAATGGATTTCAGATGGCTAATTTAGGCACCAAGATTGTGTACAAACACTTTATGCCCCACTGAGGTGTTTGCACATGTACTATAGTAAAGGGGTTTCACACTATTAACTTTGTCTCTATGTTAAAGAAATAAGGAAAAGGGAAGTATTAATATAAAAGGAAAAGCCATGTTGCTAGAGAGTGTGGTTTCATTGTTAAGCGCAGTGACTTGGAATTATATTAGGTATCAGTCCCATCTCAAAGACTGGCTAACTGTGGGGAACTTAACCTCTCTAAACATTCATTACTGTAATTGGGATCATAATAATACCTATTGTAAAGATCGAATTAGGAATTTTAATTCAGAAAATGTCACATAATATAGGGAACCTAAATGTTAGCTATTAGCTTACTTCTCTGTTATTGTTATTGGTGTGGCCTTTAAACAGAATTACTGTACCACCTCTTCCCTGGGTGGAGGAGGCATCATTGAATTACCCAATAGTGGGACATTGGAAGTCTTTTATTTGCAGTCTCCCCTGGACCCATTTCATCAAGCTCTTCCGTTGAGATTGATTTTGGTTCTGTGCAGACTTAACCTCTTTTTTAGCTTCTTATTTGGAAACAATTTTTTTAAATTAAATTTAATTTTTTGAGAGATGAGATCTTGCTTTGTTGCCCGGGTTAGTCTCAAACTGCTGGCTTCAACCAATACTTCCTCCTCAATCTCTCAAAGTGCTGGGATTACAGGTGGCTCACACCTGTAATAATAATTTTAAACTTATGAAAATAATTTTAAACTTATAAAAGATTGTAAAAAAATTTGCAGTGTTCTACAAAAGCTTGCAAAAATGATAATCTTGTAAAATTAGATTTACTAGTAACATTTTATCACATTTGTTATATTTGTTCTCTTTCTCTCTCTCTCCATACACACAGTTCTTTTTCTGAAACACATACAATTCTTTTTTTTTTCCTCTCTTTTTTTTTTTTTTTAATTAAGTATTTATTGATCATTCTTGGGTGTTTCTCGGAGAGGGGGATATGGCAGGGTCATAGGATAATAGTGGAGAGAAGGTCAGCAGATAAACACATGAACAAAGGTCTCTGGTTTTCCTAGGCAGAGGTCCCTACGGCAACACATACAATTCTTTTGCTGAAAGTAAGTTTCACACATCATAGTCCTTTATGCCTAATCATTTTAGTGTGTGTTTTCTAAGAATATGGATTTTTATCTTACATAATCAATTTCAGTTATCATCTTCATAAATTCATGGTGATAACATATTTTCATCTAATCTATCATCCATCCTCCAAATTTGTCAGTTAATCTAATGATGCTCTTCAGAGCATTTTTTTCCTTTCAGTGTAAGATCCAGTCTAGTTGCAGATACTGCATTTTATTGTCAGGTATCTATAAACTTCTTTTATCTGGAACGTTTCCATGACCTTTCTTTGATTTTTATGACCTTGAAATTTTGAGGAACACAAACCTCCTCCTTTTTAATATAATGTTCATCATTTTGTGTCTGTCTGATGTTTCCTTATGATTAGTTTGAACTTCTGCATTCTGATTTAGAATACTGCACAGGTGATGTTGTGACCATCTCAGGGCATCACATTTGGGGCCACACTATGTCCATCTGTCCCTCTTTGGTGATGTTAATTTGATCACCCAATCAAGACATAACTCCATTTCTCCACCGTGTAATTGCTGTTTTATTTTTTCGTTGCAACTAACAAGCAGTCTGTGACAAGATAGTTCAAGACCGTCTTAGCATCCAGCTGCAGACCCACTTTTGACTCTAGTAAAATAGATGGCCACCTGTGTGCATGATTTCAGGAGCACAAGAAAGACACAAAATTTCTGGAATAAAGATATATCCCCTCCATTTTTAATACACAATTGGATGGTCATTCCAATAATTTTGTCTTCCAAGATGTATATATTCCTGATTTTTTTTAAAAAAAGGAAGTATTGCTACATGCCAGACCATGTGCTTTGTATATTACATAAGTTATCATTATTTCATTTCTTCAACAAATATTCGTTGATTGCCTCCCATGTGTCAAGCACCACTCTGGACACTGAGAAAGTAGCATTAAAGATGCAGAGGTCCTACACTTACAAGTTTACATTCTAGGTAAGGTATAAGTGAAAAGTGGGAGTTATGCCTGAGTGACAATGCAGGATTTGAAGCTCAAGGTCAAGTGACTGGCCAGGTCACTTACATGTAAAAGGCTTGGCCCTACTTTCCCACTGCAGTATATTGCCTCTTCATGCTGTAGACTAGTGGCAGCACTAAGTCTTGTCATGCTTACAAACCTTAGTGGTGCCTGACTGCATCAAACCTTTTCTTCAGAGCAGATCTTGGCAGAAGAAGAGCAGCCATGATACTTACGTGTGCATGAGCAATGCTTCCAGTAACGTAAATGGGTATGGAAGGAATAAGGGATGGGTATATGCTAAATATAGACTGAGCCCAGTTCATAGTTTTGTCTACATCTAGTTTTCATCCCATCTTTTTTTTTTTTTTTTTTTTGAGACAGAGTCTCGCTCTTGTCACCCAGGTTGAAGTGCACGATCTCAGCTCACTGCAACCTCCACCTCCCGGGTTCAAGCAATTCTCCTGCCTCAGCTTCCTGAGTAGCTGGGATTACAGGTGCCCGCCACCATGCCCGGCTAATTTTTGTACTTTTAGTAGAGACAGGGTTTCGCCATGTTGGCCAGGCTGGTCTCAAACTTCTGAGCTCAGGTGACCCGCTTGCCTCAGCCTCCCAAAGTGCTGGGATTTCAGGCATGAGCCACTGCACCCAGCCTCATCCCATCTTTTAATCTAATAGCAATATGTGCGCTGATTTACTAACTACCCAATTCCAATGGTTATTAGAAATTGCTGCTGTTATTAAACATTTTAGTGGTTTGGGAAGGAATGTTTAAATGTCACATTTCCTTAATATCAGCCCAAGACTGTTTTATGTAGAGCTTCCTCCTGTTTTCCCATCAGCAAAGGTGAACTATATGTTTGCAGTCAGTTCTAGATTTTCAAAATGGATTTCTACTTATTGATCTCCTCTCTATTTCTCCTGTTGTTTGTCTTTCTCGTTGCATAGCACAAACACTTAGCATTCTCACTCGAAGTGGGACCTGACTCAGTACCTGGTACACAGTGAGTAGTTAGTGAGGATTCCTGGAAGGGAGGGAAGAAGAAAGGGAAAGAGATAGGAAGTTAGATGATAAGGATTAGGCTTTGGTAAGCAAAATTTCAGTGTACTGCTTATTTGATGTACAGATCTCTGGGTCTTACCTGATAGCTGCAAACACTCCATCATTTAGGTAAAGTGTATATTATGTCCCTTTAAATTCATTTCCTTGTGTTTGTCTAAATTGAAAATCATCTGACACTTTTCCACATGCTCATAAAGCTTCACGGGTTTTTCCTGAAGTTTAACCACGCTTGCTACCATTATATTATGTGGAAAAGCCTAATATCCTCCTAAAGTAGGAAACTTGACTTCCAAGTCATTTATCAATCATTCAGTCAGTTGGCCCAGCCCAGCTTTCCCTCTAATGATGAGTCTGTTTGTTCCATTGGCCAAGGCCATTAAACCTGTAGGTGTTGAGCTGCAGCTCTGCACAGGTCCTGTGCTCAGTGCTGTGAGGGCCTCCCCGCCAGCTACTGCACCCTTGCCTCCAGAGTGAATTTTCTGCTCTAATTGGGCAGATTGTATTACTCCTCTGTACTCACAGAATGTACCAGGTCCAACCTTCCTTAGCACCTTTATTTTAGCATGCTACTTAAAATGTCTTTGAACTTTCACTCTCATAGAGTTTTAAAAATGCATATATACCTGTGTCCATGATTTCGGGAGTCCCTAGAAGACAGAAAACCTCAAGAAAAAAAAAAAGATACTTTTATTCTATCTCCAACTTACAATGTTTTGTGTTATTTTAACATAAGGTTGATTTTTTTTTTTTTGGTTGAAGGAGGAGTATTTGGTATAAGGAATTCTCACTCCTTGTTTTTCTTCTGTAGGGCAATTATCTGTCCTTGGCAGACACATCTCTATGATTTTAAAAAGGGAGGGGAATAGCTGGCTCTGATGGAAAAAGGAAGTCACAAGGAAAAGAAAAGAGAGTAGTGAATTCACAGGGCCAGTGATAAGGATTATGCAGAGCTAAAATATGATCCTTACTTATGATTTGGTTATTTTTATATTCTTTCTTCTGTCTCATTCAAGCAGAAAGTAACATCTTTCAGCATAGCCCTATATTAATTCACCAGTATTTGTTGAGTGCCTGTGCTAGATTCAGCCTTGTTTTCGTGTAAAGGACTGGAAGATGAAGGCTATGAAGTTGCCCTCACTTTAATGAATTTTTTTTTAATTGTGGGGGTAAGATTTCGATGTTGAAAAATTTACAGAAGAAATAAGATGGTCTGCAGTCCTGAGCTTGTTTTAGGTGCTCAGGGACACTGGGGAAGAGGTAGAGTTTAAGGAGAGGAAAGTAAACTTAGACTTTGGGCATTTTTGGGGTTGGCCCTGTAGCCAGGAGGCTATGTTGAGCAAGACACCATGGCTGTGGGGAATCAGCTCTGTGTGAGCCACACGGAAAGGGGAGGCCAGGACTATGAAGCAGTTTGTAATTGGTGGCACATCACGTGATCTGACTTTAAACATACTTTAGGTGACTGTCCACATCAAGTGTGGGTGGCACTGGCATCCATGCAGGAAGAATTGCTGATTGCATGGCTCATACATAAATAATATCGAATGGGGAAGGGTCTGGGAGATGATAGGACAAACTAGAGGAAAGAATTGCTTATAGAAAGAATCAAACCTGAAGTTACTTGTTAGCAGCTCTATCAAAGCCATTTAATTGAATAGGGATATTAGTGACATTTTATTCTAAAAATATGGTTTCCTCTTGGATTTGTGTCAAAGTTGGGAAGATTTTTAAATAGCACTCAACAATGAATAGGAACAGGCATCTTAAATGTACAATAATTTGGTGGCATATATGAAGGTGTTTATATGAGCTAACGCCCAATTTTTTATTAGGGAGGATCAGGGGGTTCTTGACTACCTTATAAAGAAGGCAGATCTGGGTAAGAAACTAGAGTGTGTCCCTTGTGGGCTCCTTGTTTCTGTGTGTCCCTTTCATGCTGGTTTTACAAGATTTTGCTCTCAGCCACTGTTCCTCAACTTCTTCACTGTCTCTGTGGACCATCTGGCCACGCTCGTGGACTCAGGCACCCCATAAATAATAATAACTTCGAAACCTGTAGCTCATGCCTCAAGTTCCCCTCTGTACCCCAGTATTCAGATTTTATCTCCATGCCCCACAAATTTCTCTTTCTCTACATAGCTAAACTGATACTATCAACTTCTTCTTAAACTGCTCCTGTGTTCTCTGTGGTATTCAGTGATGCTACCATCTACCCAGTCATTCCTGCTGGAAATCAGGATGTCATCTTGACTTTTCTCCATGACCAGTTATAAATCCTGCACGTTTTATGACAGAAAAAATTCATAATTTTTTCTCTTAACCAGTAGTTGCCAAAGTAATCTGATGTTGAACTGACAACATGAGATTTGCCCAGTTAATTTGGGGTCCAGACGTGTATTTATTGAATGCTCCCAATGTGATTCTGCATATTTAGGAAGTACTACCTTGAACCATTTCTAAAAATCATAATTAAAATGAGGATGGGAACCAGCAGGCAGCTTGGTCACCTAGCAAGTAAGCTGACATCCACAGATATTTTGGAGTGAACTCCTTGCTCTGGGAAATTCTTTATCTTAGTTTGTATAATACTTTAAATGTATTTTTCTATGAATACAGCTGCATGTTTTCAGAACATATGAGTATGGTCTACTTAGTTACTGAACACACTAACTAATTAATTCAACAGATATTCATTGTGCACCTATGGACCGGGGACATGATGGCAGTAAGAAAGAGGAAGTTCTTGTCTCAACAGTTTCACAGTCTAATGGAACATACCATGCTTTTTTCTTCTTTTTTAAGGTGCAAAGTGATCTAACATTACAGAGTAACGGGAGCCAGTATTCTCCAAATGAGGTAAGTTTCTTGAAGATTAATGGAAGGTGAGGTGTTTCTTGATGGCTGGATTGGAATATCTTTTACAGAAATATATAATCTAAGACTTGTGATTAATTAATTAATTGAGTCTTTGGGGGAATCCATCTAACTCTTATTAGCTATCATAGCTTTATCTGGTCCTATTCATAATTAAAGATTAATTTTTATGAGATATATTTTTAAAAACCGAATGTGGGAACATCTTTACAAGAACACAGAATGAAGATCACTCAAATAGGAAACATTTAGAATGTCTTGTTCTCCATAAATGATTCAATGTGTGATTCAATATTACTGAGTTCAGTATTATCTGTTTCCTCATCAGATGTGCCCTCTTTTGGATATAAGTGGATATATGTGTGTGTGTGCGTGCGCCCATGCACACAGCTGTGCAAGAGGATTGCCAGTGTCACATAATTGTAAAATGTTCTTAAAATGGACAAAACAAATTGAGTGGGTCACTCTAAAACAACATTCTGTTGGTTATGCCATTTAACATCTTTACAAAGTGATTTTTTTTAGCCAGGACTTCATCACACAGCAGCGAATGCAAAAAGGGAGTAGTTTTGTTACAGTCCTTGAACATAGAAAACCATACATAGTTCTTCTTCTGTTTTCCTTTTATTTTTTTCCTAATTTCCTTTCCTTCCAACACCACAGATTAGAGAGAACTCCCCTGCAGTCTCTCCTACCACAAACAGCACAGCTCCATTTGGCCTGAAGCCTCGATCAGGTAAATGAAAACCTCAGCCCATTCTTACACTAAATAACTCATTGCTTTCTCTTGAGCCTTTTAAGTGTATGCATTATCAATGTGCACATCCTTGTCAGTTCTGCTGAGCCGAAATCCTGGCGTCTACAGCTAGGGGAGGCCAGAGTTTGTAGCTTTGTTTTCAGTGAATCAGCTAAGTCCGTGTTATCAGTAGTGGATATCCTATCTTCGTTTGAATCAGAGCAAAGAAAAAAAGGGTGGTGGGAGCACGTAAGCGGGGAAGAAATACTCTGTTGATTTTTTTTTACCTAAGGAAGATAAAATAGCTGCCCTTTGGCCCCAGTGGTTCCTGGTGCTCGGCTGAGTTAAGGGGCAGCCTGCCTCTGGAAAAGTGACTCCTTTCTGAGACATCCTCATTTGCTTTCTGAGTCTGGTAGGTTCTGTGTGTTTACTCACATAACAGAGTGGTCATTTCAAAGCTTGCATGAGTGGTCAGGAGTTACTTTTTAAAAAGTCTTTTGAGAAAGCATTCTGCTTATATTACCAATTTTATTTTAATTTGTTATTAGTTTAGTCACAAAAGTAAATTATGGCAATGTACAAAATAATGGTTGCTTTTGAAAAGAAAGCACTCTATAGAAAAATTGGACTTTTCTGATTTCTCCATTTATTTGAAGTTCTGTTGCTAATCTTCCTTCTTTTAGGTCTTTCTTTGTTTTAATATTTTTGACTCTTTGGTATTTAGTCTACACTTACTACTCATGCTTTTAAGCAAGTGCTAATAAAGAATTCAGACACTTTTAAGTAAGAGCTGGTAGAGAACTCAGATGTTCTTGAGTTCTCCAGTAAAGCATTTTGACAACAGTAGAGGTTATACATGTGTATATTTTGCAAAAAGGCACCCATAGGAAAAACAAAGATGATTCTTTAATAAAGGAAATGTTTTTCATTCTTGGGGCAGGTTGATTGATGGGTAACAAGTGGCCAGGTGTAATGGTTTCCTGGCAGTTTGAATGGGCTATAGAAAAAAAGCCATTTGAGAAAGTGCTTGAGTGTGACAAGGGTTAGTGAGTGTTTTATGGAGAGCCAAATTTTACATGAAATAAAACTCAAATGGCTGGTCTTCTCATGTTTGGAGCTAAGCAAATGTGATCAGTTCCGGGCTGAGGTCCTTGGCTGGGTTTTCATTTCCACGGTCTTAGGTGTGTCCTGGGAGGAATGGAGGTGAGTCCAGGCACACCTCATCTGTGCCTTCAGTGACCACCCGCCAGGAGGCTTATTTTACATGCTGAGGACCTCATATTGAGCTGCGGACTGTCTCCTAATCCTCACAGTCAGTTTTACACAATTTAAAAGCATGGCATAATTGAGCAAATCAAAAGTTGAATGGATCTTCAAAGAATAATGTTCTTTTGAATGTATAACTTGCAATTGTAGAATTATTTTGGTGACTTTTTATTCTTTTTATAGAGTCCAAACTCAACTTATTACAGTTAGGGTTTACATTGTACTGGGGCTGTTAAACCATTTCACATTCTTTGTAGCAGTGAAAAATAAATGGAGCTTTTATTTTGAGTAGCAGAAAACAAAGTTAATTTCCTCTCCAAGCTTCCAGCCTTTCTATAATGGTGACTAACCAATGTAGAAATTGTTCTTGCTGTTGAAAGCTCTATGGAGTTTGGTTGCTGTAAATAATGCTATTTACCTTCAGGATCATCAAGTGACATATTGGAACTTTAAAAACTTGCATTATGTATGGAGACGTTTTTCATTTAGTAATTTTAAAATAATATATATGCTTAAGTGTATTTTTCACATTTTCTGGAAAGTAATATATATAGTAATCTTAACTGGAAAGCATATAGTTTTAAAAGATAGAAACCATTTTTGATCGAGTAGCTTTAGAATGCTTAAAGCCAATTCATTTTTATTTTGAAAGTATGTGGATTTATGTGATTTCTGTGTTATAAATAAAAACAGACTGCTTAAATTAGCAAGTTGAAATAAGAACTTAGATTCTTAAAGTAGGCTGACAGTTTCTTTCATTTCTTTCTGTGTTTTCCTCCCAAACAAAGACAACTGCACATACCCAAATATTTATATCTAGAATTATATCCATTTATTTTACTGGCCCTGCCTTATGATTGAATAAAAAATAATCTAGATATTTCCTAAATATGAAATTGCCATATGGATATTTAGTGCAAAAATAAGAGTTGATATCATTTCATAAATGACCAACTCAGAAGTTCTTGAAATTGATTGATCTCTGTTGGTTAATTGGATTTGTTGTTAAATAGACTGCACTAGTCTCCAACATTTTTTTATGTTTTGTTTTTTAACTGAGCAATATTGAAAACAGTATTTAGAGGTATGTCCAGGATTGAGAAAAGAATTAGCTAGATTCAGCTATCTATAAAGCATGCCAATAGAACTACAGGTGTCTTTAAAAAGAAATTTGACATTGCTTTGGAGAAAAAATCACTAATGGTAAATGATGATTCTGTAATAGTTTTATTTCTAAATAATAGATATATTTACACATATTAAGTTTTATTCTATGTCACCAATTTTTTTTGTGTGTGAATCGTATTTTGTTAGTTTTTTAGAAAGTCTTTGAGGAACGTATCTGGCAGGTCTTTTGCTTTTTATCTACCTAACCTATGGGTACTCTTTCTTTCCTCTGACCTGATTCATTAGTACTCTAAGTCTGGGCTTGCAGAACTGTTAAGATTAACAAATATGAACTGCATGCAAAGTGTATGATTGATGGGTACTAACACTCAGTTTTTATCATTCTTTTTATTCCATGCACCATCTTTCATTCTTCTCCTATATTGTGCATTTGAAATTAAACCCCATGTAAATGAAATCCACTCTTCATTTCCATGCAAACCCTATGCCATTTGTGAAATGCTGCTGCCCCTTTGGTTTTTCCTGGTCCTTGTGCAACTGTACGCGGACTGGCTCTCTGGCTCCCCTGCAGACCCAGCCCTCATTCTTCCTCCTATCTCCTTCAACACACTTACACAGGCACAGACATGGGACAGCTCTAGCTACAGTGTTCCATCTGAAGGAGACAGTGACAATGGTAGGTGGATTTGTACCTATTCTCCAATGTTCTCATTAATAAGCCAATGCGTATACTGAACATTCATCTCTGTGCAGCTGAAGATAGAGTATATTCACCTGCATGCTTGGTATGAGAAATAATGTATAAGCCTGGAAAGTGAAGTCCAGAAAAGTGCATGTGGATTGTTCTCTAGCAGTTTGTCAAACTCCAGTTTAATTAACTTGACTATTCTGGATTTGGGGAAGGCATTATAATACTTTCTTCTCTACCCTTTTCTGCTTGGGTTTTTTGGTTTGTTTGCTTGTTTACAAATATTTGGGGTTTGCACATTTGGATTTATCTCCGCTTGTTCCTGCATCTGAACTAAATGGTTTTAGAGTTTGATATTTTACTATTTATGCTTACCGTGTGAGATTTCTAAGGTAATTAAAATGTACCATGGCTGATCCTAGAGTATTGCATTGAAAATAATGTTCATGTGGATAAATTTCTAAAAATGAAGATAAATCATTTGCCTTCTTTTTTCCAAATTATTGGCATGTTTTGACTTTTGATGCCTTCTTGAGTATAGGTTCATCTTTTTGACATTCAAGGATAGTAACTTGGCCTGAGAATCAAATGTGTAAATAAAAAATCGAGGACACTCAGCTAGTGTTCATGTGGGTATCTTTTAATTTTGAATCGTATATAGCCTAAGAGATTATAATAAAACATAATTATTTAGATCTGCACACCACCTATATCGTAATCTCCATTCTAGTCTAATTTCATCCTAGTCTCTGAAATATTCAAATTTTAAACATTTTACTTCAGAATACAAAGTGATTGCAGTCGAGTTAAGTGAAACAGAGAATGTGATTTATAGGGAAGAGTAGTGAGGTACAGGCTATAGCCACAATGCAAACACAATGGAAAGATACGTTTTCTGATAATATTTATCTTTTCATCTAAGTATGTTATATGTAATACCTGGAAAATATATATTTAAGACACTTGCTGTGATTTCTGGTTAAAATTCAACCAAAAATGCTTCTACAATTTCCTTATGGAGAAGGACAATGTATACTTTGGCAGAGTTGTTATAAAAAGAATTTTAATATTTCATAGATTTCTAAATTTTTAAACTGAAAATAAATAGGATTAAAAAACAACAGTTATGAAACAAATGGCCCTCCTTTTACCATCCAGTTGTGAATTTTGGAAGTTGAAGAGGGCTAAATGGAAACTTTCTTGATAAACTTTTTCTTTACTTAAATTTTTTTTTCTAATGGAGGGGAGGCATTTTTGTTTTTCAGAAAGTATAGCTATTTATGGGCCTAATGTTGTTTAAAGGAAATAAAGCCTAGAATGAAAGATTTATGTGTGGTTTGGTATTTCCTTAGGAATGATATCTGAAACCAAAGGCCTTTTTTTTTTTTTAAGCTGGGAAACAATTAGTCTTCTTATGTAGCAGTAGAATTACTATCTTTATAGATGAACAGACTAAAACCAGAAAGGTGAGGTGAGCTGCCTGGGTCACACTGTGGGGTTGAGGTGGAGGTGAAGCCGCACCAGGGTT
Organism: Pongo abelii; assembly: GCF_028885655.2. Taxonomy (NCBI): domain Eukaryota; kingdom Metazoa; phylum Chordata; class Mammalia; order Primates; family Hominidae; genus Pongo; species Pongo abelii. Next base: position 51,637,446 of record NC_071999.2, read on the forward strand.
CCTAACTCTGGAATCATCTCCGCCGCATCTAGATTCAGGCTGCTTTCATTTGATTAAAAATCCTTAAATTTCCACAGAAAATAATCATTGTGGAAATCTTTCTAAAAATAAAATAACCTTGCAATAGTTAAGTTATTTTTTCTATGAGTAAAAATTCCAAGAATTCACATGCAGCTGTTATGCTGTACCAGAATAATAATAAAGCCATCGTTTTCAATGCTTACGGTTCAGTCAATCATGTCAGATGTTTGGAGGTTGTCATTTTTTCCTATTTGCAATTTGTCTCTACTATGCCCTGGGCAACAGAAAAATTTCTGGACAGAAATAGTCTTTACAAATATTTGTTTAGGTTCCCAGATCTGACTTTTATGTTTATCTTCATTCTCTTTGTTCTTAACTTTGACCTGTGATTGGAATACATTTTCTAATGCTTTTTTTGTTGTTGTTGTTAAAGAAGCTGCACTATATGTTCACAAGTCTATGAGCTAATGTTGGAAAAGGAACACAGACTACTTTTTATGTTGTTCTTACTGGTTCCTCTTAAGCAGAAGATCCTATTCAGGGGCCTCTCTTGGCATTTCAAAGCTGATTACATCAGTTTTGTTTCCTCATATTTTCTCCATTATTCAATATTGGCTGCTATCTTTGTAAATAACCTTTATAAATAAACATTATCTTATCACCAGCTCAACCTAACATAATGTAACTTGACTTTTATTTGTACATTTTAGTTATTATTTTTGGTAAAGTTGTCCTTTTTTTACCTTGCTCACTGTCTTGCTTTATATAAAATTATCCTTTTATTTAAATTCTTTCAAATATTTTATTCCCATTCTATCTCATTTTAAATTCCCCATTTCTCTAAAACTTATTCTTCAAACAGATTTTTTAAAATTGGCAACCTGGGTAGAATGTCCTTGGGAGTTTGAGTTCTCAAAGTCCCCAAAGTTCTGCCCCATAAGGTGGATGAAGGAGGATGTGGAAGTTTGTCTGTAGGTTTGTCTGGGCCCACCCCTGGAGCTGGATGGGACAGCTTTAACCTCCATTTTTAACCTGATAGTTTAACTTCTGCTTTTCCCCCTGCTCTTGTGTCCTCTTACTGAATCTTTCCTCTTCACTTCACTTTGAAGTTAAAAACCATTTCCATCTTCTTTGGGGTCATTTTTGCTCTTTCATTTGCAGTGAATTTGTAGGTGCTAATTTATACTTATTGAAAATTAATCTTTAAGTTATCACCAGAGAATGGATGAATGGACCAGTTTACATTAGTCTCTGAAATAACCATGTATCTTGTACCAATTTACAGATATTTTCCTTAATTTTTTACAGTAATCTTGCACTATAGGTATTATTTTTCCCATTAGAAAAATGAAGAAACTGAGGATATAAGAGGCTTTTTAGTGGCTCTCAACTCTGGTTTTATATTAGAATCACCTGGGCATTTTGTAGAACTATAGTCACTTAGGCCCCATAGTCAGAAATGCTAATTTATTTGGTGTAGCATTGAGTCTAAGCACTGGTCATTTGTTTTACTTCTTTTTATGTGATGCTATGTGGTGTTCAAGTAAGATTGACAGTCACTGGGTTAAGTAAATTTTCTAAGACCATAGAGAAGAAATGTGAGCATTTTAAGAACACAGAATGTGTCCAGTTCAATTTTAGGCACTAGAAGGGAATGAATGAATCAGCTAGTGAGAGTTCTTATTCACAGTAGCCTGGATCTAAAGCTCGTGATATTTTTTCAAAGCCAAGATATTGCTGCCTTTGAGTTTGTATATCTTAAACATCACGTCCCGTTCAGGTTCTTAACTTCCAAGGAGAAGTTGAGAGCTACATTTTAAAACTTCATGTTTCCACAGAGCAGAAATCTCCTCTCATTGAGTTAAATTTAGGTATAAATATTTTTTATATGAAGAGTACATTTCATGCAATAATTAAATGAGAAAGTGCATTTGGGCAATTTTTAGAGCAAAGGGCTTTCTTTCTTTGCTTGACTCAAAGATGTTTTCACAAGTACATAAATGGTTTCTTGTACACATCCTTAAATATTTGCTGAGTGCCTATTATGTGCTACGCATGATGCTCATTACTATGGATGCAGCTCTGAAAGAGACAGCCAAAATCTCTTTGATTTCATGTAACACTTATTTCAGAGTCTAATGCATTCACACCTAGAAACTAAGTTTAGGAGATTATTCATAAGAGGAAAAACTCAGGCGACTGATCATCAGGATAGAAAATCTTTGCAAGGACGCTCTCAAAATAGACTGAGCTTTAAATGAGGGAGTGTTTGAAACACTTGTTTCATTTACTCATTCAACAAACTCATTCTGCCCCACTCACTGCTTTGTGGGGCAGGAATAGAGGGTACAACTTGGAAACAGACATAAACATTTACAGATCCATAATGGAGCGAAATATCACTCTACTGTAAGACAGAAAGTGGTGAGTGCGGTGGGAGAGACACAGATAAAAGAATTTTGTATGGTCACAGAAGACAGAGATTACTCCCAGCTCAGAGATGAGGATGGGGAAAAGAGTGAAAGAAAAGGCAGAAAATAATGGAAAGATCAGTGGAATTTGACCTATATCTGCGAGGATGAATTTGATATTCTACATAAGCATTTCATTATACCCTGCAGGGTCCATGCTTATCTCTTCTGCTAAGTAAATTGCGTATATGTGCAAATCTTTTTCATTCTTTAAATGTTATTTATGCTGGGTTCAGTAGCTCACACCTGAATTCCCAGGACTTTGGGAGGCTGAGGCAGGTGGATCGCTTGAGGTCAGGAATTCAAGACCAGCCTGGTCAACATGGTGAAACCCTGTCTCTACTAAAAATACAAAATTTAGCCGGGCGTGGTGGCGGGCACCTGTAATCCCAGCTGTCTGGGGGGCTGAGGCAGTAGAATCGCTTGAACCTGGGAGGTGGAGTTTGCAGTGAGCCAAGATCGTGCCACTGCACTCCAGCCTGGGCGACAGAGTGAAACTCCATCTCAAAACAAAATAAGAATAAATGTTATTTATACAACATACAGTAATTAAACTATAGGCTTAATTTAAGCAGAACTTACTTTTTTTCCTTCATCTTAAATTGCCTACCTTGGCCAGGCATGGTGGCTCACACCTGTAATCCCAGCACTTTGGGAGTCTGAGGCAGCTAGATCACTTGAGTCCAGGAGTTCCAGACCAGCCTGGGCAACATGGCGAAACCCCACCTCTACTAAAAATATAAAACTTAGCCAGGCATGGTGGTGTAGGCCTGTGGTCCCAGCTACTCAGGAGGCTGAGATGGGAGAATCGCGTGAGCCCAGGTGGTTGAGGTTGCAGCGAGCTGAGATCGCACCATTGCACTCCAGCCTGGGCAACAGAGTGAGACTGTCCCTCCACCCGCCCCCCAAAACCAATCACCACCTCTTCACCTCTTTCAACACACTCATAACACACACTCACTCTGCTCTCTCACCCATCTTTTTTCTTATTTACACTTCAACAGTCACAGGAGCATTTGACTTGAAAAATATATGCTCACAGTGGAGGCTGCTTCTTAATATTGTCTCATGGCCTCAAGTTAAATTTTATTCCTCTGGATTAAGTAAGGGAGCTCTTGAAATTTAGTGATATGAAATTAAGGAAAAGCAGAATAATTCTTTTGTAGATCAATTTCCTGAAGCCTGGACCCAGACTGGTCACTGGATTTATTATTTAAATAGGACTTAAAAGAAAAGAAAAAACTGTAGGTAATTTAATCAGATGTACTTTAATGGTCCCGGTAAAGTTATTCTGTTGTAACAAACCCAGCAACATAAGCAAGTACTTTTGTACTTAGTAGATTTATTATGAGCCTAAAGAGATTGCCTTAAGTTCTCTTATATGTCATAGTAATGAATACATTTAGAAAACTAATAGTGATATAGTCATTATTTCTGATAATTTTATGTATTTCTGATAATTTTAAGTGTTCATTTTAAAAAATACAGTTCAATTGGTTTTTAAAACACTTTTGATTGCCTAACATTCATAGAGCAAATGCCCACGCATGCATGTTATATTTTTAAGATACAAAGGAATGCAAAATTAAAAAATGATGCCAGGAAAGTAAAATCCAGACACCATTTCGTTATCCTGCTATCTCACATAGGGCTCTAATAAGGCAATGTGGTGTTGAACAAAAGCTCATGGTTCATTTAACTTCCTGATAGTTTCATATTCGGATTGAAATCTGCCAATAAAAACATATTGAAAATATTATTAGATAAGATTACCCCCAGAAAAAAGGCAAAGGAAAATAACAGCTCCAAAGAAAACATTCGATTTGTTTAAACGGTGTTGAGGCGCCCCTTGCTGGCATATGTGTGTATTATCCAACTCTATCTGCATTTCTTGACCTTTTTTTGGTAAATTTGGTGGTGCAAATTAGTTCTAGATTTTATATTTTTACATATTTCTCTTTTTTGGTTTTGCTTGAAATGGTGTAAAATGTGATTCATTCTCCAGTTTCTTCCATGCGTCCTAATTTGTCGGAGTTTTCCTCAGTTCCCTTTTCTCTGTGAACTTTTCATCTTTCCCTGCCTGGTCACTCTGTCATTTTACTGACCTTGGCTTTACTTTTTAAACAATTGGTTCTACGTCCTGTGAGGTTTGGGTTTTGTGGGACTTGGTGACAGCCCTCCTGTGACTGCCTTTGGTGTTCTTTGCCTGTGACTTCCCTCAGTGGCTTCCAGCAGAGGCCCCAGGCCACAAGCTGACTCCTCTCTGAGATTCCAGAAGACGACAGGCCTTGTGTGCCTTAAATCATCCTCTTTCTCCATTAACTCAAAGTCGACGATTTAAGATATGTCAATTTTCTCATCTTCCATAGAGCATCAGAATGTGAATTCAAGTATCTTACAACTAATTTAGAAAGAAAATACTGAGATGTGAGGAGAATGCATGTTCAAAGGCACAAATTGAAATTAAAATATTGTAGTTAGGCGAGCACAGGACTTTTGATTACACCGAGTGGACTCAAGTCTTTGTATCCAAAGTATTCTATTTGTAAATCATATTTAATTTCTAGAAATCTAAAATATTGAAATAGTTTCTAAAGAGGTCCATAAGAAATGTATGTCAGGGTAGAATAAAAATTACACATTCTTTCTTATTCAGCATTGTTTAAATTATCATGATTGAAACTTCTGTAATTGCAGTACGCCATGCAGGCTTCTATGTGGTATGGATTTCTAACATTGGAGTTCTCTGCCCAAAATTTTCTGAGGGACTTTCCCTCCCTACCTCAATCTGAAAGTCTATGGGACGGGGAAACCAAGGCTCTGAACAGCTCTTTCATCCATCTTATGTGCAAGGATAAAAATCTCTAGGAAGAAAAAAAAATCAAGTTTAAATCTGCCCTGGACTTTGTATCATTAAAAAGTTAATTAAAACTCTTGCTGTAGTCATTCTCCAATACATAGAACATTATTTACCTTCTTGATTGGTCTCTAAAAGATGTTTTCCTTCATAGGGAAGGGCATGTGTTTTCTCAGCTCATTTCAGAGGATGCCCCGCTGTTAGTTACTATTCTTGGAAGTTGTAACTTCAAGAACCTGAAGCCAGCTATGAGCCCTTCAGCTACTTCCAATCTTGCCAGGCTTCCTAAAAGGAGTCCTTGCTCATCTCCAAAGAGCTGACTTTTTAGATAGTCTGCCAGTGACAGTCTAGAAGGCAGAATTTTTCCACCGCACCCTCAAATATGTAATCATCACTTAGTTCTTAACTCAGGCTTATAAGAAACTTTATGCCAACAAAAACATTAACTTGTGCTTATTTTTAATACATACAACAATTCTAGACCTTATTTGAAATAAATTATCTGAATTTAATGAAAGGATTGAGTGTAAATAAAAACTTAGAATGAAGACAGTGGGAAGATGAGTGAAGTAGGACATCTGTCAGGCAAGTGGCTTGGAATGGTCCCAATGACCCAGACCTTGCCCTGGGTTCAGTTTATTATCACTGAAAAATACAGCTTGTTAGTCCACACAAACTAGTACAATTTAAAATATAGTCTCTTTTAAAATACTTGAGCCAGGCTTTTCTTGTGGATTTGGAATTTCTTTGTTTCTTTGAGTGGTAAATTAATTATTTTGGATAAATTAAAATACTGTTTGATTTTAATATGAATAGCCCTATGTGACAAGGCACTATATAAAGGCTTTTTTTCCCTTTCTATTATAGTGTTTCTAAGACCTCAGAGAAATTTGGAATCTATAGACCCGCAGTTTACAATCCGGAGGAAAATGGAGCAGATGAGAGAAGAGAAAGAGCTGGTGGAACAACTTCGTGAGGTACCCAAGAAATATTATGTAACTAAAGGAGAATTTTCAGAATTTAAGCAACATTCTACATTTTTGAGAAACAGACTTTGAAACATTGCAAGCAGTCCTAATTTCAAATATAGCCAGGTCACTTAGTGACTGCTGGATATTGGGCAAGCCACTTAACAACCCTGAGTCTGTTTCTTTGCATACTAAAAAAATGGTTTGGCCAGGCATAGTTTCTCAGCCTGTAATTGCAGAACTTTAGGAGGTAGAGGCAGGCTGATCACTTAAGTCGAGGAGTTTGAGACCAGTATGGGCAACATGGTGAACCCTGTCTCTACTAAAAATACAAAAATTAGCTGGGCGTGGTGGCATATGCCTGTAATCCCAGCTACTTGGGAGGCTGAGGTGGGAGGATCAGTTGAGCCCAGGAATGCGAGGCTGCAGTGATTTATGATTGTACCACTTCACTTCAGCCTGGGTGACAACAGTGAGACCTTGTCTCTTTTTTTTTAAAAAAAAAAAAAGGTTCCAATTGACCTTAGTGGAGTTTTGTGAGGAATATATGAGATAGTAGTAAATAAAAAATAATACATACATATAAATGCTGGCACTATTTCAATTCAGGTATAGTTTAATGCCCTGTCATTTATTTACTTAATAATATTAAATTAATTTTCATTTTTTATTTTTATTTATTTATGTGTTTTTGAGACAAAGTCTCACTCTGTCACCCAGGCTGGAGTGCAGTCTCATGATCTCGGCTCACTGCAGCCTGTGCCTTCTGGGCTCAAGTGATCCTCCCACCTCAGCCTCCTGAGTAATTGAGATTACAGGTGTGCACCACCACACTCAGCTAATTTTTTGTATTTTTAGTAGAAAAGCATTGGGATTACAGGCATGAGCCACCGCACCCAGCCCAATTTTTAATTTTTAAGAGACAAGGCCTCTCTCTGTTGCCCAGACTAGAGTGCAATGGTATGATCATAGCTCGCTGCAGCCTTGAACTTTTGGGCTGAAGTGATCCTCTGGCCTCAGCCTCCCAAGTAGGTAGGCATAAATTATAGCTACATGCCACTGTGCTTGGCAATATTACATTAATTTAAAAATGTTTATAGTTATCCTCACTTTGTACCCCAAACCGACCAGAGATTTTAAATCAATTATCTAATAGGCAAACCATTTGAGTTTCTACCAAAGAGGAAGTCTTTTGCTGGGTGTCATTGAAGCTTAAACTTGGAGCTGGCAGGGACCATGGCTGTCTTATTTCTTGTCGTATTTCTTAGTTCCCAATGGGCACTCTGTAGGTATTTGTCTACCTGCGTGGTCTTTTTGTCAGGTTAGGAAGATCATACATAAATATATGGAAGGTTAAATAACAGTATAGGAATCAATCACCAAGGAAGAAAACATTGGTATTAGCTATTAAAGACAGCACATTATGAATTGCTGCATGAGTTTTTAATGTTCAAAAAGAAATGTCATAACTATGAACTAAAAGAGTCTAAGAAAGCTTCTTGACTAATAATAGAACAACCATTCAACCCTGTAATCCCATTACTGGGTATATACCCAGAGAAAAATAAATTGTTCTACCAAAAAGAAACCTGCACTCATATGTCTATCACAGCACTATTCACAGAAACAAAGACTTGGGATCAATCCAGGCTTGCATCAACAATGGATTGGATAAAGAAAATGTGGTACATACACACCATGGAATACTACACAGCCATAAAAAAGAACGAAATCATGTCCTTTGCAGCAACATGGATGCAACTGGAGGCCACTATCCTAAGCAAATTAATACAGAAATGGAAAACCAAATACCACATTCTCACTTATAAGGGGAAGCGAAACACTGGGTATACATGGACACAAAGATGGAAACAATAAACTCTGGGAATTCCAAAAGGGGAGAGGAGAGGGGGTGAGGGTTGAAAAACTGCCTATTGGGTTCTATGTTCACTGCTTAGGTGACAGGATCATTAGAAGCCTAAACCTCAGTATCACACAACATACCCATGTAACAAACCTGTACGTGTACCCCCGAATCTAAAATAAATTTTTTCAAAAAAGAAAGAAAGATTCTTGGAGGAGATAGATTCGATGTTAAATCTTCTGTCATTAGCAAATGTGTATTGACTGTCACTCTCTACCAGGCTGTATTCTAGGTAATGGATGTAGGAGAGAACAAAAAGGTCCCTGCTGTTCTGAAGCTTATGGTCTATTAGAGAGAGATAGTAAATAAGACGGAAACAAATAAATACACAGTTTCAGAGAGCAAAGAGTTCTACAAATGAGCAGTGAGCCCTATAAACAAAATTTAGATTAAATTAAATTAGGATAGGTCAGCCTCTTTGTTCTAGCAGATGATACTTTTTATATGGTTTAGCAAAGAGTCAGGAGGAAGTAATTTTAAAAAGAAAACAAAAAAACCTCTTACCACCACTTTAAGCCACTGTGGTGATTGAGCAAACACAAAGGGAAAGTCAAACCTCTGTCATTTGCCTGGACTATCTGGATGTGATGTAAACTGGGAAGGTGAACTTCATGAAATCTATGCAACTAAGATCAGAAGCTAAGATATGCCCCTCAAGGAGTGATATCTTACAATTTTATCTTAAACATGGGTCATATTGATCATTTATGTCTTAATTTAGTAATATAAAATTAGAGCCTGAAAGAGTACCTAAAAACAATTGTCCACACACAGGACAGTTCTGAAAGAAATTTATATAACACTATTATATGCAGTGTTTTTTAGTTTTCATTTATTAAAATCACCAAATTAAGTCATCCTTTCATAGGCTGTTATTCAGTTAAAAGGGGCTTTTGTTGCAGAAGCTCTAGTTAAGGTTTGAAAATTGATTTTTCTACTTCTGCTTCCAAGAGGATGGAGTAGGCATACTTTGCCCTATTCTTCCCACTAAGTACACCTAAAACCCCTAGACATGCATAAAACAAATGTAAGAACATTCTGGAAGGTAAAGAGAAGACGACGGACTGATTAGGGTCCTTGAGACTTGAGGGGCACCATAGTGATGAGCTCCAGGGGACTTTCTTTTTGCCTCATGTATCCAGACTTGGAGCCGAAGTCGCTCTGGAACCCAGAAATAGTAATCGGCACAGACTTTAGAAAAACAACAATAAAAGCTGACTTTCCCTAACCAAATAACCAGGAAAGGGACAGCCCAGCAAGACACAAAAGTTTTAGACCATAAATGCGCTACTGCAGCTGAACACCACAGGAAATACTGTGGTTCCCCCTCACCCACACCAGCAAGGGCTGAGTCAAGTGAGACTTCTCCCCTTGCTGGGGTGGTGTCAGAGAAGACCAAGCCAGGAGCCAGAAATTTCATCCCCACTGGTCAGTAAGGAATCTGGTCTGCTCCCAGTTTCAGTGGAGACCACATGGGAATCCTGGATTCCCACCCCCACTCAGCAGTAAGGAGGCATCTACCCCTCCCCCTCTCCCTGGCCAGTTGACACCCAGTGGAAAACCCAGATGCCTGCATTCACCTGGCGGTAACAAGATGGTGGCAGCCACCTTCCCCTGCTAGAGCAGTGTCAAAAAAAAAAAAAAAAAAAAAAAAAAAAAAAAGCCAACTAAAGCAGAGATTTAAATAGGATCCAGAGTCTCGTAACATAATACAAAAACGTCCGGGTTTCCATTGCAAATCCCTCCTCATCATTCCAAGGACGAGGAAGATCCCAAACTGTAGGAAAAAAAGACCATCTACAGGCCGGGAGCAGTGGCTCACGCCTGTAATCCCAGCACTTTGGGAGGCTGAGGCGGGTGGATCACGAGGTCAGGAGATCGAGACCATCCTGGCTAACACGGTGAAACCCCGTCTCTACTAAAAATACAAAAAATTAGCCGGGCGTGGTGGCGGGCGCCTGTAGTCCCAGCTACTCGGGAGGGAGGCTGAGGCGGGAGAATAGCGTGAATCCGGGAGGCGGAGCTTGCTGTGAGCCGAGATCGCGCCACTGCAGGCCGGCCTGGGTGAAAGAGCGAGACTCCATCTCAGAAAAAAAAAAAAAAAAAAAAAAAAAAAGACAATCTACAGATGACATCACTGGTATAGCAGAGATGTTAGAATTATCTGACAGATATTTTTAAACCAGCCATGATGAAAATGCTTCAATGAACAATGATGCACATGGTCAAAGGAAAGGAAAAGAATACCCCAGCAGAGAACTAGAAAATTTCGGCAAAGAAATAGAAGACATAAAGAAAAACCAAATGGAAATTGAGAGCTGAAAAATACATTATTCAAAATAAAAAGCCCAGTGGATGGGCTCCACAGCAGAATGGAGATGATAAAGGAAAGAACTGGAATGAAACTAGTAAGAGAACAATAGAAATCATCTAATCTGAACAACAGAGAGAAAACAGATTGAAAAATCAGTGGACACAGAGCCTCGGGACTTGTGGGAGTGTAACAAATGATCCAACATTCGTGTCATGGGAAGCCTAGAAGGAAAGGAGAATGGGAGCAAGGCAGAAGAGGAACTTGGGGGTGGGAAGGAAGGGGATGTGTCTATAATTTTTTTTCTTTTTTGAGACGGAGTCTTGCTGTATCATCCAGGCTGGAGTGCAGTGGCGCGGTCTCGGCTCACTGCAACCTCTGCCTCCTGGGTTCAAGCGATTCTCCTGCCTCAGCCTCCTGAGTAGCTGGGAGGGCGTGTCAATAAAAGGGCAACATGAGGGATCCTTGTGCTGGTGGGATTGTTGTGCATCTTGACTTTGTCAATGTCAATATCCTGGTTGTTTTGAAAGCTGTTACCATTGAAGGAAATTGGGCAAAGGGTACATGGAATCTCTCTGTATTAGCTCTTACAATTGCATATGAATCTAGAATTATCTCAAAAATCAAAAGTTTAATTTTTTAAAAGAAGGACAAAAATTGATTTCTCAACTAAAAATAGTCTAACAGAAAAGCATTTCTTTGTTTCTTTTTTTTTTTCGAGACGGGGTCTCACTCTGTCAACCATGTTGGAGTGCAATGGCATGATCTCAGCCCACTGCAACCTCCATCTCCTGGGCTCAAGACATCCTCCCACCTCAGTCCCCCAAGTAGTTGGGACCACAGGTACATGTCATCATGCCCAGCTAATTTTTTGTATTTTTGGTAGAGACAGGGTTTCGCCATGCTGTCCAGGCTGGTCTCAAACTCCTGAGCTTAGGCATCTGCCCACATTGGCCTCTCAAAGTGTTGAGGTTACAGGCGTGAGCCACCACGCCTGGCCTAAGAGAAAAGCATTTCCTTTTTTTTTTTTTTTTTTTTTCTGTCGCCCAGGCTGGACTGCAGTGGCACGATCACAGCTCACTGCAACCTCCGCCTCCTGGGTTCAAGTGATTCTCCTGCCTCAGCCTCCCAAGTAGTTGGGATTATAGGCACCCGCCACCATGCCTGGCTAATTTTTGTATTTTTAGTAGAGACAGGGTTTCACCATGTTGTCCAGGCTGGCCTTGAACTCCTGACCTCAGGTGATCCACCCACCTCAGCCTCCCAAAGTGCTGGGATTACAGGCATGAGCCACTGCGCCCTGCCAGAGAAAAGTATTTCTTAATCCCTCTTCTGCCCCATGCAGACTGCCTGAACCAGTCAGATTTGGTTTTTATTTATCACACTCAAAAAGTGATTCCATTATTCCATTCATTCTATTAAATAAACATTTTACACTCACCTAAATTTGTTTTTATAAAGAGGGATTTTGATGCTGTTTGGAAAGAGTTAAATAATGTCAGTGTTTTCTAGGCATTGTTATCCTTATTTCCCATAATGAAATTAGTGCCTCACTTCATAAATACCCATAAATGTATTTTACCCACAGTTACCTCAGTGTTCATAGCAACTGGCTTCCTTCTGATTTCCCCAACAGAGCATTGAGATGAGATTGAAGGTCAGTCTACACGAAGACCTGGGGGCAGCCCTCATGGATGGTGTCGTCCTCTGCCATCTGGTCAACCACATCCGCCCACGGTCGGTTGCAAGCATCCATGTCCCATCACCAGCGGTTGTAAGTAACACCAAAGGGAAACTAACTGACATAAAACAGACATTTAGGGGGCACTGTTGTTGGTTTAGGATGCCAATGGTATCAATAGGGCCTTGCTCAAATCTTTTCCGTTGGGCTCCAAACCATTATAAGGCAGAAAAGAAATGAAAGAATGGCTCTGAATGAAGCAACATTTTCATGGTAAAATGACAGACTATTTTAAAATAAATATATAAATGACAGAAACATAATTTTATTTCAATATCAAGCAAATCACTTTAAATAACTTACTGGGTGGGCACAGTAGCTCAAGCCTGTAAACCCAGCACTTTAGGAGGCCAAGGTGGGTGGATCACTTGCACTCAGGAGTTGTATTTTTTGTAGAGACGGGGTTCTGCCTCTGGCAAAAATAGAAAACTACACAATACAAAAATAAGAAAAATACAAAAATTAGCTCGGCGTGGTGGCACGCACCTGTGGTCCCAGCAACTCGGGAGGCTGAGGTGGGAGGATTGCTTGAGCCCAGGAGTTCAAGGCTGTAGTGAGCCATGATTGTGTCACTGCACTTCAGCCTGGAGACAGAGTGAGACCCTGTCTCAAGAGAAAAAGAAAAAGAAATTACTGATTGACTGATCAAGGTGCTAACTTTAAGACTATAGGAACATACAAATTTCTTTTTCCCAAGGGGTTATTTAAACAGTGACAAGTCTTTCAGAAAGCTTCTTTTGGTTGGTAACTTCTCTTCTAAATTGAATCTTTTTCCTCTATTCATCATGGAGGATTTTAGGATAGCCCTGAAAAGATGTGAGTTCTATGAAAAATACTGTGAATAACCTGTCGAGGGGTTGGTTAGCAGTCATGACTTCAACAATTTCTTGATCAGTCACTGCACTCAAGGACTCATTGGTGATGCTGGGGACATAGTGGGGAGGGGAACATGAATGAGACTCCTTAATGCCCCCCAAATCCGCATCTCTGCTGTAGAGGAGATAGAGCCTGCACTCAGGGCTCTCTTCCTAGATATCACAGCCATGTTGTGAACTAGAAGAGAGCCAGAGAATCAGTTTTATGGTTGTTCAGATGAAAGTGGAGGAATCACAGATAAACTTGTCCTTGAAGCCTACACAGGATTTATACAAATAGAGAAAGAAGAATCTCTGCTCACCCTTTTTGCTGTTTGTTAGGAGAGGCAGAAGAATTTAGGGGTTAAGAATGTTAGGTTTGGATTAAAATTCTAGAAGCTATACAACTTTGGGCAATCCTCTCTTGAACTTGATTTGCTCTTCTCTATAATGGAAATGTTCTTGCAAGTATGAAATAAGATACTTGATGTAATTTACACATATATGTAAGCCATTATTATCATTAGTGTTTATATGGCAAGTTTTCGAAATTTGGAGCCCCATGAAAGTGCAGTGTTCATAAAATCTCAGAGCCCAGTGTGTTGGACTGAAGCTCACGTGAAGCTCCTCTGCCCTATCCCATCCCCAGGAGAGCCTCACAGTGGCATGATTTGTCCTATTTTCTTTTCTCTTGACAGCAGGAAAAATTAGCCAATGACCTTATTTCATCTTAGTTTCTTATCTATCATGTTGAACATATTTTTTTCTTTCAAAGGTTCAACCACTTTTTTAGCCTCAGAAACATAGTGGGGACAAAAAGACCAATTTGTCTTCTTTTTCAAATCTACCTCTAGCAGCCTTAATGTGGGACAGTAAATTCTGTTCCATGATCCAACATGAAACACTCCAGTATCTTTTACAAATGAGGTCTAAACTGCCATAAAGTCGTCTGAGCCTTGTGCCAGATTCTCAATAATTTTTCCCAAGTTATGAGAGAGACACAACAGACACCTCAGCCTTCAATTTCAATGTACAATGATCATTTTACAAGACGTAAGAGGACATTATGAATTGTGTACCCATTTACCTTTATCTTCAGGAAAAATGCTGCATTGTTTTAGAAATCTTTTGGTTGTTACCTTTTTGCTTTTTTTAAATACAAATTTTAAAATTAAACAATAGGAAACAATGAGTGACTGGTGAAAAAAAGAAAATAAAGGAAAGCAAAAGAAAACAAATCATTCTTTATTCTCCTACGCAAAACCAATCACTGTTGCTTTTACCATTATGTCTTCTTTACTATAAGCTTTTTTTTTTTTTGGTAAAATTAAGTTGTTTTTTAATTGTGAGCTTCTCATATAGACTAGTAATTTTTTAAATGTATTATTGAAACCTAAATATTTCCCCATGTCATTAAAATTCTCTTTTTTTTTTTTTGGAGATGGAGTCTCCTCTGTCGCCCAGGCAGGGGTGCAGTGGCACAATCTTGGCTCACTGCAACCTCTGCCCCCAGGGTTCAAGCGTGACTCAGCCTCCTGAGTAGCTGGGATTACAGGTGCCTGCCACCACGCCGGGCTAATTTTTGTATTTTTAGTAGAGACGGGGTTTCACCATGTTGGCCAGGCTGGTCTCAAACTCCTGACCTCAAGTGATCTGCCCGCCTCAGCCTCCTAAAGTGCTAGGATTACAGGTGTAAGCCACCATGCCCAGCCTAAAATTCTTCATAAATGCCTAATTTACTAACTATAACATTTTAGCCTGTTTTATTATATTGTAGTTTTCCTTTTTAGAAATGCAGTTTGTTTCTAAATATCCACTTCTAAATGTCCAATTATCAAAAATTCTTCACCAAGCATCTTGATGCCCTTTTGGACCAGGCCCAGCCACATTGTAGCCGTAGAAACTGCTTTCCTTCTTTCTTCTGTGCCATTGCTCTTTGCCCCAGGCTCAGCACAGGCGGCTCCCTCTGCCTAGAAAGCCGTGCCCCACCTGCCCCCCAAATCTCCTTTGTTCTTCAGCATCATTAGCTCCCTTTCCTTCTCTATTTCAGCATTCAGAAAACAAACCATTCTCAACCCCTTAGGACAGGGTTTCTTCCTTTGTTCATTTTCCGTCACACCTACCCCATCACAACTAAGAACTATCCTGTATTATACTGTACTTTCCTTTAGCTTGCTAATATTTCCAGCTGCTCTAGAGGTAAGTGAGCCTGGGGATTTTGTCTTTGGCTCCGCAGTTGTATCTTTAGCACTAAGTTTAGTATCTGACCCATAGTAAAGCAATAAATGCAATTGTATCTGCCAGCAGCAGTGAATGAGAGCATCTTTTCTACCAGTATTATCACCAGCAAAAGCATTCTAATTCTTCATTCATGAAACTAATACTGTCCATTTTTTATGCCAAACCGAGGGAATATAGTAGTAAACAAAATCACTATCATTTTCAATATGCTTAAAGACTGTTCCTTAGAAAAATGAAGTTTTTCAGTCTCTGACAATTTGATAAACAAAACATGGCATTCCAATTGGTATAATTGGTGTAACTTTTTATTATTGGAGCAGTGGTGAGGTTGAAGCTTTAACCATTACGTTTGTCACAAGTACTTTTCTACCTGAAGTTAGGCAGCAATCTTCGAAGACGCCCTCCCTCACTCCCAAAGAGGGAGAATTATCTTTCTGTAGCTTGAAACACACTCTCCATTGACTTCTTTGGGGCTGACCTAAGTATTTGGAATGATGTTGGGCATCTTTGGAGTTTCAGAAAAGACTCACCTAAGGGCATCTTTGGAGTTTCAGAAAAGACTCACCTAAATCATGAGTAAATGAAGGAAGATAACGGGCCCAAATGATCAGAGACAAACGCTAGGGTCTTGGCATGATGAAATGCCTCTTGGTACCTTATCTGCCAGGTCCATGACCATTCTGTTATCTTCATGTCATGTTCCTCAGGTCTCCTTCTGTCTGCACAAGGCTTCATGCAGTGGCCTTGTCCTGAGACATGCCAGGGTTTGGGCAAAACCACCCAAGCAGCTGCTGGCGACATCTTTGTAGGGCCCACATGAGGGACGTGACTTCCTCCCTAATCAAGATGGAGAATATTTGTTTAGCTTTCAACTTAAATTGTTTCACAGGGCAACAGACTTTCTGTTTTTGGCAGGGCTTTTCTTTTTGTATTTAATAAATGATGTACAAATTAGATTTTGATTATAGTTGCTTTGTGCCTCTATAAGATGGAATGAATCCCATCATTCTCATATTAGCAGGATAAGGCCAGTCTTTATCACCGTGGCTTCTCCACCTACACTGTTGGAATCAGTCATGCCTCTTGCCTTCTTTCCTAAGGAAAATAGCGGAGGAATATTACAATTTAGCAAAGTGTTCAAAACGTACCATGTAAAAAAGTATAGTATATACGTGAAATGTGCCTGTTACCCATCCCACACCTCAGAGGCCATCTTTAACCAAGGTTAATTCAATTGTGAGAAGCTTTTGGTTAAGTCCTGAACATCCACCATTTTCAGTGCTGTTTACCGTGATATTGCCTCTATATCCATGGCTTTGGTGGGAAGGAGGTTAATTGGCCTGGTGAATTTAGACCCTTTATATAGAAATATATTTGTTGATGGGGAAGGTGATGTTTATGGTGTACTTTAGGCGAACTAAAACAGGTTACACAACAGTATGATCCCATAAAAACTATATATACGTGTGTATGTGCATATATATAAACAATATAAACATACACATATATATGTATGCAGAAAATTTTACATATATATACATCAGTGTATATACATGATATACATACATCTATATATACATAAGCATATATGTGTATCTATGTATGCATATATGAACACAATGTCTGGAAGAATAGAATCTAAAATATTAACAGTTTTTAATCTGAGATGGATGTTTCTGGGTGATATTTTGTTTTCTTCTATTTGCTTATGGTTTATTTTCTTTTTCTCCAATAAACATGTATTGCTTGTGCCATTTAGAGAGTTTAAAATTTAAGATGTTATTAAAATGGTTTCTCTTTTGATAATGCATTATTTCTGTATATTTGCATTTATAGCCCAAACTTAGCATGGCCAAATGCAGAAGAAATGTGGAAAACTTTTTGGAAGCATGCCGAAAATTAGGAGTACCAGAGGTAACATCAAACTTACTTCATATAACTGTGTTCTAGTAAAAATTTTATTTAATATATGAGTTTGAACCATTGAATCGATGCAAAGCTTTGTACATGCTTTTTTGTCTCAACTTTTTTTGAGAAATAATATTGAATAAATTATATAAACTTTTAATCTAAATTGCTCTATTGCAGTGAAATTAAAATGACTATGCAATATGTTCAGTTCTGAGGAAAAAGGGAAATAATTTAAGATTTTGAAGTGAGTGTGAAATTTCAGACTTGAAAAAAAAATTTTAATCCGCTTGATTCTCTAAGAGCAGAAATTGCTGAGGCTGTAAGTGAATCTTCTCTCAGGCTTCATAGAGTAGAATTTTGGAGCTGATGGTTTTCTTATCCCAGGCTCTTAAGCAAAGACCTACTGATTGTTGATTATCATTCTCTGTAGCTGTATTTTCCATATGTGGATTAAAAAATCAACATTGGAAATACTGTAGTTATTGTTATCACTAATCATTATCATTAATAATAGCAGTACTTGTGTGTTGCTTTATAGTTTGTTAACTATTTGCATTTCACTTTTGCCTTCAGTTTGCTTTGAACCCAATAGGCAATTCAATTACATATAGTTTGCTATTTTTTCTCTCTCCAACCTCAGACCCAGCCTCAGCCTCAGGTAGATGGCTGGGGGCTTTTAAAGACTTTGCTTTTAGTAACATAAACTGATATCTTAGGCGGACATGAGGCAATCCACTCAGAATATGGAGTAGCCATATAAATTGAGAAGTTTATCCTCACTGTGATAAACAGAAATTGATAGAAGTTTATTTCTTATGATTTCTTCTTCCTTAATGCCCCAGGGATAAGGTAATTTTAAAAATACATGAGATACTGTTTTGAGTATATAAAGAATTATATTTCAATATAATTCTACTCAGTGATAGGAATTAGTTACTGAGATTGACAAAGACTTTTTTCCCTTTTCTCTCTCCATCCTTCCTTCCTTTTTTTTCCTTTCTTCCTTTCTTTCCCTCTTTTTTCAGCTTGGTGGGATTCAGAGGTGGGGGATAGCACTAGACTTCTCATCTTATTTGAGGAAAAGGAGAGCATTATTTAAAACATCTTTAAGTCAGAGCTATATCAATACAAGGAAGCTTACAAATTTATTTTTTAAAGAGTGTAAATTTTATATAATGGACTGTCTTTGTGATCTATTCTGCTTTCAGCAATGTTATATTATAATCTGTCTATTGTGTGTGTACATTTTAATATTGCATATACATTTCTTGGCTTTGAATATATGTGTGAACGCACTTACATGCCTTTTCTAATGATTTGATTCTGTCATGGGCTAGTAAGATTTCCCATGTGTGAATCAAAACTCTCATGGCAAGCTTCAGATGACAAATTATTCGTGTCTGTGCTAGAAAGCACTTCATCAGTGCTTTAGGTCATTAGGTTATGACCTAACTCCCTGTGGTTTTTAAAACTCATCAATGTTTTTTTGGCTTACAGTGATATAAAATAAAATGGAAATGCCCTTAACCAATTATTGTGAGTAAAGATTGGTAATTAAGATTTCCTTTTAAAGTGGAGAAAAGGAAATTAAATTACTATAAAAATCCAGAGCAAAATTTATCATAATTTCTCAAGATGCCCCTGGCACTAATGTACAATTTATAATTCCCAAGAAGGTTCAAATACAGGCAGTGAATGATCTTTTTCTGGCAGTGTCCCATTTAACTATGTTTAGTATCACTTAGCATATTTTTGGAATTATTTTTAAGGCTGGAGGTGATTTTCTTTTTTTTCTTTTTCTTTTTCTTTTTTTTTTTTGAGATGGAGTCTCACTCTGTTGCCTGGCTAGACTGGAGTACAGTGGCACGATCTCAGCTCACTGCAACCTCCACTTCCCAGGTTCAAGCGATTCTCTTGCCTCAGCCTCCCAGGTAGCTGGGATTACAGGTGTGCGCTACCACGCCCGGCTAATTTTTGTATTTTTAGTAGACACGGGGTTTTACCATGTTGGCCAGGCTGGTCGTAAACTCCTGACCTCAGGTGATCCGCCTGCCTCAGCTTCCCAAAGTGCTAGGATTATAGGCATGGGCCACTGTGCCCGGCCAAGGTGATTTTCAAGTTTGCTGTGTGTGTGTGTGTGTGTGTGTGTGTGTGTACACATATATATCCTGATGAATAATCCAATAGCATTTTACTGGTGACTAGAATTTAAATTTACTGCTACTAGACAAAAAGTGTGTTAACAGTTGTACTTCTTTAATAATAATGTTAAAGTAAGTAAAGAATATTTAGTGACAAATCAGAAATTCCTATTGCAAGGCAATTGGCATTTTCCTGTATACACAAAACAACATGTTTTCATCTCATAGAGTACATGAAATGTTTTTACCTTAGGAATATGACACTAAATTGAGGGACCAGATGACTTCCCTACCCCACCTTAGATATTTATACTTCCTTCACTGCCTAGGAGGGTTGATGTCTAAGTGTATATGTGGCACAGTACAATTGATGATTTACACTGAAAAGGTAATTATATCACAAGACTTCTTGCAGAAATTCTCCATCTACGATTAGACATTTTAAAAGACATTTTTAAAGACCTAAAAAAAGAGGACCTATATCACCTATATCATTACTTTTTCTTACTGCATCAAGCTTAATATTTGAGTAATAAAATATTCACTGATTTCCTAGTAGTCAGTATAGTTACTTCCCTCTAATTTGCAAGCTTTTTCTACTTCTCCACCTATAACTTATCTACACACACAGAAGCCACAGAGATCTTGAGTTCTGCATTTTATAAGCTAAATATCTAACTGACAATGATAAATCATCCTGTAGATATTGAAAAGTCACAGCTGTGTTCTTAAGCCTAAAATTTGTTGTGCTATGTAATAGAATCACAGTTTGAAACTATAAACCAAAGTCAGGGTCAGCAGTTTGTATAATTTTTTCACGTTCATATAGATGGAATACAGTAGCTGAGCAGATTTAGTTAAATTATTACATGTAAAGTAAGAAAATGGGATGGAAATAATAACAAATGATTTTCTTTCGAAGTCCCCATAAACACAGTCCTAGGCATTTGCTCCAGGGTGGGTCACAGTTCATGACACACTTCTCTTTGCTTCCACAGCTGGAACCACCCTGTGGTTTCTCTAATATCCAGGAAACATGTCTATGCGGGTTGTGGCAGTATACTACCTAAATTCACTGAATAAATAGTAAAGGTTAGTGGGTGAGACTATCCCTCCATGACATTTAAAAAAATTTATTCTGATTTTTTAAGACGGGGTCTCACTATGTTACTCAAGCTGGTCTCGAACTCCTAGGCTCAAGACACCCTCCCGCCTTTGCCTCCGAAAATGTTGGGATTATGGACATGAGCAACTGTGCCTGACCCTTGGTGGTATTTTAAGCCCACTTTTTACAGTAGGGTAGAAGACAGTAGTTCTGTTGTGGCTGATTCATAAATGCAGCATTTTCACATTGGCTACATTCAGAATTATAAGCATCATTAGGTACCATCCCACATCCCTTTGTGCTGTTGATGCTTAGTGGTCAGACTTTGTAGCTGTCTTCGACCTCTAGTGCAAGCATCAACTTGCTCTTGAAGACAGGCCTTAGTGGGCTTCCAAATTCTTTGGGATATATTTTCTGCATCACCTAAGAATCTGACTCCCATTAGGCGTTCACCCCATGAGGCTTTTAATGGACACATTGGGGCTTCCTTTGACTTTTCTGAGGGCTCTTGGAGATTCCTGACCTCTAACCTCTATGTAGCAGATTGGCTATGTGTTCCTGGTTGGTACAGTTCATGCTTGACTATTGGAGGTTTTCAAATGGATCCAAATTTAGGGATATTTTAGGGCTCTTATTAGTATTCTTTCAGGTTGAGAGAAATCTAATTTATGAAGCATCAAAAAATTAGGAAATAGATATTTATTTGGTTCACCAGGGAAACTTTTCTACTTAATTTTAAATAGGTAACTTTGATCTCAAGCTTCTGTAAGGCATGAGGTCCTTAGTTTAACAGACTTGCCTTCTTTAGATGAGGGGAGTTAGAATAGAAATGTACTCTGTTGTCTAAATGTTCAGCCCTTCATCTTCCTTACTGTTTCCAGAGAAAAGATAGAGAAGAAGATTAAAGGCAGCAACTCAGCTGACAGTGGTAGACTCCTTGACAGCTTAGGGCTCCTTCCTGCCTATCAGCTCAGAGTGCTGGAGGAAGCAGAAAGTTTTCATTCCACATGCACAAGGGCAGGTCACTTGGCATCCTTGAGCTTCTGCATCAGCCAAAGGGAGTTCCAAATAAAACCCTAAAGTACATTCAGATGCTAGTGATGATTGTGTCAATGTAAGTGGAATTATGGCTGAGTTTTCCTTCTCTCTTGTAACTTTCATATTTGCATTTTTTGTGTTAAAGGTTTTATATATGAAAGTCATAATAGTGTTCCCACTTTACACCCCTTGTGAGGGTTTAGGAAATTACACATACCACTGATTGAAGTTTTTGTTTTTGAAAGACAATCTATAAATTGAAGCTACTATTTTTTTGTTTTAATCTTAAGAATAAGAGAAATGGGTCCCTTATCTTCTCTGAGCCTTATACCTCTTTTTCTTCCCCAAGTCGATGACTTTAGTGTTAATTTAAATCATAACTAACACTTTGTGGAAGGATGAGATTCTTATTACAAGATTTATTTTAATTTTCCATTTATATTGGTTAATTCTAAGGGTGAAAGGTTCATTGTTTTATTAACATCAATTTTAAAATTCATAATTTATTGAAAACAGCCAGTCTAGCTCTTTTCTAGCTATAAAGGATGCAATTAATTTCTAAGCTATTCCTAGCTTTCTCTGAGTCCATAAAATTGGCAATTAGTTGTCATATATTTGGAGAAGA